>NC_142082.1:99898513-101131013 GCF_054644295.1 Miniopterus natalensis | reverse complement strand
CAAGCTCCACGTGCTTAGTAGGATTGAGGCTGGGTGGCCACTGCCCTCAGACAGGAAGAAGGTCTCACTCCTACCATTATAAACTTCTTGGCTCAGGCTTCTGTGATGAATAATCAGGTATTGCATCCCAAAGCCCCCTGGCGCTTACTCAACTTTTTATTATTTATTTATTTTTGTTAATTGTCACCCAAAGATATTTTTTCCATTGATTTTTAGAGAGAGTATAAAGGAGGGAAGGAGGGGGAGAAAGAGAGAAATATGGATGTGAGAGAGACACATCGATTGGTGGCCTTCCACACAAGCCCCGACCAGGGCCAGGGATCAGACCTGCAACCCAGGTACATGCCCTTGACCAGGAATTGAACCCACTACCTTTGGGTGCCTGAGCCAACGCTCTAACCACTGAACCACACAGGCCAGGGCACAACTTTAAAAAGGATTGCTCTGAGTCCACTCGCTTGGTTTGCAGCATGTGAGCTAGGAGCCAAAGTAAAAGGCACAGCATAAAAGCAAATATAAATCCGTGTGTTTTCTTGAGGAGAAGCTTTAGGACAAGCAGAGGGTGAACACTGGGCTCCAGCAGGCCCCCTCCCCCTCCCCCCTAGGGAAGCCAGCCCTGGTCAACTTTGTCCTGAGTTTGCAAGCTCCCCTCATATCCCCGCTGGACTAAGGCAACTCACCGAGACAGAGCTGGGCAGCATCGGCTGGGAAAGGAGGCCTCCCCGAAACTGTGAAGTCGCAGCGCCCCCTGCCAGCGCGCGGCCGCAATAGCTAGGAAGCTTTCCAGAGCGGAGCCAGTGCCGAGGGGTCCCAGACCCCGGGAAGAACCTCCCACTGGCAGCAAGGAGCAGCTTTGCTCCCCTGGGAATCTGGAACTCGTCTGGAAGGTGAGTCCTGACTCTGCCCTTCCTTTTCCCCCCTCCCACACCTACCTGAAGAGGACCCAGGAACCAACAAAGGACATAGCAGGGTCTGCCTAGAGTTCTGCCTGACCACCAACCATGCCTCAGCCTCCGCGTATTTGGAGGCAGTCTTCAGTTGACTGGATGCAGTACCGTTATTATTATTATGAGCATGTCAATTATATTATTTATGATCATCTCATTATATGAGCATCTCAACTACCACTCAAAGATCAGATGTCATAGCTTGTGTGCTTCGGATGCTTGTTCTTAGTTCTGGGCCCTATTAGCCCTGAGGAAAACAATAACAAAAGCATCACATTGTGGCCAAAGTATGACAGGGTATCTGTCGATTCCAGTTTTGAAAGACTATCAAGAATCTAGTCCAAGGTCTGGCTTGACCTGGACCCTTTCTTCCTCCTGGCCCCCACACCCATGTCATTCCTAGGTCTCTCTTTCACTTTAGCCCTTTAGCCAAAGTTAAATGCGTGTTTTCTTTATCTTTACAATTAAAATTAAATTAAATTTTGAACTCATCACTCTAGGACACACTTTTCCATTGTTTTCCTTTGTATCCTAAACATCAAAACAATATTTCTCACTAAATGGTGTCACCACGTGCTATCTATTCATACACAAACTTGGCATCACATGTGCCTTCCTGGAGAGCGGCGTCCCTGCATGAATTTATCAGCGGTCCACTTGCCATGCAGCAGGCTCTGGCAGGCCACTCTCCAGAACTGCTCCTCCCTGAGTCCTCCACATCACAGCCAGAGACCTCGATGTCATCCATGATGCCTCCCTCTTCCTTAGCTCCACATCCCTGTCTGCATGTCCTTCTGTCCTGCCTTCAAAATATGCTCTGTATCTGTCTCCTCACCCTTCCACTGTTACCACCTGGAAATGAGTGGCCAGACATCATTAGAAGAGGCTCCTGCTCCCTTCTGTCTCCCTCCCCTCTAGTAGCCTCAAAATAGACAGAGGGATCCTTTCAAAACCCACATCAGATCATGGCAACAATTATAAATAAACTCGGTAGCTCTCCACTGCACTCTAGGATTGGATCCAAATGCTTAGCTCTGCCTTCAAGGCTTCGCTGTCTGCGCCCTGCCTAATTCTCCACCCTCCTTCAGGGTTCTGTTTTCCTCACTCCCGATGACTTAGCAACACAGCCGCTCCTGGAGTTTACAACAGTGTCCCATCTCAGAGACTTTGGCCAACATTTTCCATCTGCTTTATTTTTCTTTAGCCTTCAGGCTCAGCTCTAATGCTCCTTATGTGAACTCACAACCTCAATTCTTTCTCATTGTGTCACGTTCCTTACATCAATATGCTACAACCGTTTGTGCATTTAATGGTGTAGCGTCAGGCTCCTCCCTGGGAGGTAAGTTTGGTGAGAGCGAGGGAAGCATCTGTCCTGTTCATTCACGTATCCCCAGCGCCGGGCTCAGGGCCCAGCTGGAGTAGTTACTCAGTTGGGGGAGTGAATAAATGAATGGGCTTCCCGGGGCTGATGTTATGAACTCAGAGAGGGTTAGGGACTTGCACGCTGCCGCACATCTAACGGGAGGGCCTGCAGCTCCCAGGTGAACGCGCCGCCCGAAAGACTGCGGGGCGGCGGGGCGGGGTGGGGCAGGCCGGCCAGGAGACTCTAAACAGGGTTCTCGGAGAGAATCCCGCTAGGGTACGGCCCTGTAAGAATATGTGAGGAGCATACTAAATGTTTACATTTCTTGAAAAGTTGTATTTTGTTTTCGTAATTCAGAGTGTTGTAAGGTCCTCTCTACAAGACACCAGCCCCGTCCTCACCCCCTGTCTGGGGAGGATAACAGATAACACAGGACTTCTGTGAGCACAGATTTGGGGGTTTATCACAAGGGAGAGGCCTTACAAGGCTACCAGGAAACTAACCCCGCGGCCTTTCTGCGGCTCCCCTGCGCTGGGCGCCAGGCCGGGGCGCGGGCATTTGGGTCTTAGCGGCTCAGCCGCGGGCAAGGCTGCGCTTGACCCGGGCGGGTCGGGCGCCCCCGCGGAGGGGCCGACGACACAGCAGAGGGCGCCAGAGAGCCGGGCCCGGCCGCCCGCACCGAGCCCTGCGCGCGCAGCCGCAGCCGAGGGCGTCACGCAGGCCCTGCCTCCTGCGCTGCGCCGGGCTGCGCTTCCGCTGCGCTCCGCGTGGGAAACGCGGCACGGCCCGCGGCGTCTGTGAAAGAAACGCTAGCTGTCCTCCCCTCCCCCCTCCTTTCGGGAGTGTGGGCGGCCCGTGCGGAGGGCCTGGGATGGCGGCCAGGGCGGGGAGCGTGCTGGGGCCGTCGCTTTGCGCTGGGCTGCGGGGTGGGTGGGTGCGTAGCGGGTTTTGCTGGTGGGTGGTTCGCGGTGTACAGGTTAACACGTCTTTCTGGGGAAGGGGCTCTTCTTTCCCAGGTCTCTGAAAGGCTTTAAACTTCCCCTTTCACAGGGCTGAGGGAGGGCGAGGGGTAAACAGCTTCGTTATGTCAGAGGAGTCGGGAAGGTGGAGGAGACTGTTTATCAACTTTAAATCCGCGCGTGCCCTCCATTTGGAATGGGATTTACTGAATCAAAGAGCGTGAGAGCCGGACAGAAGTTCCGGTGACAGGGAGCCGCTTCCCGCGGGAGGGAGCGGGCGCGGGGCCGGAGCGGGGGGCGGGGGAGGGGCGGGGGAGGGGAGGGGCGGCCGACCCCGGGCTGAGCTGCAGGGGGGCTGCCCGGCGAGAGGGCCCCGGCGGCCCTGGGCGGTCGTTCCTCTTTACGGTGATCGTGGCAGGAAAAGGGGGAAAACAAAGTTATTTTAATTGCCTGGAATCCTGCCACTTCGAGAGTGATCATTGTTTGAATTTTTGCTGTAGTAATTTTCCAGGCTTTTAAACTTACATTAATACTTATATCAAAACTTGCATTTTGCTAAAACTGAAGCGCACGAACCATGCTGCCTTGTGCCCTTTGCGTGTGTGCACCAACATATCCAGAACACTTTTCCATGTCAGCTAGTATCCACCTGCGTCAGAATTCCTAGCAGATACGTAATTGTTCTGTTAAGTGCTTGTATCTTCATTACTTTAATAAAATCCTTATTGATACACATACACACGTTTTAAATGTTAAGCTCTTATAAATGACAGTGTACTAAACCTTCTTGTTCATACATCTTTTGCACAAGTGGTGTCTACCTGCTGGTCAGTGTGGCGTTTTGTAGGAAAGCAGTGCATTGGCGTAGGCTGGGTTTGAACTCTGGCTCAGGAACTTACTGTGTCTCTCCACAAGTCACAGCCTTCCTGGGCCCCAGCATCCCCATCTCTAAGTGGAAGCTTCATGGTATTGATCCCCAGGATTGTTGGGAAGATTAAATGAGGCTATAAAAGGAAAGAAAATAGTGCAGAGCACATAGCAAGTCCTAAATAATTATTAACTACTATAATATAACTATTACCACGACCCCTGGAGAAAACTGGCTCCTTAAAATAACTTCCATGGTTTTCTTTTATTCTTTGAACCAGAGTAACCTGAGTTTCATAAACAAGTTTTAGGTGCTAAGCTTTAGTAGCTAAAAGATATTTCCCCCTTTTTTAAACTTCATTGAACTATGTACTATGTTCTGGTTATAACACTTAATGTCAGTCAAAAAGGAAGCGTCTGGTTCTATACCTTCACTGAAGACTCTTGCATAACCTTGATTGACCGAGACCTTGGTGAAAATGCTGAAAGCAGAGCTTCTGGCTTCCCAGTGCCTTCAAACCAATCTCTGCTGCTTTTTTTTCTTATGTTCATGGGCCTCCACTGTGTCATAGTCCTTAAAGATGAGAACACAGAGCAAAAGCCATTTTCTCCAAAACTTTGATTTTAATCTAGGCAGATATCCACAAGTCATACTGGGACAGATTTCAGGTTCATATTCCCATGGGAAGCTTTGGAAACCAATGCTTATTCCTATCTAGGGGTAACCCAACTTTGTGTCACCCACATTTCTCCAAGGGGTGTTAAAAAATAGGGACTCTCCACCCTCTTTGAAAAGCTGGCTGGAAGAGTGCAGTCATGGAGAGTCCATCATAGAGGTCAGAGGTCAGTGACCAAAGTTCAAAGTGACCAGAGCTTTCCAAAGTGCTGTGAATGCCAGGTTCTCCAGGCTTAGGGCAGCCCCCTCCTCTGCTCATGGAACATGAGAGACAGGACATTCCAGGGATTGCTGTGGTAAAGCTCTGGTTGAATCTGAACACCAAGATATGAGACTTGTTGTTGTTGAAAGGGCTATCCTTCCTCCATTGAATTGCTTTTGCATCTTTGTCAGATATCCATTATATTGTATGGGTATGTCTTGTCTGGTGTAGCTCTTTGGTAGACCTTAATATGAGGTAGAGTGATTCTGCCCACTTTTTTCTTCCTTTTCAAGATTGTGTAGCTATTCTAGGGCCTGTCCCTTTCCATATACATTTTAGCATAAGTTTTCTGAGCCTACAAAAACCCTTGTTGGGTTGCTATAGAATTTTACTTATTTCCATTTAATATCCAAAGTGTGATTTCACCAAGGACACCACCAGGGTGTCCTCTTTTGAACAAAGACATCTTTGGGGGGAGGCAGAGAGAGAAACATCAATGTGAGAGAGTCACATTGATTAGTTGCCTCTCACACGTGCCCCATCTGGGGCCCGGGATCAAATCTTCAATGCAGGCATGTGCCCTTGATGGGGAATCGAACCTGAGGCCCTTTGGTGCATGGGCCGATGCTCTAACCACTGAGTCATAGCTGAACAAGGACATCTTAAGGCAGAAATGCATTTTATTTATCTTTGTAACTGCCAGAGCACCTAGCACAATGCTTGGCACATAGTAGGTTCTGTTGTGTGAGTACATGAGTGGGTGGATCAAAACCCATTCTTCAGGCAAAGACAGACAATTTTACAAGACAGACTCCACTGTTTTTTACACTCTTAGGTCCTTTTACACTTTCAGTTCCTCTTATTCATTTCTTCTAGGTTTCCTCCCTAAAACACAGAGTTGGACTGGACTATTTTGGTAATATCTGAGCTGATTGTGTCATTGCCAGGCACAACACCTTTGAAAACTCCTTATTGTATACACTGTGTAAAATCCAAATTCCTCTATACCCTTTCCATAAGCACATAGAGACAAGTGACATCAGCCACCAGCAAGAAAATATTTATTGGGGTCTTGGGCTGTTCTAGAAACTATAAGAAATGAAAACAATTGTAAAATACAATTCCTGCCCTCAAGGAGTTTGAAGTGTGGGTTTGTTACTTGAAGGCTCCACGATGCACGGTCCATCCATAGCATTGTCCTCCTCGCTTCTGCTGCAGTGCCTGCTGCAGTGGGCAGTTTCTGCAGGCCAAGGGTGGGCACCACCTCACCCCCAGGATTCTGGTTGAGAGGCCCCTGGCATCTTTGCAACTCACTCCTTTTTCTTTCGAATAAAGTTAAAACATTTGCCTTCACCTGCTGTCCAAGTATATACAAAGGACTAAGAGGGCTTTGAGGAGACATGGAATATTGCCAAGGAAATCTATGATTAATTTTTCTTCTAAAGAAGCTAAAATAAGCCACAGGAAGGATTGTAGCCTTCCACCTTTACTTGTGTTTATCTTCGGAAACTGTTTTCCATTCAGCATTAAGAAAACAGTCTGGGTACTGTAAATGTTAGGGCCCATAAACCCATAAATCTTCCTCCCAGACTGAGGGTAAATAATTCTCCATGCTCCCATAACGGAGGAAGCCCGAAGTGTCCCACTGTGGCTTGATAGGCTCTTTGCTCACATCCCACCACAGCAATACACCTGGGCTGCGGTGCAGAGCCCCCAGTTTCTCAGTCTCTCAGCAGTTGTCAGCACAGCCACTTCTTCTGCCTTGAAATGTCTTCCTCTGTTTCCATAACATCCCTGTTGGTCCCTTCTCCACTGTGTCCTTCACAGGACCTTTCTTCCTGGCTCAGCCTCTGAAAGCTCGAGGTCTCCAGGGTTTGGGTCAGGTGCTCCCTGCTCCTTCCTCTGCACCCTCCTGTAGGAGGCTCTCCTGCTACCTTAGTGTTAAAGCCCATCTTGTTGCAGGGACACATATTCCCCACTCCTCTTGTTTCTATGTGCTAAGCTCAAGGGCCTCATTATGTCACTTACTGGTGGGATTGGAGGAAGAATTGGCTTGTCCTACTTGGCACCTCATTCTGCCTTCAAAATCTGCCCTCTGCCCTGGATGAAGGGTGAAGGGAGGGGCCCTACTATGGGCCATCTGGGCAGGGAACTGGATGTGCAGGACTATCTAATTTACAGAGAAGAATTACAAAGCCCATCTGGACACAGGTCTAAAGTCAAAGCCTCCAATCAGCTTGATCAGTGGGAAAGCTGATATTCAGTCTTCATCTGACAATTACTGTTTCCAAGAAACTTATCTGCATCCAAAAAATCTCAGGAATTTTTAGCAGAACACAAAATTATCTGGCACTCGACAAACTGATAATTCACAATGTTTGGTGTCCAGTTCAAAATTACCAGGTGTGCAAAGAAGCAGGGAACACAACCCATGGGGACAAAAATCATTCAACAGAAACAGACTCACATGGGACAGACGAATGAAATAGTAGGTGAGGACATGAATACAATTAATAAACTTTAAAACAGTTGTCCTCCATGCGTGCAGGAAGGTAGAGGAAAGCATGGCCACATTAAAAGGGAGACATGAAACATATTTCAAAAGACCCAAATTGCAATTCTAGGGAAAAATCTAATGCTGCAGGTAAAAATACACTGGATAGAATTAATAACATGTTAGACCTTACAGAAGAAAAGATTTAATCCTCTCAAAGGATTTTTAAATAGAAAAAAATGACATTTTCCAAAATTAAAAAAAAAAAAACCTACAAAAATTACCACTACTATAAAAAACATTAAAGCAATTTTCTCATTCCAAAAAGAAATGATACCAAAAGGAAACTTAGATCTTCAAGAAGAAATGAAGATCATCAGAAATGGTAAATGTAAAAGGCTATTTTTTCTTCCTTTAAAAAGCAAAAATTAAACATTGTCTTTGTAAGGTTTATAATGAATCTATACTCTTATGCAGTTTTTACATTTTATATAAAATATTACAATATTAACTCTAAACTATGAAAATATAAGGATACCTATCCTAATGTCTAAGGCAACTATGGAAAATGGCTTAAAAACTAATAAGTAAAGTAAAATAGAACTAAAAAAAATGTTCAAAATAATCCAAAACAGGCAGGATAAAAGAGACTAGAAAGGAAAATAAATAACAATAAAAAACAAATTTTCAAAAGGCAGATCTAATTCCAACTGTATCAATATTTACTTGAAATACTGAAGTAAATATTCCAATGAAAATGCAAAGGTTATCACAAACTATGCAACAGCAAGCCTAATGCTGTCTATAAGGCATGCGTTTTTTTAATTTTATGAAATTTATTGGGGTGACATTGGTTAATAAAACCATACAGGTTTCAAGTGTACAATTTAAGAAAGTATCATCTGCACACTGCATTGTGTGCTCACCACCTAAAGTCAAGTCTCTTTCCTTTCCCATTTATCCCCCTTTGCCCACCTACCCCCACTTCCCTCTGGCTGTCACCATGCTGTTATCTGTGTTTATGTGGTTTATGTGTCATATATGTATATATATATATATATATTTTGCTTAATCCCTTAATTTTTATTCACCCAGCCCCTCAACCCCTTGCCTCTGACAGCTTTCAGTCTTTTATAAGTATCTATGCTCCTGTTTCTATTTTGTTTGTTAAATTATTTTGTTGATTAGATTCCACACATAAGTGAGGTCATATAGTGTTTGTCTTTCTCTGGCTTGTTTCACTTAGCATAATAATCTCCAGGTTCATCCATGCTGTTTGTTGCAAAAGATGAGATTTCCTTCTTTTTTTGTGGCTGCATAGTATTCTATTGTGTAAATGTCCCACAGCTTTTTTTATCCATTCATTTACTGATGGGCACTTGGGCTGTTTCCAGATCTTGGCTATTGTAAATAATGCTGCAGTAAACATAGGGATGCATATATTGTTTTGAAATAGTGTTTAGATTTCTTCAGAGATATTCCCAGAAATGGGATCACTGGGTTAAAAGGCAGTTCCATTTTTAATTTTTTTTGAGGAAACTCCATACTGTTTTCCACAGTGGCTGCATCAATCTGCATTCCCACCAACAGTGCACAAGGGTTTCCTTTTCTCCACATCCTTGCCAGCACTTGTTGTTTGCTGATTTGTTGATGATAACCATTCTGGTGGGTGTGAGTTGATACCTCATTGTAGTTTTAATTTGCATCCCTCTGATTAGTGACATTGAGCATCATTTTATATGTTTATTGGACATCTTAATGTACTCTTTGGAGAAGTGTCTATTCAGATCAGTGGTGCATTTTTTAATTGGGTTGTCTTCTTGGTGTTGAGTTGTATAAATTCTTTATATATTTTGGAAATTAACCCTTTATCAGATGTATCATTAGTGAATATGTTCCCCCATTCAGTGGGTTTTCTTTTCATTTTGTTGATGGTTTCTTTTGCTATGCAAAAGCTTTTTAGTTTAACGTAGTCCCATTTGTTTATTTTTTCCTTTGTTTTCCTTGACCAAGGATATATCGGCAAAAATATGGCTACAAGAGATGTCTGAGATTTTACTGCCTATGTTTTCTTCTTGAATTTTTATGAGTTTGCAACTTACATTTAAGTCCTTTATCCATTTTGAGTTTATTCTTGTGTATGGTGTATGTTGGAGGTCTAGTTTCATTTTTCTGCATATACCTGTCCAGTTTTCTCAACACCACTTATTGAAGAGTCTGTCTTTACTCCATTGTATACTCTTGCCTCCTTTGTCAAATACTAATTGACCATAAAGGTGTGGATTTATTTCTGGGCTCCTTGCGCTTTCCATTTATCTATATGCCTGTACTTATGCCAGTACCAGGCTCTTTTGATTACAAAGGCCTTGTAGTTTGATATCAGGTAGTATGATACCTTCAATTTTGTTCTTCTTTCTCAAGATTGCTGAGGCTATTCTGGGTGTTTTGTGGTTCCATATAAATTTTTGGAATATTTGTCCTAGATCTGTGAAATATGCCATTGGTATTATAACTGGAATTGCATTGAATCTGTTTATTGCTTTGGGTAGTATGGACCTTTTAATTATGTTAATTCTTCCAATCTGTGAACATGGTATATGCTTCCACTTATTTGTATCTTCCTTAATTTCTTTCTTCAATATCCTATAATTTTCTGAGTATAGGTCTTTTACCTCCTCAGTTAAATTTATTCCTAGGTACCTTTTTCTTTTTTTTGTTTTTTCTGCAATAATAAATGGGATTGTTTTCTTAATTTTCTGATAGTTCATTATTGGTGTATAAAAATGCCACTGATTTCCAATTTATATTTTATATCCTGCAACTTTACTGAATTCATTTATCAGTTTTAGTAGTTTATGGAAGAGTCTTTAGTGTTTTCTATGTACAGTACCATGTCATCTGTAAGTAATGACAACTTTGCTTCCTCTTTTTGACTTTGGGTGCCTTTTATTTCTTCTTTTCTTAATTATTTGGCTAGTACTTCCAGTACTATGTTGAATAAGAGTGGTGAAAGCAGACATCTCTGTCTTGTTCCTGATCTTAAGGAAAACTCTTTTTAGTTTTTGCCCATTGAGTATGATGTTGGCTGTGGGTTTCTAATATACGGCCTTTATTATATTGAGGTATGATCCCTCTATTCCCACTTTGCTTTTAGCATAAATGGGTGCTAGATTTTATCAAATGCTTTTTCTGCATCTATTGATATGATCATGTGATTTTTATCCATCATTTTGTTTATGTGATGTATCACATTTATTGATTTGCAAATATTGTACCAACCTCACTTGATCATAGTGTAGGACCTTTTTAATGCATTGCTGGATTCAGTTTGCTAATATTTTGTTGAGGATTTTAGCATCTATGTTCATCATAGGTATTGGTCTATAATTTTCTTTCTTTGTAGTGTTTTTATCTGGTTTTGGGATTAGGATAGTGCTGGCCTTGTATAAAAAGCTTGGGAGACTTCCCTCTGCTTGAATTGTTTGGAATAGTTTGAGAAGTGTAGGTGTTAGTTCTTCTTTGAATGTTTGGTAAAATTTGTTTGTGAAGCGATCCAGTCCAGGACTGGAGAGTTTATTGATTACTGCTTCAATTTCATTAGTTGTAATTGGTCTATTCAGGTTTTCTGATTCTGCCTGATTCAGTTTTGGGAGATTATATGTTTCCAGGAATTTATCAATTTCACCCAGCTTCTCCAGTTTGTTGGCATACAGTTGTTCATAGTATTTTCTTATGATCCTTTATATTTCTGTGGTAGCAGTTGTTACTTCTCCTTTTTCATTTCTGATTTTATTTATTTGGGTCCTCTATTTTTTTTTTTTTGATGAGTCTGATTAAAGGTTTGTCAATCTGGTTTATCTTTCCAAAGAACCAGCTCCTGGTTACATTGATTTTGATTTTTTTAATCTCTATGTCATTTATTTCTGCTCTAATCTTTATTTTCTTCCTTCTGCTTACTCTGGGCTTTGTTCATTGTTCTTTGTCTAGTTCTGCTGGGTGTAGGGTTAGATTATCTATTTGAGATTTTTCTTGCTTCTTGAGGTAGGCCTGTAATGCTATGAATTTCCCTCTCAGGACTGCTTTCACTGTGTCCCATAGATTTGGGGTTGTTGTGTGTTCATTTTCACTTGTTTCCAGGTAGCTTTCTATTTCTTCCTTGATCTCATTGTTAACCCATTCATTGTTTTGTAACATGTTATTTAGCCTCCATGTGTTTGAGTGTTTTTCAGTTTTTTTCTTGTGATTGATTTTAGTTTCATAGAATGATGGTCAGAGAAGATGCTTGATATAATTTCACTCTTCTTAAATTTATTGGGTCTTGTTTTGTGTCCTAACATATGGTCTACCTTAGAAAATGTTCCATGTGCACTTGAAAAGAATGTACATTCTGCTACTTTGGGGTGAAATGCTCTGAAGATATCAATTAAATTCATCTGATCTAGTGTGTCATATAAGACCACTATCTCCTTGTTGATTTCCTGTCTGGAAGATCTATCCATTGATGTCAATGGTGTGTTAAAATCCTCTGCTATGACTGTATTACTGTCAATCTCTTCCTTTATGTTCATCAGGATTTGCTTTATATGTTTAGGTGCTCCTGTGCTGTGTACATAAATGTTTACAAGGGTTATATCCTCTTGATGGATTGCCCCCTTTATGATTATGTAGTGTACTTCTTTGTTTCTTGCTATAGCTTTTGTTTTGAAGTCTCTTTTGTCAGATATATAAGTATTGCTACCCCAGCTATTTTTGTTTCCATTTGCATGGAATGTGTTTTTTCATCCCTTCACTATCAGTCTGTGTGCATCTTTTGTTCTGAGGTGGGTCTCTTGTAGACAGCATGTGTATGGGTCTTGTTTTCTTATCCATTCAGCTACCCTATGTCTTTTGATTGAAACATTTAATCCATTTACATTTAAAGTCATTAGTGATAAGTACTTATTTATTGCGATTTTATTCTCTATACCTATGTTCCTCTCTATATATTTCTTTTCTTCTTTCTTCTTCTTAAATCAGGTCCTTTAACTTCTGTTTAAATAGTTTTGTTGTTGTAATTGTTTTGGCCTGGGAAGCTCTTTATTTTGCCTTCAATTTTAAATGATAGCCTTGCTGGATAGAGCAGTCTTGGTTGTAGGTTCTGACTTTTCATCACTTGAATATTTCATGCCAATTCTTTCTGGCCTGAGTGTTTCTATTGAGAAATCAGCTGACAACCTTATGGGAGCTCCTTTGTAGGTGACTAATTGATTTTCTCTTGCTGAGGTTAAGATTCTCTCTTTGTCTTTAATCTTTGCCACTTTTATTATAATGTGTCTTGGTGTGGGACTCTTTGGGTGCATCTTGATTTGGACTCTGTGCTTTCTGAACTTGTGCGACATTTTCCTCACCAAGTTAAGGAAGTTATCAGCCATTATATCTTCAAACAGGTTTTTGATACCTTACCTACTCTCATCCTTTTCTGGCACCCCTATGATGCAGATGATGTTACACTTGACGTTTTCCCAAAGGTCCCTTAGATTTTCTTCATTTTTAAAAAATTTATTTATTTATTTATTTATTTATTTATTTATTTATTTATTTATTTTTTGAGAGAGAAAGGGAGAGAGAAACATCAATGTGAGCGAGAACATCAATTGGTTGCCTCCCACATACATCCTGACTGGGGAGCAAACCTGCAACCTGGGCATGTGCCCTGATTGGGAATGGAACCTGCCACCTTTTGGTGTACAGGATGACGCTCCAACCAACTGAGCCCTGCCAAACAGGGCTCCTCATTTTTTTAATTCTTTTTTGTTTTCGTTGCTTTGGTTGGGTTCTTGCTGTTATCTTCTCCTCTAAATCACTGATTCAGTCCTTTGCTTCATCTAACCTGCTGTTAATTCCTTCTAGTGTATTCTTTATTTCAGATACTGTAGTCTTCATTTCTGATTCTTTTTATGGTTTCTATGACCTTTTTAATGCTATCTCTTTACGTTCTCACTGAGAGCATCCATTCTTTCCTTCTTATCCTTGAATATCCTTATAACTATTGTTTTAAACTTTGCATCTGATATCTTGGTTGCTTCCATTTCATTTAATTCTTTTTCTGGGGATTTCTTTTGTTCTTTCATTTGATGCATATTTCTTTGTCTCCCCATTTTGTCTGCCTTTTTGTGTTTGTCTCTGTGTATTAGGTAGGTCTGCTAAGACTCCCAAGCTTCTTATGTGGGCTTTCTGATGTAGGTACCTTGTGTTTCTCAGTGGCACATTCTTCTAGATCACCTGAGCTAGGTGCACTGGAAATTATTCCCTTGTGGGTTATGTGCCCTCTCCTGTTGTAGTTGAGTCTTGAATGCTACTGGCCCTTTTGTGGGTAGAGTTAACCTTCAGGTTAGTGGACTATAAGGATAGACCTTGTTCATCATGTGGGAGTCGCTGTTCAGGGGCTGCTTCCCGAGGTGGAGTTGTTCCAGGCAAGGTCTGGTGTCTGCTTGAGTCCCTCTTTGACGTTTCCATTCGAGTGGCTAGTTGGATTGAAGGCCACCACTGATTGTGTTGGTTCTGGGCCCCCTTGGCCAGTGTTTTGGTGCAGGTCAATCCAGATATTGTGTGTAACCAGCTTTGGGCTACCTGTCTGGAACTACCACCCTATTCACTGTTTGTGGCTGTGTCTACTGGGCCCTGGGTGTGTGTGTAAGGGGCCAGGCTGTGTACCAGGATTGGCTTCCTGAAGCTCTGAGCTGGGGCAGATCAATAACAGTCCAAGGCTCCCTGAGGTCAGCTACTTTGCTCCCCCACCCCAGAATTTGCCTGGACTTCCTCCAGGGTCTTATGAAGAAAGGTTGTAGAGTAGGCCCAAGCTGGTCATGCCCCACTGACACTTCCACATGGTTTAAACTCAGTAAGGCAGGGTGACCAGGTTGGGGGAGAGAGCTAGTGGGCCCCCTACTTGGGGACAGCGTGATCAGGCACTCAATGAGGAGAAAGTGGTCCCTTACTCCATAGCCACACCACTCCATCTCTGCTAGAGTCTTCAAATCTAGTTTCCCCAGGAGGAGTGCACCACAGGTTCAGGTTGGGTGCAGCCAGCTGTTCCCACTGCAGGAGCAAGCTCAGCAGAGCAGGGCCACAGATTTTGGAATTTGGGTAAACAGATCAAGAAAGCCTTCCATTGGGGGTGACAACAGCTGGGCTGCGGGAGAAGGGTGAGCTACACTCCTCCACTTAGCTCTGTAGCCATGCCTGCTCAACTGGAAGCTCTAAGGGAAATGCACTCTAAATGTTCCAGCTCTGAGCTGAGCTGCCATCCTCCCAAGAAACAGCCCAGAAGGACTTGGAAAAACAGATCAAGGCAGCCTTCTGCTGGGGGTGGTACTGGTCTGCGGGAGGGGAGTGAGCTATGCACCGCCCCCAGCTCTTGACAGAGGCTCCCAGGGGTCTCACCAACGGTTCTAGCTCTGAGCTGTGCTCTCTTTCACCCCACAGAACTGAGCTCAGCAGGACAGGGCCAACAGATCAAGGCAGCCCTCCTGGGGGGGGAGGGGCAGCTTACAGGAGGAGAGCCAGCAGCATGCCTCCCCTTAGCCTGCGGCCCTGCAACCAGAGACCCTGACAAAGAGTCTTCCATTGGGGGTGGGGCCTGACAAACCAACAGGAGGGTGAGAAAACTTGGCCCCTGTTCCAAAGCCACACAATTCAGTGACTGTCTGAGAGTCTGCCTATAGTTTCTCCAGAAAAAGATCGTACCACAGGTCCCTGTTGGGTGCAGCCAACAGTCCCTTCTGCTGGACTCAAGCTTGGCAGGATGGTGTTGCCAGTGTTTGGAGGATATCCTGCTCGCCCCCAGCTGGTGCTGTAAGAATAGGAGTGCCTGACCCTTGGACATGGTGTGGGATGTTGACTCAGGACTGAGACCTCGGCAGCCAGCTCTCCAGATCTCTCTCTGGAACCACTCCACCCACATCTTCTCTTTATGGCCTCCATATGCCCTGAGTCTCCTTCCCTCTACCAGAGCCCTGGCTGAGTGCCCAAGAACAATCTCCTGTGCGATGACCCTTTAGGAGAGCACCTGGGATTCTAGAAAACTCCTTCCTCTTCCCAGCAGACAGAGTCACCACTGATTTTTAATGCCAGATGTTATGCAGGCTCTTCTTCCTGACCCTGGTGCTTTGGTTTGGGGGGTTCCCAACATGGGGTTGAGACCTCATGCTTCTCAGGGGGGAGTTTTGCAGCTGAGATATCCCTCTGGCTTCTTGGCTGCCAAACTTGGGTACAGGGCCCAGCCCTCTCAGAGCCACCACCCTTCTTACCAGTCACAAAACTGAGCCCAGCAGGGTGGGGCCAGCAAGACTCCCCCTTAGAGCTTCTTTTATAAATCCTTGGACATAATACTTCTGTTCAGCTGTCCTTCAGTTGGTCATTCAGGTTAATTGCTTTATAATTGAGTTATAAATCCAGTTTGGTGCGGGGAGGAAGTATATGTAGCTTCCACTTACTCCACAGCCATCTTGGATCCCTCAAGACATGCATTTTAACTATAAAGACACAGATAAATAGAAAGTACGTTGATAGAATATAATATACCATGCAAACAGTAAGCATAAGAAGACTGAAATAGCTACATTAATATCAGAAAAAATGACTTCAAAAACCCCAAAATTACCAAAGAAGGGTGGCATTTCTAAGGGTAAAGGGGTCAATACATCAAGGAGCCAGGACACTATGTACAGTGATGGATGGTTACTGCAGTTATTGTTTTGAATAACTATGTTGTACACTTGAGACTAATGTAATGCTGTGTGCCAATTATAATTTACAACAAATTAATCAAATAAAAATAAAAATAAAGCATGTAAAAGTAAAGTATAATTTATGAAGAGTTACATTTTTAAAAAGAAGACAAAACAATCCTAGGTATGTATGTGCCTAGTAATCTGGCTTCAATAAGCTGGAAGAAAAAGTTGAGAGAAATAATCCACAATCATAGTTGAACATGAAAATGGATATGAGTGTCTCAAGAATTGATAGAACCCCTGGAAAGCACTCGATAAAGAGATGGATGAACCGAATGACACCATTAACCACTGTTATGCCACTGATATTTATAAAGCACTGCACCCAACCGGATACAACCACAGAGTCTGCATGCCTTTCAGTGCATTCACTTTGTTGACTAAGATAGACTATACACTGGACCATAAACCAAGGCTCAGTAAAGTTAAGAGAATTTAAATCATACACAGTATATTCTCTGACCAAAACGGAATTAAATTAGAATTTAATAACAATAATATACCTAGGAAGACTTTGAATATTTGGAAATTAAATAATTCACTTCTAAATAATCAACAGGTCAAAGAAGATATCATAAGAGTAATTAGGAGATATTTTCAAGTAACTGATAATTATAAAAGTCAAAATTTGTGCAATGTAAACAAATGGTGCTTAGAGAGAAAGTTATAGCGTTAAATGTTTATATTGGAAAGTAAAAAGTTTTAAAAGCAGAAACCTAAAGTTCCACCATAAGGAGCTCCAAAAGAAGAGCAAAGTAAACCCAAAGTAGCTAGAAGCGAGGAAATAAGAAAGATAAGAGCAGAAACAAAGCGCAATGGAATACTATTCAGCAATAAAATGGGACGAACTGCCGCACAGGAGAATGAGGGCACATCTCAAAAGCATTGTGCCAGGTGAAAAAGGGTATATAGTTTATATAATTGTTTCCAGTGATATAAAATTCTAGATCAGTGGCCAGGGTGCAAGGAGGGGTAGACTGGGAAGAAGTACAGAGAAACTTTGGGAGGAGATGGAAATGTTCTGAATGTTCATCGTGACGATGGTTTCCTGGGAAACAAAACAAAAATAAATGAATGAGACTACATCGAACTAAAAAGCTTCTGCACTTAGTGTGATGGGTGGTTTTCATTGTATCCTGGACATGTGGAGTATTATGGCAGGTCAGTCTAGATCATATTTAAATCTCTATTTTTGCAGGCCTCCACTGATACCAGAGAAAACAAGGAGAGAAAGGAGCCTTCTTCTGTTCAGTCCCAGCACCTGCGATGCTGACAGCTGGGCACTGGAAATTCTCCTGCAGCAGCAGCCTCGCCCACTTGCAGAAAGTTACCCAAAAGCAGTCAAAGGGGACCTCTGCCTCACTTCTGCCCTCGACGTCATGGGCTAGCATGCGTGGAATGTAACATGACTCATACTCGGCTGCAAGGGAGTGTGGAGAACAGGATTTCCAGGCTCTGTGGTCAGAAAGGCAACGCCAGAGGGAGATGGAACTTGATGGCAAGTACCAATGAAACATCCATCGTAAGCATTTCCTAATTCTTGAATGTACAAGGAACCTCAAAAATTAGAAATGGCTATGCAGCTCTGAAGAGCACTATTTACAGTAGAATTAAAAGAGACCAATGTTGTGTTTTTAATTTCTTTTCAAATTCTATTTGTTTTTGGTTAAATTCTTGAATATTGCCCTCTACCTTCCCCCGTGCTAAATCTGACTTCTACGAACACTTCTGAAGTTACCGCCTATATTGTGCAAGCATGTGAATGTTTTTCAGGGAGATTTTTAAAAATCAGCTTCTCAAAGGAGTACAAGAAGCCAAGAATGTTGAGACACTGTGGGAAGGGAAGTGGGGTCCCATCATGACCACGCTCAGCCCCAGTGTAGAGGAGTGGGGTACCAGGACCGTGAGGCAGCTGTGAAGACAGAAATCCCCCATGGGTCTGGTTCTGCTGAGGCCCCTGGCCCCCTCCGTCCCAAGTTTCTTTCTGGGACCCCTTTTTAATTTTTTAAAATTAAATTTATTGGGGTGACATTGGTTAAAGGGTTCCTTTTTTATTGATCCTTAAGAGCTAAATTTGCTTGTGCATCAGAGTCACCTGTGGAATTTGTTAACATACAGAATTACAGTCCCAACCTTAACGCAGAACTACTGAATCAAAATTTTGAAGAGAGAAACCAGTTTGACCAGAAATTTGCATTTTTACCATGCTCCAGGGGTGAATCAGATACAGCATCAAGTTTGGTAAGCACGGTGCAGAGAACTCTGTGCTTCTTTTGTTCCAGACCCTGGTTTTCTTCCCTGGTGCTCCCTGCCCAGTGCTGGTTGGGTCCCAGTGAAAGGACAGGAGGGGCACATGCTCAGACACAGGTGGGTACTTAGTCACTCCGTGACCCGTGGTACCATTGCCTGGCATGTGCTTCAGGCTCCCTGTCTGGAAAAATGAGCAGTATCACCTTCTACAAGGTATTGGGAAAGACTGACTCATGTCAAGAACTTTGAAATCTGCAGATAAAAGGCAATGCTGGTCCCCTCACGTAACCATTGTCACAGGGGAAGTTCTCCTGTGAAGAAATCAGGGCCACTGCTTTTACAGACCACCTATAAATGGAAAGGCCAATCCCTTCACAGCCAACAATTACCATAGTCATTGATTATCACAGTTACCGTCCCCGGGCCATGTCGCAAAAGTGCCTGGCTGTATGAGGATCATACTGCAGAGTATTTCTTCATGAGATTGATTCCAAAAGCTCCTACCTGGGATCTACCCCAGGTGTGGAATCTACTGGTTGAGTTTAACCCTATTGTCATGTTCCTGTGGACCTTAAACACTCTTTATTACACCTAACAGTAGTCAGCGTTCCACAGGGTGAAGGGCGTGCATGAATGACGTCTTTGCAAGGCGGCCAGATGTCGCCATAAGGCCAGTGGCTTTTATCCTGCGGCTGCTGAATTTCATATCTACCAATATTTATCAGCTGGAATACTGTCAGTTTTATAAATGAAAAGGGAATGACCATAAATCATGTTCTGGATAGGTAATTGTGGTGGACAAGGGGTGGTTCTGTCTGGAAGCTTGCCAGCCTGGTTTGCTCCTTCATTCCATGAATGAGGCTGCAGGCTGTTGACCCACCAAGACTGCCGTGGCCACTAGTGCCCACCATTGGTTCTGCTGGGTAATACGCCCGGGCAGACAGGACAGAGGTAACTCACCTGCCTTAGAAGCTTCATTACTGCCTTGCTTATCAGACGTTTTCATATTTCTCAGTTCTTTCAGCAATGTTCAGGGTCACGGTATAGTAGCAACTCATGTTCCAGGGCCTGAAGACACCCATCCACTCCACCCTGCCCACCGTGACAAGCTATGGAATGATTTCTTTAAGACCCTATTGTAAGCCTCATTTTACCAACGGGAAAAGTGAGGGTCAGAGAGGTCCATTTGCTGAGGTTCCCACAGCTGGTGAGCAGCAGTCAGGACAATACATCAAATTCAGTGTGTTTTCAAAACCTGGACACTGACAGTGATTGGCTGACAAGCCCTTTGTTGGACTGAGCCAGAGGTGAAGATTCCCAGAAAACATCCCAAGTGTGTGAGCTTAAATCTAGCACCATTTTGTTTTGATCTTTTTTCCAAGGGGAAAGAACGTTGAGGGGCAAAGGAGAGCTGGTTAAGGAAATGGCCCTTCCCTTAGAGGTTCTCCAGCTTCAGCATGTGTCAAATTACCTGTACAACCTGTTTGAGCACAGATCACTGGGACCCACTCATGGTTTTCTGAGTGGTCCTTGGCTAGAGCCCACGAACATGCATTTCCCATAAGCTCCCAGCTGATTCACTGGCCCAGGGACCCCACTTTGAGAACCACTGTGGCAGCCTGTGACACTGGTCTGGGCTAATCAAGTTATAGGGGTTTAGAGTTGTCCCTCAGCAAAGCTGGTTTCAGCCTCAGCTCCTCTCACTCCAACACTCAGACAGCGTTCCCCCTGTTAGGTCCCCCTGAGGGGCTGTTCTCACTATCCAGGTCCTGCCTGCAGAGAGTCCTGTCACTCTCACCTTCAGCCATCATCTCTTCCTAGGGGTCACTGATCTTGAGAACAGGAGGGAGAGGACAATTTCTAACACAAGGGAGTAGGTTTGGGATGGTGGCATTTCAGGCATCAGTCAGCTCTTTCTCCAGGTGACCTGGTTTTCCCACATCCCTTGAGTGGCACTCATCACCATTTCTTCCACACTCACGTGGTACTAACTGAATGGCCTTGATAGTTGAGGCTACTGACCAGATTCTACCTAGGACACAAGAATGTGTACATGCTTTGAAGACGAAGATGAAGGCACATGTAAGAGAAAGAGCATGTATCAGAGAAAAGCTTCGGGTCAGTGGGCACTGTTGCAGCAGCTAAAAGAGATGACAAATGAAAGGCTGGTGTGCCTACTTCAATCATCTGTTCCCTACATCAGCAAAAACAAGCAGAGGTGGCTTTTCACCCTTATTTTCTCTCCATTCAAGTCCTGCGTGTGCTTTCAAGTATCCTCCTTTGGAAGGACCCTGGACCTCCCTCAATCCATGCTCCCTTTCATCTGCCGAGTCCCTTCACCACACCCACCTGTACTTCAAAGTGACCTTTCCTCAGCTCAGCCTCCATTCCAGCTGGGTGCTGGCAGCTGGTCACGTAGGCAGGAATGTGCTGTGGTGAGCTCCTCCACCCGCCTGCACCTTCCTCCAGGCAGTGAAGCTCCCCCACCCCCTGCACCCTCCTGCAGGCAGTGAAGCTCCCCCACCCATTGCACCCTCCCCCAGGCAGTGAAGTTCTCCCACCCCCTGCACCCTCCTGCAGGACAATGCTGTGCCTTGTGAAAGAGAGTTGGGATTCCACTGAAGAGTTATGAAGGAGTACACGAGCGACTTTTTAGGTCCCATGCAGAACCAAAAAACTGCAAGTTTGCCCCAGGACAGACCTCTGTGCGGTAACCCTCACTGACCGACATACATCATTCTAAATGACCAAACACTTCTACTTGGGCTGCACTAAACCCAAAGGCTATTTGCAAGAGGGAACATCTGTACTCAGCTCCCTCTGTACAACTCAACCCCCATCCTCCCTCCCTGGTCCTTTCCTTCCTTCATTGCTTCATTCTTTCCTTTTATAGGCGTTCATGGAACATCACCATGTGCCCAACTTTCAGCAGCATTTTAGGAAATCAGTGGTGCCCATTACTCCAGTTAACAACCCCAAAAACCAGTGCTCCCAGAGGCCTCATTCTCTGGCCTGGGCCTAAGAGCCTGCATGCAGGAGAGGAAGGGAGGGACTCTTGTTTCCTGGGCCTGGGATGAAGCCGTGCCTGAGAGGAACATTCCGGGCATAGGGATGACTGGGCAAATGTGGCCTAAATGTTTTATGCAAGTACAATATACACACAGAGAAGGACACAACTCATAAGCTTGATGAATGCCCATACTCATGGACATCAAGGAACAGAACATGACCGGCACCCACAACAGTCACTGTTTCAGCTACTTCCCCTCCCCCCACCAGAGGTAACCACACTCTGCCTCTGAACAATATAAAACTTCTTACACATGGATCACAATTTATCCACCATTGCCTCTGCCTCTGGTTTCTTTTGCTCCACATGTTCTCCCATACAGTGGGTTCCCTTTTCATTTTGATGCTGGTTTCCTTTGCTCTGCAGAAGCTTTTTAGTTTGATGCAGCCCCATTTGTTTATTTTTTCCTTTGTATCTCTTGCCCTAGGAGACCTATCTGTGAAAATTCTGCTACTTGAGATATTTTGCTACTTGTGTTTTCTCCTAGGACTTTTATGGTTTCACGACTTACATTTAAGTCTTTTATCCATTTAGAGTATGCATAGGTTTTGCTTTAGGGTACTGCCAATGGAGTTTTCAAAGTGGTTCTATAATTTCTGTTTCCATCTCAACAACACTGGGCATTATTTGTCTTCCTCGCTGTGCCAGCCTGATAGGCGATAGGTGTGCAGTGGTTTTCATTTGTGTCTCTCTGAAGATAATTGATGTTGAACATCTTCTCATAAGTTAATGGCCATTTGAATATCCTCTCTTGTTCAGAGTTTTTTCCTAATTTCTTGATTCTAGAAGAACTTTGCTTAATTTTTTACTTGCTTTATTTTTTGCCAACATGAAAGAAAATTAGTGTCTATCTCATACAGGTCTGGCCATATTCATGTTCATGGTCAATGGTCAGAGAAGATGATAACTTTACTAATAGCTGAGGTATAGTCTTTTTGAATGCTTACTCTGTATTAGCTCATTTCACCTTCACAAAGACCCTAAGAGATAAGATACCAGCATCCCCTTTTGATAGAAGAGTAAACTGAGGCAGAGAGGTTCAGTAATTTACACAAGATCACACAGCTAAGTGCCTGCATTGGGATTTAAATGCAAGCAGTCAGTCTCACTCTAGGGCTTGAAGGCCCTGCCATCCACGACACACTTTACACATGCAAGAGAGATTATGCACCTCCATCACCTGGCTAGATGGAACTTGGAGGCTGCTGACTCCTTCCTAAGGATCCCTCCCACTTTGCCACCTTCTTTGTTTTCCTTGTGCCATATGTGTCCCTTCTGTTTCCTCTGCTCACTCACGGCTCCTTTATGGGATGGGGCTCTTGATTATATATTTCGATGCCACTCTTATTAAAGGCATAGAGGGAGGGAAATTGGTTGTCTCATAAAAGGTTTAATTACCACCAAAATAAAAACTATGTACCACTAAGGAGTTTCATAATCACCATTAAGAGTCAGCATCTACACGGGAGGAAAACTGAATGAAAATGTTGGAAAATATTCCAATGGAAAATACAGGCCCCCCTCTGGACCTTAATCCCCTACCTTTTGGCCCCAGCTCTTTGTACCTCACCCACTGTTGGCTCCTCAGGATCCTTTTGGAGTGCTGGCAATGGCCCTGGACCTTACATGTCCTGACTCCTATAGTACCTTGAGTCAGACTCAGCACAATCCAGCCCACCAGAGTAAAATCCAGAGGACTCACCCATCGTCAAGGCATTCGTTATTGAATGTAAGCACATCCATACTATGGAACACTACACAGTCATTAAAAGGGCATGAGTAACCCTAGCTGGTTTTCTCAGTGGTTAGAGCGTTAGTCCACAGACTGAAGGGTCCCAGGTTCGATTCCAACCAAAGGCATGTACCTCGGTTGCAGGTTCTATCCCCTCCCCGGTTGGGGACCATGCCAGAGGCAACCAATCGATGAGCCTCTCTCACATCGATGTCTCTCTCTCTCTCTCCCTCTCCCTTCCACTCTCTCTGAAAAAGCAATGGAAAAATATCCTCAAGTGAGGATTAAAACAAAAAAATTAAAAAGCTGAGTTCAGAACCAACATTGGGGAAACCCCAAACCCAAAGTGATTTAACACTATATATTTCAAAAAAAGTCAGGAATTGGCTGCATCAGTGACCAATGAAAATGGAGATGAGCATGGGAGAGCACCTTAAATACAGTGGACTGGCTGAAAATCTGTTAAAAAAGAAACAGTCACCAAAATTCTCTCCCTGGTTCTACAAAGCTATTAGACTGCCTTTCCCACATCCCACTCAAAACTAGAGGTTTATTTCTAGAAAGAATAAAACAGACTGTCTTGGACTGAAAAACACTAGGCAGAGTTGATGATGGGAAGACGGCATTGAAAAGAGGTAGACGAAGTGCATATTGGATGTTGAGATCTTAGAAGGAGGCTGGACTGTTTTTTTCTGGAGAATATGCCTAATGCAAAAAGCAAAATCTATGGAGACATAGACATAGACATAGACATATATGTATTAATCCCTTTACTTTTTTCACCCAGCCCCACAACCCAAATCTATGGATTTTGCTATCAAATATTCCACAAATAAGTTACCAGCCAGCTCACACAGGTGAACAATGGTGAACACACTGCGCAAAAGTGCTTGAGGTTTCCCATTGTTACTAGTTTTCAGATTTCAATGTGGGTAGACAACCAAGACCTGTTGGTGGCATGAATAAATTTTCTAGCCTGAAATATAGAAGCCAAAATAAATAAACAGAAAAAAAGTCAACTTGGGGAAATAGAGTTTGTGCAGGAGGAGAAACTTTTAAAAGCTATAATGAATGTCCTTAGAAAAACAAGAAAAACTTTTATACCCAGGAAACAAGAACAGAATGCTATTTCTAAAGAAAAATTCAGAGAATAAAAACTATTGGAAAGTTTTAAAATATGACAGAATAAATGAAAAACTCAGTAGAGCCTGGCTGGGTGTGGCTTGGCTGTTGAGCATTGACCTACGATCCAGGAGATCACGGTTTGATTCCTGGTCAGGGCTCGTGCCCGGGTTGCAGGCTCGGTCCCCAGTCGGTGGCATGTAAGAGGCAGCCGATTAGTGACGTCACTGATGTTTCTCTCTCTCTCTCCTTCTCCCTTCCTCTCTCTGAATCAATAAATATATTTTTTTTAAAACTTAGAAGAAATGGATATAAAATTGGGGGAATCTTCCTTAAAAATAAATGAAAAAAATCAAAGATATAGAAATAAGGCAAAAAAGGTTTTTTTTAATAGAGCACCAGTCCAGAAAGTACCACATCTTACTAATGGATTGGGGGGGGGGGGGGGGAGAGGGAGCAGAAGGAAAATATTCAAGAATGAAATAATCCAAAAAAGTTTCCCAGAATTAAAGGATGTGAATTTGCTGGTGCAAAATGCTTGCTGAACACCTGGCACAATAGAAGAAAGGTCCACACTAGTCACATCACTGTTAAATTTCAGAACAGTAGGGACAAAGTGAAGATTTCCTAAGAAAAATAAGTGTTAAACATAAAGGATCAGATATCAGAATGGCTTTAGATTTCTCAAATACTGATAGGAAGGGAACAATGCTTTCAAATTCTGAAATTTACCCCTAAATGAGGCTATTTATCAATAAAGTATAAGGGTAGAAAAATAAAGTCATTTCAGAACATCTCAGCCAGGCTTTGCTGCATTATGAAAATCATGAGCTCTCAAAGACATACACAATATTCATTTATATTCTTGTGTACATGTCTATGGATCAGCAGAGATGACTTCTTCGGGCTCTGAAGTCTGCAGGACACCTGGTGAGGCTCTGATTCATGTGTAAATACTATTATTAAAGTAAGCAAAATTGCAATATACTGTAACTATGATTTGAAGAATGAAGGGATGGAAGGGGTGAATATGTGTGGTGGGGCAGGAAAGGAAAGAAAGTTAAATCCTTACTCTGGAAACAGAGTAGCAAAGTAGTTAAGAGCATAAACTTAGAGCCAAATCACTCCTGTTTGAATCCCAAGTCAGTCACTCATGAGATGTATGACCTTGGACAAGATACTATTTCTGTCTCTCAGTTTCCTCATCTGTAAGGTGGTATTAATAATAATACCCACTTTCAGAGCTGTTATGACCATTAAGTAAATTAACAGATGGGAATTTCCCAGAAAAGTGCCTTCCACATGCTAAGTGCTATATAAATGATTGCCTTTATTATTTATCCTGGTAGAGAACCAATAGAACATGCCTCAACTGGAAAAATCAAGAAGTAACCATTCAATTTTATTACTTATAGGTGTGGATATAAATACCAATAATTAGGTAAGAGGGAAGGGAGAAAATGGAAGGAATGGAGGCTGCTGATTTTCAACAAAATTATAGAAGTGATTGATTCTTATGTGCATTATAACTTTGAGAAAAAGAAAAATTAAAAATGAAGAAAGATTAAAAGTGTGAAGATACCAAGCCATGGACACCATTATATTGCTTTGATGGTGGGAAGCCAAAATGGTTCTATGATGCCAGAAATGGAAAGTAGAGATCAAAATAGTGAGTTCCAGAAGCACACAGAAGGGGTCTGTAGAAGGAAATACTTGCTAATTTTCACTTAATGCAAAGGACAATAATGTGTAACTATTAAAACACCTGGGCTCCGTAATGTTCTAACTGCTGCAATGTAATATCACTATTATTGGAAGCATTGCCCTAACGTTCTCTCCCGTCTAGTCACTTGTGGTACATTAGGTAATCTGTGAATACCATAGGTACAACGTACGGTTTTCCCCAAGTTAAACACTGAATATTAAAACATCAAATAAATTTGGGAGCCTAAAGTAAATTTATTAAATTTTCTTTTTTCAATAGTGCCATTTTACAACTTTCATTTTCTAGGTAGTTTTGTTCTCACCCATTAAAGTAAATAAATGAACTGACCAACCAACCAACCAATCCCTGAAAACTTGTCTTAAAGAAAAAGAAAATCAGTCAAAAAATCATCACATGAAATCAGTCTATGTAAAATTAATCATATAGAGTAAGTAGTCTGACAAAAGCATGTACATAAAGATGTTTAGAATTTTTAAAGAGGAAAATGAAGGAATCACTTCAACTGAAAATGGAGAAGAAAATATAAAACAAAACAATCAGAAATAAGACCAAAATAGGTCTGTTTTTATTTATTTTTTAAAATATATATTTAAATATATCTTTATTAATTTCAGAGAGGAAGGGAGAGGGAGAGAGAGATAGAAACATCAATGATGACAAAGCCATTGATCGGCTGCCTCCTGCATGCCCCCGACTGGGGATCAAGCCTACAGCCCTGGAATAGAACTTTGACCTCCTGGATCCTAGGTCGATGCTCAACCGCTGAGCCATGGTGGCTGCACAATAGGTCTATCTTTAAAAGAAAACTATTAGAAATCTTAGAAGTGAAAAATACAACCATTGAAACAAAAATGCAATAGATGAGATAAACTTGAGACGTGACATAGCAAGGATAAATCAATGCACTGAAAAATAGTAGTGAGACATTAACTCAGGATGCAGTACAGAGAGGCAATCAAAAAATTAATGAGAACTAAAGAGACTAGAAATAAGACTGAGAGATTCTAAGTGTCTGACAGGAGTGCCAAAATGAAACAATGATGGGCATGACAGAAAAGAAACATTTAAAAAAGTAATGCAGGTAAGTTTTCAGAATTGAAGAAACATGTTGTCATGTACATTGAATACTAAGCAGGAAAAAATAAAATAAATTCCACACACAGATACATTATAGTGAAATTTGAGAACACTAAGGGTAAAGGGACAATCCTAAAAGCCATGATAGAAAAAAAGATACTTTATCTTAAGGAATTTCAACAGACTTCTTATCAGAACAGTAAATGCCAGAAGAATGAGGTAATATCTTCCAAAGTGCTGAGAGGAATGACTGTGCAGGCACTATTATTATCTATGGAGGGTGAAACTAAGACACTGCTGGGTTCAATAGTTCTCCCGAGATTCCACAGTGGGATTCAAACCCAGACAGTCTTAGCCCCACCATCCAGATTCTTAGCAATGAACCTGTTCTGCATTTATAGGAATATAGGGAGAATTTTCTTAATGAAAGGAACAACTTCCCAAACAGCAGCTAGGCTAAATATTTAAGAACAAGAAAGTAAGTAAATTACAGTATAGTCACACAACAGAACACTAAACCTCAGTTAAAATGAATAAATTGTACCTATACCCATCCACAGGGATAAACCTCAAAATTATAAAATAGCATCAACCAGGAAATGTGTCCTGACCTCAGAACCCTTCAACTAAAGAAGAATTAGAAGATTGATAAGAGGAATTAAAAAAGAGGTTAAATTTTTTTTTCCTGCAAATTTTCCTCCTGTGCAATTTACCTGTTACATCTTTAAAACAACTCTGACTCTTGAATGAGAAAAAGCAACCAGAATCTTGTTTGAGCTGAGAATTCTTAAGGCTTCTCCAAGTTTGAATGGGCTAACGATCTGATCATACGTGTGGAGGTGATGTGAACAAATAAAACTCACGGTTAATCCAACATCTAGATGGCCCTATTTATAACAGTCCTCCTCTCAGCCTTTCGGCCAGCATCACTTGAATATGGTTTGTAATTGATTCCTGTTGAGTTTTCTGTCGACTTATGAGAGAAGTGCAAGGAAAAGTGGAAATTGGGGACCAATTTAAGTTTATTCATAAGGAGTTATAGTAGGAAGCTAAAAATGCCTGAGAACCACCAGCAGTAAGATGACCTCACGTTGGGAGGCTAGCCTCAGAACTGCAACTAGGATGACTTGTTTGGAATAAGGAATTTGGGTCTGATATCTCCCATTGGCCTGGGGACATTTCAAATATGGTCCCTTTCCCCCCTATTGAATGATCGGACAAATAAATACTACATTTTAATTTAAACAGGGAATGTTAATGTTTAGATTGTTAAGGATATCTTATTAAATTTCTCCTAATTGGTCTCCCTGTCTGGAGTCTGGTCTCCCCAGTGTGTATCCTGAACAACAGTATGACACATGAACTTATGACATGTTCTCCCGGCGCCACATGCCTTAAATAACGTCTGTCTTCTCAGCTAGGCTGAAAATTTGGTCATGGCAGGGCCTGTCATATTCATCTGCAGAGCCCTAGAGCTTATGCCTGACTCTACAGGAGTTCAAAAAGGGGTTGCTAATTAGACAAAACTCAGGCTTGGCCCTAATGTAATACTAGAGAATGTTTGTAGGTGGCGCCATGTTTTTTTTTTGAGCTGAAGAAAAAAATACCTGGGTATTTAAGAAAAACCTAAGAGCACAGAGGCTTTTAGACCACAAAAGCTACCTTACTGATTGATACTCACGTGGGGACCCGGGGAAAGAAATACCTGTACATCTGCTAATAAAAAGCCCCTTTCTGCGAGTTTTAAGGGCCCAGAGTTTAATTTATGCCATTGTGTGGGGTCAATAACTCTTTCCATGATTAATTTAAGAAAAGTAAACTTGCCCTTTATAAAAAGCTGTGTCTAGATTGCCATCTAGTAAAATTGCAATAAAACTATTCAGACATTAAAGTGTAAGAAAGTTCCTTACACTTTAATGGAAGAAAAACATAAATTTCTAAAGTAAAGAACCTAAGTAGAGTGATTGAGAAATATTTCCAAATATATGAAAGTTTTGAAATTTGGCATTGCTGCCAAGAAGACTTCTAGCTACACTGATATCTAAATTCTCTATATTTCCTGGAAAATCTAAAGCCTGGTTAATTAATGAATTACTTGACTCATATGTACCCAGGGATTAACTGTTATATGAACCAGTTTTTAAATCCCTCCCTGAAAGAGAAAATTCTAAATGTTTAAAAATTGTGGGTGGGCTTTGTAGCCAGGCAACAATTCAATTTAACAAACATTTATTGAATGCCCTTGTGAACCAGGCACAGGGTTAGATATTAAGCAGCCTCTATTAAAATATAATAAGCTTTATATTTTAGCTATAACAGCACTTGTGCAGCATTGGAAAATTAAGAAAAGAAAACAAGAGCACCCATTATACAACCACTGCTATTAACATTGTGGAGTACTTCAATCTAAATTTTTTGCCCTAAAGTGTTTTAAAATTTAAATTTATAAATCTCATTATGTACAATTTTTTTTCCATCCAGAAATTATTTCTCATGTTAATAAAAACATTTCCTAAGCAAAATTTAATCTCCTATAAGAATGCACAACCCTGGCCAGGTGGCTAAATTGGTTGGAGCATCATCCCATACACCAGAAGGTGGTGGGTTCGACTCCTAGTCAGGGCACATACCTAGGTTGTGGGTTCGATCCCCCATTGGGCCTCATAGAGGAGGCAACCAATTGATGTTTCTCTCTCACATCAATGTTTCTCTCTCTCTCTCTCCCTTCCCCCATCCCCGCTATTAAGAAAAAAAGAATGTACAGATTTTTAAGGCTTTGCTAACTGTTGTCAAATTGATCTACAGAAAGATTGCATCAATTAACACATCCACCGATAAAATATAAAAATGTCCACTTCTACACGTCTTTATTACTGGATATAAAGGTTCCTTTAAATATTTGCCAAAATGATGTGCGTGTCTTACTATCTTGAGTTTCTCCCTATTTTCTATCTTACATCACAAGTTAGAGTTAACAATTTTTCATATGCTTAATGGCAGTCTGTTACTCCTTTTATAAATTCTTATTTAATTTTTGAAGTAAGTTTTCTATTAACATAAAAATTTAATATAAAAAAAGAATTTGTTCATTTTCTCGATATTTTAGAACTCTTTGTATTTTCAGAGCATTAATTATTTTCTTATCTCATGTGTTGAGATTTTGTATTTTTTCAATGTATAGGAGCTTTTGGTTTTTATATAGTCAATCATTTTATTTATTGTTTCTATTTATGGTGTCATGCTTAGGAAAGAATTCCCAGCTTCAACATTATATTTTCTTTTAGTTTAATATTACTTCTTTTAAAATATTTAATACTTCTGGAATTCATTTGGTACAAGGAATGAGGAAGTATCTATTTTTACTTTCTTAACAAATGCTTACCCACTTAACACAGCACCTTTTATTAAATAGCCATCCCCCACAAAATTAATAATTAAAGTGCCACCTGCATCACATAGTAAATTCTAATATATATTTTGATCTATATCTGAAATCTCTTTTTCCTATTTAATTTCTCTATTTTAGCCTCAGAATCATACTGTTTGATTATAACTATGTAACATATTTTAATATCTATTAGGGCAAATTTCTTCTGATTACATTCTTTTTTTATTCAAAAAATTTTAAAATACTCTCACCCTGCCAGTGTTGCTCAGTTGATTGGCACGTCATCAGGTAAACCAAAAGGTCCCAGGTTCCACTTGCTCCTGGGCAGGGCACATACCTAGGTTGTGGGTTGGAGCCCCAGTTTGGGCACATATGGGAGGTGACCAGTCAGTGTTTCTCTCTCTCCCTCTCTCTTTCTTCCCCTTCCTCTCTCTCTAAAATCAATAAACATACCCTTGAGTAAGGATTAATTTTTTTTTAAAAAAAGAAAGAAAAAAGATAGTCTCATACATTTATTCATCTGGATAAATTTTAGAAACACCAGTCATGTTCCAAAGAAAGCATCCCACTGGATTTTTGAGTGCCATTATATATACATATTAACTTGAAAAAAATTAGCAGCTTTACAATATTGAGTCTTCTCATCCAGAAATTTTATTCAAGCTTTCTCTTGGGTCCTTGACATACAAGAGTTTTATAGTTTTCTTCATACTTCATACTTCAGGTCCTGCATACTTCTTATAAAATGTATCCCTTGATTATTTTGTAATTATATATTGAATCATTTTTATTACATTTCTAATCATTTATTGTTCGTAATGACACTTTGGACATGAGCTTCTTTTCCTGTATTTTCAGATTGTCTTTTTAGGATAGAGCCCAAGAAATGGGATAACTTGGTATAAGACTATTAATACATTAAAGGACTCTTTTTCTTTTTTTAAATTTTTACTAAGTTTATTGGGATGGCATTGGTTAATAAAAATTTTATAGGTTTCAAGTGCATAATTCTACAATACATCATCTGTATGTTGTATTGTGTGTTCACCACCTAAAGTCAATCTCTTTCCATCACCATTTATCCCCCCTTTCCCCTCCTGTGCCTGCCCCCACACCCCTTTTCCTCAGAAATCACCATACTGCCATGGTGTTTTTTTTGCTTAATCCCTTCACTTATTTCACACAGCCCTCCAATTCCCCTCCCCTCTGACAGCTGTCAGCCTATTCTCTGTATCTATGAGTCTGTTTCTATTTTGTTTGTTAGTTTATTTTGTTCATTAGATTCCACATATAAGTGAGATCATATGACATTTATCTTTCTCTGTCTGACTTATTTCACGTAGCATAATGCCCTCTGCATCCACCCATGCTGTCACAAAAAGTAAGATTTTCTTCTTTTTTATAGCTGTGTAGTATTCTATTATGTAAATGTACAACTTTTTAACAACTTTACATTGAAGGACTCTTGCGAAATTGCTTTAAAATTTTCAGACCACAATTAAAATATTTAAGAGTACTTGTTTCATACCACCCCGAAGTAGTCAGTGTTATTTTTGTAAATCAATAATTAATTTGAGGGAAATGGTATATCTTGCTCTCTAATTTTTATGTTTTTACTACTTGAGAAGATGAAATTTTCCCATAAGTTTCAGCTATTTTTCAGTCTGCATAAAAACATTGCCATGGATATGGATTACATTTGCAAAGCTAAAATGTCATCAGCTGATCCTGAGTTCACCTAGTCTAGTGATTAACTAGATGGAGGCATGTTTGGTGACAGAAATAACTGGGAGTACTAATAGCATTTAGTGGGTGGGTGCCAGGGATGCTAGATGTTTCACAATTTATGGGATAGTCCTGCATAATAACAAATTTCATACAAACATTATTGTGAGTGAAAACTTATTTATAATGATCTATCATATCCTAATTGTGTTTTACACACGCGCACACACACACACACACACACACATTATTTTGATATACACTGAAATTTCCAGGCATGCAACTATGATACACATCAAGACAGAATTTTACTTTGATTTGTTTGGTTGAACAAGAATTGTTCAACAACTCAGTTTGAAAATTATGTCACTGATAGCAATATTTATATTATTGACATTATATGCCAATCCAACACATCGTTATCATCAGTCTGTTTTTTGTCATTATCCCATTCACAATGATTCTAGGAACAGTGAAAGAATCTGACTAAATAATGGAATATTCTAGTGTAGTCATGCTCAAACATTTACATGTAAAAATACATGTCAACTTATAACAAAGTGTTTACTTTTTATTTATCTATGCATTAAACTTAGGGTAACATTTTAATGTGATTATTATTATTATTGAAATATAGTTAGGTTGTATTGTCTATAAATTTTATTTTAAGATAGTAAAAAAGACATTGCAAAACATTGGCATAAAAGGAGTGTCTTGACAAGTTAAATTTAACATCCTATGACCAAATTTATACCAGGATATCAAAAAATTGGTCGATATTAGAAAATAGTTTAATATAACTTATCATACCAATATATCTAAGAAGAGAAATCATATAATTACCTAGGTGAATAGTGAAAATTCTTTTATAAAATTTGATACTCATCCATAAAAATTGAGAAAGTAGAAATGGATTAATACTTCTTTAACATGCTGTATTAACCATATCATTTTATTTTCTGTATTTTGGTGTGTTGACACTGGGGGCTATGCTGATCCTGAAAGGACCTCTGCTGGGGTTAGTTAATTCTTCAACATAGTTAAAAGTCATCTGTCACCTCCTTTATTGGTCTCTCACATTCCAGGCCACTATCTACCTGCTGGAATCACTCCAGAGCCAATTAAGAGACAACTAGGGATTGCCCCTCAGCTTCAGGGCTCGCTGAAATTATTCAAACTAGCCACCCTAAGCCTGCTTTCCTTGCCTCACCCCTTCCTCCTGACCATGTTTTCCCCTCACTCCCTCTGCCTCCTGACTGACCCTGGTGCTTCCCCACATGGCCCCCACAGGGCGTCATGGCCCTTCCTTTTGGGATCTGTGAGTACAAGCTATATTTTGTTGTTCAAAATATTACAGATGTCCTTTTTTCTCCCCATTGACCCGTTCCACCCCTCCCCACCTCCCTCCCCAGTCCCTCTCCACATCATTGTCCATGTCCTTGGGTTGTGCATATATGCATATAAATTCTTTGGTTACTCTCTCCCCCTCCACCCCCCACTCCATCCCTGAGATTCATCAGTCTGATCCACGCTTTCATGTCATTGAATCATTTCTGTTCATCAGTTTATCAAGTTCTATAGATTCCACATATAAGTGAGATCATATGATGTATGCCTTTCTCTAACTGGCTTATTTTGCTTTGCATAATACTCTCCAGGTCCATCCATACTGTCCCAAAGGGTACGATATTCTTCTTCTTTACAGCTGCATTGTATTCTGTGATGTAAATGTGCCACAGCATTTTTATCCATTCATCTACTTATGGGCACTTGGGCTGTTTCCAGATCTAAGCTATTGTAAATTGCGCTGCTATGAACATAAGGGTGAATATAATTTTGGGACAGTGCAAGCTATCTTTTTAATGGAAGGCATCTCCTAATTTGTTAAGTATGGCTTTGCAATACTTAAATAATAAGGAAACCTACATTTTAGAACACATAGCAAAATACATAAAATTCAATCCTTTTGTTTTAATAAGAATATATTCCCATTAAAGTCAGAAACAAGGTAAGATGCTTATTATCTTTAAGACTATTTAATATTACTCTGGAGGTGCTAGCCAGTGTAATTTGACTAAAGAAAACAAAGGCATAAGAAAAAGAAATAAAAAATAAAACTAGCTCTGTTATCAGGTGACTAAATAGCATATCTTGAAAATGCTAGAAAATCAATAATAAAGCAATCCCACAATAAAAGAATTTCATAAGATAGCAGGATATAAAATTAACATGCAAAAATCAATAGCATTGACTTCCAGTTTCTAGTTCGACATGTAAAGAGCTTAGAATTCATCACTCATAAGGGGGGGCGGGGGACTGAACAAACTGAAAACCAACACTCTCTTTAGATCCATCAAAGAATTGAGGTCATAGGGCAAACTGACACCCTGAAAACTGGAGACACAGACAGGCACACACAGAAAATTATAGCTTACAGGGAGCAGAAATTGTGCCTGGAGCCTGTTAGGAATACCTGAAGGGTAAATGACTCCTTTCTAGAGGCTGAGCATGGGCTAGCTTGAGAGATAAAAACTCCTGAAAGACCAGTCTTAGGGTTACCTCACTCTTTCCTGAGTTCTGGAGTCCCACTAGGTCCTCAGAGAGAAAGGGAAAAGAAACCACTTTGAAATAAGCCCAGAGCACTCTGCTCTCCTTAACAAAGGCCTGCCCTCAAGAGAAGATGTTTTACCAGAGCCTAACCACTTGGGTTTCACCAGAGTCTAACAGACCTGGGGGAAGGAAAATACCCAACTCCAGCCCTCTCTAGTTTTCCTCACATAACAGGGGTGGGAGGGTGGATGGGTGGGTGGCTGAGTAGCGCTTGTGAATGTCACAACCCAGTGCTCACTAAAAGCCTGACACCTAATCATAGGATTCTATATAATGTTCCCTCTTCCCACACCTCACCGCCACATCAGTAGGTCTCCTGGAGATTACAGCCGAAAGAACAGCAAACCTCAGACCCTATTTAAGAAGGAGTCTCCAGGGGGACCCAAAGACAACAAGGGAGACAAAAACAAGGAATTTTAGCCTTGGAAACCACAGCTACGGCAGAGTAAACACCGCCTGCCTTCTCACTCTAAAGGCCTATTTACCTCAATTTCTTTTACCTAATACCTCATGTCTGGCTTTCAACAAAAAAGTACAAGGCATGCTAAAAGGCAAAAATCAGAGTCTGAAAAGACAAACAAGCCTCAAAATCAGACTTCTATTTGGCAGGGATTTTTGGAATTATCAGGTCAGGAATTTAAAATAACCATAACTAATACAGGGTGAGACAAAAGTAGGTTTACAGTTGTGAGTACACAAAACACAGAGTTTATTTTTGTAGTATTATTTATTAATTATAGTATTATTTCCTATTTTTGCCCCACCCTGTATAGTAAGAGTTCTAATGGAAAAAGTAGGCAACAGGCAAGAACAAATGGGTAATGTAAACAGTGAAATGGAACTTTAAGAAAGAATGGTAAGGAAACACCAAAAATCAGATACATCATAACATAAATGAAGAATGCCTTCGTGGATGAGCTTTTTAGTAGACTGGGCATTAGTGAGTTTGAAGATAGATAAAAAAGAATGAGGAAGATATTTATGAGCACATATCTAGTGACTTCCGGGATATATTATTAAGTTTTTAAAAAAGCAAAATAGAACAGAGATAGTATGCTATCTTTCCTGTACAAAAAGAAGGGAAAATTAGAAAATATACATATATCAGTTTATTATTACAAAAAGAAACACAGGACCAGGAGACAATGAAGTTGGTTACCAAGAGGGAAGGGAGAATGAAATGGAAGAGATACAGGAGAGAATAGCAATTTTATAAATATAATTTTTTGTATAGATTTGACTTTTAAGAGCATATTAGTAATCTACATATTCAAAAATAAAATTAAATCAATAAAAATACCTCTTTTCAGGGAAATAAAAAAGCTAAAGCTGAAGGCAAACAAATGTATGTCAAATGAATGCCCTAACAATCAGGGTGGAGTGCGGATGGGATTGAACTAACCCAAGTAACCAGTATTTAAAATTGTGCTAAAATGTCCATAACATAAAACATATCAACCCTCAGTGTGTGATAGAGTTGGGGGCAAGGCAAGAAGGAAGATTAAAAAAAAATTGCAAACAAATCCTTAACTCTTTTTAGCAGTTTATTTATAGTAGTCCTATGTACAAAAAATTAAAATCTGAAACTATTTGAGCTATATTATAGGATTAAGCAAAGGAACAAAAGTGTGGATGTTGGGAACCAGTTCTCAATGTAGAAGAAGTTCATACAATATGGAATGTGGGAAGCTGAGAAATAACTCTGTGGGAATTGGAGATATTGGTGTAAACTCCTTTTTTCTAAAATATGTATATGTATGTGTACATGAATGATTATGGGCAAATGTGTATACTAATGCACATATATGTTTGTTGTTGATGTATTTGTGTGTGTACATATATATACAGACATTCATGTTTATATCTCCCAGGATTGTCTGCTGAAAGAGCTAAGAAACAAAGATATCTCAGTAGTAATGAGTACCCTGAAGCCCAAAACGTGGTCTCTAACACCATTCCCTACTAAAAGAAAGTAGAGCATCTTGGGAAAATGGCTAATTCCAGGGCTTCACATGATAGATTTAAGATGAGCCTGGAATATTATGTTATACCAGAAAGTAAGAGAATGCTTTTTAAAAAATGATGAATGCAGGTCATGGAAAGCAGATTAAAAGGGCTCCTACTGGCCAAATATGGCATAATTTTTGAGCACCAAATAATTAGTATAGTTATTAATTATAAGCCATTTAAAAATAGGAATGCATGAGAAAAAGGAAAGACTCTTATTATAACAGAGTGCTTAAACAAAAGACATGTATTTCTCACAGTTCTGGAGGCTGGAAGTCCAAGATGAAGGTGCCAACAGCTTCAGTTTCTGGTGAGGGCTCTCTTCCTGGCTTGCAGATGGCTACCTTCTTGCTGTCTTTTCATGTGGCAGAGAGAGGACTCTGGTCTCTTCCTCTTCTTATAAGGACACTAATTCCATCATAGGGGCTCCACCATCATGACTTCATCTAAACCTAATTACCTCTAATTGCACCACTGACACAATAATGAGTATTCTGATGGTTGATTCTAGTTCTACTTCCTAGTTCACTGGGACATTTCCCTACCTTTCCATGTTATTTCTTCAAGTCATTGGTAAGTTAAGGTTCTTTCTGTCTTTACCTGCAGTCTATTTCTTGATTCTCTGTAAAAACTGTTGTCCTGGAGGCCACCTGAGCTTGCACTTGGCAATTTCCCTGTTTTCTCCCCACAGAATTTAGTGAACCCCTTTGCCCTTTTCCTGGTCATGCCTTCCTCTAGTCAGTCCTCCTGGCCTACCCTTGCTTTCAGTTTCTCAACCCCTCATGCTTCCTGGATCCACACTTGTCATGCAATTTTCCTACTTTTTAATAATTAATCCTCTCCCCTAAAGAGTCAGAGCCAAGAAAATCGGGCTAGTCCCCGGTTAGTGAGGTCTACTACCATCTTTAGGGAATTTTTGCATATTTACTGCCCATCTTTAGGAGGGTATGTTTACATTTCCAGGCCACATTGTGCTGGTGGAAGCAATAGCATAAACACTGTCATAACTAAGTCCCTTTTTACATTTTTATTGCCTCTGCCCTGGCTAAAACTAAGTTACTCTCACTGTACAAAATTTTAAAGAAAATTAAATATTATCTAAAGGTGAAAGACAAATAAGTCAATTTTTCTATTTACAAATAACAAATCTTTTTTTCCAACTATTGCCTTAAGCGAGGTCCACTACCATCTTCAGGGTATTTTTCCATATTTACTGCCCACCAATAAATAACATCTCTGTCCAAGAATTTAAATTTTTTTCCAAAGCTTGCCTATTCTGTTCAAAAACAGCCTACTAAACCTTCTGATTTAGTGCTGGAACAATTTGTATATTTATTTATTTAATAAAAGTTTACTAAGCATACTGTATACCCCAAACAAGGCATTATTCAAGGGGTTCTAGGATAAAGTGTGGCTCTTGTCTTCCAGGACTTACAGTATAACACAAGAGAAGACTGATTGTAATAGCTGACCCTCTGATCCTTCCCAGAAGCTTTCCCTCCCTCTTCATCTGGGGAGGGCACATGACCCAGACCTGGACAGCCCGATCCTTCCATCCCACTGGCTCCTAAGTGGTACGGGAATAGGCAGGCCACCAAAGTCCTGCCGGAGTTCCTCCCAGATGCTTCCCTGTTGGAAGTAAATGGGAGGTTTCTCTTTCACTTAGATAACAAGCTGTAAAGGTGGCATTGTTCTGAGGCCCATTGTCTTCCATAGAGGAAACCAGTTAGCCAGAGGAAAGAATTGAGCCAATTTATGAAATGCAGTATAATTAGATGTAGAGGTTGAGCCCTGATAATCTAGTCTGAGGATTTGGATCTAGTTGTGTCCAAGGTTTCCCCCATATTTCAGGTTATCTGAGCTTAAAAATTGCCTCTTTGTTAATTTGCGTGGAGAACTTGTCACTTGGGACTGAAAGGGTACTGAATCACACAGGGAGCTAATAAGTAATAAGTGGCACCGTGAGTGACAAGAAAAATAAAACATGCTTCTACAAAAATTAAGAGTTAGGAGAGTTCTCTTTCTTTGTGGATGCTCAGGAAAAAGTGGTATTTGAGCTTGTTCTTCTAAATATGTTTTTATTGATTTTTTTTTTTCTTTTAGAGAGAGAGGAAAGAAGAGGGAAAGAAAGAGAGCGAGACATTGATCGTCTGCCTCCTGATGAGGGATTGAACCCACAATCTGACTGGGAATTGAACCAGCAACGTTTCAGTGCACCACCAACCAACCAACACCTGAGCCACACCGGCTTGAGCTTGTTCTTAAGAAATAGGTTAAATCTTGATATGTAGAAATGGACAACAGAACATTCCAGATGGATAAAACAAAGGGGAAGTGGTAAAAAATAGTGCAGATTTTTTGGTAAGAGTGTATTCAGAGCAGAATAGTGTGGAAGCTAAGACTAAAAAGGTCAGCTTGGGCTACTCAGCGGAGGATCTTAAATTCCAACAGAATATCCAGCTGGACATAGAAAATGTTATACTATAGCTTGGGACAGTGGCTAGGCCTGGAAACATAGGTTGAGAGTCATCTACAGAAAATCTATAGTTCAAGTCTTCCATTGTCTAAACCACTTATAATGGTACCTAATGTATTTGGAGCATTTATTCAGGTTAAGCATTATGCTAACATATGGTAATTATATAGTCTTAGTTAATCTTAGAGAAGCCCTATAAGGTAGGCATTATTTTTTATCCAATTTAAGAGTTGAAATTTGAAATAAGGCTTACAGAGTTTGCCTGTTCAAAGTGACCAGTTCAAAGACCCAAAACTAGTTAGTGCCAGAACCAGGACTTAAACTTAAGTCTCTCTTCACTCTAGGGCACAAGTTCTTAACCACCTTGCTATCCTGTCCTCCCAGTTGAAGAATGTAGTGGGGGAAAGGCAGATAAAGAATCTTGAGAAACGTCTAGCAGAAGCAAGTTTTGTTCACTTCTGGGGCAGATGGGAGCCTGGATCCACAGATGCCATTTGAAGGAGGAAGAGCCAGGCTAGGCTGGTTTTGACCTGTCTCCATTGCTTGTGGTACACATTTAGCACTTCTGCTCCTGTTCCAATAATAATTGTGCCTAAAAACTTGCTCACTTAGTTTTAGGTGCCTTTTGTATGATGTCTCAATCCATCTCTTTCAACCAAATATTGATGATGTCAGTGTTTCTGTCAGTGAAGGTCCCTGAATTACTGTATGTGACAGACCCTTCTCTCCACTGTAAACCATAAGACTTCAGAGATTATCTGTTACAGTGACTGATGTTATCTTAGTTAACATAAGGAGATTCAGTTAAAGAATAAAAAACATCCTCTATAATTCTTTCTCATCCTTCTCATACTTAAAAATTCAGTAAGTGAATTGAAAGACAGAATTGCCAATCTTGAGATTTAAAATTTTGGTTTTGAAGACCACAGGTAATAAATTATTTTAAAACCTAGTACACAAGAGAAGGAATATTTAAAGGAAAGCAAAAGACACTTGGAAAATAGGTCCTGGAGACCCGCTATGCAAATAATATGAATGCCAGAGGGAAAAAAATGTAGCAAATGGAGGAGGGTAATAAAGGAATGATCAAGGAAATTTTTGTTTATCTGTGGACTTATTTATGCGGTTTAGGAGAGGTAATAAAAAGCACACACCTGGGCATATCCTGATAAAATTTGAAAATTCTAAAGTTAAAGATAAATTTTGCATGCTTCTGGGCCCACAGAACAATCACCTGGCACTAGGCTGTTTGTACACAGCACCGAAGCTAACGGGGTAATGGTCACAGCTCACTGAAGGGAAAGACTGGGAGCCAGGGTGCGTGACATGCAAGATACCCTGCACTTGTTTGAGTGAAAACGGATTTGCTGGGGCAACAGGATTCAGAGGTCCTTATTCACATTAGCCACCTGAGGAAAAGCTTCCAGGAAGGACTCTCAGAAGTGAGGAGGAGGAGGAGTGGGGGAGAGGAGGGGAAAGAAATTGATAAAGGGAGGAGCCAGTGGTAGGCGAAGAGCTTTGCAATATATGTGGTTAATCTGAATGGATAATGACTGACTGGGAACGTGCACTATGAACACTGAAGATTCTTGAAATGTGAGACATGTGGCAAGGGAAAGCTAACAATAGTCTGGAACTAAAGTACCATTAATCTGAGCAATATCTAGGAATCAGGAATCGGATGGGCATATATAAAAAAGAGTAGTAACAATAAAATTTTTGTTTCGTGGCGGATGAGGAGAACATTGTGGGCAAGCATTTGGTGAAGTAATAGTGGCTGTTTGTTGTCTTTCTGTTATTGGTTTCTAGTTTGATTCCATTACACCCAAATAATTTTTGACAAAGGTGCAAAAGAAATTCAATGGAGAAAGGATGGTCTTTTCAATGAAAGGTGATGGAGCAATAGCACATCCATAAGTTTAAAAAAAAAAAATCCAGCCGTGGCCGGTTTGCTCAGTGTTTGGAGCATCGGCCGGTGGTTTAATTCCAGGTCAAGGGCTGGCATCCCCAGCTCTGGTCCAGGCATGGGTGGGAGGCAACCAATCGATATGACACATCAGTGTTTCCCTCTCTCTCTCTTTCTCTCTCCCTCACACTCTCTAAAAAATCAATAGAAAAAATATACTCAGGTGAGGATTTAAAAAAAAATCTAAATTTTATATCTTGTATAAAAATTAACTCAAAATGCACCGTGGTCTTAAACGTAAAAGTATAAAACTTTCAGAAAACATACTCTGGAAATATACTCTGTATAACTTCACTTCTATTTAATTTGTGGAGGTTTATTTAATGGACCAGGATATGGTCTATTTTGGTGAGTATCCCAGGGCACTTGAACAAAATTATATATTCTGCTGTTGTTGGGTAAATTGTTTTATGTATGTTAATTAGATTTCATTGGTTTATTGTGCTGTTCATATCTTTTACTCTTTGCTGGTTTTTAATAATAGCTCTAACAGCTGCTAAAAGTAGGATGGATAGCCCCAAATGTAATTATGGATTCCTCTGTTATTCCTTTCAGTTCGCTAAGTTTTTTGCTTCATGTATTTTGAGGGTCAGTTTTTGCTCTATAGATGTTTAGATTGTTGTGTCTTCCCAGTGGACTGAGTTTTTAATCATTATGTTATATCTGTCTTTATCTCTAGTAATTGTCTTTACTATGCAGTCTGCCTTATCTGACACTGATAGAGCCACTCTTTTTTATTAATGGCGGCAGAGTCAATCTTCTTCCATCCTTTAGTTTTGATCTACCTAGGTTGCTAAATTTGAAGTGAGTGCCTTGTAAACAGCATATAGTTAGATGATTTTTTTTATCCAATCTGTACCTTTTAATTATATTTTGACAATTTACATTTAAGGTAATTATTAATATTAGCACTTAAGTCTGTCATTTTATTATTTCTTTTCTGTTTGTTTTCTCTGCTTCTCTTCTCTTGCCTTCCTGTGGGTTACTTAGACATTTTTTAGGATTCTGTCTTGACCTAGTTATAGTGTTTTTGAATGCTTCACCTTGTATAGTTTCCTTAGTGGTTGCTCTGCATATCATAACATATATATGTGATTTATCATCATCTACTGCCATCAGTGTTTTACCACTTTGTGCAAGGTGAGGAAACTACTTTTCCATTTAAGTCCCTTTACCTTCCCCACTTCTAAATATCCGTCTTAAGCACCAGATATTGTTATATTTTTATTTTGATCATCAAATATGATTTTGAAACCTCATAAGAAAATTAGTCTATTGTATGTACCCATGTTCTGCTCTTTCTGTTGTCCTTCCTTTCTAATAAGCCAAGATTCCTTTTTAAATCATTTTATTTCTAGTTAAAAAACTTCCTTTAGCTATTCTTTTAGGGTCAGTCTGCTAGCAACAAGTTTTGAGGGTTTTTTTTTACTTTTCCTCCATCTGCATATGTCTTTATTTTCCCTTTCATTATTGCAGGATAGTTTTACCAGATAGAATATTCACAATGAACAGTTCTTTGATTTCAGCACTTAAAAAATGTGTGCCAATTGGTTCAGGCCTCCATAGTTTCAGATGAGAACTCTGTTGTAATTCAAATTGGCATTTTCCTATAGGTGACATCTTTTCTCTCTGACTGCTTTTAAGATATTTATCTTCAGTTTTCACAAGTATGAATATGATATGTATTAGCATGGACTTCCTCAGGTTTGTCCTATTCGAGGTCACTCAGCTTCTTGAATCTGTAGGTTTATGTCTTTCACCAAATTTGGGACATTTCCAGCCATTATTTCTTTAAATACTTTTTGAATCCCACTTTTTTACTCCTCTCCTTCTGGGATTCCAATGATACAAATGTTGGATCTTTTATTACTGTCTCACAAATTCTTGAGGTTCTGTCGAGTTTTTTTCCCTATCTATTCTCTTTCTTCAGATTGTGTAAATTCTACTGACCTGTCCTCAAGTTTACCAATTCCATCCTCTGTCATTAACACTCTACTATTGCACCACACCAGTAAGATTTTTATTTTAATTATTTTGTTTTTCAGTTTTTAATTTCCACTTGGTTCTTTCTTTTATTACTTCTTTGCTGATATTTTTTTTATTTTTTCATTTGTTTCAAGATAATCTGTAATTCCTTGTTGAACATTGTTATGATGGCTGCTTTAAAAAACCTGCCAGATAATTCCAACATCTGATTTATCATAGTGTTGGTGCCAATTGATTGTCTTTTCTTGTTCAAGTTGCGATTTTCCTGGTTCTTGGTATGACAGGTGATTTTTATTATAGGCTTGACATTGGTTATTATGTTAGAAGTCTCTAGGTCCTATTTAAATATTTTATTTTAGCAAGCAGTTGCCCTGTTTAGATTTAGGATGCAGAGTGTTGCCTAATTTTGTGGGCTCTAGTTCCAACGACAAATTAACTTTTAGAGTCCTCAACGTGTTATTTTGGTCCGCTTGGTTTATCTTGTGCAACTAGAGCTTCTACTTGTCACTGCATAAGCTGCCTAATAGGGCAGAAGGAGCTTTTGTAGGCCAGGCCACCTGGCACCTCCAGGTAAGGGAGGGGAGCCTCAGGTCCATGCAAACAATGAGCCTTTCCAAGCTGTTCATTTGTTGTGGTGGGATTCCCCCCAGCCAATGTCATCCTGCCTCCTGGTATGTCTCAGTTGGGGGGTGGGCTCTCTGGCTTGACAGGGAAAGAGAGCATGTTCCTTGGCCACTCATTGTCAGTGGGTTTCCGCTTTATTCCACTTTCTGATTCTACTGGGTTCACCTGGTATTGTCGGTGAGTCTCTTGTTTGACCCAGGAGAAAAATGAATCTCCCTTGGCTGCCTCCGTTGCTAGATTGTTGGTTAAGAAATATCAGGCTTGGGTCATGTGTTTCTGTTGGTTGGGTGGCTGTAAGATGCCCTAGCACTATGCTGTCACTCCTGTCCTGGGGTCCACAAGTCCACCTTATTTGCACCTTTCAGAGCCATCCTTTGGTATCTTTTATGTTATTTCCAGAGTTTAGAGTTGTACTCAAGAGGAGGGAAAAACAGAGAAATAAGTCTATACCATCTCATTTAGACTGCAAATCTGATTTCCTTTTAGTGCTTCTAATTGACAAATCCCACTGCCAGCAAGAGTGTGAAAGAGCATGTCAATGCAATGCCCACAGGCTGCCCCCCTGGAGCACAGGGCAGAATGGAGAAAGGTGAAGAGTGACCTGGAGAGGCAAACTAAAAACATCCAATATGACAAGAATTTTTTGTAAAGAAAAAAATCAAAACATTCTTAAATCTATAAAGACCAAGTATTTACCTGCCCCACACCATCATTAAAAGAGTATCTTCTGAAGAAGAAACGTAACCTCAGAAGGAAAGACAGAGACTCAAGAAAGTGAGCCTAGAAATTAATAAAATGTGTTGGTATATTCAATTAAACGTTCATTACCTCCCAGGAGACCTAAATCTGGGGCTTAGAGATGATACTACATCCTTAGATAAAAGTGACACAGAACGCAATGGGTATTTTAATGAGTAGTTTAAGTGTAATAGTGTCCATGCCTTGTTGAGAAAAAGACAGCAGTCTTGGATAACTTTAGACTCTGTTGAAAAATTTACAATCATAATGGGTGTTTAAAAAATTTTTAATGGAATTACTAAAAAAAAAATAGCTATTTAAACTATAGTTTCCCATCAGGTATGTAAGGGAAATGGGAAATATAGCAATTTTTATCAATTGTATAAAAGGCAGGAAAAGGGAGAGGGAAAAGAAACAAGGCCAGAAAAATGTGATAAAGGGAAAACACAAAATAGATTGCTTGCACTATTTGAAGGCACCCAGAGCACGCAGAAGGCATGAACAAATCATTCAGCTCTGCAAAAGGCATATTATGTATAGCCTGCTTTGTGCTCAAGGGCTTTAAAAGAGTAAGGCAGCTTTCCTTTCTCATGAAAATTGATAATTAACCAGCTCTGTGAAGGATGTATTGATGTGGGCTGGGGGGGGAGGGTAAAAATCAATCCCTGGAGAAACTGTTTCCTGCTTCTCTTTCCTGTTTCCCCAGCCAGCCTCCCCACCCAGCTGAAACCTAGGCCTTCAAACTCCAGCCCATTCCTTTACTTGCTCTGCCTTCCTTTCAGGCCTCTGAGCCCAGCACCACTTCTACTTCAGAAAAAATAAATGTGTGAGGAAAGAAGCAATCAGTAAGCAAATCTGTATTTTTACAAGAATTTTCCAAAGCAATGAGAGGACCAATAGCAGTCACTGTATCTAATTAATCTTTAAATCCCCAGTACTCTGCACAAAAGCAACTGACATACAGAAGTTCTGAATATTAAAGAGAAGGCAGGGAGGAGAATGAGAGGTTGCAAGGGAGGGACAAAGGAAGAATCAATAGGCATTTACTGGGAGCTTGCTATGTGTTAAACATTGAGGAAATAGAACTGCAAATGCATGGCTTTTACAGTTATAGGATCCACAGCTGATGGGGCTAAAGGGTCTCAGCTCCATTCGCAAGAATCTAACAGATTTCATGGACAAACATACTAAATCGTTGTAAGCCATGTGCTCCTCCTGCTGGTCCTCACTGCCCCTTCCCCAGCCCCACCTCCCAGAGTGGGTGCTATGGGTGATGATCACCTCATCCTGTGTCTCAGTCCATTCAAGCTACCACAGACTGGGCTGCTCATAAACAACAGGTATCTGTTTCTCACAGTTCTGGAGTCTGGAAAGTCAAAGGTCTAGGCATGGGCAGATTCCACATCTAGAGCTAATTTCCTGGTGCACAGACAACTGTCTTCTTGCTGTGCCCTCACATGGTGGAAGAGTCAAGGAAGTTCCCTGCCACCTCTTTCATAAAGACTTTACTCCCATCACGAGGGCTCCACCCCATGACCTAAGCACCTCCCAAAGGATATTCCTCCAAATATCCTCTTTGGTGGTTAAGATTTCAACATGCAAATGTTGGGAGAACACAAACATTCAGTCTATAGCACCCAGCACTGATCCTCCCTCTTCCCACTAAAGCAAAGCAAATTAGGTTCACTGGGAGGTTAGTCATATGACTGAACAATCTGTGTTGGCAGAATTATTTAATTGTGATTTTCCTCCCCATCACTGCAGAGTGTGAGAAAGTTAATACGTGGGCCTTGCTTGTGTGTGTCCTATGTTATCCCTGCTAAATCTAAGGAACCATATCTGACTCATCTGTTGGTCCTTCTAGGGCCTACCCTGTTGGTGTGCCCATTGCTGCCCAATGCTCAAGGATCAAGCAGAGTTGCACATATTTTCATGAAATAAGTAGGAGGGTGGGGTCCCAAACCAAGAAATGCTTCTTAAGATATGAGATCAAATCATATCAAAGGACCTAAAAATCTTGGCAATTTCAAAAACTACAAAATAAGCTTTAGGAAAAGAAAGAATTTAAAAATCTGTAATATTAAATATCTGGCATGTACATTCAGAACACCAGAAGGTAATTTCTTAAGATAGCTCTATAACCTTAGAAAGCTTAAAATTTTCTGAATGTCACTTTTCAGCAGTTACAGGTCTAAAAACTAAAATCCTTTGAAAGTCTCTTCCAAGTATGAGAAACGGCTCACAGGTATACAGAAGGGCACACCTGCATCAAAGAAGTGGGGCTACTGTGCTCTGGAAATGAGTGTTAGGCTGTTATGCAACTACCACGGGAGCTTATTCATCCACCTTGAAGTGGACTAGGGAGCTTATTCATCCACCTTGAAGTGGACTAGAACCTTTCAGCCAATGGGGGCTCGAAAATATCTCACCTGTGGTCCAGAACTCACCTAGCTACCTCTGCATTGGGAGGTTTTCTCCTCATCTTTGGGGCTAATGGTGAAGTACAGAAGACTGATGAGATAAGTCATCTGATTTTGAAAAAGAATTTACTCAAAAGTGAACAAAAAATGGGAAGAGACTATGGAAATTATATCAATGTGCCTCCATAAATAATTTCTCTTTTAGTCCTCACAACAACCCCATGAAGTATTTATTATTATTATTATTATTATTATTATCATCATCATCATCATCATCATCATCATTTCACGGGTAAGAAAATTGAGATTTGTCTCTATTCAATTCCTAGGGCTGCCATTACAAATCACCACAGGTGGCTTAAAACAACAGAAATGTATTCTCTCACAGTTCAGGAGTGTCAGCAAGGGGTCGGCAGGGTTGGTTCCTTCAGGAGGCTCTGAAGGAGAAACCACGCTATGCTCCTCCTGGCTTCTGGTGGTTGTCTGAATAAATCTCTTATACTCAGCCAACTTGACTGAAAGTTGGAAACAACTTAAGCCCATTTAGCAAGTCTACCTTAGTAACACATCCATGGGCAACAGCCTTAACTAATTCTTTATGAAAGTCACCAGATTCTTGAGTTTCAAATACTTTCTTCAGGTATTGGGAGAGTCTTTCACCAGATGTCTTGCTAATGACTGACCCTGCAGTTGCCACATGGGAAACTCCTGCTAGATTCTGTCCCAGACATTCCACCCACTTCCACCTTTAAATCACTGTCTCTTTAGATCACAGCCACTGAGTATCAGGGACAAAACTGAAACGCGGATCTCCTGGCTCTAACTGCAATGCACTGTTTTAGCTTTTCCATTTTCTCTAGGTTTTCAAGTTCAGTTCCTATGGCATAGTACGTGTGCTGATCATCTCTGGACTCTGGGCAACAGTCAAGTACAAAATCTGTCTGTTCACCATCCAGGCCTTCAGGACACACTCTAAGGGTCAGAGAATGATGAGGGCACCCACCACGTGAACAAAGTCCTGAGCAAAGCATGGGGAGGACAACTGCTCATGACAAGTTGTTTTTCTCAGATGAGAGGACAACAGAAATAAAGGAGAAAACTCTTTTGTGAATATCAACATCCCAGCAGTGAATACAACCTGATAAATCTAACAAGAAAGTAGGAACATATAGTGGATTTTCTTATGTATCTCTCTTACAATAATCATATTAGCATGGATCATAGGTGTTTTAAGCCTTGGTTTTAAATTTTAATCTTATACTATTTTCTACTTTATCCCAATATTCTTCTTATGCTACTTTTCATTTTGTTGGCCTTCAAAGGATAAACAGAAGTTTGCCAGGAACAAGTGTGGAAGAACGTTAACCCAGGCAGCAACTGTGGTTCTGTGAGGGCAGGATGCCAGCAGATGCTGGGCATTTGACTGAATATTGGGTGTTTTGTGAAAAGAGCAGCTTGAAGCCAGGGTTGGTGCCAAACTGAAGGACTCATTGGGCTTCGCTAAGGAGTTTGGCTTTATAGGCAGTGGAGAAAATAGATATTTAGATTGGGAAAATTATAAAATTCATATTGTAAGAAAAATAACTCCAGTGGTGAAGTACACATCTAGTGAAGAAACTGGCAGCTGGGAGCCTTGGGGGACACCTGTCACAACAGCCCAGATGAGACTCTGTCTTCACTAAGGCAGTGGTCAAGGGTACTAAGGAAAGGCCAATTCAAGGGCTATTTAAGAGGCAGAGTGGACAGAAATTGGGAACCTAGTGGATATGGGTATAAAGCAGAAGTCAAGGATGTCAGATGAATCATGGTACTTGCACTGAGATTAGATAGTGCTCTCTTCTACTCAGAACTCTTCAATGACTTTCCTGAATCATGACTGACACCCTGAAACCTGCTGTCTTGTTTCACTTTTCTATACTGAAGCACAAGTACTGTTTTTCTAAATCACAGTCCCATGAACTTTCCTTTACTGACTTTACTGATTCCCCTTTCTCTTTTCCGTCCCCTACTTGGGGATATCTTCAAGAATTTATCACCCTGGCCAGTGTGCCTCAGTGAGTAGAGCATTGTCCTGTGCACTGAACGGTTACAAGTTCAATTCCTGGTAAGGAAACATACCTAGGTTGCTGGTTCAGTCCTTGATCAGGGTGAGTATGGGATGCAACCAATCTCCCTCTCCCCCCCCCCCCCCCCCCCGCTCTCTAGAATCAGTGAAACATGTCCTCTGGTGAGGATTAAAAAAGAAGAATTTATCCATGGCTCTCTTTCCTTTTTATTTATTTATTTATTTATTTATTTATTTATTTATTTATTTATTTATTAAGTTTATCTTTATTGTTGAAAGCATTACAGGTGTCCCATTTTTCCTCCCCAATTGACCCCCTCCACCTCGCTTCCCCCCTCCCCAGGCCTTCACCTCATTATTGTCTGCGTCCATGGGTTATGCATATAACTTCTTCTGTTAATCTCTTCCCCCAACTCTACCCTCACCCCCCTTCCCTCTTCCCTCTGAGATATGACCGTCTGTTGCATGCTTTATTGTCTCTTTTGTTTCTCAGATTCTTTTGTTCATTAGCTTCTTCTTAAAGAAGGCCCTTCAACATTTTGTGTAATACTGGTTTGGTGGTGACGAACTCCTTTAGCTTTTTCTTATCTGTGAATTTCTTTATCTGACCTTCAATTCTAAATGGTAGCTTTGCTGGGTAGAGTAATCTGGGTTGTAGGCTCTTGTTTTTTATCACTTCGAATGAATATTTCTTGCCACTCCCTTCTGGCCTGCAAAGTTTTTGTTGAGAAATCAGCTGGCAGTCATATGGGTGCTCCCTTGTAGGTAACTAACTGTTATTCCCTTGCTGCTTTTAAGATTTTCCCTTTGTCTTTAACCTTTGGCATTTTAATTATGATGTGTCTTGGTGTGGGCCTCTTTGGGTTCCTCTTGTTTGGGACCCTCTGTGCTTCCTGGACTTGTAAATCTATTTCTTTCCCCAAGTAGGGGAAGTTTTCTGTAATTATTTTTCAAATAGGTTTTCAATTTCTTGCTCTCTTTCTTCCCCTTCTGGTACCCCAATAATGTGAATGTTGGGCCACTTGAAGTTGTCCCAGAGGCTCCTTACACTATCTTCATATTTCTGTATTATTTTTTCTTTTTGCTCTTCTGGTTGGGTGTTTTTTGTTTCCTCATATTCCAAATTGCTGATTTGATTCTCAGTGTCCTCTGCTCTACTGTTGATTCCCTGTAAATTATTCTTCATTCAGTTCATGTAGCCTTCATTTCTGATTGGTACTTTATTATGTCATTGATTATCTCACTAGTTTCCTTAATAGTCTTGCTAAGTTCCTTGAGCATCCTTATAACCATTGTTTTGAACTCCATATCTAAGAGCTTGCTTGGCTCCATTACATTTAGTTCTTTTTCTGGAAGTTTCTTCTATTCTTTCCTTTGTGACATATTTCTTTGCCTCCACACTTTGGCTGCTTCCTGGTATTTGTTTCTATGTATTAGGTACAGCTGCTATGTCTCCTGGAATTGGTAGCATGGTTTTGTGTAGTAGGTGTACTGTAGGGCCCAGTGGCTCAGTCTCCCCAATCACCTGAGCTGGGCCTTCTAGCTGCTCCCCTGTGTGGGCTGTGTGCACTGTCCTGTTGTAGTTAAGCCTTGATTGCTATTGGTGTCACTGGAAGGAATTGACCCTCTAGGCCCATGAGCTGTGAGGACCAGCTGCAGCTATAGTTGAAGATCTGCTGTTCTGGAGACCCCCTTATGGAGCAGGATTTACTTCAGTGGAGCTTTGGTGTTCACTGTGTCTGCCCCTTGAGTGTGTCACTAATGGATGTGATAAGGTTGTAATCCAGCATGGTCAAAGCTGATCACCTGGTACACTGTCTCTGGGGCCTCCTGGGAAGTGCAAAGTCAACCTCTGCCTGTGCTTTGCCCAGGGCCACCCAGCATGAACTACACAGCAATCTGTAGATGGCTGCTACTTGTGCTGGGCTTGGAGGTGTCCAGGAGAAGCCAAACTATGAAGCAATGCAGGCTGCCGCTAGTGCCAGGCCTGGGGCCCCTTACTGAGAGTATGGGGCAAGCTGAGGCCAGCTGCTGCTTGTTTGAGAGATTTTAGGAAAGTTCTAAGCATGAGGCAAGGGAGGCCACTTGCATAGAAAAGCCACTGAAAATGGCTTGGATGAGCTTGCAAGTAGGGAGGGGCAGGGTCTCAGGGAATCACCCGGGCAGGTTGGAAGGTTGATGGAGATTCAGAAAAGGTGCCTGCCTGCTGGCTCTGAAGGGAGGAGGGCTCATCAAAGGAGCAATGGCCTCTGCCAGTTCTTCTGTCTGGGAGAAAGCTGCCCCTCCAGCTCTTGCCCTGATTCCAGGCAAGTTAGATCCTCTCCGAATGTCCCAGGTTCTTTTCAAGCTGCTGCCAAGCGCTGGAGCTCAGAGGGAGTGAGTCTGAGTGAGTCCGTGTGCCGGCCTTTTAAGAGGAAAACCTGGGACTCCCGCAGCCTCCATGTCCCTCAGCCACAGTCTCCGCTGGTTTGCACAGCCTGAAGTTGTGGAGACTTCTCTTCCCAGCCCAGGAACCCTGGGCTGGGGAACCACTGTGGGGCTGAGACCCCTTATTCCTCCGGGAAACCTCCACAGCCGAGATATCCCTCCCAGTTTTGATTCAAGGCACCAGGTGTGGGACCACAGCCACGTCTCTGTGATTCAGCCCCGATCCTCCCACGTCTCCGCCCCTCCTACTGGTATCGATGCTTCTTCAGTTGCCTCGTTGTAGGACTTCTGTTCAGCTAGATTTCAGGAGGTTCTGAGTGATGGTTGCTCTGTGTTTTAGTTGTAATTTTGATGTGGCGGGTACCGCTGTTACCTAAGCCTCCATCTTGTTGTCTCCCCTCTCTTTCCTTTTTACATTCACTCTTTCAATAAACCAATCAATACTGAAGTCTCCAGCTGTCTGCATGCCCAGCCCTGTTCTTTCACTCAGTCATTCATCTCCAAATGCCTGTAAACCCCTTGAATTTAGGTTCCCCACCTTCATCCCAAACTCAGCATATTCAAACAGAACCATACATTACCTTTCCTTGAAAACTGACCCTTCTATCAAAGCCCTCTTTTCATTTTTTTTTCAGGCTTCCAAACTATCAGCCTTGAATCCATTTTAGAAATAAAAAAACATACATTTTGGAGTCAGATTCTGGGTGAATATATGACTCACCCAACTACTAATCACATGACTTTGGGCAAGCTAATCAACCTTTCTGAACTTCTGCTTCTTCAGTAGGAAAATGAGGGTAATAATACTTAACGCAGAGGAATGTCGTAAAATGTAAATGAGATCCTATGGGCAAAAGGCCCAGCCCAGGACCTGGCACAAAATCAGCTCTCAATAAATACTATTTTCCACCTCCCACCCCTTTTCCTTTACTTCTTATCCAACAGGCCACCAAGTCTTATAGTCTCTTCCTGTTAAATTCTGGATTTTCCCCTCTTTCTCCATTTCCAGTATTATTCTACACTACATGTTCTAATTTCTCAACTACTCTCTTTTTTTTTTTTAATGAGATTAGTTATTTTCTTTTTTAAAAAATATATCTTTATTGTTGTTTTTTTAATATATCTTTATTGATTTCAGAGAGAGGAAAGTAGAGGGAGAGAGAGAGTTAGAAACATCAATGATGAGAGAGTCATTGATCGAGCCCACAACCCGGGCATGTGCCCTGACCGGGAATCGAACCCCGATCGCCTGGATCCTAGGTCGATGCTCAACTGCTGAGCCACGCCTGGCCAGGCTCAACTGCTCTCTTTTTTTTTTTTAATTCTTCATTGCTGAAAGTATTACAGATGTCCCCCTTTTTCCCCTCCCTTGATCCCCCCACCCCACACCCAAGCCTTCTACACACTATTGTCTGTGTCCTTAGGTCATGCATATTTGCATCTAGGATGTTTGATTAATCTCTCCCTGCCCACTCCTCCACCCCCACCTTCCCTCTGAAATATATCAGTCCGTTCCATACTTCTATGTCTCTGGATCTATTTTGTTCATCAGTTCATTTTGTTTATTACATTCCACATATAAGTGAGATCATGTGGTACTTGTATTTCTCTGACTGGCTTATTTCACTTAACATAATACTCTCCAGGTCCATCCATGCTGTCCCAAAGGATAAAAGATCCTTCTTTTTTACAGCTGCATAGTATTCCATGGTGTAAATGTCCCACAGCTTTTTTATCCACTCATCTACTGATGGGCACTTGGGCTGTTTCCAGATCTTAGCTATTGTAAATTGTGCTGCTATCAACATAGGGGCGCATAGATTCTTTCTAATTGGTGTTTTGAGCTTCTTCAGATATATTCCTAGAAGTGGGATCACTGGGATATTTCTCAGATCTAGAACAAACACTCCAAAAATTTGTAAGGAACTAAAAAGACCTCAAATAGCCAGAGCAATCTTGAGAAAGAAGAACAAAGTTTGAGGGATCACAATACCAGATATCAAGTTATACTACAAAGCCACTGCAATCAAAGCAACCTGGTACTGGCATAAGAACAGGCATATAGATCAATGGAATAGAACAGAGAACCCAGAAATCGAACCAAGCCCTTATGCTCAATTAATATTTGACAAAGGAAGCAGGAACACACAATGGAGTTAAGACAGTCTCTTCAATAAATGGTGCTGGGAAAATTGGACAGATACATGCAAAAAAGTGAAGCTAGACCATCAACTCACACCATACACAAGAATAAATTCAAAATGGATAAAAGACTTAAATGTAAGTTGCAAAACCATAAAATTCCTGGAAGCAAACATAGGCAGTAAAGTCACAGACATCTCAAATAGTGGAATTTTCACCGATACATTTCCTAGGGCAAGAGAAACAAAGGAAAAATAAACAAATGGGACTACATCAAACTAAAAAGCTTCTGCACAGCAAAAGAAATCAGCCTCAAAATACAAAGGAACCCCACAGTCTGGGGAAACATATTTGCCAAGGGTACATCTGATAAGGGACTAATTTCCAAAGTGTACAAAGAGCTCATACTACTCAGCAAGGGGAAGACAAACAATCCAATTTAAAAATGGGCAAAGGACCTGAGTAGACACTTCTCCAAAGTGGAAATACAGATGGCCAAGAGGCATATGAAAAAATGCTCAAAGTCATCAGAGAGATGCAAATTAAAACCACAATGAGGTATCACTTCACACCTGTAAGAATGGCTACCAACAAATCAACAAACAAGTGCTGGCGAGGGTGTGGAGAAAGGGGAACCCTGGTACACTGCTGGTGGGAATGCAGACTGGTGCAACCACTATGGAAAACAGTATGAAATTTCCTCAAAAAATTAAAAATAGAACTTCCATTTGACCCAGTCTCTACTCTTTAACAGCCTCAGAACTGTCCTAACTACTTTAGTCTATTGTATTCTTGTTCGTACTTCATGTTGTCAGATTTGTATTCCTAAAACATTGATTGCTTCCATCCTGTTAGACATACCTGGTATACACATGCTGGGTACTCAAATAAATATGTCTAAGACATGTCTAAGACACACACTTATTTTCTTAAAATTTATGTGAAACAGATCTTTTCTGCTGCCTTCCACTCCCTTCTATCTTCTGCAGACGTGAGCTCAGGAATTAGCAAACAATGAGCACTCAGTCAACGCTGCCATCAGCCCAGTAATTAACAAGCCTGTTCCTAAAACATTGTTCAATTTACAGCAATTTCCATTTTAGAAGACACAAAGTTCATGAATTCATAGAATTCTAGAAAGCAATGGAAAGGGAAAAGGCAAAATGATTTTAGAGGAAAGTCTCAAGTCAAGTGAATTTCATGGTGGCAGATGATGTTTCATTGACAGTAACTATAATGACAAAACATTGAGAAATTACCATGATGAATAACACCCATGAAAGTTATAAAACCCTGCGAAGCAGTTGTCAGGGGTTGGGGGGAGGGTGCAATAGGGGGCTGTTTAATCAGTATAGAGCTTCAGTTCTGCAACTGTACACTTCGAAATGGTTAAGGTGGCAAATGTTATGGGTGTGTTTTTTAATACAATTAAGTCTTTTAATTTAAAAAAAACAAAAAACTGTGAGAAAAGTCCTAAAAGAGCTGAAGGTATGTGCCTTAGCTAAAGAATTAATAAAGCAAGAAAGAAAGCACCCCTAGACTTGTGGGCATGCCCTTGCCATGGTGTTCCCACAGCCTACATTTCTGTCTATCACAGAGACCATCTCACTGCATTTAAATTTCCTCCCTAGTTGCCTGACTCCCTACTAGACTAGAGGGGTTTTTAAAGCAGAAATTGCCTTTTTACTATGGCATCCCCTATACCTAGCATAGTGTATGGTACAGAGTAGGCATTCCAGAGATATTTATTGAATAGGAAGGAAAGAAGGAAGGAAGGAACTCACAAACTCTATATATGTGTTCTTTTTGGAGTGCTTTCCACATATTGTTAACTCATGGGGTACAACTCTATGTGGTAAGTATTATCATTGTCCCCATTTTACAGAAAAAGGAACTGAGGTACAGAGAGGTTAAAGAATTTACTCAAGGTCACCCAACTCATAAGTAGTAATACTAGGATTCAAACCCTGGCAGTCCAGGTCCAGAATCTATGCTTTTAATCATTCACCCAGCTGCCATTTGGTACATGAGAAATCTGAAGCACTGGTCAGCTGAAAGTCCAAAGTCAAACTACTAGTAAGTGATGATGTCAGACCATCCCCTACCTGCTTTTAAGAAATAACTGAAAACTGGGCCTCAAGGATAAGCCAGACTGTCTCAATATGAGCAATGCATTCACAAGCTGCCATTAAGAGGCAGAAGAGCCACACTTTCAGGGCATATGGAATTCTTTGCTGTATGTTTATGTGTTTGCTTTCTTCCCACTGCTACAATCTAAGACTTCCAGGGTAAAGATCATGTCTTACTCTGCTATATCCCTAAAGCCTGCCACAGTACCTGGCACAGAGTAGATAATTAGACAAGAACTTGTTGAAGAGAAAAACAGTCTTCAGCCAAACTACCATTATGTCACCCAATCAATGCCACCATTCAATGTACATGTAAGTCTATGAATTTCTAATAAATCTTAGAATTATAATTTCACCTCTTCCGAACTCACCATTTGACCTCATTATGTTTATTATCCTTCCAGAGAAGGTGCCTACAGTCAGAAATTTGAGCAATAATTACTCAGTGTATAAATCCTCTGTACTTAGCATGAGTAGCATGAGTAGCCAATCAAATAAACAATGGTCATTGTGAATATTTACAAGGAAACAACTTTTGTAAAGTTCCAGGTAGTGCAAAGTGCCACCAACCCAAACTTCAGAAGTGGAGATGAAAAGCACAAGCTGGGCATGGATTGGGTGCAGGGACACTGTGCTGTGTGAAAGATGGCAGTGGTGGGCTGAATAGCCAGGGGACTGTGAATTTTCTGAAATCTTGTGTAGAATTTTGTGTGCTAACACACATGTGTGTGTTTCTGGGGATATGGTTCATAGCATTCATGATCATCTCAAAGAGCCACAAAGTCAGAACTATGGCTTTAGTATCACTGCTCACTTATTGGATCACTGCTCACCTATATGTTTTCCTCCCAGGCATCAAATGAGGAAAACCTTAATGACTCCTTGGTGTAAACTGAAGTCCTGTGCTTCGGGGCTCCTTAGGGATGAAGAAGGTGAGAGAAAGACGGTGAAATTTGTGGAACATCCAGTAACTTGATAGACATGAGGGTTGTGTGCAAAATTTGATGCTAAGGGACTAGTTGCTTGTGTTGCCCCAATTAGTGGTTTTTATAGAATTTAAACAAAATTGTGTCTTTTCAAGTACATTTTTTAGTAAAGGGAGCTTGAATGCACTGAGGAATGGGGAACTGGCTGGGCCAGGTGCCTATCTACCTCTTTTCAAGACCATGCCCTTTAGCCAACATACTGAAAAAACTCATTGAAACACCACTCAACTTTGTTCAATTATTTTTTCACCTACAGTGTACATAAATCATCTCCAGTTCTTTTCTGTCCTCATATCAAGCAATAACCAGAACCAAAGTCCTAGAGTATTATAAATAGTGGATGGAATATGATTGGTAGTCTCTTTAAAAAAATGGCCCTAGGGCTTGCAGGGAAGGGGTTCATAAAGAAATGCAGAAGGAGAAAATTTGAATGATTCGCAATAAGTGCTTTTTCTTAATGAATTTCTTTAGTTATTATATTTAAGTTTGGCTACTGGTCATATAAATACAAAAAGGTAAATAGTGTCACTCCACTCTCTTGAGAAAACTCCAAATTCTGTGTCGTTACGAGCCCCGAGACAGATAACACCGGAGTGGGGGTTAGAGACTTTTGTTTGCCTTTTTGTTATCACCTGTCACAATTTGCTGGGAAGGTAAGAAAACACTGCTGTTTATCTGGATTCATAACAATCTCTAACTCCAACTTTTAGAAACTTCAAGGCTTGACTGTGACTATGTTGGCAGGGTCTAATAAATTGCTTTGTAAATGAAGCAGACAACGCTGATTGATTATGTTTTACAATACAGCATTAGTAAAAAGAGAAAAGATTTTCTTTCCCTAAATTGAATTTTAGGTGCCTCTTTCCCAAGAAAAACCAATGGAAATCAAGTTAGTTTATATACAGGCTGGCCATAAAGTCTGGGATGTATAGATAATATTATTTTATTTTATATACATAGAATACAAACTATTATCTATAGCCTTCTGTGTTCAGACTTTAAGGACACCTTATATAAGGTGTTAAAGTAAATGTGAAATGATTGAGTCTGTACTGGAAGCCCAGCATACAAATGATGAACTTGGGTGTAAACTGAAGCAGTAAAGATGTACTAACTTCATTTTTTAAGTTCCTCAGTTTCTACTTTTCCTTCAATTACCTAAATGAATCAGGTCAGGAAGGACAATCTCTATGGTGTGTGTACTATCTAGTTAGTTGCTGTTAGGAACACCTGTACTGTGGGAGAGAGAGTTCTCTTCAAACCAAGATATATTTCATGACTCTTGAGCTAAGCCATCAACATTTACATGCAAAGAAATAAACATGGAATATCCTAATCATTATCCAGGCCCACTCCCAGCTGTTTTTTAGATTGTTCAGTAGAGCAAGCATTTCTTGACTTTGAAGATTTGGGTGTGCATTATGAAAGCTCCCAGAAGAGCACAGTGTGGGGCAAGTTCTGATATAGACAAGTACTGATATAGGAACAAAAACCAAGTTGACTAGATGATCCAGACATTTAAATGAGAATTGCCCATGTAAGGCTTTCAACATTCAAATAATCGTGCAACTATTGATGTTCTCTTAAATAAAAAGACTAAATAATATATATTAGATTTAAAGATGCAAATTCTTTCCCATGTTTTAAAATATTGTGTCTAAGTTATTAGAATTTGGCATGATTTCCACCTTAGGCACTTTCTCTAGGAACCTAATCCAGTTAGAAACATTTTGTGAAAAACAGTTTACTATCCAGAAAGTTTTCCTGTTTCCAAGATAAGAGAGCCTGTTCTGCCATCCCAGCAGGCAAGGGTTGTTTAAGTTACTAGATAACAAAGTTGTTATTGATTTGATTATTTTTACTCTTCCTGATTCCCTGCAGTCCAAAGGGAGTTTGTCAGAACAAGAATGATTTTATAAAAAGGAGTAGCTATTATTGTGGTAACTGGCCTCATTGTGACAGATGGGATCCTAGTGTTTTCTCACTGCCCTTTACTCAGGAGCGAGGAGAACAGAAAGCAAATAACCAAGAAACCAACACACTCATAATAATCTGGATTTCTCAGCGCTGAGCCAGAGCACTTGGAAATCAAATATTGGCCTCCTCCTGAATGCCCCTTTTAGCCTGTTGTTGTTAACCAGTTTAACATTCCCTTATCACATGCTCATGTGGGCAGAATTAAATGGAATTAGCTGCAAATTATATAAAATTCATTTACCTTTAAAGGAAGCTATTTGGTCATGTTCAGTGAAGAAAGAGTATGGCATTAAGACACAAGTTAATGGTACTGCCGGGAGATGAATCAATTTGCTTTGGTTTTATTGCCTCCCTTTATTTGCCCTTATGTGTTAGCTACTGTGACTGGAAATGCTCAGCTCAACTTCTCTGAACCTACATTGGAGCCACATTAACATCCCAACTAGAGTCCTACTGTTTCTAAAGAGCTCAGTGGGAGTAAACACAATAATAAAATAAGATCCTGCTGATCCTTTCTAAATCCTTAGTCACATAAAGAATGGATATGTAAGCCCTGGGCTGGTGGTTCAGTTGGTTGGAGCATTGTCCCATACACCAAAAGGTTGCTGGTTTCATTCCCAGTCAGGGAACATACCTAGGTTGCAGGTTCCATCCCCAGTTGGAGCATATATGGGAGACAACCAATCAATGTATCTCTCACATCAATGTTTCTCTCTATCTCCCTTACTCTCCCTCTAAAAATCAATAAAAACATATTTTTAGGTGAGGATTTAAAAAAAAAAAAAGAATGGATGCATAAGAGAGAAAAGGATAGCTATGAAAATATTGGGTATTTATAACCTACTGTAAAAATGCTTAGGGTTTATATGTGTTTTCCCATGTAGAGACTTAAATAACATGCTTTCTGGACTCCACAAAAAACTATTAGAACTAATAAATGAAATCAGTAACACCTATATACAGAAATCTGTTGTTTTTCTACACCAATAACAACTGATCAGAAGTATAAATTAATAAAACAATCCCACTTACAATTGCATAAAATGCCTATGAATAAATTTAGCCAAAGAGGGGAAAGACGTGTACTCTGAAAACTGTAAGACATTGATGAAAGAAGCTGAAGAGGATACAAATAAATGGAAGGATATATCATGCTCATGGATTGGAAGAATTAATGTTGTTAAAATGTCCTTACTACCTAAAGCAATCTACAGATTCAATGTAATCCCTATTAAAACACCAATGGTATTCTTCTCAGAACTAGAACAACTAATTGTAAAACTTATGTGGAACCACAAAAGACCCCAAAAAGCCAAAGAAATCTTGAAAAAGAACAAAATGGAAGGTTTCATGCCTCCTGATTTCAAACTATACTACAAAGCTACAATAATCAAAACAGTATGGGACTGGCGTAAAAACAGATATATAGACCAGTGGAATAGAATAGAGTCCAGATGAAAATCCTTGCTTATATGGTCAATTAATCTAGAAAAAGGAGGCAAGAATATACAATGGGGTAAAGACTGTCTCTTCAAAAAGAGGTGTTGGGAAAACTAGACAGATACATGCAAAAAAATGAAACTAGACCACATTCTTACACCATACACAAAAATAAACTCAAAATGGATTAAAGACTTAAGTGTAAGACCTGAAGACACAATACTCCTGGGAAAAAACATAGCTAGTAAACTTTTTAACATAGGTCTTAGCAATTTTTGGATATGTCTCCTTAGGCAAGAACAACAAAAGCAAAATAAACAAATGGGACTACATCAAACTAAAAACTTTTTGCACAGTGAAGGAAACCATCAATGAAATGAAAAGACAACCTACGGAGGAGGGGCACAAGGGAGAAAGAAAGCCTACTGAAAGGTAGAAGATATTCTCAAATAATATTTTTGATAAGAGGTTAATATTCAAAATATATAAGGAAATCATACAACTTAACACCAAAAACAAACAGTCCAATTGCATAATGGGTAGAGAACCTGAATAAATATTTCTCCAAAGAGGATGTAGAGATGGCAGACAGACATATGAAAAGGTGCTCACCATCACTAATCATCAGGGAAATATATATTAAAACCACAGTAAGGCCCTGGCCAGTGTGGCTCAGTTGGTTGAAACATTGTCCCATGCACTGGAAAGCTGCAGGTTCAATTCTCTGTCAGGGCATATACCTAGGTTTCGGGTTCAATCCCTGGTGGGGGCATACAGGATGCAATTGACAGATGTATCTCTCACACACAGATGTTTCTTTCTCTCTCTCCCTTCCTCCCTCTCTATTAAAAATAATAATAATAACAAAAAACAAAAACTGTAAGATACAACTTCATACCTGTCAGAATAACTATCACAAAACAAACAAACAAACAAATAAATAAATAAAATCAACAACCCTGGTTGGTGTGGCTCTATTGGTTGGGCATTCTCCAGTGCACCAAATTCCCACTCAGGCTGTGTGTTCAGTCCCCAGTCAGGGTGTGCAGGAAGCATCCCATAGATGTTTCTCTCTCACATCAATGTTTCTCTCTCTCTCTCTCTCCTCTCTCTCCCTTCCTCTCTCTCTAAAAATCAATTTAAAAAATCTTTTTAAAAAATCAAGTAACAAATGCTGGCAAGGATGTGGAGAAAAGGGAACACTTGTGCACTGTAGGTGGGATTGTAAATTGGTGCAGCCACTGTGGAAACCAGGATGGAAGTTTCTCAAAAAATTAAAAATAGAACTACCATATGACCCAGGGATTCCACTTCTTGTTATTTATCAGAAGAAACCCAAAACACTAATTCAAAAAGATATATGCACGCCATGTTCATTGAAGCATTATCTACAGTAACCAAGATAGAGAAGCAACCCAGGTGTCCATCAATAGATGAGTGAATAAAGAAGATATGGTACATGTATACAATGCCATATTATTCAGCAATAAAAGAAGAATGAAATCTTACCATTTGCAACATCATGATGGACCTAGAGGGTATCATGCTAAGTAAATTAATTCAGACAGAGAAAGAAAAGTACCATACTATTTCACTTACATGTGTCATCTATAAAAACACACAGAAAACAAAACAGAAACAGACCCATAGATGCAGAGAACAAGCTGATGGTTACCGAAAAGGTGGGGGTGGAGGATGGGTAAAAAGAGAAAAAAAATAACCTTTTCTGCACTGACTTAGGCATTTTTCCATACATTTCCTCATTTAAACCTCACAACAATCTTATGGCATAGAAATGTATTTTTATTTGAATTCCCATGCTTCATGTTTATTCTTTAAGAGTATCTATGAGTCTCCATATGTCAAATAAATTATAGTTTAACTGTTTATTTTTATTGTTGTTGTTATTCTCAATTTGTAGTGTACATGAGAATGACCTAGGGTTTGCTTAAAATGCATATTCCCAGGTCCCACCCCACCCCACATGTGGTTATTCAGTGGGCATGAGATTAGGCTCAAGAATTTGCATGTTATAAGCACCCCAGTGTTTTTTTATTGTGCTAAAATTGGTATGCAGGATTATATATTTTAGATATACAACATAATTCAACATTTGTCTATACTATATAGTGTTCACCACAAGAATCCCAGTGATTTTGATACACATGGTTCAACAATTGCACTTCCAGAAACACTACTCCAGTTTATTTCATTGATAGTAGAAGTCTGTATCTTGGTGAAATTTGCCTATAAAGGTAAATGTGTTGTAATGTATAATTGGAGAAAATACACAAAATAAATGTATTCCAATTCAGTTTCTCTCAGCACAACAGTACACTGATAAGAGATCTAGGAAGAATTACAGATAGGAAAATTCAGTGACGTTGACACCACAGACAAACAATGAGCCTTTACTTAATTCACTGCAAAAAAGAGAATGGACCTATCCTAAGAAGTCCAAAGTGAGGGCCTTCAGCAGTGCCCTTCTGAGTTTGGAGCTGACTCTCCCACTTTAATTTCCACAGATTTCTAATTTTAACATTTTTGTATGAGTCTTAGATTTGGGACACACAAAGGAATCACTTTGATGAAGGTGTTTCTGTGTCTTCACAAGAAAAACCGGAGTTGCACATGAACACCTTCCCAACCTGGAGAAAGCAGGTATGGAGCAGGATTCTGCCCTGCTCCAACCCAGACACCAGAATCACTCCCTTCTTTCCTGAGCTATTTGAGGGTTTCCTCTGAGTTTATGACAATAGCTTCATCTTCAACCTGGGGAATGGAAGAACCATAGGAAATGTAGTGGGAGTGGCCTCTGCCTATAAGACACAGCTCATCCTGGATTCCACACCTATGAGGATAGCTAATTCCAGTAGGGGTGTGATTAGTTCACCCTTCAAGCCTTTTTGTCAGGCTTTCCTGGGTATAGAAAAGGAGAGGCCCTTGCACCTGTTTCTCCATAGCCTGTGGAGGGCTGGCTTGAGAGAGTGCCATCCAGCTCTTCCACCTCCACCTCTTTAAGTACTTTGGGGCATATTCCCCTAAAACACAGGGCTACAGCATCCCAGTGCTCTTGTACACAAGGATGACCAATAGTTAAATGCTTGTAGATACATTAAAAGCAATACTAGGGGAGAAAGAAAGAGATGACCATTTATTGAGTGGCTACAGAGTGCCAAGAACATTAGACAATTTATCTCAGTGATTTCTCACAAAAACAATTTTAAAATATGTCTTGATTTCCTACTACAAAGACAAGATAGTATAGTCTCACATTCAAGAGAATGAATTCTAAAACCTCAGCTGGGATCTAGGCTCTGCCTCTTATTAGGTGTGTGATTCTGGGTAAGTTACCTCTCTACACTTCAGCTTCCTCCACAGCAAAGTGGGAATAAGAGTATCTACCTCATGGCATTTTAATGATTAGCATATGTAAAATGCTTGAAACAAAGCCTGGCTCTGAGTGTGTGCTGTTATTACTGTATGCAGTGGATCTACCTTATGGGCAGTATATTCTGTCCACTTTACAAATAAGGACAGGGAAGCTTAGTGGACTTGTGTACCTTGCCAGGTGACACACAGCTTGTGCAGAGCAGAGGGAAATTTGGAAGAGGGCTATATGCAGCTCCCAAGAGTTTTCCATCACCCACTAAAGCCAAAACATATTTTTACTACTGGCTTTCTGTCCTTCAAAGAGATTGCAGGCAGTCACACGGGAAGGACTGTATAAATGTTTCATCAAAAATATTATTGCACCCCAGCCGGGCGTGGCTCAGCGGTTGAGCATGGAGCTAGGATCCAGGAGATCCCAGTTGGATTCCCGGTCAGGACACGTGCCCAGATTGGGGGCTGAATCCCCAGTAGGGGGCGGTCGATGTTTCATGTTTTGCTCTCACATGTACGTTTCTCTCTCCCTCTCTCTTCCTCTCTCCCTCTCGCTCTAAAAATAAATTTTAAAAATTAATATATTATTGAAAATATTCGTCCTTCAACTAATAAACCTTGTGAAAGGCAGGATGCTTTAGGAAGGCGGCTCAAAGTCTGAGACCGGGAAGTGTGGGTCGTCTTCTTTGGGCTTGGGCTGGAACCTGACGGTAAGGTTCCCGGAGAACAAGTGGTTAGTCACAGGAAATGGTGATGGGAGGGGGGTGGGAGGCAAAGAAGGGAATTTCGATGGAAGCTAGGACTACGGCGAGAGGGAAATGACAAGGACTGAGGTTTCTGGAGACAGTGTTTCTGGACGGTGGAGCCGAAATGGGCGCCTGGCGAGAGCAGGCGGGAGGGGAAGGGTCCAGGACTGCAAGGGTAGGCCACAGTGATTCCCGAGGAGGGACAGGCAGGGGCCTTTTTAGACCCTCTGGAGTCTCTACCTCCGTTCACACTTTCCTTTCAGCTGCAAAGTAAACTGAGAGCCTCAGAGGATGAAACAAAAAGAAGACAAAAGGGCTGGAAGTCTCGGGAGCGGGCTCCTGGGCGGGAGGCCCCCAGAGGGAGCGAGCACACCGCGCACAGCGCGGGGGCGCCGGCGCCTCCCCCTGCTCCGCGCGCTCGCTAGAGAAAGACGGTGAGGCAGAGAACAGGACAAATGCCCAGGTAAATGAGATTTTAGGCTGCATTTATCTACACGACTGGGGGGAGGGGAGGGGCTGAATTTTCTGGAAACTAATTTCCACTCTCCACTTATTTTTGCTGGATTGTTTTGCCCTAGAAGTCGATGGAAAGGCTTTAATTCAAAGTCTGAGGTCCTTTTTCCTGAACGAAATAGGTTTTCCTTGGCCCCTCTCAGACCAGGAGACCAGACTCGGAGGAAATCCCACAGAAGGAGAAGGAAAGCATGGTTCGCCCCGGGGATTAAAACCGGCCCGCTAAGTGCCCACTGAAGGGAAGACTAACTACTAAAAATTCATAGTAAATTATGGGAATATTCGCATTACATACACCACATCCTTAGTGTTTCAACTCAGGATATAATCTAATTTGTATATTTAATGGCAAATTAGTTATAAAAACAAATATACTCTAATAAATTAAATTCCTTATGAACATATTCTTGGAGTTAAGTAAGACTCATCCCCCCCCCCCCCCCCCATAATGGGATAGGATGGCTTAAACGTTATTAACACCAAGGCAAGTTCAGCCCTTGGCAGGCTTGTGAAACCTCCGAGGGAGACTAAAACAAGGTAACCGGTGTTCTTCAGGCCGCAAACCGCGTCCCCGTAAGGGCTTGAAGGGGGAAGAGGGCAGACGAGGGCCTCCAGTATCAGCGAGGGCTATCAGGACGTCCTGCTAATAAACGACTTTTTCACTGTCCACACTATAATTGGTTTACAGCCTTTCTTGTTTATTTATCCATAAGAGCTGCTGTTAAATGGCTCGGGAAGGCAGGCGCTCGCCTAATGGCTCAGTAACGCTCGGTGCCTGTGGGAGGCGAGAGGGGCGCGGGCGGCGGGGGATGCGCGGCGGAAGCGCATTTCACCTGTAATGGACTTGGCGATTTTATGACACCGGGAGCTACACCCACAGAAGAAATACAACGCGCGACCTTGCTTAGTGGGAGGTTCTACAGGCTGGATGTATGTTACAGTTAGTGAATCCCAAAACCCTGCTAGCTCTGTTCCACCTAATAATAATAACACTAACTGGCTGTTGGACCTTAGCCTCCTGGGTCACTCCTGTAGGTAGCAAACAGCAAAATGTGCTACTTGTGAAAGTGAGAGCGTGCACCTTCAGCGCCCCGTCTCCTCCCCCCACGTGCTTGCGCAGCCGGGGTGAGGGGTTTCCTGCCCTCCCGCGCGGTGAGCAGGTTTGCTTTCCGCTGAGCGCCTCTTTTCTTTCTGCAGGTCCGAGCAAAAACATTAAATGGGAGCAAATGAAGCATCGAATGGAAACCAATTTACAGAAATGTGCAATTAGCGAGAAGTGCAAAGTAAACACTCTGGGTCGAGGGTGGCAGCTGAGGCCAACAGCAAGGGAGGGGGCTGTGGACCAAGTCCGGCTAGGGGCGGGGGGGGGGGTGTTGCCGAGGGGAGGAGGAGGGATGAGAAGATGGAAGAAGGGGAGGGGAAAGGTGGCCGATCTTTGTCCCAAGCGGAGCTCGCCGCCCGCTCATATCCGCGTCGCCAAGTCAACCCGCCGCGACTTGGCAGATTATCTCCGAGGGTCAACACGCCGCGGCCAGGCAACCCCCTCCGGCCCGAGCTCCTGATCGATGTGGTCGCTCGCGGCTCGGGCGATAGCGACCGGTTCTCCGCGGCCCCGAGAACAATGTTCTCATTGACGCGGGCGCGCAGAGATTAGGTGCGCGGGTCCCACGGCCTTTCAATCCCTGGCCCCCGAGGACCGCAGGTGGCCCTTTTCCCTAAAGAAATCCCTGAAACTCCTCACCCAACCCCCCGGGCATCCCAGTAGCTGCGCGAGTTCCCAGACTCGCGCGGACCACTCGGTACAGAGCACACGCCTCAGCGCCCATTCTGGGACACCAGCATCTAACAGGACTCCGCAGAGAAGGCGAATTCCACCTTGGGTCTTGCGTAGCCACTGAATCCGTACGCATTTAAAACATAAATATTTCCACCCTGGCCGGCGTGGCTCCTTTGGTTGGAGGGTCCTCTCTCACACCAAAGGGTTTGCGGGTTCCCTCTCCCTTGCTTCCTCTCTCCAAAATCAATTAAAAAACAACTGTGAAACAAAAATATTTCCACTAGGAGAAAATATATTAAAATCTACCTGTTAAAAGATTGAATGCAGTTTGTACTTTAGGAAAGTCAGATCGTAGTGATTTTTCGCTTGTTGGTTCCTTGTGCTTCACGTTCCCGCTTGCCTAGGCTTTTCTACGAAGGAGTCCAGTTTTTCTGAAACCCTACGTGTGGTTCCAGGAATGTGTTCATTTCAGCAGGACCCGGTCCAAGGCCGCCCAGGACGCTCAGGGCAAAATGTTGGCGGCGTTGGTCAAGCTCATGCCTGGGGTGGGTGCCACCGAGGCCGGGAGAGTCAGTCCGCACCATCGAGTCCGAAAAAGCGTCTCTATTTAAGTCAGGACCCCAGGGTGCCCAGGAGTTACCCAACCGGCGGAAGCCAAAGGCTGACTTTGTCATAAAAACGCAGCGCTTTTATTTCTTTTTAAAACACTGCCCGTATCTCCCAGTCCTGTCGTCTCTCAGTCGGACGCGGGAGTAGACGCCTCCAGCTGACGGACTCTGCGGGTCCGGATCGGTGGAGAGCCATCAAGGGTCTGGAAACTCCAGGCCAACCTCCTGCCCCCGCCTCCCAGCCACAGGAGGGGACGCTACTTCTTTCCCCCTTGCCACATTAGGAAACCATTCTGAGTTGGCCAAATGAGTCTCAATTTATCAAAATCAAAATTAACAATGCCTAATGATATCTTTAATTTAAAAGCGACCATGAATGCTTCAGAAGTTACAGTTTACTCTCCAGAAGTTCCGCAGCACAGCTACAGATAAAAACATACAAGAAAGGCTGGTTTTGTGTGTTAGCTCACCGGTATCCCCGGTGGCTGCATGCAAAACGCACAGATAAATAGAACCAACTGCTTCCCACCTGCAGAGCCGGGGTCTGCAAGCTTTTTTGACCGTGTTCCCTAAAATGTTTAAGTGTACAACCTCAACATGTATATTTATAAATTACATTTGCTAATGTATTATGTACATTATCAAATATACAAGGAAAATAGGTCGTTTAAAGTCTGATGAAACTGATGCTATAAACGAAGAGAAGTTCTAAGCTTTTCATGCGCGCCCCACTTTGGAGAGCGCTGCCAACTGCGCATACAGGTGTGTGCAGTGAACTCAGCTGAGAGAGAAAAGCGAAACAAATGCGGGTGCTCGCGGGGACCTGGGCCTTGCTTCTTAAGGCGGTCAGCCAGGCCAATAACAGCCCCGGGCTGAGCCACGTGGGCCACCGTGGAGCCTATGGCGCGGCAGCGGGCCCGCGAGTCCCAGCCGGCCGCGAGCTCCCCTGCGAGCAGAGCGGAGCTGTCAAAGAGAGTAGGGGTGGCGCCTGGAGTGGGAGAGCTGCACAGCTCCGGGTCGGGGCCCCAGTTCCCCGCTCTGGATCCCCAAGCGCGGGCGGCAGCCATGAACGGCGAAGAGCAGCACTACGCGGCCACGCACCTTTACAAGGACACATGCGCGTTCCAGCGGGGCCCCGCGCCCGAGTTCAGCGCCAGTCCCCCCGCGTGCCTGTACATGGGCCGCCAGCCCCCGCCGCCACCGCCTCCGTTCCCCAGCGCCCTGGGCGCGCTGGAGCAAGGCAGCCCGCCAGACATCTCCCCGTACGAGGTGCCCCCCCTCGCCGAGGACCCCACGGTGCCACACCTCCACCACCATCTCCCCGCTCAGCTCGCGCTCCCCCACCCGCCCGCCGGGCCTTTCCCGGATACAGCCGTGCCAGGCGCCCTGGAGGAACCCAGCCGCGTCCAGCTGCCTTTCCCGTGGATGAAGTCTACCAAGGCTCACGCGTGGAAAGGCCAGTGGGCAGGTAAGCCTGGATCCCGGCCCCTCAGTCCCCACCCCCTCTCACCCGGCTGCCCCTGCCTCCGCGCTCCCCGCAGGACCTCTCCTAGCTCACGCTCCCGGTCCCTACGGATAACCCGGGGTCGGACTAAACCTAAACCGCACGGAGAGCCAATGAGGCCATATCGCACTGACGCGCTTTTCTGGTCCAATCTGGAGCGTCTTTGCTTCTCCGCTCTCCTCCTAGGAGCTTAGACCCCTACCTCCCCTGTACGCTGAACTCCGGGAGCCCCTCCCAGGGAGCCAAGGCCTGCCCGAGCTCAAGCCTGGGACCCTCGGGTGGTCCCCCAGCGGGGGACCTGCCCGCCCGGGACACCGGGAGCTCGAGTGGAGGAAGCCGAGCTGGGATCGGGTTACCTCTGAGCGGCAGGAGCGCGCCTTCGGAGCCCCGGCCGGCTCGCGCCCTGAGCCTGGCGGCTTCACCACAGCAAGGCGGCGGTCACGGGCACCCAGCGGAGGCAGGAGGGCAGGGACGTCGGAGGCCGGGGTGGGGGACGCCAGGCAGGGGCCGAGGCGAGGCCGGCGACGGGCCGCTCACCTAGGAGCCCGGCAGCCGGGCCAGGCCTCTGCGATGCTAATTTCACTTTTGACCAAACAGAAGCCTGAAGGGGTCTCCCCGCGCTGCTTCCAGAAAGTCAGTCTGAGGAAGGAGATGCTCTTTCAGCACAGCGGGTCCAGGGAAGAGGGAGCCCTGGGTATGCACGGCCCTAGGCCGCGGCGGGTAACAGAAGGTCTCCCGGGAGCGGGAGGCGGAGAGCGGAGCAGCCCCCCCCCCCCCGGGGCCCCTTCCCGCCCCGACCTGCGGGTGATTTCCGGCGCGGCCCGGGCCGCCCCCGCCACACAATGTTATCGCTTCCGCGCTGCAGCCACTTCTGGTCACACCTGCACTGCAAATAGTTGACTTTTCTTCCCTTCCAACTCACGTTCGGGAGTAGGGGGAGAGGCTAGAGCTGGCGGTCCCCCACACCCCCGACGATCCTGCGGGTCTGGAGGCCCCGCCTGACCCTGACCCCGCACCGCCAAGCCGGCTTCGGGGGATCCGGGCTCGCCCAGGGTCCTCGGGGCTCGCCTCTCCGGGGTCACTTTCTCGCGAAAGCTGAGTGTGAGGACGCGGCGGGCCCCGAGGCAGGACAGGGCCCCCAACCCAGCCTCAATCTTCCCCACCTCCGGCGAAACCCTTGCCCAAGGGGGCGCCAGATATGCCGGCCGCTGCGGTGTATTTGCACCGCCCGCGGCCCGGGCCTAAGGCCTCGCAGTCTCCCGGGAGGCGGGAGGGCGGCGTCCTCCCCAGCGGTGGGGGACTCTCAGCCCGCAGTTTCCTGCGGAGAGCTGCGCCCCTCTCGGGCTCCGGTCTCTAAGGGCGCTGGGGATGCTCGTTTCTGGCCTTCCGGGCGCTGCTGGCGGCTTCCTCAGGGGAGGAAAAGACGTGGGAGGCCCCGAGGAGGCCTAAATTCCCTACCCTCCTCCCTCAGGGGTGTTACCCCAGCTCTGGTGGAGCTTGGGCTCTAGCGGGACCCAAGAAGCCAGAAAGTAAAACCCGAAGGAAAATTGGCAGCCTTGTCCAGGGCATGAAGGGACCCTGGAAGGGTGACATCGTGGGGCTGGAGCGACAGGGCCCGGGGGCCTCTGCGGCGCCCTCTGGCCCTTTGCAGGCTCAGCCTGCCAGGAAGGGGCCCCGGAGCCCTCTTTCCTGAAGGCTGCTTGGAGTGGGGGGTCCTCCCCAGGAAAACTTCCTAAGAAGCCAAACTTCCAGGGTCTGTGAGCCAGCCTGGCCGCTCTTAGTGGGGTTTCAAGGCCCTGGGGAGAGTAAAATGACTAAGGGCTTTCATTCCTAGTGCAGACATTAATACTAACAGGAGCTTCTGAAAAACTCGGCCTAAGAAGTGAATTGTCTCAGCCCCTCTGGCCGGCTCTCCTCACCCAGCATGTTGCCATATTCCCAGCAACACCCCCAACACCCCCGCCTCAGCCTCCGTCCCCTGCCAGTCTCCTGAGCACCTGTCCCCTGGGGTAGCCTCTCACAGCACCTCCGGGAGGCCCGCAGAAGAGGGCCCTGAAGAGGGTGTGGTTGACTTTTAGAACCTTGGAGGGCCTTTGTAAATGATTTAAAATGTTCCTCCATGCCAACGAGGGCTTGGAAGTGTAAGACCCAAGCATGCCCTGCGGCGAGCAAGCGTCCTTTGCTGACTCAGGCCTGCACCTCTGCCAAGGCTGCTGGGGGCTAACATTTAGCCTGAGGGAAACCCAGGCAGGCTCCTCTGTGTCATTAACCCTCCTCCCCAGGCACGCACACCAGCTTTTCAACTCCCTGAGGCCTCGCCAACAGTCACAGGAGAAACGTTTCATACCTCTGCCCCAACCCGGACAAACTTAGGCCTCTTCCCAGAGTTTCGATGGAACTTACACCAGGAGTCCACAACTCTGGTGCAGTCAGTGTCTGGAAGAGACAGGAAAAGCTCAGAACCTCAAGGAGTACAGTGGCAAACACCAGTTGCGAGTTAATCTACAGGGTCATGCCAGGCTGTTGCTTCCCCAAGGCTGGGCTTAGAGCTGGGAGCCCTTGACCCCATCCCCCCATCCCATGCCCTCCAACCCCAAGCTGGGTTCAGGCCTCTGAGCCTGCCCTCAGCCAGGATTTGGGGCCCAAGAGAGAGGCAGAGGCTGATAGTGACCTTCTTATAGGCCCAGAATAGTTTCACTTCTTTTCTGGGACAGGGGCACAGCCAAAGTTAAAATGAAGATAGTTATAGAAAATTTACTGATTCTTGAGTTGGGGCTGATTACAGTATAACTATAGAGGGAGCAAATATTATGGTCAGATATAACAATATATGTATTCAAGGTTTTTCAAACTGAGAGTTGCACCTGTTAGTGAGTGATGAAATCAGTTTACTGGGTTGAGACCTTTTTTTGAAAGAATGAAATAGTAAACAATAGGAAAAATTAGATAGCATCCTATGTGGTAAAGGTTGATTTAATGTCCTGAAATTTTGTGTGTCAGTTATATATCTGTGTGAACTGGGTAGTGATCTGAAATGTATTTTTACTGTGGGTCATCGGCAGAAAGTTTTTTTGTTTTTTGTTTTTTAGTTCTGTATTAAAGACATTTTATTGCCTTTGTAGAATCAAGTAGGTTTAGAAATCTGTTATGTGCATTTTAATCAGCATCAACACAAACACAAATTCAGGGAACCCATTCAAGAATCACTTGTCGATGGAGCCCACCGCAGGGTCCCTGCGAGCCCCGACCTCCCGAGGGGCCGGCCGGGGCAGGGGCCGCGCTCACGCCCTGTGTCTCCGGCAGGCAGCGCCTACTCGGCGGAGCCCGAGGAGAGCAAGCGGACGCGCACGGCCTACACTCGCGCGCAGCTGCTGGAGCTGGAGAAGGAGTTCCTCTTCAACAAGTACATCTCGCGGCCGCGCAGGGTGGAGCTGGCCGTCATGCTGAACTTGACCGAGAGACACATCAAGATCTGGTTCCAGAACCGCCGCATGAAGTGGAAAAAAGAGGAAGACAAGAAGCGCGGCTGCGGGACAGCAGCCGGGGGTGGCGGGGACACCGAGCCCGAGCAGGACTGCGCGGTGACCTCGGGCGAGGAGCTGCTGGCACTGCCACCGCCGCCGCCCCCCGGAGGAGCCGTGCCGCCAGCTGTCCCTGCTGCTGCCCGGGAGGGCCGCTTGCCTCCAGGCCTTAGTGCGTCGCCGCAGCCCTCCAGCGTCGCACCCTTGCGGCCCCAGGAACCTCGGTGAGAAGTGGGGCCCCCTCCCTGCCCGCGGTTTCGCCCCTCCCGGAGGAGGGGGAGCGGGCCTAGGACTCCAGGTGCGCACCGCCGGCGCTGGCGGTTTGGTGCGGCAGGAGCTGCGGTGGCCCCCGCAGGAGGGGGAAGCACCGCTCTCGAGCGCCGGTGCCGTTGGGGCCTGTGGGGAAACGCTGGCCGACCTCCCGCAAGGAGAGACAGGTTTCTGTAAATCTGCGGCCTCTTCTGGTGATGCTGTTGGATCGGCCAGGGCTGCTATTGTTGTGCAGGTCCCAGTGCTCCATAACCAAGGACCTCCTTAGAGAAACCAACTCTTCAAAAGACAACAGCAACCGTACTAACTGGAACACTCTCCAACACGTGGCAGGCCAGCTAAATGGAGTGCCTTTATCTGCCCAGAAACAGAGCCATTTTCATTCAGGCTTTTGCCTTAACATTTCAGAAATAATCGAAAGGAAATGTTTGAGGTTTCAAAGACCCAGTGAAACAGATGCCCCTGGACTTGAGTAATTCAAGCCCCCCTCTCCTCTCTTTTCCATGATCTAGCACAGCCACACCTGCCCCCCACACACCCTTTCTTCAACCTGCCCCTTTCCTCTGAAGACAACTTCTGAGGGAAGCTGGGCAGCAGCAGGGCTGGGGCCCAGGGGCCCAGCAAGAGTCCCTGCATAACCCCTTGGCCTAGACCTTCAGAGAGAGCAGACAGAGATAGGGCTGGAGCTAGGGGCTTAGAGGAGAAAGGTGGACCCATGAGCCAGCTTTCTATTTAGGACCTGGATTAGTTCCTGGTGTATTCGCAGGGAGGCTGTGTGGGAGGGTGCCTGACCCACCTTAGAATCTAGTCACAGAGCCAGTATGATTTCTACATCTTTAGAAATGATAAAAACACACGTGGTTGAGGAGTTTGGGAAACTGGTTATTTTTATTTAAAGTTGTGAAATTACTTACCAGTTCTTTACAAACGTCTGTGGTTTCCAAGTCAGTTTTGGTTTGAGGGTCTGGGCCTTGCATGCAGGTGATGTTTGTGGAAAATGCTTAATAAATACGGATAACACGGAAAGAGATGAAAATCGATTGCTTTGCTTTGAATCCAGCCTCCGTTGTGGTGCTATGATTCCATTTTGTTTTAAAGATTAAAGCAGCATTTATCTTTTCAGTCCTAACTAGGTAAGAACCCATAATTAAGAAACACCACATCTGGGTTTGGGGTTGGGGTAACGCATTAGCATATTAGTGTGTGGATTCTGTTTTGTTTTGTTTCATTTTTAACTTAAGAGTCACTTCTCAAGATGGATTTTGTCAGTAAGATAGCCCAGAGGCATGGCGGTGGGAGGGCAGGTGGGTAGCAGCCCAGCTGGTGGGAGCCTCGGCTGGGTCTCCTGTCTCTCCCCCGGAGGTTGTGGGGAGAGGCCTTTTTCTTTAGCTCACAGGAAGGAGTATTGCTTTGGATGTGTCCCTACCCCTGGAGCCTGAGGGCCAGAGTGCCTTGTGCTAGGGGCGATCTGGCCTGGGCCTTCCGGCCCCTGCTCACGGCTCTCGCCTGCGTCTTAGCCCGCGGAGCGCTGGAAGGTGCCTCCCGAGCCCGCCCACCCTGGGGGACCGTTGGCTGGCTCCCCGAGTGGCTGCTAGTATTCTCTTTTGCAAAGAGACCCGGATTTGTGTGTGTTTAGTTGTTAATTTTTGTTTTCACTTTTGCATTGTTATTGTTTTTGAGAGAAATGGAATGATTCACCCCTTGGAGGAAAAGATATTCGGTGGATCAGGAAGGGGAACTTCCTCGTCAGCGACGGGCGCCACAGGGACCTGCCCTCGGTAGCAGCCTCCCGCGCCCTGGGCTCGGGAATCCAGGAAATGTGCCTTTGCGCTTCAGGTGCCTCTAGCGCTGACCCACCGCCCCGATACAGTTACTCAACTTCCCTGTGTGTCCGTTTCCTCATCTGTAAAGTGGAGGTGAATTGTTAAACCTAAGAACGCATGCCAAGCGCTTGATTCAGTATCTAGAAAGTAGTTATCCCCCCGCAACGTCGCTACTGTTTCATGACCGTCGTTATTTTCGGAAGTGAGGGGGGGCTGCTGCTGCTGCAGAGATTGTCCAGATCGAATGCCGCCCGAGGGGCCTTTCCTTTGACAAATCCCCACGCGGTCGCTGTTGAGGCGACCATAGTTCATACAACCACTGACCTTTACTGCGCACTTCCCCTAAATGACCTCCTTTGATTCCCACAGCGACCTTCCCCAGGTAGGAGACCGCGTCCCACACAGGGGGGGCCGGCGCGGAGCAGCGGGGAGGACCAGCTGGGGCTCAGCGGCCCTCAGTGGAGGAGCCGAGATTCGGTCGGGGGGGGGGGGGGGTGCCAGGAGGCTTCCCGGGCTCAACCCAACCCCCCGCCCTCCGGGGAGCTCCGGTCCCAAGTCGCTGCGCAGCGCGCTGGCCAGGCCGCTGCCTCTCCTCCCGGGTTCCAGGTTCCTCGACCCTAAGAGGAGAGGTGGTCGCCCAGGGCCCGGAGGTGCTGGCGAGGGCCAGGCGCTGCGTCCCAACCGCCCAGAGCAGGGCCCCGCCGCTAAGAGTCGCTGAAAGCGCCGGGGGCTGCCCTCTGGGCGCTCGTGCCTCCCTCGGAGAAGAGCTGCAGCCCGGCCGACGCCCTGGGCTTGGACTCCAGCCCTCTTCGCCTACGCACGCGTGGCACTAATTCTCTCTTTTCCTCTTCCACAAAATGGGCTCATAACGAGGATGAGATGAAATGATGTCCTTGAAGAGTTTGTTTCGCGGCCGGGCGCGGTAGGCAGGGAAGGGCTGGTGGAGGGGAGGGGGTACTGTCCGCACAGGCCGGCCTTCCGGGGAGGCCCAGGGGCAGCGGGGAGCGAGGCCCGGCTGGCCAGAAGGGCCTCGGAGAGAGGAAGACAGTGGAAAAGCTCAGGCTGGGAGCGCCGCCGTGAATCCCCGAGTCTGCGCGGCCCCTCGGGCACCGGGCGAGCGCCGGAGCTCCAAGCCTGTCTCGCGAGGGAGGGAGGAGGGGAGCACCAGCCAACCAGGGGCCTTCTCCAGGCCCCAGAACTGCCGAGGTGACTTGCCGCCGCCCCCTTCAAGCTGGCCGCACTCCTCTCCTGGAGGAAGCAGACGCGCAGGAGACCTCCAAGGCCGCGAGGAAGAGCGGGGCTCGGGCAGGGCTGCGCGCGGCTCCGGGCGCAGAGCGCGCGCCGCTCCTCGGGCTGCGGCCGGGATCCCGGGCCCGCGGGCTCGCGTACGGAGGGGGAGTCGGGGACACGCCCGCCCGCACCTCCATTCGCGAAGATTCTCAGAGCTGAAGCCACCAGCCCCACATTTCTTCCCGAATCTTTGGCAGGAGGTGAGGTAAGTTCACGGGGCGCCGCGGGAGATGGGGCGTTGCCTGGGCTCCAAGAGCAGCCGGAGCGCCCCCGCGCTTGCGGACCCCTGCCGCGGGGACCTGGCTGCGGGGCGGGGCCTGGCCCGGGGACTCGGAGAACCCTGTAGGGTTCCCCACCACACACTCTCCCACAGGAGCCACCGAGAGAGCGGAGCGGGGTCGGAGACCCCCGAGAGCGTGGCGCTCGGCGGCCGCCCCTGCGCGGTGGGGCGCCGGGTGAGTAGTGTCGCCCCGCACGCGCCAGAGATGGTGCGCGGCAACCAAAAGTCTTCTTTTCTTCTGCGATATATTTCTTCCTGCAGGCTGGCTAAAGAATTTCTCACCTTAAAACCTAAATTCAGCCCGGCCGGGCGTGGCTCAGCGGTTGAGCGTCGACCTGGGATCCAGGCGATTGGGGTTCGATTCCCGGTCAGGGCACATGCCCGGGTTGCGGGCTCAATCAATGACTCTCTCATCATTGATGTTTCTATCTGTTTCTCCCTCTCCTTTCCTCTCTCTGAAATCAATAAAGATGTATTTGAAAAAAACAAAACAAAAAAACCTAAATTCAGCCCTGGCCGGTGTGGCGCAGTTGGTCGGAGCGCCGTCCGGTACACGGAAAGGTGCGGGAATCGCGGTTCGAGCCCGGGCCAGGGCACACGCGCAGGTTGCGGACTTGGCCCCCAGCCCCAGGTCGGGTGTGTGCAGGATGTTTCTCTCTCTCACTCTCCCTTCCTCTCTGTCTAAAATCAATAAACACATCCTCGGGTGAGGATTTAAAAACAAAAACCAAAAAGCCACACCTAAAGCCATACGTTGCAGTGACACCTGAGGGCCGCCGAGGGCTCCAGGCTCCGCGGTCGCCCGAGCGGGTCTGACGGCGGGAACCCGCGGGGCGCAGGGCGCGGGCGGCCTCCCGAGCTCCCTCGGGGCTCTGCGGGCGAGCGGGAAGCGCCCCCAGTTTTTAAAAGCCGGGTCCTGGAAATCGGATTGACTGTCAGTGAACTTACCAGAGTAAGTAGGAGTCACTCGGGTTCCCCAAATTTCTCTTTTTGAACAACAAAGGCTGCTTTCATTCCCCAAAATAATTTCGGCCCCTTCGCCTAACGCTGGCACCCTCTCTGCACCCTCTCCTTCAACGAAGTCAGTTCAATGCGTTGAAGCCCTGATGACGCTAAGTCTTGCACTGTCCTTTCAAGTTGGTGAAATCAACCCGTTCTTACATTTCCTCATTCCCTCCGGCGCGCCCGCCCCCCTAGATCTGTGTATCTGTAGGTGTGATGTGTGGGTGTGTCTTGGGGTGGGTCTCTGTCTTTCCGCGTCTGACTCTGCCTGTGGGCTTATGTCTGTGTGCATGTGTCTAGGGTGTGTCTTATGTGGGTTGCAATGGTTACAATGATCAGTGTGTGTCTGGGAACCAGGGACCTGTTCCTATGTACTTCTTTCCCCCCCAGAATGGCCATCTCTCAGGTGTCTAATGACACTGCTGATGCAAACTGTCTGCTCAGATAACGGTCTCAATTCTTTGTGTTAACATAGTATTTAAAGCAGGAAAGGCTGTCTTTAGAAAACATAGGTTAGAACTTTGCTAGAAGCTGACATGATTGCATAAGGAATTTCATTTTTTTTTTTCTTTCTGAGAAAAAAGCTCAAAACTAAGGTATTTCATGTCAACAGAGCCACCTAGAAACCCTCCACAAGAAGGGTCAGAAGAGGGAGTTCTAGGTTAACACTGAACCAAATTTTACTCAGACTCGACTCTGACAAGCTAGATGTGGGAGCAATACACCTACTGGGAAACTGAGGCAGAGGAGCAGGAAGCGTAAAGGCCTCCCTGCAAAGGGAGTGGGAGTGATGCGGGCGTCCGCTGGCAGGCAGCTCTCAGGAAACTGCTGCGGGTGGACAGCTCCAGCGGTGGGATAGGACCTGCAGATAACTCTGGAGATGGAGAGGAGGTCGAGCTCTGTAAACAGTGGCTACCCATAGCTGTTTTAAGAGAAAAAGTGCCTGGCTGATATGGATCTTTTGGGCTATGTAGTGATAGCTCATCAATGCCAGGTTCCCATATTAAAGTGTGCTATGTTTATAATCAAGAGCTAGAATGGGCATAATAAAATGCTATTGCTGTTTGTTTCGTTAAAATTATTTTTCTCTATAAACAAAATTGCATGGCTTCTGAAAGCACAGATAGTTCTAGCTTATTACAATTTTATAAAACATCTTATAATTCAACTTCAAGTTGAATTGCTTCATCATTCCACACAGAGCATATGCAGTGTTCCCCCAAAATGTATATACTTTGAATGGCTATAAAATCAGTGTTTGTTAACATACAGTTCATTTTCAAAATGTAAAAACATCTACAGAAATGAATAAATTTTTTTGTCAATGCCTATTTTTAGACTGATCACCATTCTGGTCCAGGCACTGCTGATAACTCAAAGCAATGGAATCCAAACATCAAGAATCATTTCATTCGGTATTTGTGTGCCCTCAGTTCATCAACTGTTGCCTGTTTTGTACAGTAAACTTTATCTTTTATGTATCCCATAAAAAAGTCTAGTGGATAAATTTTTTTTGTTCAAAGCTTAGTATGGCTGAAAAGAAAGAAACATCAATTGAGCTGTCAGCTATTAAAGTATGTATACACGTTTTGGGGACATGGTGTATATGCCATGCAAGATTCCTGTCTGCATTACAGAACACACTGAACTGTCACTTATAGTGACAATCACACAACAAAAATTGTAACAATAATTCTGTTGTAATGTCTATCATTTTAATAAGTTGTATGATTTTTCTGAATTCTAAATTAGTCTGAATTCTAATGGAAAGAGAGTTTGGAAAATCATTTCTCTTATTTACACATGCTTTAAAAAATTCATAAGGCCCAGCCGGGCGTGGCTCAGCAGTTGAGCGTGGACCTAGGATCCGGGAGATCGGGGTTCGATTCACGATCAGGGCACATGCCCGGGTTGTGGGCAGCCGACCGGTGACTCTCTCATCATTGATGTTTCTATCTCTCTCTCTCCCTCTCCCTTCCTCTCTCTGAAGTCAGCGAAGATATAATTAAAAAAATAAAATAAAATAATAAAAATAAAAAATTCATAAGTTTCACACTTCTAGATATGTCTAGAAATACTGCCAATTTGAAATTGATATATGAAATTATTTCTGCTTGAGCAGCTCTAGACCCCAATAAAATGTACAAAACAATATTTAAGAATTTTTTAACATTGAAAATACTATGTAATTGAATTTATTGCAGTAAGTAAGTTCATGGTTTACTTTTGTTTCATGTCGAAAGCCTAATATTCTAGAGCAGATTATTTCTCCTCTGGATAAACAGGACACAAACAAACATATTTTGGTAAAACACAAGCCAACATTCATGCTGCTTTTTGTCCTCAGATCCAATGGAGGAGAAAGAGAAGGATCTCGGCCAAATATGGAAATTAACGTGGAAATCAGACAATGAGCACTACACAACTCATGGTCTGCTTTGTCTGTGAGAAAGCTCAAGACTATAATTCCTATTCAGTTAGAGCTGAACTCTTTTCCATCCTGACATAGCATACTGAGGGAGGCTGAGATTTTCAATCCAGAAAAATTAACTTCCAGTTCTGTGTTCACCATTCACACCCTTCTGAACTATGTGGCAAATGACTTGGTATCTTTAAGTTTCTTTTCTCATTACTAAATCCCACCTCACAAGATTGTTATCAGGGTTAAATAAAATAATGTATGTGGAAAGTACTTTTTGATAGGAAAACAGACCCTAAATGTTATATGTAATTATAAAACGCTGGACCTCCCCTTCCTGTAAATCAGTGTTTTTCAAACAGTAGGTTGCAACCTATTAGTAATTGATGAAGTCAGTTCAGTGGGTTATCAGGCTTTTTAAAAATTAAATAAATTAGAAAATATCAGAGTGCATTATGCATAGTGAGGATAAGAATTGCTTCATGAAACTTTTTTTCAGTTATATGTGTCTATGTCTAAGAAGTCATAATATAAAATATATTTCCCCTTTGGTAGCCACACAGTTTTGGAAACACTGCTCTGAATGTGTGTGATCTTTATCTATTTTAAACCTTTATTGATTTAAATGTCTTATTCAGTATGTGCCTTTACTGCAGACCAAGTCAAATCCTGTTTGGAGGGAGACAGTTGAGCTAGAAATGAAAGAGAGAGGGGAGAGTTCGGGGAAGAGAGCTCATGTCAAGTACTCTTACATCTAGATATGATTGTTAAGCTCTTATTTATGGGCCGCAAACCCACCTTTCAGAGCTCTTCTTTATGATGCTGGAGCTGAGCTGAGACTGAAAACTAGTACATTTCTCCTTTGACAACTGGCTACTGGTTCGCATTTGCTAACCAGTAGGAGGCACTAGAAGGAGGCTTGAAAGCTGAAAGTGGGAGGAAGGACTTGTTTCTTTCTTTCAGCTTCCTGTTCCTTCCCTTCAGTGAGAACCAAGCAGTGCTTCTGACAGTGGCAGTTTATTCCATTAGCAGCACAAATTTCACATTTTGTTTTACATCAGAAACTTTGGGAACATGTATTTCTTATGTTGTATTTATTTAAGTCATACATATATATACATGTATTCATATAATGTGCTATTTTATAATAAATTTTTAGAGGGAAATGCAGCATATTAAGGTGCATGTCCTCATATGTATTCAAACCCCATTGGTCACATCACAAATCATAGAATAGTGGGCGTTCATTCTCCCTCAGGACTCCCGCAGTCCGCGGCCTCCTCTGCGTGCCTGCTGCCACGGTTTTCCCAAACCCTCTCCTGCTTCCTCACCAGGCCCACTGCAACAGCCTCACTGGACTCATCTCTAGCACTGGCTTCCCCAGACCACCACCACGCTTCGCTTGGCCAGAGAGAGATCTTTCTCTATGTGAATGTGATCAGTGCCTCTCCATTACCTAAAACTGCTCAGTAGCCTCCGTAATCTAAAGGGTCAAGTCCAAATTCCCCAGCCTGGACTCTTGGGCATCTCGGTTCTTGAGCCCATAGTTATGCATGCAGGTCCTGAAACCCACTGCATTGCCCCTAAACAGTGTTCTTTGGCCTCTGGCTGGAAGGGCCCACCGACTCGCCCTTCCTATGTTTGCCTGCCTTCCCTCTTTTCTCCCATTATCCTTTACATCAATATTTACTGAGGAATAGCTATGCTAGGCTCTGGACCAGGCCCTGGGCCTCCTAATCATGTCTCTTAGTTCATCAGCCATTGACTGTTCTCCAGGAGACATCCCAGCTTCCACAGAGTGCCCCTCTGCGGTAGCCAGTTTCCGAGACAACCCCCAATGGATCATGCCTCTTAGTGTCCACATCTTTGTGTATTCCCTACCCACATGGAATCTGGGCTGGGCCTGTGACTCACTTTAACAGGAAACTGAAGCAAAACGGATGCTGTGCAGTTCCGAGCCAAACACTTAGGAAGACCTGATAGCTTCCAGATGTATGCTTGGGGGGGAGTGGCCCAGACCACCATGTCAAAACCCCAACCACTTTGTTGGAAAGACTACATGAAGTGTCCATATGAAGAGGCTGCATGGAGAGGAGAGGCTCTAAGCACACATGGAGAGGGAGAAAGTCTCACCATCCCAGTGCCTCAGATGAACCTCTGGAAAATTCCAGCCACAGTCACCATCTTAGTGCAAGGACATGAGACCAACAGGAGAACTGCCCAGCCAAGCACAGTAAATCCACAAAACTGAAAAAAATAAGCCCCTAAGTTAGGGAGCAGTTTCCTCTGCAGCACAGATAACTGAAACGCCCCTTCACCACACCATGCTTGCACTGTTTACCCCCATAGCATCTTTCCATCCTTACCTTTATTAGATTCCTACTCAAGTTTATTCTGTCTCCCTAATAGTGAGTTGCATAAGGGCAATAATTGCATTCTATTTATTTCTTTTACCTGGAAGTATTCAGTATAGAAGCCACTTGAGGCATTTCAAGTAAAAGGTGATTGGGTATTTACAAAATCACTGAAAAGCATGCTGCCACTAGACTTTTGGGCTCAAGGTCATGTCACTGTGGTTGTAATAACTGCTGGTGCTACCACAGCTGTCCCACATCCAAGAAGATGATGGTAAAAATATTTCCAAAAAGCAAAGTCCAAGGGTAGAGCTGAGCTGTGGCAAGTGTGGCTTTTGTAAGGTTCTCACTATTGTCTGTGAAGTTCGTATCTTCTGCACTCTCATAAAAGTCAATTGGCAAATACAAAATTCATTTCAGATGTTAACCTTTACAACCTGTTTTGCAAATGTAACCAATTTCTCCAGAAATAAGGAGGTTGCTTTTTCAAGGCCAGCCCTGTAGCTGATTCTGGAAAGTATGCATAGAGTATGTTTAAAGAAAATAAGTCAGCCACAAAGTCTATATTCTTGAAAATAGTCACAATGAAGGCCGTATCAACAGGTAAACTCTATGGCTTCACCTTGAACTTTGCTTAACTTTGGAGGTTAAGTGAAATCACTTCACACATACTATTTATTTATTCAAACTATCATGCGCCACATAGCTGTCATTTGAGATGAGAAGTGGAGCAGGAACCAGAAATAGGAAGTCTAGACTAAGTTTCCTTACTTAGTTCAGCCACTCGCTATAAAGACAGGCTAAGATCTTTCTCACCTTTGTTTTTCTCACCACTTATAAAATGCAGGTACAATCTGCGTAACCACACAAAGCTGACAAAGGATGGGTGAGTCCCATCCCTTCCGGAACTCCTGCCCACTGTCCACCGAATCCCTGGGAGGGCCATGCCCTTGGGGCTCCCAAGCAGTTACAAGGCACATCCCTCACTCGAGTAGTTTAGCTCTTCATAAGAAACAGGACTAGAAATTTTAAAAAGACATTGATGGTAGTAGGTGAATTTTAGGGGCATTTTTGGTGTGGAATTTTGTTATTTGTTTCCATAACTATTGTTGAGACCTTGTACTTCTTTTATGAGTTGTTGTATAGTTGTTGTTTTTAAGGCTAGATGAAACTAGAACCAAATATTAACGGTAGTTAACTCTGGAGAGTGGAATCAGGCATCATTCCTTTATGTTTTAACTTTATATTCTTCTTAATTGTTTATATTTTTAAAAATAGGAGTGTAGTATTTTCAAAATTAACAATAAACTTTCTAAAATGTTATCAATGATTAACTCTGAGTAGAGGGATTACAGATTATTTTTAATTATTTTTTCTTCTTTGAACTTCATGCTGAGAAAAAATGGGCATGATTTAAAAGAACGCTGACTAAATTATTGTCACTTTTTCTACAGAAAGTGCAGCAAGTATACCAAGTTACAATTCAGTGTGTTCTCAGAAGTTTGTAAAACTTTCGCCTCATTAATCACTGGTGGCCCTGGGGAGCCTCAGCAAACAAATAACGGTGTGTGGCCAGGCTGCACAGTGCTTGGTGAGGCTGTCTGACTTAGGGTGCCCGTAGGCCGGGCAGTTCAAGGTCAGACTGGGAAGGGAAGAGGAAGCCTTCCCGGGACACTGCTCCATCCTTTCATTGGGGTCAGAAGGTGACCAGAGAATACCAGGGACTGCTGAACACGTTGCCTTTGTTTTGGGAACTTTATATGGTGTGATCCTTTATTGTGTTTTTCTGTTTGTTAGTATGCTTTTTTTTTCCCATAAATTTGAATAGACTGCTTACTTTTTAAAAAATATATCTTTATTGATTTCAGAGAGAGGAAGGGAGGGGGGAGAGAGAGAGAGACAGAAACATCAATGATGAGAGAGTCATTGATCGGCTGCCTCCTGCATTTCCTCCCCCTGGGGATCGAGCCCACAACCTGGGCATGTGCCCTGACTGGGAATCCAACCATGACCTCCTGGATCCTAGGTCAATGCTCAAGCGCTGAGCCACGCCCCGCCAGGCTAGACTGCTTACTATTTACCAGGCCCTGTGCTGATTAATGGGGCTAAAAAGAGGCAAAATATAGGTTTCCTAGCCCCAGGAAGTTCATCATCAAAAGCAAGGCTCAGACGAGTAACAGGGTACATTGTAATACAGGAGTGTAAGTGACATACCTTGGTTTATACAAAGTGCTCAGGAATATAGAGGAAGGAAAAACCAACTCTGGGAGATTCTGAAAAATTGTATCAGAGTTTGAAGTAGGCAATCTAAGGACAGGGGACTGGGAGAGGGAGTTGGTACCAAGAAAACAGCCAGGCAAAGACCTGGAGGCCGAAAGAGCACGGAGAAGGGACACACACAGTTCCTGCACTTACCACATTGCTGCCATCAAATTACCACACACTTAGTGGTTTAAAACAACAAAAATTTGTTCTCTCATAGTTCTGTGGCCAGAAGTCTGAAATCAAGGGGTTATTCAGGCTGCGTTACTGCTGGAGACTTCGGGGGTGAGTCCACATCCTGCCTTCCCCGCTTCTGGAGGCCGCTAGTGCCCCCTGGCTCCTGCACTCTCTCCCGTCACGCCAGCCTCTTGCTGTCATACTCACTATGTCTTCTGAGGTCAAATTCCCTTCTGTCCCCTTCTTATGAGGACCCTTGTGATGACAGTGAGACCACGGGGATAATCCAAGATAATGGCCCCATCTGAAGATCAGTAATCTAATCACATCTGCAAAGTCCCTTTTGCCCCGTAAGGCAACGTTCCCAGGTCCCAGAGATTAGGATGTGGAGATGCTTAGGGCCATTACTTAGCCTGCCACTGTCACCTGAGATTTTACAAATCAAAGCCTGCATGGACAGCTCTTCGTCCTCAGGTCACCTTAAGTGGCTCCTTCGCAGTTACTGTGTAAACTTCAGCAATTTACTAAACATCTTCCACTTCAGTTTCCTCATCTGGGAAACGGGGATAATCATAGGCACAGCCAATCAGATTTTTGTGAAGAGAAAGTGAGTTAATGTATGGAAAGCAGCACCTGGAGTATAATAAGCTCCAAAGTAATCAACTTGTCGTTGTCATTATTGCTTTTGTTACCCTGGTCTCTATTCCAATGTCACCTCTGCAAAAATTCTTTTCCTACCTATCCTATCTAAAGTAGTCCCTCTAGCAATTCTCTACATATCTCTGTTTTGTTATTTTGTTTTTTCATAATCATGGTCACAATCGCAACATTATTTTGTATGTGGTTTGTTTCTTGTTTTTCCTCTGCCAAACGTAGATGCCCTGAAAGTGCAAAGTACACATCAAATTTAAAAGACTCAGCATGAAACAAATAACATTACACATCTCATTAATAATTTTCATATTGTTTACATGTTTAAATGATAATAACTTAGATATATTTGGTGAAATTAAATATATTAGCATCAATTACTAAAAAATTTAAATTACATGTGTGATTCAGATTATATTTGTGTTGGCTAGCATTGTCCTAGAAAGCCCTTACAGCATGTGCTCTAAAGCTAGACTGTGGCCTGAACCCTGGCCCATCTTTTACTAGCTGTGTGACCCTAGGCACATTACTTCTTCCTTTCTTTTTTTTTTTTTTAATCCTCACCCAAGAATAGCCTACACCCGAGGTACACGCTCTTGACTGGACTTGAACCCGGGACCCTTCACTTTGAGGGCTGACACTCTAACCACTGAGCCAAACCAGCTAGGGCCACATTATTTCTTTCAATAAAAGTTATCTACCATTAACTAAGTTCCAAAGAAAAAAATTATCTTTTGTCAGAAATGTTCAGAGCTTTGTAAATGTTTTCAAGTAGAAAAAAGAGACTAATATGAATAAAATTTTAGAAGACAGTAGTGGTTAGGGTGGAGCTTTCACTTTGAATAATGTCTATTTCTGATGCTTTGTAGTTTTCACAGTGACTGTCATATTTGGAAGAGAAATATAGATATATTTTAAAAAATAAATTAATAGAAGTTTGCAAAACTTCCTTAAATTGTTTATTGTAAATGCCAGCTTTCAAGGCCTGAAACTGAAGACTCTGTCCCAGAGGGTTTGCAAGGCATGGACATCACAGCTCTCATATCAACTCTGACAAAGGGCCACCATCCACGAAAGCCTACGGCATCCCACTCTTCCCCCTCTGTCCTGGCCTCCAATCCTGGGACATGCTAAGCCAACAAATGTCCAGAGAGCTATATAAAGAATTTTTATACTTCTTTTCCAAAGATTTCTTTTTTCCATTCTGACTTTTCTCCAGTAGCTTTATCAATGTTATGATACACAATATAGTGTCTTGTGCTTGGCAGGTGCTCAGTAAATAGGAAATGACTCATTAAAGGAATGAACACATGAATGAATTCAATATAACTAACATCTCCCTTCTTCAAGTCCTGTTGTTTTCGCTTCTCACTGTTTTCATTATTAGTTTATAAGTTTTTTCAACATGTTTGCTTCCTTCTTTCTTTTCTCTCCCTGATGCCGATATGCACGGATTTCTTTATGCTTTTTCTTTTATCTACCACTTTTTCCTCCTGATCCTCTTTAATATAGTTCCTGGTTAAATCTTAGGGCACCTGCAATTCTGGCTAAGTGTTACAATCATGTTTTAGAATAACTTTGTATATGTATTGTATACTATCATTTATCTCAGAAAGAGGAAATATATACATATCGATGATATAACCAACAAACCATAGTGTAGACTACCCCATGGGACAAATAAACCTGTTTTCTTCAACAAATAAATTGTAAGATTAAACATAAACAAAGAGATTGAGGGTTAATATCTTCTATAGATTAATAAAGCCATAAGAGACATATCAACCAACCATAATTTGTAAACCTTTTTTGTATTTTAGTATAAACACACAAAACTATAAAATAAAAACATTTAAAAGACTTATGAGACAGTTGTAACTTTGAACATAAAATAGGTAAATTTAATGATATAATTGCTATTTTTATTGAGGTATGATTGACATACATTATGTTAGTTTTGGGTGCACAACATAATAATTCGATATTTATATATAATGCAAAATGATCACCGTCATAAGTCCAGTTAAAATTCATTACCATACATAGTTACAAAATTTTTTTCTTGTATGTAATGAGAATTTCAAGATCTACTCTCCTAGCTACTCAAAAATGCAATATAGTGTGATAAATTATAGTCATCATGCTGGTGTCAAAACCCCATGACTTATTCATTTTATAACTGGGAATTTGTACCTTTTGATCTCCTTCAGCCATTTTAGCCGCCCACACCCCCAATTCAGGTAAAGGTCCATCCATGTTGTCACAAATGGCAAGATTTCCTTCTTTTTATGGCTGAATAATATTTCATTATACACACACACACACACACACACACACACATATTCCATATATATCACATCTTCTTCATCCATTCATTCATCAATGGATATTTAGGTTGCTTCCATATCTTGGCTATAGTAAATAATGCTAAATGAGCAATGAGCAAGAGGGTACATATATCTTTTCAAATTAGTGTTTTCTTTTTCTTTGGATATATACCCAGCAGTAGGATTGCTGAGTAGTATGGTAATTCTATTGTTTAATTATTTTGAAGGACCTCCATACTGTTTTCCACAGTGGCTGCACTAGTTTGTATTCCCACCAACAGTGCACCAGGGTTCCCTAACCTCGCCAACACTTTTTTTTTATTGTTCAAACAGCAATGTTCAGTTTACAACCAACACTTTTTATTTCTTGTCTTTTGTTTGGTTGGTTGGTTAGGTTTTTGTTTTTATTTATTAACATACAAGGCCTACAGATTTATTTCTACTTGAACGCACACACAGTGCGACCCTGGCAGCCCGTGGCGTAGGTGTGCTGGCCTTGAACACCAAGACCCCAGAAGTTGTGCAGCCCTCTGTGGGCCTGAACTTTCTTCAGCTGCTCCAGATCTTCGCAAAGCTTGTTGTCCAGACCATTGGCCAGGACCTGGCTGTATTTTCCGTCCTTCATATCCTTCTGTCCAAGAACCAGTCTGGAATCTGGTACAGGCGTGAGTTCTGCATAGTGGTGATGACATGTCCCACCTCATCCTCTGTGATCTCCCCTGCCCTCTTGGTGAGGCTGATGTCTGCTTTCCGCAACAGCACATGAGCATATCGTTGCCCCACACCTTAATTGCAGTGATGGCAAAGGCTATTTTCTGCCGCCCATCGATATTGGTGTCGAGTGCTCGCAAAATGTGCTGGGACTTCTCAGGAATCACTAGAGACATGGCGGCAGTGGCCTGTGGGCCATGTCTTTTTTTTTTTTTTAAGTACAGTTTTCTTTTTCCAAATGTACAGCTGCTGGAACCTGTTGTTCATGCATCTTCACCAACAGCTGGAGCATCCCCACCTTCAGTATTTCTGGTGTAAATTACTTGAGTACTGTGCTTTGAAACTTGCCATGGCCAAGGAACCATGGATCTTCAGTCTCAGACACAAGAGCTGGGGTTATAAGCTTATGGTTGGGACTTCCTTACAGAGTTTGCCATATGGTGCTTTGTCAATAAGACTAGGTTATCGAGCTTGTCCCAAACTTTGCCTTTGGACCGTTGCTTTTCTGCCTTGCCCTCATATTTATTCACTGGGTCTTTGTCTTTCTTGGCCACCGTTCCAGCATCTTTCTTCTTGTTGTCATCCCTAGGTGGCACAGTGAAACTCGAAGAGCAGCTGCTGCCACCACTGTCTTGATGTCTTTTTGATAGTAGCCAGTCTGACAGGTGTGAGGTGATAGCTCTTTGTGGTTTTAATCTGCATTTCCCACTCATCTACTGATGGGCACTTGAGCTGTTCCCAGATCTTAGCTATTGTAAGTTGTGCCGCTACGAACATAGGTGTGCATAGATTCTTTCTGATTGGTGTTTCAGGATTCTTAGGATATATTCCTAGAAGTGGGATCACTGGGTCAAATGGCAGTTCCATATTAATTTTTTTAGGAAACTCCCTACTCTTTTCCATAGTGGCTGCACCAGTCTGCACTCCCACCAGCAGTGTACTAGGGTTCCCTTTTCTCCACACCCTCACCAGTACTTGTTCTTTGTTGACTTGTTGATAGAGCCATTCTGACAGGTGTGAGGTGATACCTCATTGTGGTTTTAATTTGCATCTCTCTGATGATTAGTGACTTTGAGCATTTCTTCATATGTCTCTTAGCCATCTGTATGTCCTCTTGGGAGAGGTCTATTTAGGTCCTTTGCCCATTTTTTAATTGGATTGTTTCTCTTTCTTTTGTTAAGTTGTATGAGTTCCTTATATATTTTGGATACTAACCCTTTATCAAATGTGTCATTGGCAAATATGTTCTCCCATACAGTGGGCTCCCTTTCCATTTTGTTGATGGTTTTTTGGGGGGTTTTTTTGCTGTGCAGAAGTTTTAATTTTGATGGAGTCTCATTGTTTATTTTCTCCTTCATTTCTCTTGCCCTAGGGATGTATCAGCAAACATATTGCTACAAGAAACGTCTGAGATTTTGCTGCCTATGTTTTTCTCTAGGATTTTATGGTTTCACATCTTACATTTAAGTCTTTTATCCATTTTGAGCTTACTTTTGTGTATGGTGTAAGTTGGTGGTCTAGTTTCATTTTTTTGCATGTACCGGTCCAATTTTCCCAGCACCATTTATTGAAGAGACTGTCTTTACTCCACTGTATGTTCTTGCCTCCTTTGTCAAATATTAATTAAATATAATGGCTTGGGTCAATTTCTGGGTTCTCTATTCTATTCCACTGATCTATATGTCTGTTCTTGTGCCAGTACCAGGCTGTTTTGATTACAGTGGCTTTGTAGTATAACTTGATATCTGGTATTGTGATCCCTCCAACTTTGTTCTTCTTTCTCAAGATTGCCGTGGCTATTCAGGGTCTTTTTTAGTTCTATAAAAATTTTTGGAGTGTTCTTTCTAGATCTGTGAAGTATCCCAGTGATTCCACTTCTAGGAATATATCTGAAGAAGCTCAAAACACCAATTAGAAAGAATCTATGCACCCCTATGTTCATAGCAGCACAATTTACAATAGCCAAGATCTGGAAACAGCCCAAGTGCCCATCAGTAGATGAGTGGATAAAAAAGCTGTGGGACATTTACACCATGGAATACTACAAAGCTGTAAAAAAGAAGGATATTTTATCCTTTGGGACAGCATGGAGGGAACTAGAAAGTATTATGCTAAGTGAAATAAGGCAGTTCTGACAAGGAGAAAGACAAGTACCACATGATCTCACTTATATATAGAATGTAATAAACAAAATAAACTGATGAACAAAATGGATGCAGAGACATAGAAGCATGGAACATACTGAGGGATCTCAGAGGGAAGGTGAGGGAGTGGGCAGGGGGAAATTAATCAAAGAACTTATATGTTTATAAGCATAACCCATGGACACAGACATTGGTCTGGGGGAGGCCTGAGGGTGGGGTGGTTGTGGGGTGGAGGGGATCAATGGGGGTAAAAAGGGGACATCTGTAATATTTTCAACACTAAAGATAAAGAAACTTTTAAAATAATAATAATAATAATAATTTGCATTTCCCTGATGATTCGCAATATTGAGACCTTTTTCATATGTCTGTGGGCCATCTGTATGTCCTCTTTGGAGAAGTGTCTATTCAGGTCTTTTGCCCATTTTAAGATTAGATTGTTTGTTTTTTTGTTATTGAGTTGTATGAGATCTGTATATATTTGGATATTAACCACTTTTTAGATATATGATTTGCAAATATTTTTTCTGTTTGGTAGATTATCTTTTCATTCTGTTGACCATTTCCTTTGCTGTGTAGAGGTGCTGATTTAAGGTATGATAATGGTAAATTGTCCATATCTTTTAATGACACACTCTGAAATATTTAGAAATAAGTGGGTGTGATATTTGGCATTTTATTTAGAATATTGAGGAGATGTAAATGAAGCAAGATTGACCATGAGTTTATCATTATTGTAGTTGGGTGATGAGTACATGGGACTTTGTTAGACTATTTGTCTTTGGAACATTCTTAAAATTTGTCATAATAAAAAGTAAAGCATAAAATAATTGTTTATTACAAATAAATGTAATTATAGAAAATTTGAGAAGAGTAGAAGTCTATGAAAAAGGAAAAAAAATGCCCCTAATACTACAACAGTGATTATTTCTTAATCACTTGTGTTTTGGTACCTTCCTTTCAGTCTGTATTCTATGCCCACACATATATAAATACATGTGTTTACATGTGACTATTGGAAAGCATGACCACACATTGTTGACAGTTCTCCCATCAAAAAATGGAATTTATGTCTTCCCTCCTTGACTGGATGAGCATATGGCTGCTTTGCCCAATGTAATATGGTAGAAGTGACTCAACATGATTAAAGGCCACCAGCTTCTGCATTGTTTCCTGGAACACATGCTCTTGGGGCCCCAGAAGAGGTCTGATTACCCTGTGGCCATCAAGCTGTGAGGAAGTCCAAGCCTCATGTAGAGACCAAGAGTAGAGACTCCCATTGAGAGTTCCAGGTGAGCCAAGACTTTGAGTCATCTCAGACAAGGTGCCAAATACATGAATAGAGAAGCTTTCAAGTGATGCTAGCCCCCAGCCATTCAGGAATTCCCAGCTGAGGTTTCAGACACTGCGGACAAAAGAAAGCTACTATTCGCTGTTTGTATTGCTGGCCCACAGAATCCATGAACATATTAAAACAGTTGTTTGAGCTTTGAGGTGGTTTGCCACACAGTAATAAATGATAGGAACAGCAACCTGGAAAGAGGTTGCTGCCTTAAAAATGCCTAAAACATGTGGTATTTGGGGGGGGGGGGGGACTAGATGACAAACCAGGCAGGCATTGGGAAAGCTGGTGGTTTAAAAAAAAAAAAGCTGGTGGTGAGGGCTTGAATAAAGTGAAAAAAATGTTATCGGAAGCTGAAGGAAAGAAGATATTTGTAATGTGTTGGCAGAATTTTTGGCAACACTGTCATCTGAGGTTCATGTGGAAAATAGGAAATGTACTTAATAATGCCCTGCCAGACATGGCTCAGTAGTTGAGCGTCCACCTAGGATCCAGGCAATCGTGGTTCGATTCCCGGCCAGGGCACATGCCCGGGTTGCGGGTTGGATCCCCAGTCAGGGACATGCAGGAGGCAACCGAGCAATGACTCTCTCATCACTGATGTTTCTATCTCTCTCTCTCCCCCTCTCCTTTCCTCTCTCTGAAATCAATAAAGATACATGTTTTTTAAAAAAGAAATGTGCTTAATAATGGACAGGGTATTAAAGGTGCCACCAACTTATTCTAGCTGCCTGTAAAAAACGTGAAAGGATAAAAATGAACTAAAGAATGCACTCTTCAGTTTTCAAGTATAATTAAGAAGAAATGTAGCCCTAGCTCAGTTGGTTTACTTCTGTGCACCAAAAGGTTTGCCAGTTTGATTCCTAGTCAGGGCACATGCCCAGGTTGTGGGCCCAGTCCCTGGGGTTGGACTGTGTACCAGTGGCAACTGATTAAGTAAAGGATTTTCAATAATAAGAAAAGTCCTCTGAGCAAAGATCAAGCCCAGGGCACTGCCAAGAAAATATGTTTTCAGAATTCAAATGAAGCCAAGGGTATGTTTTTAAGCCCTTTGTTAGAACCTAAGAAAGGTATAGACTCTTTCAACCAGATAAAGTCTTTGTCAGGGAGGAAAATTGTTTCCTCTACCCTCCTTAACCTACAAAAGACAGATTAATAAGAGAAAAAACCCTCACAATTTTATTAATATTTTACCTGCATGGGATTTCACAAAAAAGAAATGAAACTCAAAGTGACTAGACTCAGGGGCTTATAGACTATTTTAACAAAGGAAAGAGTTTGGGCTTCAAGAGATAATAAATTGTGGGGAAGTGACCAGGAAATATATGATGGAGATTAATAGGAGATTAAGGTTATTTTAGTAAGGTTTGTTTATGCGGACTCATCTTAGTGCTGACTCTCCATCTTTGGTGATAAGAGTTGCTCTCCTCTTCCTGCTACAGGGGAGGGGAAATACCTTTGCAAAGGGAAATATGTGCCCTTTTAGGCACGAAAGAGGAGGGCAAAGAACTGTCCCTGGATCTGCTGACTTTCAATTGCCTTCAGCTCAAAATAATTCCTATGTCAAAGTGGCATATTTTAAGATGGCATATTTTGCACCTTTCTAAGGATTTTATGGCAAGCCTTACAATGTCTATTAAACAGTAGGGCTTCTAAAAATCTTAAAGGCATTATTGCTCAGCAGAATCATGGGGACTCAAGGAGGAGAAGGCTTATGTCTGAGATTTGTAGGTACTGTTATCTAATGGAATGGACTTCTATGAATCAAAACATAAGAAATCCACAAAGATTTTAAAGGAATTGTATCTGCTTGAATCAAAAGGAATAGAGGCAGTACAACAGAACCCTAAAGACTCCATGAAAGTACTTCTAGACTTGATAAATGAATCCAGCAAGGTAGCTGGATACAAAATTAACATCCAAAAATCTGTGACATTTTTATACACCAACAATGAATTCTCAGAAAGAGAAATTTAAAAAACAATACCATTTATCATTGTAACTAAAAAAATAAGATACTTAGGAATAAACTTAACCAAGGATGTAAAAAACCTGTACTAGGAAAACTACAGGACACTGAAAAAAGAAATAGAGGAAGATATAAACAAGTGGAAGAATATACCATGTTCATGGATTGGAAGAATTAATATCATTAAAATGTCCATACTACCCAAAGCAATCTTTAGATTCAATGCAATTCCTATTAAAATACCAACAGCATATTTCACAGAGCTAAAACAAATATTCCAAAAATTTATATGGAATGAAAAAAGACCCTGAATAGCTGCAGCAATCTTGAGAAAGAAGAACAGAGGGGGAGGGATCACTTTACTAAATATCAAACTATAGTACAAAGCTACTGCAATCAAAACAGCCTGGTATTGGTACAACAACAGACATATAGATCCATGGAATAGGACAGAGAACCCAGAAATCAACCCATGCTATTATGGTCAATTAATATTTGACAAAGGAGGCAAGAGCATACAGTGGAGTAAAGACAGTCTCTTCAATAAATGGTGTTGGGAAAATCGGACCGGTACATGCAAAAAAATGTAACTAGATCACCAACTTACTCCATACACAAGAATAAATTCAAAATGGATAAAAGACTTAAATGTAAGTCTCAAAACCATAAAAATCCTGGAAGCAAACATAGGCAGTAAAGTCAGACATCTCACATAGTGGAATTTTCACTGATATATCTCCTAAGGCAAGAGAAACAAAGGAAAAAATGAACAAGTGGGACTACATCAACTAAAAAGCTTCTGCACAGCAAAAGAAATTAGCCTCAAAATACAAAGGAACTCCATGGTCTGAGAGAACATATTTGCCAAGGATGCATCTGATAAGGGGCTAATTTCCAAAGTGTACAAAGAACTCATACTACTCAACAAGAGGAAGACAAACAATACAATTAAAAAATGGGCATAAGACCTGAATAGACACTTCTCCAAAGAGGACATACATATGGTCAAGAGACATATGAAAAAATGCTCAAAGTCACTAGTCATCAGAGAAATGCAAATTAAAACCACAATAAGGTATCACTTCACACCTGTCAGAATGGTTACCATCCACAAATCAACAAACAAGTGCTGGTGAGGGTGTGGAGAAAAGGGAACCCTAGGACACTGCTGGTGGGAATGCAGACTGGTACAGCCACTATGGAAAACAGTATAGAGGTTCCTCAAAAAATTAAAAATGGAACTACCTTGACCCAGTGATTCCTTCTAGGAATATATCCTAAGAATTCTGAAACACTTATCAGAAAGAATATGTGCACTCCTATGTTCATAGCAGCACAATTTACAATAGCTAAGATCTGGAAACAGCCCATGTGCCCATCAGTAGAGGAGTAGATAAAAAAACTGTGGTACATTTACATCACGGAATACTATGCAGCTGTGAATAAGAAGGATCCCTTACCCTTTAGTATGGATGGACCTGGAGAATATTATGCTAAGCAAAATAAGCCAGTCAGAGAAAGACAAATATCACATGATCTCACTTATATGTGGAATCTAAAGAACTTAATAAACTGAGGAAGAAAATTTATTCAGTGACACAGAAGCATGGAACAGACTGAGGAATCTCAGAGGGAAGATGGGGAGAGATTAACCAAAGAGTTTATGCATATATGCATAACCCATGGACACAGACAATAGTGTGGTGAAGGCCTGGGGCTGGGAGTCATTTCAGGGTAGAAGGGGTCAACGGGGAATAAAGGAGACATCTGTAATATTTTCAATAATAAAGGTAATTTTTTAAAAAGGAACAGAGATAATATAAAATGAAATAAGGCCGTTGGCTCCCCAAACTTCTAGGCAGAAATCAGGCTTTAAAATTTGCAAACATTGGCTACCTTTTATGGGAAATGGAATGGTGACTCAGAGAATGGGAACAAAGACCTATAGGACAGAGGAAAAAATCCCAGATAGTGACTCCCTGGGAGCAGAACAAAGTCCTAATCAATGAATGGGTCATATACGTTGAGATGGATTTCATAATTAATGTAAACCAAGGACTGCTGTGTTTCTGTTTTCCTCACTTTAGGACAGGAGTGTCTGTAGCAGTTATCCTGTACCTGCCCCAACACTGTATGTTGGGTTTATTTGAGGGATGAGTGGCAGAAAATCTGTATCTAATTCATGAGTTTTCAGATTAAATAGAACCGTACTCAAGGAATTTAACTGAAGGAGCCTAACATGCATCTGGACTTGATCTACATTATGAGATCCTGGACCCTGAGCCTTAGCTTAATTCCTTAAAGCGGTGAAGCTTTAGAAGGAGAGAACTTGGATGTAGAGGAATGTAAATAACTTGTAGGCATGGGACTAACTGTAAAAAGCCTGAAAAGCCCAAGGCTATCATACTGTGAGGGAGCCCAAGCCACATAAAGGAACTGTGGTTAACAATCCAAAATGAGCCGAATTTTTGACTCATTTTATTTAGGCACCAAATACATGAATAAAGAAACCTCTAGATGTCTTCTATCCCCGACACTCCAGTGGGGATTAGCTCTCTTCCTAACTGAGGGTGCAGACATTGTGGAGTGGAGACAAGTCATTCTTGCTGTATCTTGTCCAGATTCCTGACCCACAGAATCCATGAACATAATAAAATCTTGTTGTCTGACACTAAGCTTGGGGTTGTCTGTTATACAGCAATAAAAACACTGCTATATTAGTTTCCTGTGGCCACTGTAACAAATTATCGCAAATTTCATTGCTTAAAATAATGGAAATTTATTCTCTCACAGATCTGGAGGCCACAGTCCAGAATTAGGACCAGTTGGCTAAAATCGAGCTATGGGCAGAGCTACACTCTAGAGATCATAGGGAAGTATCTGTTACTTGCTTCTTCCAGCTTTTGGTGGCTGCTGACAGTCCTTTACTCGTGGCTGCATTGCTCCACTGTCCAAGGCAACATCAAATCACTCATTGCTCCTTCATATCATGTGTGCCCACATGCTTGTGTGAAATCTACCTCTGCGTCTGTCTTATAAGGACACTTGTGATGGCATTTAGGGCCATGAATAATCCAGAATAATCCATGAATAATCCAGAATAATCCATGAATAATCTCTCCATCTCAAAATTCTTAACTTAATCCTATCTGCAAACACTGAGATTGGGGTTTTGGGGGTTTTGTTTTGGTGGTGGTGTTGGTTTGCCTTCTTTTGTTTTTTTGCCATAGAAGGTAACATTCACAGGTTTCAGGGATTAAGACAGATATCTTTTAGAGGGCCGTTCTTCAGCCTATCACAACTATATAATTACAAAAGATCATACTGTATAGATTCTTTTGTATCCAGCTTTTTTTTTTTATGTAGGAACCAAAAGGAATAAGTATTCCCCCAGATCATCAAATACTCTGAAAGGAGCAGCTTTAAATATTATATAACATTCGACTGAATGGGTTTACCATAATTTAGTTCTCCAAAATCTTAATGTTAGACACTTATTTCCAACTCCCTACTTCTGATTATTTCCTTAGATTAGTTCTAGATGTGTAATTACTGAACTCAATGGGTATATTTTAAAACTTATAAAATATATTGCCAAATTGCCATCCAAAAATAAATGAATTTATGATCTTATCATCAGTCTAGGAAGTGCTTGTTTCATCATACCCTCTCTAGTACTGAGTATTGGATTTTTAAAAGTTTTATGTTATTGCATGATATTTCTTTAGAAGTCTAGTTTTTCTTATCATTTTGCATGGAATTCTTTATGTGCTAAAGATAACAATTCTCTGGTATTTTTGGAGCAAATACTTTTTTTCTTTTTTTGCTTTTAAATTTTGAAAATGATGTTTTTGATAACTATTGTTTTGTTTATAATTTATTACTTTGCCTTTATACTTAGAAAATCTGCTGCATTCAGAGCTCAGATTCAGTGGTGGTGGAAGTAGCATGGTGATTAACGTCAGAAAGGCCTGGATTAGAATCTTATCTCATAGAGATAGATGTTGGCTGTTACAAAGATTAAATGAAAATCTAAAAATAATAGATTCAAGCAAATCACAGAAAATGCAAATGTCCAATAAACATGAAGATGTGCTCAAACTGCTGAATAATTATAGCATGTAAAATTAAATTAGTTAGCATGTTCTGTCCATCAGATAAAAAGATAATGTACAGTGCAAAGAGGCTACGAAGAAAGAGGAACTCACTCATAGGCACCTGTGATGGTAATGTGAATTACTAAACTGTTTTGGAAAGTAATGACTATATTTATTAAAGTAAAAAATGAACATTTTCTTTAATGTAGCATTTCCAATTTAAGTAATCTATCCTTTAAAAGTCCAAAGTTATGGGAAGGGTCCCAGCGGTCATCCTGGCTGGGCACCAGACTTGCATGGCGACCTCCAGAGCTGGTTGTGCAAACAAGGAGGTGCAAATCCACCACAGGAAACTACGTGATCAATGTAGCCACTGGATGACCACACAGCTGCCTCCTGCCTCCCCTAGTCCCACCCAAGAATTTCTGGGCCTTCCTTCCTTATGAGTACAGTGAGAGTGTCTCCTTGCTCGGTTGATAAAGTAAATGACCATATTGAGGAAGACCATGGGTCAGGGACTGTTCCTGGTCTCTAGGATCTCAGGGCAGCCTTTAACCAACAGGCAGCACATAGTAGAACCCTTGGCTACGGAGCTACAAGAAAGTTACCTCCACCAACCACCTGAGTGAGCCTGGAAGTGGTTGTTTCCCCTGTTGGGCGCTCCCATGAGACTGGGGCCCTGGCCCACACCTGGACTGCAGCCTGTGAGACCTCATGCAGAAGCCCAGCTAGGCTGTGCTCAGACTCCTGACCCACACAAACTGTGAGATGACAAAGGAGTGTTGTTTTAAGGTGCTAAGTTTGGTAATTTGTTATGTAACAATAGAAAATGAATTCAACAGGTCACAACCCGCTAGATGGATTTCATGACCACTCATGAGTTGTAACCTGCAAGCTGAAAAATACAGATTTACTCAAAGGAAAGCTACAAATACTTTTGGAATCTGCAGGAATGTGACTTTGTGACAACAACAAATCTCCCAAGTATATTTGTTACAGGAAATTGAATGTCCGTGCCTGAAGTTGCATGTAAGTATTCAAAACTACGATTCCATTTTTTCCTGGAATAAAAGAATCAAAGCTGCAGGTTTTTAAAAATATTATTATATGGGGGGAAATGGTATAGGAAATCTATCATGGAACCATACCTGGTAAAGTAATTAGACTTCAAAAAAAAAAGGAGCAATAATTTGGGCATCTACTTAAAAAAGATCAACTGTCTTAAAAGGAGTAAAATAATACTTAACTCAGACTTCTAACCCTCTATGGCAGAGCCTGCCAGATGTTCAAGAAAATCTCATGTCCTCTTCTTCCTGGGCACACAGCATTTCTACATTTCCTAATACACCATGTAGATAGGTGTAGCGTTGTCTAGATCTGGATGACAATAAGTTGGTGGGAGTGATGTGTGCCCTTTGGGGCCTAGGCTTTTAAAGAAGCAGCTTTGCCCCAGCTGGTTTTGCTCAGTGGTTAGAGTGTCAGCCATCGGACTGAAAGGTCCTGGGTTAGATTCCAGCCAAGGGCACGTGCCTCAGTTGCAAGCTCAGTCCCCAGCCCCAGTCGGGGTGCGTTCAGGAGGCAACCAGTCGATGTGTCTCTCTCACATCAATGTTTCTCCCCCCGCCCCCCCATTTCACTCTCTCTGAAAAGCAATGGAAAAAATATCCTCTGGTGAGGATTAAAAAATAATAATAATAAAAATAAATAAGTAAATAAAGAAGCAGCTTTCCCCATCCTTGCTCTCCCCTCTGCCAGAGCTGAACACCAGCAAAAACTAGGCCCTAAGGACTGGTGGATTCACATTATGAAAGAAGCCTACATCAGTGAATTACCTCACAGAATAATGCTTCACTGTCAGCCAGAAACATCCTCTTCATAGTATTTTGTGAGAAGAAATAAATTTTTATCATATGTGGACCATCATATCTTTGGGGGTCCATTTTTATAGTTGTGAGCATTAGTGCAACTAGTACATCAGCATTCAGCAGTAGAAGAGAGTGAAGCTGTGCTTATGAAGAACTCAGGGAAAAAAGCATGCCCCAAGAATTTTACAGAAAATACAGGCTATATAAGAAGATGATATTTTTTTAAAGAAGCAGTACATAAGAAAGTTTTATATAAAATAAGATGACAGAGCTGAGACCAAAGATGTTTGCCATATCATTAAGTGCTAATGGTACAAACATTCATTTAAACAAATATCATATATTAGGAAAATTAGATATACACATGTAAAACAATAAAGTTGGACCCCTACTGTACACCATATACAAAAATTAACTCAAAAAGGATCAAGAACTTAAACCTAATAGCTAAAGTATTAAATTCTTAAAAGAAAACAGGGGAAAATCTTCATGATATTAGACTTGGCAATGACTTCTTGGATATGACACCAAAACCACAAACAACAAAAGAAAAAAATTGGTAAATTTGCCACATTCAAATTTAAAACTTCTATGTATCAAAGAACACAATCGCCCAGCCAGGCGTGGCTCAGTGGTTGAGCGTCGACCTAGGATCCAGGCGATCGGGGTTCGATTCCCGGTCAGGGCACATGCCCGGGTTGTGGGCTCGATCAATGACTCTCTCATCATTGATGTCTCTATCTCTCTCTCGCTCCCTCTCCTTTCCTCTCTCTGAAATCAATAAAGATATATTTTAAAAAAAAAAAAAAAAGAACACAATCAACAAAGGGAAAAGGCAACCTATGGAATGGGAGAAAATATTTACAAATATATTCTGATAAGAGGTTAATGTATAAAGAACTTCCACAATTCAAGGACAACAAAAAGACAATCTGATTAATAAGAGGAAAGGACTTTACTAGACATTATTGCAAAGAAGATATGCAAACAACCAATAAGCCCATGAAAAGATGCTCGACACCACTAATAATTAGGGAAATGAAAATCAAAACCACAATGAGATACCACCTCAAACCCATTAAGATGGCTATTGTAAAAAAAAAAAAAAAAAAAAAAAAAAATGAGTGCCAAGTGTTGGCAAGGATGCGGAGAAACTGGAACCCTTGTGCATTGTTAATGGTAATGTACAATGGTGCAACTGCTATGGAAAATAGTCTGGTCGTTCCTTAAAACATCAAACACAGAATTACCATATGATCCAACAAACCTATTTTTGGAGATTATTTATACATAGCCAAAAGAGTTAAAAGCAGGGTCCTGAAGAGACATTTGTACACCCTTGTTCATAGTAGTATTATTCACAATAGCCAAAAGCTGGAAGCAGCCCAAAGACCCTTCAGTGGATGAATGGATAAACAAAGTGTGGCTTATGCCTACAATGGGATATTTATTCAGCCTTAAAGAGGGAGGAAATTCTGACATATGCCTCAATATGTATGAAACTTGAGGACGTTATGCTAAAAGAAACAAGCCAGATGCAACAGACAAATACTATATGATTTCACCTAGATGAGGTACTTAAAGTAGTCACACTCATAGAGATGAAAAGTAAAATGGTGGTGGCCAGTATTTGGGAGGAGGGAGAATGGGGGTTGTTGTTTAGTGGTTACAGAGTTTCAGTTTTGCAAGATGAAAAACTTTCTGGAGATTCATTGCACAACAATGTGACTGTTCTTAACAGTACTGAATTGTACGCTTAAAAATGGTTAAGATGCTAAATTTATGTCATGTGTATTTTACCATAATTAAAAATAATTTTTTAAAATACAAAAATATATGTAAAAATATATTTACAAAAAAGCTATTTACATTTGTACCGTTTATAATAGCAAACCGCTGACAACAACCTGAATATCCATCATTAAGGAAGGAATTAAATACATCTCTCCCCACTAGAATGTACGCTCCCCAAGGACAGGGATTCATATCTGTGATCTAAATACTGTTTTCCCTGCACCTGAACATAATAAACATTCAAAGAAATTATTGAAGAAATGAATGAATAATATTTTAGTATATCCCAATTTATGAAATATGGTGGCCATTAAAAATAATTGGTTGGATTTATACCTAATGAGCTGGGGAAATGCCCATAATATATTATTAAGTGATTAAAAACAAGTCACAAAATAAGTATGACCTTTTTTTTTTTTTTTTTTTTTTTGGTGCTTTTGTTTAAAGGAGAGATAAAGGAAGAACAAGATGACATGTAATATATGTTTGTGTAAGCAGAGGAAATTCTTGGGGTGACATGGGCCAGGGTATTAACAGTGGTGACCCAGAGGACTGGGACTGATAGAATGGGAGAGAAATCAGTAACTCGTTTTCACTTCTCCGCATGGCTTAAATTCGTTAGAAGGAATTGTAATTTCGTAATACAATTAGCTTCTATTAATAAAAGCTTAAACCCAACCAGGCTCCTACCGGAAAGACAGCAGGTTAGAAAAAAAGTGCCGTTGACACTGTTAAGTATTATTTTTACAGTATTGGTTTGCTGCCTATTAAATTGTTCGTTGAACAACTGACACCGTCACAGGTGAATTTTGCTCCCCGCGTCCTCCACCGCCCTCCCCGCCGTTTGCCCCGCCCGGTCCCTCCGTGGGCCCCTCTCGCGTCCCCGCTGCCCCGAGCCCGCCGACCTCTCCTCCGCGGTTTCCCGCCCGCGCGGAGCGACGGTGCGCGCTCGGCCTCGCCGCTCTCCGCGCTCGGCGACCAGGCGGAGACCCGCAAAGGGCGGGCGCAAGGGTCCTTATTCCAGGAGTGCACCCCGAAGTGCAAGTGCCGTCTCCAGAGGAAGGGGGCCTGGCTTGGAGGGGGGGCCGGGAGCGGACGGTGAAGCGAGGCAGGAGCGCCTGCACAGCGCCTCCGCCACTGTTAACATTGACCGGTACAGAGGCGGCCTCGCCGTCCGCGGCTCCGCGGGGCAGGACGTGCAGGGCCGCGGGGCAGGGAAGGAGCCCGGCCGCCTGGGGACCCGCGTCCGCGATTCGTCCCAGCGCCGAGCTGGGGGATCCCGCCCCGTCCCCACAGGCTGCGAAGCGCCGCGGGCTGGGACCGCCCTCGGATCGCCACCCACCGCGTGGCCCGCGCAGTATCTGGAGGCTGGCGAGGGGGTGACGTTCCTTCGCAGAGACGAACGGACAGCGCCGGATCCTAGGGCGCGACCCCGCTCGGGGAGATGCGCCGCCCCCCGCCCCCGCCCCCGCCCCGATCGCCGGCCGCCCCTGCCGGCCGCGGCGAGGAGGAGTTGGGGGCGAAAGGGCGACAACACGGCGGAGGAAGGTGGGCAGGTGGAGGTTCGTTCGCACCCACAGTTTCAGGCGAGGCCTCCTGCGACCGACCCCCGCTCGTGCGCTCTGCGGGGGCCGGAGAAGCAGCCGCGGGGCGGGGAGGGCCGGGCCCGGGGTCTCCCCGGGGACCGCCCCGGGCCGGCTGCCGCTGCGCAGCCCTCCGGTTCCCAGGCCCGGCTCTCGGGTCCACCTCGCGGTCGGAGAGCAGCGCCGCCCGCTGCGGGCCGGCCTCTCCTCCGGAGCAGCAGCGCCGCCCGCCGGACGCCCCGCGCTGGCCGTGCAGCGTCGCCGCCCAGGCTGGCGGGAAGCGGGCGGGGCCGCTGTGAGCCGGGCCGAGCGCACCCACGCTCCGGCCCTCCCCGAATCTAGTCCCTCCTGCCTGGCCGCTGCTCCCGGGGCTGCGCTCCGACGGGTGGAAGCGGCGCCGGGGGCTCCTCGCCCGGGGCCCGGGTTCCCCTCACCTTCCCCGCCCAAAGCGGGGCGCGCCCTTTAAAAACCCTAGGACGTTTCATTATGACGACAAAATCAACCGCTGAAGCCCAGCTGTTCCAAAGAAGACAAAGAAAGTGCCTGGAATCTGGAGGCGCGACCTCCGGCGGCGCTGGGGCGCGGGGCGCGCGGGGGTGGCGTCCCCGGGGCCTCGCGCCTCCAGGCTGGGCTCCCGGCCGGGGCTCGGCGGCCGGTACCCACGACGCGCTCCCACGCCCGGGAAACGGCTGCAAGTCCAGGCGCGGGCGTGCCGCTGTCCCCGGCCGGTCGCGAACTCTGCCTTTTTGGCCGCCGGGTGTCGGAAGGCAGAAAAGACCGGACGCCGGAGACCCGACGCCCGCTGAGAGCTGGAGGGGTCAGGTGGTGCTTGGGCCTTGGGGAGCGTCCAGGAGCCTGAAGCCTTGTGACTCGTCCATCCAGGCCGCGGGGGAGGGAGGCAGGCCGCTGTCACCTGAGCGCTGTCTCCCTAAGGGCTGGGCGGTGCGCAGGTGTCTTGATGCCAGGCCCGATGCTTCTCCCACGCCCGTGTTAGACAATCGGCCTCTTTGGGCAGGAGCAAAGTTTTCTTCCATTTTTTCTGTCTAAAACATTCAAAGATTCAAATCCAGACAGTAGTTTCTCTGAGGTAGTGGCGGGAGGTGGGAATAAATGAAAAGTTTGAGCTGAGGAAACAGCGTGCTGCTTATCTGCTTTGTCTGGCTTTAGATTTGCAAAAGTAGCTTACTCAGTACTCCCAAACCCACCTAAAAATGGGCTCACTGAGCAGCTGCAGGCCGCACGGTCATTTGGTCATTCAGTTCATTTGGCCATTTGGCCTTTTAGCTTAGTCTTGGACAAGTGTTCACCCCAAGAGGAGCAACCCTAACACTGGATGTACATTTCAAGACTCTACCTGAAGAAATGAGAAATAAATGTTGGTTGTTGGCTTTCTGTGGGCTTAAGATCATGACCAAGAATTATATCTGAATAGTGTCTAATGTGTATAACAGTATGTCACTAACAGATTTCTAAAAGTACAAAGATGGTTATATGAAATTTATAGGTATGATGAAAATTATAACAGGAATAAAAGTAATTAGAGGAATCTGGATTTCTGAAGTTTACATTATTTTCAATAAAGTGGTTTGAGAAGAAAAATTATATATGCATTTTGTATATGTGTGGATTCCATACAAGCAGTCTTTTTCTTCTTCATGGACCAAAACTGGTGGATTATGTGGTGAGTTATATGTGTGGATTCCAGGCTGCACTCTTGTATATTGCTACTTACTGGACAATGGTTTCTTGTTCTTGCTTAATCATGTCTTTCTTGTGTTTGTTTTTGGCAATGCACATAATTCCGCCTAGAAAATGGGAGGAGGGGCTGCAAATAGAATCTAGTTTTGTTGAGGTTTGAGGGTGTGTTTTCTGTTGTTTTTAATACATTAGGTACACAGAGTTAAAGAACGATACACTGTGTCTTTCATAAGTAAAAGACAGAGCCTGCTCAGGTCATTTTTAACAGCTCCTAATCTGTGGTTTAGGTACTTAACAATAATCTCTGTTGCTGATTCTACTAATCAACAATAAATCAAAATTATTTAAGTGCCATTGTATATTTGTACTTTAGCTCTTACATTGTTTTTCATTGCTTGCTGAGGTTGGAGAGGAATTTATCAACTACTGCTTATATAAAGCCTATTATTGTCATCCTGCAGATACCAAGTGTTATGATAGCAGACTGTCAATCCTGGGAGTTCTGATATAACATGTGAACAATTAGAAAAAAATTCATTTCCTAGAAATTAAAACACAAGTATTAAAATGCATGAACGCCTGGGTTCTTATCAATAAAATATTGGACATAAAAACCCAATACATGACCTGAATATTATTTTTAAGTAAATTTGAGTGTGTGAAGGGACAGTTTACTTATCACTTGATCTCAGGGAACTCTTCTTTATGGATCAAAACTGGTTGTGTTCTGGCTTATGGATTAGATCTCTAGCACAGAATCAGCAGGATCCTGCAGAAAGAACAAACTGGTCATTTAATTTGGGGGCTCTGGCAAGTTAGTTGATATTATCTATAGTCATTGAGATTAATGACAAATTCCAATTTGGAAAAGCTGTTGTTAAAACAAATGTAATGTTTGGGTACTAGAAACATTGGAACCAGAAGGTCACCTATGCAATTGCCCCCACCCACCTTTTCTAAACTGATTCTTCAAGGTAAATGTTGGTATAATCTCTGTAACTGACAGATTCTACTTTCCTTGTTTGGAATTTGAGAGTTTTTTCCCCCTAGATCTAATTTCATAACCTTCCCAAGAAGTAGTGATATAAGTATATATTATCTCTGAGTTGTAGCTAAGTAAATTTAGCGATTGTTTTAGCCCAGTATCACTCAGCTCGCCCCACATTTATCACTAAAACCTGCTCAATTTCCTAAATCAGAATCATCATCTTGAAGGACAAGGGTAGGGAAGAAAGGAAAAAACGGCTAAATATAAGGTTATGGGGGTTGGAAGTTTGTATGGTCTAAGTGTGATTTAAGAAAATATTTTAATTTTAAGTTAAATACCTAAAATAACAAAATAAAGAGTACAGAATTGATTTTGAGATGCTGGGATGGAAATTGTTTGAAAAATAAATGAATTTTTAAAAGTGTCCTGATTGATTATAAAGAGGTTCCCAACTACATCTTCAATTAACCTGTCTCCAAAGTTCAACTATAAGTGAGGACGTATCTTCTGGTAGATGAAGGGCAAGTAAGCTACCAGGTCAGTAACTCATCCTCACATCTGGAATGTGAGTGCTTGGCCACTTGAGATTTTATGCAGACTCTGAGACTGGAAATAAGAGACAACAGACTTGAGGCTATTTTGAAGTAAGCAAACCTGAATGCACTAGAAACAATTCTGGAAAGGGGTTATTCTAGCATGATTGGAGAGATTATCCACGTTCAAAGTTTCTTTGTAAGGACCCTTGAGCACTTTGCAGAGAAGATGGTTCTTGATAAAAAAAAAAAAAAGCAAAAGCAAAAAAAAAAAAAAAAAAAAAGCAGCAGCTCCTGTAATTATCAGGATCTAATCATCAGTGTATGCTACCTTATCTCACTTGGCCCCCATAGTACAGATGCAGAAGTGGTGGCTCAGAGCTTGTGATCTCCCCAAGGTCATTAAACTGATAAACAGCAGCCTGTCTCTAAAACCATGTAAAAACGGTGCCCCTAAAAACCATGTAATCTCTTAAGATTCTGCAGCTGAGATTTCCTTCACTTCAGCCTTCTTTCATTTTTTTCCTGAGTAGTTGTAACAGCAAGAATATTGCTATTTATATCTTCAGATTTCTATTTAAGACTGGTTTTCTTGACTAGTGTAAGGGTCTTACTAGATATTATCAGAAAGAAGTGAAACTCGTTGAAACTTTTACTGCTTTCACTAGCAGTGCATCTTGTTAACTTTATTGGACGAGTATGGTAAGACCATGAATTGTTCACAGAACAACAAAAGACCCAGACTGACTTCTCTCCATATATATATATATTTTACTTAATTCTCCAATGCTGGTACTTCCTCCTCCTCTTAGTTATCTTAAGTTCTCAGTCTTTCCATATATTAGTATCACACCCAAACTACTGTGATTTTTTAAGGAAACATCCTGTGTAAAAAGGCCGTCTTAGAATGGTGGGCATCTCCCCTCCGCCGATTTGTTTTTCCTTAAACATCGAACAGATCCAAGAATCCCCCTGAGCCTGCTTTAATTGAACTTCGTTTTGCCCGGGCCCGTGGCCATAGTGGGGAAGCCTCGCCGGGCCGAGTGTGGGAGCGGCGGGTGCGAGAGGCGCCGGAGCTGCCCCGCACCCTCCGGCGGGGTCAGACCCGGTCCCTTTGCGGGCGGGCTCCTGCGGCTGCGAGGCGCGCGGGCCGCGGCTCCAGCTCTTCCCAGAGTGCGCGCGCCCCCTGGCGGCCCGAGCCAGGAACAGGGTGCCTGGGACGGAGGGATTGGGGTGCCCCCTGCCAGCAGAGCACCGGGGGCGCCCGCAGGCGGGAGTCATCCTGCCAGAGACAAGCCCAGGCGTCGGGGCACCGGCCTTGCCGAGCCTCCCCAAGCTGCTCTGCCCACTCGCGCCACGTCCCCGTGTTCCGGGCTTGCTCCAGGGGAGCTGTCCTGGCGTTGGAGCGCGGTGGCCCCACTTTGCCGGCGCGGGCCGGAGTTTCTTGCCCTTTCCGTGGCCTGGGAGCCTGGCGGGCGGCGGGGGGCCCGCGCGGGGCCCCGGCTTTTCCGAGCGGCTGCGCGCCCCTCGCCGGAAGCACCAGGCGCGGGCGGACGCGCGGCGGGCGGCAGAGCGGGGCGGCCGGGAAGGGGAAGAGCTTGTAATCGCTCGCCGCGGGACAATACCGACTTTTGAACCTCTAACCACTAAGCAAACAACCCTTGGGCTCTCGCTCCACTCCAAACAGGGTTTATTGACAGGCGTTTCACAGCAACGCATAGCAACCGCGGGGCGGCGACGGAGCGGGCGTGGCAGCGAGGCCCGCGCCGGCTCTGGGCGCCCCTCCCCGCGCCTCCGCACCCCCGGGCTCCGGGCCCCTGCTCAGCGGACCCCAACCCAGCTTCTCCCTAGGGCGAGGCGGCCCGGCACTGTCCCCCCGCCCGAGCCCCTTTCCCAGCCCCGGAGCGGAATGCGCCACCCGGAAAGGCTCGGGATTGGAGAGACGCTGCGGGGGGAGTGACGTCTGCAGCGGCGCTCGCCCTCCCAGCCCTCGGGGCACCTCTCCCTCCCGGGGGGCTCTGAGTAGAGCTCGAGGGACTCGTGGGAAGACCGAAACGGAGGGCGAAGCCCTGCTCCGAGTGCCCAGCTCAGCGGCTTCCAGGACCAAGAGCCTCAAGAACAGCAGCCCGGTCCCCAGGGAATCCGCCCGGTGACGGGCAACCGTCCCTGAAGGGGTCTTCTCACTCTGGTTCTTCAATTCTTGTTTACGGGGCAGGTGGGGAGAGGGGTTGGGGTGAGGACGCTGCGAGGCACTCCCAGGACGAAGGGAGTCACTGGCGAAGGGAACGTTGGCAATCGCCTTGGTGTGAATTTGATGAGATGCTATGAGAGGCTCTCTGACCCTCAGCCCCCAAAGCTCACCACAGCTGGGAAGCAGCAGCCCATTCAGACGTGCATTTTGCCCAAAGGCACCCCTAGGAGGACCACACGTTTCACAACCAAGGCTGGGCTCAAGCTTGGGGGCAGGGAAGGTCTCAGAACCTGCTCTCTCTGGCTTCTGACGCTCTGGGGTAAAATGAGGTTGTCCAGATAACCTTCGCCACCGTCTCCCTGATTTTGCTAATGCTTCTTGGCAAGTAGAGAAAGATGTTTCTTTCTTAAAAAAAAAAAAAAAAAAAAAAATCTGGACAAAATCTGAAGACAATAAATACAGAATCTGAAAAGCTCATTTATCTCTTTTTTTTTTCTTTATAGAAAAAATTCAACTGTGTTCAAATACCCCCACTTCCCTTCACCATATCACTTCTCTCCCCATGGATCCAGAGGCTTCTTAAAGACTGGCTTGGATGTTACACAGACCAACAACCCAAACAGCAGCAACAACTCCCCTTTTTCATCAGCCCCAAGATTGTGAAAATGACAGGAAGTCCAGGTCGGCTCTGGCATTTATAGCACTGACATACATTCAGCCCAGAGAAGCTCTGGTGACAGGCTTTCTAAACAAGGCCCAGTCCGGCCCCCCTGTCGGGCCTGGAGTCCAAAACCACCCCTCACACCATCCACCACACATACACCAGCCAAGCCTGTCCTGGTCTGGGGGGGAGAGAAGAAAGACAAAGACCTGGGGGTTCTGCAGTCTTTGGTGGGTCCAGGTTTCTATCTTAGCTGCCTCTGACTTCTGCAGTTTAAATCTTGCCTGCCCTGGTCCTTGGATGGCAGTGAGTAGGCAGAAGCCACCTTGGCTCCAAGCACTGGTGGTCCCCTGAGTCCCTGTCTCCCCTCAGCGCCAACCAGAGATGCATGCTGCAGATTTTGGAGGTAAAGAGCGAGGGAGGAGGGGGCTGAAAGCTGGTCTGTTTAGCCAGTCCAGACAATGCTTCTGCCAGCACTACATGAAGTCCCAGTGGTCTTCCTTTCCATCTCCTAACTGGCCGAAAGAGTCAGACTGAAAAAAGTCAAAATCTGGGACAGTGTCTTCCCTGAGGCCTTCAACCCCACTTGTCTTTACTCCAGGCCCTCATTTTTCCTCTGAGAGCTGGGCAAGTTGGTGTACACTTGTGGGTGGGAGGGGAGGGGTTTCTCCTGAGGATTCGAGCAGAGTTCGTGCTCCTCGTGGCTCAGCCTGAAATTGCTCTGCTGCTGCAGGCCACTGTAGGTCACTGGGTGACAGTGGGGTTCAACACCCCCCCAGCTGGCCCCAGAACCCCAGGGACAGAGCCTGGCACGGAGCCTTGCAGGGAAGACACAGGACTCAGGGGCTCCGGGACACTTCTCAGAGGACCTGGCTGTGGCTGGGGAGGCTGGGCTGCAGGTGGTGGAGGCTGCTGCTGCTGCAATTTCTTCTTGTTTATTTTCCTTTCCTTCGCTCTGCGGTTCTGAAACCAAATTTTAACCTGGAAATGGATGGGTGGAGAAAACAGAAGGTGGTGAAGAAGAGGATGTGAGTGGGGGGAGAACCGATGTCATCAATACCTCCCTCTCTAACTAAAGCAGTGCCCTCTCTTCAGGAAGGACCCCCAAACCCTCTCTCAGCCTTTCTTGACATCTCCTTAACAGCCCACCACTGAAGCCCCTCCCAAACCCAATTCAGCATCCTGAGAGAAGGGCCTCCCCCCTCCCCCCTTTTCCCCCAGGTTTCTTTCCAAAGCAACCTTTATCTACAACTTTACTGGAAAAGTTCAGAGTCTCAGAACCAAGGAAAACAGAAACCAGAAAGGCACTTTCTGCACTAAGCAAGAGGAAGCCAGGGCTGGATGGACTTCAGATGGCAACCTTTGGCCTCTCAAAGCTAACCTAAAAAGTAATATTCCTCACCTTGGGGTGGAGAATGAGATTTAATGTGGGCTTCCTGGCTGTCAATGTGGCCTGTTGTGGGTTTTTTTCTAGACAATATAGAGAGTTTGTGAGTCAAGTCTCACCCCGCTAGTTTTTATGCGCAGGGACTGGGATCTATTAATTTTTTTTCCAGGTACACTGCTGGGCCCAAAGAGAATAGGTCTTTAAGTCTTTATTGACCCAAATAGAATTCTGGATTAAACTAATACTGTTTTTTTCTTACATCTCCCTGACCCCCCCCCCCCAAAAAAATAGAAAAATAATCAACATCATCAAAAAAGACTACAGGTGGAAGGAGTTTGGGTTTTTTGTTTGTTTGTTTGTTTGTTTGTTTGATAGCATTCAGAAGGAAAATTCTCTCCATCCTGGTGCTTTAATCTGCCCACAGAACTAGGTGGCTTCAGCAGCGTTGCTTCTAACTCTCCCCACAGGAGCGCCCCCCTACCCTCAGGCAGTGACCGCGTGGGGAGGGAGAAGGGCAGTTCCCACCTGCCTCTCCGAGAGCCCCAGGGTGGCAGCCAGCTCCGCTTTCCTCCGGATGGTGATGTAGCGACTGTAGTGAAACTCCTTCTCCAGCTCCAGCCGCTGGTGGTCCGTGTACACGACCCGGTATTTGTCTTTCGTCCGGGTTTTCACTGGAGGAAGAAGTCAGAACTGTGAACTAAAGGCAGCCCATCATTCATGGGTAATGACAAACCTCCCTAACCCAAGGGCCATTTCTCTTCCTCACTGCTCTGGGGGGCCAGGGTTTGGCTGGTTCCTGCCAGTCTGACAAGATCGCTCCTGCCCCCCAACAGAGAGCCCTAGGGGGAGGGTGTGGGGCTCTCCAGGACAACTAAACTAACCTTGGGGTTAAGTGGTTTTTAAAAATTAAGAAAAACTAGCCCAGCCGGCGTGGTTCAGTGGTTGAGCTCGAGGTTCAATTTCTGGTTATGGGCTCAATCCCCAGTGGGGGGCCTGCAGGAGGCAGCCGGTCAATGACTCTCTCATCACTGATGTTTCTATCTCTCTCTCTCTTTCTCCCTTCCTCTCTCTGAAATCAATAAAGACATATTTTTAAATCAATAAAAATAATAAAAATTAAAAACTAAAACCTCTACACACAGAAGAAAGCAGAACTGAACCACCATTTTGGTGAAACAAATATGTTACTGGAGCCAGCTAGGACCAGAGGGAAAAAGAACAGGACAAAGTACCCAGAGTCCCGGGAATATTCAGGCCGACCAGAGATGAAAGCCCACCTAAAAACAACTGGGATTGTGACTGCGAATTGGTGGTAGTGGAGGCTGCTTTCTGTTTGCTTTTTTGGAAGTGGAAAGGGGAGTGCAGGAGATGACAGGTTTCCTCAAGTCACCAGAACCACCCCCAGCACCCCAGGCCCCTCTGCAGGAATTCTGAGCTGGGGTCTGGCAAGCAGAAAGCCCCGCCAGCTGGGGACACTGTATATACCCGGTGGAACCTGGTTTGGCATTTCCCACTCTGTTTTTAATCCCGCATTTATTTTGCCGCAAACCCTGCAGAGCTATCCTGACCAAGAATCTATACTCACTGGATTGAGTCAACATATTAAACCTGGGGCTGATTGTTTTACCGAAGGGCCTTGACAAATGGTGCCGCCGCAGTTGGAGCAGACTAGAGTCTGGCGTCTCCACCGCGTCTGTCCTGGGTCAACCCTCGGCAGAGCCACGGCCAGGCCGGGGTCTTCTGGCAGCAGAACTGGTTCTGTAGCCCGGTGCCCAGTCGGACAGAAAGATCTAAAGGGTCTGGGAGCTAGTCGGAGGTGTTTAATGCCCCGCAGGCCAACTTTGTTCAGGTAAAACCCTTTGCAAACCACAACAAAAGCGCCCTGGGAAGATACAGGCTGGATCAGAGGGAGCTCCCCCAAGCCGCTGAAAGGGGAACACAGCCGCAAACAATGCCGGACAAGGCGATCTTATCAAAGAAAAGCCCTTTCAATGCCTTAATAACAACCGCATTCTGTTTGAATTACCACTACTGAGCAAATGGCGGCCCGGCTTTCATCCCCTCCCCGCCAGGCGCATTAACATAAACACCGCCCGGCAGGCGCATTTGAATGGGCGCAGCGCCGCGACCCCCGGCCGCCGAAGAAAGTGAGGGAAACTAACAAGTCCCGAGGGCCTTCCAAGAGGTGGTGCGTTCCCACGAGCTACAGCCTCACAGGTTGCGACTCACAGGAGGCTGCCAGTGGTAGTCGCCCCTTTTCACAGATGAGGAAACTGAGAATCCGACTAGGTTAGGCAGGTAGTAGAGGCGCGGCTGGCACTGAGGTCAGGCTGGAGCCATAAAACACACCTCCAGGGCTGGGGAGCGGGGTGCAAAGGGGTCCTCTGAGCTCAACTCCCCAGTAGACACTCGCCTTGGGGTGCTGGGGTGCGACTCTCGTTCGGGTGCCGAGTGCCCCGAACGGGCCGGGTAAACGTGGTGACCAGGCCCCTAGGCGCTCTGTGGCCCGCGCCCAAGGGCCTTGGAGGCGCCCCACACCCCCTGGGAACCAAGGAGGGGACTGGAAGAGGGGAGAGATGAGAGGGACTTGCCAGAATTCATTATTGACTGCGAAAGTCACCACCCTCTTTCCGGGCCCTAAAAGAGACAATGGCAAGGCTGGGAAGGTGTATATCAAAGCGGGCCGGGCCGAGTACCACCCCCTCGCCCCTTGACAGATGATGCTCCGCAGAGGAGCCGGGCTGCGGCCCGCGGGCCGCGGCCTCCGCACATTAACATCACAAGGGCGCCCGGCGCCGACGGCGGCCTTGCCACCTCGTCGCGGGACTTCACAGCGGCCTCTCAGGTGCTGACCCCGCGGCCCGGGCTCCTGCGTTTCCCCTCCCTCTCCCTCCGCTCTGCGCTGTCCCGGGACGCGCCAAAGGTCTCCCTTAGGCAGCGAGTCCCCGCCTGTTGCGCCCCTGGCAGGCTCCGTAAAGAATGCTTTCTTTGGGCGCGCTCTGTTCCGACCAGGGCGCCCCCTCTAGGGGAAGCGACCAAGCCGAGGTTTCGAGGCTGGCCCTGTGCCTTCTCCCTGGGCGGCTGCATTTCCCACCCGAACGATCCCGGCAGGTGCCCGGTGACGCAGAAACGGATGCCCAGAGACAGCCCCCAACGGTTGCTCTGATTTATACGGCTGTAATTGGCTATAAACCTCTGCGAGCGGCCGTAACCTGCGCGCAGCCTGGCTGGGTCAGAAAGGAGGGAAGAGAAAAGAGCGGAAGTGCAGAGGGCTGGGAAGACTTCGCGGAGCGAAAAGGGACGCCAACAGGGCTCTCCCAAGCCTCCTATTCACTCTTCCTTCCCACCTTCGCACACATCCCGACGCTACGAGGGGCAGACCCGGAACCAATGGGCCCCACAGTCCGGCAAACCTAGGACTTTCGCAGGAACAGCTCCAGAACCAGCGTCTTATCACTTGCGTGTGCGCGCGCCCCCGTGCGCGCGCGCACACACACACACACTCACACACACTCACTCTCACACACGCTCACACACTCACTCTCACACACTCACACACACTCACACTCACACACTCACTCTCACACTCACACACACTCGCACTCACACACACACACCCATCCCGATTCAGAACAAACGACCCCTGTTGGGAGCAGGGGCTGAATCCGCACCACGGATTCTCGTCGCTCCCGGGGCTTCTTGCCCTCCAGCTTCAGACTGAAATGACCCTTTTGCAGATCAAAAGTTCAAAGGCCGGGGCGCGCCCCCTTCACCTTAGTTCCTGGGGCCAACACCTCCTTTCCAGACACAGCACCTCTGCCCCAGTCTCCCGACTCGCTGTAGCTCCGACCCCTTGAGGGGCCCGAATGGCCAGACCTGCGTCCACGCGCCGCCTGCCGGCCCCGGCCCCCTCCTTCCTGAGCGGTCGGCGCGGAAGCAGGGCGTAGAGAGCAGGCTCCGGAGCCGGGCGGCGGAGCTGCGACTCCCGCCTCCCGTCTCCAAACTGCTCCCCTAGTGCGAGCGGAGGCAGCAAGCGGGGAGAACGCGATCCACTCGCTACAGCGGAGCTTCTCCTCTATCCGAACCTGAGCCGGGCTATGAAACCAACATACTCACCCCCGCCCCCGCCCCGCCAGCCTAGGCGCTGGAGAAGCCCCGAGTGCCCGAGCTTCCCGACCTTGTCTCCCCGGCCCTCCTTCCAGGCGCGGAGCCCCCGACAACCGCGGACACCCGGGTGCGCACGGAACACGCGGCCCGCCCAGCAGACGGCGCGGGGTCCGCGCCCCCCAGGGCGCCCTCGCGGGGTGCGCGGCCGCTCACCTTGGCTTCCGAGGGACGGCTGCGCTGGCTTCCGCATCCACTCGCACAGGTTCCGCCGCTGGCCACCTGGGGACAGCTGCTCGGCGGCGGCGGTGGCGCCGGGCCCGGGAGGGCCGGGGTTGAGAGTCTGCAGCAATCCCGAGGCACAGGAAGGCGCAGCGGGCGGGTGGTGCGGGTGGTGGTGCGGGTGGTGGTGCGGGTGGTAGTCGGCAGGGCTGCTGTAGCCCATGGCGGCGGCCGGCGAGCCCCCGTTGAGGCCGTGCGCCACGGCGTTGGTTGCGACCGCGGCGCCCCCCGGCGCGTAACCGTTCCAGTCCTCGCGTAGCGGGGCGCCGTAGGCCGAGGGCCAGGACGGCCCGGGGGACTGGGCATTGTCCAAGTTCGCGGCCGCCGCGGCCGCGGCCGCCACATGGTAGCCGCCGTAGTCCGGGTACTGCGGGGGACTGACGAAGTTCTGCGGGGCCAGGTTGAGGCCGCCGGAGTGGCGCACTGAGCTGGGGTACATGCTCACGTCCTTGTCCAGGAGGTAGCTCACGTACATGGTGGCGAGGGCCCGGCAGCCAACCTCACCATACTGCCTGGGGCCAGACGCTGGGGGCTGCCGCGGGGAGCGAGAGGGAAAGGCGCGGACGCGAGGAGCCGCGGGTAGCTGCGCCCCGGCCCGCGGTGCTCCGCTGGCTCCTCGCGGCGCTTCTGCCTCTAAGGCGGTCCCTCCCACTGGCCTGTCTCCACCCTCCCTCCCTCCCTTTCTTCCTTTTTTCCTCCCACCTCCTTCCCACTGGGCTGCAGAGGCGGGGAAGACCCGCCACAGGCTGGCGCGCGGAGCCCGGGGCCGAGGCCTGACGTGATTAACGAGTGTTTACAGGACTCTATTAGTAATGACACAGACACCAATGGCTGGAGACGTCGAGGCGCAGCGCGCACCCCGCGCGCAACCCCCCAAATATGATTTGCATTTTAAAAGATAAGGGGGGGGTGCTCGCGAGAAGGCGGCGACCAGACCACAGCTAACTATTCAAACCTTTATTGCTGAGGGCTTCCTCCTTCCAACTGGGTGCACTCTAACCTCCAATCACAGGTTCAAAGAATGAAAGCAAGAAACTTGCAAAAGGGGGGAGAGAGCTGTCTTGGTAGGAATCTGGACTTGGGGGCTAAGGGGTAGTGTTGACGCATTTGCAGGAAAGGGGGGGTGTTAAGAAGCTCCTTCTATTCTAAGAGAAAAGAAAAGGGAATCATTGCTTTGACGGCAACGTTTCTAGCCACCGCCTGAGGTGAGGCGCGGAGACGGCAGAGGTGCTAGGCTCCTTCCCGCCCTGTGCCCCCCGCGAGAACGACTGTGAGCCCCAAACATCTGCCATGGCTAATCATTTATCCCCCCCCCCAAACCACTCGCCCTCCGTAGGAGATAAATTATGACCCTAGCTGCGAGCTGCATCGCCGAGTTCACCTAACATTTGGGATTTAAGTTAAAGCAGTTAATTTTAAGAAATTACACTCGACTCAAAAGTCTTAACTACAAACCAAGTTAGAAACCACGCTAGTGGAGGGCAGTAAGGGAGCAGGAGGAGGTTGCTACAGGGCAGGCTCCGGTTACACCGCGTGTCTGTGAGAATCCCGGGAGCTACACTTATGTTTGCTATACTTAAATAAGTGGTTAAAAATCAAGGAAAGGGAAGCCCAAGATGTCTGCTAATATGTACCAAGGTCCTAAAAGCACTTTCTCCTGTACAAGGTAAAACATTCTTGGAAGAAAATTGTTTTTCATCTCCAGGGGATGGTAAGGGAACCCTGGCCCATTACTAATGATCGCTTCTGGAAAGCTTTGAGTGGGGAAGAGCTGAGAGAGGATCTTCCTTGGTTTTTGAAGCATTGTGTCCAAGGGCCAGGAACCGAAAGTGTGAGCTGTGGGGACCTATGCTGCGGGGGATCTGCACCTAGAGGAGTGCGGCCAAGGAGATTTGGCTCCTGCACGTGCGCTCCTCTCCGTTTAACCACCACAGGGAGTGGGCCTGAGGCCGCCAACTGCCATCTCTCTGAATCCAGGTGGCAATGCCGGGCTAGGATGCACAGAGCCAGTCTAGGCTGGGCAGGCTGACACGGTAGCTTTGTGCCTGATCTAGAACCGGAGGGGCACTGGCCGCTCTCCTTCAGATCTGCACTCGGCTCTCACTGTTAAGCTCTCTCTGGTATTTGTCACTTCATCTTGTATCTACGGAGCCCTTTCCAGGGCCTTTCATCTCCCCTGATCCTCGCCTCTCCCTAGAACCGGGACAAAGCCGGTGTTGCCATGCTCTTCATTTTACAGAAGAGCTGCATGGCGCAGAGACACCAGGCCCAAGCAGGCTCAGGGCGTCGGGATCTTCTGCCCGCTGGTCCCGCCAGTCCTTTGTGTTTCCTAGGGAAGAAGGCTAACATGTTGCGGGGGACGGCAAGCTGAGCACTCAAGAGGTAGGAGAGCTGAGCAGGTCATCCATACGGACCCCCTGAGCCTGGCCCAGACAGCTGCGTGTCATCGGACCTCTCCAGAAAAAAATAAAAAATACATTGCAAGCCCTATGACAAAACTCAAATCACAGAATGGGATGTGCGTGTGAAAAGGGTGTCTGCGGTCCTGATGGGGCAGGAATGTGAGAGGTTAAGTGATGGGCACTGAGGACTTTTGATCTAGTAAACATCTTCCTCCTCTTCCTGGAGACACAGTCCCTCCTTCCGTCCCCACACCCCCTCCCAGGCCTCAAACCCTGAAAGTCAGCTGAGGCCCAGGCTTGAGCCTGTGTCTTCGGAATGTGGGCATTCTTTGTAACAATTACTTTATTGGGGACAGCCGTCCCCTCCGCCCTGTGGTGGCCACTTCCTGTGTTTTTATGGCCCAGCCGCCAGCCACTGGCTAATTGTCCTGGTTTTCCAGCTGTGTCTCTGTGCTCTGTGCCAGAGAAAGGGCTCTGGCCTGCCCACCCAAATGCTTCGGGGGTGGCCAGGGTTGCTCTGGCCTCAGGGGTCATGCCAGGCCCAGAACTGGCCGGACTGCAGGGAAGCCTGGGGCTCACTTGGGGTGTGAATGCTGGAGAAAGGAAATCCTTGTGAAAACCAATTGGTTTCCTTCCAGAAAAAAAAAAAAGGATCCATGGTAGCAGCATGGCCCTGCCCATGAGCTTGGGGTCTGGGATGTTGGGTGGGTGAGGGGAAAGAAAGCCAATAATGGTGTCCTTGGACAAGCTCCTCAGAGTGGAAGTGTCCCCACATCTGGGTGCCCGCAGTGACAAGGTGGTGGAAGCAATCAGAGAGGGGTGGAGGTGGCTGATGGGGAGAGAGCCTGGGTGTCTTTTCATCCTGATGGCTTAGCCTCTAGCAGGTCTTTGTTGGGTGCCTATTCCGAGGCTTGCTGTGGATGGGGTGGCTCCTCAGGCCTCTGGGTGCAGGTGTGTGGCCCCCAGGAGGATGCAGGTGCCACCTGCATTAGAGCTCCAAGCAGCGCTTTCTCAGTTTTAGACCCAAGTTGCTTGGCAGTTTTCTCAGAGCCTTTTTACCTGAGCTGAGAAGCAGCTCCCAAGGTCATCCCCAACCTTGCTGCTCAAGGCTCCTTTCCAGTCAGTACCTCTGGTCTCCAACCCGCTGCCCGAGAGAAGCCTTCAGCAAATGGTTCTGGAAGAGGCCAACTTGTTTGGGAAGTTCGGGCTGGGTTTGGGCTGGGGCTGAAGCTGTGGTGGCCCCATGGAGCCAGAGCTACATGAAGAGGGGCCCAGGTAAATAAAGTGTCAGGAAGACTACTTGGGCAGCCACGACTCAGTTATCAAAGGCACTTCTCTTTGTTACAGACGGTGTAGAGGCCATTCCACATTCCTCAGAGAAGGTCGGGGCTTCCAGGATTCCACCCAGTGGCAAGGGCAGGGGTGCAGAGGGGGATGGGAAGAGGGAGGTGCCGGAAGGGGCGGGTTGCTTCTCTAGGCAGATGAGACACTCCTTGAATCCACAGATCATTGACAGGGCTCCCTCCCTGCTCAAAGGTCCCCGGTGTTTGCTCCACCTCGGGGGACCCTGCTTTGTCCCATATTTGTGGCTCCTGGAAACTGGGGAGGCTATGACCCTTGTAACCCAGATAGGGCAGGCCATCTCGATCCACCTTCGCATGCAAGTCTACTTTCTAAATCCCTTTTAAGAGCAAGGAAATTATCCAAAAATGCACCCTTCCTGACTCCCTCTCCACCCTGCACAGGAAACCCTCACCTGCATTGACCTGAGTTCCCAGGATAATTAAAGAACAGTAAGAAGGAAGAACATGTCTGATAAAATTTCGGCTTGGCAATCTATATTGCTGTTAGAAAAAAGACTCAGTCTCTACTTCACTGGAGTTTAGGGAGTTCCTCAGCCATTGCATTCAATCAGCAGCCCTCCCCCCCCACACACACACACACATACATAAGAAGGCTCAGTAATGGCTGGTTTGACCCCAACATCCCCACCCTGGCTGGCCACAGCCCACTCAGCTAACCTCACTGGGAAGGAAATGGATCAGTGTCCTCTCTGTGGGGCCTCCCCAGAGTCCACTGCCTGCTCAGCCCCCTCAGGCCACATGGAATCCTGTGTGTTCATCCTGAAAAGCAGGGAAGGACCACAGCTGTCCAAAGCTGCCCAGGAGCATATTTGTCCCTGCCCAGCACAGCCCAACTGAGTGTCTGGTCCTTTCTACCTGAGGAAAAGTTCCTGAATTTGTGGGAGGTCATTGGTAGACTCAGGGACCAGGGTGCCAAACAGGGGGAAAAACAGCTGCGTTACTCCTCCCGTGGAGGCACCACCAAGCGTTCTGAACCGAGGCAAGCAATACCTTTTTCCTGCTCTTCTATCCAAGATACAGTCTCAAAGCCAGGAGATCTAGGAAAATAAAGAGCCTCGGGAGAGGGGGTGGAATTTGGGGGGCAGAAACCTAGTTTTGCTCATTGGATGAAAGTTATGTAATTAAATGGTGAGGTGGCCCATTTCCTCCCTTTCTGATGAAATCAGTCTGGACACTGTGCATATTGTATAACGCACTCCAAGTCTGTGTGATGGGTGGGCACAGAGAATGATTTAAAGCCCCTAGAGGGAGGAACTTGGGGCCTCACTCCAGAGGAAAACCCTTGATGCTGGGAGAACCAGGCTCTCAGGCCAGCAACAGCTAGAAGTTATCACGTAGCCTTCAGCTACCATTTGTTCACTCACCGGTGCCTGTGCTTAAAGTGACCTTTGTTTATCATATGAAAATATGTTCCTAGGAAGTCCTGCACAGTAGGCTTTATGGGACTGCGGAAAGGGGGTCAAGTAAAGGTTCAGCTCTCCTAGAGTCCCTGGGCTCATTAAAAAGCTCCTCTCCCTAGAGAGGGGACAGGGGACTTGATGTCTGTGTAGCCCTTCCATTTTACAGGAGAAATCAAAAGCCCAGAGAAGTTAGGTGACTTTCTCAAGGTTGCACAGCTATATTCCAGGCATTATGACTAAATGAGCTGCTATAGCGCAGCGACTTCCAACCGGTGCGCTGCAAGAATGTTTAAAACAGGCCATATCTGACTATTGGTCAGGGGCACTGACCTCTTCTCCCTTAGATCGTCAAATTAAAATTGACAATAGCCAACACAACAACAGTCTTCTTGTATGAATGCATCAAAATGGGACCGATTTTTTGTCAGATCGGCCAAAATATAGCATATTTTTTGGGTGTGCTGTGTAATTTTAGTAATTTATGTGTGCCATGAGATGAAAAAGGTTGACAACCGCTGCTATGGTGCATTCTAATTTTGTGCACATGTCATTACTAAGGCTGCTGGCGCCACCTGAAAACTGCCCCCCCCAAAGAGGAAACCAACCAGAACGACTCTCCTGGATCCCCAACTCCCTGCCCTACCCGGCCCCAAGCTTTGCCAGGACAAGCCATTCTGCTCTCGGGACAGTTCCGAGGACTTTCCCTGTCCTATTTATTTCTCCCTTCCACAGGCACCTGCTAACTGCGGCTTATTAGTTTATTGGATGGTGAATTTTCTACAAATTCCATCTCAGATTTTTCTCCAATTGCCAAAGAAGGTACCCATCTATTTTTGTCTCACAGTCAATATTTTCTGAAAAGAGCTCTTTATTTTTTAATCAAAACTAATATCCTGTGGCTGTTCTCTGTAAATGTGTCAAATGTAAAACGGGTAATGGTTATGCAAAGAAACTGATCTTCCCCCCCTTCCCTTTTTCCCACGTCAGTGTCCGCGGATGGCGTTTAGGCAAAGACCAAAAGGCCGCCCTCCCTGGGGAAAGAAAGGAGCCCCCACTCAGGCCCCGGGTTACGCAGGCGAAAGCCTAGCTCGGCCGGCCCCTGAATTCCTGGCGCGGGCTGTCGGGTCCCTTCAGCCAGAGCGGCCAGGGGCTGGACTTGCACATTATAAGGGGACCGGGAAATCCACAAGGCAGCCGCTCCTCAGAAGGGCTTATACATGGAAGGGCTGAAGGGTTCCAGAAGCCAAAATCAGCTCGTCGGCCTCTGAGCGTTGCCGTCGTGCTTTGGTAACGAATTGGTAAGTAAAGTACTATTATTCGCCCTGGCCCTGGCTTCCACACCGACCACTTCTGCGCCCCCGACACTCCTGGGCGCGCTCTTGCCACCCAAACCGCCACGGCTGCTGCGCAGGCGGGGATCCAAGTCCGCGCGTGGCCGCGGTCCCTGCCGCCCGGTTTCTCTCCCGCCTCCTGCGCACCCGAGCGCGGACGCGAGAAAAAGTCTCCGCCAGGCCGAGGCCTGCAGAAGCCCAGGGCGTGTCACCGTTTGAGCCAAACTGTGGCTGGAGAAAACTGCCCTGCCAGACCTCGGCAGCCACAGGCCACCTGCCCTCGCGAGGCACGGAGAAGAAAGCAGGAACCCTCGGTGGCTTTGGCCAGGACCCTTCCCAGCCCAGCGCCCCGTCCCGCGTCCGCCCTCCCGGCCGTAAAGGCTCTGGCATCTCTGAAAGAGGCACCACGCAGCCAGCTCTTCCTTCCCTAAACCCCCAGCTCCTTTGAAGGGGCGGGTCCAGCGTCTTTCCCCACGCGAATCCTCTCCTGCAGAAATAAACAATTCCCCTGACAAGCTTTGAACCCTTGAAATGTAACTGTGAAATTGGAGACACGTGGTCGTGCCTGAGAGGTCCAGATCACATCTACCTTCGGCCCTGGCCCTGGGGAGGTCTGCCTATCTTAGGGTGAGCACATTTACAGAAGGAGCCCAGACTCTGCATTTGGGAGCCCATTTATCCAAGAGCTGGACTCAGCCAGTGTTGAACAGGGTGCCTTGAATCTAGTGCATTATTCTGAGCGTCAGGCCCAACCTGTGGCACTTGTATCCTGGGCCAAGCAGCAGGTTTCTTGTGTGCTGTCAGGAAAGCCCCAAGTTACCCTGGGTGGGAGACAGGCATCTAGCCCTAGGCCCAAGGGCTCCACCTTTGCCTCTGGGTCCTAGAGCACAGAAACGAGTCACTGAGTTCCCTTTGTGGTGTGCACCTGGCCTTCCTACACCCAGAGAAGGCGTCTGGCACAGACCCCATCTACAAACGCCTTCAGTCTCACCACTAACAGGAAATTTTAATTCCTTGATTAAAATTCCGGTGCTGCCAGAGTGGCTTCTTTCTGTTCAATCCAGCCCCAACCAAGGGTGCAGCCACATTGCTTTTTATGGAAAAGAAGGGTGTTTTTTTTGCTGCTGTCCCTGCTCCTAACGCAGGCCGATTGGTCACTAATGGGGGTTCCTGTCTTTAAAAGGGCCAACTCTGCCCTCATCGAGAGGACACACATGGCTAGTTTCTCCTCTGCCAACAGAAACCTAAGGAGTATTTGTTGGGGTCTGTTAGACCTTCCAGTGTGTGTGGCAGAGAGGAAGAGGGGGAGGGTGTGGTGGGCTTTTCCTGCAGAGTGGACATTCTGGCTGTGGTGCAGGGACCTGCCCGGTCAGCTGGGGCTCTGGAGCCCCAGGGTGGACACGCTCAGCCAAGCCGACCTGCTCCAGCCAAAAAGATTTCTATGGGCACAGATTTTCTTCCATTCCCCGCTCTGTCAGCACTATGGTGTCCCATCTTTATTCTGGGGCCACAATATCCAGCACTGCTCCATGGGTGTTAAATTATTAATTTTTATTGTTAATTTTTTTAAATGACTGATGTATCTCCTAGGCAGCCTGAAGTTCTGAGGAGCCCACCTTCAGGGGAGAGGACAGGCCACCTGCCCCAGACCTACGGGCCGTCCAGCTTGGAGACGCCCCTACTCTCACCCCTCTTCTGATCAGCGGTCTTCCCAGGGCTGGCCCATCGCCGGGCTCTCCCCTTCCCACTGTCCCCACACAGGGCGTCCCCGGCGCCGCAGACGGAGACCAGCGCCCGCCTTCCTTGCGCCGGCTCAGTATGTGCCCCAGAGTGAGAATGCCGCTTCCGCCCACATTTAAATGTCCCTGCCGCAAACGAGGTGAGAAAAACAAACAAACAGACAAACCGCCGTGGAATAAAAGATTCCTTTTCCGTCCGTTTTGCTTGGCAACTCCGCTTAGCAGGAGAGGCTGGGTAGCCAGAGCTGGATCAGCGCTTTGGAAACCACAAAAGCTGGTGGTGTCAACGGGCTGCAAAGGGAGTGAAGAATTGAAGCAGTGAGCTGGATAAATGGGGCAAAGCACGAAGCTACAGAGATATTTTGGCAAAGCGTGCGAGTGTGTGTGTGTGGGGGGGGTGAACAAAAGGGCTTATTATTCGTGTGATTGCCTCAATTCTCCCCTCCTTTGTGCGTGCGTGTGGACGCGGGTCGCGGCCTGCGTCTCCCCCCGCCTAGGGCGCGCGGCGCAGGGTCGCGGTCCCCGCGCGGCCCGGATGCGGGCGCGCGGCCGCTACAGCCGGGCGGGGTCGACGCCGAGGAGGTCGGCGAGCCGCAGGCGGCCGATCTTCTTCACCTCGCCCAGGGCCGTGCGCAGCTCCTGCGCGGCCGGGCGGCGCAGCCGGCGCGCCAGCTCGCGGGGCACCGCCTCGCGGTCGCTGAGGCGCGCGGCGAGCACGAAGGGGAAGCCGAAGCGCGCGCGGTACTGCGCGTTGAGCTCGGCCAGCCGGAGCCGCTCCTCCGCGCCCAGGCTCGTCAGGCCCGCGCCGCTCTGCTCCCGCCGCGACTCGGCGGTCAGCGTGCCCCGCTGCAGCTCGCGGCCCGCCAGGTCCGGGTGGCAGCGCAGGATGCCCTCCTGGCCTGCGGAGAAGCACAGACACGCGGCGCGAGCGTTACGGAAAGGCTCTCGGGACCGCCGCCTGCCCCGCCCCGAAGAGGCTTCCGGGAGGGAATCGAGGTTCCCAGGAGATGATGGGGGGCGAAAAGGAGTGTCCTGGAGGAGCTGGAGCGCCCATTGCACTCGCCCCTCAAACAGGTCCCGAAACTTGCGCCCCTGGGCCCCCGCTTCTTTCGGCCTGGCCAGGACCCAGGGGCGGGGCGGGAAGTGACAAATTTGTCCTTTGAGACCTCGGGGCAAGAAGAGCGGAGGGGGTGAGGCCGCTGAGACTCGGAATTTACGACTTGCTTGGGAGGGAGCAGGACGCGATAAGAAGCCCGAGCGTTTCGTATCTTTTCTAAGTCCTTTGCTCTCAGGGGGCTTTGATGTCTGCGAGGGCCCGAGGACTTCCTGCAGAGGCCTAGGAATGGGGCTCGTTCTGTTCCGAAGGAAAAGGAGCGGGAGGGTCCCCGGGGGTAACCTCGATGGGATGTGGCAAATAAATGCCCAGGATTTTGTGGCCTTTCTGGAATCAGGCATCCAAAGAGCCCTGCAGATGATTAACTGAAAAAATATTTTTGTCCAACCGGAATCCCACAGCCCTTTGAATGAAAGCGGCTTTTCTTCTTTTAGGAAAATAGCAACCACCCCGCGTGAGGCTCACTCCCCTTCTCCAGCAGTAGATCCCAAACAGACCACAGAATATAACGTTTTCTTGGAAGATAGCTTCTCATAATCCCCTAGGCCTAAAATGGGACCCCCTGGTGTGATTCCTGGGAGTTTAAATCCTAATCCAAGGGTTTTCTTGAGCCCGGGCCCGTCTTTCCACCTAGCTGTCTAGAATTGGAATCCTCAGGGCTGGGCGAGGTTTCAGATATGATGAGAGGGAGCTATAATCTACTGTACACTGAGGGTAATGACACCAAATTTGCTGATTAGTTGTGAGGATTAGCGACAATTCATCTACCTAAAACACGGCACCTAATGCCAGCAAATGTTCAACAGCCATTATTCACTAAATCAGAGTAAAGTGACTGAGGTGCGGCTGGAAGATCTGTCTCTGGCACTGGGAATGGGCAGGGGGCTCTTTTGGAAAAGGCGATGATCACATAAAACCCTCCCTCACCGCTGGCGGAGTAGCTCAGTTGGTTAGAGCATTGTCCCCATACTCCGAGGCCCAGTCAGGGCACATACAAGAACCAACCAGTGAATGCATAACTGGAATAGCGAATATCTCTCCCTTCCCCCTTCCTCTCTCTAAAATCAATCAACAAATAAAAATTTAAAAACCCTTTTAAAATTCAAACATTATCATTTCTGCCCAATTAAAGGATGATCCTGATTCACCATCTAACTCATGGACCAAAGTCCTGAGGAGTGGGGAAAACTGTGGGGGAACACCTGCATTTAAGAGAGGATTCGGTGGAGGCTCAGAAAGGGCTAGGTGACCTCCCCAAGGTCACTTAGCCAGTAGCTGACCGCACCTGGACTGCAAATCATGGACATCTTTGGGGCACTAGCTGCCTCTAAGAGGTTAAGGGGAATTTAAAATGAAACCCATGTCACCAATAATCCCATCTCTGTACTACCATGGTTTTAGAACCCCTCTCATGGGCTCTGTCCCTTGGGTCTTGCAAACAGGAGGTGGTTCTTTCCCGCTTCCTGCACCCAGCCCGTCCAGGTGGTGCAAAAATGTACATGTTATATTCCACACCTGGTGACCCCCCAGCCCCTAGTTGGATCCAGATCCGCTGTGCACCCATCTAGCCCTGGGACCCTCAGAGGATTTGGCTGAGGTGGAGAGAACTGAGGCTGGGCGACTGCAGGCACCCACCTGGAAGGACTGGCCCCGCGCCCCATCCCTGCATATTCAGATTTTCAAAGCAGCCTCCAGTGGAGGGAGCTGACCCCCAGTCCTCTCACAGACCTCAAGTCTATGCTCCCCTTCCCCTTATAGGCCCCGGTGTGGGGGCAGGGCCTGCCTCCTTACCGCCCCCTAGGGGACTCCCCTGGCTGTCCCATGCACACTCCACAAGCCTCTTTCCTTCTTGCCCTTGCACTTCTCTTCTCATTCCCCTGGGTTGGTCTGTCTCTTGAAAACATCGCCTGGGGTTAATGTTTGCCTAGGACTGAGCATGGGTTTTCTTTCCACTGTTTGCAGGAGGAGAGAAAGGAGGCCAAGAAAAGGGACAGAGCATAGAGAAGAAGAAGAAAGACTAAAAAATAAACTGGAACTCACACACACACACACACACACACCCTTCAGCTGCAAGAAATAGAACCTGATGTCCAGTCTTGTCGTCTGTCTTTATTGCTCCAAACCTCTGAGCCCTTGACTGCTGCCCAAGATGCAGTCCCCTGGTTTGCAGCAAAGCTTCAGTTCCCTTTCAAGGCTGCACCCTGTAAGCACTCCCTGGCCTTAAAACCCCAGAGGGGCTGGTACTTCCCACCTGCCTGCCTCAGTCCTGCAGGTCTTCCCACCTGGGATACCAAGGTGCTAACCAGGACACTTGAATGTCCCATGGTTCTCAGGACCATTTCAATGCTACCTGTTCTTTAGTCTTTCCTAAAATCTTAGACTCACTGTCTTTGCCACTGGCGTGTCAGGTGTAGAGATGTAGGTGTGGATATGTATTGTTTGCTGCTGCCACAAGTCATGAAACCTTTGCATCAAGAAGAATTCCTGTTGGAACAAAGAGCTGGCACTATTTGTTCCAATAGAAGACAGGGCAGGCAATAGTGGTCACTGAGGAGCAGGCGATTGGCTTAGAACCCCGTTTCAATCCACCTGTGTCCCTACATTTGTGCCAGCCAGTGTGTGCCCCCTCCTGGTACAATGGATCATCTATTTTCTCTGTTGAAGATCAACCTCTCCAGTGGTGTTCTTGAAGCCAGCCTCTTTCCATCTCAAAGACTGCCCTTTCAAACATCAGTTTATCTTCCTTGCACTCACTGCCTTATCATAACACAACACACAAACATGCCTTAGAATCACTTGTCCCATAAACAAAATTAAATGCCTCCCTTGAGTCCCTGTTGTCCTCTAGATTCTCTCTATGTCTCTGCTCCTTCTTACAACTCAAAGGAGCTATCTATGTAGTATCTCCACTTCATCACCTCCCATTGCAGGTTCCTCTACCGCCCACCAACCATTCTGCATTTATCAAGGGCACAGGTGATGGACATCTTGCCCAAGCCCATAACCAGTGCTGTCTTCTTCTCTCAAAACCTCTTTGGGAGCATGTCACAGGGTTGGCCCTCTCTCCTTCTTGAGAGATTACCATCACTTGCCTACCTTTAGCACTGGTTCTCTCACATCTCCTCCCTTCTGTATTTACAATGATGTGCTAAGTGTTCTTATCTAGTCCCAGGGCTTGAAATGCCATCAAGTCTCTGATGCCACCCAGATCTAGTCTAGCCCTCAGCTTTCTGCTGAGTAGCTTCATTATGGTCCACCTGAACACTATTTTCATCCAGGTGATTATCAGGCATCTCAAACTTAACAAACTCCCACTCTCCACCCTGTCCTCTCAATTCTTTAGCCTTCCTCATTGTAGAAAACACTACCACCACCCTCTCAGTTCCTCAGATTAAAATTTAGGAATTACCTTTAATTTCTCTTAGTTTTTAACCCACCTTCCCCCAACAAATCCAAAAATCTTGTTGGCTCTAGCTCTAATATCTATTTTGAGAATCTAGCCATATCTCTATCACCCCTCCTTCAATCCTCATGGAGAGAACCATCACCTCTCACTTTTACTGCCACAGCAATCCCTCTCCCTGGCCTCTCTTTCCTCATATCCCCCACTCCTCACTTTCTCCAACCACCTTGGTCTTTCTGGGCCCTTCAAGCGCCAAAAGTCTGTGATTCCTTTTCTTAGAGCGGTCTTGCAGATCTTTGTGTCCTTCTCATCTTTTGGTTTTATACTCAGAAGTCACTTCCTAAGACACACCTCTTTAATTACGTATTTTCCACAATAGTTGGTATTTTCTAATCCTTTCTGTGATCTAAAATTATCTTATTTATTTATGTTAATTCTGTCTCTCTTCACCAGGACATAAACTCGCTGAAGGCAGGGATTGTCTTGCTCACTGTTCCATCCCCAGTGCCTGGGACAATTCCTGGGTCATGGTGGGCACTCAGTAAGGTTTTTTGAATTATTATTTATTGATTTTTAGAAAGAGAGGGAGAGAGGGAAAGAGGGAGAGAGGGAGTCAGAAACATGGATTTGTTGGTCCTCTTATTTATGCATCCATTGGGTGATTCTCATATGTGCCCTGACTGGGCATCAAACCTGCAACCTTGGCGTATGGAGACGACGCTCTAACCAGCTGAGCTACCCAGCCAGGGCCACTTGATAAGTGTTTATTGACCAACACATCACTCTTGGGGAAGTGTTTGATATATTCTTTCACAACACATTCTCATAGCCTCACCTACCTTATAGCCTGCATTTGAGGGATTTATTAGTATCTAACTCTATTAACTTAATGTTTTGAAGTAAATATTAAATAATGAATTATGCCGTTATTGCGATTCTGAAATGCCACAAAAAGATGCACGATTAACTCTATTACAGTTTTATTGTTCTTTGATTTTTAACACAAATCAATGCTGAACTGGTTCATTATTGACTCTGTGTGTGTGTGTGTTTGTGTGCGCGCGCGCGCGCGTTTCAATCTTCCTCCCTTTACTATTGTCATTCCTCTTTCCTGGAAATCAGGAGGTTGGCTTGAAATGATACTTTGCAATTATTGCTACAGCCAAATATTAATCCTGGACTGCCACCTACTGGCTAATAATCATTATAGCATAACCTAAATGGATTGTCAACCTTGGTTTACTCTAGAAACTGGATTTTCAGCTTCCTGCTAGTGGTAGAGTGTTTTCTTAGATTATTTAAAACACATGTTTGAATAGGGAGATCACCATAGCCTGCACATCTCTTTCTCCCATTCTATCTCTAAAATCAATACAAAGTATATGCTTGGGCAAGGAGAAGAATTATTAAAGTCCCTTCTGGCTTTAGGATATAAAGACTCACTCAGTTTGTTCCTTACTACTCAAGGAACAGAGCTGGGCTACGCAGTCAGTCTCACTTTATTTGATAATTTAAACAACCAAACTGGGATCTGGAACACCAAACGTTTATGTTAATTAATACATTAGTAACCAAAGGCATAAAACTCCCAGGACCTAGACTTGGCTTCTGATTCCCTGGGAAACCCTTCAAAGGCTGCTGGGTTGACTATCGGGTTGAGTCCCAGTTCTGCCTCTTTCTAGCTATGTGTCCTTGATCAAGCCACTTAATCTCGTCGCACTTCAGTTTTCTCCTCTTTAAAATGGGGACAATAATAATAATAATACTTGTTTTATAGGATTAGCATGAGGTTCACATGAGTTAGCAAATGCTAAGTGTTTGGAAAAGTGCCCGAAACACACTGATAGTAAGGGCTGAATACCTTTTAACTATTGTTATTATTATTACTTTGCTAATATCGCCCATCTGGTGTCATTGAAGTGATTAGCTATGGGGGGGGGGGGGATTGAGGCTCTGCTCCCAACTGCCTGTCTGAGACCCGTGGGCACTATCGTAGGGCTGAGAAGTGAGATCCACCAGCAGAGAGATGCCTTAACTAGACTTTAACTAACCTTAACTAGAGCTTCTGGCCAAACTGGTTGGGGTGACTGCTGGTGGGAAAGAAGATAGGAATAGGGAAATTTTTATTTCATTATCTAAGCTCCTGGTACAGAGCCAACTCCATACAGATAAATAACTGTATAAACCAGTGAAGACTAGATTTAAATTATTTGTGCTATCATAGCTTTCTCCCTCAATGCATTCCTTCCAGCCCTGCCACCCCTTTGGATATTGAAACAGGTCATGGGATTTTCTTCCTTTCTCTTTCCTCTTCCTAATAGGAAAAAAGGTGATTCCCAAGGTATTCGCACTCTTTAAAAACCACCTCCCTCTGGCTTAGAAGGCTTGCATTTATTTGGCCTTGGCCATTTTCCTGCCAGATGTTTTGAACATGGGCTCCCAAGGCCTCGTGCTTTTCCCAGCTTGCTCTGCAGGCTCGGGGCTGGCTGTCCCTGTGGGTGATCAGGCAGAAGGCTCCAGCGTCCATCAACCTCAAGGCTGAGCCCGGTGATGGAGGGGAGCTCAGCTTTGGAGATGCCCTAGAAATGGGTCTACAGGCCCCATTTTCATTTTATAACACCATCAGTTTGATTTTACAACACCATCCTCCACCTTCCTGGATGTGCCTAAACTGAATTCAGATGAGTTTCTTACTCAAGAGCCGTTCACCTGACAATGGGAGACCATCCCAGATGCCAAAGCCCTGCAGACAAGCGAGGCTCTGTGTGCTGGCCTCACTGTGGAGGAGAGGGGAGCGGGAGTGCTCCCTCCCGTCGGATCTCTGTGGAAGGCCCCCTGTGAAGGCAGCACTTGCCCCCCTACTCCCATCCCATGCATTCAAACCCATGCAGTTTTATCAGGTAAAGCAAATGATTAGAAGTCTTGGAACCTAAAGGATCTCAACCTATTCTCAAACTTTATATGGGTAGGGTAGGAAGCCCGGCTGGCTGGCCTGGAGCTGGGTATGGGATGCGAGTGCCTAGTGGGCCACTTAGGTCAGCAGAGCTGGCGGTACCCACGCTCCTCAGGCCCCAGAGCAGGTGTGGTTCATGGCGTCTCTGAGGAGTATCACGATGGCACCCGGGGCCTCTAAATCCCTGTGAAGCTGTCACCTGGGGTTTGCCTAAACCTCCACCCCACGCCCAGAAGTGCCTCCTTTTCTCTCTACCCAGAGGAAATCAGTGATTTCTTTCCCTTTCTCCAGAGGAATTCTTTCAAATTTGTGTCTTTCCTCCTTCACTCCCCTCTGGGGAAGCCGATCTGAATGAGTTTACTTTCCGCAGCAGTCCAGTCCAAACTGGCCCTTGCTGATAAAAATGTCAGCCATTTGCTCTTTCCCCTGGGCTCCTGAGATATTCTGATATCGACCCATCTTCTCTCCTGCATACAGGCCATTCCCAAAGCGAACATACTCAGCTGAGAGAAGGGAGCCCCCAGCCAGGCCCCCAGCCTGACCTCTGGCCTCTGAGCCTCCCGGAGGCCCCGACCTCCTTCCCCAGGACCTCGTAGCTTTAATATTTAACAGCCATGTTACCGGAGCCAACACACATTCTTTCAACTTACTTTTGGCTTAATACCTTGCAAGGGCTTGACTCCCACTTACTAATTTTGAGGAAACTTTGTGACCCTTACAATAAAATTAGCTAAATAAATATACCAGTTGTAACCAATTAAATGATCAAAACATGTTTTGATAACACTATCTGAAACCCCTTTGTGGAGACTCTCCCAGTCCATGAGGCCTTACCTGACTGTGGCAGAGCATCGATAAAGGCAGAAAAGTGCTTCTCTAAATCTTCCAAGTCAGAGAATGGGCGCTGGGACCAAACAGCAGCCGCAATCAGAGGACATCTCTCAATGACATTCCCAAACACATCCACGAATTCTCCAAAGTCCATGGAGTTGACCTTCTCCATGTCCATTGTTTGCAGGTGGTAGGATATCGGCTCCCCTCTCGCAGAGCAGGTGACAGTGACTCTGCTCACTGAGTTATATTTGCTGAACACACAGGCTTGTTTTTTATGCGACACCAAGTTGGCATGTTTTCAATGCCTGGGGAGAAGCAGATCCAGAGGACTTGTGTAATGAGCAAACATAGGCTAAAGGTTCTAATCCAGGGAGTGAAGATCTTTGTGGTAAACATTTTCAATCAAACTGTTCCCACTGTCAAAGCCAGTAGGGGCCGTATTTCACTCGCAGCATTTAAGCCACATGCAGTTTGGTGTCATTAACATTTTAATGTCAACATTATCCCAAGGAATTTTCCCCAAGAACCTCAAAGACAGGTCACAGGTCAACCCACTCGGAATTTGATTTCCCAATTATTGTTGCTGCTGTGAAGGACAGATAGTGTATTTTACTCTCTATCTCAAATGCTTAACATAATAGGTAGGTACATAGTAAATGTTCATTAAACAGGGGACCTAGAACCGTGCCCGTGGTGGGCTGGCAATAAATCCCGTGGGGTGAATTAGTTGACCAAATAACCACACGGATTCATTTTCACCCTCATGTCTTTCACAGATACTCAAAACAAAAATACTGTGGAAGATAAAGTCAAAGAAAAGGAGGGATCAGATTTTAAAAATAAAGATTTTAAAAACAAAAATTTTTCCTTTAGAACCAAAAACGCAAACGTATTTCCAGAAGTCGTACTAGCTACACATTTGCTTCCATCTGAATCAAATTCAAAGAGAGAGCAAATGCGTTAACAATAAAGCAGTCACATTTGTCCCTGTGGTCTGTGAGCGGCAGGTGACAGTGGTGCCCATGAAATCTGTCAGCAGCCACAGATTTTGTCCTAACTCTGTAGATGTGTCCCAGCCCAGGTCTCGCCCTGACTACCTGGGCCAAGGTCGTGACTGAAGCGTGGACAGAGACCTCATCCCTTGAAAAGAAATTGATGAAATTTGCTTTGCAAAGGGGAAAACCTGGTGCAAGAAGCACCACCATTACCGATCCTGTCTTCAATATGAAGGAAGTTATAGACGATTAATTACCACTTCATGTCACATACCTACCCGTGTGTGAAAACACGCAGGATCCTGCCGAGTGCACGCTGGGGCCAGCCTGCAGCCAGGGAGGGGAGTGTGGACCCAGGAGAGTCCTGATCTGCTCTGTCCCCACCATATGACGCGTGGCAAGCCTCTTTGTCTGTAAAATGAAGATCATAATAGTATTTACCTCATGGGATTTTTGCGAAGGTTACGTAAATTAGTATACCAAAGTGCTTAAAATGTCTCCTTTACTTAGCACCACCTAGGTGTTGGCCACAGCATTTCCTATTAGTCTCTCCTTTGGACCAACCACAGAATTTTCTCTTTTTCCCCTTCTGCCTCCAGAGTCACGTAGTCTTTTCCTTGCCCCTGAGGTTCTGCCACAGACCCAGTTAAGAGCCCAGTATCTGTTTTGCCCCCCCCCCCCCCCCCCCCCCCCCCCCCCGCCCTGAGCCTCGGTTCATTCCAGAGCCGACCGGTGCAGCCTCCGCAAGGTCAGAGTGCGCCGTGGGGAGAGGGAAGGTGGGTCTGTCTGGGCCCACACTACCGTCTGCCCAGGCTCCCCAGCTCACTCCTAGGCTCTGGGTGAGTGGGAAAGAAGATGGAGCAGAAGCAGAGGAAGAAAGGGGACCTGGCTCCACTGCCCCTGTCCCCCACCCTTTTTGCCTGACCTCCTTACCTTTTCCTTCTCTTATCTCCGCAACTGAGGGTCTCCCGCCCTCACAGAAACTCCTGCCTGGGGCTTGGAGCCCGGGGCTGGTCGGTTCCTCTGTGAGCAGCCGGAGATAGACATCTGCATTTGCAAGTGGAACCTGCTTGGGCTCAAGGAAATGCTGATACACCTGGTGGGAAGGGCTGCCTACTGATCTCACAGCATTTCTGGCACAGGCTGGAAAGCTAACCTCCTTTTATTTAAAAATTTTTTATTGAATTTATTGGGGTGACATTGGTTAATAAAATTATATAGGTTTCAGGTGTACAATTCTATAGTACAGCATCTGTATACTGTATTGTGTGTTCACCACCCCACGTCAAGCCTCCTTCCATCACCATTTCCCCCTCTTTACTTTTTCTACCTCCCCCACCCTCCTATCCCTCTTGCAATCACCATACTTTTGGGTGTCTGGAGGGTTTTTTGTTTTTGTTTTTGTTTTTTGCTTAATCCTTTCACATTTTTTACCCAGCCCCCCAACCTCCTTTTATTTTGTTCTGTCTATCATATAATAATGGAACTCCAAATAACCTACAACACATGAACCTTTAAGACACTCAGGTTAAGGAATTAAATAGTCATGGATATAGGAACAACATTGACAAAAATTGCTATTATGGACCTAATATAGCAGCCCATGCCACAGAGCTCTCTGGGGCATAACTTTTCCTGTTTGACTCTCACCAACCAAATTAATCAAAGTAAAGTAAGGTGGTCAGATGTAAGGCAATTTTTGTCCAAGCAAAAAGCTAAGTTAATGAATTCCACACTTGAAATAGGTTACTTGTATGGTATATAAATTATATATCAAAAGCTAGTTTTTTAAAGTTGTATATAAGTGTAGCTTCCTAATTTGTGTTTAACCATACAAGATATGGTTCTTACGTTCTGATTGTTGAATATATTATAGTTGACTTTATTATAATTTTCCTTTAAGAGACTTTTAGCAATACATGGAGAAAATTCTTTTTTTAATATTTTATTTATTGATTCTTTGGGGAGGGGGAGAGAAAGAGAGAGAGAAAGAGAGAGAGAGAGAGAGAGACTGATTTGCTGTTCCAAACATTTGTGAATTCATTGGTTGATTCCCGCATGTGCCCTGACCAGGGATTGAACCAGAAACCTTGGTGAATTGGGACAATGAGCTATCTGGCCAGGGCTAGAGAAAAATTCTTAAATAGGTAGAGTTAAATTTTTATTTCATTTCTTAGTTGAAATATTTCATGTGTCTGCTCCCTTCAACTATAGCTGTTAACTTTTTGTGAATGGAGCTTATGCAGGAGTGTTTTCTCAGTAAGAGGCCAGAAAGACAACTTGCTTTCTTACATATACAGTCATGATTTGAGGCAAGTTGGGAAGTTGGAAATCTTATAATCTTGCTGTTACCAGACCACTTTCATTGGCTGAGGAAGACCACTTTCATTGGCTGAGGACTGAGCCAAAGCAAGATGAAGGGCTTCAGGAAGGAGCCCAGAGGCAGGTGTGGCTGTGAGGAAACAGGGAGGTGGGTGCCAGGCCAGGCCTGCGCTTAGTACCTCCATGTGTCTAAACTTCTTAAACCTTGTTTTCACTGTCTGTTAAATGGCTACAGAACAAGGCCCTACTTTACAATTTGTTAAATGAAACAATACATGTTAAGCCTTTAGCACAGCTCTAGGATATGTGTGTTATCAATAAATGCTAATACAAAGAATTCATCAAAGCCAGCCTTAAAGATCTTATGTTAGGTGAAACAAGAGAGTTACAAGACAAACATTGTATGTTCCACCTATATGAGGTACCCAAAGGAGTCTACTTCATAGAAGCAGAAAATAGAATGATGGGTGCCAAGGCTGGGGGAAGGAGGAACGGAGAATTAGTGTTTAATGGGGACAGAGTTTCAGTTTGCAAAGATGGAAAAGTTCTGGGGATGGGTGGCGGTGATGGCTACACCGCAACATGAACGTGCTTAACACCACGGAGCCGTACACTTAAAAATGGTTAAAATGGGAAGTTTTATTTTATGTATATTTTACCACAAAACATTCATCACAGCCTCTTCTGCCTCACTAAGATGATTTGGAATTTAATATATGTTTGAACCTCTAGATGCTAAAAAGGTGTAGTTTTTTTAGGTGAAATCTCCTCTCACCTTTTTTGTTGTTGTTGCTCTGATGGTGATTGTGGCATTGACAGAAATATTTATTTTTGACAAAAATGACAGTGAGAGTGGCAGAGGAGTCCAGACAAATCTATTACTAAGAAAGTCCTTCATGAAGGAAGGAGAAAGAAGGAGGATCAGGAAGAAACACAAGTGACAGTGGTGGGGGAAGGAGGGACAGAAAGGAAGGTGGATAATTGAAGGGCTGGAACTGAGATAAGAGGTCGCCCAGGACATCTTCCTGCTTCAGGCCAAATCCCCCTGGGTGTTTTTCTTACTCCAAAAAATTGCCAGGAAATAGACTTCTTATTTCAATATGGGAACCCAGTGCAGGCTCAGGCAACACTTAGCATAGAATGTACTCCAACAAGAAATTCAAAAGTCATTTCCATCTGCAGATGAATTCACTCTAGAACAGAGTGGTAAAAACCAGGTCCTGTAAAAGAATCTGACATTAAGCTGCTCAGTAAATGTCAAGAATGTTATAAATAATGCACATAAAATGCACAGTTGTTACCATAGTCAAGAAAATACTGGATGCTGAATAAATGGATGAGGTAATCTTCATAGAGGGTTGTTTCTCCTTCTAATCAACTGATTGACATTTTCTTTTTCTTTTTTAAAATATATTTTTATTGATTTCAGAGAGAGGAAAGGAAAGGGAGAGAGATAGAAAGATCAATGATGAGAGAGTCATTGACCGGCTGCCTCCCGCATGCCCCCGACTGGGGATCAAACACACAACCTGGGCACATGCCCTGATAGGGAATTAGAACCCCGATCGCCTGGATCCTAGGTCGAAGCTCAACCGCTGAGCCACACCCGGCCAGGCTTAACCTTTTCTTTAATTCTGCTTAAACTGTGTCTTTCCAAGGACAGGGTGAAATAATGAAGTCAGGCCTGATGGCTAGGATTAATTAAAAAACAGTAGTCCTAGGGCGCCACCTACTGGTGAGATAACTGCAAAGGCCTGGTGGAAGGGGTAGTCCAAGTAGCAGCATCAACAGGTCTCTCAAATCAGTGGTTTTCTTAAATGTTTTTTTTTTTTAATTTATTGATTTTAGAGAGAGGAAGGGAGAGGGAGAGAGAGATTGAAACATCAATGATAAAAGAGAATCATCCATTGGCTGCCTCTTGCACGCCCCCTACTGGAGATCAGGCAGGCAACCCGGGCATGTGCCCTGACTGGGAATTGAACTGTGACCTCTAGGTTCATGGGTCAACTCTCAACCACTGAGCCAGTAAGTTGTGTTCTGACACTGTGTAGCGTTGTCAGGGACACAGCTTGACCTAAACTAAAACTCAATCTGTTGTAAGAGCTGAGTTTAATAGAATCTAATTTCATTTTAAATGCCATCCTTCCTCAGAGAATGTTGTCATTTAAATATATTGGTATAATAAATGTTATATAATGAACACCTATGAACCCATTAACCCACCCAATCCAAAACATTTCAAATGTTACCAGTGTAAGAGGGACTAAATAATGGTGATTGTATGTTCACATAATATAAAAGTGAAATGAAAGAACCCTAGGTGAGCAAATCTTAGAAGCATAATGTTGATTTTAAAAAACATAAAGCAGGACCTGGAAGTCTACATAGAGTATAATGCCATTTTTATAAAGTTCATGGGCAAGAGAATATTCACTTTCAAGGAAATCAAGTTCTTTGGAGCCTTTAACACTGCAACAACAAGGGGTATGCTGGGTAGATGATTCCATGTACAAACGTGTTCATTTGGCTCCATCCAGTGTAGTCAGGTTCAAAATGTGTATGAGTCCTATCACTCTGGCAGAAGGAAAAGGAGAACATCCCTAACCTACTTTTGCCCTGGCCAGTGTGGCTCAGTGGCTAGAGTGTTGGTCAGCACACTGAAGGATCATGGGTTTGATTCCTCATCAAGGGCACATACCTGAGTTGCAGGATCAGTCCATGCAGGAGGCAACCAATTGCTGAGTCTCTCTCACATCGATATTTCTCTCTCTACCTTTCTCTCCCTTCCCTCCCTAACCTCCAAAATCTCTCTGAAAAGCAGTGGAAAATATATTTTCAGGTGAGGCAGGTGAGGATTAACAACAACAATAAAAAGGTTAACTTATGGAGAGGGAAGACAGCAGCACTGTGAGAAGAAACAGAGCACTCCTGCTCCCAGCCACGGATTTGATTGACTCCTAAAATACTACATAACCAGCTTGGAAAAACCAGAGAAATATACCTGAGTGGGCAGATTTCAAGTAAGGAGCCCTAAAAAACACCATAGAGTCTGGAAAAAGAGAAAGGAAAAGAAATTTTTTTTCTTCTTTTTAAATTATATATATATATTTTTAATATTTTAAAATTTTTAATTAATTTTTTAAAAGAATTTTGTTTTGCTTAGCTTGTTTTTTGTTTTGTTTCTTTGTTTTGTTTTGCTTATTTGCCTTGTTTTATTTTATCCTTGTTTTGACTATCAAGATTTTCTTTATATTCGCTGCTTAATTGCTGGGACTTTATCATTATAATCAACAAGTTTACTGCTTTTCTCTCTAGTTTCCCCCAAATCTCTTATTGGACTCCCCCCCTGCCCTGGCTTTATATCTCTCTCTCTCTCTCCTCTTGATTCATTGGCATAACTTCCTTTTTCTCTTCTTCTTTTCTTTCTTTCTTTTGTTTTTCTCCTGCCTTTTTGTTTGTTAGTTTCTGTTATTCTCTTTATTGTCTTTTTATTTTTTTCATTTTCAACTATTATCCTGTTCCTATTCTCTCCCTTAAATTTTGCTGGCCCTTCTTTCAGAATCTTTTCTCTGCCCCTTTTATCTCCCAGTATCTTCTCTATTTTTTACATTTTAGTTTAGTTTATTATTATTATTTTAAAAATTTTCATCACTATTAACAACAATATATTTTTCTCTCTCTAGCTTTACTTTTCTTTCTCTCTTTCTTTTTTTTACCTTTTTTTTTTTTTTTTTTTTTGCTTTAGCATTTGTGTTCTCCCTTCACTCTCCCAGTTCTATTTTCACTTGGGTTGTGTTCATTGTGATTGTCAAGATATTTTGTAAGACACCCCTTGTTTCCTGGAAGTTTAGTTGTGTATTGTCTTGCCTTGCCAGCATCCATACAAACGCTTACACAATATGGTTGGGACTGAGACACACAGTTAGTCACCTGAGAGGAGAGTCCTCCCAAGGACTGGTCAACAACAATCTAGACCTAATCACAACAGGAGAGCCCAAAGAACCCACAAAATGGTCAAACCTAGAGCAAAGAGCTCAGAAGTATAAGGAAAACACACCTCTGGACTTCACTGGACTCACACTACAAAATCCCTCCCCATAAGACTGGGAGACAGCAAATACATCTAATATACAGATACAAACACTAAGAGCCATCAAAATGGGTAGACAAAGAAACAACCTCCAAACTAAAGAAAAGAAAAAAATGCCAGAAAAAGGAAGTTATCAGAAATAGAGTTCAGAGTAATGGTTATATAGATGCTCAAGGAAATTAATGAGAACAGCAAGGCACTTGATAGTAAGGTCGAGGAACTTAATAAAAACATGAAAAAAGAGATACATATCATAAACAAAAATCAGGCAGAAATAAAGAATACTATAGCTGATATCAAGAATACACTGGAAGGAATTAAAAGCAGGCTCAGTGAAGCAGAGGATAGAATAAGTAAGTGACTTAGGAGATAAGGTAGAAAAAAACTCTCAATCAGAGCAACAAAAAGAAAACCACTTAAAAAGCATGAGGAGAGTCTAAAGGAGCTTTGGGACAACATGAAGCAAAACAACATTCGCATTATAGGAATGCCAGAGGTGGAGGAAAGAGAGCAAGGGATAGAGAACTTGGTGGGGGAAATAATGACAGAAAATTTCCCTATGCTGGTGAGGGAGAAAGCCACACAAGTTCAGGAAGCACAGAGGGTTCCAATCAAGGGGGACCCAAAGAGGCCCACTTCAAGACACATCATAATTAAAATGACAAATGTCAAGGACAAAGAAAGAATATTAAGGGTTGCAAGAGAGAGACAAGCAGTGACCTACAAGGGAACCCCCATAAGGCTGACATCAAATCTCTCAACAGAAACTCTTCAGGCCAGAAGGGAGTGGCATGAAGTTCTCCAAGTAATGAAAAGCAAGAACAAGCAACCAAGATTGCTTTACTCAGCAAGGCTATCATTTAAAATTGAAGGTGAAATATAGAGCTTTCCAGACAAAAAAAAAAAAAAAAAGGCTAAAGGAGTTCAATACCACCAAAGCAGCATTGCAAGAAATGCTGAAAGGACTGCTCTAAGAAGAAGGAATAGTGAGAGAAAGGTACACCAGCATAAAGGGGGGAAATGGCATTAAATAAGTTTATATCAATAGTAACCTTAAATGTAAATGGAATAAATGGTCCAATCAAAAGACATAGAGTAGCTGAATGGATAAGAAAACAGGACCCAAATATATGCTGTCTGCAAGACCCACCTGAGAGCAAAAGATTCACACAGGCTAAAAGTGAAAGGATGGAATAAAATATTCCATGCAAATGGAAAGGAAAAGAAAGCTGGAGTAGCAGTAGTTATTTCTGACAAAATAGATTCAAAATAAACACCATAACGAGAGACAAAGATGATCACTACATAATACTAAAGGGATCAATCCAACAGGAGGAAATAACCCTTATAAACATATATGCACCCAATATAGGAGCACCTAAATATACAAAAAATTTCTTGGTGGACTTTAAGGGGGAGAATGATAGCAACACAATCATAGTGGGGTACTTTAACACCCCATTGTCATCATTTGACAGATCATCAAGACAAAAAATCAACAGGGAAACACAGACCTTAAATGACTCACTAGATCAAATGGACTTAATTGACATTTACAGAACAATTCATCCCAATGCAGCAGAATACACATTCTTCTCCAGTGCCCATGGAACATTCTCAAAAATAGACCACATATTAGGGTACAAGGCAAGTCTCTACAAATTCAAGAAGATTGAAATTATATCAAGCATCTTCTCAGATCACAATGCCATGAAACTAGAAATCAACCACTATAAAAAAACTCAAAAATATTCAAACACATGGAGGCTGAATAGCATGTTATTAAAGAATGAATGGGTTACGAATTAGATCAAGGAAGAAACCACATACTTCTTGGAAAAAAATGAAAATGACCAGACAACAACCCAAAATCTATGGGGCACAGTGAAAGCAGTCCTAAGAGGAAAGTTCATCACATTACAGACCTATCTCAAGAAATAAGAAAAAGCTCTAATAAACCATCTAACACAACAACTAAAAGAACTAGAACGAGAAAAGCAAGAAAAGCCCTGAGGAAGTAGAAGGAAGGAAATAATAAAAATCAGAGCAGAGATTAATGACATAGAGACTAAAAAAAAAAAAAAAATACAAAAAATCAATGAAACCAAGAGCTGGTTCTTTGAAAAGATAAATAAAATTGATGCACTTTTAGCCAGACTCACTAAGAAACAAAGAGAGAGGACCCAAATAAATAAAATCAGAAATGAAAAAGTCAATATAACAACCAACTCAACAGAAATACAAAGAATTGTAAGAAAATACTATGAGCAACTATATGCCAACAAATTGGACAACATGGAAATGGACAAATTCCTAGAAGCATACAACCTTCCAAAGCTGAATCAAGAAGAGGCAGAAAACCTGAATAGGCTGATAACAACTAATGAAATTGAAGCAGTAATAAAAATACTCCCAGTAAACAAAAGTCCTGGACCAGATGGATTTACAGGCGAGTTTTACCAAACATTCAAAGAAGAATTAATACCTATTCTACTCAAAGTATTCCAGAAAATTCAAGAGGAGAAAAAATTCCCAAACTCTTTTTATGAGGCCAGTATCATCCTAATCCCCAAACCAGATAAGGACACTACAAAGAAAGAAAATTACAGGCCAATATCCCTGATGAATATAGATGCTAAAATCCTCAACAAAATACTAGCAACCTGATCCAGCAATACATTAAAAAGATCATACACCACGACCAAGTGGGATTTATTCCAGGGATGCAAGGCTGGTACAACATCTGCAAATCAATAAATGTGATACATCACATAAACAAAATGAAGGACAAAAATCATATGATCATATCAATAGATGCAGAAAAAGCATTTGACAAAATCCAGCACCCATTTCTGATAAAAACTCTGAGCAAAGTGAGAATAGAGAGATCATGCCTCAACATAATAAAGGCCATATATGAAAGACCTACAGCCAACATTATACTCAATGGTCAAAAATTAAAACCATTTCCCTTAAAAACAGGAACAAGACAGGGATGTCCACTTTCACCACTCTTATTCAACATAGTATTGGAAGTCCTTGCCACAGCCATCAGACAGGAAGAAAACATAAAAGGTATCCAAATTGGAAAGGAGGAAGTAAAACGGTCATTATTTGCAGATGACATGATATTGTACATAGAGAACCCTAAAGCCTCCATCAAAGTACTATGAGATTTGATAAATGAATTCAACAAGGTAGTTGGGTACAAAATCAACATCCGGAAATCAGTGGCATTCTTACACACTAACAATGAACTTTCACTAAGAGAAACTAAAAAAACAATATCGTTTACCAATGCAACTAAAAAAATGAGATACTTAGGAGTAAATCTAACCAAGGAGGTCAAAAGCCTGTACTTGGAAAACTACAGACGTTGAAAAAGAAATAGAGGAAGATATAAACAAGTGGAAGAATATACCATGCTCATGGATTGGAAGAATTAATATCATTAAAATGGCCATACTGCTCAAAGCAATTTATAGATTCAATGCAATTCCTATTAAAATACCAACAGCGTATTTCACAAATCTAGAACAAACATTTTGAAAATTTATATGGAACCAAAAAAGACCGTGAATATCTGCAGCTATCTTGAGAAAAAAGAACAGAGTGGGAGGGATCACTTTACCGGATATCAAACTGCACTACAAAGTTACTGTAATCAAAACAGCCTGATATTGGTACAACACCAGGCATATAGACCAATGGAATAGAACAGAGAACCTAGAAATCGACCCACGCAATTATGGTCAGTTAATATCTAACAAAGGAGGCAAGAGCATACAATGGAGAAAAGCCAGCCTCTTTAATAAATGGTGCTGGGAAAATTGGACAGGTACATGCAAAAAAATGAAACTAGACCACCAACTTTCACCATACATAAAAATAAACTCAAAATGGATAAAAGACTTAAATGTAAGTCACGAAGCTATAAAAATCCTGGAAGAAAACATAAGCAGTAAAGTCACAGACATGTCAAATAGTGGAATATTCACTCATACATCTCCTGGGGCAAGAGAAACAAAAGAAAAAATTAACATATGGGACTACATCAAACTAAAAAGCTTCTGCACAGCAAAAGAAAACAGACTCAAAATACAAAGGAACCCCACAGCCTGGAAAAAAATATTTGCCAAGGACGCATCTGATAAGGGGCTAATTTCCAAAGTGTACAAAGAATTTATACTACTCAGCAAGAGAAAGACAAAACAATACAATTAAAAAATGGGCAAAGGACCTGAATAGACACTTCTCCAAAGACGATATACAGATGACTAAGAGACATATGAAAAAATGCTCAACATCGCTAATCAGAAAGATGCAAATTAAAACCACAATGAGGTATCACTTCACACCTATCAGAATGATTACCATCAACAAATCAACAAATGACTTGTGCTGGCGAGGATGTGGGGAATGGGGAACCCTGGTACACTGCTGGTAACAATGCAGACTGGTGTAGCCACTATGGAAAGCAGTATGGAGGTTCCTCAAAAAATTAAAGATGGAGCTGCCTTTTGACCCAGTGATCCCACTTCTAGGAATATATCTTAAGAATCCTGAAACACTAATCAGAAAGAATATATGCATTCCTATGTTCATAGCAGCACAATTTACAATTGCTAAGATCTGGAAACAGCCCAAGTGCCCATTAGTAGATGAGTGGATAAAAAAGCTGTAGGACATCTATACCATGGAATACTATGCAGCTGTAAAGAAGAAGGGCCTCGTACCCTTTGGGACAGTTTGGAAGGACCTGGAGAAAATTATGCTAAGAGAAATAAGTCAGTCAGAGAAAGACAAACATCACATGATCTCGCTTATACGTGGAATCTAAAGAACTTAATAAACTGCTGAACAGAATAGATTCAATGACATGGAAGCATGGATCAGACTGACGAATCTCAGAAGGATGGAGGAGGGCAGGAGGGTGGAGGGGGAGAGATTAACCAAAACATCTACATACATATATGCACAATCCAAGGTGAAGGACAATGGTGTGGAGAGGGACTGGGGAGGGGGTTGGGAGGGGGTGGAACGGGTCATTGGGGAGAAAAAGGGACATCTGTAATATTTTGAACAAAAAAATAAGGTTAACTTACTTTTATTTTCATCCCTGTAATCAACAATGTTTTTGGACAAGCTGTTCAAGAAGGCTTACCAAATGCCTGTGACTCCACTCCCCCAAGTCCTATCAAGATGATAGAAGAATATGCCAGTGAAGATAAGTCAGCATGGCACTTGAAGCTAAAAAGACCATTGGCCAACCAAAACAGAGAGGACTTTGTAGAGATGGTAAACAGATGACACCCTCAGTTCAGTCAAGGGGACCAAGTCAGTGCTGGTGTTTACGCCAAGGTTCTCGGGTGTCTGCAACAGGGGCAGACTTAGGCTCACCGCCTCAGAAGAGGCTTTACTGGTCTTACTGGAAGGCTGGAGACCAAGGTGTGGGCAAGAAGAGGGACCAAAGAAGCTCCAGAGATCTAGGAATGGGAAGTGCTTATCAGTATAGGCAGAGACTGGTACTGTGTGAATGATAAGCTCCAACTCCTATTTTCATTCTTGCCTAAATCCAGTCAAGGTACAAAGTTCCACAGCAAGAGAGGATGTTTATTCACCTAGCTTGAGTCAAGGGTCCTCCTTGGCTGGAAGGCAAAGCCCCCTGACTAAAGTACCACTGTACTGCATACAACAGAGAGAAGTGATACCTTCAATCACTGCTGCCAAAGGAAAGGGGAATCGATGTTGGATGGCCAAAGAAAAACATGATCACTACAACAGGGTTTTAAAAATAATAAATACAACACAAATTTAAAATAGAATTCCCATACCATTCAGCAATCCCACTTGTGGGTGTATATACAAAAGAATTGAAAGCAGGGTTTCAAAGAAATATTTGCACACCAGGTTCACAGCAGCACTATTAACAATAGCCAAGAGGTGGAAGCAGCCCAAGTGTCCCTTAATGGATGAATGAATAAACAAAATGTGATATATATATGTGTGCGTGTGTGTGTGCACATGTGTGTGTTCTATATACACGTATATACTATGGAATATTATTCAGCCTTAAAAAGGAAGGAAATCCTGTCACAACATGGGTGAACCTTAAGGACATTATGCTAAGTGAAATAAACCAGTCACAAAAAGACAAATACTGTCTGATTCCACTTGTATGCGGTTTCTAGAGAACTAAAATTCAGAGACAGAAAGTAGAATGGTCATTACCAGGGGCCTGGGAAAGAGGAGTTATTGTTTAAGGGAGGGAGCTTCAGTTTTGCAAGATGAAAAAGTCCTGGAGATCTGTTTCACAACAAAATGAATATATTTAACACTGTTTAACTTAAAAATGGTCAAGACAGTAAGCTTTACGTTATGTGTGGTTTTTCTAACACTTAAAAATAAGTAAATAAATACAATAAATAAAATATTAGTAGAACACAAGAGAAACTGCAAGGTAAGTGTTAACAGGGACTTGATGGCCGCAAGTTATTTACCTATGTTTCAATTTCCTCAGAAAAAAATTAGTATAATTTTGGTTCCTACTTCTTAAGGTATTTATAAAGGTTAAATGAGATAATGCATATGTCATTCTTAGCATAATGCTTAGCATATAAATTACATTGTTGGGAAAAATACTGACACCTTGTGAAAAACAAAAGGTATGCTTGAAAGTGTGGCTAGTGCAATCCCATTTATGGAGAAAACAAAGAACTCTGCATGCATGTTTGTGTGGAAACGCGTGAGTAATGGAAATATCTTCAAACAAGAAGATAGAGAAAATACACCTGCAACTTTAACAGTGGTTTCCCTGAAGAAGCATTTTGGGATTTGGGTACATAAAGGGGAAATTTCACTTATTACTATAAGTAAAAACATAAAATTACTTGAATTTTTAACATCAAGCATATTTTATGTTTTGAGTAGGTAAGAAATAATTGAGTGCATATACTATTGCATCCTGGTTGTACATACGAATAGAAGAGTGGTGTACAACTTGGCATAAATCACATCTACTTTCAAACTTATTTAAAATCCAAGTAAAAAGAAAGGATGTTTCCTTAAGAAAATAAATCATCACATAAGGTAGGTAAACTCTATGTTCAAAGCCAACCAGATGAGATAGACACGAAGCCCATACAAGATTTCAGTGGGGAAAGCCATCACTAATGGCTTCCCCCAATAGAGCCGAGGAAGCCCTGAGCAGACGACAGAGTGGCAGGCTGGTCATGAAGCAAGGGCTCAAATAGGGAGAGAAGAAGGGAGTTGGCATCCCAGGTAGAGGGTGGGTGAAGAAAAGAAAAAAAAAAAAAGAGACGAGAATGCTTAAGATGTCCAGTGAACTGGTGGAAGGTTTTGGCTAGACAGGCAGTGTTGTGTGCGGTCTAGTACAAGAAACCCAGTAGAACCGGCTGTAAGGCCCTGAATGCTGGGAATCTGACTTTAGCAGATGGATATGAGAGCCACTGAAAGCTCTCCAGCCCAGAAGTTATAGATGCACATCAATACTTCAGGAAGATGAATCTGTCAGTGGCTCAGAAAAAACACGGGGTGGTAGAGAGACTAGTAGCAGAGTTAGGGGAAGAAGAAATTAGTGCAATCCAGCCCTGGCCAGGTAGCTCGGTGGGTTAGAGCGTGGTCCAGATACACCAAGATTGCAGGTTCAATCCCCAGTCAGGGCACATACAAGAATCAACCAATGAATGCATAAATGGAAAAACAAATGGATGCTTCTCTTCTTCTCTTCTCTTCTCTTCTCTTCTTCTCTTCTCTTCTCTTCTCTTCTCTTCTCTTCTCTTCTCTTCTCTTCTCTTCTCTTCTCTTCTCTTCCCTTCCCTTCCCTTCCCTTCCCTTCCCTTCCCTTCCCTTCCCTTCCCTTCCCTTCCCTTCCCTTCCCTTCCCTTCCCTTCCCTTCCCTTCCCTTCCCCTCCCCTCCCCTCCCCTCCCCTCCCCTCCCCTCCCCTCCCCTCCCCTCCCCTCCCCTCCCCTCCCCTCCCCTCCCCTCCCCTCCCCTCCCCTCCCTTCCCCACTCTCTCTCTCTCTCCTTTTTCCCTTCCTTCTTCTTTCTCTCTAAAAATCAATCAATAAATTAAAAAAAGAAATTAGTGTAATCTAGGTTAGTGTATGGGGGCCTGGTCTACAGCAAACAATTAAAACCAGAAAGGAAAGCGCAAATGATAATATTAGATTATATCTGTGGGCCAAGCATTGATGGAAGTGATTTATATGTTTATGTAATATGTGTATACATTTATAACATACATATACAATATATGTAATTCATTTAATTCTTACAACAGCCCTATAAGATAGACACCACTATTGTCCCATTTTCCAGAAGAGGAATCTGGGCCTAAAGACATTCAGTTACTTGCTCTACACTGCACAGCTAAAAAGGGGTGGAGAGCTCTTATTTGTAAGCACTATACTAGAAGAGAGGCTAAGGGGAAGAAAGAAGAGGCAGAACACTTTGCCATGCACTTCACCAAGAACTACACCTGGCACGTCAGGAGGAGGACAAGTCCAAGTTTACAAGCCTGTGGGATGTCGGGTGCTAGGCTCCCAAGGACAAAGGGGGCTGCATCAAAGAAGAGCTACAGAGAAGACAGCAGACCTCCAACATCCGCTGTTCTCCTAGTCTGGGGGCAGGAGTCACGGGTCCTTTCAAGATTCTGAAGAAAGAATGGGCCTTCTTAGTAGGAAATAAACACACATGCACAAACAAAACATCACACACAACTCCAGCAGGTTCATTAACTCCAGGTCAGTCTTGTCTTATATATACTGTGTAAATAATTCAATAACAAACATTTCTATAGTAGAAACTTTATTTCCATTCATAAAATATATCACTAAATAGCTGAAAAAGTTACATATTATTTTAAAACATAGGTTTAAAAAATGATTTCAGCTTCTCCTCAGCAAAATGCTTTTGTTTTATGTATTTACAAGAATATACTATACTTAGGTACACAATTTTCACTCAAGCCAGCCTGAGAAGGCCTTTGGACGCAGGTAGATGCTCCAATAAAGTTAATTATCAGCTCTTCCTGCCTTGTGCAAATTCGAATTTACAAAAGTTCCTTTGAAAACAAGAGTAAATATAGAGAGCTTCTAGAGAAAAGTCCAGCAAAGCAGCAGTTGAGAATACATATTCTTTTAGTGATGAAGTTAATCTTGTTTTGGTAATCGATAACCTGTTGAAGGTGGGCAGGGTGGGGGGAGGAGTCCTTAAGACTAAATTGTTTCTCTAGGAGTCTTCAGCCTGATCCTGCGGAGAGGGCAGCCCTGCTTCCATCTCTCTGCTGTAAGGTCGCTGGTTTTGGTAGCCAGAAGAACGTTTTGAAACATGGTCATCTATGTTCTGATACATCTGGATACAGAAAAGAGACAGGACACACATCATCTGGTTAAGACTTACATGTCATATGCCTATATTGCAAATTATTACTTACTTTTACTACTCATAGACCTTAGAGGCTATTCTGCATATTAATTGACAAACTTAATGAAGAAATCAAGTCATAGTCAAATCTTTTATTTCATTATTGTTTCTACTTTTAGATATAAAACCTTCATCTAGAAATCCTAAAGCCATGCAGAAAAACCACGGAAGAAAAGGGCCACAAGAAAGACATCTGTTCATTATGCAACTAATACAGAGGACTGATTCTTGACTTCTCACTTGGGAGTTTAGTAACTTTAAATTTTTTTTTACACAAACAAAAACAGCTCTATTTTTTGTCTGGTTATCAAATTAGTATACATTCATATAGATAATTTAAGCGATATAGAACATTCTATAGAAAAAAGCTAAAACCACCATTATAGAGAGCTTGCTGTCAGTCAGCTCAGACTGTAAATTCTGTTTCAGCACCTTATTTTGAATTACTAATATGTTGTTCATATGTTATACATGTCACTTACGATGTTCATGTTAAGTGTGTTACATATTTTCACTATTTACTAAACATGAACATATATCATCTTTTCAATGGCAGCCTAGGGTTCTATAATGCCGATATACCATAATTAACCTTCTGATAAATTGGTTATATACTATAAAGTGGGAAAGTGCACACCTGGCTATGCCTGTCTTTGGGAGAAGCAGGGAGAGTGATTAAAAGGGGTGCATGATTGAGCCATGATGCACTTGGCCTGTGCTGCCCTGCTGGAGGGTTCCTTATTTCTACTCCTATCCAGTGTGTCTGGGAAACTATTTTCCGAGCTTTACCAACAGTGGTAGTAAGAGCCTTCCACGTGTCTAGTCCTTTGTCAACAACATGTTTTATCTCCCTCACTATGCATGTGTTTCACAGTAAACAAAGTTAAGCATCTTTTTCTATATTCAATGGCCTTTTCTTCTTTGCCCTTTTATATTGGGCTGACATGTCTTTTTTATTTATAAGAACTCCTTATGAGGTGGAGACAGTGCATTCTTCAAGTTTAAAGGACTCCTCCATTCCCCCATTCCTCACTACTGTCTGTTGCTGTTGCTGTTAATTTTTGACAATCAGTTATAGTGTTAAATGAATGGACTGTTTCCTATTCTGAATTTTTCTTTCTAGAAAACTATATATATGTGTGTGTGTGTGTGTGTGTGTGTAGTCTCCTTTTGAAGTTGGTCCGCATAATGACAGTTTGCCTGCGCCCTTAAGGATGCATGGCAACCATACATCTTTTCTGTGAAGTGGATGTAGCAATTAGTTAATTGGTTATGACCTACTGGACCTGCTGAAGCAAATGTATGTCTCTGGCAATGAATTTCTAACCATTTAATGAAGACTGTGACAAAAATACCAATAACGCTTCAAATCCAACATCTCCAAACCTGAATCATTCCCTTTTACCCCTAAGCCTTCGCTTCTCCCTGTGCTCGCAGTTCCACTTAGCGGCCACCGTTCACCTCGCCCCCGCCCAGGGGCCAGGCCACCTCCTCGGCGCTGCACCTACAGCCCCCCAGGCACCGGGGCAGGTTCTGACTGTAGGTAATACTAGAACCTGGTCATAAGATTGACGTGAGGGTTGAGTTATTACAGGTAACATATTAGTAGACTGTGTGGAAAACACTAAAAAAATGTTAAGCTATTACATTATTACTATTATTAGTTCAAAAAGTGACTTCTGGCTTTTCGGGCATCACCGTGGTTTCCGCTGAGCCGCCCTCGGCGTCACTGCCTGCCTTTACTCTGTGAATGCCCCTCCTGTTTTGTTCACGCTCTACTTCCTCTTCCTCCACTTTTTTGTTAGCTTCTCGAGTTGAAAATACAGTCATTTATTTTAATTCTTTTTTTGTTTTCTAATAAATGAATTTAAGTTAAAAATGTGGCGAACTGCCCAGGGCTGAGTGGCAGGGTCCGCTTCCAGTTCTCTTTCCTCCTCCTTTCGCATCAGAGACGAGAGTTTTAATTCCCGACACGTGCCTTTGGGGCTTTTTTGGTTGCTCTAGGTGATTTCTCATCTCGCTGCATCAAGTTTAGTGAACGTGGCCTGTATGATAACAGTTTTATTTACTTGGAAGTCGTCTCTCTTAAGTGAAACAAATTCTTGCATTTGGTTTTCCCAAATCTATTATTCTCTTTGCTCTTTCTTCCCCACATTTTGGATCGGTCTGGTTTTCTCTGGTCCTTTTTCCCTCTATACTGAGCCTGAGGTTATATAGTATATTTCTATGTTACCAGTGGCTATATTTTCATTTTCCACGCCTGTTTTATTTGTACATACATTTAACAGTGCAGCTGCTCCCAATGCAGAAATTCTGCAGAATCCCATTAGACCTCTTCCTACCTTTTTAAAATTTTTAAAAACATTTTTATTGATTTCAGAGAGAGGAAGGGAGAGAGAAAGAGAGAGTTGAAACATTGAAGATGAGAGAGTCATTGATCGGTTGCCTCCTGCACGCCCCCAACTGGGGATTGAGCCTGCAACCCGGGCATGTGCCCTGACAGGGAATCAAACCGCGATCTCTTGGATCCTAGGTTGATGCTCAACCACTGAGCCACACTGGCTGGCCCCACCCTTTTATGATAGTACTTTTCTTTGTTCTTTCAAAGCATTTTCTATTGTGGGTTTTCCCTCTTCATTCCAACCATAACTGCTTTCATTGTCTTAGCGATTTTCCATGGTTTCCAGCCCACAAAAATCTCCTCCTTGCCTTCAAAGACAGTTATGCCTCACTTCTTTTAAAGTGTATACATAGATATTTCCTGTCATTTATGGGCATTTATGGGGGCTGATACGAGAGGTGACGTGAGTTCAGGCCCCATGGCCACTGCCCTAGTTTGCTCTCTCGCTTGTGTTCACCTCTACTGCTGCACTCACCTCTTTATTTTTATTTTTTTATTGATTTTAGAGAGAGCGGAAGGGAGACAGAGAGAGGCAGGGAGAAAAACATCAATGTGAGATAGAAACGTCAACCAGTTGCCTCCCTTACACATCAAACTCGCAACTTGGGTATGTGCCCTGACCGGGAATCGAACCCAAGACCTTTCAGTGCATGGGACAACACTCACCCAGCTGAGCCACACCGGCCAGGGCTGCACTCACCTTTTAACTGATGTACTTACTATCACTCTTTGGCCTTTGCTTTCTCTAATTTTATGATTCCTTTCCTTCCTTCCAGAAGAATTTACTTCTAACTTCTCTATGCTAAGCATTATGCTAGCAGCTAGGTATACCATGGTGAACAGTACAGACGTGGCCTCTAACCTACATTCATCCATTTATTTAGTGACCAGTTATTGTCTCCTGACTATGGGACTCCATCAGGTGATGTAAAGATGAGCAGCACACCATCCTTGCCCTCACACATCAGGTCCAGGGGTGAGAAAGACAGGCCCATAAAGCAAAATTATCATACAACATGATTTGCATCTCATATAGAGTTATATAAAAAGTATTACAGAGCCTGAAAGAAGAAGCCTGAAATTTGACTAGGGAAATTAGGGGAGTCTTTGTAGAGAAGAGAATATTTGATCTGGCTCACTTTTTATATTAATTGAGGTATAATTCACTATAACACTATATTAGTTTCAGGTGTACAACAAAGTGATTCAAAATTTGTCTATATTGCAAAAGGATCATCACGTAAGTCTAGTTATCATCCATCACTATACATAGTGATCTGGGTCTTTAAGACAAATATTGAAGCATGTCTGTCCCCTCTAAAATCTTCACTGGTTCACCACTGTTTAAATAATGCTTTAGCAGGTTATCCAGTGATCTCCCTGCTCTAACTCCATACTATTGGTGTTGGGTTACATATAAAAGTATTATCCTATGTTTTCTCTATGTGTTTCCCTTCCTTCTCACTTGTACTCTGAGGGCATTTTCTTTCCCTGGTCCGTGATGAAGCAGAAACAGAATTTCTACAAAAACTATTTACATGGGCTCCGGAAAAGGTTACCCCGAGCAAAGTATGCTGGCCAGGCCTATTTTCCCATCCAAGAGACTGGACGTGAGTGTGCTTAGATGTGAAAAGATGGAGCAGCAGCAGAGGAGGGACAGGGTTTGCTCGGAGCGGGCAGAGCTGCCTGGTATGGTTGCGCAGATTACACCTTGCTCCAAGGTGCCCAGCCAAGTGGGCAAGTGGTGACTAAAACCCCATCTGTGCTCTGCTCCCCCGGCATCTAGACTGGATGCACTGGCCAGGAGTCAGGGACTCCTCTTGGTATATTCATCTCACCCAGAGGGGGCGCCTTTTTCTAACTTACCTAAAGAAGCTACCGCTTGCTACCAGGGCTCTGATACCAGTAAGGAGAACCTTTCATCACAAAGGGCCAGGAAGAAGGCAGAAGAAATTGGGGGGAAAGTTGGAGCACTGTCCTTGACCATGGGTACCCTCAACTGAAACATCATCTATGGAGAGCTTGCCATTCCATTCCTGATGGCTCCCTGACCAGAGGGAAGGGGGTTTGGACATTCTGTGGGTGTGGGAACATGGAAGGAGAACCGCGCACCAAAGCCAAGGTGGTCCTGACCAAAGCCAAGGGGTTCTTCAGTAGCAGTGGCCCCTCCCCGCCTGGTCACACTAGCCTCACAGTCTTGTTTCCTCCATTTGTGCCCACTCACACCATCTATTCCTCATTCTAATTTCTCAACTTTGTCCCTTTACATTACTCATCCAGCATGAGACACACTACCTACCTTCCACTCCCCAGTAGACAAAATACTACTCATTATTCACAGCACAGCTTACAGACACCCCTGTAAATCTGCATCTGACTTCCCAACAAGTAAAAATCACTCAACCCTTTTTCTTTACTCCAACAGCTCATTTCTTGTTTCTCTCTATAACTCTTCTTTCAGTTTATTTCATAGTGTTATTAACTGTTTACAGGTCATCTTTTAAATGGCCTATATTCCATTCTTTTGGAGGCTTTTTATTTCTCCCAACCTTTTGACCTAATTTCTTGACAATAACTTAGTTTCTATATGTGATTTTTAAAAAAAATCATCGCAGGAGGAAAGAACACTCACCATCTACACAGGCCTCTAGAAAAACTACAGAATTGAAAATGGGCTCATAATAATTTCAAAACAGAGGACAGCCAATCCACTTAAATAATCAGATTCATATTTAACTAACATTTATTGAGTAACTACTAGGTGCCCACTATGTGCTAAGTCTTTTCACATGTCATCTTAATTACTCCTTACAACTCCATGAAGTAAGGTTTATTAATGCCATACTTCAGATAAGAAATCAGATCCCCGCAAAAGCTAAGTGACTTAAGTCATATAAGAAGCAAATGTTGAAGCCAAGATTTGAACCTAGGTATGGGGACTTCAAGGTGTCATCTTTTGTTCAGTTCACCTAGGGAACAGCTCCTTTTGCTATGGCAGGTGGTACTGGTGAGGGGAAGAATCATCAGAGTAATTCCATATTCTCAAAGTTCAAGGATCATCTAACTTAGCAACCCATTCTGTGGGGAGCCGGCGGGACTCCCCCCGGGAGGACCCGCCGGGCGAGGTGCTGCCCAGGGAGAAAGACCCGGGAGGCCCGCTTGCCCTAGTGCCATCAAGAGAGAAATCTCTGAGGCATTGACCCGAGTGGTGGGCAGCGGTGCTAGCACTCGCCCTGCTCCCCCCGCTCCCCCTCCATCCGAGGGACAGGGAACGGTTTGCATTCAGTGTCCCAGCTATCAATTTGCAGAGACCCATGCAACGGTATCAGTGGAAAATGCTTCCCCAGGGAGATGTGGATGAGTTAGTGGCCCCAGGCACAGAGGAGCTGCCTGGGTGAGCTGCAGAGGTGCCCTCCTGCTCCCTGACCCAGTCCTTGAGGCACCAAAGCAACACTAAATTCTAGAAAGGCTAATTAGGAAGCTGGCCCCGGCCTGAAGGGTTAAAGGATAGTTAAGCCACATACCAAGCCAAGGACTCTATCCTCCCCAAAAGTTCCCATTAGAAGCCGAGATAAGGATACTTTCCAAGGCCTGAGCTCCTGCAGGAGGCAGGGTGTTTACTCTGAAAAGGCATTCGTAGGGCCTTGGAGGAATTACTTAGTATCGGGCTAAGGGAAGAAATGTGGGGCAGGGTGCTATTCAGCACAATCAACAGTGCCTGTATATATTGAGCGGAGAAAATAAACTCGGGGCTGGCAGCTGGCAACAGGAATGAGCTGCAGCCCTCCCGATCCCATCCTGTCTCTTGTCTTTCTTTTCCAATCCTCACCCCCTCAATCAGGTTCCCGTTCGACTGCCGGCAGGCTCCGGCACCATTCTACAGGTGAGAAAACTAAGGCCCAGAGACATAAAGTGACTTATTCACACAGCTCTTAGGAGGTGGAGTAGTAGAGCTGGTATTAGATGCTCACAGCTCCAGATCAATGTTTATTTCCACTCTACTATATTACATGATTGTTTTGTACAAAGCTTCATGTTGAATTAGGAAAGGTAGGTCAGGGATTAAGTTTTATTTAATTGTCTAGTCCTCTGTACTAGACACTTAAAAGCACTTAATTTCTTAATCAATTGGCTGAAATCTTCAGGAAAAGCTCCCCACACGCCACCAAAAAAATCACTTAATAAGTATGCCTCACCCATACTACTTTTATTTTTTTAATTAAATTTAATTTTTTGTAAAAATTTTTCAATTACAGTTGACCTACAATATTGTATTAGTTTCAGGTGTATCACCCTGCACAACTTTTAAAGGGCAAGCACGACAAATTGGGGTGAGAAAGGCAACTTGGTGCCTTTGGTTTTTAGGAAAACCAGCAACGAGTGTTCTCACTGCTTCCTTTCTAGTCCCACTCGAGAAAGTGGTGTGCTGCCACTTACCGCTTCCTCTGCGTCTGCCAGCTGACATCCCAAACATGAAGTCAGGTTAGGGAAGGACGGCCGTTTTCTTGAGTCAAAAGCCCAGCAGGATTGCATTATAAAGTATCTGTAAAAGCAACAGAACAGGGGCAAGATGAGAAAATCTGAACAGAGAAAAGGGATCATTTTTCACATAATGAAGCACCCCTGGCTGCCAGGGAGCTGCTTATTTGTGGCATGTTTGTTTTGTGGCAAGTACTCAACTGGATTGTGAACTCCTATCCGAAAGGACAAATTCGATGATGGACATAAATGCATTTTAAAAAAACAATGTGGACTAGAAGTGAGGAGATATTGTCTTATCACCCTTACAGATCCCTCAAGCAAAGGAATTGAAACCCAGAAGTGAGAGTGCCTTAGGGCAGGAAAGGCTCAGTTTTGTTCAGAAACCCCCAAGGAGGAGTTTTCTTTTCTAAAAAGGAATCATCTGAGCATTGCATTAAGGAGCTTTACTTTTTTTTTCTCATGTATTGGAACCTAGACAGACTGAGCATTTCTGATTGCAGCCACTTTATAGTCTGTGTGAACTTACATTTCTTCTGTAGCATAAAATGGCTGGTCCATTTTAAATCCACTCTGAATGAGTTTATAGAAGTTTGCGTCCACCGGAATGCCAGGGTAAGGATTGACACCTGAAGGAAACATGGGGAGTGTAAGCATTTACTCATTCTTCATTTCTTTATTCATTCAGTTAACAAACGTGTGGAGAGCTCCCGTGCGCCAGATGCTGAATTGTCCTGGGCTGCTACTGGGCGAAGTCATGGCTCTGCTGTTGAGTAGGTAATAGGCTGAAGACAGAGCCATCCACCCCAGCAAATAAACATCAAGTGGCACCTGTCGCAACAGAAGTAAGACTCGGGAGCTCTGGGCCCATTCAAGGTGGCATTTCATCCACTCTTTGACTTAGGAGCCAAGGACGATGCAGAAGGACAGACAGTCCAAAAGCCCAGTGCCGGAGAGGGCAGCAAACTACAAAACTCACCGAGTGAGAATATCTCCCAGAGTAATATTCCGTATGACCAGACATCACTTTTAATTGTGTAGATCCCTTCGAATAAGCTCTCAGGAGCCATCCACTTCACAGGGAGGCGGGCCTGTGCAAAATCCAAGCGGGAATGAGTAGTGAGTTTTCCGCACACAAACATCACTTCTTGTCTCTTGTGAGCTAGAAGATGAATTTTATCTTCCTAAGGCCACCCTGAATGCTTTATTGAGAAAATCGTATTCCTTGTGCAGAAGTGTTTCATTTCAAATTGACATTCTAACATAGTAGCCTAAAAAAAACCCACCCATATTTCTCTAAAATTTACCTTGAACAAAACTTGTGCTTGCAATTGGGAAGTTCAACAGTAGATACTTTCCATTAAGGAGCAGCCAGTCAGCTGCCCAGAGGTGAGTGGACACTAGGGAATTAGTGCACAATTTTGTTAAAGCATTTCTTGGAAGAACTTTAGTGGAAATGCTCTCCACAAGAATGTGGTGAAGGGAGTATATGTCATCACTTCCAGAAATGATAGCAGGCTGGCTTCTGTGGCTTTAATAATTTCCAGTAGCATGAAATGGGGATTTTGAATGAGTACAGCCTCAGATTAGAATCAAGATGGGGACAAAGAGCATTGTGCAGTAGTTTCTTTTTCATGGGTTGGGGAACCCTTCACAGTGTACGGTTATTCTGTTGAGTAAAATCAAAGCTCAAGATAGAAACCCTAGCTTAAATCCTCCACAAATTGATGAGCTGATAGAATCAAGCAGGCTAGTCTGGCTAATTTGATCAGCTAAGGGAATTAATCATAGTTGCAAATGTGATTCAGCTTCCCACATAAGAGACCACCAGCTAGTAGGGTAGAAACTGCATAGCCATAGGTGTGCAGTCATATTTGTGACTTCAGCTACAATGAGGCACAGATCTAAAATCAGCTAAGATGATGGATTATTTGAATCTAGTGGGAATACAGTTGAATTTGATTTTTAATATTTATTGGACCTTCACTCTGGACAGGAACTTTCAAGTGGGTTTTACTGGTTCTGGGTTTTGTTGTTGTTTTTTAATCTTCACCTGAGGATATTTTTTCCATTGCTTTTCAGAGACAGTGGAAAGGTGAGAGAGAGAGAAACATCGATGTGAGAGACATACATCAATTGGTTGCCTCCCGCATATTCCCTGACCAGGGCGGGGGATTGAGCCTGCAACCGATGTACGTCTGCAGCCGGGGTATGGCCCTTGGCTGGAATCAAATCTGGGACCCTTCAGTCCATAGGCTGATACGCTAACCACTGAGCCAAACCAGCCAGGGCTGGTTCTGGGTTTTATTGGTTCATTCCCACGAGGATGCTGAGGTCAGTGTATAATCCCCATGGGGAACACTGTATCGTGGTTATACAGAGCTCAGGCTCAGACCATTCACGCTTTAATCCTTGGGCTGTGTAATCACAGGAAGTTATGTGTCTGCGCCACAGTTTCCTCACCCACAAATGGGCACTTTAGAATTAACTGAATTGATATATATAAAGCACTTAGAACAGCGCTTAGCTCACGGTGAGCATGACATCAGCATTTGTTGTTATTATTTCACAAGTAGGAACGATAAAGCAGTAGAAACCCCAAAAATGAAGAGACCAAAAGAAGACTAGGGGCTTGAATCCAGGTGTTGTAATTCTTAACAATCATACTCTTTTAACTACACAATGTTACCATCTAGTATTTCTAATACTTTCCTTGTAAATAACACACCTGCCCTCAGTTTTTTTAAGCAAGTAGATTTAGTCATAGTCTCGGTTTCCCTGTGTAATAACAATACGATGACAAACATTCATTAACTAATATTTAATTTAAATTTGTGCCTTATACAATTTTATATTTAATATGTAATTTACATGTTGTACTTTATTGTAACTATTAGCTATTCCCATCATTGGAAATATAACTCAGTAGTCACTTTATAGTTAAGGGAACTGAAATAAATTCAAGTAATGAGATTTGTTTTTGAGTGTGGCTTGCACTCAAAGGACCCTAACTGACCTATTCTGATGAGCCCAAGGATAGATGTGTGGCTGTTTTGCTCACCTTTTATTACAGATGGAATATTCCCTGGAGCTGCAGCAAACTTAAGCATAAGAAAGCAAACTGCTGCCCTAGTTGGTTTGGCTCAGTGGTTAGAGCGTCAGCCCGCCAACTGAAGGGTCCTGGGTTCAATTCCAGCCAAGGGCACATACCTCAGTTGCAGGCTCAATCCCTAGCCCAGATCAGGGTGTGTGGGAGGCAACCAATCGATATGCCTCTCTCACATAGATCTTTCTCCCTCTTTCTCTCTCTCTCTCTCTCTCTCTCTCTTCCACTCTTTCTGAAAAGCAATGGAAAAAATATCCTCAGGTGAGAATTAAAAAGAAAAAATAATAAATAATAAATGCTCACCACAACGACAGAACACAAAATAACAGTAGAAAAACATGTAAGAAACAGCAGTCTCACATTGCCTCTGATAACGTAGTTGGAATCGCTCATGATATCTCGAGCCAATCCAAAATCACATATCTTCACCACTTTCCCACGGGTTACCAGCACATTCCTGGCTGCCAGGTCTCTGTGGACACACTGTAAAGAATGACAATGGAGAGTTATTTGCTATGGCGCAGAGTCTAACAGTGTGCAGCCTTCGAGTTCAGCAGGAGTTACAGGTGAAGGAAAGTATAGTTCATGTGTTGTCTTAGCGTTGCTGGGCCATGAGCAGTCATCATGAAGTGTAACCAAGTCAGTCAGTGAACCCAGGGCTCATTTCTCCAGCTATTGTGGCTGCAGACATTGTGCTGCTCATGGAACGTTCCCAGAAGCCAAAGGGGATGGATTCTTAGAAAGGAGAGGAAACCTAGCCAATGTCATATCTTGATATAAATAAGAGACACAACAGGGCCCTCTGCTGAGCTCCCAGAGGGATTTTCAGAGGCCATCTGCCAGCACCCTTATTGCGGTAGGGAAGAAAATAATCTCTTTTCTGACTGAAAAATAGTTTTGGCAAAAAATGGGTAGCCTCAAAGAAAATATTCAGAAAAAAACTAAAAAATAAGTTTGGGGAGGTTGACTAAAGTGGAATCAGGAAAAATACCTGAATTGAAACATGATATGACATTAATCCAAGTGGTCAAGAAAATTAACTCTAAGAAGGAAGATTTTTAAAGAAATAGGGCACTAGTAGCAAAGGTCCAAAGGCCTATCTTCAGTACTTAAAAAACAAAAACAAAAACCATAAAGACTCAAATTCCTGCAGCTCTCCTTCCTCCCTACCCAGCTTGCTGAGAGTGTTGTCCACTTGCGGGCTCCCTTTACATTTCCCCGGCTTCCCCAGCAGGCCCGGCAGCCGCAGCTGCTCAGGCACAGGGCCAACCCAGGCAAGATTTGATTGGGCCTCTCAGGGGAATGCGGTGCTGTTGGCCAGCCCTCCTCCTTCAGGTCTTTCCTTCTGTGAGTTCTGCAGGTCACTCACCCGTTTTCTTCCTGCTGCTCTGGTGGTTCCACATCCTCCCCTGAGACACTTCATCCAAACCCAGGGATGCAACTACCAGCACCCAAATCTCTAGCTCCAACCCAAACAGTTCCCTTGAGCTTCAGACAGGCATAGCCAAGTGTCTACTTTGTTGCCTAATCAATCTCACATTCAACGTGTTTAACTCATGACCTTTCTCAACAAACTTCCTCCTGATTACGAATTCCTGACCCCATCCCGTGTTCCCTGCTGGTTTTCCTTTAGAAAGGCGTTTCTGTACCACCTCCCCTCCCCAGGTCTGACGCGCCTGTCCCTCCCCTGGGTTCCCAGTTCTTACTGGAACACAATACTTATCATGCTCCAGTATAATCATTGATTTGCCTGACTGCTCATCTCTTAAAAAATAAAAGCGAAAACCACCCAGTGCTCAAGTGATGTTTGAGGGAATCACATAGACTACAGAGGAACCTGAGGAGCAGCCACAGGAAGGAAAACAGGAGACAGTGCCATCATGATTCAGGGGAAGGCTTACAGGGAAAACAAGGCGAGAGGGCCTAAGACAAAAAATTCTCATTACAAGCCCAGGGGGGAAAGGCAGTGCTCCTTGACCTCCAGTTGTGAGCAATTTGAGTATTTACTTAACTACAGGCAGCCAACTGGGACAGACAATTCAGGTGGATAACCCTCCAGTGTCTACCAAGATCCTTGCGAAAGCACTACTGTAGTGGTGCAGGTGAACTATACGAATTAAAACTCGGACAAGGGGAATCTGACAGCAGGCAGGCAGATGAAGAGAAGACTGTCTCAGAGGTGAAGGGCGAGAAGATACTATGAGACAGTAATTTTTTTAAACTATTGGGCAAGGATGCCCAAATTTGGAAAAGAAGAGCAAAGAAGGTAACAGGCACTTTTAATATCCCGGGGGGGGGGGGACGGACACCCTGCACTTCTAGTTGAGGTTGTGCTAACTACAGGGTGGGCAAAAGTGGGTTTACAGTTGTTGGGTATGTAAAACAGTGAGGCTACTGCAATAATCATAACCTGCATGTCTTTTTCCATACAAACAGCTATAAACCTACTTTTGCCAACCCCTGAATATAGATTAATTTGGAGATAACTGACTTCTCTTTTAAACATTAATTCTTTCCTATAAACATAGCAAAACTCATTTATTCAGGGTTTGTTTTTTGTCCTTTAGTAAAGTTCACAGGTTTCTTTCATATAAAGATGTTTCTTGGTATGTTTATCTCAAGATGTTTTATAGGTTTAGTTGCTGTTATGAATAGAATTTTTTCTAGTCTTCAAAGCTATTGGTTTATTTCATGTTAATCTTTTTAAAAATTGAGATGTAACTGGCATGTAACATTGTATTAGAGACTTTTTTTTCCAAGTATATCTTTATTGATTTCAGAGAGAGGAAGGGAGGGGGAGAGAGAGAGAGAAACATCAATGATGAGAGAGTCGATCAGCTGCTTCCTGCACGCCCCCCTGCATGTGCCCTGACTGGGGATCGAACCACGATCTCCAGGATCCTGGGTCGATGCTCAACCGCTGAGTTACGCCCGGCCGGGCTAGAGACTAATTTCTTAAAGGGAAAAATACAGTTGAAATGATTCTCTCCAAATTCAGGGAGAAAGAGGAGAGAGGAGGCAAAAGGAGGGAAATGGAGGAGAGAAGGAGGAAAATAAAAGACTCAAAGGAAAAAGAGGAGAAAAAGTTTGGGAAATAAAGAGAAGGTAATGGAAGGTAAGTAAATGAGGACAGAAAGTAGGTGGAAATGGTTTGAATCTGCTTGTAGGCAGGAGACACTTGAAATGTCAGAGAACAGCAGGGCTGAAAGACAATTATACAAAGAACACGAAATTGACATAGATACCATGCTGGAGGCAGGCTCCAGGACCTTCTCACCACGGTCCTGACGGATCGTGGAGGTAGTAGGCAGGCCTCCAGGGCTGCTGCCCGTCGCAGGACACTTCGAAATAGGCACAGGGTGGCAGCTTAGAAAGCAGGGAACTCTGTGTTTGAGCCTCCTCTTATCCCGAGTCAAATGCTCATGTGCAAGGCACGGCCTGACAACCTGGGCTGTCTAAGGAAGGCCCGGCACAGCTGCACCTCGTTGTGAGGGGGGGTTCCTGAGGACTTCCTGCCTGGACACGTCAGGGTCACTGGGAGGGCTGTAATACCCATTACCTCATACCGGCCCTGAGCCTCTATCTATAATTAGCCAATAACCAGGTAACATTCTAGGTGACTCCAACAGTGGACAAGGCTGGGAAAGATAGGCTAAGGGATATAAGTTAAAATAAACAAGGAAAAAACCCACATCTTTTTCAAAATTTTCTTTTGTTGTTGTTGTTAGTTTCTTCTTTAAGGAGCTTACCGACTTAAATTCCAGAAATTCCATTCCTTTGGCAACTTGATAAGCGAAACAAAGAAGATCTTCAAATGTAAGCACATTCAGGTCCTCTTCTTCCTCCAGTCTTTTTTGATTTTCATATTCAATTTCATCTGTAAAATAGAACCGGTCCTCATTTTTGCCAAGACTCTAAGAAGTGGCCTTATTAAATAAATCTCTATGAGGAAGTTATTAAAGCCACCATTAGATGAGGTACTAAGCTGTGCAAGTGCAGCCCTCACATCATTTTCCTGGTCGGACGAGGGCTATTTATGCTGAGAGCTATGCAGCCCATGAAGAGTCACCTGAAGACTCTTTTTGGTTAGAGGGGTAAATGAATTCTCCAGCTGCTTTGCTGACAGATGGCTTCTGGATCAGCCAGGAGTCTCAGATGCTCTTCTTTTGCGGTAGGTAGTTTTGTCACGTTGGGAAAATAATTCACATCAATCTAACACATTTTAGGAGCCATACTATACACTCACTGTTCTTCCATTTAATCCTTTTAATAGTCTGATGAGGGAAGTATTATTTGGCCCATTTTACAAAAGAGAAAATTGTGACTCAGATTGTTAAATAATTTACCCAAAGTCATCCAGCCAGAAAGTGAAGGAACCAGAGGTTAACACAACTTCTGTATGACTCAGCATCTTTTCCATGTACCAGGTAATGGCATGGCTCTAATAAATTTATGACTTTAAGAATAATAATCTGATCCAACAAAATGGCCCTCAGTATTTATTAAACATTAACATAAGATTCACAATACATAAACTGTTGGTTTTTAACTACTTTTAAAGCAAATATGCGTTCAGAGAGCCTACAGATAACAGTAGCAAAGTAAAACATGCTTTTGCATCTATACATCTTTTAAAAAAGATAACAGAACTCTTGTATCCATTTCTATTTTTAAGTGCTACTAATTAGAATAAAATATTACCTTTGGGTTGAAAGGAATTCTCATTGAACCCTGAGATATGATCCGAGTCCTGGTGTATTTGAACTTCTTGTGAACCAGGCATACTATTTAAAAAAATTGTTATTTCATTATTTATGGTCTTCTGAGTAGACACTTTATTTTTTAAAAAATACAGTTCATCAAAGAAATCAATTCCAATTATAAATGGGCTTTTAAATTAAAAGCACAGCATCAATTTGTTCACTTTTTGTAGAATTAAAAACATCTGTGTAACTGAGCCAGTCTAACTAGGGGCGTAGTGGGCCTGGTATCTGTGTGGAGTCTTACAGTTCAAAGATGACTTCAGTCACTCAACCCCTACAAGTCTACAAGCTGGTGTCAAAGTCACATTTTGTAAAAGAAAACTTGGGCTTGGGAGATAAGTATGATTGGCTGAAATCATGGAGCAGGTAGAGAGTGCAACTGTACCTCAGTCTTCTGTTTCTAAGCTCAGCTGTCTTTCCCTGTAACAGCTCAAGTGACACAGGTCTACAAGGACCTTTACATTTTCTACCATCCTCCTTTTTTCAAGGTGACCTTTGCAAAGCTTATTTCCTTTTCTTGTGAAATTAATAAATAGCAATAATGCCAATCTCTTGTATGGTATATAATATAGAACTCTTCACTGAGGAACTTCTATGTATTATGTACAATGATTCAACTTATTTCAGCATACAAGCTTACCCCAACTTAGAGTTTCTATATCTTTAAAAATGGCTTAAAGCTTTCAGGCCACAAATATTCCAAAAGTAACTGTTTCAGTGCATTTTGTATCCCAGTGTCAGACTGAATGAAAGGCACTGAGTTCGCCAGCCTTGGTTATTACTAACCAGGGACTGCTGGTCATACACATCTGATTCCTTAGGACAGACTTTCTGTTCTAGAATGCAGATGACATTAGAATTGTCTCAGCTGTAGAATATGAACTGAGAAATGAATATAAAAGGGAGGACTAGTGTGACAGGTATAAATCGGTGAAGGGCAACTGCACAAAGACATGCGCGGGGATCTCCGAGGGGCCTTACGGGCTTTAGGTGCTGGGTCTGTATCAGACCTTAGGAGGCCAACGGCCTGCCCTGAAACATCTGCTAAGTAAAGAAAGCTGGATCTCAAATGTACCCTCCAAAAGTTCCCCAATAAAGATAAAAGCCTCCGACAAATGTGCCTTTAGGATAATGGAGAGCTTTCACATATGCAGGGAAGTAGGAAAGCACTGTGGATCAAGGAACGACACTATCAGAGTGCCTGTGAATTCATTCAGAGAACGGTGTTACAGAGTTACGATGTTCAAGCAGTTAGCAAGAAATTGCCAAGGATAAGGACAAGCACCCCACCAAACTTCCCCAGCCTCATCCATACACACCAAAACCAGGGCTCTGCCAGTGCCGAGAGTCAGGATTCCCACGGATGGAGGGATGCACAACACAGAGCACAGAGGCAACTGTTACCATAACTTTATTCTGCCCTCATCACATTATGTCAATGGATCTATCCTATTTTTTAAAATCCAATTTATTCCCTAGCCAGTTGCTCAGTGGTTAGAGCGTCGGCCCTCAGACTAAAGGGTCCTGGGTTCGATTCCAGCCAAGGGCATGTACCTCAGTTGCAGGCTCAATCCCTGGCGTTGGTCCGGGCACGTGAGGGAGGCAACCAATCGATGTGCCTCTCTCACATCGATCTCTCTTTCTCTCTCCCTCCCTTCCACTCTCTCTGGAAAGCAATGGAAAAAATATCCTCAGGTGAGGCTTAAAACAAAAACAAACATTAAAAAAATCCAATTTATGAGGTAAGAGCTCTCTTGTGCAATATTCCCAGGACTTCTCTTCTTTCACCAATGCCTACATGTTAACCAGCAGGACTGAGGGACTGAAAAACATACCTTTCCCAAACTAAATATGTGCATAGGGTGTGATTTAGGCACACACAGGTGGACAGAGACTGGCTTAGCTGCAGTGCCTGGAAGTAGGAAAGGTTATTGTTCCAAATCAACAGGGAAACTCTAGCAAAGATAAGTGACTTTTCTAGGTCTTAGAACCCACGGACTCCTCAATGCTGGAGTACGGCCTTTAGAAGCTGGCCGGGCGTGTGAGAGGGGAGGTGTGTAACCATCATACTTTGCACGTGTCCTAGAATGCATAATCATAAAAACCTTAACCTATTCTCTTACCTGGAATTTGGATGTGACTGGAAAGTGGGGTAAAAACTGAAATTGTGTTCCTTGAAAATCTCTGTCCATGTCCTGTGAAATTTTTCCCTTTTACTTCTTAGATAGTTGAGAAGATCGCCATAGCAACAATATTCAAAAATCAAGTAAACTGGCCCTGAAATAGTGACAATTTTAATTATAGGTAGATAAATGCCAAGTAATTTTTTCACATGTCTGTGTAGCAGGGAACATGTTATACTCGATAAGAACTCACTTCTCCCCTGACTTTGGGAGAGTATAACTCTTTCTGAGCCTGTCTCTTCTTATACATTAAATTCAATTTCAGCTTTTTGCTCACACTCCTTTGTAAAATAGTGTCTCCTTGCCTTCCACTTTGGCCCATTAACATGCGGCCTCACCAATAACCACTGTCTACCTAGATTCCCCAGTTTGCAATTGGAAATAATATGCGAGCTGCATGATGAGCACTTGGTAAATACATGCTGATTCGTGGTTTGCCTGAAGAGGAAGAAATAGATGCCTCATCCCCTCTGTGATCCATTTGCTCTTTTGCTCTTTTAGTCTCAGTCCTAGGCCAGCTGTCCCAGAAAAAATTACTCTGAGGCACGTCCTTCGGGTATTTCTATGCAGAAGTGAAAGAATCAGAGTGCATGTTCTGTTGAATTCTAGGAAAATAAAGTTTGAAATCCCTCCTTGGCTGTGCATCTTTGAAGCAGCCCACTGGGGCAGTGGCCACGCTCAGCAGCCCTCCGCAGCTGGGGAGAAGGTAGAGGGAGGACACACAGAATGTACTTGCAGTACGGTGACTGCTTTTAAGTGGGTTAGAATCGTGGGGCACGTCCCAATAAAGAGAGGCATCCTCTACACTGACCCATCTGCTTACAGCACACTCACGTCTCACTCCACGTGGGTTCGAGGACCCACACCGTGACTGAGAAAATAGGAAACATGAGAACAAACGTCTTCTTTGCCTTCAGGCTAACCTGTGTGCGATCAGGAGTTCTGAGCAGGAATTGGTTACCTGACTGAGTGCACGCTCCCAGCAGATTCACGATATTCTCGTGGTTCCCCAGGTGAGTCATCATTTTGAGCTCGGACATGAGAGCTGCTCTTTCAGAGCTGTCTGCTTTTTCTGCCAACAGAAGAGCATAAATGTAAAACCAAAGTAAAATGGGAATTTTAGGTCATTTAATAAATTAAAACTTTCCTCAGTTCAGAGGACATTTGCATAAAAATTTTAAAAACACGTAAACTACTACATGAATTTTGAATAATATCTTATGTTTTAAGACAGAATTTCAAATACTATAATAATATAAAAGTTGAATCTAATAATGTGCCTTTCTATTGGATTTCCTCTACCAAAATTAAAACCCTTAATATTGACTCTTAAAATGCAAAATAAAACAAAACAAAATAATAAGAAATAACTTTTCCTCCACAGAAGTTAATACATACACTGAAGGGAAAAGCTCTTTTTTTTTTTTTTACTCTTAAATTTGTTGAATTCATAGAGAAACAAGCTACGAATGTCAGTGAAGGTGGCTGGCTCCAGCCTGTTGGCCCCCAGGTCTACAACCTTAAATTTGTAAGTGGGTCCAATGGTGAGGACCAATTCTCACTAACCAAGCTCTCAAGAGACTAATTAATTGATCATGAGGAATATGACTGGTGAGTAGGCTGGAATGAATCTACTTGACTATGCATTCTTTCTCTGGAGAAAAGTCTAGGTAGCTTGGCAAATTGTACTCATAATCTTGCTTAGAAGCATAGCATGAGGGTAATTACTGAGGAATTCAAAAGTCTTATGTCACTGAGGCTGATGTGCCAGCTGGTCAGAGCACCCTTGCCCAGGTGATGCGGGAGCCCTAGAGGCAACGACAGGGTTTTGGGGGCTTCCCTATCCAGGCACCAGGCACCCACCCCTCTGTTAAGTTATTATTTCTTACAAACATAGTAACTTCTCTTTACATTCAATGAAGATTTTATTAGATATTTCCAGGTCCCTTTACTTAGTCCTGGAAGACACCCTAGCCTTTATGGTGGCTTTTCCAGAGCACTGATGCCAACAGAATCTTATTTCCAACATTGTGGCTTGGGCATGAGATCTTTCACTTGCACATTGTGACCCACTAGCACTTCACGTCTTCTGCTGCTTCATGTTGTATAGGGACTTGTGGCTTTCAATTGTCCATGTTTTATTCCTCATAACCAAAATAATACATTTTATGGGTGCTTAACTTTTTCAAAGCATTTTCATATACCATTACCTGACATTCATTCATTCATTAAACAAGTGTTTATTGAGGGCCTACCATGTATGCAGCAATGTGTCAAGCATTGAGGGAATAAGTAATAGACAAGACACAGTCCCTGCCTTCCTGGAGCTTAGAGTCTCCTGGAAAAGGGTGACATGAACAAACAATTACAATGTAGTATGATAAATGCAATACGGGAAATGAATGTAAGGGTGCTGTGGAGTCACACCAGAAGGACACCTGACCTAGCCTTCAGAGGGATAGGGAAAGGGAAACCAAATGTCTATGTTGAGAGCTGAGGAAAAATAGGAATTAATTATGTGAATGCACAGTGAGGAGGTAGAGAGAACATTTTATATTGAAAGAACAGAACAGGCAAAGAGCAAGGAAGAAGAGACCATAGCAAAACAGATAGAGGCCCCGCCCTCTTGAGGCTTATAGACTAATGTGGCAAATAAGATATTGAGTAATTAAACAAAGATATAACTATATATTGTGATAAATTCTATGGGGGGGAAATGTCTATAGAGAGCTAAGACAGCAGCTAGCAAGAAATTTGATCCCGTCTTTGGTGTGAGAGCATGTTTCCCCGAGGAAGTGATATTTAAGCTGAGATCTGAAGGAGGAGTGATAGAGAACTATGTGGAAGGGGAAGGGCGAGCAGAGAGGCTAGGCCTGTTCAAGGCTCTGAGCTGCAAGGGAGCACTGTGCTCTGGAGAAACTGAAAGAAGGCCAAGAGTTCAGGGCAGAGTGGTGACCACATGCAGGGCTGTGTAGGGTATTTCAAGAGTAACTGAAAGCAACTGGAAATGGTAGGTAGGAAAATGTCAAGATCTGCTTTGCATTTCATAATCGTCACTTGGGCTTCAGTATAGAGAATCTGAAAGAAAGTAGGAGGGCATGTAGGGTAGCTGCTTGGAAGGCTATGGCAGCTATTCAGAAGAGATGAACTTGGACTAAGGTGGCAGTAATAAAGATAAGAGGGAGGGTGGACTAAAAGGACACTAAGCAGAAACCTGGTGGGAATCACTCCTGGGGTGTTAGAATGGGGATAGTTTCAAGGATGAGTCCTAGGTTTCTGGTTTGCCCAGTTGTGTGGAGAGGGTTGGAAGAGTTCAGCTTGGAGAAGCTGAATTAAAGGGACTTCTGAGACAGCCAAGCATCTGGATACATGACCCTGAAGCTTAGCAGAAAGATTCCATCATGAGAACCACTGGTGTTCAGGATAAAGTCACAGGCATGGCTGAGACGGCCTATGGGGAGCATGTGGAATGGAAGTGGAAGGGGGCCCAGGAGTGAGCCTTCCAGGGCTCCCCATAAAGAACTGGCCAGAAGACAGCCAGGAAGGGCTGTGAAGCAGTCAGTGAGGTAGGAGGAAAAGCAGAAAAAACGGTGACATGGAAACTAAAAGAAAAAAGGCACTTAAGGATGGAGAAGAGTCAGTCCTGCCAATTTGTGTTAAAAATTCAAGTCACATGCCCATTAGACTTTAGTTCATTGGAGGTCACTGACCACCTGAGCAAAAGCCAGGGGGTTGGGCAAGGGATTTTGCAAAGTGAACTAAGGGGAGGGGTGGAGGTGTGAGCCAGATGGGCGTGGATAGAGCCAGGAGTGAGAGATGATACAGAGAGCTCCAATTTGCTCTTCTACCCAGAGTATACATCAAAATGGCAGAAACAACATCTCCCTGTAGCAACAGTACTCCCAGATACTGAAGGTTCCCCCAGCTCCCCCCCAAAAAAAGCTAAACAAAGAGAAGAGGAAGAAGAGGCGGAGTTTTGGATTCATGACTTGCATTTTATATTCATGGCTTGGTTGACACTAACCCGACACACCTCATTCTCAGCTTTGAAGGGTGGTGAGCCTCACCCACAAAAATGATGGGAAAGAGAAGGGGAGGCGGGAGCCTGTGCCGCCCACCTTTGTGGCTACCATTTCACTGTACCTTTCAGCATTTTGACAGCAACCTGGATGGAGACTTCTGTCTTGCTAATTCCATAAGCTGTTGCATTCATCACTTTTCCAAAAGCACCTGATCCTAGCACCTTCCCTGCGGGAGAAATGGTGAATGAGTACAAGTTCGAGATTTTCCCATAGAAAGGCAATGCTACGGAAACACCTCGAACATTCGATTCTTACCAAATTCTAAATTTTCTCTTGGAAACTCCCACTTCAGGTCATAGTCATAGTCTCTGAAATCAATGTAGAAGTATTCGTTATCCAAAGAGCCGGTCACCTGGACCATCTGCAGTTGGCTTTCATACCTGTATTGCTTCAGGGATAAAGCAGCGAGTCCATTAGCAACAGGCAGCTCTTCAGAAATAGGAAAGCATGATACATTTTTACCTTTGAGTTTTTGGTTGTGTTTTTTTACCTTTTTGTACTTGTGACAAATTAGCACGGTTAAAATGGCAATGAAGGGGACACAGAGCCCGATGGCTGCATAGAATGAGATGTTGTCCTGGAAGAAAGGGAAGGGGCCTGCAATACAAAAGTTTAGGATTCCTGATTGGTATTATAGTGAATGCTCGTCATGATCTCGCACACCCTGTTTGAGTCACTGGGACTTGCAACCTTACAAGCTCTCTGCAAGATACTCCACTACTCGTGGAAATCGGGCAGTATAAAGGAAGAGCTTCTTCCTAGAACATTTTAAATGATCTTACATTCTTAGGATTATAAGAATTACATCTATTTAAACCCACAGGACAGACAAGTCAGATTAAAAAAAAACCACAAAACATATTGAGGACATTATATTGTATGAATGTGGAGACCTTAAAGGATCCTGGTGATTCTGAACGATAGGTGTAGGCAGCCAGGTTTCAGAATTAACTTAGGGTGGCTCTAAAAAAATAAAATAAAGATCCTAAAACAGCAAGCTAAAGGCAAATAAGGAGATTAAGCAAAAGGGAAAGCGGCAGCTGCTCCAAATTACTAAAAATGTTTTTCTAAAATTAGGTCTTTCGGGACAGTCACTATTGTGGGACTCAGGGTTCCACCTCCAGGGTGAGCCGCGGAACCTCGCGGAGAAGCGGCTCCGCCCCGCCTGCAGGGCGGCGGGCGGTCCCCGGGGATTCCTGCCTGACTCAAAAAAGCCTTCTTGCATCACACACCCAACCTTGTAAGTTCTTGTAAAATTCCCCAAACACAAAGGACCAGCAGGGACCGACTCCGAGCGGGAGTTCCCCAGCTGTGCGCCCCGGCGGCAGCTGCCTACCCGGCCCGCTCAAAAGCACGGTCTCGCACGACGTGCCCAGGGAGTTGTGGGCGCAGCACTTCACCAGGGCCCCCCGGACGGCCTGGCTCACGTTCAGGGTGCTGCTCGATATCCACCGGCCGAACACCTTCCCGTTAGCCCTCCTGGTCCAGATTCCTTCCGTGATTTCTTCCGTGCAGCTGAAAAGAAAGGGCAGACAGAGCGGTGAGGAGGGGGCGCGCGGCCTTCAGCCTGCACGCGACGCCCCCTCTAGGGAGCTGCCCAGCGCCAACCCGCAGGAGTGACCCTGAGCCTGCAGAAGTGCGGGGGACTGGGAGCGAGCATTGTAAACGCTCATCACTTCTTCAACTGCATTCATGAGCAAGAGCCGCTATGTGAGGGTTTCGCGTTCTTCCAAAGCAAGAGGCGCCCGCGTCCGTCGTATTACTTGGGGGCGGTGCGCGAGCACTTCCTCCAGGTCCACGCGGGCGAGGGGTACCCATCCGCCGAGCAGGACGCCTGGACCCCCGACGCCTTGGCCAGCACTTGAGGTTTCCCTGCAGAGAACAGCAAGGAAATGAAGCTCACGAGGCACAGGGCTTTCCAGAAACGGTTTCACAGTCAGTTTCATTTAGGCCGCCCCTTTACTCCGAGCAGTTTGTGCTTCTGGGGGGGTGTCCCAGGCGGGGTGACACGAGACCTCCGGCTGTCCCTCGGCCACGTCATTCATCCCCCCGCACGGCGGCCCTGCAGAGCACCGCTCCGCCACAGCCAGGCTCAGCACAGAGCTGGGGTTGCGACCTCCATCTACCTGAACACCCCGAAATGATTCTTAGCTTCAGAAGCGTCTGCAAAACTTCCAATAACATGTACTCTCATCTTTTTATAGATCAGAGAAACAAAAATTATTAAAATAAGTAAATGGCAGGTAATATGACTTTTGGCCTTTCTTTAGTACTTTTGACCTTTCCAAGTACTGAAGTCAACAGTCACAACGCTAAACACATTTACGGAGCACATGGAATACGTCTCTTAGCTTCAAAGGACGAGCACAGGTAGAGAAATGTGTATAAACAAAGCTAGTAGGCACGAAAGTAAACCTTCAAAATGCTTTCGCATATAAAGTGTTACAGCATTGCTTCTAAACCATTACTTAGCTCTTTCTGATTATAGTTAATAAATAGTTAAGGAGTTATAAGACTGAATTTAAATTTCTTAATAATTTGACTTACTTCTTATATTCAGCGTGAACATTTTTGTGAACTGGGCGTCATCATTTTCTGCATGGAATATGTATTCTCCTGGCTGGTGTTTGTGGTTGCAAAACTTAGATATGCTGTTTGAAAAAAAAATTAAAGACAGACTTAGCCCAATTCTTACAGTAGATGCTGAAATGAATGATGATATGCATGGGAGGAACCTCCCTTGAGACACTCATTCTCTAAAGTTCAATGGACAAGGAGGTGTCTGTATGCTGGGCCCTTGCTACTCAAAGTGGGTTTGGTGGACAAGAAGCACCAGTTCCTGTATTATCTGGGAGCATGTTACAAATACAAAATCTCAGGCCCTGACCCAAACCTACTGACTCAGAATCTGCATTTTAAGATGTTCTCCACGTGGTTCATATGCAAATTAAGAATTGAGACATGTTGATCTGGGCCGGGGCTCCTCAGAGAGATAAGAAGGTTCCCGATTCTTCTGTTCTACACATTCTGTACTAGTCCAACTTCCCAGAAACATGGAAACACCTCTGTAGGTGGAGAAGCCCATAACTCCCTAGCTTCCTAAAAGAATGGCTCTCTAACATTGGTCCAAGGCAAGACCTATGATGAATCCTTGACAGAAATAGTAATTAATAGTGATGAGGGCTCGCATCAACTGAGTTTGTACAAAATCTTTGGGCCATCTCAGCAAGTTCTAGTATCCACTTGGAGTGTTCATCAACCACTCAATACATTTTGACATGGAAAACTTGATCTTAGGGTTATCCACCATGTCTACCATGTATACAGGATGCTGGCTATTGTAGTGGGATGTGGAATAGTGTAGGAGAGGTAGGGGAGTGAGGACCTATTGAATATGCTGTCATGCATTAAAGAAATAAAGTTTTGGCCCTGGCCAGATAGCTCAGCTGCTTAGAGAGTTGTCTGGATACACCAAGGTGGTGTGTTCAATCTCCAGTCAGAGCACATACAAGAAGCAACCAATGAATGCATAAATAACTGGGACAACAAATTGATGTTTCTCTCTCTCTCTTCCCCCTCCCCTCTCTGTAAAATCAATAAAAATTTTAAAAAATGAAGGTTTGCTCACAAAGTTTCCCTTAAAGAAAATAAGGCTTTTTCAGAGGTTATTTAGGCTTCCTCTATACAGACCACTTGAAGTTTTTTTAAAAAAAAAGTCTACTTATGGGCAGGGTAGAAATGTGAACAGGAGGACCCAGAGTGGAGGCCAGCCATAAACTAAGAGCTATACAGGATGCAGAAACCATAAAATATGGCTCCTGTCCTCAAAGAGATCATATCTAGGTAGATGGACAAACCTACATAAATGGAATAGTTATAACATTAAACAATATAATAAGGCCAAGAGAAGATGAATGGATCAGAGACTAATACATGAGCCAAGTTCCAATGGCTTCATAGAAGTGAGGCTTGCGCTAGGTCTTCGCAGACGAGTTAGTTTTAATGAGAGGGCAAAATCACAGACATCCAAGGAGGAGGCAAGGGCAGGACTTAAGACATGAGATGGGAATTCATATGTCCAAGAAGGAGAATAATGGGGAGGCCAATGAGCAGAGGTCCTCATTGGGAAGTGGTAAAAAAGAGGGCCAAATGGGTAGGGGAGAGCCAGTGATCAAGGACCTTGAAAACCCAGCTGAATTGTTTAGACATGATGGAGAAAGCAGAAGATGCTACGGACTCCTGAGCATGGGAGGATTATCAGGAATGGTGTTTTAATTTAGGTTGATGGCAGTACGAAGTTTATTGAAGGGAAATCTTGCGGCAGCTATAACCCAGGAATTCATTCCTTCATGCATGCATTTATTCATTCATTCTACCATCATTGGTAGAGCCTATTTGTGGGAGGAATCAGAAATATAACTGTGAGTTAGAAAAATAGATTTCTGTTCTCACAGAATTTGCAGTTTGATGGTGAAGGCAGACAAGTCAATAAGCAGTTACAGTATAATGTGGGAAGTCCTGGGAGGGGAGAAGTAAAAGTTCAGACTTGAATAGAGCGTGAAAAGATGAGTGTTCCCTAAGGCAAGGAAAATGGGAAAGGAGAGGAAAGAGCAAACCCAAGATGCACCCAGAAAAAAAGAAAAAGCAGGTGCTTGATTGGATATGGAGATGGAGGAAGGACTAGAGCACCAATTGATGCCTAAGATTCAAACTGCACAGCTAGCAACCGATGAGCAGCTTCGGGCCCGTGTTTATCTGACACCAATGTTGTGCATCCTTAACTCAGAAGCTAAAAGGCAATTCTGACTGTGAGAATTCATTGACTCAGAGAATTCACTGCTCTGCCTATCAAGTGAGCATTTAACAGGGTTTTTTTTTGTCTGCCTTGTTAACACGAAGGCTGAAGAAGTGAAAACCAAGTAGGCGTATCCCTGGCCAGGTGGCTCAGTTGGTTAGAGTGTCATCCAGATATGTCAAGATTGTGGGTTCAATCCCAGGTCAGGGCACATACAAAAATCAACCAATGAAGGCACAACTAAGTGGAACAACAAATTGACATTTCTCTCTCTCCTTTCCTCTCTCTAAAAATCAATAAAAAAAAATTTTTAAAGAGGGTGGGAGGACAGATGGAAAAGAGGAAGGGGATTAAGAAGTACAAACCACCAGTTATAAAATAAATCCCAGGGATGTAAAGTACATACAGAGAATAGAATCAATAATATGTAATAACTATGTAAGATGTCAGATGAGTACTTAGACTTATTGTGGTGACCACTTTGTAAGGCATATAAATGTCGAATCATTGATGTACATACACCTGAAGCTAATATAATATTCTGTATCAACTGTAATTTAAAAATAAAATTTAAAAATGAAGTAAAAAGGGAATTTCTTATCCTGACCTACTTCTGGACAACAAGAAGGAAATGATTGGTGAAGTGAAAGTGGTAGAATGGTTTGAGGAAAGCCAAACTATAACAATAGGGAGAAAAGTAAATATGTGATTTCCAGACTTTAGGTAGACAGAGTTTAAGTGGTCCAAGAAGAGAAAGATGTGAGCCTCTATAAGGGAAAATGTAATTCTCACTGGACAATATCCAAACACCCTGAAAAGGAACAAGAGAGGACATAAAAATGAAGCCATGTGGTTAGCCAGAGACATGCCAAAAGCACCAGTTAATTTGATAGAAAAACAAATTACCAATACAACTATTGATTATCATGTTGCCCAAAGCAAAATGTTTTGTAAACTCTTTCCTTCCTAAGGCTTTTGTGCTGTCTTCATGGAGTATCACTGGCCATAGTGTCAAGAAGTTATCATCTCACTCAAAGTCACTAATCATCACAGAGATGCAAATTAAAACCACAATGAGATATTACCTGACACCTGTCAGAATGGCTACCATCAACAAATCAACAAATGGCAAGTGCTGGCGAAGATATGGAGAAAAAGGAACCTAGTGCACTGCTGGTGGGAATGCAGACTGGTGCAGCCACTGTGGAAAACAGTGTGGTGTTTCCTCAAATAATTAAATATGAAACTGCTGTTTGACCCAGCGATCCTACTTCTAGGAATATATCTTTAGAAACCCGAAACACCAATCAGAAAGAATATATGCACCCCTATGTTCATAGCAGCACAATTTACAATAGCTAAGATCTGGAAACAGCCCAAGTACCCATCAATAGATGAGTGGATAAAAAAGCTGTGGTACATTTACACCATGGAATACTACGCAGCTATAAAAAAGGATCTCTTACCCTTTGGGACAGCATGATGAACCTGGAGAGTATTATGCTATGTGAAATAAGCAAGTCAGAGAAAGACATGATCTCACTCATATGTGGAATATAGTGAACAAAATAAACTGATGAACAAAACAGATCCAGAGACATAGAAGCATGGAACAGACTGAGGGATCTCAGAGGGAAGGTGGGGGTGGGTGAGTGGGTGGCGAGAGATTAATCAAAGAACTTATAAGCATATATGCATAACCTATGGACATAGACAATAGTGTAGAGAAGGCCTGGGGGAGTGGGGCAGGTTCCAGGAGGAAGAGATCAATGGGGGGGGGGGGGAGGAACATCTATAATACTTTCAACAATAAAGGTAAATTAAAAAATAAAAATAGGCCTGGCCCGTGTGGCTCAGTGGCTGAGCATCGACCTATGAACCAGGAGGTCACGGTTCAATTCCTAATCAGGGCACATGCCCAAGTTTCGGGCTTGATCCCCAGTGAGGGACATGCAGGAGGCAGCCAATTGATGAGTCTCTCTCATCATTGATGTTTCTATTTCTCTCTCCCTCTCCCTTCATCTCTCTGAAATCAATAAAAACATATATTTTTTTAAAAAATTGAAATACTAAAAAAATTAAAAATTAAGATAATTTTTAAAAATAATAAATAAATATCATCTCAAATGTTTTCACTCTTCCAGGTAGGAAAGTAGTCTAAATAGCCTGAATATCCAGGTCATTTTAAACTACTTGTCCTCCTGTTTATGACAGCCAATCCTAGCAATAGAAACAACTGTGTCGCTGACCCTCCTCTGGAAATTCCAAAGGGACTAACCGGTTAGGTGACCAAGAGATTCACAGCTTCCTCTTTCCCCTGGTGTTTTTCTAAAAATGGTCAGCTGTCATGAGACAGGAGATGAGGGAATTGGAATTTACACTGACATAATATCTTGGTGACTAAGAAGAGGTATTGTCATTACCACTATGGAAAGGGTTTTCTCTTCTGTTATAACTAAAATGCAGGTCATTTTTATTTTCCATTTAGCACCTAGAGGGAGGAGTTGAGGAAGGACAGGCTCTGTCTAGTGGCTCAGGGGGTAATTTGGCCATAACGTAAAAAATGTTTTACTCAAAGAACAAGGGATTATCCAAGTCAAATCAGAATGCAGAAAATAATAAAATGGGTACTAGGGAAGCTGAGAGCTTCTGAAACTGGAGAGCAGAGAGCTGGCAGGACTGAGGTGGCTTTACCAGCCCTGAAGGACACCTTCGGGAAGTGGGTGACTCTCTTCCTCAGACTGAAGTTTCTGCAGAGGTCTAAGGAGGATCTTTCAGAGGAATTTACTAAATAATCATAAAATTCTAATAATTCAGGGTTGTTGTTCTTTTGACCATGAAGGTAGGAAAAGCTAAGGTAGATTTGTTTGAAATTCAGTCTATAGAGATAGAAAACAAACAGATGAAATATCCTAGGAGCTTTTCTCAAGAGCAGGACATCAGGACTACTGGAAAGTTAGTTTAATAAAGTGTAAACACATCCAGCCAAGCCCTAATCAACCCTAGGGGAATATTTGAGGAAGTAAATTGGAGAAACGAAGCTGTGAAGGTGGGGAAGCTGAAAGACTTTTGGCGCACACACTATGACCACATCGGAGCTTTTTCAGGAGTCAAGTTATTGCATAGACCTTTCAGTTACATATAAAAACTTATATCATCTCTTGCAACACTAAGATACTGTACTTCACCACAAAATTTATTTTGATTAAATTGTTGAATCTAGGCAGTGGGAGAAGGATGCATACTGTGCTATACTTGAGTTTATTGGCAAATTTGAAAGCTTTTATGATAAAAAGTTGAAAAGAACTCAGATTACAATTTAGTCTGTCATCCCCTATCTCAAAACAGAAACTCATGTGAACAGCAAAAGACATTTAGAGCACTAGTGTTCACATCTTTTATTGTTTATTTTTTTTGCAATATTTTGATCACCTTTTTCATGAAGGAGGCCCACCTTCCTTTTGCATTGGTATTAAGTAGCCCATAGTCCCTGGTGCATCCTTATTACCAACAAACACTATAGTTCTTCAAGAACTTTTAAAAATAAAATGAACACTGAATGTGGGTGTTGTGGTAAGTGTGGTCCTTGCTGTGCAAAGAGGATGCATCTTTGGTTCATGCTATGCACTTTGAGTTGCTTTCCAGGGGTGACAACGATTCATTCACTTATTAAACACCCCTTGACTGGAGGAGGCATTATACAAGGATAGATAAATGACAGAGAAGCTATCCTTATGGAGCTTATAAACTCGCTGGTGAGTTTCACTATATCACCAGGTCATGACGAATGAGAGGTACAAAACTGGGAATCAGAACCTGCCCTGATTCGTTCATTTGGTTGGGTAGTTATGAGATAACTACTTGGGGTGAGGAATGTAGATTGTGATCATGGAATGAAATCAAATTAACTAGCCTACTAGATTGGACCATGACCCACATATCAGAAACATGGTCCTCTAATCAATGAATCTGTAAAATCTTAAGAGGTTGTACGTGATGCCAGGCAGCGTCTGGCACTTAACTGTGCCTGTGTAAATTTGAGAGGGCGGGGAGAGAAACATTACCCTATCTACCCTGGTAGCTCCATAGAGCATCAAGCTCATCAAGAAGATATTAAGGAAGTATTCGTTGAACTAAGCTGAATTGATATTTTTGCCTCTGAATCAGGTTAAAAAGAGAATCCCACAGTGCCAAGTGCTCCACTGACACTGGGTCACAACACAAAGGGAGGGGAAGTGATGGCTCCCGTACCTTCTGAACACAGATCTGTGGTAGTCAATTCAACTAGAAGGAGGGGAACTGACTCCTAACCTTCTACTTTCAAGTCTGATGATTCAGAATAAGAACTTATGACAATGGGGTGATCCTTCTAGGGCAGTTTCTCAACCCCAGACAATATTTTCCTCACCAAGGATGTATAGCAATGTCCGGAGATAATTTGGGTTGTCACAATTGGGGGTGGTGATGCTACTGACATCCAGTGGGTAGAGGCCAGGGATGCTGCTAAACACCCTACAATGCACAGGAGAGGCCCGCCCAGAACAAATCATTATCCAGCCCAAGAGGTCAACAGAGCTGCTGTTGAGAAGCCCTGAGTTAGGGGACTGTGTATCCGTCAGCGCACAGGCCTGGGAAAAACAGAGTGCCTTCAGTCACAGTCTAGCCTGAAACCAAGTTACATAGAATTCCTTTTAAGAGATAAGAGGTCTCATAGCTATAGAAAAGACAAGGGGGAAAAAAACCTTTGTTTTCCAAAGAAGGAATGAAGAATTTCTCCCATGAGAGAAACCCGAGTACAGTTGTACAGGTCCCAGGAAAACAAAATTCTCTTTTAGCATTGATTATTGGGAAATTTCTGCACCTATTTTTTGAAAACAAATCAATACACTGATAAGTAATTCTTTCCTGTTTTTCAGGGTCTTTACTTCCTCAATCCTCTGCAAATGTGCTGAGGGAGAGTCGGTGTTCTCACTGCAGCATGTACTCTCAAATAGGAAGTAGCAATCTGGTGACTCAGAAAATGCCACGGAACCCTGCTCAAATAGGATTCTTTCCATTTTTCGTGCAGTGGGTTACGCTATCTGAACTGACTATAAAACTCTCTGTTACTGTGTCCACACATGTGCTGTCTTCAGTGTCAACTCAATAATACACGAAGTCATGACACAAAACTGCTCCTCTGTCGGGGCAACGAAAAGAGTTGTGCGAAAATGATGCCAAGACCTGGAGCTCTGTGTCATCTCACCTGTACCCATCATCAAGGCCACTCTGTTCACAAGGAAATGATTTTCGAGAGAAGGTCCATGTACATCTGATTTGTGGGTATGCTTTAAACCTGACAGAAAAACAAAACTCTTCATACTGGTCAATTTCATAATCTTCATTTGTTTTGGAAGCGTTTATAAATCCCTTTTCTGTTAAAAAAAAAAAAAAAAGCATTTATGGAAATATATTGAGAAGATAAATTCATGCTGCAGGTCAGATTCGCTAGTCCAAGAAATACAGGAGACTATCCAGTTATGAGCTTGAGCTCATCACCTTCCGGAGTCAAGATTCCTCTAGGAACTGAATGTAAATAATTTACTCTCTTCTCCCCCAAAAATGTATTAATAAACCTATAGACTTTGCAGATGATTTCAAAGGTTAAAAGGGTTCCCCCAGAGCAGCCAACCATGTACAGAGTAGGGGTCCCCAGCCAGACTGGCTCTCTCAGTGACACATGCCACATAAAATAAGTTCAGGGCACAAGTCAAAGAACAACCTAGCCAGCAGTATTCACCAGGCTTCCTGTGGAACACTTCCTTATCAGTGTGATAAGAGAATCACTTCATTTCTTAACATTTTCATTACGCTGAAGGCTGCTACCTAATCTGAAATTACTTTAAAAGCATGATTATTTTCAAATCTTCCATCTTTCACCCAAATTTCAATGCATGTGGGTGCTTGTCCAGATCTCCCAGTCATTGCCCACTGCCCTCTCAGTTCTTAGAACAAGCATTTATTAACTCCTTGCTTTGTGTCAGGCTCTCTTCCAGGTTCTGGGACTACAAGGATAGAAGGAATTACTCCTGTTCTTAAGAAACTTCTACTGGAAGACAAAATTCCACAAACAGATGGTCACGTAACAATGGGGCAAGTACGAAGACAGTGACATTCAAGCGGGCTTGGTTTGACTGGAAAAGGAAGGAAGTGGGCAGCTTATGTTTGCAAAGCTACTCTGACTCTGTGTCTTTCTCAGCTTTTGATACCAACATTACATTGAAATCAGAATTCACAGCACATACCTCAGAGTCCACACCAAAGCAACTAAAAATACGAATAAAGGTTGCGTGAGCAGCCTGCATTACCTATGATGGTAACCAAAGCTGACTGACTGGGATGCTTGGAAGAGGAACAAGTGTAATATCCAGTGTTGTTTCTTTGCACTGATGATACAAAAGCAAACAGAATCCGGGTCATAGTTCTGTTTCTGGAATAGGTACTCATCTCAAAGTAGCTGCCCTAGGTTTTAATAAAACAAAATGGATTTAATGATTTCAACCTGGATTATCCGTTGGCTGTTTCTGCATTTTCAGAATACAAATGTGTCATATTACCTCCTCCAGGGCTTTATTCTCTACTTCCCAGGTGAGCCCGAATCCATGGTTTACATGAACAGCTCTGCACCTGAGCCACAAGGGTTCCCCCACTTTAAGAAATAACTGTGGCAGCGTGGTCTGAGGAGTCTGATTTAGATCTAGAAGATGAAAACATCCCAAGTAAGAAAAGAAGTGATTTTTTACTCATTGCAAAATATATGCCGAACATTCTGAAGAACAAAGATTTTAACATCATTGCAAATGTCACAAACCTTTTTATTATTTTATTAATCTTTAAAAATTAATGAATTAATAACAATCTTTTATTTTTTATTAAATCTTGTAGCACTTACAGAATCCATAATATTACATTTAAAGTGGTATATAGGGACAACAGAATTTCTGAAGTTGAATGATTACCTAAAAGGTCATGGTTAGTCTCAGATCATTTCTAAGGAATGGTCACTGAAAATAGAAATATATAACATTATGGTCTTACCTATAGTGAACAGCTTGGTACATTCCTTGCCCAGCTCATTTCTTGCACAGCATCTTATGTCTGTTCCAAATAACTCATAAAGTACACTTTCCTCCTTTGTAACAACAGCTGGACTTTCTCCTTTACAGCTACAATTAGAAAATAAATGTCATTTGACTAAACATGTTTTAAAATTACAAGTGAATGTTCAGGAGAAGAACGGTTACAGGTTCTAGAGCCTGTTTTATTAAGAGCCTGTTTAAGAGTGCAAAGGAGGGAGCAGGTCAAAAGGCAAACAAAACCCACACTGGTCATTTCAGCAGAGCTCACAGGGAACTAGTTACTCATCATCTCAACAATCTGAATAACACTAGAAAGAATTACATAATAAAACAGTTTCAATTTTTTGTGTTTGGTGACTTCTTTGTTGTTGTTTGAAGAGAGGGGAAAAGAATTGAGAAAAGACAGAAGCAGGGGAAGGAAAAGAGAGAAAAGCTTGATTAAGATTAATAATCAGTTTAACAAAGGTAGGTATCTTTTCTCTGAAGCACAGAAGGGGACAACCAATGAGAGGGAGAATAGCAAAAGTCACCAGTTCCCAGAGCTAACTGTGTCCCTCCTGAGGGACATCAGCCACATCTCAGGATTTGGCAGAGCCCCCTCCCCTCTCCTCCCTCAGCAGAGGATGGACTTTGTCCCACTGAAAGCTTCCCTAACCATCACCTTTCCCACAGCAGATGCGCTTTTGGAGTCTGTGTATAGTCACTTTTCTCCTCTTTATCACTGTAGTCAGGTGCATTTTTTTCTTTGTTTATGCATCATTCCATGAGGGTATTATTATTATTATTTATTATGATGATGATGATGATGATGATGCAGGATAGTAAGAAACTAGGAAAATGCCTGGGCAAGTGGAATGGAGAAACTGAGACAAAGCTAAACACACTGGCCTAGCAATTTATAGCCAGATAATAAATCGCAAGATTGTATCTTTCCTAACCAAGCATACTTAGGAACAAATGGTTTACACATTCCAGACTGGGCGCGGAGGCAGACCAGCCATGATCAGGAACCTCTTCGGTGGCATTCTTTGAAGGTGAAACTGACCAGAGAGTGACCCTGACCCCTCTATCCATTCATTTCCATGAATCAGCCTATTGAAGGACAGACTGGAGAGCTGATGAATATCCTATTGAGATCCTCCCCTGAGATCTCCCTTAAAATTTCTGCCTTTAGAAAACACATAAAAACCCTCAAGATAAAGGAAGACTGTGTGTGCTCTCCTTGGATCATGCCCATGCCTCTCCTTTCCTCAGTCATGCACTTTTGCTCGCTTTCTCCTAAACTCTAAGGGTCCCCATGAGACTTGCCACCAGGGGAGCAATGGGCAGCAGCAGTTTGTCCCAGGCTAACCCCTGAACCTGTCTCCAAGGCCCTCTTTTGTCTGACTTCTCAGTGAGCTAACAGCAGCCCTGCCTTGGCCCGCTCCTGTCACTGTGACTTACTTTCCAGTGAACTAACAGCAGCCCAGCGTGGTTCACTTTTTTCTTATAACATTTCTAGAAGGCGAAAGCAGCACTCCTAGGCTCTCTTCTGTTGCTTCTTTTATCCTAAGCCCTTCCTTCATTTCGCTGTCTCTGGCTTTAATAAACATACTCTCAAAATCACCTGGACTCATACTGTGAAATCTTTCCTGCATGAAGTCAAGAACCCACACACTACAGGCAGACCCACTCTGGGTCCAGTCTCTTTCCAATGACAATAAGATAATAGTTTAGGTTCATTGTAGGAATTTTGGAAAATTTAGAAGAAAAAAACAAAGAAAAGAGTTTTAAATTACCCAGATTTTAGTGTGTAGCTTTCTAATTTTTTTGTTGTCCATGCACACATTACAGACCTATCTACAAGTAATCTTTCTTTTCCATCTAAAATTTGGGATCACACACATATATTTCTTTTTCTCCTCTTTAGTCCCGTTTCAATAAAAGTTGTTTAGTAAATTTTAATTAGTTAAAATTGCATAAATTCTTACCTTATGAAAATTTAGCTATTGCACATTCAAAAAACAAAAGTAAACAGTTATATATTACTCAGTATCTGCCAGGTACAGTTCTTTGTGTTTCAAAAATTTCAACTGATTTCATCACCATGGCAATCTTATAAGGTAAGTACTGTGACCATCCCCATTCTTCTGATGGGAAAGGAGATTAAATAACATGCTCAAGGCCACACAGGTAGTAAGCAAACCAGAGTTCAAACTCAGGCCAGATTCTATGTCTTTAACAATCAAATTAAACTGCTCTTCCAACATTAACAGAATAATCACAAATTAAGCACTTATTCACAGGGAATTTCTTACTTATAGGGAACGACACACTTAAATCCATACCTTTCTTTTTTCCCAACTAGATACTCAGGGAACTAACAATCCTGTAACTTAAAGGGCTTTTATTCGTGTTGTGTCATGTCCAGGGAGGACCTTGCAGTTTAGTGACACAACATAGAGTTCCAAAAGGCCACCTTACTGAAACAGCAACCCCCATCCTCCCAGAAAGTCCATGCTAATCATTCTTTAAGGAGCCAAAGTTTCCTGTTAACGTGGTGACAAGTTCAATTGTACATCCAGTATGTTGTCAGCTGCATTAGAGAAAGACCAAATAAGTATAGGAATCATTGTAGCTATCTCTATGTACATGTCTTACCTTTCACTCTGTGGATCACAAAACACCCATTCCACGGTTGGTTCTGGAATGCTCTCAGATATACAGACCAGGGCATCCTGATTTTCCATTTTTCTAAAGTATGGTCTCCTTAATGTGTAAAGCAGTGTATCTAAAGCATCACAAATTATTAACATTTTAATATTTTACAAATAACTGTCTTAGCAGCCCTCTCAAAAAATTCTTTATCATTAAGAAAAACTAGTATTTTATAATATAGCAGTGTCTTCTGCTGCACTCCAAGTATGTATAATAATATAAACCCTCTTCACCAACATATTAAATTCAATTCTGGTGGAAACACCAACTATAGCATTTATGCTCTTAGCCAGTTTTCTTGGGCATTTTACAAATCCACAAACCACTAAAGACAAGTGGAGAGAAGCCATGTGAAAATACAAATATTGATACATATAGGAAAAAGAAAACTGGAAATAACATAAAGTTTAAAGCACATGCTTATATAGTTTAAGACCCAACTTTCTTCCCATAATTTTATCTAGATCAAAGCAGAAATACACAAATTTAGAAATGCAGAAGTATAATAGGATGGAGTTAGAACTGGAACTGAATTGAGAGGTTCAATTTAGCCTCCTGTTTACACTAAACCATCACGCCTGGCCCCTCCCCCATCTGCTACTCCCACAATGTCTAATATATAAACTTTCTACCTCTGCTTGGATCCCTCTAGGGACAGGAGTTCATTACCTCCCTGAGTAGATCCTTCCATTTTTCAACAAACTTTTTTTTAAAAGAAAGTTTCCCTATGCTAAATTCAATCTCCCATCTTATAATAAATTTTATCTTAAAGTATTATATAGTACTTTATATATGTGTGTGTGTGTTTACATATATACACAAAAGAATATATGAAGTGTAAATTTTGGAGCATAATAATAAAAACTAATACCCATGGACCCATACTCAGCTTAATAACCAGAATATTAATAAACACCTTTGAATGTACTTTCGTGCTTCTCCCCATCTCCCTAGGTAACCTATATCCTGAATTTTGTGTTTATCATTCTGGTGTTTTTAAAAATGTCACCACCCTGGTCAGGTGGCTTAGTTGGTTGGAGCATTGTCTGTTGCACTAAAACACTGCAGGTTTGATTCGAGGTCAAGGCACATATCTAGGTTGCAGGTTTGATCCTCAGTCCAGGCACTTATGGGAGACAACCCATCAATGTTTCTCTCTCACACTGATCTCTCATCTCTCTCTCTCCTTCTTTCTCTCTTTCTCAAAAAAAATCAATAGAAATATATCCTTGGGTAAGGATTAAAAAATAATAATAAAATAAAAATGTTTTCACCACATAGACATGTGGCCCTAAACAATATATTTGTTTCTTTTGTTTTTGTTTTGTTCTGTTTTTTAAATTGGTTCAGTCTCTGGTTTTTTATTTTTATTTTTATTTATTTTTTATTTTTTTAAATACATCTTTATTGACTTCAGAGAGAGGAAAGGAGAGGGAGAGAGAGAGATAGAAACATCAATGATGAGAGAGTCATTGATTGAGTCCACAACCCCGGCATGTGCCCTGATCTGGAATCGAACCCCGATCACCTGGATCCTAGGTTGATGTTCAACCGCTGAGCCACGCCCGGCCGGGCTCTTTTGTTTTTGAGCTTCAACAAAAGGTATCATTCAATATGTTGTCTCACACAACTTCATTTTTTCATCCAATCTTATGTTTTCAGTTCATCCATAGTTCTGCATGTAGCTATACTTTATTTTTTTTCACTACTACCTAGTATTCCATTGGTGAATATATCACCATCAATGATTCCATTTCCTTGTGGACATTGGGTGGTGTCCAGTTTTTTATATTACCAGCAGTAGTGCTATGAGTACTTTGTGCATTCCTACTGAGGCAGTGTGTAAGTTTCTTTAGTAACATACCCAGGAGTAGAACTCCTGGTTTATATGGCATGAGCATGTTCAGTTTTACATATAATAACAATCTGTTTTCCAAAGTGGTTATATGTACTAATTTCCACTTACATAGTAGGATATGAGATTGTCTAGTGTGCTCTACATACTCACCAAGACTTCTGAATTGTCAACAATCTAGTGGGTATAAAATATCTTGTTGTGGTATTAATTTGTATTTTTAAATTATTAATATAACATATCTATTGACCATTTAGTTTTCATGTTCTGAAAAAGAAATGACCACTTATGTCTTTTGTTCACTTTTCTACTATGTTTTTTTCCTCTTACTGATTTATAGGAGCCCCCATCTATTATTACTATTAATCTTTTGTTGATTATGTGAGTTGCAAATATTCCATTTTCTGATGGTTTTTACATTCTCTCCCTGTAACTTCTGACCATTGGTCCCAATTCTACCCTCTAGAGCAATTTTTTTAAAGTACAGATTTATTTCCACATGAAAATCTTTCATATACTTAAAATCAGAAACCAATCACTTCGTAAGTTATATAAATGTTTAACCACTGTGCTTCATCCCTGAAACTAATATATGTCAAAAGTAATTGAAAAATAAAGAAATTAAAATATTTGCTACTTAAAGAAAAAAAAAAGTCAGAAACAAAGGTCAAAGGAGATAATTACCACCCAAGGTACTCTAACTAGTTAGACCAGGTTTCCTGCCTCAGATGCCAGAGGATCTCCTCTACATCACATTGCCCTCAGACTTCTCTCCTCAAGACATTTCATTTTCTACGCTAACCATTCCCAATTTCCACTGTTCCTAACTTAAAGAATTCCAAGTTCATCACTGTCCTGATTGTTCTCTTTTGTCAATATTCATCTGAAAACAAATAGAGAACTGAAGATAATAATCTTCTACTAATTTCCTGAACCTAGACATATTTTCATGAACACAGCCAAGTTTCAGATTTCCTTTTTTAGCAACCATGCCATACTGTCGGTTAACACAGGACCTGTGGTTCACTAAACGTTTTTTCTTTTTCACACTGACTGTTGGCAAGTCTCCTCCACATGACTTTTTTGAACCTCACCACCCCTAGAAAGCTAAAAACAGGTTACAATTTACTTGAATGATTATTGTTAAAATTTTTTACATTGTAAATCTTAAGTGAAAAGAAGATAATCTAGATATAATAGAGGCACAGCAGATGCCCACTTAGCTTAAACATATTCAAATATTAATGAGAGAGAGAGAGAGAAACAAGCAAGAAATCTCATATTCTCTTTCAACCAGAAGCACACAGACTTACTGTCCCACAGAGGGTAGTCAGGGATTGGGGAGGGGACAGAGAATGAGACCAAAATCAAAGAACAACAAAAGGTAACTCTTTTCTCTTGAGCTTCTAGTGTCTGATTAGAGAGCTTTTCAGAACAATTTTTTTTTAAACATCAATGATGAGAGTGTCATTGATCGGCTGCCTTCTGCACACCCCGGCCTGGGGATGGAGCCAGGCATGTGCCCTGACCGGGAATTGAACCTCGATCTCCTGGATCATAGATCGATGCTCAACCGCTGAGCCACGCCTGGTCGTGCCAGAACAAATTTTGACTTTACCTAATTTTTGCCTTACAGGCTGATTTTAGGACCTAAAACCCCACCCCCAACCCCAGTAAAATGACACTTCTGGGAATCTAAATGGCCACAGTGCTCTTTCTGTTGGTAAATTTAACTGAAAACCCCCCTGCAGTGTGGTGCAGAAAGTGCAGACCTGACTAAACTCAACTGTACCTGTGCCCTTTACCTCACCTCTCCGTGTGCCTGTTTTCTCACCTACGTGAAGGCAGGATCACTGTGGGGATGGAGAGGGTATGTGCAGAACACCCTCATAAAGGGTAGTCCTTAGCCAGCACACCTCTGTGGGCTGGACTCACCCACACCACAGTCACTGACACGGAAGAGTGAGTGTAGCCTAGCAAGTCCTACAATGTGTAGCCAGGGACTCTAACTTACAAAGGCACAAACCCAGGGTTTTTGGAGGCCTGCCCCTAAGTGCAGCAGGACCTATGTGGGCACACCTACCTCTAGTCCTGTCTGTCATGGGAAGTAGAGCGTTCAGGGCATATAGCATAAACCTGTGCGATCACTAGGCCTGTGCACAACTGAGAGGAAACAAGAAGCCAGAAGACACATGCAGGGGGTGATCCTGCCGACCGCACAGCTGCCTCCCTGGTTAAGAACATTTGGATTGTTCCTTACGCTTTGCACAGTGATCTGGCATTTATATAAATACAGTAGCCACTAGCTATATGTGGCAATGTAAATTCAATTTTTAATTTATTAAAATTACAACTTTGGTTCCTCAGTCACACTGGTGACATTTCAAGTGCTCAACAGCCATATTGGAAAGAGCAGGCATGGACATTTTCATAGTCCCAGAGACCGTGGACAGTGCTAAGATCTTACAACCCATGAGGAATGTGTTTTTATCCCTTTTTTACAGATACAGAAATTGAGGCTCAGAATGATTAAGTGACCTGCCAGATGTGGTAATATCAGATCCAGAATAAGAACCTAGATCTTCTGATTCCAAGATCAAAATGTTTTCCATTTCTTCCCTGTCAGTCATCTGTCACTGAAAAAAATGGGGGGCCTCAGCAGAGGATGTCCTGGGTTTTTCAGAGCGCTAATTCTGATAGCCCATGGGTCACATCAGAGAGTCTCAACAGGTTATACGGATGGTTGAAGTGAATTCAGTCAGTTCAACTCCATGTTGAGGGAAACCTGTATATTGTACTCGGAGCAGCTGGGGAAAAGCTCATGGGTTCAGGTTCTAAACAACGGCTAAACTTACTTCTTACAGTCACTGTGAACTGTATCGTGTAGTTGGTCGCTTCACTCTGAATAAAAAGTAGGTATTCTCCAGCTTGGGTTTCTGTCATTTTCAAAATGAACATGGAAACAACTCCTCTGAAAAGCAAGAAAGAGAACTGGTTACTTTGAAAAACGTGTGAAACTAAAAACATAAAATTTCATACTGAGTCAGAAGGCAGTTTGGTGTCTCCCATATTCTGTCTCTGACTGCAGCATGGATGCTGCTCTGGGGACACAGCTTCAGTCATGCGGCCAACACTCAGCCCGGGGCCTTGTCGGTTTGACCTTGACTTTTAATCAGTCTCTCCCTTGAGAGTAAAGGACCTCCATTCCAGCACCTTCACCTCATGCTTCCCAAGCCTCTTGAAGGGAAATCTTCCACCCAAAACACACAAGTGTAGTGGTACGCTCCTGTCGGCAGCTCTCCGTTCCCTTCAACCACAAAGCATCCTCCACAGTCATACTGGCCCAGTCACCTGGCCACCAGCCTCAGTTCCCATTTCCAGAACCAGAGCACTGTACAAGCAAGAGCCACTGAGATTTAAAAAAAAAAAAAATCTCTTTGTGCCTCTCTAGATAAGAGAATTCAAGCAAAATCTGACACAAGGCATTTTCCTGTGAAGTAATGATGACAATGACATATCACATAGATCTAAGGAAGATTTCTCAATGTTTGCATTTTTAACTTTTCAGGTATTCGGTAAAGATATATTTGGCTAGGGGCATTCACTTCAAAGAAACAGCTTTGGTGTGTGTTTGGCAATACCCATTCTCGTTAAAGCTTAAAGTATTCTCTAGCAGTCTGTTGAGTGGTGTTGGAATTAAATGTATACTTTCTGATGTTTAGACCCTTACTACTCAAAGTATGGTCTTTCCTGGACAGTGTTTAATCTCAGGCACCACCCAGACCTACTGAACCAGAACCCACATTTTTACAAGACCCCCAGGCCATCCAACTGCATGTTATATTGGAGAAGTCTCACTTCAGAGTTCCAAGCCCCAGAGTCAGGAATATTTGTGTTGCATTCACATAGACAGCAAATTACTGGGTTATACATACATTTGATTGGTTTTTGCAGATGTTTTGGTGATGGGCCTTTTTTCTCTGAATCATCCTCTCTCATATGATTTGTGAAAAAGTTGTTAAAAATGTTTTGGTATTAAGTTAACTATTCCACACAACACCTATGACTTTGGCTAACAAACGGGGCTGCCTATTAATTCTAAAGCAAAAAAGGCTACTCTCTTGGAGTGAAAAGTACCCGACTTTTTCACTTTGCTTTTTGGTCTCAATCCAGTGAGCACTGCTGTGGCATCAAATTTTATTAAAATATCCAGAACATTTCTTGAAGTCAAAATTCTTAATACAAGAGTGTCTTGGTTTAGCCCAAAGATAAAGGTAACCAAAAAACAGAAGTAAGCAATACAGTCTCAAAAGAGGAAAAGAAAATGAATGTGTTCCAAGATTTAGAACCAAACATCAGCATTATAGCCACTGTCCTGATAATTACTTAAGAGTTTGCTTGAACTTAAAGACACAAATAGAAATACTTGGTACAAATCTGTCACATAGATGTTCCCCCCATAGCTCAGTCAAGCAGCCTGATACCCCCCCCAATTAGGTCATTTGTGTGCCATTTACTGTCTTTCTGTTCTGGAAAGACAATACCACTTCTACAGCTCTTGGGCAACAGGACACCCCCAAGAATTAGAGAGAGAGGCTACCTTAGAATTATTAAGTGGGCATTTCAATGGTCTGTGCCCCTTGCTTCCTGTCCCCATCTGGTCTCAGCAAGAGGACAGGGACAACAGGTGACAGCAATCAGGACAGAGTTAGATGCAGGCTTGGATGACAATCCATAAATATTGGCTAAGATATTTTTCTGGATCATGAGACCAATGTTCCTCACACACAGATCAATTTCTTACTAAAATATCTTGTGGATATCACATTTCAATTCTGCTCATCATACTGTGAAACAAAATAGATAAAACCAAATGTTCTTTCCTCAAACATTTCCCAGAAAGAAGCTTCGTACTACTTTAACTGGTAAGCTTCTTGCTACTTTAACTAGAATGTAATGAAAACTTTCTAACTTTTTATCTGTAAGACAGTTAAAAAACAAGACACTTTAAAAATCCCAAATAGTCTTTTCACTATTTGTTTTATATTTTACCAGCTACTCACTGCTTTCTTATGCCTTAACTATACTTATATATCTATTTATAATTTTTGAAATTAATAGACTTTTTAGAGCAATGTTAGATTTACAGAAAAATTGAGCAGAAAGTAAAAAAAAATTCTACATACATCCTTCACCTTACCCCCAGTTTGCTACAACTAATGAACCAATATTTATATTAACTAAAGTTCATAGTTTACATTAGGCTTTACTTTTTGTGTTGTATATCCTATGACTTTTGACAGATATATAACATAATGTATCCATGCCCTAACTATATTTTTAGTTCATTATTTCACTGGAGATAAGAGTTACAATGGACATGTACAGAAATTTGAAAATAAATCCTAAGTAAAGCAAAAAGTATTTCTACAGCAAAAAAGATGTTCCTTCAAATATCCTTATGGTTGCACATCCACTCCCCTCCCTTACCTGTTTTGTAAATCAAAGTGTGGCTGGCAATTCAGGGAGCTATGTTTAAAGACCCAGAAACAGGAGATGTTCCCCGGGCTTGTGAGCAGCACTTGCAGTGTGATGGACGCAGACGCATCTACTTCGACAGTGGCCGCCTCATAGACTGCCTCCGCACTCTCAGGCCTCAGGGTGCAGCCAAGGTCTTCCGGGGATTCTGAAGCCTGGGTCATAGATGGAACAATGTGAACTTACTACAAGTGCATATTCAATGCAGCCTCTTAGTTGGAACCCTTACCAAATACATACATGTTAACGTATTGTACCCATTGAAAAGTATCACTGACTGAAAATCCCATTAATTATAATTCTCTAAAAAAAGGTAAATAACTTTAGACTACATTTCTAAAATGTTTTACAGGCTGTTATAGGTTGAATTGTGTCTACCTTGGAACCCTCCCCCAAAGTCATATGTTGAAGTCCTAACCCCCAGCATCTCTGAATGTGACTTTGTTTTGCGATAAAGTCTTTACAGAGGTAAGCAAGTTAAAACGAGGCCATTACGGTGCTAGCCGGTTTTGCTCAGTGGTTAGAGCATCAGCCAGAGGATTGAAGGGTCCTGGGTTTGATTCTGGCCAAGGGCATGTACCTTGATCCCAGGCCCCGCCCTTGTGGGAGGCAACCAATCAATGTGTCTCTCTCACATGGATGTTTCTCTCTGTCTCTCTCTTTCTATCCCTTCCACTCTCTCTGAAAAGCAATGGAAAAAATATCCTCAGGTGAGGATTAAAAAAATAAATATTTTAATGAATAAATAAAATGAGGTCATTAGAGTGGTCTCTAAACCAATATGACTGGTGTCCTTATAAAAAGAGGAAATTTGAAGAAGACATGCATACAGGGAGAATGCCATGTAAACATGAAGATGGTCACCTACAAGTCAGGGCGAGAGCCTGGAAAATAGCTCCTTCCCTCACAGTCTCAGAAAGAACCAACCCTGCTGACATCTAGGTTTCAGATTTCTAGCCTCCAGAACTGTGAAACAACACATTTCTGTTATTTAAGTCACTGAGTCTGTGATACTTAGTTATGACAGCTCTAGCAAATAAATATACACACAATAATCACAAAATTGTAACACATAGGTAAATGTTTTTGTGGTTATTGGTATGAAGATAAGAGTCTACATAGTAACAGTGAATTGGTATCTGTGTTAGAGCGAATTTAAAAACCAAAATATTTTCTGGGCAGATATTCCCCATAGGCTCATTGCCACCACACTCCTTGCTTGCTTCAAAAGTTGAGATATATTGAGAGGAGGGTGTGGTACCTAATTCTGAAGCTGGAACCCTCGCCTCCTACCTACTAACACATAGCGCAGTTAATGCACACACACACACACACACACACATACACACACACACACACAAGCTTCTTCAGATGAAGAGCAGGGTAGCTCTTCTGAAACTGATCATGTCATATTTCTGATTTTATTTGTTCATTTATTCAGTTAGTATCAGATAAATTCATTTAATCAGTATCTGATAAGTGCTAGACCATCTGCCAGACACTATGAAACTAGAAAGAAAAGATACTGATCTTGTCCTTAAAGAGTTTTGAGTCTAGTAATAAGAAGTAAGTAAAACTGAAACAGAATGTGACCCATAAAAAGGTACCAACTACTTTGACAGGTAAATTTAAGTGTTCTGCAAATTCAGAAGAGGGACTGGCAGCTTCCAAGCTGGGGTTGTGGGCATGCCTCACTGAAGTCCAGCATGGAACTAGATCTTAAAAGGTAGACATAGAAAGAAGTTTTTAAAAACCTGGCATACTTGAGGAGGATATTTGCAATATATATTACAAATAAAGGACTAATACCCCTAACACATAAGTTTTAAAAATTGAGGGACACAGCAGAAAAATGTGAAAATGAAATGAATAGACAGTTCACAACAAAAAATATGTATAAAGAATGGCCCTTGAACATATAAGAAAATTTTCAACCCTGCTTATAATTAGAGAAGCCTAAATTAAAACAACACTAAAATATCACTTCTCATCTCTGAGACTGGCACAAATTTAAAGTCTGATAAAACATTTTGTTGGTGAGGCTGTGAGGAAACAGCTACTTTCATACCTTACTAGGGGAATGCAAATTGGTACAACCTTCTAGAGGGGAATTTGGCAATACCTAATAAAACTACAAATGTACTCACTGTTTGCACCAGCACTTCCACTTCTAGGAATATACCTCCAACAATTAACTACAGCATCATTGTAATTATAAAATATAGAAAACAACCTAAGTACTCACACATAGGAGAATAGTTAAATAAACTATGGTACATCCATACAATGGAGTATTATGCAGCTGTAAAGAAGAAAAAAGAGCACTGGCCGATTTGGCTCAGTGGTTAGAGCACAGACCCATGGACTGAAGGGTCCTGGGTTTGATCCCAGCCAAGGGCATGTACCTCAGTTGCAGGCTCGATCCCTGGCCCTGGTCAGGGCACAGGCGGGAGGCAACCAATCGATGTCTCTCTCTCATATCGATGTTTCTCTCTCTCTCCCTTCCACTCTCTCTGAAAAAAATCAATGGAAAAAACATCATCATTGGATAAGGATTAAAGAAAGAAGAAGAAAAAGAACAGTCTCTATGCACTGACTTGAAGTGATTTCCTAGATATACTGTTAGGTAAAGAAAGCTAAGTGCAAAAAGTATCTACCCTCAAGTGTGCTACACTTCATGTAAAAAAGTAGAGAATATAAGAAAATACACTCGTATCTGCTCATTTGTGCACAAGAAATACAGGAATAGTATCAAAAGTCTAAAGGGATTGGTTAAGAATAGGAGGTGAGTAGGAAAAGGACGGGCCCTTGGTAACAGAGGCGAGGAGGAAGTGATACCTCCCTGAGTATACCTTTTTAAAAATGTTTTATTTACTGATTTTAGAGAGAGATGAAGGGAGGAGAGAGAGAAACATCGATTTGTTGTTCTACTTATTCATGCATTCATTGGTTGTTTCTTGTATGTGCCCTGACTGGGGGTTGAACCCGCAACCTTGTTGTACTGGGATGACGCTCTAACCCACTGAGCTACCTGGCCAGGGCTGAGTATTTATATTTCTGCAGCTTTTAGGACCATAATTATGTTTCATATACTCAAAAAATAAATAATTAAAACCAACCAGGATATGGGAGGAACACAAACAGGATTAACTTAATGTCTAAAAAATAAATAACATAACCATAGTGAAGGGGGTAGGAAAGTAAAGAACTTTGAGAAATAATACTTTGGATAAAATAAGGTTAAAAATAAAAATAATTATAACACAAATACAGTATTCTACTTAGTATACCCGTTTCTCACTAGGATGTGGGTTAATAATTCTGTAACTACTTTATGTATATACTAGAACTGAATACATAAGTAAATTGTTATAGATGAGAGCCAGGTTTCTTACTGTCAGAGAGAGAAATACTAATAAGAGGGAAAGCTAGAATGAATCGTTTGATGTCAAACTAAAATCAGAGTTATCATCTTGAACTTATGGTGATAGATGGAGATGATAGATAGATGATGATAGATAGATGATAGATAGATAGATAGATAGATAGATAGATAGATAGATAGATAGATAGATAGATGATAGATAGATAGATAGATAGATAGATAGATAGATAGATAGATGACAGATAGATGACAGATAGATAGATAGATAGATAGATAGATAGATAGATAGATAGATGATAGATAGATAGATAGATAGATAGATAGATAGATAGATAGATAGATAGATGACAGATAGATGACAGATAGATAGATAGATAGATAGATAGATAGATAGATAGATAGATGATAGATAGATAGATAGATAGATAGATAGATAGATAGATAGATAGATGATAGACAGACAGATAGATGATAGATAGATGACAGATAGATGTAGAGATGATAGTGATAAATATAGTGTGTGCAAGGGGCAGGGTTAGTATAGATACATACATGTCCTAGCTCTGCCTGCTGAGAGGGCCTAGAAGCAATGACATCCCAGTAGCAATAAGCACATCCAGCTCTCAGATCTTGGTTTCTATATACTGTCCTCCAAGAAACCAGTGCTCTTTGGAGAAGTGGTTAATTCCAGAGCCGAGGCAAGAAAAATACGAGATGAGCCCGAATTACATTGCAGAGCTAAAAAGTAAGTGCTTGAAAAAAGATGGGGACATGTTGAAGGGACACAGGAGCCAACCTGAAGTAGCTCCCAATGGCCAATGTTGGAACCATTTGCACAATGAAATAAAAATAGTAGTTTTCGTTTAGAATGCATAGAATAAAATAAATGTATATGAGTCCATACTGATATAAATAAATAATTGAATAAATAAATAAAACAGAGAGAAGGGATAGCTTTTCCTCATAGGAGAATGCCAATTAATAAATGTAGAGGGAATGAGGGAAAAGGAAAACTCACCATTAGGCAAACATCACAATAATAACTGTTGTAGACAAAGTCCACTAATGGAAGCTAAAATCAGCAGGTGAGAATTAGAGGAGAAAAAGGATATTTGCATCTCACCCCAAATATTTGTTAATTACAAAGGAAAAGTAGTAACTTTGCAGTGGAGAAACCCAGCACACAGCAACTTAATCTTCAAACAGAAATGAAAACTGATGAAAATATTTCGATTTTAAGCAACAATTAAGTGGACTGTGAGAATAGTAAAATCATCTTATTTTGGGTCAAGGATATACAGCTAAGGCTGTAGAAGCTTATTTGTTAGGTTTTCATGGACAAGTTTTGTCTACTAAAGAGTGCTTGGTTATTCAAAACACCCCTGGACTATAAAGTTTCCAGAAAAGTATCTCATCTACACTAAAAGAAATTAAAAACTTTTTTTTTTTAATCCTCACCCAAGGATATTTTTTCCATTGCTTTTCAGAGAGAGTGGAAGGAAGAAAGGGGGGGGGGGGAGAGAAACATTGATGTGAGAGAGACACATCGACTGGCTGCCTCCCCCACGACACCTGACCAGGGCCAGAGACTGAGCCTGCAACCCGAATCGAACACAAGACCCTTCAGTCCACAGGCCAACATTCTAACCCCTGAGCCAAACCGCCTAGGGCTTCAAAAAAAATTTTTTTTTTTTAAAGCCACAGGCACCCTAACAATCCACTACACACTGAAGTGGGAAAATTCCCAAACACAGCAGCTTCAAGTTCAAGGAGATGAATGTGCAAGATAAGGAAAGCTCATCTTTGCCACAGTTAGAATTCATATGGTTTGTCTAATTCTGTTTAAGAACTACTGGGTCTTAATATAATCCTGAATATTGATAAGGAATGTAATTTATACTACATGAAAAAATAATGCAGGACTTAATATTAGGAACCAAGACTTATCATAAATTTCTTTAAGATTGTGTTTTATAAGAAAACACTTAAATGTGCGCAATTATTTTCTTATGTTGAAAAGACACTAAGCCCTGGCTGGATAGCTCAGTTGATTAGAGTGTTGTCCCAATGTGCCAAGGTTGTGGGTTCGATTCCTGGTCAAGGCACATACAAGAATCAATCAATGAATGCATAAATAAGTGAAACAACAATCGATGTTTCTCTCTCTCTCCCCCCACCTTCCTATCACTCTAAAATCAATTAAAAAAATTTTTTATATACACTAAAAGTTTAAAACATTATAGAAATTATATTAATTTTTTGAATGCACTGAAATACTATGTATGCAGCCCTAGCTGTTTTGGTTCAGTGGTTAGAGCGTTGGCCTGAGAACTGAAGGGTCTTGGTTTGATTCTGGCCAAGGGCACATACCTTGGTTACAGGCTCAATACCTGGCCCAGGTCAGGGCACCTGTGGGAGGCAACCAATCAATGTGTCTCTCTTACATTGATGTTTCTCTCTCTCTCTCTCCCCTCCCTTCCACTCTTTCTGACAAGCAATGGAAACAATATCTTCAGGTGAGGATTTAAAAAGCAAAGAAAAGAAATACTATTATTAATAAGCCAATGTGTTATGATACCAGTAACAATTAACAAATTCAAACCAACCATGTTTCTGGCATAAAAAAATCATGCATTAAATTAGGTGTTTTCATTCCTATTGAATGTTGTCATTAAAACCTATTTCACATTGATTTTAAGATTTGAGAATATTTCTAATATCTCTGATTTGGGGGGTGCACATAGGTTATCATCTCGTGTGTTTGTGTGTTATACCTTTGCAAAAGAAAATAGTGGCCATATATTTGTATAAATTCTTAACTGAAAATGGCCATGGAATTGGCTAATTTAGGTTTGCTTTTTACTGTAAAAAGCAATAAATATTCTTCTAATATTCTCAGTTCACTATCGTTTAAGCTTCCTTTATTTACACAAATACCTGAGCTATATTAGATGAGTAGCAAGAAGGAGAAAAGTAATGAAAATCAAGGTTGGAACCTGAAGGAGTAGGAGTCAGATTACAGAGCAATTTGCATGTCAGCCTAAGTGAGGTCCCTGAAGGTCCCCAGGCAGCCAGTAAAGGTTGGAGCTGTGCGTCAGGAAGGATAGTCCGACAGCCCATCTGAGATGAGCTGCAGAAGGAAGCAGCAGCATAGGATAGTACTGTGACTATGACGGAGTTAATGAGGGCTTGAATTAGGGAAGTGATAATGAGACTAGAGAATCTGAGGTGGTTAGGTGAGACTAGTAAAGAAAGGAAATTGACTTGGTACTGAGTGAATGTGAAGGAAAAGGAGAGTAAGTACTTCAAAATGACACTGAGCTGTCAAGCCTGGGAACAAGACAGAGCCATAAGCAGAAATCAGTTAACACAAGAACGGGAGCAGGTTCAAGGAAATAGAACTAAAATGAATTATGGAGATAAATTTTAAAGACAAAATGGAAAACTTATCTATCTACATCCAGGAGATAGTTAGAAATGGGGGACTCGGGCTTGAGAGAGAAGCTCAGATGCTCTTGAAGGAGAAAGGGAAATTCCTGTTACTTCTTCGTTGTCCTTCCTGAAACCAAACTCAAAGAGAACATGACTCTTGATGGAATGGAGTGCCAGGTGGCAATGAGTATAGACACTCATATGCACCAGATATGAGTACATAATATTCTTAAATACATAAAAAGAAAGGTTCATATAGCCATGCTAGGTCTCAATAGTTTCCAGAAAAATAGCTAAACTTATACTATTAATATTACTTTACCGTGGGATACGTTGAAGATATCCCCACTGATGAATCATTGTTCTTATGATTGATTAAAACACACTTGATCACAGGCAGATCTTGATTTGTAATAGTTTCAAATATCACTGCTGAAAAAACAACTGTAAAACAAAATAAAAACAATGACATTGATACATGCACACCTTAAAAAGAAAATACATATTCATCTTGCAACAAAACAACAAAACAAATGTAATCAAGGAAAAGTGGCCAGCAGGGAAATATGTAGGAAATATAACTTCATAAAGGGCAAGTCTCACTATAAATCAGGAGCAGCGGTACTTAGAGCAGTGCTATTCAATAGAACGCTCTGCAGTGATGAAAATATCCTTCCCCTGTGCTGTTCCATGTGGCAGTCGTTAGCTGCATGTGACTATTGAGCACCTGAAATGAGGCCAGTGCAACTGAGGAGCTGATTATTTGTATACAAGCCATTTCTTCTTCTTTATGGATATAAAACGACCCAGTCATTCCCTTGCTTATTACATATTTGACCATTTTCCCCTGTCTTTTAAAATACTTCACTAAGGATATTTTTTTCCATTGCTTTTCAGAGAGAGTGGAAGGGAGGGATAGAGAGAGACATCAATGTGAGAGAGACACATTGATTAGTTGCCTCCCGCATGTGCCCCAACCAGGTCCTGGGATCAAGCCTGCAACCAAGGTCCGTGCCCTTGGCTGGAATCGAAACAGGCCCCTTCAGTTCTCAGTCTGACGCTCTAACCACTGGGCCAAACCAGCTAGGACAAGCCTTTCACTTTTAAAATATTATTTCCTTAGTATAAATCTCTGGAATTGGAATTAGTGAATCAAAGGATATAAATATATTTAAATGTTCTTGATATGCATTGCCTTCTTGTTTTCTGAAGGTGCTATACCATTTTATGTTGCCACATGGAAGGTGAGAACGTAATGATTTTACTACAACCACATTAGCATTTAGTCATTATGTAGTTTTTATTTCCCTTAAGGTAGTTGCCAGTCTTTTAAAGGAAACTAAATGAGCACAACTGCAAAGACAAGGAGGGGAGGGAGGGAGGGGGGGAGGGAGGGAGGGAGGGAGGGGGAGAGAGAAAGAAACAAGACTAAAGAGAGTCTAAGATACTTTCCTACCTTCTTCCCACATAATTTTCTCCTTACACTTTTTAAAAACCTTTATTCAGTATAACTGATGTATAAAAAATTGAACATATTTAAAGTGTATAATTGGATAAGTTTTGACATAAATACACACATGCACATATATATGTGAAACCATCACCACAGTCAAAATAATGAACTTATCCATCACCTCTAAAAGTTTCCACATGCGTCTCTGTAATCCCTCTCCTACCCACCCTACTCACCCTGCCCAAGCAACCTTCCATCTCCTTTCTGTCACTATAGATTAGTTTCAATTTTCTATACTTTCATACAAATGGAATCATACAGTATGAACCTTTTTTTCTTGGGGAGAGTGGTCTGGCTTCTTTCACTCTGGGTGTTTTTTGGGGGGAGGGTGGGTTTTAGCTTGGCCCTTATTGTAGTGTCAGTAGCTCGTTCTTTTCAATTGCTGAGTAGTAGTCTATTATTACACAGGTATAATACAATACTTTAATTCATTAACCTATGGATAGAATTTGGGTTGTTTCTACTTTGGAGCTTTTACAAATACAGCTGCTATAACCATTTGTATAAAAGTCTTGGTATGGACATACGCTTTCATTTTTCTTCAGTAAATACCGAGGAATTGAACACCTGTCATACCCAAGTTGTCTGTAACTTTTTAAGAAAGTACCAAACTGTTCTCCAAAGAGGTTGTAGGATTTTTCTATTTCTATTGGCAGCTTCTGGGAATATAAGTGGTGCCACATCCTCACCAACACTTGGTATGATGAGACTTCTTAATTTTAGCCATTCTAAGAGGTGTACTATATCTCACTGTGGTTTTACTTTGCATTTTTCTACTAATGATGTTAAGTATCCTTTCAGATGCTTATATGACATCCTATATATCCTTTGGTAGTGTGCCTGCTCACATCTTTTGCCCAAATCAAGTCCTTTTAAGTTGGGTTGTTTATTTTCTTATTATTGAGTTTTGAGAGCCCCCCTCCCAGTTTTATTGAGATATTTTCAACATGTAATATGTAAAACATAATGATTTGATATATGTATATTTATAATATGGCTACACAATAAGTTTAATTAACACCTATCAGCTCACATAGTTACAGTTTTTTTCTTGTGATGAGAACTTTTAAGAACTGCTCTTAACAACTTTCAAATATATAACAGAGTATTCATAATTACAGTCACCATGTTGTACATTACAGTGTGAATTTTACCAGGTGTCAGATGTTTTTGTATTGTTAAATATTCTTGAACTTTTTTTTGAGATTCAGTGAAGTTCATTGTAAACATTTTAATCCTTGCTTTTAAGCTTGGTTAGGTGGGACCAAAGCAGTGTTTTGCAGAGCTAATTTTTTCCACTAGTGGGCTTTATCGAAGTTAATAATTTACGCTCTTCAAAAGACACTGTTTAAAACTGAAAAGACAAACCACAGACTGGGAGAAAATATTTTCAAAACACATATCTGATAAAGGACTTGTCTGCAGAATATACAAAGAACACAAAACCTATTAATAAGAAAACAAACATTCTGATTTTTAAAAATGGGCAAAAGATTTTAGGAGACACCTCACCAAACAAAATATAGGCTGGCAATTAAGTACACATAAAGATGATCAACATCATTAGGCATTAGGAAAACGCAAATTAAAATCACAATGACATACTGCTGACTCCCTTTTAGAATGGTTAAAAAACAAAACCAGCCCTGGCCGGGTAGCTCAGTTGGTCAGAGCATCCAAATTGATGTTTCTCTCTCTCTGACTCTCTCTCTCTCCCTCCCTCCCTCCCTCTCTCTCTCTCTCTCTCTTCCTTTCTCTCTAAAATCAGTATATAAATTTAAAAACTTAAAAAAAACCCACACCTGACCATACCAAGTGCTGACAACGATGCCAAGCACCTGCAACTCTCAGACATTGTTACTGGGCATGAAAAATGGTACAGTCAGCCTGGCCTGCACGACTGAGCAGTTGAGCATCAACCTAGGATCCAGGAGATCCATTCCCCGCCCGGGTCGAAGGCTCAACCCTCAGTCGGGGGGGGGGGGGGGGTGGTGCAGGAGGCAGCTGATCGATGACTCTCTCATCACTGATGTTTCTATCTCTCTTTCCCTCTCCCTTCCTCTCTCTGAAATCAATAAAGACATTAAAAAAAAATGGTACAATCACTTTGAAAAACTGGCAGTTTCACACAAAGTTGAACATTCACTTAGCATCTGATCCAGCAATACAATAATACCATTCCTGGATATGGATATTTACCCAAGAGAAATTAAAACCCATCCCTGCACCAAAACCTATATTCAGATATTTATAGCTGGTTTATTCATAGTTGCTAGAAACTAGAAGGAAACAAATGAACATCAGCCGGTTAATGGATAAACATCCATACAATGGAATACTACTCAGTGATAGAAAGGAAGAATATATTGATATATATAAAATATCCTGATATATGTAACAACATAAATAAATCTCAAATAATTGTGCTATGTAAAAGAAACGTACTCAAGCCCAGTTGGGCGTGGCTCAGTGGTTGAGCATTGACTTAGGATCCAGGAGATGGAGGTTCGATTCCCAGTCAGGGCACATGCCCAGGTTACGGGCTCCATCCCCAGTAGGGGGTGTGTAGGAGGCAGCCGGTCAGTGACTCGTCATTGATGTTTCTCTCTCTCTCTCCCTTTCCCTTCTTCTCTCTGAAATCAATAAAGATATATTTTAAAAAAAGAAGAAGAAACATATTGTAGAATTTCACTTATAGACATTCTGGAAAAAGACAAGTGATAAGGACAGAAAAGAGATTATTGGTTGTCAAGGGTTGGGGGTGAGCACTGGGGTTGGCTAGAAAGGGGCATAAGGGAAGTTCGGGGGAGAATGGAAATGTTCTGTATCTTGTTAGTGGTGGTAGTTATGTGACTGTATGTGTTAGTTAAACACATGTAACCTAAAAGGGTGAGACTTGCTATGTGAAAATTGTACCTCAATAAACCTGCCTTTTAAAAAAGCCAAAGGAGCCAAAGGAATCCGGCCGCGCATGGCTCGGTGGTTGAGCATTGACCTAGGATCCAGGAGATCAAGGTTTGATTCCTGGTCAGGGCACATGCCCAGGTTGTGGGCTGGATCCCCAGTCGGGAGTGTGCAGGAGGCAGCGAATAAATGACTCATCATTGATGTTTCTATCTCTCTCCCTCTCCTTTCCCCTCTCTGAAATCAATAAAGACATATTAAAAAAATAAATAAAAATTAAAAAGCCAAAGGAAGAAATTGCCACCATTAATAGTAAGGTTCTTTCTGAGAATCCATTCCCAAATCCTAGTGGCACTTCCCAGAGTCCAGCTCTAAATTCATTCTGAACAAGGACAACTGTAGAATTGGAAAAGGACTCCCTAAGTCGTCTGCTTGAAGGGACAGGACTAGGGTTGGGGTAGAGTAGGTGGAGAAAAATATTAGGCATAATTTAAAATAAAATTTCAGGTAAAAGTAAAATCTACTCCACTGAAAAGAATGATGGATTTAGACATTACAAAACAAATCACAGAAGGTCAGGGCACCTCATTTACAAATCCTCCCAGCCAAGTCTTACGTGAGGCAAAGATAACTGGATAAGACATGAAGACCTGAGTCTCAAGCCCCTCTTCAAGGATTATCCACTTTGATAACTTTAAATTTCAGCAAGTCATTTAACCTCTTTGGGACCATTTTCCTCAACTGGTAAAAGAGAGTGGTAGACTGGTGTGGTATCTTTGGTCTTAGTCCTGGCTCCAGGTGCAAAGCTCCTGAAACCCTCAGAACTTCCAGAGTGATAGGAGTATCTTTTGTTATTCATAAGAGCCCCCTTTTTAGCACAAGGGAGTTTACACTAATGAGGTGACTTAAGATGGGGCTGGTCACCAGTAAGACCAAGTGATTAGAAAGTGGGAGCTTTCAGCCCTAACCACAGGAAAGAAGCTGGGGGCTGCAGATTAAGCTCAATAAAAATTTATTACTGAAAGATGTGACGAGTTTCTGGGTTAGTGAACATGTGGAAGTGCTGGGAGAGTGGCTGCCTAGAAGGTTCAGAGGCTCTGTGCACCTTCCCACATACCTGACCCTATTCATGTCTTCCATATGGCCATTCCTGAGTTATATCATTTTATAATTAACTGCTAATCTAGTAAATAAAATGTTTCCCTGAGTTCTGAGATCCGCTCTAGCAAATTAATTGAATCCAAGGAGTGGGTCAAAGGAACCTCTGGTTATAGCCTGTGGTGATGTGGTGGACAGTTAGACAGACATGAGCAGAGCAAGGACGATGGGCCAGGTACAGGAGGTCACCAGGGCAGAAAGCCCTGGGTGCCTAGCAAAGGACAACTATAGGGTGGGACTTCATCCCCAGGGTGACCTTTCCTCCCCTAGCATATCGCTGGTCAGGCAGTTCGGGGCCCCTGACTTTTCCTCCTTAAAGATAAGGCCTCAATTGTACTTTAGCTCCAGGCCCAGAAAAGCAGTAAAACCAGACAAGCGACCCCAAGGCTGACTTCAGGACCAGCTGCATTGAATGACCCCCTGCTCTGGCACCGACCAATCAATCAGTGGAGACCCTGACCTTGAAAGGACACACCTGGAAAGCTGCTGAACATTCTATTGAGATCTTCCCCTAGGACCTCCCCTAAAATCTCCACCCTTAAAACCCTTAGGACGGAGGACCCAGTGTGCTCTCCTTCCTGGGGGCATGCCATGCCCCTTTCCCCAGGCATGCTACCATTACCTTCCTCACTCCCAAGCTCCAAGGGCCCTTCTTTGCCTCTATAACTTGTTTCCTAAGCCATTTCTTCTACAAATCACTTCTTCTACCTCTGTGATTTTCTAAATAAATGTTTTCCTATAGTTTGAGTCTTGACTATGAATTCTTTCTGAGCCAGAACTCAAGAACTGAGGTTGCTGAACCCAGGTCCAGTTTGACCCCACCAGCCTAACACCTGCTGCTGCTCCCGCCGCCCACATCACTCAGGGCCCAGGCGACACCTGGACTTGCGATTGGCATCCGAAGTGGAGGGGGGTCCCCTTAACCTGTGGGGCCTCACATTATCTCCAGTTAGATAGATTCTGAATAGAGTTAAATCATAGGACACTCAGCTGGTGCTGCAGAACTGCTCAGTGTGGGGAAATCACCCCCCACATCAACTGGTGGCCAGAGCACCACAAGTGCTCAGCGTTAGTAGTGACGTGTGCAGAGAGGAGGCACAGGAATGAGTTTTGCCTTAGAACCAGGTGGCCCTGAGGTCTCATCCTCTTCACTCATTCTCTGTATATTCTCATGATTTTAACTGCTGTCCACTTGCTCATGAGTTTCTAACTCATACCTCCCGTGTGTATAGTTATAGCCGAGTGGCCTCCAGGAACCTGGATTAAACTTGCCCTTTTCCTTCTTAAACATCCTCCCTCTTCCATCTTCTCTCAGTTAGTGGCAACACGTCCACTGTCACCAAAGCCGGAAACAGAGGAGTCATTTTGCCTCCTCCCTGTCCCTCCCTTTCACCATCCAGGCAGTTGCCACGCCTGGGCGTTTCAACGCGCCCCGATTCCCAGTTCTGTAGGGAGCCCTGCCTCACTGCTCCACGGCCGAGTCAGCCCTCACTGGCTTCTCTGGCCTGGATGGTAGCCGACAACTTCCCAGCTGGCCTCTGCCATTCTCAAGCCTGCCTGACCATCCATCCTCCACGCAGACACCAGAACTGTCTTTCTAAAACACAGTGTGTCGCTCCTCTGCTTAAAACCATCCCACAACCTACAGCAATGGTCCTTACGCTTGAGTCACAGGCCCATTTGAAAATGTGATGAAAGCAATTAATCCCCTTTCCAAAAAATTACCTTGCATACACACTCACACACACATACACACACGCTCTGAGGGATACAATGGACCCCTGAATTCCATCAAGAGACTCTAGGTCTGTAGGATAAAGTCCAAGTCCCTTATTACCTCACTACAACACTCCTTACCCATGACACACTGAGCCTCTGGCGATCCAGAATTCTTTAAAAAGCTAACCATTGAGCACGCTTCGGATGATATTCTGAGTTACAACTTTGTAAATGACAGTTACTCTATTCCTGGAGGCCTTACATGTCGTGTCCCAGCAACCCAGAAGGGAATCACAGTTTTCCGTCTACTCTATCTCCTTCTTACCACTCTTTTTCTTTGCTGTCCTATTTGCCTGGAATACCCTTATCCTTCCTTTCCCCTGTCAACTCTTACTTGCCTTTCCAGTGCTGGCTCTGGCATCACCACCTCCTCTTGGAAGCCTTGCATTCTTTTCCTAGTCTGGGTCAGAGGCTCCACCTCTGTGCATACATTTAAAATTGCACTGCTATTTTCCTCTTATACTCCTGACCCTTTACTGCTGACACCTCCCATAGACTGTGAGTTCTTGGAGGGAAGGAACCAGGCCCATGTCGCACTTAACACAAGCCCTGGACATAGGCGGTGCTCAAAAAGTTTCTCAGAAGGGAAGGAGGAAAATCCTATGACTCTCAATCCTAATGATTTCTCCAGACTTTGTACATTTTTCTTTCTGCAAAGCACCCGCCTTGCGCGGTATTACCTGATGAAGGACTAAGATACTGCTTATCTCCTTTTTACAAATGAGGAACTTGAGTGCAGAGAAATCCCCTCCCAGAGGGAAGAACACATATCCCAGGTTGTTATTCCTACCTGCATCCCTCCAAAACAGAATCCTTCATATTAGAAAAATCTGAATGCAAACAGCAAGGCATTTGACATCTGAATTTGGTGGAATCTTATAACCAAAACACAATAGTTTAAAGAAATAATAGCAGTATCCTATTTTAGTGGAGGCTATAAATAATTTTACAGAGAATTCTTGGCTACCAATTGACTTATAATGACAGCAGTGAAAAATATTTTTACTGTTTAACCTAAAAAAAAAAAATAATAACAATAGTTCCTCTTTTAGGGTCTTATGCAATTCCTCTAGCCACAAAAGAGCACTGTGTGTACTTTATATTATTTTTAAATTTCCTCCACATGTGTTGGTACCCATAGAACAGAACTGCATGATTCAAATTAACGACCATCAGCAAGTGCAACCAAAGATTTCATACCTTGAGGACCACTAATGATACAGTTATAGAAGGTATCAACCAAAGGTAATGAAATGACCTATGTGTAAAGCTCATAGACCCCAAAAAGACAGAGAAAAGCCTTGGGCTTTCTAACACACTGCGGCTACCTAACTGAGAAGTGGTGAAAGCTTCTTTGGAAGTCAGGGTAAAAATCTTAAGATTACAAAGTCACCTGATGAAAACCAAAAGCTCTACTCAAACAAACCATCTTCTGTGAGATTCACAAGAGTTTGCTATTTCAGAGCGAATGAAAGATACAGCATGGAGGCAAAAACAAACTGAGCACATGATAAAACAGGCGAGGTTAATTTTAAGCTCCTCAGTTTCCCCCTCTCCAATTTCTCACCCCTCTCACTCCTATTCTCTGCACAGTCCCCTTCAACATCAAGAAAAATAATAAAATACTTTCGAGAGTATTTGCTTTTTGTCAAATCAGAATGTTGACCCAAAGATTCAGACAATCTGGTGGGTATTTGAGGAGCCAGAAGATTACAGTCTTCAACACTGGCTGTAAGGGCCTTTGTCACATGCTTTCTGAGTTTCATTAGGAGAAGGTAAGAGCAGCAAGGAGAGCTATGCAGAGAGTGATAAGGCCGAGCCATCCTGGGGGCTTCTCAAGTGAGCAGACATGGCCTCTGGGAGTAAAATGTAGTCAACAAATTTGTTCAAAGAACCATTTAGAAAGTTCTTCCCCAAACCTAAAAGACGGTCACACTTAGCTCTGCAATAGTCCATTTGTTTCATTAGAAGTGGAAGAGCAGTTTCTTGCCAACAGCCTCCGCTGAAACAGGGTAAGTTTATGTGTAGTCTTAGGGTACTAAAAACCTGGATTCCTATTCTGACCTGGTTGAAGCTTCCTTCACTGACGCATGGTATTTTTCATCTATGGATATTGAATGGTCACAAGAACTGTGTTGGAAGGTTGAACAAACTAAAAGCAAGCTTCAGGCTCAAATGCTTTTCCTAGGGAAAGGCAGTGTCCATGCACTTACTTAAATAGAATGGAATTCATTATTTCAATGTAAGTTGCCCCACCCCCATCCCTTTCATCTCTGTACCCCTTGTGCCTAGCACAGAAATAGGTATTCAATGAAAGCTTGTCAAAGAAAAATTTCCTTTCTCATGCGTGCTTACTCCCCATCTTTCTTGTCTGAGGTCTTCCCTGGGATATGAGTAAGCGGTCCCTCACATTTAATATCTCACTACCTGGCTGTTTTTCAGTTAAACAACTGGAGAATTCAAGAACAACAACAACAAAATCTTTCCTGATACCTAAGAGTTATTGATGTGTCTTTTTAGTTGTAGAAATTAGAGCCTTTCTCTAATGGAAGGCAAGTAGTTCACAATTAAACCTGAGGGTAATTTACTACGGACAGATGTGAAGTGCCTAGGGGGTCATGAACAGCCATCTCAACTTGCAGGATGGCAGCCATTCACACCAGACTTTTAGAATTGAAGGGACCTTACTATCAGGTCACCAGGTCTGGTCTCTTGTCCAACCCAGACCAATCTTTGACTAGCATCTCTTCCCTCTAGCTCCTCCTGAGTTAGGCTAGCAGGTCACAAGAAGGCAAATAAAGAAACATAAGCAACAAGGACAAAGGATGACAACTGAAATGTGTAATCCAAGGCTCTGAATATGGATTTTCTGACAGTAGTGAAAGAAAACATATCATAATTATTGGGATACTGAACTTCTCCCCGTCCTACCCGATACCAGCACACAGCACAGTTAAGACCATGGTGAGTACGGTTCCATTCTCTACACACTACTTTTTAAAAATTCCATCATTATTCATAAAAGGTAGAGTCTAGAATATAAGGAAAAAGGGGATTGCATCTTAAACCCAAGGAATTGAAAGCTTTTAAATATTTTAAAGCCCTCGTTTTTCAGCTTCTCACTTTGTGCCTCATTACTCAGGAAAATCTGTAATACGGAGTGTTGACAAAGATGTGAGGCACTGGAACTCCCACGTGCTGCGAGTAGGGATGTAAACTGGTATGACCACCGTGGAAGGCTGTGGGGCGGTACCTAGCAAAATCAAATATACGCCTTCCCCTGTGACCCAGGAATTCTACTTGTGACTATCATCCTAGGAGACATGGGTGCTGTGTACACCCAAAACATGTTAAAAAAAATGTTCACAGGAGTATTGTTCATATCACACAAGACTGAAAACAATCTACATGTTCTTCAACAATAGAATGGAAACACAAATTGCACAGTATGTTCACACTAAGGAACTGCACCCAGCAATTAAAAAAAATGACCACTGCTGCTAAGAAGAAGGTTGAATCTCATAATCACAATGTTGAGTGAAAGAAGCTGGACATAAAAGAATACACAATGATGGTCTGGTTTACATGAAGTTCAAAAACAAGTGAACTGATGATATTAGAAATCAAAATAGTGGCTACTTTTGCGGGGTAGTGACCCAGACAGGGCTGAGCTAGAATTGTTCCATATCTTGATCCAATAATTACTATGTGGGTACATACATAAACAAAAGCTAATGGAGTTGCATGTTAAGAACGGTGAATATTTGCTGTATGCAAACTATAACTCATTTACAAAAATCTGCAGAGAGACTTAGAAATTTGGGGGCTCTTTGTTAAAGAACTCAGTACAGCTTAAATATTGTTGCAAATATGGATCTTTATACTTTTTGAAAGCCTTTATATGCCACTGAGAAACTAGTGTCATACTTAATAAAAAGCCAACTTTTAGTATTCATAGACTGTAAAACATATTGTACGATACATTCGAAGTGCGCTTATTTACCAACTAGTAAAAATGTTTAAGACATGCAACTATCTTTGCTTTCCCAACCTTACCTCTCTTATGTTACATTTCTTACTCTGTAATTCTGAACGATTTGTAACTAAGACTCTACGCGTCTATATTGGAAATCTTTTCTTTATATACAACAGAGACTTCATGTTGGAATCCTAGAATTTGGGAGCAGTGAGTGCCGGTTCCAAGATTGCAGAACTGAGGCTCCCCGGCTCCCAGAACTCTGCCTCCTTCACCAGAAACTCGAGCCAACCCTCTCATCTTTCCAAACAGATGAAGTGCATCAAAAGGGGATCTTTTTTTCTTTTTTTCTTTTTTTTGCAGTAATAACTATGCTATCCAGCAGATTATTTAGGAACCGTCAGCTGAGTCCTTGAAAACTCGCTCGGGGTTTAATACCAGGATAAAAACTGAGTAGAGAAGGAAGGCGCAGCTAGTGTTTTAATATGTAAATCCTGTTTGCATAATATTCCCAAAGTCATTTATTCTTTCATCCAACCGAAACTCAGCGGGGATGGGGGTCGTTATTGGTAATGACTCGCTTTGGGGGAGAAGGCGGGCACATTTGCCAGAGTTCACTCCGTACAGAAAAACCCCAAAGGAGTGAAAGACACCACCCAGAAGCCTACAGTATCCAGGGTCGGTCCCGGCAAGGTCCGGAGCCACCTGGCGCCACCCTCGGGGCGGCCGTCGCGGGCGGAGGGCCCAGCACCCGCGGGTGGGGACCGAGCGCCAGCCTCCGGACGGACCGGCCCGGGGCAGAGCCTGGGCGAGCCCGCCCGCGGAGCCCGGGCCGCCTGTCGGGACGCGGCCGGAGCCGGGCAGCGACTTTAGAGAAGGGGCCGGAGGACGTGGGGTGGGCAGGGTGGGCAGGGCGGGGGCCGTGGGCCAGTCAGGGGCGAGTCCCCAGGGCGCGACAGAGGGGAGGGGCGCTGGAGCGAGGAAAGGCGCGGGGAGGAGCGCGGCAGCGGGGAGACGGAGGTGCGCCCGCGCCCGTGCGCGGCTGGGAGCTGAGGCCGAGCCGAGGGCCGGGGGGCTGCGAGCGGGCGAGCGGGGCCTTACCGAGCAGCAGCAGCCGGCCGCCGAGGCGCGCCAACGCCTGCATGGCCTCCGGAGCCCGGGGTCCCCAGGCCGCGCCGGCCCAGCCCTGCGATGCTGCCCAGAGCGGCGCTCCCCGCGCTTCAGGTGGCTCGCTTAAGGATACGCGTCACCGACCGCAAATTCCCTCGGACTGGTGCAAAGTGAGAGGGGGGAGGATCTCTCTCCGCACCGGCCGGGCCGAGGCACGCGCGCGGAGGTTGGGCCGAGCCGGGAGCGGGCGCCTGGCGCAGCGCGGCCGAGCCCACGTGCCCGCCGTGTCCGCAGCCTGCGCTCCGAGGCGCCCGGGGCTCCCCGGCGGAGGCGGCGGGGATTGGGCGCCGCTCCGCCGGGGCGGTCGCGTGGGCTCGGCGGCTGTGGCCGGGAGGAGGCGCAGCAGGAGCTGCCGCGCTCCCGGGAGTCCCTGAACACCTTCGTTCGGATCCCGCAGCGTGGGGGCATCAGAGGGCCGGAGAGCGCCCTCCTCGCCGAGGGGTCCTTGAGGCCCCAGAACGGAAGCTAAACCCGTGCTACACCCCGGCCGGCGCGCAGGCCAACAGCGGGGCGGGGTCCCCCTGGAGGACCCTGGCCCACTACTGGCTTTCCGCCTTCCCTCCATCTTCTGGGGCGCCCAGGACCCAGTCGGCAGCGGCAGCAAGAAAAGCAGGCTCGGTTTCAATGTCAACCCAGGCAATTCGGGAGGCGGAGAACCAGCCAAAGAAACAAAAGCAAAACACAGACAGTGCGCCCCAGAGGATGTTTTGAATTATCCGCTTCATAATTCTTGGTCTTCGTTGCATAGTATTTCAAGTTGAAAATTATTTTATTTGTTGGTGGTTAAAAAGACCTGGGTGCCAGTTCTGACTCCTCAGTTAACTAGCCCTTTGACCTTCACAAGCCATTTTTCTGTTCCGAGTCCTAATTTACTTACCTTCAAATAAGGGGAGTGGACCAAATGGTTTATAATGTGTCTCCAAATTCTAGGAATTCCATGCTTTTAATATTTTCTAATAAAGCATTATAATTGACAGCGTTCATTCTTGGACCTACCATCATTTTTCCTTGGCTGTAAAATAATACCCCCTCCCAGGGCATGACAGAAACTTTAAAAGTGTCTACTATGGTGCAGCCATTATGGAAAATAGCATGGCAGTTTCTCTAAAGATTCAAAATAAAAACTGCCATGGGATCCAGCAGTTCCACTTCCAGATATATACCCAAAAGAATTGAAAGCAGGGTCCAGAAGAGACATTTGTGCACTCATGTTCATAACAACATTATTCACAGTAGCCAAGAGGTGCAAGCAACCCAGATGTCCATCCACAGAGAAATGGATAAACAAAATTGAGTGAATGGATAAACAAAATGTGATACATAGCCCAGTCGGTTTGGCTTGGTGGTTAGAGTGTCAGCCCAAGGACTGAGGGGTCCTGGGTTCAATTCCTGCCAAGGGCATATGCCTCAATTGCAGGCTCGATTTTGGCCCTGGCAGGGGTGCATGCGGAGGCAACCAATCAATGTATCTCTCTCACATTGATGTTCCTCTCTCTCTTCCACTCTATCTGAAAGGCAATGGAAAAAATATCCTTGGGTGAAGATTAAAAAGAAAGCTACACACACACACACACACACACACACACACACACACACCCCATGGAATATTATTCAGCCTTAAAAAGGGAGGAAATTCTGCCCTTACTGTTGTGGCTCAGTTGGTTGGAGTGTCATTCTATGCACTGAAAGGTGACTGGTTTGATTCCCGGGCAGAACACATACTCAGGTTGTGGGTTCGGTCCCTAGTCAAGATGCATACAGGAGGCAACCAATCAATGTTTCTCTCTAAAATCAATAAACCATTTTTAAAAAGGAGGAAATTCTGACACATGCTATAACACGGATGAACCTTGAGGACATTAAGTGAGCCAGTCACAAAAACCATAGATTCTACTTATAGGAGGCACCTAGAGTAGTCAAATTCATAAAGACAGAAAGTAGAATAGTGATTTCCAGAGGCTGGCAGACGGGAAATAGAGCGTTATTGTTTAATGGGTACAGAGTTTCAATTTTGCAAGATGAAAAGAGTTCTGGAGATGGATGGAGGTGATGGCTGCACAACAACATGCATGTACTTAACACTATTGAACTGTACACTTTAAAATCGTTAAGATGGAGCCGGGTTGGCGTAGCTCAGTGTCTGAGCATCTGCCTATGATGGAGGAGATGGAGATTTGATTCCCCGTCAGGCTACATGCCCATGCTTCAGACTCCATCCCCAGCAGGGGGCGTGCAGGAGGCAGCCGATAAATAAAGGACTGTCTTTCATCATAGATGTTTGTCTCTCTTCCTGTCCCTTCCTCTCTCTAAAGTCAATAAAAGCATATTAAAAATAAAGTAAAATAAAATTGTTAAGATGGTAAATTCTATGTTATTTGCATTTTACTACAATTAAAAGTTTAAAAAGATTTTAAGTGTCTATCTTAGGTCAGAACTAGAGGAAGAGGCATGAGTTAAGTGAGACATGAAGGAGGCTGGTGATAGGAAGAAAAGTGAGCCAGTGAGCCTTCCAGTTGCCTAGATCTAATGTATTACCTTTCACTTATGGCTTGATTGTTGCAAGCTTAAAAAACCTGATGATTCCAAGTGTGCAAAATAGCAGCTTGGGTGAAGCACTGTTCAAGGACACAAAATCATGAAGCTATTACTGCTTTTTCAAAGAATCTTAAATGCAAGGCAGAAGTCTCTGAGAAGTGATGGTAAGGTAGAAATTAGAAATGATTTCTAAGCACACCTGATTTTCTCTGGAAATTGGTGGAGAAAAATAATTCTAGAAAAAGCAAATTTTATGGACTGAAAAATTTTGGAGTATGAGGCATAGGCTACCATTTAGAAGATGAGACAATGTCCATCATTCTTCAAAGTGTGCCAAGAGTCATGCCTATTATGGTACCTAATTTATTCCTCTTGATCACACTCTAAGAAAGGCATCCTTACATTATCTAGAGCCCTAGATTGCACAGCTAGTTATGAACACCCAAGGGTAAAATCTTGTTTCCCAACTCATGATATGAATGAGGGCTATTGTAAAAGCTGCTAAAGGGGCAAGAAGCAACGAGGAGGAATAAGATGAAAGAAGAAATGGGAAGAGAGAAGACTAAGTTTGTTTCTGGGTTGGAGTGTCTTGCTTTAGCCTTACAAATGATACATTTTATCTAGATTCTCACCCCCACGAAGCTTAGCTACTACATAGCTATAAGTAAGTAGTCATTCATCTTATGAACATCTTTCCAGCCTTTAAATTACATAAATATCTCCTTTTCTCCCTGCAAAAATTGTGACATATTTTCAATGGCAACCCATAGGTGAAATGCTTCTATGTCATTTTTTTAAATACAAAGCTTTATATTTTTCTTAAAATAAGGGACAAGCAAAAGGAATATTTGAATAGGAGACCTGTGAATTCAGTTGAAATATCAACTATATACTACAATTTCACACATCTTTTATTAATAGTTTGAACTCACCAATTGGCAAAATCTGACAATACCAAGTGTTAGCGAGAATTCAGAGCAATGGGTAATTCTCATTCACTGCTAGCGGGACTCTAAAATGGTATAAGCACTTTGACAAATAATTTGACATTACTTAAAAATTAAACATGTGCATACCTTACACCCGGAAGTTTTGCTCCTAGATATAAATGCACCCTAGAGAAACTCCTATGCACCAGGAGTGCTCATAGCATTATTATTTGTAATGTCAAAAAATCAAGGACAGCCCAGCCGGGCGTGGCTCAGTGGTTGCTCATCAACCTAGGATCCAGGAGACCGCAGGTCAGGGCACATGGCTGGGTTGCCAGCTCAAGCCCTAGTAGGCGGCATGCAGGAGGCAGCTGATCAATGATGACTCTCTCATCATTGGTGTTTCTATCTCCCTCTCTCCCTCTCCCTTTCTCTCTCTGAAATCAATAAAGATATATATTAAAAAATAAATAAATCAAGGACAATAAATGCCCGGTAACATAAACTGTAGTACATTCATATAATAAAATCTTTTATAACCATGATAATGAATGGGATACAGTTAACTGAAACAACTTGGATGAATCTGAAAAACATAATGTGGAGGAGACAAAAAGCAAATCATAGAATAAAAGAGGTAAAGGGAAAACCAAACAATATTCTCTTTAGGAAGATATTTATAATGGGCATAAAGAAAGTGAAAGAGTATTATCACAAAACTCAGGCTAGTTCTTACCTCTAGAATGGGGTAGAAACAGAAGGAGATTTAATTACAGAAGGCAAAAGGGATTTCTAAGGCACTGGCAATACTCTATTGTTTTTTAACTTCTGTGATGGGGGCTGGATGTTCACTTTATTATTAATCTTTAAACTATATAATTAGTTTTATATACTGCTGTGAGTAGGATGTATTTCACAATAGAAGAAAATTTAAGTGGAAGTTTAACAATAATACTTCCACTTCTGAAGTAGTCTTATCTAAACAAACAATATTTGAATCTATTAAGATCCCAGGTCCAACTACTAATTTATAGGAAATACATGGGACAGTGGATCAGGGTCAACAATGACAATAATAGAGTCAGAAAATTTCTGATACCAGGAAACTTCATAGAATAAATAACTTAGTTCCTTCAACAAAATTCTGCAAGAAAGAAAGAAAGCATTGGAGGGAAAGCCTATACATTAAAAGAAACCTAATAGCTATATCAAGCAATTGCAGTGTGCAAAAGGATTTTACTTGGATTCTGATTTAAGCAAACTGGAAAAAAATATATAATTATAAAAATGTGACCACTGATTTTATCTTTGACCTTAAACTGTTAAAACATTTTTCATGTGTGACAATGATACTGTTGTTAGGTATTTTTAAAATAGTTTCTATCTTTCTAGAAGTGCATGTGATATATTTACAGATAAAATGATAAGAAATGAGAAGGCTGAGGGGCAAGAAGAGGGAATAACTAATGAGTACAAGGTTTCTTCTGGGGATGATGAAAATGTTCTAAAATTAGGTTATGGTGATGGTTGTGCAACCCTGTAAATATACTAAAAACCATTGCACTGTACAGGAATTGAAATTGACCCTGTGTGACTGCTACTTGTGCTACTTAAGAGAAATTAATTTTGATTGTATTCAATCCACTGGATCTTAAGGTCTCTTTGGAGCAAGAGCTTACCCTGCACCCTATTTTTATTCCCAGCATTCTTCCATATATAACCTGAAGTTAGAATTATAGTGAACTAGAACTCCAAATTCATTATGTTCTACCTAGTTTCCATGTCTTGATAGTCCGTGTTGTTTCTGCTTAGAATAACCCATCCCACTTTCTCACCATTTGCCTTGCCCTTTTCAGTCTGTCTAACTTTATTCACCTTAGATTCATCCAGGACTACTCTATCTGTCTCCTCACGCCACCCCAACTGTGAGTTAGGTAGATCCTCTCATTTCTTTCTTTTAAAATCATTTTTATTTTTTAATTACAGTTGACACACAGTATTATATTAGTTTCAAGTGTACAATCCAATGCTTAAACATTATATAACTTGCTAAGTGATCATCCCCAAAAATCTAGTACCCATCTGGCACAATACATAGTTATTACAATATTATTGACTATATTCCCTATGCTGTACTTTACATCCCAGGACTATTCTGTAACTACCAATTTGTACTTCTTAACCCCGTCACCATTTTCACCCATTCTCATAATCCCCCTCCCATCTGGCAGCCATAAAAATATTCTCTGTATCTATGAGTCTGTTTCTGTTCTGCATGTTGATTTTGTTGTTTAGATTCAATTGTTGATAGATATGTATTTATTGCCATATTGTTCATATCTTTTATTCTTTTTTTCTTCTTCCTCTTAAAGAAGGCCCTTTAAAATTTTATATAATACTGGTTTGGTGATGATGAACTCCTTTAGCTTTTTATTGTCTGGGAAGCTCTTTATTTCTTCTTCAATTTTGATTCTAAATAATAGCTTTGTTGTGTAATCTTGGTTGTAGGTTCCTGCTTTTCATTACTTTGAATATTTCTTGCCAGTTCCTTCTGGCCTGTGAAGTTTATGTTAAGAAATCATCCTACAGCCTTACGGGAGCTCCCTTGTAGGTAACTAACTGCTTTTCTCTTGCTGCTTTTAAGATTATCTCCTGGTCTTTAACCCTTGGCATTTTGATTATTATGTGTCTTGGTGTGGGCCTTGTTGGGTTCAGCTTGTTTGGGACTCTCTACTGTTCCTGGACTTATATGTCTATTTCCTTCAACAGGTTAGGGAAGTTTTCTGTCATTTTTTTCAAATAAGTTTTTAATTTCTTGCTCTCTCTCTTCTCCTTCTGATATCCCCATTATGCAAATGTTAGTACACTTTAAGTTGTCCCAGAGGCTCCTTATGCTATCCTCATTTGGGGGGGATCCTTTTTTCTCTTTGCTGATCTGAGTGGTTGTTTTCTTCTTCTCTATCTTACAAATGCCTGATTTGATCCTCTGTTTCATCTACTTCACTATTGGTTGATTCTCTATAATGCATTCTTCATTTCAGTTAATTATTTTTTATTTCTGACTGGTTCTTTTTTATGTTTTCTGTCTCCATTTGTATGTTTTCTATCTGTTGAAGTTCTCACTAAATTCATCTACTCTTCCCCTAAGTTCATTGAACATCCTTATAAACAGTGTTTTGAACTCAACATCTAATAGATTACTTGTTTCCATTTTGTTTAATTCTTTTTCTGGAGTTCTGTTCTGTTCTTTCACTTGGGACTTGTTTCTTTGTCTCCTCATTGTGGGTGCCTCCCTGTGTTTGTTTCTATGTATTAGGTAGAGCTGGTAGATCTCCCAGGCTTAGTAGAGTGGCCTTATGTAAATAGATGTTCTGTAGGCTCCAGTGGCACATCCCTCCCCCCCCCATCACCCAAGCTGGGCACTCCAGGTGCATTGCTTTCCCTTCCCCCTACCTCCCACCTCAGGTGGGCTGTGTACACCCTCCTGGTATAGTTGAGACTTGATTGCTTTTAGCATATCAATAGGAGGGATTTGCCCCCAGGCCAATCAACTGCAAGGACTGGCTGCAACTACCATGGAGGATCAGCTGTGTAGGAGCCCACTCTACAGAGGGGCTTACTTCAGTGGGACTCTGGTGACCCCTGAGTCTGCCCCTTGAGTGTGTCACTTGTGGAGGATGGTTCGGTGGTGCTTTGATGTGGTCTGAAGCTGTCCACTGGATGCACTGGCTCTGGGGCCTCTGGGGAGGTGCAGGCCAAGGACAGCCACCACCTGTGTCCTACCCAGGGCCACTCGGCATGAACTACAAAGCGATCTGCAGAAAACTGCCACTTGTGCTGGGCTTGGAGGTGCCTGTGAGAGGCCAAGCTGTGAACCAAGGCTGGATGCCACTAGTGCCAAGCCTTGAGCCACTTAGCAAGGGGTACGGGGCATGCCAAGACCAAATGCTGCTTGTTTTATAGATTTTAGGAAAGTCTGAAGCATCAGCTGAGACAGGCCATTTGTATGGAAAAGCCACTGGAAACAGCTTGGTGGGCCTGAAAATTGGGTGGGGTGGGAGAGGGGGTCTTAGGGAATCACCAAGGCTGAGTGAACAGTTTAAGCCAGGTTGATGGAAACTCAGGTATGGTGCCCACCTGCCAGCTTTGTGGAGAGAAGGCTCAGGAAAGGCAACAGCCTCTGCCAGCACTTCTGTCTGAGAGAAAGCTGCCCCTCTAGCTCTCACACTAATGCCAGGCAATTCATTTTCTCCCTGTGTCCCTGGTGCCTTTTAAACTGCTGCTCAAGTGCTGGAGCTCAGAGTGAGTGAGTCTAAGTAGTCCCTGCATGAGCCCTTTAAGAGAAACACCTGGGACTCCAGCAGTCTTCTGTCTCAGCCACAACCCTGCTGGTTTTTACAGCCAGAAGTTTTAAGGATTTCTCTTCCTGGCACTGGAACCCTGGACTGGGGGGCTTGGTGTGTGGCTGGGACTCCCTCACTCCTCAGGAAGGAACTTCCGCAGCAGAGAAATCCCTCCTAATTTTTATCTGCCACACGTCGGTGTGGAATCAGCCCCTTCCGCTTCTTTGCCCCTCCTACCAGTCTCAATGTGGCTTTTTTTTTTTTTTTTAAACCAAGCCTTCATTTGACTATTTACAGTACAGTGATTTTGTATCTTAGCTGGTAATAAGTGATGGTTATGTATTGAGTGAGAGAAGACAGATATAATCTCTCTTCCAGATATCACCTCTCAGAAACCAGGGCTAATTAGATTTTAAGAACTAGAACTGCATCTCCTGGTCATGATGTAGCAGTCATCACCCTGAGAACAGGAACAAGACAAAGAAAACATACAGGACTCTGATTCTCCTACACAGGTGCACATAAAATTAGCTTATTATTGACTACATTTTGAAGCAAACCATTTTGATTTAATATTTAAATAACAAGCTGTTTATTATTAAAGCAGAAGCTACAGCCACAGTATGACAGTACAGCTTTATCCATAAACCCTTCACACAATTATATATTAAATGCTATTTTTATGTAAATAAGGCACCCCTACTTTTTCTAAAATATGAGATGTGCTACCCTACTGTAAAAGCAAATGAGGGGACTAAGATTTTTTCCTATCTAGAGCTGGCTTAGATTCAAGTGAAGCCATTAATGTCTTTAGGGACTGTTTTGATATGTCACTTCACAGTTTTGAGACTAACACCCCTAACGTTTACCTAAAACCTAAAAAAGGGGTGGGAGCATGTGGGATGTGTTCAGACAATTTTTAAGTTGAGACTAGAATTTCCTCCTAAAATATACAGGCACTAATGTTAAATGCCAGTAGCACAGGCTTAGAAAGAAAAAGCATTTCCTAAGATATGAAACTGCCAAGAAGTTGTCATTTACACTCACCAACCAGTGGTATTTCTTTTTTTGTTTTGTTTTGATTTTTTTTTTTTTTTTTAATTCCTACCTCTAAGCCATCAAATACAACTAAATGGTTCAAACCATAATGATCCAAAGGTCTGAAACCTTTCCTTGCTTTGGTGAATATTTGGTTAAAATAAATCGGTATTTTATTCCACAGGAATTTTTATATCAGAGCTCTCAAATCATTTTTTTAAATCCAAGGATATGTTTTTATTGATTTTTAGAGAGAGAGAGAAACATTGATGTGAGAGAGAAACATCGATCAGTTGCTTCCCGTCCGTGCCCTGACTGGGGGGGAGGGGAGGCCGGGTTGTTGAACTCGAAACCTAGGTATGTGCCTTGACTGGGAATCAATCCCACAACCTTTTGGTGTATAGGACGACACCCCAACCAACTGAGCCACCTGGCCAAGGCTAGTTATAATTTTGATATGGTTGTTGGAGAATTTAAGTACTGCTTTAACCTACACTGTCATCTTAACCAGCAATAATCCTCTTATTTCTTCTATGTATTGCACTGTATGCTTGTCCCACTCTGACCCACACCCCACTGACACCCCTAACTTTTATTCACACTTGTATTCCTAGACCTTGACACAATGACTAGCACCGGGTGTGCTCTCAAAAGTTATTAAATATTTCTTGCATGACTTATTAATCCAGGTTTCTAAAGCACTTGTTAATACAGAAATTTCCAAACATACACAAAAGTAGAAGGAACAATACAATGATACCTGTTTACATCACTCATGATTATTTTGCCATTCCTAGGTATGGACAGAGTTTAAGAGCAGAGTGTTTGGGGATAGTGCTTTAATTAAAAAAGGTTGCTTCATTGAGAACTTCAATCACTGTGGCAAGCTAGTAAAAAGATACTTTGGAGCAAGTTTTTTTGGGGGTGGGGGTTGTCCCCAAATCAGAGCAGGCATTTTCAAATGGACAGACAAAAAAAGAAATAGAGTTATTCTTCATTCCTCTTTCAACCAACACTTATTAAATGCCTTCTATGGGCTAGGCACTGGAGTTACATAGGCAAGAAAGACAATTCCTATGTTCAAAGAGGTGTGTAATCTAATATGGTTTAACAGTAACATAAACAAATACTTACACCAAAGTGTTTTGAAGACTTTGATGGAAACATGTGCCAGGTCCCTATGGATAGTATGGTTAAGTCTCTACAAAACATTCCCTCCACCCCTGGGCCCTAGAGCCCTGGCTTTACCTCCCTGTACCCCTCTCAAATTCTACTTAATTTCCCTGAATTCCATATATGGTGGAGCAAGGAATATGGGCATCCTTCTAGCTCTTCATTGCTACTTACACACCATTACCTCTTTTTTTTTTTAAATCCTCACCTGAGGACATTTTTTCCATTGCTTTTCAGAGAGAGTGGAAGGGAGAAAGAGAGAGAGAGAGAAACATCGATGTGAGAGAAACATATCGGTTTGTTGCCTCCTGCAGGCACCTGACCAGGGCCGGGGATCACCTGCAACCAAGGTAATTGCCCTTGGTGGGAATCGAACCCAGGACCCTTCAATCCACAGGCTGACACTCTAATCACAGGCTGACGCTCTAATCACTGAGCCAAACTGGCTAGGACACATCATTACCTCTTTCTCTGCTTTTTAAAAAAAGGAGTATACATGTTTAATGAAAAAAAAAAAATTGGGAAGTACACAGTCATACACAAATACCTGTGAGTACCAACTAGTAATTATTACCAATTTGATGTTAGGCCATCCAGATTTTTCTCTCTATATATGTATGTACACATAGATTTTTGAAAATTAATACAGTATTAAAAAAAATAAGATCACATTATACATGCTCTTTTATAGCTTACTTTTCAAAAAAATCAAATGTTCATGTTGATTTTTCTATAAAATTATTCTTAATAGTTAAAACTTTCATCATATGGATGAATCATAATTTGTGTAACCAGTCCATGTTGTTGGGCATTTTATTGATATTTTTATTTTAGTTAATATTCAGATTGGCTGCAAATTTTAGAATTTAGTTTTTTGAAGCTTTTGAGCTCAACTTACAAATCTTATTTTATGTATAAATCTAATATAGTTTGTGTTGAAATTTAAAAGACTCATTTTCATTTGTACTGAATTAATACTCAATCATCTTATACATTTAAATTATTAATTTAAAATTTATTATTAAATCTCCCTAAACTTTCAACACTTTTTTTTTTTTTTGCATAAACCTATAACACTTTTTTATTCAGGATGTTTTTTCTATATTTTAGTTGTAATTCCAGTTTGGTCCTGGGAGAGTGTCAGCGTAGCTTCCACTCAATTAGCTGCCATCTTGAAAACACCCTTACTTTGATATTTATAACCAATATTTGGTTGGCCTTCTTGCAATGATGTTAGCCAATGTGAAACTTACAACACCTTTACCAAATTCTCTTAGACATTTCAAAATATAAGTCACGCATTTAGTAAATGTATTACTCTATAGTAATTCAAATACCTACTGAAGTCTAATCAAACTTCCTCAGCATTTAAGGAGTATTTACATGCATAAGAAGGCAAAACTTATAGATTTAATTATCAATTTCCTTAAACAAACATTGATTACAAATTCCAGTAGTTAAATATGGTTAAGTATTTATTTAAAAATATAAGTTTAATATGTAAGATTCTTTTACACATCAAATATCTCCAATCGTGCATAAAACAAAACTGCAACAATTACAAAATTTATACACCTGTATAAAAATATTAACATTGTAATTTGACATCAATTTTTTATCATCTAACAACTTATTTTTGCACTTTCCCAGACTTGCAAGTTTAGTTATCTAAGAGAAGTTCAGGTTGGCTGTGACATGCATTTAAGATCATAGATTATAGTTTTGGCATCAGGAGATGAGACCCAGAGTACACCTGCCAGAATAATTCACACAGGCCAGTCTTTATTTGACCAACCGCTTCTTCAAACCATTTTTAAAAAATTAAAATACAGTACATTATGTATTCCTCTTAGCTACTGCCAAACTTTTTACAATTTACCAGTTCATTTCTATGGTTACACCTTGAAAATCCTTTACCTATGAAATCTTAAATTTCATATACCAACCTAACAGCAACTCTCAACCCCTCCTTGGTTTGCACCTTAATTCAAGTCTAATTAGATTCGTGTAATTAACAATCTTCTGGGTAAGTCTGGAAGGTGAGCCTCAGCAGACTTTCAAAGGAAGGAGAGGGTCAAATGTGGATTGATAGAAATATAAAGGACCTATAATCAATCAAGATGACTTCTATGTGATAGCCCTATAGTGAGAGTTCAGTGGAGAAGTCAGATCATCGTGGAAAACTCCTATTGGAGTACAGTGAGAGATGAGTTAGTTAACAAAAGGAGGGAGGTTGATTTTATATGAGGGCTTAACTTTGAAATGGGAATTAGGTGTCATTCTCAGAGCAGCACAAGTTTTCATGCTAGGGAAAAGCAGCAGAACTGCTTAAACCTTGCCAGTTACATGGAAAAATCTTGAAGGCTGACTAACCATCACTTGCCATAAACAAAACTATTCCTGAGCACTGAGAGATTAAAGATGGTGGTGGATTGAGTGGAAGCTACACTGACACTCTCCTGGGACCAAACTGGAAATACAACTAAAATATAGAAAAACCACCCTGAATAATTAACTGCAACTGAAGACAAGTTGGAGAGCACTCTCATAACCAAGGAAGAAAGTGGAGACCACATAGAGACTGGTAGGAAGTGCAGAGGTTTGGGAGGGCTAGCCAGGCTCCCACAGGCAGCAGCTAAAGGTCCAGAGGAATATCTTAGCTGTGGGGGGTTTCCACTGAAGACTCTGGGGCCTAAACCCTAGGCTGGGCTTCCCAGCCAAGAGCACCAGAACTGAGAAAGGTGCCCACATAACATCTGGCTGTGAAAAGCAGCAGGGTTTCTGTCGGTGAGGGAGAGATGGCTGGAAATGCAGGCACCCTCTTAAAGCAGCAACACACAAAGTTTCGTGTGTAGCTACTCACCTTGGGCTCCAGCAGAGGGAAGCCAGAGTGGACTAGAGCTGTGTTAGGAGAATCTAGGGTTGTGGGCTCTGAAGATTGAGCTCAGAGGGCACCTCTCTGGATTCCTGTGCCAAGTCATTACCCCATGCTGCAGAGGACATCTTTCTCAGGCAACATTTTGCTGCTTTTGCCTGGGTAGGGAAGCAATTGCCCCACCCTGTGGAGTTTCTACAGTCTGAGGCTCATTAAGAGAATCAGATTAATCAGCCTGCAGGCAGAGGCAGACCTCAGAGTGCTTTGGGTCTTTGCCTGATCTGCTCCTGGACCTAAGCCTTGGAAAATCAAACTTTGGTGTGCATCTTGGTCCTGACCAAATGCACCAAGCCCCAACAGAGGGGACCTAAAGCTGTGGGCTGTTGATAGCTCCAAACAGGGTATTCAAGGCCAGTCACAAACAGTATCTGACATTGGCTTGCACCAGGGACCCTCCAAAAAGACTGAGAGTCCTAGCAGGCCTACCTAATACATAGAAGCAAACCCAAACGGGCAGCCAAAATGGGAAGACAAAAAAACAAGCCCCAAACGAAAGAATAAGAGAAGTCTCCAGGAAAAGAGCTAAATAAAATGGAGATAAGCAATCTCTCTGATATAGAGTTCAGAATACTGATTGTAAGGATGCTCAACAGCATGAAGAAAAATATGGAAACTATGAAGGAACTTAAGTATGACATAGCAGAAATAAAGAATACGTTGGAAGGAATAAACAGCAGATTAGAGGAAGCTGAAGATTGGATCAGAAAATTAGAAGACAGAGTAGAAAAAAATCACTCAATCAGAGATTAAAAAAAACACACCACAATTAAAAAACAGGAGGACAGTTTAAGGGAGCTCTGGAACAATATGAAACTGCAATATTCACATTATAGGAATACCAGAAGGGGAAGAGAAAAAGCAAGGGATAGAGAATTTGTTTGAAGAAATAATCGCAGAAAACTTCCCTAACCTGGTGAAGGAAAAAGTCACAGAAGTTCAGGAGGCACAGAGAGTCCCAAGCAAGAAGAACCCAAAGAGGCCCACACCCAGACACATCATAATTAAAATGCCAAGAATTCAAGACAAAGAGAGAATCTTAAAGGCAGCTAGAGAAAAGAAATCTGTTACCTACAAAGGAGCTCCCATAAGGCTGTCAGCTGATTTCTTATCAGAAACTCTACAGGCCAGAAGGAAATGGCATAAAGTATTCAAGGTAATGCAAAACAAGGATCTGAAACCAAGACTACCCTATCCAACAAGACTACATTCAAGATAGATGGTTGAAATAAAGAGCTTCCCAGACAAAAAAAGGCTAAAGGAGTTTATCACCACCAAACCATCACTGCAAGAAATATTAAAGGAACTTCTGTAATTAGAAGTAGAAATAGAGAGAGAAAAACATAGGCATAAAGAATTAAAATGCAATAGATAAGTATCTATCAGTAATAACCTTAAATGTAAAACAACTCTCTACAAGTTCAAGAAGACTGAAATCGTACCAAGCATCTCAGATCACAATGGCATGAAATTAGAAATCAACTACAGTAAAAATATTCAAAAACATTCAAACACATGGAGGCTAAATATCATTTTATTAAACAATGAATGGGTTACCAATAAGATCAAGAAAGAAATCAAAAACTTCCTGGAAACAAATGAAAATGAACACACAGGCCCAAATCTATGGGACACGGCGAAAGTAGTCCTAAGAGGAAAGTCCATAGCACTACAGGCCTACCTCAAAAAGCAAGAAAAATTTTTAGTAAACTAACCCTACAATTTAAAGAGTTAGAAAGCCCCATTTGAAGCCATCTGGACCAGGGCTTTTGCTTGCTGGGAGTTTTTTTATTTTATTACTGCTTCGACTTCTTCAGTTGTTATTAGCCTATTCAGGTTTTCTGATTCTTCCTGATTCAGTTTTACATGATCTCACTGTGATGTGGAATCTAATAGACAAAACAGACTGAGGAACAAATAGGTCCAGAGACATAGAAGCATGGAACAGACTGATGAATCTCAGTGGGAAGACGGGGGTAGGGAGTGGGTGGGGAGAGGTTAATCAAAGAACTTATATGCATATATGCATAACCCATGGACACAGACAATAGTGTGGTGATAGCCTGGGGGGGGGATGTGTGGGGGAGGAGATCAATGGGGGAAAAAAGGGGGGGATATCTGTAATTCTTTCAACAATAAAGATAAATTTAAAAAAACAAAAACTATTCCTGAGCACTTCTGGCTATGGATTTTTAAAATAAAAGTTTCAGAGAATTTTTTTTCTTTTAATCCTCACCTCAGGATATTTTTTCCATTGCTTTTCAGAGAGAGAGGAAGGGAGAGAGAGAAAGAAACATTGATGTGAGAGAGGCATGTCGATTGGTTGCCTCTTGCACAAGCCCAACCAGGGCCAGGGACGGGAATTGAGCCTGCAACCGAGGTACATGCCCTTAGCCCAGAATTGAACCCAGGACCCTTCAGTCCATGGGCTGACGCTCTAACCCCTGAGCAAAACCAGTTAGGGCTTAGAGAATTTTTAAAAAATGTAATTTATTGGGATGACATTGATTAGTAAAACTAAACAGGTTTCAAGTATACAACTTGAATACTGCATCATATGCTCACTGCCCAAAGTGAAGTCTCTGTCCCCATTTATCCCCACTTTGCCCTCTTCTACCTCCCAAGTTTCAGAGAATTTTAATGACACAATTATGATTTTAGGGCTGGAGTATATTTCATTTTTTTAATTTCTTCCCCTCAAAAATCATGAACATAATTCTTACCCAGGCTGGGTGGCTCAGTTGGTTGGAGTGCTGTCCCATACACCAAAATGTTCTATTCCCAGTCTGGGCACACACCTAGGTTGCAGGTTCGATCCCCAGTCGGGGTGCATATGGAAGGCAACCAACTGATGCTTGTCTCTCACATCGATGTTTTTCTCTCTTTCTCTCCCTAAAATCAAACGCATCCTTGAGCGAGGATTTGATAAAAAATCATGAACATAATCCTAAAAGTCCCAGCATTCCAGCAAACAATAATCTAATGTCCTCAGTATTACAATATATAGATACACAGGTATGAAAACATTTGAATACATCTCTAGAATTATAATTAACCATTTAAAAAATTAACCATAAATAGTTAATGTATTTTAACTAAAGATTTTCTTTGCTTCAATCAGTCTCAAAGGGTCTTATTAAAAGGGTCATTAACTGACTTTGGTTCAAGTTAAAATGGCTCATGATGAGCCTATTCCCCCTGATAGGCTTCCTTTACGATGGTCCCAAAGACCCCACCTCCTAGTATTCATGCCCTTGTGTAATAACCTCTCCTGACTGTAGGATGCATCTGATGAATCAATTCTCACACAGAGAAAGCTCCAAAAGGGACAGGATGTCATTTCTGAGGTTAGGTTAAAAAAGATGGAGGCTTTTATCTGCTTGTCCTCTACCCTCGCTCATCCACTTGCTCTGAGGAAAGCTCGATGAAGAGCCCCATGCAGCAAAACACTGTCTCTGGTCAGCAGACAGTGAGAACATGAGGCCTGACAAAAGCCACATAATGTGAGTTTAGAAGGTGATCCTCCCATCAGTTCTGCCTGGGCAGGACTGAGACTCTGAGACAGATGAACCCACCGAAGCCACATCCAGATTCCTGACCCAGAGAAACTGTGAGATAACAATTGCTCCTTGTTTTAAGCTGCTAAATTTTTGGGTAATCTGTCAAACAGCAATAGGTAACTGATAAACTCTCTTTTCTTTAAACTATATTCAAATCTTAGTAAATAGAGAAAAGTATGGAACTTGGGTCAAGCAGGAAATCATTAAATTCTATGAAAGGGTGAAAGTTGGACTGTGTTGAAATTAAGAACAGAGAATTTATTAGTAATCATGTAAAAAATTATGTTTTTATTCTAGCATCAATATAAAATTTCCTTTTTGCGGTATGTGGGGGAGCTGATGGCTAAAGAAGATGGCAGGAACAATGGCTCAGACTAATTAAAATTGAAGTCATAGGCTTCTTGAGGTCAAGGAATAGATAAAATCATTTTTTACTGTTTCTGGTCTCTAGTACAGAGCTGTCCAATAGAAATATAATGCAAGTCATATATGTAATTTAAAATTTTGAGTACCCACATTTTTAAAAGATAAAAAGAAACAGGTAAAATTAATTTTAATAACATTTTATTTAACCTCAAGTATAAAAATATTATTTCAGTATGTAATCTATATATTAATTAGATATTTCCGTGATTTTTGCACTGAGTCTTCAAAAGCTAGTGTATATTTTACACTTACAGCCCATCTTAATTTGGAAAAAATGCTAAATTTTTATTGTAAATACTTGAATTGTATTTGCACTTCATAAAATATAGAGTTAAAAAAGTAGATTTGCACTTTGAAATTGTTCTAACCATACTTAAAAGTTTTCCAATAACTGAATTGAGTATCGGTTCTTAAATTTAAATTCATCAAAATTAACTAAATTAAAAAATTTAATTCCTCAATCACACTAGCCATCTTTCAAGTGCTCAGCAGGGTGGCTGGTGGCTACCGTGTTGCATAGCACAGCTCTTGTACATAGTAGGCATTCAATAAATGGCTGCTGGATGAATGAATCTTGCAACATTATTTCACTAACTAAGTTAGCCACGAATTAAACTGAAAAAAGGCTGGCCTGGAATTTCTTCCAGAAAGAGAATTATTAGTTATAATTATCAGTTAGTATCCACTAGAATATTTTCAGAATTATGTGATTTTACTTATGTCAATACCCAGCATGCTCTATACAGTGAAATTTGAACTCTGGGTCACCAGGGACTCCTCTGAAATGCTTAATTCTTTGATAACATTTATTTGTATTTTGGACTTGGGATAAAATTCTTGACTAACCCGGCCAGAGTGGCTCAGTTGGTTGAGTGTCATCCTGTGCACCAAAGGGTTGCCGGTTTGATTCCTGGTCAGGGCACAAACCTGGGTTTCGAGTTTGACCCTCAGTCGGGAGTGTATGGATGGCAACCAATCTATGTTTCTCTCTCACACTGATGCCTCTCTCTCTCTCTCTCTCTCTCTCTCTCTCTCTCTCTCTCTCTCTCTCTCCTCCCCACCGTCTTCCTGTCTCTAAGCATGTCATCCAGTGACGATTAAAAAATAAAATAAAAATTCTCCGCTAATAAATATGGGGATGAAAATCAAAATGACTAATGAATCATGAATGGCAAACAAGTCATTTTAAGAGCTGAAATGACAAGTAACTTTTCAAAAACATTTCAACTAATATTACCTTCGCACCAAAAAATTACTACTTTGATTTTGGATATTTCTAAAATTACACAGTTTTTTTCCCCTCCCACACATTCAGTCTTCCATGGCTTCAATAAAATAGATCAGAAGTTTACGTTTTAAATTGAGTTACAGTGTTCACCTTGAAATGCTGCAAAAGACTGATTGTAAACACATGCTATTTCTGGATATTTAACAGAGTTGCACATTAAAAAGGACAGAATGTTCATATTATGTTACATTATCCTTCTGAAGCTAAGGCCACTTCTGTCCCTTTGGTAAGAGGGGAAGGGGACTTTACAAGTATTAACAGGATGTTAACAAGCTTAGGCTGAGTTTACAAATCTAAGCAGAAGGTTAAGGCTTGAAGAATGTAGTGGCGGTTCTTGGAGACCCCCGGGCCCACACCAGCTGACTATGCTGGCTCAGCTGTGCCCACTGCAGGCTTTTGAAACATGAATCCTTTACTCTTTCTGCCTGTGCTTTGCTTGGAAATAGCCTCAGTTGCTCCAAAAATTGATGGAATTTTAGATGCACTTTGGTAGCAGTGGAGAGCAACACACGGTGAACACTATGGAGGGAATGAGGTATAGAGGAGAGCACTGTGGGAGATTACGGAAATAACTGAACTGTTCAATCAGAAATACAGCCAAAGGAAACAGCTTCACCCTGCCAATGAATGCCTTTGGTGACACAGCCGATGAAGATTTTAGGCAGGAGATGAAAGGCTTTCAAAACTGGAAGCGCAGGAAAGGGAATGTGTTCTGAGAACCTCTCCTCGCAGAGGTCTCCTCATCTGTAGACTGGAGAGAGAAAGGCCATGTAACTCCTGTACAGGATCAGGGGCTGCGTGATTTTTGTTGGGCTTTTAGTGCAACTGGTGTCCTAGAAGGACAGATGTTCTGGAAAACTGGCAAACTTATACCACTGAATGAGCAGAACCTGGTGGACTGTTCTCAGTGTCAAGGCAATGAGGGCTGCAATGGTGGCTATATGGATTATGCCTTCCATAATGGGAAAGGAGGCCTGGACTAAGAGGAATCCTAGCATCATGCAAAAGTTGAATCCTGCAAATATAAATCCCAGTATTCTGTTACCAGTGACACTGGTTTTGTGGACATCTGCAAGAGGGAGAAGTCCGTTATGAAGGCAGTGGCAATTTTGGGATCCACCTCTGTCGGTATAGATGCAGGCCAGGATACCTTCCAATTCTATAAAGAAGGCATTTATTATGATCCAGACTATAGCAGCAAAGACCTGGATCATGGCATTCTGGTAGCTGGCTTTGGCTTTGAAGGAGCAAATTGGGTAACAATAAATATTGGCTTATCAAGAACAGTGTGGGTACAGAAAGACTGGAGCATGAATTGTTATATAAAGATGGCCAAAGAATGGAACAACCATGTGGTGTCGCCACCATACCCAGCTATCCTATCATCCTGTGGTGATAAAGAGGGACTTAATTGAGAATAGAATATCCAGAGGCAGAATTTTATCTCAAAACCTACCAGAGCTTATTGTGTGAGATAAAATGCTTGAATCATTAAAGATCCAAGTTGTAATTTGAATTCTGTGACATGTTACATTAGTAAAATGTTGCCACTTTTAAATTACTGCTGCAAACAGCTTTGTATGATTGACTTGCCTGATAACTTTTGAATTTTCATGGTTTAAAGGATGTATAAAATTTTAGCTTTTAAAATAAAACTTAATTTCAAAGTAAAAACAAAGGAAAGTAGTGGGCCTTTGCTCTTTTTTTCTTTCTTCATTTCTTTCTTCCTCTTTCTTCTTTTTTCCCTATCTATAAATTAAAACCCAGCATTTAAAGCTAAGCTGGCCCTGAAAGTTGAGGGTATATAAATGTCATAGTATCATTACTAGCACCAAACACTTTTTTCCTCAATGACAGAAACTCTGCATCCACCTCCAGTCACTTACTGATAATTATGCAGTTTTCGTTTTGATTTTTAAATTTTGTTTAGTTAGACAGATACATTTTCTTAGTTTCCAGCGGGTAATTTATGTACTTTTGAGAAAAATATTTGTTGATTTGTTGGTTGGGAGATCAAATTAAAAAGGCAGAGAAAAAAATTCCTTTTAAAAATCTAAATATAAATTCCCAGAGTTTTTATTTATTTTTAAAGAATATGTTTTTTAAATTGATTTTAGAGACAGAGGAAGGGAGAGGATGAGAGAGAGAAACATCAATGAAAGAGAAACATCCATTGGCTGCCTCCTGCATGCCCTCCACTGGGGATCGAGCCTTCAAGCCAGGCATGTGCCCTGACTGGGAATCAAACCCTTGACCTCTTGGTGTATGGGACAGTGCTGAACCAACTGAGTCACACCGGCCAGGGCTCCGGAGTTCTTTTTAAGTGCTATATGGAAAAACCAGACATCCACAACTCTGAGACAGAAAGTGATTCAGAAGAGCTGGGCTCTAAAAGTGAAGGAATATAAGAAAAATTAGCTAATTAATTCTGCTTTTTAAAATGTTTTATAGGTATTTAATTTTCCATAAATATATTATTCTAGTAAGAGACTATTACCAATAGACTAAAGCTTTAATATTTTTAATATGGAAAATATTGATTTATTTAATTATACAGATATTCTAAATATTGACACATTTCATTATATAATATAAAACATATTAATTAAAATTAACAATGATCTTATCAGAAGTCTTTAAAAGTTGTCAAGTTCATGGTAGTGGATACAAATTTTCTAAAATTACAATTTTTGCTTGAAAGCTTGAATTTTATCTTTGGCAACAAATACTGTCAATTGTTTTCCTTGAGGTGACAGATTCCTTTCATTCATTAGAAAAAAATTTGCAACATGCTAAGTTCTGAATTATCATAGTTTTTCTTTTCTTTTTTAGTCTCTTTTATTTTTTTACTTATATTTTTAAATTTTTTAATATTTCAATTACAGTTTACGTTCAATATTATTCTGAATTAGTTTCAGATACACAGCAAAGTGGTTAGAAAATCATGTACTTTACAGAGTAGTCCCCTGGCTGCTTCAAGTACCCCACCTGGACCCATACATATTTATCCTGATATTATTGACTAGATTCCCCATGCTGTAATCCACATCTCTGTGACTATCCTGTAATTACCAGTTTGTACTGCTTAATCTCTTCATCTTTTTCATCCAGTCCCCCAACCACCCTCCTGCCTGACAGATGTCAGTTTGTTCTATGTATCTATGAGTCTGTTTCTATTTTGTTTATTTTGTTCATTTGATGCCACATATAAGTGAAATCATATAGTATTTACCTTTCTCTGACGGGCTTATTTCACTTAACATAATACTCTCTAGGTCCATCCATTCTGCCACAAAAGGTAAGGTTTTCCTTTTTTATGACTGAGTGGTATTCCATTGTGCAAATGCACCACATTTTTTTCATCCACTCATCTATTGGATGCTTGAGCTACTTCCAATTCTTGGCTATTGTAAATAAAACTGCAACGAACACAGGGATGCATATATTCTTTCAGGTTCCTCTGGATATATTCCCAGAAGTGGAATCACTGGCTCATAAGGCAATTCCATTTTTAATTTTTTGAGGAAGCTCCACATTGTTTTCCACAGAGGTTGCACCAATCTGCATTCCCACCAACAGTGCACTGGGGTTCCCTTTTCTCTACTTCCTTGCCAACACTTGTTTGCTGATTTATTGGTGACAGCTATTCTGACAGGTGTGAGGTGGTCTCTTATTGTGGTTTTAATTTGCATTTCTCTGATGTTTAGTGATGTCAAACAACTTTTCATATATCTATTGGCCATCTATATGTCTTCCTTGGAGAAGTGTCTATTCAGAACTTTGACCCACTTTTTAATTGGGTTGTTTTTCTGGTGTTAAATTGTTTGAGCTCTTTATAAGTTATGGATATTAACCCCTTACCAGCTATTTCATTGGTGAATATGTTCTCCCATTCAGCAGGTTGCCTTTTCATTTTGTTGGTGGTTTCCTTTGCTGTGCAAAAACTTTCTAACTTGATGTAGTCTCATTTGTTTACTTTTTCTTGTTTCCCTTGCCTAAGGAGATACAACAGAAAAAATATTGCTACAGGAAACATATGAGATTTTATTGCCTAAGTTTTCTCCTAGGAGTTTATGGTTTGAATCTTAAATTTAAGTCTTTAATCCGTTTTGGTTTATTCTTGTATATAGTGTAAGTTAGTGGTCAAGTTTCTTTCTTTTTTTTTTTTCTTTGCGTGTATCTGTCCAATTTTCCCAACATTTACTGAATACTGTCTTTACTTCATTGTATGTTCCTGTCTCTTTTGTCAAATATTGACCATATAGGTGTGGGTTTATTTCTGGGCTCTCTGTTCTGTTCCATTAATCTATATGTCTGTTTTTATGCCAGTACCATGCTGTTTTAATTACTATGGTGTAGTTAGTTTGATATCAGGTAGGGTGATATCATTAACTTTGTTCTTCTTTCTCAAGATTGCTGAGGCTATTCAGGGCCTTTTATGGTTCCATATACATTTTTGGATTATTTGTTCTAGTTCTGTGAAATACGCCATTGGTATTTTGATACGAATTGCATTGAATCTATATATTGCTTTGGGTGGTATGATATTTTAATAATGTGAATTCTTCCTATCCATGAACATGGTATATGCTTCCACTTATTTGTAGCTTCCTCAATTTCTTTCTTCAATATCATATAATTTTATAAGTAAAGGTCTTTTACTTCCTTGGTTAAATTTATTCCTAGGTACCTTTTTATTTGTTTTTAATCCTCACCCAAAGATTTTTTTTTAATTGATTTTTCGAGAGACAGGGAGAGAGAGAGAGAGAAACATAGATGTGAGAGAGAAACATCTATTGGTTGCCTCCCACACATGCTCCAACCAAGGATTGAACCTGCAACCTAGATATGTGTCCTGAATGGGATTTGAAACTGCACCCTTTTTGGTGTAAGGGACAGCACTCCAATCAACTGAGCCATCTGGCTAGGGTTAGGTAATTTATTTTTTAATGCAATTGTAAATGGAATTTTCTTTTTCTTTTTTTTTTTTTGTTCAACACATTAAACATTTTTTAAGTTGAATTTATCAGGGTGACATTGGTTAATAAAGTTATACAGGTTTCAGGTGTACAGTTCTATAATACATCATTTGTACATTGTATTGTGTGTTTAATCCCCCTCCCCCTGGGATTTTCTTAGTTTCTTTTTCTGATAGTTCATTATTTGTGTTTAAAAATACCACTGATATCTGAATAGTAATTTGTATACTGCTGCTTTACTGAATTCATTTATCAGTTCCAGTAGGTTTTTGGTGGAATCTTTAGGGTTTTCTATATACAATATCATGTCAACAGCAAATGATGTCAGCTTTACTTCCTCCTTTCCAATTTGGATGCCTTTTACTTCTCCTTGTCTGATAGCTGTGGCGAGGACTTCCAGTACTATGTTGAATGACAGTGGTGAAAGTGGACATCCCTGTTTTGTTCCTGATCTTAGGGGAAATGGTTTTAGTTTTTTCCCATTGAGTATGATGTTGGCTGTGGGTTTGTCACATATGGCCTTTATTATGTTGAGGTACGAGTCCTCTTCCCACTTTGCTCAGAATTTTTATCATAAATGGGTGCTAAGTTTGCTTTTATTTTCCTTTTCATGTAGGTTAAGAATGTATATAATTGAAAGGAAAACATGTATAAGTATAAAAGAGCTCTTATGATGAATATAAAATAAAAATGTAAAATGATAAGACTTTTTTTCTTTGAATTACATAAAACAGTGTATCCTACAATTGATGACTCCTTATATTTGATGGAATATAATAATCCAATCCATGTAGTAATTTTTGAATATAAAAATATCTTATATAAATATCTTGTATAAAGTTGTTATATATTTCTATAGTTTTAAAATATTAAAATACTCAATTATTATAGAAAAATATCTAAAAGATTTTTCCTTGGAAAGTTGATATTTACTAAACAGACTTGAAAATAGTTTGAAATATTATAGGGGCAAATATTGTGTCCTAAAATATTTTTATTAGTTTACTTAGAATTTATCATTTCATGCTCTCTCCCTTTTCCTAGCTCATTGCTACCTCCTAGTGAAAAAAATCATTATTTGGTAATAATGATCATTATTTGTAATAATGGTATGCCCATTATTACAATATCTGGTGTCCTGTCCTAGCTGTGCCATTCACCCATATATAACCTTAGCAGGCCACAGCTTCTTTGTTTTTCATGCATAAGGCTTCTTCTAGCTCTGAACATATTTTTTAACTCTAAGAAGTCTATAATTCAACTGATAGTAATTACTATTAGGTTGAGAAAAGGCAAAATATTGGGCATTGAGATACCTCACAAACAATACTGACATGGAAATTATACCAAAAGATAATAGTAGGAACAGAGATTATTTTCTTCTAATCCTACACTGTAATTTTAGTAGGTTTGCTCTAATTTTAATTAGGCATTACATAGTTTATGCATTCATTCAACAAATATTTATTGAAAGCTTTTTGTGTACCAAGCACTGAGCTACACAGAAACAGTCCTTGCCCTCATGGAGCTTATAGCCCAGTAGGATAGACAAACATTAAACAAATAACTTATAATTACAAATTATGATGTATGCTAAGAGGGAGAAAGTATAGGGTTTTAATGAAAGACTATATAATGGAGACCTAATTTAAATTGAATGGCAAGGAAAGGCCTCTCTGAGGAGATTTAAACTGATTTATACAAGTAGTGTGTGTTGGGGCAGGCATGGGAGGCTGCATTCCAGGCAGAGGAAATGGTATGCACAAAGATCTTGAAGTATAAGAATTTGGTGTACCAAGGAACTCAAATAAGGCCAGTAGGGCTGTACTAACAGGAAATGAGCTAGCGAGATACATTGCATCATTCAGGGATTTGAAGGTCATGCCAAGGAGTTTAGATATATATTGAATTCAGTGGGAAATGAATGCAGGTTTTAATGGGAGTGGGAGTGGGGTGTGATTGATCCTCCAGTTACAATTCTTTTTTTATTTTCACCCAGGGATGTTTTTCATTGATTTTAGAGAGAGGGTATGGGAGAGGGAGGGAAACATTGATGGGTTGCTTCCCGTAGGCACCCTGATTGGGATCAAACTGGCAACCTAGGTATGAGCCCTGACCAAGAATCGAACCCACAACCTTTTGGTGTACTGACCAACACTCCAACCCACTGAATGAAATGGGCCTGGGCTTCAGTTACAATTTTCACTTTTTATTTTTCCTCAGCTGTATTAAGATATAATTGACATATAAGATTGTGTAAGTTTAAGGCATACACTGTGATCATTTGATATATGTATATACAGTATTGTGAAATGATTATGAGGTGAGTTAACACATTCATCGCCTCACATAATTGCATTCTGTGTGTTGTGAGAACATTTAAGAACTACTTTCTTAACAATTTTCAAGCATGTAACAAAGTATTATTAATGATAGTTACCACATTTAATATTAGACCCCCAGAACTTATTCATCTTATAACTGGATGTTTGTACCCTTTGACAATTTGTATTTTTTAAATGTTGACTGTCTGCTCTTTGGAGAATGGATTGCACAAGATAAAGTAGGAGGCTAACACAATCCTCTAGGAGGGAGGTGAAGATATGAACAAGGGCCATGGTAGTGGAGGGTAAGAGAAGAGAGTGGATGTATTTTGAAGGTAGGGTAAAGGGAGTTAGGGAGAAGGGGGTGCTTAAGATGACTCTCAGGTTTCTGCAAGAAACTGGGTGTTTGGAGATACCCTTTACTAAGGTGGTAAAGGCTGGCAGAGGAAAAAGTTTTGGGAAATAGTGAGAATGCAGTTTTGGACATGGTATGGTTGGAATATCTGTGAAAATCCAAGTAATAATGACATACAATGTAATAATGACATACATTTGGGTTACCAGTTTACAAATGTTGTGATTGATTTCCAGTTTAATTCCACTGTGATTAGAGACTATAGATGATTTTGATCCTTTGAAATTCAGTGAAACCTTTTATGGCTCAGCATACAGTTTTATAAGTGTTCTGTATGCACTTGAAAAGAATGTATATATTTCGCTCTTGCAGGTGAAGTGCCTAATGGGGCAAGTTGGTTCATCATATTTGCATTTTCTGTATCCTTACTGATTTCGACTGCTTAGTCCGTCACTTATTGAGATATGTATTCAAAATTTGCCATTTAAAATGTGGATTTGTCTATTTTCTTCTTTCAATTTGGACAATTTTACATTACATATTTTGAGTATTTATTGTATACACAGAAATTTGGAACTATTAAATCTTTTGGGTGACTTTAACTCTCAATGTGAAATGTCCTGCTTTATCTCTGGAAGTACTTCTTGCCGTGTTGTTATACACATTTTACCATTCTTTTACTTGCGTATTTTTGATTCCTGATTTTTAAAGTAGCATATTATAGCAGGAATGGGTAGTGGAAGAAGGTAGTTGTGTGTGTATATATCTATATATCTATATCTATCTATATCTATTTAATTGATTTCAGAGAAAGGAAGGAAAGAAAGAAGAACACTGATGTGGGAAACATTGATCAGTTGCCTCCCGCACATGCCTGATTGAGAATTGAACCTGAAACCTCAGTATGTGCCTTGACCCATAATCAAACTGCCACCCTTTGCTGTATGGGACAATGTTCCAACCAACTGAACTACACCCCCCAGGGCAAAAAGGTAGCAATATAAACAGCCATGACCATGTGAGTAAGTTGAAGAAACGGTTGGAATAGCGATTTCTTTTGATTTGAATATTTTTGTGTATATTAAACCACCTTTTCCTCTCCTCTCTGATTCCCCTACCACTTAACACAATTTGTATAAATAATACGTTACAAGATATCAATAGGAAAGTGTGTAACTCAGGAGTGAATATCACCCAAACATGGACAAAGAAACTGTATCCTCTTTTGGGAGGAGGGCTGCTTGTTTTAAGTGTATGAAGGTTAGCTATCATTTTAGCTAGAACCATACTTTGCTATCACCTTTATTTTCAAGTTAAAAATATTTAAAGAAAAAGCATGCACCGATATCAAATTAACAAGTCATGGACTGTGGTGACTTTGTGCTATGTCAAATTAGCTAAACTGAAACTTATATTTAGCAGAATTTATTTCCCAGTATAGTTCTTAATTAATGCTGAGCACAAAAGGAATGTGTATGTAATTTGGAAGGTGGAGGGCACCAGGCATTATGGCCACTGATCTGCAAGCTGCTGTTACTGATATGGGGAAACATCAGGGCCTTAAGTTCCTTCAACTTCTTTCAGCTTTTATGATTCCTGGGCCAAATGCATGTGCAACACCATGACAACCATTGAACTCAGTGAGACACAGATGGTGGTTCCAGTTCATTCTCAAGAATTCCAGTTTTCCTTTTAGGCTCCAGTTTTCCTTTTCTTAATCCCATCCAGCACTCCTTCCACACTTTTGAATAGGCCAACCCATAGTGGCCTCAGCTCTGTACCAGATGCCAACACCAGCATTGCATAGACACTCCCAATTTTTAAGATCTAATCTTTAAATAAACCCCTTATTCTTCATCACTCAGAGTGGTTGTGATTCTCTGATTGAACCCTAATGCAAATATAGTCTTTTTTTTCTTAATCTAATCTGAAAGTTTTTTGTTTTTTTTAGGAAGCTATTTTCCACCATCCTTATTTCCATTCCCTGTTTAAAGGTCTGCTGAACAGCTTAAGACCACTCAGTGGTTGTTCCTACCCATCCAGTGGCTTGAGCAGTGGGAACTGCAGACCAGTTTCCAGTGGCGGGCTGAGTACTCCTGTCTTTAGCAGGGAACTGCTGAGTAGGTGTAGAGGGCACCAGGAAGCCTTCATGACTGAGTAGCAGTAAACTTTCTTCTTGTTTGCATTTAGGCAAACTTCAAAAATCCTTAATAAACTGTATTACCCAGATCCTTGCCCTATACTAGGTAATATGAGTGGGTTAACAGACTGTAAAAGACAAAATTTCTTGCTTCCAGGAGCATCACTTTAATTTTACTAATGGCATATCTTATTTTTATTTTTTAAAAAATATATCTTTATTGATTTCAGAGAGAGGAAGGGAGAGGGAGAGAGAAACATCAATGATGAGAGAGTCATTGATCAGCTGCCTTCAGCATACCCCCCACTGGGGATCGAGCCCATGACCTGGGCATGTGCCCTGATTGGAAACTGAACGGCGATCTCCTGGATCCTAGGTCAATGTTCAGCCACTGAGCCATGCCAGCTGGTCTAGCATATCTTACTAACAGTCTTGCTTTAATACATATTTTTTTCAGCAAGTGTTCTGATCTTTCCATCAAAGAGTATAAACTAGAAAATCTGCACTGAAACAAATACATGATCTTTGAAATAGTAAAATCAATTATTAATATTAAACTAAACTGAACTATCAAATTTAAAATTATATTAGAAAATATAATATTACAGCATATTTTGCATAGTGGAAATATTAAAGTGATATTCTGGAGCAGAGTGCTTAACCAACAACAATGGCAGCAATGGGCTTTGCTAAGTTAAAGGTACTTCTGTAAGGTTGGTGGTAGCTGTATGGGGGGCTAATGATATACTTGATTATCAGGGTTATTTCCAAAGTACAATTAATATTAAAATCATATAATTTCACAGAAATAAAGAATGAGACCCTGTAAGTTCTTTGAAAACTTTAAGGTAGCACATTACTTTTACTACCACAAAGATTGAATGAACATGTACAATATATGTAAGTATGACAGTGATAGACGACTATCTTGTGTAGCAGTGTCACAGATACACTAAAAAAATCTTTCAACATAACAGTTATTTATAGCTGCCACAAACAGGAAGGTTTTTGTTTTGGTGCACCCAAAATTTGTCAAAACAAGATTAACACTAGGCAGCTGCAAATAACCTTGTATAGAATTCTAGAGCAGAACTTAAGAGCATAAGAGGACATAGAAGTTTATGAATATACAAGAAATATATATAAAGGCAGTTTTAAACTTCATTTCTGGGTCTCAGAAATAGTCAACCCTCACTTATCCACATGTAGTTTCCATTCTAGATTATCTTGGGCAAGAATTTTAAACTCGGGCTACTGTCACTAATATAATCACCAACCATTCAGAAAATGTTGTTTCCCCCCAATTATTGGCACTTAATACAAATTAATACTAACATTAGCTTTTAGCAATCTGTAGCTAGGGGAATGTTGCTGGAGGCCACCTGGACAACAAATAATTCTCACTATATCCCAAAGTAAATATAATTGATGGATTATTTGCAGTTTTGGATGTAACCTTCATTAGCATCAGAATGACTTAAGAGTTGACTGAAGATTTATTTTTAAAGATACTCAAGGATGAACCCTACCTAAAGAGACACCCCTACTGTAGAGGTAGGCAGTTGCCTACAAAATGTGTTTTTAGGAGATAGAAACTGTGTGAGAAGTAAGACACTTACATAACATTTATCTGCATTATGCCTTTTTATTAAATGATATTAGAGAATAATGGCACATATAATTCCATCTCTCTATGAACACTTAGGTTATTTCCAATTTGACTATTATCAACAATGTCTCAAATGAACAGTTATGCATGCCTCCTTGAGCACAAAAGTTTGTGCTAGGGTGGATACCAAGAGTGGCATTGTTGGGTAATAGAGTATAAATACTGAAAAATTTTATAGATATTGCCAATTGCCCTCCAAAGTGGCTGTATCAGTTAGCCCTCCTACCAGCAGTGTTTGCTCCTGGGATTTTTAAAAACAAAAACATTTTTGGTTTTGATTACAAAAGGGTCACCATAGAAAGGAATGAATGCCTTAAAAATTATTTAAATATGAGATTTTTCATATTCATGTACTAAAAGGCAAGTCAGAGTGCTTGCTTCAACAGCACATATCCTTAAAGAAGAGTCAGAAAAGATAAGATGGAGGGCTAGATTCCTGAGAAAATGTTAGGGTAAGTGCAGAGAGAAAAGGTTAGTTCTAGATAGAAGGGGCTCCTGTTCTAATAAGCTAGGATAGCGTTTTAGTCTTTTTTTGTTTTATTTTTTTAATGGATGTATGAACTAGAAAGCAAGCACGAAGGGTTGGGATGGGGGTGGGTTGGGATGGGGGTGGATTAAAGAATGCAGACAGCCCTGGCCTGGTAACTCAGCTTGTTAGAGTGTTGGCAAGATACGCCAAGGTGTGGGTGGGTTCAATCCCTGGTCAGGGCACATACAAGAATCAACCAATGAATGCATAAATAAGTGGAACAACAAATCCATGTTTCTCTGCCTCTCACTCTCTCAAATCAATGAAAAGAATGTTGACAAATTTTAAAATAGGATATACAGGGAAAATGAGAAGGCATGTAACTAGACAGTGTTTCTCAAAACATGTTCAAGGAACACTAACTCCACAAGGTGACTAGAGAAAAAAGTGTCCTGAGGCAAAACTTTTTTTGTAAATTCTGCATATTATATCCTGCTTTTAGAGAATTACAACACATCGTGAACATATTAAAGGCTCAGAAAAAACCCTGAAGTAAATAAAGTTGTTTACTTCAGCGTTTCCTGAACTTTCTCAACAATAGAACCTTTTTCTTTGTGTAATACCAATTAATATACTGTTGAACCAATCTTCCATGAAACATACCTGGAGAAACACTGGACTACTGAAAATTTGAAGAAATGGCCAACAATGAGTGTTTAATTATCTTCATAAATAAATTTATTTGAAACAAAATAAAAACTACAGAGAACAATTTAAAAAACATCCAAGTACTCCTCAGAATTAAAAGCTTAAGTTACAGTAAATTTTAATGCTTATTTTTCTATTATAGAAATATGTTCATGATACAAATTTGGGAAATAGAGGAAAAATAGGAAAAACCCATTCTGTCATCTTCCCATCTCAGTAAAATCTCTGTTAATGTTTTGACGCAGTTACTTTAATTTTATTTCTATTAGGTTTTTTTATTGTTTACATCATTATAACAATACAGCATATATAATTTTGCATTATGTTAAATATTTACACTATCATAAGCATTGTTGAAGATTTTCTATGCTATCATTTATTTATTTATTTTAAATCCTCACCCAAGGATATTTTTTCCACAGATTTTTAGGGAGAGTGGGAGGGGAAAGGAGGGGGGGAGAGAGAAAGATCGATGTGAGACACACATTGATTGGTTGCCTCCTGCACATGCCCTGAACATCGCTGGGGATCGAACTGAAACTGAGGTATGTGCCCTTGACCTGGAATTGAACCCGAGACCCTTCAGTCCTCGGGCCAATGCTCTAACCAAACTGGCCAGGGCTCAATGCTATCATTTTTAATGGATGCAAAATATTCCAAGTAGATAGTCCATTACTTAACCATTCCCCTTGGTTTTAGAATTTTGGTTGTTTACAACTTTTTCTGTTTTGCACATTGGAGCATAAAACTTCTTTACAGTTATTTTCCTAGGAATTATTTGCCAAGTAGAATATTTCAAAGGCAATGCACATTTTAAAGGGCTTTTGAAAAAACACTGCTAACTTGCCTGGGGTGGGGTGGGGTAAGAGACTGTATCATCAACAATGTATTAAAGTGACTGTTTGCTCTGTTTCCCCCAATTTAATCCAGGTTTTGTTCTTAGGCATTGGTCAATTTTTCCAGCTGATGGAGCTTTATCTAATCTGTCATTTATTAAATTATCTATCCCCACTGTAAAGACCGTGTTGAAATATACCAATTTACCAATACTCTTTCAATATTGTTCAATGAGCTCCAAAGCCAGCTTTATCAATACTTCGATAATGACTAATAAGAGTACTGAAGTCACCTAGCTCTAGTATCTCAGCCTACTTTCCCCAGTCTCACAGGATTTAATAGAAAACTTTGTCGAATATGGTTTTAAGGGGTGGCTTACTTATCTTTGGCATTTCCTTCACTGGTTCCCAGTAACTTTTTTTCTTTCAATCCTCATCCGAGGGTTATTTTTTCCCCGTTGCTTTTTCAGAGAGAGAGTGGGGGGGGGAGAGAGAGACACATCAATTGGTTACTTCTCCCTGCATCTCGACCGGGGAAGGAGACCCAGCCTGCCACCAAAGTATGTGCCCCTGGCTGGAATCAAACCTCGGACCCTTCAGTCTGAAGGCCAACGCTCTAACCACTGAACCACACCGGCTAGGGCAAGGTTCCCAGTAACTCTTGATGACAGTTTATATATTACACATTTTTGTATATTAGAGTCTAACACAGAACTTGATTGGTACATAGTATATAGTACATTCTCAATAAAGGTTTGAATGACATGCTTAATTTGGCATGAACTTAATGAACCTCTGTTGTCTCACCATAAAGACTCCATTTTCTAAGCCATCAATAGGCATACACTTTCACTTAGACACGGCAAAATGTGTAATGAATGTAAGGAGCATATGTTTTGTAACTGGATGTTCTGAGTTTAAGTCCAGGCATTGCAATTTACAGCTGGTAATTTTGTACAACTCTAGGTCTTAGGATGTTCATCTACAAAATGGTGATAACTCATCTTCTTTACTTTCGTCATAGAGTTCTTAGAAGGATCAAAATGTTATTTTCTGAAAGGAAATCTGATCATCATTACTTGATTTTAAAACCCTGTAATAACTTCCTATTGCCCTCAAGAAAAAATCTAATCCTTTAACACGCCTCATAAGGACTTCTAGGATATGGCCCCTGCTCAATTCTGCGTGATCACTATTCTAACAATCTCTCTTTCTCCTCAGGGCCTTTTGTACAAGCTGTTTGTTTTGCCTGGAATGCTCTTTCCTGCATTCTCATAGGTTGACTTCTACTAGCTGCCATACTACTAATAGCAATAGATGCAACCTACTGAATTACTACTAAGCATGAGACACTTTATAGACATTCCTTTATACTTTATGAAGTAGGTAATATATATATTTTTTATAATCATCACCCCAGGATATTTTTTCCCCATTGCTTTTTAGAGAGAGTGGAAGGGGGAGAGAGAGAGAAACATTGATGTGAGAGAGACACATCGATTGGTTGCTCCCACATGCACCCCAACCAGGACCAGGGATGGAGCCTGCAACAGAGGTACATGCCCTTGGTCGGAATTAAATCCCAGACCCTTCAGTTCGCAGGTTGCCACTCTAACCACTAAGCAAAACCAGCTAGGGCTGAAGTAGGTACTAGTCTTATCTGTTTTACAGATAAGGTACAGAGAAGTGAAGAAACTTACCCAGAGTAACACAGCTATTAAGTATAGGTGCTGGGTTACAAACTCAGATCTCTGAATTGAAAGCAGATGTTCTCAAGTCCTACTATTAAGGTATCAAGTTTCTCCACAAAGTGTAACACCTGTAAGATCCCCTAACAGCCAGTGTGATAAGGTTAGCACTTAAGACACTGGCTTATAATTGCCTGTGTACTTTCTGCCTCCCCAACCAGAGGATAAAGAAACCATTTAACTCAGACATGACTGCATCTTGTTTACTTTTACTTCCTCAGCTCCTAGCACAGCTCCTGCACATGTAATAGGCATTAATAAATATGTTGAATTAATAAATACGGGAAAATGTTTTAAAACAAAGATATAATACAATGTTATTATTTTCAAATTTAGTTAAGGAACGTCACCAGGCTTACCAGTTTATGGTCCACGGAATCCACTCTCTTTTCGCAGTATGGCACACTTTTTTATATCTGTTCTGTGACCTCCTCTGTTTGCCACAATTCCTTAAATACTACCAACAAACATCCCCTGCCTCCCTTAATAACTGCCATACTGCTTGAGAAAATCTTTTCCAGAGAAAAATTAAAATGTTAAAATTACTTTTCCCTTCATAGCAATTAAGATTCCTGAAAACTTTTTAATATAGCAGAGCAAAAAATCAGAGGTCTCTGAGGGAAAAAAAGGTAACATCTATATAATAAATTTCAAATCAAGACTAGGCTGAAAAAGAAAGCAACCTAATATATTTACAAATGAAACCTTCCGGTGCTGCCTAGGCAGTGTTGTTCCCAGGAGGCATATTATTTTTCATATTTTACTGAAGCCTTTCAGTAACATAAATTCAGAGAAAACAGGTGCTACACTTAGCAGGGGGTGTGTCTAAATCAACCATTTTTAGTTCTTTTTTTGGATAAAAGAGCCAGAATTTAATCAGTCCTGTAGTAGTCATCACCTTCAGGGGGAAGGGTAAAAAGCAGCGCGGGGAAAAGAGGGAGAGGAAGTGTGGCAAACAGGACGAAACTATTCTCCATACAGAGCAAGGGGCTGGGCTCTGTCCTCAGGTGCGGCCCCTCCAGACGCGGTTTGCATTCTGTAACTTTTGTTCTTTCCATCAAAAAATGACACCTGGCTTTATAAGTAAGAGGATATACAACAGTCCCTCTCGTGAGAACTTCACCACCCGGATCAGCCTGTGGGAAAGCCACCGCGGGCCGCCAGTCCAACCGCCGCCAGCTCGCGGATGCCCCGGGGGCCGACGCCAGGCGAGGCTTCCCCGCCCCCCCTCCGCGTTCCGGCTACCCACAAAGCCCCGCGCCGCGGCGCGCACGCGCAACGCCGACAGTCGTCTCAGGAAGAGGAAAATGGAATAAACAACTCGGAGGAACCAGAGCGCGAGAGAGCGAGTGGAGGCAGAATTTAAAAATAAACCGGCACCTCCGCCCTCCCCACCTGTTCGCGGCTGCCGCTCCCCCTCCCCTAGCACGAGCTCTTGACGTCCCAGTCCGGGCCCGCACGCCCACCCCGTCGTCCCGCACGGCCCCTTTAAGAAAAGAGAACGAGAGAGTGAGTGAGAGAATCCTAACTCTCCCCCTCCCCTCCGCGCCCTCCTACCCCATCCTCCCTCCCCTCTCCCCTCCCCCCTCTCCCCGGGCGGCTAGGGCTCCCGCAGCGGGACAGACCCACCCGCCCAGGCTTTTATCCGGCACCGGCAGCGTCCTCCTTCCCTCCCCAGTCTATGGTGGCGGCGGCGGCTCCTCTGGCAGCAGCGGAAGACGAGGCTGCGGCGTTGCCATGAACAGTGGCGGCGGCCTCCCGCCCCCCTCGGCCGCCGCCTCCTCTTCCTCCTCCTCCTCGCTGGCGGCGGCAGTGGCGGTGGTGGCCCCGCCGGGGGTCGGGGGTGTCCCCGGCGGGGCGGCGTCGGGAGTAAAGCTGAAGTACTGCCGCTACTACGCTAAGGATAAGACTTGCTTCTACGGGGAGGAGTGTCAGTTCCTGCATGAGGATCCGGCCGCCGGAGCGGCCCCGGGCCTCGGCCTCCATAGCAACAGCGTCCCCCTGGCTCTGGCTGGCGCTCCAGTGGCCGGCTTTCCGCCCGGAGCGGTCCCGGGCGGGGGGGCCGGGCCGCCCTCGGGGCCCAAGAAGCCGGACTTGGGGGGCCCGGGAGCAGGAGCCACAGTTGGCGGAGTCGGCGGCAGTGGAGTACTCGATGGACCGCGGCTAGCAAGTGAGTATGGTCCGGGCTGGGAGGGCGGCCTCGGGGCAGCGGCGGACGGAAGGCCTAGGGCCGGAGGGGGCCGGGTGAGGCCGGATGAGGCCTTGCAGACCAGCCTAGCCCGCGGGTTCGCACCCTCGCTTCCCTAGGCCGTCTGAGAGGCCTAGGCCAGGCCTGACTCTTCCTTCTTCCTGCTTCCCCTCCCCACGGCCTTGGGCGAGCCGGGGAGTGAGGGGAGGTTGGGTTCCCGGGAACGTGGGTGGGTGGACTGGGGTGGTGTGAGTGGGGGCGGGGAGGAAGGGGGATGGGCTGTGGCGTGCGGTGTGTGAGAAAGGGGGTGTCGTTTCCGGAAGGTGTGGAAAGGGGCTGGGTTTGCAGGCACATGTGTTTTGCGTGCCCTGAGGAGTGGTGTCTGCCGAGTGTTGAGGTTCCCTAGTGGGTGTGTGGGTAGTGGGGCTGGAGGTGAGGGGCGGGCTTAAGGCTTCCTGGAGTAAGTTGAAAGAGCGGAAAAGTTTGTCTAAGGCTTATGGGAGAAAAGTTTTCCAGGCAGGAAATGCTTTCGAAGGATTGGGACTGAACGAACAGCTTTTGTGGTGTGTATAGGTTTAGTTGAGAGTTCAGAGTAGGAATTTCACAAGACTTACATTTCAACGTAGTTTTCTTCAAAGCTGAAATAAGTTTGCTGGGTGTCAGTAGGGGGATCATGTTTTCTACAACTTTGTATCCAGCAAACGCTCAGCAAGGAGCCTTGAAAGTGTGTCTCGTGTAGGGAACATATGTGTGCGACTTAGCACTTGAGTTCAGAAATTTTAGGGCTGTTTGTGTTTTTTACAATCATTTGTTATTATCTTACAACTTTTTAGTTGTTTGTGAGTAGAGTTTACAATTATAGTAAGTGTTTAGGTGTTAATCTATTTTACAGAATGTTGCCCTTACGGAAAAAGTAGAGCAGGTGTCAGATTTTCCTTTTCTGTATCTGAATATATTGAGCATTTCTAAACCAAATGGGAAAGTCCTACTTTTTTTGGAATTCTAAACAGTTTCTGGATCTTAAAATAAGTTGATAGGTAACTTACCTTGGCTGTCAGAACATGCTTGTCTGTTTTTTAAAATTGCAAATGAACTTGATGTTTTAGCACTTATCTGCTCTACAAGGATTATTTAATGTTTTCCCAGAGATTTGTGGGTTTTTATTTTTATTTTTTTGTTAAAGATTATGTTTCTTTTACTGGGATGGGCTTTACTTTAACACAGATATATTTGATAAGGTTGATATGCTAAGAAGATTAATTTGTAACTTAAAATGTTTTGTAAGAAATAGTTACTTTATTGGTGGAATTTTTATCACTTTTGAGAAGTAATTTTGCATTTTCACTGGATGTGTGAGCTGTGGCTCAAATTAACTTAAGAGTGATGTTTAATTAGTAAGCATTGAAACTGAACAGTAGTTTTGCTACCTATAGAAAGAGTCACTTTATGCTGCTATTTGATTTAATCTGTGATAGAAGTAGTAGATTTGGTACATGAAAGCTAGGTGAAGATGGGAGGTGGATGAAGAATACTATCAATGGCTCAAAGGTGGGTATCATTTCATATCTCAAAAAAGGAACAATTAATTGCCTGGGATATAGGGTCTTGATAGGACAGGCAGTTAATGCTAAGGAGGCATTTAAAAATTAATACTTAGTCATGTAATAGTTATTTGATTAAAAAGCTGAGTTGTGTGTTTGGATTCTGTAGGCTTGCTTTAACTCGACTGGGTGAAGCCTGAGGTCCTCTTTTCTGCTGTAGATTTTTTTGTAACTCTCAATAGTACCTAGGTTGTGACTCCTTATGGATGAGGTAAAATTGATTCATACCAGCGAGTAGCAAGTAAAGTTGCTCAGGAATCAGGGAAGAGGATTGTATTGGTGATTTAATGGCTGCTTTGAATTTTTGCAATTGATTGATTATTTTTAGTCTGCTTTTTACCTTTAGTGTATTATATTCTTTCTTTTGATTTAGGCTTGAATTGTTAAGTAACTATGAGGCAATAGGAGGGTCCAAGGTGACAGCTTAGGAAGATGCTGAGCTCACCCCCTTCCCATGAACACACTGAATATACACCATTGATATATAGAACATTTTTTTTCTGAGAGACAGCTGAAGGCCAATTGAACAGCTTCTATAGCTTCTGCACACCAAATGTGTGTGTGTGTGTGCGTGTGTGTGAGAGAGAGAGAGAGATATTTCATAGAGAAGATTGAAGATAGAGCTTTTTGGGATCTGAGGGAACTTTACAGGATCAGAAAAGCCAGTGAGCACCATTGTTGACATTCTCCCTCCACCAGGATAGTGCAAGCAGGACTTCTATTCAGGTTCACTGGCTGAACTGCAAGGCAACTGTAGTGCCTTTCTGGCCCCTCCTGGAGCTAGATCCACCAGGAACAACACGGTGCTGTAGAGTAGGTGTATAGGGCCCTCCCACCTGGAGCTTGATGTAGTGGGTCAAACAGGGCACTGCAGTGTGTTCACCAGGCTGCCTCACTTGGATCAGCAGGGTGCTGAAGTGTGGGGACACCAGTCTTCTCTTCCTAGACCCCATTCTGGCTGTAGACTGCCAGAACAACACGGAGCTACCACATGTGCATACATACCAAGTTGCCTCACCCTGAACCCACTTCTTCTGGCCAGGCAGCACCTCAGGCATCACATGTGCCTGCCCCTACTCCAACTGGCCTGCCAAAACCACATGGCACACAGTCTATACAGAGGCCACATCTGTACAAGACCACTTTTTCAAGATTGGGAGAGAAAGTTATTTCATCTAATTCATAGGCACAAACACAGAAAGTCAAACAAAATGAGAAGCGAGAGGAATATACTTCAAATGAAGGAACAACACGAAAACCCTAATGAAATGAAGATAAGTAATTTGCCTGATGAAGAATTCAAATATTCCTGGCCAGTGTGGCTCAGCTGGCTGAGTGAGCGTCATCCTGCGCACCTAAAGATTGCCAGTTCGATTCTGGGTCAGGGCATATATGCAGGTTTTGGGCTCAATCTCTGGTTGGGGTATGTATGGGAGGCAGCTGATTGATGTTTCTCACATCAGTGTTTTTTTTTTCCTCTTTCCCCCCCTCTCCATTTTTCTCTCTCTCCCTTGCTCTCTAAAATCAATAAAAACGTATTTAAAAAAATTCAAATAAACAGTCATAAGTATGCTCACCAAACTTAAGTGTAGAATAGAGGAACCTCAGAGAGAACCTCAACAAAGAAGAATTAAAAAATTAATAAAGAGCCTTGGCTGGTTTTGCTCAGTGGTTAGAGCATTGGCCCTCACACTGAAGGGTCACGGGTTTGATTCCCTGTCAAGGGCATGTATCTCAGTTGCAGGTTCGATCCTTGGCCTGGTCGGGGTGCGTGTGGGAGACAGCAAATCTATGTGTCTCTCACGTCAGTGATTTTCTCTCTCTTCCCTTCCTTCCTCCCTTCCATTCTCTCTAAAAGTCAATGGAAAAAAATATCCTCAGGTGAGGATTAAAAAAAATTAATGAACCAATCAGAGCTGAAGAATAACTGAAATGAAAAATACGCTAAAAGGAATCAAGAGTAGATTGGATAATACAGAAGAACAGATTAGCCACCTTGAAATGGAATAGTGGAAATTGCCCAATCAAAACAGCAAAAAGAAAAGAGAATTAAAAAAGAATAGTTTAAGGGATCTCAGGGACAACATTAAGCGTACTAACATTTGCATTGTAGGTGTCCCAGGAGGAGGAGAGAGAAAGAGAAAGGATATTTGAAGAAATATGACTGAAAACTTACCTAATCTGGGGAAAGAAACAGACATCTAGTTCCAGGAAGCACATTTCCAAACGAGGAAACCAAAGAAGCCCACACCAAGACATATTGTAATTAAAGTGGCAAAAGTTAAGGGTAAAGAGATAATCTTTAAGGCACAAGAGGAAAGCAACAAGTCATATACAAAGGAACTCCATCCTCTTCCAAACCCCATGAGGCTAATAGCTGATTTCTCAGCAGGAACTTTACAGGCCAGAAGGGAATGCCAGGAAATATTTAAAGTGCTGAAAGAAAGGAATCTACAACTTAAGAGTACTCTGCCCAGTAAGTGTTTCATTCAGAGTTAAAGGAGAGATAAATAGTTTCCCAGACAAAGAAAAACTAAAGGAGTTCATTACCACTAAACTGGCTTTACAAGAAATGTTAGAGGGTCTTCTTTAAGCAGAAAAGAAAAGACCATAACCAGAAATAAGGACATACAGGAAAGAAAAAATTTCACAGATACTTAACATTGTGAATCAGCTACTTAAAAAAGTTAGCATGAAGGTTAAATTAATTATAACTACAATAAATAGGGGATACATAAAGCAAAAAGATTTAAAATACGATATATCAAAATATGATATGGAAAGGGAAATAAAAATGTAATGCTTTTAGAATGTGTTTGAATTTAAATGCCTGTCACTTTAAAATATACTGCTGTATCTGTGGGTGGATATATGTGAACCTCATGGTAACCACAAACCAAAAACCTACAAAAAGTACACAAAAAATGAAAGGAACCCAAACAAAACACTAAAGCAAACAAACCAAGAAGAAAGAAGAAATGTACAAAACAAATGAGCAAAATGGTAATACGTACATACTTATCAATAATTATTTTAAATGTAAGTGGACTAAATGCTCTAATAATAAGACATAGAGTGACTAAACGGAGAAAGAAAAGACCCATCTCTATGCTGCCTACAAGAGACTGATTTCAGATGGAAACACACACACACATACAGGAAGTAAGGGGATGAAAAAGCAGGCATATAGATTATTGGAATAGAATAGAGAGTCCAGAAGTAAACCTTGCTTATATGGTCAATTAATCTATACAAAGGAAGCAAGATTATGAAATGGAGAAACGACTCTGGGAAAACTGGCAGAGATACATGTAAAAATGAAAGTGGACCACTCTCGTACACCATATACGAAAAGAAGCTCAAAATAGATTAAAAACTTAAATGTAAGACCTGAAACTGTAAAACTCCTAGAAGAAAATATATGTAGTAAACTCCTTGATATTGGGATTTACAAAACCTTTCTGGATAAGTCTCCTTAAGCAAAGGAAACAAAAACAAAACAAATGGGACTACATCAAACTTAAAAGCTTCTGCACAGTGAAAGACCATCAGCAAAACAAAAAGACAGCCTACTGAATGGGAGAATATATTGACAAATGATATATCCAATAAGGGTTAATATCCAAAATATATGAAAACCTCATACAATTCATCAAAAAATACAGCTATCCAAACACACCCAGCCCCCAGCCCCAGCAGAGGGAACCACAAGCGGTGGAGTGCAAAAATCTTCAAACAGGGTACTTTAGGCCAATCACAAACAGCGTCTGACATTGGCTTGCACCAGAGACCATCCAAAAGACTGGCAGTTCTAGCAGATCTACCTAATACATAGAAACAAGTCCAAACAGGCAGCCAAAAGAGGGAGACAAAAACCAAGCCCTAAGTGAAAGAACAAAAGAATTCTCCAGAAGAGCTAAATGAGATGGAGATAAACAGTCTGTCAGATATAGAGTTCAGAATACTGATCATAAAGATGCGCAACAGCCTGAGAAAAGAAATGGAAACTATGAAGGAAATTAAGAATGACATAGTAGAAATAAAATATACATTGGAGGAATTAGCACCAGACTAGGGGAAGCTGAGGATCAGATCAACAAATTAGAAGACAGGGTAGAAAAAAATCACTCCATCAGAGAACCAAAAAGAAAAACAAAAAAACCCAGGAGGACAGTTTTAAGGGAACTGTGGGACAACATGAAACGTAACTATATTTGCATCATGGCAGTACCAGAAGAGGTAGAAAGTAAGCAGAGGTTAAAGAACCTGTTTGAAGAAATAATGGCAGAAAACTTCCCTAACCTGGTCAAGGAAAAAGTCACACAAGTTCAGGAGGCACAGAGAGTTCCAAGCAAGAAGAATCCAAAGAGGCCCACACCCATCATAAAGCAGTCTGTTACCTACAAAGGAGCTCCCATAAGGCTGTCAGCTGACTTCTCATCAGAAACTCTGCAGGCCAGAAGGGAAGGCATGAAGTATTCAAGGTAATGCAAAACAAGGATCTGAAACCAAGACTATTCTATCCAGCAAGGTTATCATTCAGAACAGATGGTGAAATAAAGAGCTTCCCAGACAAAAAAAGGTTAAAAGAGTATCACCACCAAACCATCATTGCAAGAAATGTTAAAGGGACTGCTGTAATAAGATGTTGAAATAGAGAGACTGAGAAACATACAGTGGACATAAATAAAATGGCAGTATATAAGTATCTGTCAACTATAACCTTAAATATAACTGGATTAAATGCTCCAGTCGAAAGACATAGGGTAGCTGAATGGATAAGTAAACATGATCCAAATATATGCAGTCTACAAGAGGCCCACCTTAGAACAAAACACTCACACAGGCTGAAAAAAACCCTAAAACTTCTAGAGGACTTTAGGGGAGAGATTGACAGCAATACAGTCATAGTAGGGGACTTTAACACTCCACTGACTTTACTGGATAGATCTTCCAGACAAAAAAATTAACAAGAAATCAGTGACTTTAAATGGCACACTAGGTCAGATGGATTTAATTGACATTTGCAGAACATTTCACCCCAAGGCTGCAGGATATATGCGTTGTCCTCAAGTGCACACAGGACATTCCCAAAGATAGACCACATGTTAGCACACAAAACAAGTGTCTACAAATTCAAGAAGACTGAAATCATATCAAGTATTTTCTTGGACATTTACACCATGGATACTATACAACTGTAAAAACGAAGGATCCCGTACCCTGTGAGACAGCATGGTGGAACCTGGAGAGTATTATGCTAAGCAAAATAAGCCAGTTGGAGAAAGACAAGTATCACATGATTTTACTCATGTGTGGAATCTAATGAACAAAATAAACCGATGAACAAAATAGATCCAGAGACATAGAAGCATGGGATAGACTGATGAATCTCAGAGGAAAGGCAGGGATGGGTGGGTGGGTGGGGTGAAACTAAGCTAAGAACTTATATGCATATATGCATAACCCCTGGACACAGACAATAGTGTGGTGAAGGCCTTGGGGGAGGGGTGCCAGGCAGAGGGGATTAATGGGAGGAAATGGGGGCATTTGTAATACTTTCAACAATAACGATAAATTTAAAAAAATACGAACAGCCCGGCCGGGCATGGCTCAGCGGTTGAGCGTCGACCTGGGATCTAGGCGATCGGGGTTTGATTCCCGGTCAGGGCACATGCCCAGGTTGCGGGCTCGATCAATGACTCTCTCATCATTGATGTTTCTCTCTCTCTCTCTCCCTCTCCTTTCCTCTCTCTGAAATCAATAAAGATATATTTAAAAAAAATAAAAAAATACAAAAAAACTAATGAAAAAATGAGCAGAGGGCATGAATGGACATTTCTCCAGAGATGACATAGAGATGGCAAGCAGACATATGGAAAGATGCTCAACATTTCTAATCAGGGAAATGCAAGTAAAAGCCACAGTGAGTTATCGCCTCATACCTGTTCGCAAGGATATGGAGAAAAGGAAATCCTCATACCCTATTTGTGGGAATGTAAAAAATGGTACAGCCACTATGGAAAATAGTATAAATGTTCTTAAAAAAATTAAAAATAGAACTGCCATACAACCCAGAAATTCCACTTTATTTATCTGAAGAAAATGAAAATACAAATTCAAAAAGGTATATGTATTTGTATGTTCATTGCGCTGTTATTTATGATAGCCAAGATATAGAAGCAACCTAGGTATGTATCCATACGTGAATGGGTAAAGAATAAGTGGTACATATATATTATGGTATATTGCTCTGCAATAAAAAAGAAGGAAATCTTGCCATTTGTCACAACATAGATGATGTAGAGGGTTTTGTGCTAAGTGAAATAAGTTAAACAGAGACTGACAAATACCATATGATTTCACTTATATGCGGAATCTAAAAAAAACGAACAAATGAAACAAAAACAGACTTGTAGAAACAGAGAAGCTGATGGTTGCCAGAGGAGAGGTGGTGGGTGAAGTATGGATGAAAACGATGAAGGGGGAGTAAGAAGTACAAACATACAAAAAAGAAAATAATTTGCTTTTCAAAAAAAGCCAAAAACACAAAGGTATTAGTAATTAAAAGGCACATTCTAAGAAGTGTTGTTATTAGAAGAAATTTAAATGTTATTTGCTGACCTGATCATGTAGCCTCACTGAGATAATTTTGTGTTTATTTTTTTCTTTGCTGTTCTTTAAATATTAGATTGTATGTTTCTTTAGCTGAGAGGTCATAAAACTAATCTGATTAGCTGGGCCTGTCTGCAGAAATTGTTTTGGAATCTTTGTATGTATGTCTGTTTCAAAAGTTTTTATTCAAGGATACATACATTGGGAAAAGTTTACAGATTTTCATTTCTTATAATTTTCACAAATGAACAACCAGCATTCAGATTAGGGAAAAAAGGACATAATCAGTACCCCCATAAATCCTCTTGCCCCCCCCCCCCCCTGCTACCCTTTCCTAAAGGCAACTACTGATTTCCAACATTACACTCTAACACTATAGATTCATGTTTTTACTTTTTTTGGACTTTATAGGAATGGAATTATATAGTTGTACTCTTTTTGTGGGCTTTTTTCTTTGATTCATTGGTGTTATGTAGGAGTAGCCTCTGTAGTGTCATTCCTGTATAGTATTATGTTATATGAATTTGCCACATTTTATTTTCTCATTTTACTGTTGGTGGGCAGTGGAATGTTTTCAATTTTTGTCTGTTAAGAGCACTTGTTTTGAACATTCTTGACATGTTTTTTGGTGAATAAATTTATGCATTTCTGTAGGACACCTAGGAGTGGAATTGCTGCCTGTATATAGTGTGTACTAACTGCATATGTTCAACTTTAATAGATGCTGTCATACAGTTTTCTGAAGTGATTGTACCATGTTTACATTACTTCCAGCAGTGTATGAGAATTCCAGTTCCACATTCTCCCCAACACTTGGATTAGCCATGTTATAATTTTAACCATTTTGGTGGCTAAAATTTATGGTATTTTTTAAAAAAATATATCTATTGATTTCAGAGAGAAGAAGGGAGAGGAAGAGAGAGAGATTGAAACAACAATGATGAGTCATTAATTGGCTGCCTCTTACACACTGCCTACTGGGGATCAAGTCCAGAACCTGGGCGTGTGCCCTGAACGGGAATCTAACGGGGATCTCTTGGATCATAGGTTGATGTTCAACCGCTGAGCCACTCTGGCCGGGCTATTTTTTTCGTTTTTAATTTGCATGTGTGTGGATTGTAGTTTAATTAGTTCATAGCATTAAAAATATCAGAAATACAGATTTTTGGCTTCCTTTGAGGGGTGACTCTTTCATGTATTGGAGTTAGGCCTGTTGATGGGGCAAGACTCTCCATTTTGCCTTATTTCTCGACTGGGCACTTTTTAAAATCCTCACCAGAGGACATGTTTATTGATTTGAGGTAGAGGTAGAGGGGGGTGTGTGTGAGAGAAACATTGATTGTTTACATCCTGACTGGGGATAGAAATTGCAATCTAGGTATGTGCCCTGACTGGGAATTAAATCGGCGACCTCCTAGTGCATGGGACCATGCTTAGCCGACTGAGCCACACCAGCCGGGCCTGACTAGGTGGACTTTTATGTACGAGTCTCCTCTAAGCATTTGCGTTTTTGACCTTTGCTTTAGTACTTCACATTTGCAGAACTGTTTTGTGTTTCAGATCCTGTTAAAACTTTAGAGGTAAATGCAGGAAAAAATTTTATCCTTATTTTCAGGCATGGGAAAACTGAAGCACAAGGCTTTTTATTAGTATACTTAGTTACAGTGATGTTTTTTTAGTCTTGTAAAGGAACCACACTTTCATTTGTTGCTCCTTCTTATGTATACAGAGTATTATATTTTCTTTCTCCATCCAGCTCCTCTGTTGACTTGGCAATATTCTAGCATTCAAGATTGTTGTATCTATACCGCAACTCCCAGTCTTTCCGAGTATACAATTGGATGTCCTTATCCACAGATTTTGCATCCATAGATACAACCAACCGCGGGCGGAAAATACTTGAAAAAAATGTTCCGTTGTTTGCTGACATGCACTATGTAGTTAGGCCTATGATGGTTGTGTCTGTAGTGAATGGGTACAAATGATTTTTCTTGCCATTATTACCTAAACAATACAGTATAACAACTATTTATATAGCATTTACATTGTATTAAGTATTATAAGTAATCTAGAGGTGATTCAAAGTATACAGGAGGATGTGTGCATAGGTTATATGTATTTTATATAAGGGACTTGTGCATCCTTGGGTTTTGGTATTCACAGAGTCCAGAAACCAGTCCCCTGTGATCCTGAAGGGCAGTTATACTTTCAAGACCAGAAAATAGCTATAGATTATTGAACTGTGGTTGTCCAACCACAGGAAGAGAGCAGTGGATAACCTGAAGTTCATATATTAACTTTGGAATGTATAATGTGTGTGGCAAAACTGTTTTTGTTTAAGCCAGGATTACACTTTTCTTTCCATAAACTTGTATCATCTGACAGGAAAGTGAGTACTGGAATTTGCCATTTGGATAGCTGCTATAAGTTTAAACATTTTTATTGGACAATACACATAGATTTCATAATAGCATTCATTTTACTTATTTAATATTGTGCAAGCTTTGATCTGGGTAATGGGAGTACAACATTGAATGAAATGAAATTCTGCCCTAATGCAGTTTACCTTCTAGCAGGGTATTACAAACATCTGCTTAAGTTAATATTAGGTCTTGATAAGTTTTATGAGGAAAAAACCCTCAGAGATTTATGAGGAATACTCAAAGAGATATGTACTAATATAAGTCTAGGTAAGATTTAGTTAAGGAGTGAAACACTTCTTTACGTAAAAGTTTATTTGAATGGCCTTGTAAGAAAAATGATTGCCAAAATAAAATATCTTCCTATTTTTGGCCTCTTATACATTAAAAAAAAAAATAACTTTCTATTTCGAGATAATTGTAGAGTCCCATGCAGTTGTAAGACATAATATAGAGAGATCTTGTCCTATTCCCAGTTTCTTCCAGTGGTAACATTTTTCATAGCTATAATGCAGTATTGTTGTTAATCCTCACCCAAGGATATATTTTCCATTGATTTTTAGAGAGAGTAGAAGGAAGGGAGGGAGGAAAGAATGAGAGAGACACATCGATTGGTTGCCTCTTGCATGCACTCAGACCCGGGCGGCGGGGCTGTTGAACCTGCAAGTGCCCTTGATCAGGACTTGAACCCTTGAACCTTCCGTGTGCAGGCCGATGCTCTAACCACTCAACCACACTGGCCAGGGCTATAATACAGTATTACAACCAGCATTGATTGAAATCGTAATCCACTTTTTCACATTTCCCTGGTTTTATTTGCACTTGTATGTGCACATGTGTGTGAATTTGGTTCTGTGGAGTTTTATCATGTGTATGCTTGTGTACCTGCAAAATAGTCAAGGCATAGGAAGGATAGTTCTGTCAGCCTCCAGTTGCCCTTTTGTAACTTGCCTTCCTTCTCAGCCACTGGCAATCAGTAATTTGCTCTCCATTTCTGTAATTTTGTCATTTCAACATTGTTCTATAAATGGAAGTATATAGCATGTAACATGTTTGGATTAGCTTTTTTATTGCTGTATAATTGACATACAGTATTTCAGGTGTACATCATAGTGATTCATTATATACATTATAATAGTTCTGTTCCATGAAAAGCTCCCTTTTTTGATGTCTGTTTTGGTATCTCTTGCTTTTTCTTAAAAAGAAAAAGGATATTTTTCCTTTATTTCTAAGCTAGTTGTTAATTATTTTTAACATAATTCTCATTTTAGGAAAATAGGAACAATATTTTGTTTTGTTTTGGAATTAGAAATGTAGTACATGTACAGGTTAAAATTTTAAATAGCACAAAAGGGTACACAGTGATAAATAGTCGTCTTCCTTATTCCCGATCCCTCTACAAAAGACAGTCGCTCTTTCCAATTTATTATTCAGAAATATTCTTTGCCTATACAATTTTTTATATGTTTATAGTTCCTTATGTCTAGCACACATTTATACACATACACATATATGCACACATGGAAGTCTAATGCACTTTCAATTTTCTCACTGAATTATGTATCTTGTAGTTTGTTCCACATCCATACACAGAAATCTATCCTACTCTTTTTAATGGATGCATAATAGTCCATTGTATGTTTGTATTATTATTTTTAATAGCTATGTGTAGATTGTTTATAGTCTTTTAATATTACAAATGATGGCACTAAACTATTATATCTTAGTGTATTTTCTATGTTTATACATAAATTTATATAAAATATGATACATTTGTTAAGGAACATACAGGACCATCAGTGATCTGGTTCAAACTTGGTACATTGAAAAAAATTATGTAGATAAGTACCATATGCACTTACTTGCATGTGGAATCTACAAAAAACCCGAGCTGGTGGATAAAGACAACAGATTGGTGGTTGCCAGAGGCTGGGTGGGGATGTGGTGGGGGGTGGGAGGTGGGAGAAATGGGTGGAGGTGGTCAAAAGCCACAAACTTCCAGTTATAAGATAAATAAGTCCTGGAGATTATAACGTATGGAAAGGTGGCTATAGTTGACAATACTATATTGTATATTTGTAAGTTTCTAAGAGAGTAAATCTTAAAAGTTCTTATCATAAGAAAAAAAATTGTAACTATGTGGTGATGGATATTAACCAAACTCATTGTAGCAATCATTTTGCACTATGTACATATATCAGATCATTATGTTATACACTTAAAACTAATACAATGTTTTATGCCAATTATATCAATAAAAACTATGTATTTTATATACCATTAGCTGAAAATAAGATATTTGAAATTGTCATTCATATCAAATCTACCCCAGCAAGAATTTTTTCCCCAGTGGCTCACATATCTGGAGATAGTTATGTAAATTATCAAGGCAGCTTTGAATGTAAAATTTTAGCAGGGTTCTCTAATATGTATTATTAAAAGATTTGATGTATACAGATAATGTATTAAAAAAACTTAGATTATGGCAAGCTTTCAGCTTACTATAATTTGAGCTAAAAGTGGAGATTCATTCATTCATTTAATTAACATTTATTGAGCAGTTACTCTGTGTCAGGTACTGTTTTTTAGATTCTTGGGATGTGTTAGCCCCAATAATTTTAAAGTATGATAAAAGATGACAAGTGTTATTAAAAAAAAACCCATCTCTACTCCTCAGGTCTCAAGAAACCATGGATTTAGGTGATCTGAAACTGATAATATGCATAAGGAACAAGCTGTTTTTTAGCTACAGATTTTCTCTCTCCATTATGAGATTCCAAGTCACTTTGCTGAGAAAACAATTAAGAACAGTAGAAGACTTTACAAAAACATTTATTACTATATTGGTAGCTTTTGATTATGTAGAAAAAGCAGTTATCTTGGCACAGACCCCAGATTAAAACTGTCTTTTATTGGAAGACATTTTTCAGTATGTAATCACATAGACAGTTCTAAATATTAAATAGCTTCACTGGAGAGCCCATTTATTTAATTGTTTATAGTCAGCTTTGTAGCCAATTTATCTTGGAAGGCCTATAGTGTTGTAACACTTCCTCAGAATCAGGTATTTACCAGGGTCTTGCTGCACTGCAGTCCTTTCAGATTGAGGAGACTAAGTAATAATGTATATCTTAAAAATTTTCCAAGTCAAAACAGTTTACTTTCTGTACTCCATGTGGAATGATAGAATTTCAGCTGAGTAGTTGTTAAGCTTCAGGATCTTTTTTTTGTTGGTCTTGCTATGGGCATTGCTGTGGCTATCTTGGTGCAAAGGTATGACAGCTTCCATGAAGGCCAGTTTGCCAGAGAGACCTTGCCGTTTTTAAAACAATGTCAACTTTCCTCTCTGGAAGTTTGATACTTTGTGCAGATGACTTTCTCTTTAGCAAATGGCATAGTATATGTGTACTCCGGGCACTGACTAGAGAGAGCTTAATTGTCAAACATCGATATTATAACAGGTATTGGGGGCATACAAAGATGCATGGTCCTGGCCATTTATGAATGTGTAGTCTAGTAAAGGATTTTGAAATTTATAACTTTTGCATAGTATGATATGCTGTAAATAAAATGCATAACAAATTTTGTTCAGGGATGTTTTGGAAGGTTTCTTGAAGAGGCCATGGCTGAAGCATAGCTGACAGAAAAGAAGAGCATCCTAGGCAGATGAGTACAAGGACACAAAGGTTTTTAGAAAAAGTGTTGTCCTGTGATTTTTTTCTCTAGTCATCTGGTGTGATAAAGAATAGGCTATATATTATGGAGAGTGGTACCAGATGATAGATTGTGTTCCCATATTGTGAAGGCCCTTCTAGACTATGCTAAGAGAAGTGATAAGATTTCTATCATAAAAAAATAACTCTTGCTTTTGAGGATCTACATAGGGAAACCATTTGGAGTAGTTTTTTAATAGTTGAAGGGAGAAATGCAGGCCCTTGATTTAGTCAAGTGGAAATGAAATATAGGGGGCATATTTGAGAGAGATTTGGTGAAGCAACTACTTGAGGATGGGATGGGTGAGAGAGAGAGAAAGGAGCGAAGGATAAAGAAATTTTTACCTTGAAAGTACTTGTCACATATCTAGTTGGAGACATTTAATAATAGGTGGTTGTAAATGTGAGTCTGGAGTTGAGGAATAATGGAGAGTAATGTAGTGTTATTTTTTTGAGTCTTTGAAGTAAGACTGCTCTGGTTTCAAATCTCATCTCTGGCTGTGGCACCAAAATGGGCAGTAATAATGTATATCTTCTTTGTTTTTTGTAATCCTTACCCGAGGATATGCTTTTTATTGATTTTAGAGAGAGAGGAAGAAGGAGAGAGAGAAACATTGGTCGGTTGCCTCCCATATGCGCCCTGATCCAGGGATTGAACCCACAACTTAGGTATGTGCCCTGACTGGAAATTGAACCTGCAGCCTTTTGGTGTATGGGACCAACCAGGCCAGGGCAGTAATGATGTATATCTTAAAGGACTGTTGAGATTGGCAGCTGGTATTATTTTATCTATCTATCTATCTATCTATCTATCTATCTATCTATCTATCTATCTATCTATCATCTATCTATCATCTATCATCTATCTATCTATCTATCATCTATCTATCTATCATCTATCTATTACCCATCTATCATCTATCTATCATCCATCTATCTATCATCCATCTATCTATCTATCTATCATCTATCTATCTATCTATCTGTCTATCTATCTATCATCATCTATCTATCTATCTATATCTATCTATCTATCTATCTATCTATCATCTATCATCTATCTATCTATCTATCATCATCTATCTATCTATCTATCTATCATCTATCTATCTATCTATCTATCTATCTATCTATCTATCTATCTATCTATCTATCTATCATTCTATCATTCTATCTATCAATCTATCATCTATCATCAATCTATGTTTCTATCATCTATCTATCTATCTATCTATCTATCTATCTATCTATCTATCTATCTATCTATCATCTATCTATCTATCTATCTATCTATCTATCTATCTATCTATCTATCTGTCTGTCTATCATCTATCAATCATCTATCTTTCTATCTATCTATCTATCTATCTGTCTAATCTATATCAGGAATGAGTGTTTCAAAGCTAAAGGATGAGAGTTCAAGAGGGAAAAGATTGATCTAGGTAGGTCACTGAAAAGCTAAGTATTTACAACCACATTGTTAGCTTTTTATGGAATTATCTCAGTTAGGTCGTGGTTTAATGTTATTATTTTCTACTTCTCTTGAGAAAATATAGAAATTTTTTACGGAAATCTTTTTGACTGGATTGAAGGTGCATGATGTCCAATGCTCCATCTATAAAAAAAATTCTTGTAATAAGAAAATTTAGTACTAAGAAATGCTTTTGTTCTAAAAAAAAATTGTTATTTTACTAGGTATTTAACTTACATGTTTTTCTTTTTTTTCTTTTAACTGAGATGCTTTTCCTTAGTCTATGTTTTTGGTTTAATCCTATTTAATCTTTTATTGTATGGCCTTTTTTTTTTCTTTTTTTTTTAATTGGCTTAAACTAGAGAAAACTATCATTTTAAAATTGTAGAACCTGGAAGTCCGAGGTCAAGGTGTTGGTTGGGTTGATTTAAGGGCTGTGGGAAATAAACTGTTTCATGCCTCTCACCTAGCTTCTGGTGGTTTGCCTACAATCTTTGGATTCCTTGGCTTGTAGAAGGATCACTGCTTTCATCTTCACAGGACATTCTCCCAAGGTGTGTGTCTGTGTCCAAATTTCCCTTTCTTATAAGGTTATCATAAGTCATTGGATTAGGGTTCATCCTAATGACCTCATCTTAACTAATTATATCTGCATTGACTATACCCAAATAAGTTCACATTCTGAGGTACTGGGGCTTAGGACATCAACATATTGTTACCAGAGAATTAAACTCTCTTGTCCCTTGTGGGGGTTCTCCGGGTTCCACTGAAATAAGAATTTTCAGAAGCCTCCACGGGGTGTGGAGTGTGGAAGATTTTATTGGTGTCAGGTTACATTCCTCAGTTTCCAGTGTCCTGTTTCCCCCAAGCCAGTCCTGGAAGAGGGGCAACTGGGAGTTTAGCAGAGCCAGAGGGCCTGCTGGGTATGGTTCAGCATCCAAGCTAATTAAAATCCATTAGATATTGTGGAGTCCAACATGGCCATGTGCCATATGGGCACAGAAGCGAAGCCCTCTGCAGCAGCGGTCCCAGAAGAGCAGCGCATGAGAGAGAGAAAGAGAGGAGAGAGAGAACTTCCGTTGTTTGGAAGTTTAAATATTCAGGTTTTGTACTTGCACTAGCCATGCCCACCCTGGCCAATTACCTGTTTTTAGTTGTGCTTTTTGGGCAAGCACCTTCCCATGGCACTGACCTTGACTGGGCATGTATCTAAAAACTGCCTTTGTCTAGTCCCTTCCCCCATCAATCAACTGGGAACAGACTTGGAGAATGTTAAATGCAGCTTTTTGGCAAAGTTGTATAAATGGCACGCCTATGTCTAGTCTTCCCTTTCCCCCTTTCCTGTTAAATAATAACCAGATTATTACAACGGCATCATTATGAATATTGGAAGGACAGTTTAATTTATAACAGTAGTTGAGTAGATGAAAAAAATGAGACAATGCACATAAAATACCTAGTACATTCAACTGATAATTGGTGCTCTGTGCTACTACTGAGTAAGGCCTCACTTGTCTCTGGTTATCATCAATGTTGGTTAATAATGCTTTGGAATTAGGTGGAGAATTTAAAGTGTAGAATTGATTTCTTTATGGCTCTGCACAGAAGCTGTATCACAGGCTGGAAATACAGTGTTCGTAGTCATTAATTACTGCTTTTTCTTGGTTCTCTTGGCCTCTTTTAGTTTGTGAGCTTTTGAGAGAAGTTCAGTCCTCAGACCAGTATTTTTGAATTTTTTCTTTAGATTACTCCTGTGGGTTTTGTAAGAGATGTGTAAAATATTCCAAGCTACCTTTTTCTATATTATGTGAAAAAGGCTACATGGAAAATTTTCCTTAGTGCATTCTATACAAGAACATATTAGTGTTTCATCAGAAAGAGCAAGGTATCTTTTACAAATTAATTTATAAATGGATACAACTGATAACCACAAAAAGTAAGCATAGGCACCGAATCTCATCCAAGCATGCCAGTGTACTGAATTATTGTCACAACTGTGGAAAGTAGGTTATCATTTGTAATCTGAGACTTAGATTACATATACTCTCGAAGGTCAGTAGTTGGCAGCTGGCTGAAGTGGACCTCATAGGCAGTTGTATTTGCAAGTCTGTGCTCATCCCACAGATCCAATAGAGAAAAGGACGGGAGCTCTGCTGAATGCGTGGAGGAGCCCGTTTCTTGGGCCTCCATCCAGTGCATTGTCACCTAGGGTCTTGAGTCTCAAATTCCTCATCAGAAAAATGGAGGCAATAATACTGTTTGCATGGGGTGTTTTATAAAGTTTGGACATGAAAACCTGTTGTATTTCATCAACTTTTAAAAATTCCTACTTTGGAAAAGGGTTTAATTGTAAGTAAATGTTTATATAAATATGCTAATAGATTAGGGAATATCAAAAAGAATAAGAACTCATTCAAAATCTCAGTTTACTGATAATTTAGATGAGTATATAGTATGGAAACGTAAGAATTTAAAAGTTTAAATAGTTTAAAATAGCAATAAAAGATAGGTTAAAGGAAATTTTTATAGATAGTGTCTTAAGAGTAAGAGGTTTTAACAGCTTGGGATAATTGGGGAATACTTTTCAGAGATGGGAGAAGAGGAAATTAACATATATATAATTACCTGTGAGACGAGATGCTGGGCACTTTGAGTAGTTACTTCACTTGAGTCCCTACCACACCCTGTGAGTGAGATGCTATTACCTTCTTTTCAGATGAAAAAATGAAGCTTAAAGAATTGTTTGCTCAAGGTAATACAGCTAGTAAGCAGCAAAAATACGATTAGAACTCAATGTCTGACTCCAAGCATTTTTTCCTTTTCTATCATTTCTGGGTCTTGAACATAGAGCTGGGGGTGTATGTGTGTAGGAATTGATGGTACTCTATATTATAAAGTGTACACTTTCAAAATATATGATGAGTATGTAATTTTGACTAGAGGAGAGACTTCAATAATGTTATGATTATTATAAAGACCTTTTAATAGTAGGTGTATACTTTTATCATTTTATACTATAATCCTTAATCTTTTGGAAATAACCTGTGTAAGGTAGTCATTTTTTTCTCCACTGATTAAAAAATATAGCTTTATAGAAATATAAATTATGTACTATAAAATTCACCCATTGTAAGTATACAGTTCACTTTAGTAAATTTGTATTGTGCAACCATCAAGATTTTTGAAAGACTTTTTAAGACATTGTTTCAGCCTGGCCGGGTGTGTCTCAGCAGTTGAGCATTGACCTAGGATCTAGGAGACTGAGGTTCAATTCCTGGTCAGGGTACATGCCCAGGTTGTGGGCTCGATCCCCAGTGGGGGGCGTGCAGGAGGCAGCCAATCAATGATGACTCTCATCATTGATGTTTCTGTCTCTCTCCCCCTCTTCCTTCTTCTCTCTGAAATCAATAAAGATATGAAGTTTGTAGGGTTAGATGGCATGATTCTCATTTACAAGTGATGGAATAATCATTTTGTAAACATTTTGCCCGAAGACTTTGTGGCTAGTAAGTGGCAGAACTGAGACTCAGACCCAGCATTTTAAGGAAATATTAGAATGATAGATTGAGAACAGACTGCCAAGGGCTTTTTAAAAACAGGAACTTTCTTTTTCTTTAACCTTGTTTCCATTCTGAGAGTTTGTGGAAAAACAGTTTAAGACCATTCAGTAGTTATTCCTACCCATTCAGTGGCCTGAGCAGTGAGAGCTGCAGATCAGTCTTCATTGGTAGGCTGAGCACTCCAGGCTTCAGTAGGAAACTGCTGAATAGGCACAGAGGGCTCCTGCACACCTTCAGACCAGTCTGTGACCTCAGGCTGAGCAGCGGTGAACTCAGGCTGGCATACTTCATTCACCCTGAAATTCCTTTTTGGTCACAGCCCTTTCATCAGTAGCCTGCTCTTCCTTTTCAGTCTCTTCAGAATTTCTGTAGAAGTAGAGAACAGGCATGACCTCCCATCGGTGTTCATAGGAGATGGTGCCATGCATGTGCAGAACTTCCCAGGCCAGCATCCATCACATCAGACCCACTGAGTGAGCCCCGTGTTGTTGCCAGGTATGGCAATATCCACACAGCGCAGAGAGGAGGCTGTGTTACACAGAGCACTGGTAGGCAGGTTTAACATAAGATGCCTCTGTGAGAGGCTGGTGGTCAGCCCTTGGATCAGTAATCATCAGAAATCTTAGCTCCGTCAAGGCTACCTAGATCTGGATAGTGATGGTTCAAGGATTGAAGCCGCCAGCAAGAGTGGCTTCAGTAGCAGCAGCAAACTTCAGCACAGCTTGCTGGCCAGTATTCCTAGATGATAGGACACTGACATTATTAAGGGTCTTCAATGGCAACAATGGCACGAGCTTCCAGCAGAAGCTTCTCCTAGGTTCTCTTCAGATTTATGATGTAGATGCCATCACTTTTCCTTCTATAGATGTACTGTTCCATTTGGAAGTCAAGGTTGGTGCCACCTAAGTGGGTTCCTGTTGCAAGGAATTTGAGGACATCCTTTTTCATTAGCAGGACATCAAGGGCTCCGAACATTGTGAAAGTTTTCCTTTAAGTTACATGGGCACAGAGAACAACGTCCTATGCACCCTTCTCTGGGTAGCGTGAAAAGGATTTGAGGGCTTTTTAATGTCAGATCTAAGAAGTTAGGATTTCATCCCTTGGGATAAGCATCGCCAGCATCTTGTCTATGATGTCCTTGATGGCAGAGGAAAACCACTGGGCACTTTTTGTAAAGTGTGTTCTATGGAGCTCCAGTCCCTCAAGCGGTTTTAGGTAGAAAGGGTTCTCAAGTAAAATTGGGAAGTATTCTATTTCCTTTTTAGATTGTCACAGTCCACATTGTATACGCAGGCTCTGAGGAAGTAGTTCAGTAAAGAAGTGGCTTACTTTTGTTTTTTCAAGCATTTACCAAATTTACTTGATTTTAGATTTCCTTTGAGTAACATTAATCTATTGTGGTGTTTGGGAAATTGAAGTAATTTCATCCAGAGGATACAAGACTAACAATGAAGGAAAACATTTATTTAGTTAAGCTGTGGGGTGGACTTTTTTTTTTAATCGATTGTTACTATACACATTTATATGTTAATATTGCAGGGTAATTGCTGACAGATACAGAAATTCTAATTCTTTAGGAACTGTAAGACCCTTTGGTTTAAAGTTGGAGTGTCTCATGATCATTTAAGAACGGAAGGCTTGAAATTTCATCTTTTCATTTCTAATTCCCTCTCTTAAAAATTGAAAGCAGTTTAGTGCAATAGAGAAATTGCTTTTCTATCCCAGTTCTGTCACTTACAAGCTTTCTGACTTTGGGTAAGATATTTAATCTCTCTGAATCACAATTTGCTTAACTGCGAAATAAAAGGGATATCACCCTTTTCACAGTTGTTTGGACTAAGTGAGATTCATATCTATACAGTGATTGTTTAATCACTATTCCATAGAGATATAATAGTTATAATAATAGAGATTGTAACAGATCTTTCCTAGAAATAGTAAGCCTAATGTAAAGTGGTTTGCAAATTATTATTCCACAGGGAATGGTGTGCAGTGTACAGTTTACTTAGAGTGGATTGCAGAAATAAGGGGTAGAAGGAATGAAAAGTTCTGGATTCTCTAGTTTTGGTAATTAAGGTCTCTATGCTCATATCTTATGCTCATGCAGTTTAAACTTAAAAATACTCTACATGCCTTTTCTCTTTGAATATCCTATGATATCGGTAGGACATGTATCTGTTCTTTGTAACTTTTAAGAAAATTAATATCTTTGTGATCTATATAGAATGGAATAATATACCATACATTAGTGATTTGCCTAACTACTCATGAAATACCAATCCCCATCCCTTTCCTTCCAAAACTGTAACTTTCCAAAACAAGAAAACTAAAGTGTAAGTATATGTGTAGAACGTTTTTTTCCCCCCCTCTCAACTTTAGTGAGATATTATTGACATATAACAATGTAAGTTTAGGGTGTATAAGAAGATGACTTGACATTTGTTGCAAATTGATTATCACAATAAAGGTAGTTAACACCTCCACCCCCTTCATATAATTTCCATTTTTTGTGTGTGTGTGATAACTTTTAGGATCTACTCTCTTATACAGTATTGTTAATTATAGTCATCATGCTGTACATTAGATCTCCAGAACTTACTCTTCTTATATCTGGAAGTTTGTATTGTTTGACCAACTTCTCCCCATTTCTCCCACTCCCCAGCCCCTGGCAACCATTGTTTTGCTCCCTATTTCTTTGAGTTTGGCTTTTTTAGATTCCACATAAAAGGGAGAGCATACGGTATTTAACTTTTAATGTCTGACTTTTTTTCCTTAGTATAATGCCCCCAAGGTCCATCCACAAATTACAGGATTTCCTTTTTCTTTTAAGTGGCTGAGTAATATTCCATTGTATGTGCGCGCATGTGCACATGACATTTTCTTTCATCCATTCATCTCTCCGTAAAGGTTGTTTCCATGTCTTGACTATTACGAATAATGCTGCAGTGAACATGGAGGTGCAGATAAATCTTTTTGAGATAGTGATTTCATTTCCTTTGGAGATATATCCAGAATTAAGATTGCTGGATCACCCGGCAGGCATGGTTCAGTGGTTGAGCATCGACCTATTAACCAGGAGGTCACGGTTTGGTTCTGGGCTCAAGCCCCGTTGGGGGGCGTGCAGGAGGCAGCCGATCAGTGGCTTTCATTATTGATGTTTCTCTCTCTCTCCCTCTCCCTTCCTTTCTCTGAAATCAATAAACATATTTTTTTTAAAAGTTATGCTATATAAAAACAAAAGATTGCTGGATCATGTGGTAGTTTTATATTTAATTTTTTGAGGGACCTCCATACTGTTTTCCATAGTGGCTGCACCAATTTACATTCCCATGAGCAGTGCACAGGGGTTCCCTTTTTCTCACATCTTCACCAAAACTTGTTTTCTCTTGTTGTGTTTATTTATTTATTTATAATAACCATTCTAACAGGTGTAAAGTGATATATTGTGGTTTTGATTTGCATTCCCATGATGATTAGTGATGTTGAGCATCTTTTCATGTACCTTTTGCCATTTGGATGTCTTCTTTGGAAAAATGTCTATTCAAGTCCTTTGCCCATTTTTCAATCAGATTGGATTTTTTTTGGTCTTGAGTTGTACTGAGCTCTTATATATTTTGGATATTAACCCCTTATCAGATAGGTAGTTCAAAAATGTTTTATTGTCCTCTGAATCAGTTTAATATTCATTTATTTTACAAATATTTTGTTATGCATAGGTGTTTAATTTTAGTCTAATGGATCTTGTTTAAAATCTAGTAAGATAAGACATTGACTGTAGATATTTGAATTCTGCTATGTTCAGTAATAGATTTCTTCATATTTTATATAAACTAATACAATAAAAGAGAAAATTGGATATAAATTTTTAAAAAGTATTTGAAATAAACATGCTATATTAAAAAATAATTTGACTCTAGTATTGTACTCTATTTTTGAAAACTATTCTGTTTTAGAAAAAGGTAAAGAGTAGATGCCATAGGGATTTTGGTCTAATAAAGGAACTTCTCCCCTATGGATTTCTGTGTCATCGTGATCATCATTATAAAAATAACTACATTGTAGCCCTGGCTGGTGTGGCTTAGTTGGTTGAGCATCGTTCATGCCCTGAAAGGTTTCTGGTTTGATTCCTGTTTGGGGTACATGCTCAAGTTAGGAGTTTGGTCTGCTTTTGGGGTGCACACTGGAGGCAACTGATCAGTGTTTCTCTCTATATATCCCTTTCCCTTCCTCACTCTTTAATAAATCAATAAAGACATATTAAAAAATAACTACATTATAGAAAAGTTATAGGAGAAAAGTCTAACCTCTCTCATTCAGTCAACCAGATAACAGGTTAATATTTTGGTATATTTTATTCAGTTTTATATTCTGTGTGTGTATATATAAGTACACACAATTATCATACTATAAAAAATGTGCTCCCCTTTCACTTCACATTGTAAATAGTTATGATACCATTATTTAATATTTATTATCTTCATTCTCTACTTCTTAAAAATTTTTTATTGATTTTTTTTAGATACTATTAGATACTAGTAGAACAATATTTGTTCTACTAGTTAAAATCTTTCTGTATTATCCTACCCTAAAATACACAGACAGTCAGTCCTGAACTCTATTTCATTTCTACCTCTGCAAATTATTTTTATTGAACTATGATGAGTTTGCTGATCTTTTTCATAAGATTTTTATGAGAAACAGTCCTGAGAAACTTGCCTCTCTTTATCATATGAAGATTCCCAGGAGAAAATGTAGTGGTTTATGTTCTCTACTGGCCTCTTGCAAAGTTATAGAAAGCTGGAAATTCAAGTGTGTTTCGTTTCTTGATTTTGTGCTTGGTAGCTCTTAGGTGACTGATAAAATAAATTACTATCTCTGAAAAAAAGCCCAGTCAGCTTGAGCATTGTTTAACAGATGTTTAGAGCTGAGCCAGTTTTATTTGGTCTTGCCTTTTGTTATGAATAGGTGAATTAAAATAAGTGTGACAGAGATTGACACTTCAAAAGTTATTTAGGAACACAGAAACTACATCAATGTTTGTGCTTTTAAATAATCAAATACTTGAATTTTCTTTCTCTTTCAGTTCCTGGAATAGATGGAGGTGCTTTAACTGATACCAGTATCACAGATTCCTATTTCAGTACCAGCTTTATTGGAGTCAATGGATTTGGAAGTCCTGTAGAAACAAAGTATCCCTTGCTGCAGGTATCATTAATATGAGTTTATATAACACTAAACAGTGAAATTTATTCTGGGAGTAGAGAACATCTAGAGTCTACATTTATTCCTAAATTTGTTTATCAGGAGATGTGATTCTAGATGATGAGGTAGTAGGATATAATTAAGCCATCTCATCTCCTTGCAGTGTTGGGGTCAAGGTGAGTTTTCAAGAGTGGGGTTGGGACAACCATGGAGTATGTAGGATAGAAAGAGACTAGCTTTACTCCTCTGTGTGTTTTGTGGCTATGGAATGAAGGTCTTTCAGGATGGAGAGACATTGTAGAGGTTATGGAATGTGTTCTTATCCATGGAACATGTTTACAGAACAGCAAATAGACTAATTTTGTAGTATCTATAAGGTGCACAAAGGATAATATGCATTGGGAGAAGATATTAGCATTTCTTGACTTTTTACATAGTCACTTTACATCTTGGATGGATATGGGAATTTAAATTTTATGGACAAGGAAACTTAGTAGTTATATATGTCTTGCTTAGGCTGATAAATTAATAGAAGTGCAGTTCAAAATAGGTCTGCAGCTTTGGTTTTAAGTAGCTGACTAGTGAGTAAAATTTTCATTTGATGTGTTATACGGAGTATTTGGAAGTTTTTGCATAGATTATTGTAATCCAAGCAGCAGTGATTAGAGTATTAGTAATGTGAAAGATGGATAGGAGGGGAAGAAGCAAAGAGAGTCAGTTGTAATGGGTTAAATATTTTTAATTCTAATGATATTATGCATTTACATTTTCTTTTTCAGAGAATGACTAATAGTAGCAGCTCCCCAAGCCTTCTAAATGACAGTGCCAAGCCATATGCAGGCCATGGTAAGACTTGGCCCCTTTTCTTCTTTTATATGTATGTTTCTGACTCTAAAAACAATATGTTCATGGTAGAAATTTTGAAAATTATGGATAGGTATAAGGAAGAAAATAAAAAAATAATCTATTATTTTATATTCAGGAGCCATTAAGACATATTCCTCATATATACATAATACATAGCAATACTTAAGTATATACATAATAACACTTAATTTCAAGGTTAAATATATTTTTAATGGGTGTTAATCATAAATTGAATTCTATTGTTTATTTTCATAATTTTCTGACCTGTTTTTGTTTCTGTTCTTTTTAGAGAAAACAGTTATATTCTAATATTTGATTATGTGTATGAGTCTGTGTTTATATTTTGAGTTCTTTTTCTTTTTTAAATTTTATTTGTATTTATTTATTTATTTCAGAGAGAGGAAGGAAGAGGGAGAGAGAGGTAGAAACAGCAATGATGACAGAGAGTCATTGATCAGCTGCCTCCTGCACATCCCCCACTGGGTATTGAGCCCGCAACCTGTGCATGTGCCCTGACCGGGAATCGAACCTCGATCTCCTGGATCCTAGGTCGATGCTCAACTGCTGAGCCATGCCAGCTGGGCTTGAGTTATTTCTTTTGGAAACATTCTTAGATATGGAATTACTGTTTCAGAAAGTATGGGCATTTTTAAGGCTTTTGATATAGAAGTTCCAGATAACTTTCTGTATCCTTTTTAAAAAATAAATGTTCAGGGATTTTTTTTGTGTGTGTTTATCCTCACCAGAGGATATTCTTTTCCATTGCTTTTTAAAGAGAGTGGAAAGGAGTGGTGGAGGGTGACAGGGAGGGAGGGGAGAAGAGAGAGAAACATTGACATGAGATCAATTGTTTGCCTCCTGCACACTCCCTGACTGGGGCTGGGGATCAGCCTGTAACCCAGGTACATGCCGTTAACCGGAAATTAAACCTGAGACCCTTCAGTGTGAGGGCCTACGCTCGAACCATGGAGCCACACCGGCCTGGGCAAAGGATGATTTTTTTAAAAAACATGTAACACTTAAGTATTAAAACTCTGCGTCAGTAAAATATTAATTATTGATAATCGTGACAAGAATTTGCATGTCGGTTTTTCTGTGATAGACATTTTGTGTTTGTGTTTCAGATCTCTATCACTATTTGGAAATTTGAGTCTTTGTTTCTTTTGCTGTAGAAAACTATAGCAACATTTAAATACTGAATAAAATTATTCGAAACAAATTTGTAGCATTATATTATTTTTTAGCATTCTCAATGAGTTTATATGCCGACTTTTAAACTGTATTAAAGGTAGCATAAAGGATGAATAATAATAACTTATTTTTAAGTGCCTTGAACTGTGTAAGTTACATAAAAATATCTATGTGTTGCTATTTTATTAGCTGCTTTCTCTTTGCATTATTAGTTATATTAAATGTTAATTCTAATGAAGGACTACACTAGGAAAATTCAGGCATAAGAAGCCAGAGATATTAAGTAGCAATCTATATGTACTGCATTATTAAGAGATTTAGGGTTTCTTTAAATGAGAGTATTTATTATATATTTTTAGGATTTCACAGATAATGAGAAATATAAGATTAATATAAAGCTCAGAAATGAAGATAAAATATTTTAATGTATATTATGCACACCTTTTCAGAAACTTTTTTGATTTGTTCAGTGAAAAACAATTCAGACTTATACTTTTATTTGTAACTTCTCGCCATAGAGTGATAGAACTCTGAATCTATAAAATCTTTGGATTTCATGATTGTGTTTTAAAACTTAATCTGTCTTTTTTAGTAAGGATATCAAATATCTGGTAATAAAAATAGGGAATATTTTGTAGAGTAGATGGTTTTAGGGCCTTGCCTAAGTGTTAAAACCAAGACTGATCATTTAGAGTATGTCTCACCCACCTTTTTACTTTTCTCATGATTTGGTCTCTAAATGAACATTTACTACAGGCAGACTTCCTTCATAAACACATTCCTAATAACATGGTTAATAGTGTCATCCTTTTTTTTTTTTTTTTTTTTTGTCTATTTGATTTTTCTTTTAGTTTTAAGCAAACAGAAGCATCCTAATCAGTATAGCTTCTTGAATAAATGTGTACTGAGTATTTTCTGAAGTATTCTCCAATTTGTGTTTCATCCACTCACAATGTTTGAACATCCACCATACGTGATGCATTGAGTTTAACTCTTAGTGTAATATGTGATTTTCATTACTTTTATAAGCATTTCTGAGTTAAACATTTATTACTAGGTTTGTGGGTTACTGGTGTTGTCTGTGTGGAAACTTATATAACTTACCTTCCAGATCCTCTCACTTCACCTGCTTCATCCTTGTTTAATGACTTTGGTGCCCTCAACATCTCTCAGAGAAGAAAGGTAGGTGAAAATGAAACTTACATGAAGCTAAATGGAATGTAGAGGTGATACTGGTCATTACCTATATCATGCAATATTTTCATAAGTGGGGAGAGGGCTTTTTATGGACTAGTGTTTTTCTTTCTTTTTGTTTACCTTTTTCCTTGTTATATATCTCCTGTATGTAGAATTTTATTCATCTGTGTGCATGGGATGAAACATTTTATGTAAAGGCTTGAAATCCTCCTTATTTTTGCTTATTTTTGGTATGTTGGAAGATACATTAGTATTCTGTTTTTAAGATAACGTCTTATTTAATGTTGTAGTTGCTATTGATGTGACTCATTTTAGGTATATTGATCATGTTTTAACTTTATTTTCTGACTGCTTTAGCTAACTTTCAAAGATTTCTCCCCTAATTTAAACTCCTTGTTACAAGGCAAACTTAAAATCTCTAACTTCGTAATTGGCCCAATTGTTTAAAAACAGTTTAAACATGTACATGTTTATTTTTTTCCTGTACATGTTTGTTTTATTGAATTTATTGGGGTGTCATTGGTTAATAAAATTAAAATCTCTTCATATTAGAAACTTAATTTAGTTTTATTTGGAATTGAGGTTGACAGACTTTGCATAGATTTTTGAGGTATGTCATAGGGACTGATTCTATGACAAGTTGAAATGAAACTTTATTATAGTTTGAATGCCTTTGAGTCTCATTGAGAATCATTATGTTAACATTAATAATCTAGAGTTTTTTATTTTGTTTTTGTTTGTTTTTTGTTTTGGTAGGATCAATAGCAGTGAAAGGTACTGAGGCTGTAAATCTTGGTGGAAATTACTATAAAGTTATAACTGTTTCATTTTCCTAGGTAATTAAAGACCCAAAAGAAAAGAATATTAATTTTAGGAAACTGACATAAGCTTAAGATGCTTTTAGGAAGTATCTGATCAGAGGGTAGTATAAAGTGAATTCAAGAAGACTAGATATTTACAAGGCAAGAAATGTATGGGGTCAGGTATGAATTAAATCAGTAGCTCATGTACTTAGTATTATCTCCATTTTGAAACAGATGAGAACAAGGAGGTAATTAATTACAAAATGCTTTTAAGCATCTAGAATTGATAGACTGTAATGTATGGTTTTGATTTTATAGTCCTTGTAGGCTTTCACCAAGAACACATTTACTCTTGCATATGGTATAAGTGGAATAGAGTTGGATATAAGCAGGCTCATTGACAGTAGTAAGAAGTGACAGTAGACAAAGCCAGTTAATATGGGAGGAAACAGTAAAATGCTGAAAAGCAGAAACGACCTAGAAATCAAATTATCTGGACCTATTTAGTATAGGGGAAAATAGAAAGCCCTTAAGTGGTCTTCCGGGTTGCTCTAATGGCCTTTTCACATCCTTGAATTAATAATTGGTTAACTGTGATAAGTAGCATTTCTGATATATGAATAGAAAGTTAAAGTAGAATGGCAAATAAATACAAGTATTCCTAATGTGAGGGTTTGGTGCATCAAATCTTATAGTTGAAATATGTGACTTAGAGGTACTGATATTATTTTTGAGAGAATGGTAAAAACCCCTGGAGACTCGAAAAAGGAAGATTAGTGCCCATCCTTTTAAAATTTACTTTAGTAAAGGAAAATAATCAAAGAAAATGTTACTGCAAATGTTACCTCAGTATTTGGAGAGATATTAGAATATATCCTAGTGGAAGTACATTAATATAGCTGTGATTTTTGGATCTCTGGCTTTGTGACCTTGGGCCAGCTTTCTAGATTGTAATCTTCACATCTGCGAAGTGATGAGCATGGCCTGAATAATTGTTTCCTTTCATCTCTTAAAATTCAATGTCTGTCTAAACTGAAAGGACCTATGTGTCAGTCCCTACTTAGAAATTTAGGGTTCACAGAGTATATCTTGGAAGGACCATATTTTCTTGCCATTTACTTTAAAAAAAAAATCCTCAACAGAGGTGTTTTTTCCATTGCCTTTTAGAGTGAGTGGGAGGGAGAGAAACATTGATGTGCAAGAGACACATCAATTTGTTGCCTCCTGCATGCACCCTGACCAGGGCCGAGGATCGAGCCTGCCACTGAGGTACGTGCCCTTGGCTGGAATCGAACCTAGGACCCTTCAGTCCATGGGCTGACGCTCTAACCACTAAGCAAAACCGGATAGGTTGAGAACTGAAATGATAGGAACTGACATGACTTGAGAATGAATCACAAATGTGATCTAGTCAGCAGTAAAATTTTTGGTAAGAAATCTTTTGGGAACAAAGAATCTTTATAAGCAAAGTTAGTTGTTGAAATACAAATATTTTTTAAAAAATTTTTTATTTATTGATTGGAGAGAGAGGGAGAGAGAGAGAAATCAGTTTTTTGTTCCACTTATTTATGCACTCATTGGTTGATTCTTGTATGTTCCTTAACGGGGATCGAACCCACACAATATCAGGATGATACTCTAACCAACTGAGCTACTCAGCCAGTGCCTACAAATATTCTTAAATGAAGCGATTCAGTATGACAGCTTGCTAACCGTTCTTGCTAAGCTGTGAGTTTTTATGCAGGGCAACCCCAGATGATTGCGACAAATCCTAGGCAAAGTTTCAAAATTAATGCCTGACATTCTTGGCTTCTCTTTTTATGTCTTTCTTCGCCCTTCTCTGCCCTCTTTTTCAGCCACCTAGTAATTATCTTATTCTGATTCTCCTCTCTGCCCATTTAAGCAAAAAAGGCCCTGGTGCCTGTCATTTACTTTCTTTTAGTTACTTTGGTTTAGTTGTGCTTTAGGATGCTATTTCCATCAATATGCAGCTTTACCTAAGCATTTGCACTTGATTTCTAATATTAACAGATTTTTACTTTTGTAAATTTTTAAGGTTTTCATAACAAGCTAAATTCTTTGGGATTAGAGGACAAACATTTCTGAAGTATCATGTTTGTTTCTTCTCTTCTTGATTTTAAAGCTTTGTTAGGATAAGGGAAAGGGAGTCAAAAGGAGCTGGTTTATCTCATGGTGTCTTATTTGTGAAGAGATTTAGGTGGTGGAGGCCTAGTTTTTGATTATTCTGCTTGAGAGGAAAGTTCACTATTGGCAGGACTTTCTCTCCTTCCTTTTCTGTTTGATCTCAGTTTTTTTACTTCCTTACCATTGTTCTCTATTTTAGGAGCACCCCTCCCTCTTTCTACCATCTCTATTACAAAATATTTACATCTCTATTTCCTGATGATATATGTTGTATGTTTTCTGATTAATTTGACATTTAAAATTGTAGCATTTCTGTACTAATGTCTCAAAAGATGATTTTACATTATTTCTACTCTAGGGAACAAAATATGGAATAACAAAGAAACTGTAGAGTATTTATGGTAGAGTTCTTTTATGGAGAAAGTGAAAGTAATAGGCAATCTGGAATGTAAATTCTTCCTTAATCCTTCTGATGGTTAGTCCCATTTTGAAACATCTAGCCAAGTATATTTTTTCAAATATTATTTTACTTAGTATTTAGATATCCGGGTCAGCCATATCAGTATATTTTACCCATGAGTATTGTGAAGTAATGTTTCTATGAAAAATTATGTTCAGAATTCTAAATTAACACACCCAGAGATATTCTCCTTTTACTGGAACCAACTCCACTTCTATTCACCTGCATTTGCCAAGCTGTGGGAATGTGTATTATCCCAGCTTAGCCATATGTAGGGGAGGTTTTAGATTTGGAGACACATATGGGCCCCTTATGGAAATTGATAGAGTTTGGAGTCCCAAGTTCCCATAGGCAGGGTTCCTGCTTTATAGCTTGTTCAAAGCCTCTTGGTGAGTTTTGATTTCTCTCAAAGAGCAAGCAGTAAGAATAGTAATAACCCAGTAGTATTGAATAATGGTTAAGGTTTTAGGTTTTGGAGTTGGATGCCAGGCAACCTGAATTGCCCTATTTCTTCACTGAGTGTGTGCCTTTAAGCTGAGTTAAACCTTTCTGTTCCTTTATTTGCAGAATGAGAGTAATAATACTTAGTACCTTATATGGAGAGTTATTATGATGACATTTCCTGTCACAGAAATGCCTAATAAATGGTAGCTGTTACTGGTAGTAATATGTGGTGTTAGCCAAACCTTTCTAGCCTTGTTGAGAATATTTAACTATTATTAAATGAAAATATCTGTTGCTATTCATTTGGGATGAGGTGGTATAAGAATTGGGCACGGGAAAAGCAGTTCTCCTATAGCTGCTTTGAGGTTGTCCATCTTTTCTTTGAGGTGTTTAGGCCCCTGCTCCCACACTATTAAGTTTTTGCTGCTTCCCTGAGTAGCTGTTAGCTTCTCAAACATGTCCTTCAAATTTGGTGAAATCTACCTCAGGTTTTCTGACGATGTAATGGCAGACAGAAACTTGATTTTATTTGTATTGTCAGTGATTTTCTGTGTCTGTTCCAGGTAATATGGTGACCTTAATTATTTTATAAATGAAATGTATATTTTATTATATTATTAATCATCCCAACAATTCTTAGAGAAATATTTTTTCCATTTTACACATTTGGAAATGGAAGTTTTGAGAGATCAAGTAATTTACCTAGAATAATATAGATATTTATTTACATTTTGGAGAAAAGAAATCTCTGTAGGGCAATATGAGAAGGGTAAGATGACTGAATCTTCTATAAGATGAAAAATGTAGAGGTATTGGAGATTCTGGTAATATGCAGAGGAGGAGATAAAACATTGACTTTATTTATGCTTGCTTCTTTTTCCATTTATGTGGTTATCTTAGTGTAAATTTCTATAAACACAATTTCTAGGGCAAGAATACATAATTGAGCTTCTGATAATTGCCAGGTAACCTTTCAGAAATGCTGTACACATTTATATTCATACTCATAGGTTCTGGTTTTTCTATAGCTTTGAAAACAGATGTAAAAATTTTCATATCTTCATCATTTTATAGGCAAAAATCCCTTACTGTTTAAATTGTTTACTGGTGCTGTTGAACTTCTCTTTTTTTTTTTTTATGTTTTATGTTAGTGTTTCTTCCATGTCCTTTGCTCATTTTCTGTTGGGCTATCCTTTTTTAATTCATTGTAAGCTTTCTGTATATTAGATTTAAGACACTTCTGTCAGATGCTTCAGTCTCTCCCTTCATTTTGTTTTTTGTTTTGAATTTCACAAGTAATTTATGCTGTCAGTCTTGAATGTCATACTTATTCTATCTTTTATCAAGTACATTAAAAAAGAGCAAAACATTAAGCTCCTTTTTGTTAAAATAACATTGTACTTCCCTGTCTGATAAGTTTGTGATTTTAAATTGAAAGGACTGTCATTGTTTTAATATAAATGAATTCACTATCGTTTTACTTGTTAATGATCTATAGTAATCAATTTCCCTTAAATGTGACATTCTTACTACTGTTTACCTCCCCTCAATCTATTCTTAGAATGCTGTGCAAGTAACATTAGATTGAAACTTGTTTAAAAATATGATAGTTCCTATAGAAAAGGACTCAACTTTGAGTTAATTTTATTTTCCTGCTAAATAAAGAGTACTTACTCCATGTTGAACTTCTAGGATTATGTTGAGATAAAGATGTGCTTTTGGAAAGAGCAGATTAAATTTTGTTATAACAAATTAGGAGCTCAACCACGTACTTTCTGTACTTTATATTAATTGGTACTTTGTATGACCTCTTTTGTTGAGTCAAGAAAAAGGGTTTTCCAAATTTATAATTGAAAAGGAATTTTGTTCTGTTGATTTTAAAAAAGATAATGAGAGATTTTTGTTTTGGAGGGTTTTTTTTTAGGTATGTGGCGGTTTGGTGTTTGACACTTTACCATATTTAAATGCCTGAACTGAAACAGCATGCCTTTTATATATAATATGCAATATTTTTAGCTATTATAGTCATTATCTAATTTTAGCTTTGGGGATTTTGAGTTAGTTCTTACCGAACTAGCATTATTATCAGGTTGGCTTTTTTACAAAGTGTAGTAGGTGATATGAAGAATTTGGCATTCCTGGTGGTTCTTCCCTATTTTCCTAGGAAGTAGGAGTCAGGAATGAATTTACATAGATGAGATTAGAATTCTCATCCACAAACATGCTAGCTTGAGTTTTAAGCTAAACTTAACCAGAACTATGTAATTTTCCCCAACTCTTATTTAATTCCAAGATTTATTTTCCTTACATTTTGAAAATGGGGAGGGAGAGCTGCTTAAGTTTATTTCTTTGAATGAAATCTCTGTAGCTGTTGTTTCTCAGTGATCCCGTCCATGCCAATTAGATTCAAAGAGAGATTGATTAATTTAGGAATATGTTTTAGGTCATTTTAGGACTAGCTAGAATAATGTTAAGATTGTAACAGGTTAAGGATTATTGTAGAATGTGGAATAGATTTCTTTGAATTGGAGACAGAATTCCATAGTTAAGAGTACAAGCTCTGGAGCTCAATCTTACGTTAGTTGTGAAATTATAGACAAGTTATTTTAACCTCGTCTAAGCTTCATTTTTCATGTCTGTAAAGTTGGTATTATTGAAAGGTTAAGGGTTAGTGGTGGTGCGTGGGCAGGCTAAATAACCATCTCAGATGGTGAATAAGGAAAAATTAAATTTATTCAAAGGGGATGGTGATATCCAAAGGAAAGGGCTACACAGCACTGAGCCAAAGGGTATTGGGCCCATGACAGCAGCAAAAATATACTTGGGATAGTGAAACAAGAAAAAGCATAGAAGAAGCAACAGGAGAACCTACGCTGGGCAGCTTTGTCTCACTCAGAAGTCAGAGAGAGAGAGAAGGAGACTTTGGAGACAGGGTCAGGGAGTTAGCTTAAGATGTGCTGCCACTTGCCCATTGTTCCCTGGTTGCAAGTGTCTTGGGGTCCCCTTGTAGGGATGGAGATGGCGCTGGCATATGCTCCCCTACTGGGGAGCGTGCACTGTGTCCTTTGTCCTGAGTATATTTATCTCTTTCTTGCAGGTGGGAATCCTAGGGGAGGTCTTGGGAGCATCTCAATAGAATATTCATCAGATTTCCAGGTGTGCTCTTTCAGGTTCGTGGTCTCCACTGATTGGTTGGTGCCAGGGCAGGGGGTCATTAGTCAGTGTAAGTGCCACCTGTCTGGTTTCACTGCTTATCTGGGCCTGGAGCTGAAATACAACTGAGGCCTAGATGTTATCTTTAGGGAGGACCGCTCAGAGAGCCTAAACTGAATGACTGGTGATGTGCTGGGGGAGGATAGATTACCCTTGGGACAAGGTTCTTGTTTTCCCAGTTTTGTCCCTTGCTAGGCATCTGGGGCTTCCTGCTGTGGCAAGTTTCTGTACCCTAGATTCTGTACCTAGCCCATCTAGCAGTTATAATAGTGCCTATCGCACAGAATTATGAGTATTAAATACATTAATGGGTATAAAATGCTTGGCGTAGTGCCTTGTGCTTGTCAAATGGTAGTTGTTACACTCTTTTATTGCTTATGATTCTGCAATTTAAAAACAGGTTTATCTGTTTCTGAATGTGTGTAAGATTAATTTTGATTAACCACTACTTATTTTAATAAGTTCATTTATAGTAAAGTTAATGATTTTTGAAGATACTCAATTTCATTTCAAGATTAAATTTAAGCAAGGATATACATATAAAGAAATCAGAGGGGAACCTTTCCCTAATTAGGCATTTTAGCTTGATGGTTGGTTTTGATAAAGGACTGAAACTCATATAAAAACTTTTATGATTATTACAGTTGATAGTTTATTGCGGAAATAACTTTCATGACTTAAAGACTTTTACTCACTTTCACTTAAAATATTTTAATAACTTTGGCATGGTATTTTAGTTGTCCACATCTCTTATTCTGGTTCCATTCTAAAGCAGAATAAAAGAATTTGCAGTTTGGTGTTTCAGTTCTTTAGAAATTCTATGTGGTGTTGCTTATTTAGGAAGAGTATTCTAACTGATCTAATTTTTGGTGACATAAAACTCCATTGTTACATTGAAATTTTAAGAACAAAAGTCATGACTGTTTTGTAGGCTATCTTAAGTTTATGTAGATAATATTGAAGGACTTCTCCCCCAGGATCTGGCTCATAGTAGAGCTTAAAAATATGTTTGCGTGATTATGTATATCCTGTTCTGCTACATTTGATATTTATATCAGTTTTTACTTAGGAGAATCCTCTCTTTTCATTCTGTCATCCTGTATGTGATTTGTATATTAACTCCACAAATTAAAAGATCTTTTTCATTTCCAGATGCTTACCTATCCATGAGTCTTTAACAGTAACAGTCTGTTTTTCTGTCGACCTACTTTTTGTAGACCCACTCATCCACCCATCCCATCCTATTATTGTCTTTATTTAAACTTAGTATATTTTCATGAAAGGGCCCACAATTAATGATAATGAATGACAAGACAAAATACAACATAATCTTTGAGGCTGACTTGTTTTTTTATTTTTAAGTCTTTTACCCATAGAAAAATTGATAGAGCTTAACCTGTAGTGATTTATAGGTCTGGATTTACTATTCTAAATTAGTTAGGTGTAGGAGCCTTTAAAATCCAGGTGTATTAACACACCTAGTTAAAAATTTTGGTAGAGGTAGTTCCTGTGATGATGATTATATGGAAATTAATTTATTTGATAAAAATTCAAATGGTTTTAATCTTTTGGGGGTCTGTTTTTTTCCAGTGAGTTTACATTGACCACTGATGGTTAATGGAATTACAGTCTTATATTTACTTTTCATCATTACAAATATGATAAAATATCAGGATATTCATTTAATTGAGGGAAGACCATTGTGAGCCAGAAGAGGTTGTAAAAGAAATTCAGGTTTATTTTCAAATAAATATATAGTAAATTATAGGTTAGAGGTTCCTATTAGTGGACTCTCAGAAATGGCAGGAAGTAGGTTGATGAGTTGTTACTGCAAAAGTTAATGAGTTAATATACTCATTAAGCATTATCTGAAAGGAGGTAGTATTTCATATATGAGTACTACTGTTTTCCAAATATGTGAGGATGTTCTGATTAATAAAATGCAAATCATTTTAAAGTGTTATTCATAGCACCTTTAAGTCATCATTCATTGTTTCAGAGTACAAATAGTGAAAGCACAGTTACTATGTTTTTAATGTTTAAACGGGGTTTTGGAAATTCAGGGCATTGGAAACTTTTTGTTGTAGGATAACATTTGATTTCTCTCGTTTATTACTAATGATTAGATCATATGTAGTAACATATGATTGGTGATGTGAAGCATTGTAGAGATGAGGCTGTTTTGCAGTATTACCAAAAGGATTGTGCACTGAAAATTGGTCTATTACTTGGTAGCTTTAACTACATTTTCTTCTTTTTTTTTTAACCCTCACCCTAGGATATTTTTTCCATTGCTTTCTAGAGAGAGTGGAAGAGAGGGAGGGAAAGAGAGAGAAACGAGAGAGAGAGAGAGAGAGATATCTATGTGAGAGAGACACATTGATTGATTGCCTCCTGCATGCACTCCGATCAGGGTATAGGGATCGAGCCTGCAACTGAGGTATGTGTCCTTGGCCAGAGTCAAACCCGGGACCCTCCAGTCCACAGGTCGATGCTCTAACCACTGAGCAAAACTGGCTAGGGCTTACTACATTTTCTATACAAGCAGCGATATTTATAAACTTTTTCTTTTGCTGGACTGAAGTTTTAGGGGAAGAGAATAGAGTTTATCATTGTTTTTCTGGGAAAGGCAAAAAAACCTTATGCTGAAATGTTGAGTGAATGAATAAATAAACAATGTGTGTGTGGAATTAAAACAGTTTTAAAAATTAGCTTTTACTGTTCTTTGACATAATCCAGAGACTTATGTCATTTTTTAAGAAATGAGAGACTTCCCTTAGTCTTAAAACATTGGAATGGGCTTTTATGGATTAGGGCAAAGATTTTTGAAGAGCCAGGGCTTTGGGGGATATGAGTATGCAAGCTATAAGGAGTTTGGCTGTTGAACTATTGAACCCCTGTTCCTTTTTATTTTGGGGGGTACCTCCAATTTCTATTTGCACCACTAGTTGTTTCTTACCCAGGTCTTTTCTTTGACATTCTCTAGAACTTTACTTTTCAAAGTGTGGTCACTATACCAGCAGCACTACCAGTCTCAGGAGTTTTTTTGGAAGTGCAGAATCTTGGACTTCCCTATTGGCCTACTGAATTAGAACCATTATTTTAACAAGATCCGTAGACAATTCATATGTTCATTACAGTTTGAGAAGTGCTAATCTAGAATACATAAACTTTTTCTTGCCCTTGACAACTTTTGTTCAAACCCTAAGTTTTTTTAAAAATACCCAGTAAAAAGGGCAACACTGTTTTCAACTATTTTATTATGCTGTTTATTTAGAGTTGTGGAGAATGATAAAAATCACTTTTGTAGTGAATCTTGAGATTTGTATATATTAGAGAGAGGGGGGTGAGGAGAGACCCACTTACAGGCTGTGCTGGATATTTTGCCACAGGAACAAAAAGATTGGGAATTTTGATATACACTATTGACTCACTAGGAGGTGGAACAAAAAAGCTGGTTATTTACCAATAGGACACGACATTTTAAAATGCTTCCACTCCACAATAACCAGCAGGCTGCACTGGCAAGGCCATGAGGACGGGAGGATCAACAAGAGAACTTGTTTGTTTTTTGACTGTCAAATTCTTAAGATTGGTCTAGGAAGGGATTGCTGACAGTCTGGAGGAGGGGTTTGGATTTTATAGAACTCAGAAAACTTTAGGGGTAAACAAACATTTCCCATAAAATTTTACTTGCCCCTTTTATGTTTTCATCTTCCAATTGACTTCTCCATTTTCTCTCAGTCCCCAAGAGTTGTTTTTAACCTAGCAGATCTCTCTCCAGCCAGGCCTTAGCTCTCTATTCCCTTTTCGACTTCCTGGGTTCATATCCTTTACCAAGACCACTGGTTCTCAAATGGGGACAGTTTTTTGAAAAAACACACACAAAAACCCCCGCTTTTATTTACTTTAGAAAGAGAGGGAGAGGGAGAGAGAGAAATATTGATGTGAGAAATAAAGATCGATTGGTTGCCTCCTGCATGCATTCCTTCCAGGGAATCAGACCTGCAACCTGGACATGTGCCCTGACTGGGAATGGAACTAGAGACCTTTCAGTGCATGAGAAGATGCTCAACCAGCTGAGCCACACTGGCCAGGACTCAAATGGTGGCAGTTTTGATCCCCATCTTCAGGGGGACATTGAAGATATTTTTGGATGTCAAAACGGGCTGTGGTACTTCTGGCATAATGGGTAGCTGCCAGGGATGCTGCTAGATGTCTTCCAATGCACAGGACAGCCCTTAACCAAAGAGTTACCTGAAGTCTATTGCTGAGGTTGAGAAACTTGCACTTGGATTACTGCCAAAGTACAGTAATTTTTCTACCTGCTTCCAGTTTAATTATCATTCAGTTTTCAAGAGTTCCTTGGTGTCCATGGAATGAAGTGCAAGCTCCTTGCTATAGGATATAAAACAATTCATGTTTGTTTGTTTTTATTGCTTTCAAGCCTCATGTTTTGCTCTTAAGGTTGTCCCTCTATTAGTAGTAGACTCAATACTTGTAGTTTTCCGTTTACACCACAGGGCCTGTATGCCTCTACTACACATTTTTCCTAGCTTATAATACAGCTCTGTCTGTCTTTCTGTCTAGGCACATTTAGTACTCCTTCAGAACTGCTCAGGCATTCACTTTATCTTTGAAGCCTTTGTTTCTGACCTGTTGGTACCTTGATTATATATGCATTTATTATATCACAGTGAATATGTTCTGTTTGCATGACTTTGTTACCTACTAGGTTATATCCTCTTTTTGAGGGAAAGGTGAGTGCTTTATTTTATTCATCATTGTGTTCCAAGTACTTAGAACAGTTCCTGATACGAAGCAGGCTCTTAAATGTTTAGTTGAAAACACATTTTTTTCTCCAAGGGATAATAATAGTTTAAATAATTTGGAAATTAGTTTACAAGTGAGATTTTACTACAATTTGCTTTCTGTGCAGTGAGACTTCTGTGTTTAATCTTTTTGCCTCACCATCATACTTTCTATTGCTGTCCTCTTTTTTCAGATGTCATTTTGTCTTCTGTTGCTTATAATGATATTTTAAATGCTCTTGATACCTTCGGTCATATCACTCAGTATCACATTGGATTAGACTTTAATCGCTGGCTATTGAAGCACCTTAAATCTATAATGATACATGCTTGGAGATCTGTTTTTATCTAAAAGGAAAAAATCTTAGGCTAATTACAGGTTTTGGGGGTGTTGAGAAAGAGGGGAAGGAGTGATGAATCCCCCTGGAAAAATAAAAAACATAAAGAGAGCTTTTAGGGAGGGAGAATGACACATTGGATTAACCATTTTTCTAAGGTGCTATGCCCTACTATAAGAAAATACATTGCACTAATTGTAATTTTGGGGTTAAAAGCAAGTCTGAATTTGTGAAGGATCTTAACAGAAGAATATTTAAAGCAGTTAATTTTCTTGCTTTCAAATATTTGACTAGAATTTAGGTGTCCTTGTATAAGTCCTATCTGTTAAATAAATATTCTTTTTGATACGTTGAACTTTTCTGATAGGATAATCTTTAGTCCAGACATTTTCAAAAATATAAATTTTAAATTAGTGAAGGCTTAATTAAGGTTATATTATTTTTGCTGTATGTCAAATCTTTATAGTTGTGAGCTATGTTACTAGAAATAACTTGTGTTAAAATTTTCATTTGTAATATTGCATAGAGGTGGAAATATTGTACCCTCGTGAAACTTTATCTACCCCTGTAAATATTGGGTATGTAGGTAGTTTGGTTGCCTTTCTTATGCAAGTTTAATCTTTTTTCCCCTCCTTAAACCAAAGATAACATGATGGGAGGGCCTTTTGTGGTGTGGAGAATCTAAATTGAATAGAATTATTTCCATAGGCATAATTTACAAGGTCCTTTTGAAACTTAAAAATCAAGTGTTTTCTTTAAATGGGTTGTTTTTATACTGAAAAAAATATTTTTATACATTTGCCTGGTTATGACACCTTTTATGAAGAAAGTTAATTATTTGCTTCAGCAGTCTTATGACAGAGCAATGAGTAAACATAGATTTTTAAAAATTTCAGGTCTAAATTAGATACCTCCCCAAGAATATGTCATTATTCATTCCTTAAAGGGAAAAAAATATATTTACAAATTCTCTCTAAGATTCAATTTAGGGCAAATTTGCTATAATTAAGAGAAGGAAGATGGTGGAAACTATCATTAACTTTCACATAATCAAAACCCCCTGCCAACCACTAAGATTGTTTACTAACTTTATTATATATAATGTTAACCAGTGAATTCATGCCTTTATTGGACATTTTATTTAGTATCAATCTGTTCAAATTACTGAGATTGATAAGACCAGTGATATTTGTCTATTTTTATTTAAAGTCTGAAATTATTTCTTTTCATTGAGTACCTTAAGTTGAATGCCTACTTCAGTCAGAATGACTTGTACTCTGGCCTAATGTGCACAGAATTTAAAAATACAAAACAAAACAAAACCCTGTTCTTTAGGATTTAGCTTCTTTTAAATGGGGTAGTTCTCAGTAAGAAATAAGGCAATAAGATGGGGAGCAGAAAAAGGCATAGTTTGGAGGAATTTTTTACCTGTATTTTGGTACCCTCGAAGCCATTTCTTCATATTGCAATGAGAATAGGTAAGTGCCAGTGGAAAAATTTTTGCAAAGCATTTACTTTGCTGATAAATTAATCTCTATTCATTAAGATCTTATCAACTCAGATTACAATGTATTTCTCTCAGAACATCTGTTGCTTTATATAATACTGCTGTTCAGCCTGTTAGGACTGTGGGTTATTTTGGAGGTGTGTATTGGGGGTGGGGGTGGGAAATGCTGGGAGGTGATAAGAAAATAAGAGGGAGGTTCTTAGAAATTTTACTTGTTTTCTATTCCACCATTCCTGGTATCTTCTCTGTTAGTTATGCTAGTTTAGATTAGTGTGGGGGATGTTAGGAGTGGCCTGGTTTCTTTCCTTCTTTTTCCTAGCCAAGGAAGTATCGCCTGGGGATGCTGGAGGAGAGGCTAGTTCCGATGGGATCAAAGGCTCGAAAAGCAAAGAACCCTATTGGCTGCCTTGCTGACAGGTGTAAATCAGGAGTACCCATCAATATGGTTTGGTGGAACAGAGTCACAGAAAACAATTTACAGGTAAAAATAATTTTACTAGACATTTTTTGAAAGTGAATATCTTGGCTGCTTTCTGTATCTGTGGGGTGGTGGGTATGAGATTGGGTGACTTAGATGATAGATATGCTTAGGTGATATTTTTTAATGAAAGTGAAGCTAGTGGCCCATTAACCAACTATATGATTTTGTTTGGTGGCTTTTGAGCTTTCTTTGCTTGTATATTTTCCTATTATTAAATTTCATTTCTTCCTTTTGGATCTTGTTAACAGTTAAGTTTAATTATTATTTATTGATTTTAGAGAGAGGAAGGGGGGAGAGAGAAACATTGACCATTTGCCTCCCACACTTGTCCCGCCTGGGGATTGAACCAGCAACCTGGTTTGATCCTGACTGAGAGTTGAACCCACTACCTTTTGGTGTATGGGACGACACTCCAATCATCTGAGCCACACTGGCCAGGGCAAGTTTAATTTTCAGTACACAAAGTTATTCAAGGTACTATATTGAAAAATCACATTAGAAAATTTATTATAGAAAATCTTAATTTATTTGGAATTTGAACAACACGAAGCTTCATATGTTGTTTTTTTGTACATTTTTACTAGGAAATAAAAATTGTATGTGAACAAACTTGTTAAGTGTTTGCTCTAAAACCACCTTCAGTAGTATGTCATAGTAGAGTTAAATTTAGCAGGAAGTAGAATACCTTTTCTCTCTGAGTAAATTAGTATTTTTAATATATTGCTAGCCAAAAGCCTATAATTCCACATACACCAAAAAGATAAAACAAAGTTAACAACTTGGTTTTATTTCTGTCACCAAACTTGTATTATGAAGGGATTTCGCAATATTTTGGTCTGTTTAATATTAATACCTTAGCAGTACCCATGTTGCCGCGGACACAGAAATAAAGAAGTTATTCTAAATATTGCAAAATGTGGTATTTGCCCAACTGAAGTTTTGATAGTAAATATAAAGACAAACTGGTATGTGGGGGGGGGGGGTCCACATAATCATATACTTAGTTTTAAGTGTAAAGTTTTAGATATGTCAATTCTGAACAGCAATAGAGTTCACTGAATTTTTGTCTGAGATCAGAAGGAGAGAGATTTGATGTGGATTGTTAGAGTTATTTTTCAATTTTAAAAAGAAAGTCTGAAAATAAATTGGACCTGAAGTATGTAAGAATAAATGTGATTGGAACTGGAGCTGCTTGTAGGTTGTGGAGTGAAACGCTGATAAATACAGAGGTATAACCATTCAACCTCTTACAACTGCCCCTGTCCCCCTTATCCCAATGGCAGTTTTCAGATACCTCTTTTTAGCACAGCTTGAAAAATTTCTAGGTTAGTATAAGAATATAGTGCTAGAATCATGCTTTATTTTTAATTAAAACACCTAGTAATAGATTTGCTTTCAGTGTGAGAAAGATTGAATTGGCGTTATCGGAATCTAATACTTCAAATACTATTATGCTTCAGATAGTTCTTTTCCTTTAAGGACATAAGGAATGCCTTATTAGCTTTTTCTAATATTGGAGGGTCAACAATACCTCACACAATGAATCTGATATTAAAGTATTGAAAATACCCATCTGGTTTGGTCTTTATTACTGTCTTTGTGGAGTCCTAAATTGGGTACCAGGTGGTGTTTATGCAGAGCAAAGATTATGTCACTACATAATTTTTTACTATGGGGATTTTTATCTTTGTGTTGTACGAGAAAAATAATTTATATGAACCAATTCTATACCATTTTCTAAAACTAATATTTTTTGTTTTGTTTGTTTACTTTTCAGTATTGTATGACTTTCACATAAATTTTAAAAAGATTGTATAGCCAGGTACATTAATCTTTCCTCCTTCATTTGTTTCCTTTCCTTTAAAACTTAGGTCTCCTCAATCCTAAAGTCAGAGAGATATTTGTCTATATTTTATTTTAGTAATTATAGCTACATTTATTAAATGGTTACTTTGTGCTAGGCACTGTGCTAGGTTCTTTACATATATTGTGTCTTTTGGTCCTCCAGATAGCTTATGGGACAAAAGTTATTGTTAAATGAAGTATTTTCAGAGAAGCTAAGTAACGTTAAGGCTAAGCAGTAGTTAGTAGAAGAGCAGAAATTTGAACCCATGTTTATCAGACTTGAAAATTCTACGTTTCTATGTGATATAGCTCTAGTTGTATTAGAACTTTAATTGTTTTAATTCTCTAACTCATTAACCAAGCGTTTTCTGAGGATGCATACGTAGTTTTCTAGATATGGACTCTGACTTATGCATAACTGCGGTATTTGTAAGGTCAGCTTTTTTTCCTTCTGAGGCATCTTTTTCTCAGTGACCTTTAACTGTCTTTCTTTCTGGAACTTTAAACGTTTCTTTACATTGATTTCTTAATCTTGTTCTAACATTTTCAGTAGGTTTTTTTTTACTGCTGAAAACAAAAGAAAACCAACCAAACAACCAACACACAAAAACCTTAAAATGGCTGCAACAATAACAAAAAGAACTTCTCGGAAGGTTTCTACTTGTATTATTCATAATTGTATATGTTCTCTTTAGTGCTAGATTTCTTTCAAGAGCCATGATTCCCAATCTCTTAGTGCTTAATAATTTTTTACTTTCTACCAAGAATCTCATAATATGAAAGAACCTGTCTTCCAAACATACTTTTGTAAAATAGTGAATCATGCTTTCATTCTAAAAAATCTATAATATGCTAATCAGAGAGTAAAAGAAACTTAATATTTTTCTTAGTCTTTTGTAGCTTAGTGAAAACTAAATTTAGTTTTCATATGACTGTTTGAAATTTTGCTAATGCCCATCTGGTCTCCATTGCTATGTTTGTGAATTTCCTATTTGGGGCCCTTTGAATAGATTCATTCTTTTTTCTGATTTTTTTTTTTTTTTTTTTTACCACACATTTATTCCTTCTGTGCCTGCAGTTTGGTGCCATCAAAATTTTGCTCAAACAGCTCTCAAAGTTTGTCAGAGATCTCCTGAATTAGCAAATCCATCAGTTTTATTCAATACTTAATATGTCTGGCTACCATTTTTTTTTTGAAACTTTCCTCTCTCTCTCGTTTTTTTAATCCTCGATATTTTTTCCATGCTTTTCAGAGAGAGTGGAGAGGGATTGGGGGGGGAACATCACGTGAGAGAGACACACTGATTCGTTGCCTTCCACACTTGCCCCGACCCAGGGCCGAGCTTGCAACCGAGGTAGGTGCCCTTGGCTGGACTCAAACATGGGACCCTTCAGTCCACAGGCCGATGCTCTAACCATTGTATTAAACCAACTAGGGCCTCTTTTTTAAAATTTTATTTTAAATTTTTTGTTAATCCTCACCCGAGCACAGGTTTTCCATTGATCCTCCCCCCTCCCCCCTCCCCCCTCCCCCCCTCCCTCCTTCCCTCCCTCCCTCCTCTCTCTCTCTCTTTCTTTATTTCTTGTTTTAGAAAATCAATGGGAAGGGAGGATATAGAGAGAGACAGAAACATCGATGTGAGAGAGACACATCGACTGGTTGTATCCCAAATGTGCCCTGGGTCAATCCTGCAACTCAGGTGTGTGCCCTTGACTGGGAATTGAACTTGAGACCCTTTGGTGCGCAGGCTGATGCTCTAACCACTGAGAAAGACCGGCCAGGTCTTCTCTTTGCATTTTTGACTCTTTGTTTCATTCTAGCCATTCTTGGTTTACTAGTTCTTTGCTTTCCTTTATATGCCTAAGATTCTTAAAATTTTATTTCTATTAACACAGTCTTTTGAGTTCAAGACCCAAATTTTTCCTGCCTTTTGATTCCTTTGCATGTAGATATACTCTCCTACTATCACTCCAAATTTGGCATGTAAGCTTTCTGTTCTCCATATCTACTGCTTTATAAATATTCTCAAATTCCTTCTTTAGTTAATGGCTTTATTTTCCCAGTCACTGAGACTGTGTATCTTGACTTTTTCCTTGTCACTCTCATACTCTACCTTTTATTATGAGAAGGACATTGAAAGACAATTCATTGGACACATTACATTTGCCATCATATTAAGGCTTTACCACAATAATGACATTATCCACATTTGACAAATGTGGAAATGGCATTTTACTAAATTTTCATTGTTAATAAGTGATAGAGCTGGAATTCTAGCCTAGATCTATTAATTCTGAATCCTGAGATTTTCCTACTATATTGTCTGCCTCTAATCCTTTACAATTCTGCAGTATCTTTCTCTTTCCTCCATTTTTAACACTACTGACTAGTTTATAACTTGTGTGTCTCCTAAATAATTTTTGTCAGATCCTTTCATGATCTGTTCTGCCTTTCTAGGGCTATCTCTCTTTAACCATCCACACATGTTAAATTCTAATCATATGGAATCTTTCATGCCTCATGTAATATGAAATACATTGTCAGTTCTCTTGCATCTCTACCATTGTTAATTGAGCCTGAAAAAATCGTTCCTCTGTATTCTCAAGAACTAGCTCAAATGCTACCTTCTCTGAATACTTGCTCACACACCTCAAAGAATTTTTTTTTTACTGTTTCCACAATACTTGGTGTTGTTTATACAGTTATTTCATTGTGTTTTATATGAAGTTTGCTTACCTGTTTGTCTTTTTCCATTGTAAATATTTTAAACTATATATGTGTTTATTATTTTTGTATTCTTAAGGTATTTTTAAAAAAACCTCATCCAAGGATATGTTTCTATTGCTTTTTAGAGGGAGAGGAGAGAGAGAGAGAAAGAGAGAAACAGATGTGAGAAAGAAACATCAATATGTTGCCTCCTGTATGTGCGCATACTGGGGGATTGAACTTGCAACTGAGGTATGTGCCCTGACTGGGAATCGAGCCCAAAACCTTTTGGTGAATGGTGCGTTGCTCCAACCAACCAAGCTATCCAGCCAGGACCCTTTAAGGCATTTTGCTTGTCTCTAAATGTTGCTGCTTAATTTTCTTTTATTAGGTAATATATGCAATTTGTGGTAGTTTATTCTAAGATTTTTATATATTTTAAAAAATGGATCATTGGTGACTATATAAACTGCTTAGTTTTATTATCACAACTGATTTAGAACACAGGATGGTGATTTCTTTTGAAATGTTGGAGGATCTATTTTTTTAAAACTCTTAAATTTAACATTGTCCAAGTATTCTTGATATTTTTCAATTTTCTGAGCCTGGTTGTAGTCTTAATTACTTATCGACAGTGTTAAGTGACAGAGCTTCTCCATTTTGTACTTTTTCTATGATCGGAGCTGAAACACCAAGCAGATGGTAAATGGGAGGTCTCTGAGACTCCACATCAGGAATACTTTATTTCATCTAAATTGCAGATGCATTTTTATCTTTTCTCAGTTTTTGCCTAAGTTGTTTACCCATCCCTCTGGCTGGTCAATCTGTATGGGAATTAAAGATTTTTCATTTCTCTAAAATTCAAATGCTATTGTTTAGGTTTGAACTATTTTATCACTTTTCAGAATTGTGAGGATTTAAATTTCTAAGCACATAGTAGATACTATTTAATATAAAATATAAATAACATATATAAATATATAAGTAATGTAAATACATATGTAAGATATAAGTACTATATATAAACATATATAAATATATGTAGATAGATAAGTGTATAAATAATATAAATGCCCATTCCTCCAGTTTTACCTTATCACCCCTAAAGCTGGCCTTTGTTTATATTTATTTAGGGTGCTGTCAGTAAGTTATATTGAGATATGTGTGGCATTACAGTATATATAGAACAAGGCAGTGGCATTAATTACCTTTTAGGGGCTCACATTTTAATGTTGATGCACTTGAATATTTTAAAAAATTAGTTTAAAATGCTTTTTTTGAGGAAATAACAGTGTGTTTGTTCTATCCTTCACATAGGAATTAGGTGTCAACCTGAATGAAAGGATGGAAGATGGATGATTTTGTAATCGTCTCAGGGTCTTTCAGGTTAAGATTTACCTAAAAGTAATGCAATGTTAAATAAAATTATATTCATTTTTTCTCAGACCTTTGAAAATATTGGGGTTATGAGTCATAAGTTATTAGTATTACTGCCCCCCCTGTGGTCTGATTAAATGGCCTTTCTTATAAGAAGTGTTTAATTATACAAATGCTCACATTAAAATCTCCTAGCCCAAAAATTCTCCTGTGAATTCTGGTTGCTTGTTACTGGCACTTTTAAGATCCCAGAGAGGTTTTGTAAACTTACTGGGTATACCTTGAATCTTTAGTTACTCCTGAGTTTTGGTATTTTTTTCAGGTGATTTCTAGTCCCCAGGAAGTGGGATAATTTGCGCTTTAAATAGAATGGATTGGGATATATAAGGGTGAAGCTTCAACCTGTCTTCTCAGTTTCTCAGGACTTGGAAGAGCTGTGTACCACTTTCTGACCCTCATCCCACCCCAGACCCTCTTCTTTTCTCCTGTTCTTTGTAGCTGCTAATTCTAAACCTTTAACATTCTCCTAAAACCTGCTCACCTCCACCATCCCTTTTGAGTAAATGACTTGTGTTCTTCAAAAGAGGTGGAAAGATCATTGAGAATGAATTGCTTCATGTGCTAGCTTTCCACCAATGTACAGTATTTTCAGTTTTACCTTTGTTCACTATTTTTCTTCCTGACCAAACAGGTGTTTCTTTACTTATATGCTTCAGAATCTGTCTTTATTCCTTTCAGCAATTTATTCCATTATTTATCCCTTTTCACAGTCTCTGCTTTGACATTGATTTCTTTCTCCTAGCTTATAAACATGTCATGTTGAAGTCTCTTCCATTCTGGAAGCACCAGAACCAAGGAATGCTTCATGAGGAGATGTTCTGTGGTCAGTGCATTTGGGAAACTGATACAGTTTGAGAAAGGCTTCCTACTTATTGTCCCTACTTTTTCACCTTTCATTTATCCCTAAATTCCTAGCATTTTGCCTTTCACTGTGACCACTCTGTTGAAACTCTTTTTGATAAGGTTACCTAACTGCCAGAAGTAACAGTTATTACATGACTGCCGCTACATTTGACATTGTTGACCATTCCTGTCTCCTTAAAACCTTTGTTATAGTTCTTAGACTGTTCTTGGTCTCTTTTGGGGACCTCTTGTCCACTTTGCCTTGCCCTCAGGAACTCTCCCAAGCTCTGTTCCTGTTTCTCTTCTCTTTTACTCCACTCAGTGCCCCTTAGTGATTTCACATATCTTCCTTACTTCAGATACTCCCTGTTCACATTGAACTCTAAGATATATTTTATTATTCTCCTAGTCCTCTATACTCTAAATACTAGCTTCTTCTGAACATCTTTATCTATATGGCATAGAACTTTAAATTCAACATGTGTGCAATGAGCACCACATCTTTTCTTTCAGGCCTCTTCTTTCATTTACACACAACTGTACACACTCATTCACAAATATATGCCTACTATTTGTCTTGGTTATTTATATCACAGTTATTTGTGAGCTTTTGACTCTTCCGTCTTCCTTATCGCCACATCCATCAGATCTCTTGATTGTGCTACTTTGAAATTGTCTTTGCTCTTAATATCACACAATTATCGTTTAGACCTACCTTTATTTTTTACCTGGACTATTATTATTGTAGTCTTTTATCTGGTTTTCTGCTACTGGCCTTATCTTTCAAACCACCCACTACCTGGGTGATTATTTGAGTTTTTTCTAGTTTTTGTCATCTGTTCTGTGTCATTAGAACAAAATCCATACCTTTTAGAAAGATATCTGAGGTATCTCCCTCCTGATTGTTGCTGCAGACCTACTACTGAACTGTTTGTACTGCCATGAAGAGTACCATACTCTTTCTGCCTCTGCTTTTGAATATTCCCTTTGCTTGGTGTGCCCTTCTGTCTTGACTCAGCAAATTTGTCTTTTAGGATTCAGTTCAAACATGGTCATACGATCTAATTAGACAGCTTTAATTATTAAGAATATAGCTTTTCCCTAGAATTTACATTGTTTTAGTAAATGTATATGTAATTTTTCTTACCAGCTAATAATTTAACGTATCCTATAGATAATTAATATTTTTTTGATACATGGATATTCCGAGCTCTTGGGGGTGTGAAATAGGGTTCATGGCATATTCTGTACCTGTGAAGTGCCAGTCTGTAAACTTCTAGAACACAGTGGCTATGTTTTGTATATCGTTTTTCTCAACAATGTGTCTAGCACAGTGTCTTATGTGTTAGCTGTTCACACAATTGAATGAATGAACCTGGATTAAAGATTAGTTGGCGAGATGAGTCTCTGGCCTAATATTAGTCCTAAAATTTAATGTTTTGTACCTTTTCTTAAATTATTATTTTTAATATTCACCTGATATATGTTTTTTATTGATTTTAGAGAGAGAGGAAAGGAGGGAGAGGGTAGAGAGAAACATCGATTGGTTTTCTCCCGTATGCATCCCTACGGGAACCCACAACCTAGATATGTGCCCTGACCGGGAATCAAACTCAGAACCTTTTGGTGTATAGGATGACGCTCCAACTAACTGAGCCACCTGGCCAGGGCCATTTTCTTAAATTTTTGTTACTGTTTCAGGACAGAACATCATTATGGGAAAATGTTTGAAAAATCTTAATATATGTTAAATTTAGTGATTAAATATGGCAGGATTATTGGTTAAATAGAATGCCTCTAGGTAAATCTGTTACTATTGCAATGTGACAAATAGGTTTTACTATTACATGGCTGCAGATAGAAGGTGTACAAAAGAATAGAAGATAGTTATAGCTATATAAAGTAATTCTTTCCTCTCTGGAATGTTTGATGGACTCACTCTCCTGGGCTACTTATTGTCTGACCTAAATGGATATAGTTTTTCTCTTTAGGGAGCGTAATATTCCCCCCCCCAGTTTTACTGAGATTAATTGACATAGAAATAGGGAGAGTAATGTTGAGAATGAACTAGGTGGTATACCTCCATGACCATTAATGATTACTGTTATTGGAGGACTTTCACATGTAATTAACTTTTAAGTAGGAGTTCATCTGTTTTTATTTTTAAATGTCATCTGTCCTCCGATACAGACTGCTTTTTGATGTACATTGGTTCTACTGGTCTCAATTTAAATATCACATATTTTATGCCAATTTTTATAATACTTCATTCAGTGATGATAATGTAGAGAAAAGGGAAGGGTAGATGTAAGTGACTTCATGCTTTACAAATCTTAGCAAACTTTCCTAAAACAATTTTGTAAAAATTGTATATACTTACTGGGGAAAAAAATCAGATACTACAGGGAAGTACAAAGAAGGAAGCAAAAATGTCCCCAGTTCCCTAACCACCCAGAAATAACATTTCTCTTAACATTATTATAATGAACATCTTTCTTTTTTTTTAAAGACAGGAAGGGAGAGGGGGAGAGAGAGATATCAATGTGAAAGCAAAATATAGATTTGCTGCCTCCTGCATGCCCCCTACCCCCTCCACTCTAACCAGGGATTGAGCCCGCAATCCAGACATATGCCCTGACCAGGAATTGAACTGGCAACCTTTTGGTGCACGGGACAGCACCCAACCAAGCCACACCAGCCAGAGCTGTAGTGAGCGTCTTTCGTTAGCATCTTTTAACACACATGCACATGCACACAAACACATGCACATTCTTCTCCCCTCCTTTTTCTTAGACATAACAGACATAATAAACACACCATTTTACGGAAATAGCAATTTAGTATAATTGCTGTGTTGCGGCTTAATTTATGTTCTATTTTATTTTTACTCAGTGGTATGGGTCTCTTTCCATGGTACATAAAAATGTATCAGTGCACATGATCTTTTTAAGTTTTATTTTTCAGTTACAGTTTACATTCAGCATTATTTTGTATTAGTTTCAGGTGTACAGCACAGTGCTTAGATAATCATGTATTTTATAGTGTTTCCCCTGATATTTCCACTACCCAGCTGTCACTGACAGTTATTACGATATTATTGACTATATTCCCTATGCTGTACTTTACATTCCCAAGACTATTTTGTAACTACCAATTTGTACTTCTTAATCCCTTCACTTTTTTCACTCAGTTCCCCAACCTCCCTTCCCTCTGAAACCATCATTCTGTTCTCTCTATCTATGAGTCTGTTTCAATTTTGTTTGGTTATTTTGTTCTTTAAATTCCACATATAAGTGAAATCATGTGGTATTGTTCTTCATCTGACTTGTTATACTCAATGTAATACCAGCATGTAAGTTCATACATGCTGTTGCAAATGGCAAGATTTCATTCTCTTTTATGGCTGAGTCATATTCCATTGTACAACTTTTTTTATCCACTCATCTATTGATGGGCTCTTGCATTGCTTCCATATCTTGGCTATTGTAAGTAATACTGCAGTGAACACAGGTATGCATCTATTTTAAATTAGTGTTCCAGGTTTCTTCGGATATATACCTACAACTGGAATCACTGGTTCATAAGGACCTTTCATACTGCTTTAATTTTTGAGGACCCTCCATACTGTTTTCCATAGTGGCTACACTAATTTGCATTCCCATCAACAGTGCACAAGGGTTCCTTTCTGTCTACATTTTTGCTAATACTTGTTTTTATTGACTTATTGATATAACCATTCTGATAGGTGTGAGGTGATATCTCATTGTGGTTTTAATTTGCATTTCTCATGTCAAGCTACATGATTATTAATGGCTACATACTATTATATGTACCATGATCCACATAACCATGTCCTACTGATAGATATTTTAGTTACTTTTTAAAAAAATGGTAAATAAATAAATGTGGTAAACAATATTTTTTACTTCGGTGATTTTCTCCTTAGCTGTAATTCCTATATGTGGGAGTACTCGGTCAAATGGCATATTTATTTTTCATTTTGGTACATATTATCAAACTGTTCTCAAGAATAGTGTTCTTATTATTTCTTATTTCTAACAAACTTTGTAAAGTGTGAACTAATGATTATCTTTGGAAATTTATGTGCCTATAATTTTAAGTTTTTATATAGAGAGAATTACTTATGCTGAGTTCATAAAAGTTTTTCTGTTTAATTCTACCATAATATAAAGTTTATTACTAAATGATTTTCATTTGGCAGGTTCTGGTATTACACATGCTATTTTCTCCTTAAGGTAATCAAATTAAAAATAGGAAAACTTGCATTTAAAAGAACACTGATGTGACTCTCTTGGAAGCACTAGTAATCAACTCTCTTTTACTGGCTTCATCAATTTGATTCTGATTTATTTAGAATATTATATTTTCTTTATTGGATTGCTTATCAGATGACCCAGTTTGCTTTAGGAAATTTGTAAATTGTGGTACTACACTAATTTTAAAATAGTAGTGCTATTTAGATGTGAACTTTTATAAGATGAACCTTGATGGGTCTTAAATAGGTCAGTTTCTGAATAACTCAGAAGTTGAGTATATTTTGATAATAAATTTTAAATTGACCATATTTGGGTATGCTTGAAATATGGGGAAATAACCCGTTAAATTTTTAAAATTCTTGTAGAAATGTGAACTTGGAGGTTCTGGTTAGGCATTTGACTTCTCCTTTTCGTCTCACCCTGTTCCTCTTTATTCTGTGTTATTTATGAACACTGAAGACTAGTAAAAATAGCTCTGAATAGGGCTGCTCTTTATGCCCATGGGTCTCATCTTTTTTGCCTTTTTAGATCATTTTATCAAGGCAAAATGCTTACCCATTCCTCCCTTTCTCCCTCATTGTCAGTCTTCCCCTCTTTAACCCTCCCAAATAATTCACTGCTCTTTGCCATTGCCAAGGAAACCCCCGCCCCCCGCCCCCACACAGTTACTCACCTCCACATACACACACCCATCCATACACACCTGCCTACCTATTTTGGACGTGAATCTTTTGAATTAGTCTCAACTAAGCTCCTTTATCTCTCCAAAGAGGGAGGGCTAGTAGTGAAGATGGGATATTGGAGTTGTAGGTTTTGGAAGAAAGTAGGTAAGGTTAAGATTAATATTAACATTTTATCTCCTGTTTTTTTATTGACTTAATTAGATTTCAGCAATAAAGTCATTAAATAAAACTTTTCTTCTCTTTCTTTCTTCCCACTTTGCTTTCCTCCTTTTCCTCCCCCTCGGCCTCTCTTTTTATGCTTTTCTTACTTACTCTTTTATCCTGGCTGAAAAGTGAAAGATGGATTAGTTGAGCAAGACAAATCAAGTTGGTCCATTGGGATGATGTTGCACTTAATCTGAGTAGAGATGATGATGGCCTAGACTATGTCACTGACAGTGAAATAAGTAGAACTAGTTGAATTGAGAAATATTTAGGATGTAGAATAGACTCCATGACTTGATGCTGCAAAGATATCTGCGTTATCAAAAGGATAGCTGGCTGCTATATAATTTATCTGTTCTAGAAAGGGATGATATAGAAAGCAAAGAAAAGACTTACAAAGAAAATGAGCTTTATAGGGAAGTAATTGATTTGCTCACAAATTGTTTGAAATAATTGCAAAGTACATCTTTACTTGGTGTCTAATCTAACTGGAACAAGGAGTTGGCTAATTTTTTATATATTGATAACTTAAAATCAAATCAGGAATACTTTGTGTTTTGAAAACATCACCATTAGATTTGTCTTGTGGCCAAGATGGAAGAACAGGGATTGGATTTATCTTCTCTCCAGAAATAGCAAACAAACTGAACAAAATATATGAAAGAACAGTTTTCAAGACATTAGATATTAGATGATGGAGGATACTGATTCCTGATAGGTGGGAAACAAATGAGGTGAGCTGTATGATTATTCCAGCTTACTGCCTAGAGAGAGTTTCCAGGCCTCGTGCCTAGAGAAGGAACTCAGGTGGAAACTATCTAATTGAGTTTACCAAATTGGAAGTTCACAGAAGCCAAAGTAGGTATAGTTCACAAGAGAAAGTACTGGAGAGGAGAGAGCTCATACTCAGAACTTTGGACACTTTCTAATGTTTCCCTTGAGTCTTCGTCTGAGTACTGATCAGAAAGTATGATTGAGCAGGCTACTTGAGCTGAAAGACATTTCTGAAAAGATCACAGGAAATAATTCTCAAGCTTATACAAGGCCAAGAATAGTTCCTATTCTCACCAGCTAATATAGAAAATGTTATTCATGAAGCATCAAGTAGATTATGGGAGGTCTTTTGCCTCAGTATTGGGGCCAAATCAGCCTAAGAGAAATGCTGCCCTAGCCCTCCTAATTAAAGTTTAAAAGCAATACCTGAAAAGATCAGACTAATATTTAAGCAGATTAATAACCACGATGGAGAACAAAGCTGAAGAATATTTATAGGAATAAAGAAAATTCACCATCCAACAAGATAAAAGTAATGATATTTGGCATCTAATAAAAAATTAGCAGAGATTCAAAGAAGTAAGAAAATAGAGCTCGTGAAGAGAAGAAAATGTAATCAACCATAATTGACCTAAGAATGTCACACCAGTCGTGTATAAGAACATCAAAGCAGTTATGATAACTATTCCATATGTTTGGGAAGCTACAGGAAAGATTAAACATGTCTGTACAGATATGAAAGATACTTAAAATCCAAATCAAATTTCTAAACTTTAAAACTACAATATCTGCGCGGCCAGATGTGGCTCAACGGTTGAGCGTTGACCTAGGATCCAGGCGATCGGGGTTCGATTCCCTGTCAGGGCACATGCCCTGGTTGCTGGCTAGATCCCCAGTCGGGGGCATGCAGGAGGCAGCCGATAAATGACTCTCTCATCATTGATGTTTCTATCTCTCTCTCTCTCCCTCTCCTTTCCTCCCTCTGAAATCAATCAAGATATATTAAAAAAACAAACAAAAAAAACTACAATATCTGAAATGAAAAATAGATTGGATGGGATTGATTAAAGGCAGAAAGTGAGCTGGGGTATAACTTCAAGCATTCTAGCACACTTGCATTTGGAGTCCCTGAACCAGGGTAGGGGAGATGTGGGTGCACAGAAAAAATATTTTAAGAAATAATGGGCAAATATTTTCCAAATTGAATGAAAACTGTAAACCCTCAAATCCAAGAAGTCCAAAGAATACAAGCACAAAAGAATCATGGGCGGGAACTATACCAAGGCACACCAAATAAGAGCCAGAGGGGGAAAAAAAATTATTTCTGAGGAACAAAGATTCACATAGCAGTATATTTCTTGTTGGAAATAATGCAAGTCAGAAGACCATGGAGCAATAACTTTAAAATACAGGAAGTTTTCCTCTCCCTGAAATCAATAAAGATATATTAAAAAAAATTATTAGAAAAAAATAAAATAAAATACAGGAAGTAAAAATATGTCAACTTAGAAGTCTGTTCTTGGGAAAAATGTCTTACAAGATGGAAATCAAATGAGTGCATATAAAGTCTCGTGAAATTCGAGTAAGATATGTAGTTTAGTTAAACCTATTGCACCAATGTTAATTATATTGTTTTGAAAATACGCTATAGTTATGTGAGATGTACTTGGGGAAAGACAGTGAATGGTGCCACTTACTGTGAACTCTAAATTATTTAAAAAAAAAAAAAAAATTTTAATAAACAGATACTTTTTCAGATATATAGGAGTTGACAGGATTCACCATCAGCAGTATACTTCAATAGATGTTAAAGGAAGTACATCAGGCAGAAGGAAAACAATACCTTATGGAATTCTCAACCTGTACAAAGAAATGAAGAGTAACCTCATGGATATTCTTCATGAGTATCTACATACTGGAAATAGTAACTACACGAAATAAATAGTCATACACGGCTTAACGATAGGAATACGTTCTAAGAAATGAGTTGTTAGGTGATTTTGTAGTTGTGTGAACATCATAGAGTGCACTGACAGAAACCTAGACGGTATAGGTACTACACACATAGGCTATATGGCATAGACTATTGCTCCTAGACTACAAACTTGTATGGCATGCAGTAAATGTACAATAAAACATGAGATTAAGTCAAGTACAAGGGAAAATTATGCAATCAACAGACATGGTAAACACTAGATAGAAGAGGCTGCTGCTGGTATAACAGCAAACTTTTACAATAAACTTTTTTATAGATAAAAAGGAGTACACTCTATTGATAAAATATAGTATAGTAAATACATAAAACAGTAACAGTTTATTATTATGTATTATATACTGTACATAATTATACGTGCTACACTTTTATATGACTGGCAGCACAGTAGGTTTGTTTATTCCAGCATTATCACAAACACGTGTAACGTGTTGTTAGGATGTAACTAGGAATTTTTCAGCTCAATTATATTTTTATGGGAACACCATCATATAAGCAGTTGTTCATTGACCAAAATGGCATATAACTATAAGAAACTTTCCTTCGTATTTTTAAAGTCTCTTTGAAGAATAATTGACTCTTCAAAGCAAAAAATAGTATCTATATTATAGGATTCATAACATATGTAGAAATAAAATATATGACGACAGTAGCACAAAGTCTGGGAGGGGAGAAATGGAAGTATAATATTGAGCTTGTTATACTATTATTATCTGCAGTAGTTTAAGACTGTGATTGTGGGTATTATGGACTGAATTGTGTCTCTCCCAGATTTACATGTTTAAGCCCTAACACTTAACGTGACAGTATTTGGAAATGAGGCCTCTAAAGCGTTAATTAAGGTTCAATGTGGTCTTAAAGATGGGGCCCTAATGTGGTATGACTGGTATCCTTAGAAAAATACCAGTGATGCATGTGCACTGGAAAAGGCCTGCTGCTTTGAGGACACAGCAAGAAGATGGCTGTCTGCAAGCCAAGGGGAGAGGACTCAGAAGAAACCAACACTACTGGCACCTTGATCTTGGACTGTCACCTTCGGTTTCTGTTGTTTAAGTCACTCAGTGTGTGGTATTTTGTTATGGCCCCAGCAGAGTAAGACAGTTGGTGATATGTTAAAGACATGTACTATAAAACCTATGGCAACTACTACACTATTAGAACAGAGTTACAGCTATAAAAGAGAGGGGATAAAGTGAAATAAAAGTATCAGTTGATTTCAGAGAAGGCAGAAAAAGGAAAAGGAACAAAGAAGAGTTGAAACAGAAAACAGTGAGATGGTAGATAGATTTAAACTTAACCATATCAGTAATCATATTAAATGTAAATGGTCTAAACACCCCAAGAAAAAGGAAGAGATTTTCAGATTGGATTAAAAAATAACAAGATCCAACTATATGAAGCTGACAAGAAGCCTACTTTAAACATAAAGACAAAAATAGATTAAAAGTTATACCATATACTAGTCAAAAGAAAGCTGGGATAACTATAGTCATATTTAACAAAGTAGATTTCAGAGCAGGGAATATTAACACTGACAGAGTATCATTTGATAAAGGTAAAGGGGCATGGATATACCATTTTTAAATGTTTATGCACAGGGTTAAAATATATGATACAAAGACTAACAGAATTGTAAGGAGAAACAGAAACAATGATAGGGATTTCAATACTCCTCTCTCAATAATAGAAGAAAGAGACAGAAAATCCGTAAGGAAATGGGAGACTTGAACAACTAATTATCAGTTTGATATTTATAGAACACTGCCCTATAACAACTAAATACATGTTCTTATCAAGTGCACATGGACCATTGACCAAGACAGACCAATTATGGGTCATGGAACAAACTCAATAAATTTAAAGGGATTCAAGCCATACAAGTTGTTCACTGACTACAATGAAATTAAATTAGAAATCCGTAACAGAAAGCTCTTTGGAAAGTCTTCAATTATTTGGAAACTGAATAATACTTCTAAATTACTCATGGGTCAGAGAAGAAATAGAAAGGGAAATTAGAAAGTATTTTGAACTGAATGAAAATGAAAACATGTCAAAAGTTGTAGAATGCCACTAAAGCAGTAATCAGGAATTTTTTTAAAGCACTAAAGGCCATGTTAGAAAAGAATAAATGTTTCCAAATCAGTGCCCTCAGCTTCTACCTGAGGAAACTAGGAAAAGAAAAACAAATTGAACCCAAGGAAAGCATAAGAAAAGAAATAAGATCAGAGCAGAAATCAAAAGAAAACAAAAACAGTGGGGGGAAAAATTAATGAAACCAAAAAGCTGGTTCTTAGAAAAGATCTATAAAATTGGTAAATAGCCAGATGGATTAAGAAAAAAAGGTAAAAGACATAATTTACCATTATCAGCAATGAAATAGGTAACATCATTAGGTTATACAGATACTGTAAGGACACTAAGGAATTATTATGAATTATTTTGGCAATAAATTTGACAAGAAATGAAACAAATACTTGAAAGACACAGACTACCCACATTCACTCAAGAAGTAATAGCATGATTAGCGCTAAATGTTTTAATCAAATTGAATTTATAGTTAAAAACCTTCCCACTTAAGAAGGCCCAGATGACTTCACTGGTGGTTTCTACCACATACTTAAGGAAGAAATAGTATGAATTCTGTTCAGACTTTTTTTAAAAATTGTAAAGGAAGGAATACTAGCCAACTCATTCCATGATTTCACCATTACTATGATAGCAAAACCAGATGAATACTGCACAAAAAGAAGCCCTGGCTGGTGTGGCTTAGTTGGTTGGGCATCATTCTTTGCACCTAAAGGTTCCCAGGTTTGATTTCTGGTCAGGGAAGATGCCTGGGTTGTGGACTTGATCCCTGGTGGGGGTCGTGCAGGAGGCAGCTGATGATCAGTGTTTTGCTGTCACATGGATGTTTCTCTCCCCCTCTCCCTTCCTTTCTCTCTCAAAATCATTAAAAAAAAATTTTTTTTTAAGAAGTGTTTTTCATGAATATAGATGTGTACAAATTGTTAACAAATTTTTGCAGATTGAATCCTAATGGTATATAAAGAGGATAATACGCCATGAAGTATTGGAACTTGTTCCAGTAATGTAAAGTTGGTTTAATATTTTAAAATCCTTCAGTGTAATTAATCATATTACCCAACTGAAACCATATGATCATTTCAATAGACAGAAAAAATAAAATTGAGGAAGTTCAGCAATTGTTTGTGGTAAAAGCTCTCAGCAGACTAGAAATACAAAAGAACATCCTTGACCTGAAAAAGAGCATCTATGCAAAAACTCCAGCACATATCCTAGTTAATAGTGAAAAACTAAATGGTTTTCTCTTGAGATTAGAAGTAAGGCAAGAATGCCTACTTTCACCACTTTTGTTTCTACTGGACGTTTTAGCATAATAAGGCCAAAGGAAATAAAGACAGGAAAGAAATAAGGAAAAATGTCTTTTTTACAGACGTAATAATCTGTAGTTAAAATATAAACATCTGTAGCTAATAAGATGGAATCTACGAGAAAAGCTATTAGGGTAAATGAGTTTTGTAAAGTTGCATGGTGCAAAACCAGCACACCCAGCTCAATTTTATTTCTTTATTGTGCTGAATGGTGGCCCCCAAAAGGTAAGTTCATGTCCTAATCCCTGGATTGTGAATTTTACTTTTATTTAGTCTTTGCAGATGTGATAAGTTAAGGATCTTGAGATGAGATCATCCTAAATTATTCAAGTGAGACCTGAATCCAGTGGCACATGTCTGTATAAGATTGAGGTAGGTAGAGGATGATAGTGTACAGAGAAGGTGATGTGAGGATAGGGGCAGAATTTGAAGTGATGTGGATGCCAAGGAATGTTAAAGAATGCTGACAGTAACCAGAAGCTAGGAGAGAAGCATAGAATTCTCCAGTCCCTCTGGAGAGAGTGCCAACACCTTGATTTTGGACTTTGGGCTTCCAGAAACTGGGAGAATAAATTTCTGTTGTTTTAAGCCATTAGGTTTGTGGCAACTTGTTACAGCAGCCACAGGAAACTAATACATATATACTAGCAAAGTTTAAAAAATTATGCAACTTATGTCAGTGTGATAAAAGGTCTGAAGACCTGTTCATTGAAAACTTACAAAAATTTCTGAGAGGAATTAAAGAAGACCTAAGTAAATGGAGATGTATATCATGTTCGTGGATCTGAAGACTGAATTACAAGATGTCAGTTTTCCCCAAATTTATCTATAGATTTAGTGTAGCCTCAATTAAAATTCAGTAAGCTCTTTAGTAGGCACTGACAAGCTTAGTCTAATATTCATATGAAAATGCCAAGGACCTACAAACCAAACCAAATTTTAAAAAAGGGAAAGAAATAAGAGAAAGATGCAAGACTTACACTACCTGAACTCAAGACTTACTGTAAAGCTACAATAATCAAGATAAAGTGCTATTGGTATGAAGATAGATTGGCAGTAATGGAATAGATTAACTCACTAATACATAGCTGGTTTTCAACATGGAAGTATAAAAGCTATTCAGTGGAGACAGAATGTTGTTTTTAGCAAGTGGTGTCTGGAATAATTGAGTTTATGCAAAAAATTTACCTGTATGCAAAAACTAACTCAGCATGGATCATGGGCCTAAATGTAAAACTTGAAACCACAAAACTTACAGAAGAAAACAGGAGTCCTGGCCCATGTGGCTTGGTTGGTTGGGCGCCTTCCCATCCAGGAGGTTGCAGGTTCGATTCCCAGTCAAGAGCACATGCCCAGGTTGTGGGCTTCACCCTTGGTAGCAGCATGCAGGAGGCAGCTGATGGATTTGCTCTCACATTGAATTTTTCCCTCTCCCTTCCTCTCTCTCTAAAAATCAATAAACTATTCTTAAAAACAAAACATAAAACAAAAACAGAGTATCTGTGACCTTTGGTTAGGCAGATATTTCTTTAATACACCACCAAATACATCACCCATAAAAGAAGAATTTGATAAACTAGACTTCATCAAAATTTAAGAAACTTTATTCTTCGAAAGGTAACTGTTAAGAGGATGAAAAGATATAGACCTGGAGAAAATATTTGTATATGACATATCTGAGAAAGGACTTCTATCCAGAACTGCCAAAATTCCTTAATGGAAAACAAACCCAATAAAATTGGTCAAAAATGTAAACAGACGTTTTACCAAAGAAGATATGGAATGGCAAATAAGTCATTTGGGAAATGAAAATTAAAACCACAATGAAATCACTACACACCTATTAAAATTTAAATGTAGAGGTCTGTTCAAAGCTCATGTTCCTGAGTATATAGAACAACTTCAGGCGTCTGTACAGTGCTGGTGTATATATTAAAATAGTACAACTACTTTGGAAAACAGCTGGCCAACTTTGAAAAAGTTATGTGTATATATATACCATATGCCCAAGCCATTTAGTGCTAGGTATTTACCCAAGAGTAGTGAAACGTGTTCATACAAAGACTTGTGCATGAATGCTCATTGCAGCTTTGTTTGTAATAATAAAAAATTGTAAACAACCTCTGTCCGTTGGATGAAAGGATAAAACAAATGTGGTATTTTGATATTGAATATTAATCAGCAGTAAAAAGAATGAAATATTGATAGAGGCAATAACATGGATGAATATTAATGATGGCATGTGAAAGAAGAGCTAAAAAATCAGCATATGTATATGATGTAACATTCATGTGTATTAAATTCTAGAAAATGCAGTCTGATCTATAGTGACAGAAAGCTGGATGGATCAGTGGTTGCATGGTGACTAAAGTAGTGGAGCAGAGAGAAGGGAGGGAGGGATTAAAGAGGCTTGTGGAAACTTTTTGGACATAATAGAGATATTCATTATCTTGATTTGGGTAATGGTCTCATGATTGCCTACCTATGTCAAGTGTTATTCAAGTTTATATTTTAAATATGTGCAGTTTATTATATCTTAATTGAACCTAAAGTTGTAAGAATAAGTCACCAGGTCATGTTTCATTCAGAGAGTAGAACAGTTACTGATAATAACTGAAGTCATTAAGACAGGTAAAACAAGTAGAGTTCATTATAAGGAGCAGTACCAGGGAAGATATTTTATGGTTTTATAAGTTTACTGTGTGATTAAAAAGAAACCTGCCAATATTCAGGTATATAGTTGGTTTCTCAATCATTCATCACATCACCTTAAGACAGTCTTTTTCTTATATATTTTTTTGACGTATTTGTAATGAAATATATTTTATGTTCTGTTTTCATTTAATATAAACCTCTTCCTTGCCTTTCTCCTTAACTGAAAAAAGTATTTAGTGGTTGCACTTTTTATTTTGTTGTACTAATTAAATTAGTTTCTTAATTTATGGGATAATTTATTGTGAACTTAACTAAATATTCTGTTTGTAGTGGAATCCAGCAGAGGATTAAATACTGTTACTTTAAAAGCAACAGTGTCCATGGAATCAAATGATAGTAGAAAGTCATAAAGTTGTGTTAAACCTGATCAGAAACCTCATCAGAAACCTCATCAGAAAAATATCTTCATTTGTTAAAAAACCTTTATCGGTCATTTGTAGATAAGAAATACTGTATCATTTGGTTAGGTAGGATGTGTGGATTAAAACATTATTTCATATACAATGTAATAATAAAATTATTACAGTACTTTCAAAGCTGAAGGTGAGGACTCCTGATTTAGTATATTTCTGTCTAGAGAGGACAGGTAGGAACCATTCAAATGTTGGGAGATGATGTCAGTTTGGAGAACTCACTATATAAAATGTACTTGGTTGCTTTTCACATGAAAAGGTGCAGTATAAATTTAAGTATGTGAGAACTCAAAACTATATTTTTATTGGTAAATTCTCACCAAGTGAATGTCTGCTATTTAACTTGAATAAGCACTGATGTTTTTGAAATATGCATTTATAGCTGTTTAAGATATAATAAATTAAAATTAGGATTTAAAATATGAACAGAAATTAGGATAGAAATAGAAATAATAGATAAAATGTAATTATCTGTGTATTAAAAAATACAAATTTAATATAGAAACATACCTAGGTATTTATGAAGGCATTATCTTCTAAATCAGATGGCAGGAATAATAAAACTTTTTCTTTTTCACTAGTTTCCAATTTATTTTATTCTCTTCAGTATCTTTGGTATTAGATAAATAATTTATATAACCCAAGTTTGAGTCTTCTTTCTGGATATAACCGTCACCTCCCATAGCTAAGAGAAATTGTTTATTTTCTGATGAATAGATAATTCATTTTAATGTGGCTGGTTTTAGTTACCAGTTTTGCCTTGTCTTTTAAAAAATTATTATTTGTAACATGTTGAAGGTGTTTACCCATGTTATTTTACTTTATAAAACCCTTATGTATATTTTAAAACAATAATATTAAAGCAGTTTTAAAAGTACATCTCTTTATTGTAGTTATTTTAACTAATTTTATCATAAAGTATTCATTATTATCATTATTACAGTAAATATTTCTGATAGCTCTCTAATCGGGCTGTAGGAATTTATATTACCTGTTAGTAATATAAGCTCTACCCTCTTATTCCTAGATTTTGTTTTATTGTGTGTGTTGTATCTAAGTCATATAATTCATTTTTCTGCTGTTTAAATCTTTTTAGTCAAATACTCAGAGTTGAATGACACAAACTTTCAAAGCACCACTCAAGGGAAATATGTAGCCATCTCAAATCAGGACTTAAAACAAAGGAGGAGGATTTTAGGCTCTTTCTTTTACTTCTTAATTAAAATTTACATTTGGGTAGGTTTTTTGCATCTGTGGTTGTTGGATCTCTAGAAGTTGTAGTTTAGTGTGTAAATTTTTAGTTACATTATTTTTAATAACTTGTATTATAATAAATTTTGATATCCTATATACTTTGTTAGAATGACATTTTATGATAATTTGTTTGACAAAGGTAGAATAGACTTTCACTTACTATTTCTCCTTTATAGGATTCCTTAAAAGTAGGCTTTCATATTAATTTAAATAGGTTTAATTTAGAAAAACTCAGCTTTGAAATTAGATAGACTATTATTTACCGTAGATGTAGGATATACGTGAAATGGAAACTGGGTAAGATCTATTTCTCAGGAACATGCTACTAAAAAATTTTGTATGCATATGTAATTTTGTCTAAATTTGCTCTTAGTAATCTTGTAATCCTGAAGTCCCCATATTTCATAGACATTTTGAACTCTTTTACCAAGGTACCTGATTGCTTTTATCTTGACTTTTTTTTCTTCAGTATATCTTTATTGATTTCAGAGAGAGGAAGAGAGAGAAACATCAATGATGAAAGAGTTGTCATTGATCTGCTACCTCCTGCACGACCCCTACTGGGGATCGAGCCTGCAACTCGGGCATGTGCCCTGACCAGGAATCAAACCTCCATCTCCTGGATCCTAGGTCGATGCTCAACTGCTGAGCCACACCCAGCTGGGCTCTTAACTCCATTTTCTAAAATAGGTTTAGGATTAACTGGTACACAGAGATTTAGCTCCAAAGTGATCCTGTTAGTACCTGTTTGTTCCTTATAACTAGGGATTAACATATCAGTGAAATATTTTGGCTTATTTTCTACTCCAGAAATTAAGGAATTGACCATATTTTTAAAGAATGTGCCATGATTTTGGAAAACTTTAGACTTTGGAAGGTTTTACTGTGTGTGTGTATGTGTGTATGTGTGTGTGTGTGTGTGTATGAGAGAGAGAGAGGGAGAGGGGGAAGAGGATTTTATATTTCTCTTTGGAAAATATATTTTGGAGCACACCTGATCCCCTCACCTGCCAAGTTTCTTGTCTTAGATGTGGCAGTAAAAGAGGTTCGTTCTGTATATCTAGTATATTTTAATTAAGCTTGGATTAACATTTCTTCCATATTTTATCACTTTGTGTTTAATTTTCCCTGGCATGTAATTGGTAAAATATCATTTGTTTTAGAGTTTAGAATTAGGTTAGCCTGTTGATTGTCTTTCAAATTTAATATTTTGAACTCTAACTTGACAGTTTAAAGTGTCATTCGTGTCAGATAGGGAAGTTTTCTTGGGTTGTATAGCAATTAGTCCATCTTCTGATTTTTCTGCTTTCTTAATTCTCATGATTAGTTCTAAAATACTTTTAAGTGATTAAATTCTTTGTGTCATGACTCAGTGCTTTAAACTTAGTTTATATGTGTACCAAAAATGTGGGCTTGAAGTATGAACATACTGAATTATTTCATCGGTTGACCAGTTTGGAAGTTGAATTCAAATGATACCACTCATGTTAACAGTCATTGAATCTTTATTACACTTAAGCGTATAGAATTTAAAATGGTCACCATTTCAGCCCTGGCTGGTTTTGCTCAGTGGCTAGAGCATTGGCCTGTGTGCTGGGGGTCGCCAGTTCTATTCCCAGTCGAGGATGCGTACCTCGGTTGCAGGTTCAGTCCCTTCCCCAGTTGGGGCGCGTGCAGGAGGTAGCCAATTTATGTTTCTCACATTGATGTTTCTCTCTCCCTCCCTTTTTCTCTCCCTCTCCCCCACCCTTCTCTCCACTCTCTCTAAAAATCAGTGGAAAAAATATCCTTGGGTGAGGATTAACCAAAATAAATAAATAAAAAAAAATAAAATGGACACCATTTCAGAGAAATATTTAGGATATTCATTTGTTTCACATGACAAAAATATAGGCCATTTATGAATTTGAAATACAGTCTCGTGTTCTAGTAGTTGTTTTATTTATTTATTTATTTATTTATTTATTTATTTATTTATTTATTTATTTATAAATATATCTTTATTGACTTCAGAGAGAGGAAAGGGGAGGGAGAGAGAGAGAAACATCAATGGTGAGCCACTGATTGGCTGCCTCCTGCATGCCCCCAACTGGGGATCGAGCCTGCAACCTGGGCATGTGCCCTGACCGGGAATCGAACCCCGATCGCCTGGATCCTAGGTCGATGCACAACCACTGAGCCACGCCCACCCGGGCTTTTTGTTTTTATTGTTTTCTTTCTTAGGGGGGTGGAGAGAAACATTGATATGAGAGAGAAACAGCGATTGGTTGCCTCTAGTATACGTCCCCACTGGGGATGGAAATGGTAACCTAGGTATGTGCCCTGACTGGGAATTGAACCCATAACCTTCTGGTGTACAGGATGATGCCCCAGCCAACTGAACTACCCAGCCAGGGCTGTTATAGTAGTTCTTAAAGCCAAAAGTACCATGCCTCTTGAATATATAAAATGTGATATACTACAATGGTGAAGAAATTTTTTTAATGTAATCTTACAGTGAAATATTTTTAATATAGCATAAGTTACATGTGATGCTTTGCAGACATTGCAGCCTTTATTACATTTTTCTTCCATTTTGATTTTTCCCATGTTTGCTTTGTTTATCTGTTTTTCTGGTCTTTACTCTGTTACTTAAATACATGCTACCATATTATTTAAAAAATGTCTTAAGTGCTTACAAAAAATGAAGTGATTAATTTTGGAATAAAGGCAGTTTTGACCTTTATTCTGGTAGAAATGCTTTAAAGATATTTCATTTGAAACTTGTTGCTCAGTTTTGAGGTAGTCTCAACCTCCCAGTTCTCTAAAATGTGTTAGGATAGTTTGGTAATGATGCATATTTGACAAAAAGGCAAATTTTACATGTGTCTGAGGGTAAACCTTGCAAAGGAAATGAATAAAATTCACAAATTTGATTCAGAAATTCCCTCAAGAAATTTATTTATACCACCCTAAAATATGGAAATGAAAAAAAACCTGTAAATCTTTTCAGTAAAATATTTTACTCAGTAAATAAAACACTGTGGAATAATGCCTAGTAGATTCAATGTCTTTTTTAGGCTTCAAGTGTGTTAACTTACTATATTTGATTTTTAAATAGACACCAAATCCTACTGCAAGCGAGTTTATTCCTAAAGGAGGATCAACCTCCAGGCTGAGTAACGTGTCCCAGGCAAATATGTCTGCCTTCTCTCAAGTTTTCTCTCACCCATCTGTGGGAAGTCCTGCTGCTGCTGCATTAGCACCAGGTAAGTTGAGTACCTATTTCCAGTGAGTTCCAGATATCAAATCTCTAAGCGCCATTTACTGTTAGTTTATCAGAACTGAAATTGTATACTTGAATGATTCACATTTGAACGCATTATGAGTTTTATGTTCTGGATTTTAGTACCAGAGTTGAAAAATTGAAAGCAAAATTTAAATATGAACAAAAAGTATATATTAAGGGTGTTTACAAGTATAGAAATAAATTTAAAGAAGAAAATGGTTATTTAGGAAAAATATCTATCTGGACCATAGTATTTCCCTTTTTTGTAAAGTCAGTGCTATTTCACTCAAAAACTTCTGTAAGAGCGTGAGAAATAAAATATTGATGTGTATATGTGCTTAAAAGTCCTTTTGTACTAAATTTCTAAAGAAAAACTTTATCATTTATAATGTAAGTTTAGGTGTATTTATTACTGTTTAGATGTTTAATTATAAATCTGTAATAGCAATTTTTTTTTTATCCTTATTTGAGGATATGGTTTTTTAAATTGATTTGAGAGAGAGCGAGAGAGAGAGACAGAGATGTGTTGCCTCCTATACATGCCCGCAGCCTGGGTGTGTGCCCTGACTGGGAATGGAACCCAGCAGACTTTTGGTGTATGGGACTACGCTCCAACCAACTGAACCACTTGGTCAAGGCTGTAATAGTAATTTTTAATTGAGTAAAATATTATAAACAATAGTAGGAAATAAATAGTAGGAAACAAAGCATTAGGGGTTATCGACTCAGGCAAAATAGTATTTCTCAATCATTTTCTTCCAGGTTTACCCAGAGTGATAGAATGATTTAAACAAATGCACTTATACCGAAGGGGTCCTGAGGGGTCACAGTGACCCTTTGAGAACTCTTTTTTTTGAAGTCCTCTCTTTTATCTTAATAATCCGTTCAAATTTTGCCTTCTAGTCTATGACATAAACTATTATAATATAAAAATATGAAACATTTCTTAGATAGTTAACATCAGCCATCTCTACTGCTATGTACCTTAATCAGAAAAGTAAGGTATGCAGAATTATGTTGAATTTATTATAAGTGCTAAACAGGTTATCTTGTGTCTGTAAAATGTTTGAGCTTCCCACACAGATTATGTTTCTAGAACCTGTACTGGACAATCATCACTTGGTCTTGAATGTTTCAAAAAACAGAAACAAAATGAAATGTACGCACACTAAATGAAGCCAAAATATGTGTCTAGATCAGCCTGGAACTAATACTGCCTCCAGGGCTTAATCCAATTAGTAAGTGAAATTGTTGGTTTTGATACTGATACAGAGCCAAGGACCTTTTGGGGAAGAATGAGAGAAGGTAATGATAACTTTAGGGAACAGAGCATCTGGTTTAGCATGTAAAGTATCAAATGTATCCAGAGGCTAATAACCTTGTGTTGCCAAGGGTTTAATTAATGCCTCCTTCCCCCACCTTTCTCTCTCACTCTTCCTCTCCACTCATTTCCCACTTCCTTTCATCCCCCTTCTCCTCACTTGTCCCCTTACCTTTTCTTCTACTTTCAGATTTAGTTAAATTTGTAAACATTTTCCCTTCTTCCCTAGAGAGCATTGTCAGAATTGAATATCCCTGGTAGCTTAAAAGTTTTACTTGTAAGTAATATGCTACTGTGATTTTTTTCCCATTGAGGTATGTTCACATTGTGTACATGAGCATAATCTCCATGTCAGCTACACATCTAAAATTTAACAATTGTCCAGAATTCTGAACAGTGTATATAAAGCACCCACAATAATGGTATTCATATGCCAATTAGAAAACCTTTTCTTTTGTAATTAAGTACTACTTTATTTTAGCTTATCAACACTTCTTCCCTTGTTTCAAAAATAAGTATTTTGTTCACATCTTTGATCAGAGGTGTTCAAGCTTGCCATTAAAAAAACAGGGTTTATAAATATTTGAGGAGTTAAAATGTCAAAGGGAATTTTAGATCTTGAAAATGTTTACTTAAGAAATCCATTAATGTTGTGATGTTTAAGCTTTTCAATAGGTATTAACTTATGTGTATGGTGGTGTCTCTTTGGCCCCCATTGGGTATTATATAACCTAAATTTGGGGTGAAATTAATTAATTTAAAAATTAAATTAGATGAGGAACTACTTACTCATCGACATAGTTAAAATGTTAAAATGGTTCTTTTACTTCCTGTTGATAAGAGTAATTACTGTCTGGAACCATTGGAAATAGGTCAGTATTTCATATTAAACATATTCCTTAAAATTTTTATACATGTTATTTAAAAATTTTTCTTCATTAAAATGACAGTAAACTAAGCTAAAATATTTTCCAAAAATACTGGAATGATGAATGGTTTTGCATTTATTATTTTCATATTTTGTCCTTTTAGTTAATGGCTTATCATCTCTGGAGATGAGCAAAGAAAAAATTAGGTCTGATTTACTTTCAGAAAAACCATTTACCCCTTCAATGTCTTCTATTATTTCTTACCCACAAATGCTATTTTTTCCAAGCCTAGGAATGGTTATGAAATTTCTACTTTAAGGTTGTAGAATAAAAAAGGTCATAAAGTTTACCTTAGTGATGATTTATTGTTAATGCTTCTTGTCTACTATAGGTATAACCTATCGATAATTTTCAGTTATAAAGTTTCATTTTTTTTTCCAGTTTCTATTCCAGATCATTACTCTTGAAAATATGTCAAACTACTGTTTTTCTAAAATAAAAAAAAAAAAAAAAGAAGCCTTAAATATTTTGACATTCAAACTAGAGTAATGTCATTTTCATTACATATGAAAAAATACATACTTAAATATATCTCTTGACCAAAATGTAAAAATATTTGAATAAAGTAGAGTAGATTATTAAGGTTTTGAACTTCCTCAAATTATAAGAAACAAAAGCGTAATTTCAGGAACATAGTAGATCTTGAATGAATCAAGTCACTGTTTTAAAAACTTGTTTTGATCACTTTCAAAGTATGATTTGTATTTTTAAAAAGTTTTAATGCGCCCGGCCGGGTGTGGCTCAGCGGTTGAGTGTCGACCTGGGATCCAGGCGATCAGGGTTCGATTCCCGGTCAGGGCACATGCCCAGGTTTCGGGCTTGATCAATGACTCTCTCATCATTGATGTTTCTGTCTGCCTCTCTCTCCCTCTCCTTTCCTCTCTCTGAAATCAATAAAGATATATTTAAAAAAAAAAAAAAAAGTTTTAATGCAACAAGTATAACTTTATACATAAGTTACTTGAATTTATAGCTAATTAGGTTTAAAAGGTATTTAAAAGTATTAAAAATATGCAGCCCATGCTATGTTTCTATTGAATTGTATACACAACCATTTTATTCTATTTTAAATAGTTTTAAGAAACCAAGGATTTATAGGCTTGCTTGTTTTATGTACATTTAACCTAAGAAAATAGCAAAATTCTTAGTATCTTCTATGAAGGTAGTTTTTATATGCGTGTGGGGTATAGCATTTAACTTGGGTACTTTTCTCTGGTCACAGCTTGTATTATCCTGAGGTTCACAGCCTTGAAAAGTTAAGAATCACTGGTTTAACACAGCTTTAGCAAAGTGTATTTCAGTTTGTTTCCAGAGCATGTTATAGTAAAATACTTTTAAAGTAATGCCTAAGTCTAAAGATATATTTTTCTAATAGCTTTTGCTTTAGGCAAACAGGGTTTTTTTGTTTGTTTTTTTATTCCTCACCTGAGGATATTTTTTTCTGTTACTTTTCAGAAAGAGTGGAAGGGAAAGGGGCGGGGAGAGAGAGAGAGAGTCAGGCAGACAGACAGACATCAGTGTGAGACTGACACATCAATTGGTTGTCTCCTGCATGTGCCTGGACCAGGGCTAGGGATCGAGCCTGCAACACAGGTTCCGTTGGCTGGAATTGAACCCAGGACCCTTCAGTCCACAAGCTGACACTCTAACCAACCACTGAGCCAAACCCACTAGGCCAACAGTTTTTAAATAGATTTTTAGGAATGAAAATATGACTATACTAAGTATATGAAATGATAGTTTATGCTTTTTTGTGTGTGTGCCATAAAAAAGAATTTTATCATGGGAACCAGTTGCTGAATGTTTTTCTTAATCAGAATTTTTCGTAAGAGTGTTTTGATTTGGTAGTAGACTTAATAAACTAAGTCTTGATGTGCTTTAATTACCTCAGTATTAGCCACAGTCTTTTTGAAAGTGTTTAAGAGAGGTAGTAACAGGAGCATACAGTTCTGGATGGTGTAATGATATATCATCTGGTGGTTTAATGTGCAATTCTAACTCAGGAATTGAGCATCTCTTGTTCTGCTCGATTGTGTGTGAACACTTGGGAGAGGCAAAGGGGATTTCTTGGACTTGAAAATGCCATCATTGATTCATAAATGAGAAAGTTGTAAGTGACTTTGAGCATTTTCAAATATTCATTCTTTCATAAGGATGGTGCATATATTTGGACCATTTGATATATGTTATTGTACATTATTATGACAAATCTTGGATGATTGATTTGGGGAAAAGCATTTATTTATACTAAACTTACTAAACTTAAATAGTTGTACTCATTTATTATGCTTTTAGTTCTAGATTTTGAAACACTTAATAATTTCTTATATATTCCTGAGAGTATCAAGTTGATGGGTAAAATTGGCTAATATTCTTTAATATATTTTTTAGCTTGGTCAGGGTGTGGGGAAAAGAGGAAATTTCTATTTATTCATTATTCTTGTTCAAAAATATTAAAGTATTAAACTTTTTTTATATATATAATACATTATTTAAAATAAAGCTCTTTATTCTTATACTGTTGAAAGGTTTGGGTAAGGAGATCCCTTTTACTTTTAAAGTTCAATGCTAAAAAGTAAAGTTCTGTGATTCATTAGCTCTATGGCATTTCATATCATAGATGAATAAAATGGAGGCTTAATTCAATTCACTTGTATAATAGTTGGCCTGTGTGATAATCTGATGTTGGTCATTGATCCAGATGGAACCTTTGGGGTTTATATAGTTCAGCCTTATGCCAGTTTAGAGGTGGCACTCCTGACAGATTATCATCTAGCTTCTGCCTTGTCACTTACAGAAGATATAAGAAATTCATTAGGTAACCAAAGCAGCCCAAGTGTACATTTTTATAGTTTAAATGAAAGAGAAAATGATATCTTACCTGAACTAAACTCTGTCTTGTCTTTTACCCACTAGTCTCTAGTTCTTTCCCTTTGTATTGAATGGAATAAATAAAAATCTTTTCTGCTTGATAGTCCTTTCAATTACTATTTTTTTAAGGCTAGTTGTTTGTGTGTGTCTGTCCATGTAACTGATCTGTTTGTATGACTGAAAAACGAGAGGACAAACTGGGAAAATATTGCTAAAATTAGCAAACTGTATAGGTAAAAAATCATGAACTGTTGTTAAGTCATAATGGCTGGAACACTAGTGTGGATAAAACTAAGTCCACAGATCTATCTCACTGTATTACTACTCTGATATCCAGCTAAGGAGTGTACATACCATTAGGAAAATAGGAAACTCTGCTAACAGTCTTGCAGATGGCGAATATCTAAGTTCATATTTAAAATTTCACTGTGTATCTTAGGCTTTACATTAAAATCACTAAAGGCATAAAAATTTCATAAGCTATAATTTTAGATTGTTTCATGTGTCACTAAATGGTATAATTACTGAAAATAAAAGTTATAAGAAATAGTTATGTAATTCTTAAACATTATCATGTTTTACAGGATGTAACTAAACATATTTTCCTTATACTTGTTTTTCAAAAGTCTACTGGATTCTGTGGGACTATCAAGTAATTCTGTCATGAGTTAATTTTGATATTTCAGTTTCAATTGATTTCTCTGAATTATTTTTATGCTTAATGGCAATAGAGGTAGCGGAGCATGAAGATGTTCTGATTGTTAAGTGCCAGTCTAGATTGCCTGAGAGTGTTACAAGTTCCTTAAAAAGAAAATATCTTTCCTTTCTTATCTTGTACAAATTTAGGCATATTGCTGGTACCTAGTAAATGTTTACTCATTTAACTAAGCTTCATTTCTATATTGGAAATTTTTTTTAAATTGATGAGTTTCTCTTAAGTACAGTGAATTTTAATGATTCAGTAAACATCTTTGATGAACTTCTAAAAAGTACAAATGTTCAAGAGGATATAGATGAATAGTCATATGAGGAACAGAAATATTCTTGTTGAAAGTTTAACTGCATCAGAACTAGAGTCACTGTTTTGCGGTGCTAAAACATTCTTAAAACCAGTTAAAATATTTGTAAGTATTGTTTAAATTGCATGTTTCCATTTTTTGTAACTACTTTGTTTTTCAGGTATATTCAGCAGAATCACTCAAATCTTTCCAGGTTTTCAAATTGGGAATTGCTTTCCACATTAAAAAACAAAATAAAAATTTATAGTTAAGATCAGGGATCCCTGTGGTTTTGTGAAGAGGGTCTTTTCATTGCCCTGTAATGTTGAGCTTATCCTAGATGGGGGCTGCTCTGTGTATGCATGTATATGGATACAGATGTTGATGTCCCGGGGAAGGTTACTAACAGTTGAACTGTAGAACTGTAACTGGGTTGGGAGCGCCTGCTGGCTATATTTCCTTCCCAGTTGGGAATTTCAAGAAACTGAGGCGAGACGTTAATGGCACAGAGAGGGATGTGGCTGCTGCAGCTGGCTTGGAGACCTGTCAGGTAAGGCTTAAATAGCTCCCAGTAGATATTGTTCTACTGGTGGGGGAATTCCTGGTTAATGTATTCTGTTAGGTTTGAGAGTTCCTGACGCGGACTTCCTGTTTAAATCCCATGTATTGGCTAACTTGTCCCTTAATTAAGGGGTAGAGTTATGGGAGTGAGTAGGGCTCTCTTCTGATCTAGGTTCAGTGACCTGTACCTACAGCAGTGTCTCTTGCTGCTCTTGAACCACTTTCATTGGACTCCGTTGCCTTTAGAATATGGTACCAGTTTTTCTACTAAAGTAGCTGTGACATTTGGGACACCCTTTGATCCCCATGTTTTAGCATATTTATTTAATATAATATGCAATGATTTTGAAAGTCTTTCTAATCTAAAATTCTGTAGTTTTGTGACACATTGTTCTGTAGGAGATAGGTACACTAAAAGGAGACAGAAATGAAGACAGTGATGAGAGGTAGCAAAAAGGAGAGAAGAGTTTGATTTTTGTACTAGACTTTAAAAGCACTTTCAAAGGTATATGGACTGTGTAACTAGGAAATCCCACCAAGGCTGCCTTTGTATCATAGGTGGAGATGAGGGGAGTTTTGTTTCCACAGTATAAGATTAGAGTCTGGGGTAACTCAGAGTGTTGAAGTCGTTTTGGATGAACTGAGAGGCAGAGAAGACATTCCTGATTTTTAGCTGGGTGTGGAGAGTTAGAAATCTTTTTCTTTTAATCAAATAGGTTGACGACTCCAGGGATTTTTTTTTTTTTTTTAACTGTTTGGCTCAGTGGTGCCTGGTACATTGTAGCTACGCAGTGGAAAGAGAGTGTGTGTGTGAATAAAAGTACTGTGCTGCATGTAACATGTCTAATTAGGAGGGGTCCTCTAATTCTGTAGGGTTAAATTCAGTGGTGGCAGCCTCTTCTGTTTCTTGAATTTTTTTTTGATTGTTCTCAACTTGACTAGTCATATTCATATATCAAAGTAATTTTTTTTTTTTTACTCTTTTTGCCCTTCAGATGTACAGTTACCCTGAGTAGGGAATGTGGGACTGTCTTGGTAAAAGAGGAATTAAGAGATGTATCCCTTTTAAAACCCCAGTGCACACAGACATGTAAAACTTACCATGAATATTCAGATGTGGACTGCATGTTTATATGGTGATAATATTTAGTTCTGGGATTTTTTTAGTTATGAATCTCTTACGTACTGATATGTCTGAAGGGAGATGTTTTCTTTTGATTTCATAAACATCTTCCCATATTTTAGATGTGGTTATCCAGATTTTAGATTGATATTCCTTATAAATTTTAACTAGTAACTAAAAGTTCCTTTGGGGGGGGCTTTGTACCTTTTAGAAAACAGTAAGATCAATAAGATATTAATGTTAATTGTAGTCATCAGACTGCTGTTAAGCCATAATTTCTGCAGACCGTAATCTTATTGCCTACTCTTTGTGATGTTGAAACAGATCCAAAATGTAAGGGCTTCACAGGACAGAAATTTATTTCTTGCTCTGTAACAGTTAAATAGATGTTCAGTTGTCTGGGATGCAGTCCTCCACATAGTCATAGGGATGCAGGTAAAGTGGCTTCTAGGTATCTCCCTAGTCACCTGGAAGGGGGAAAGCATGGAAGAACATGAATGGGAAGTTGTTATGGACAAGTCTGGAAATTGGAAGCTCCTCCAGTGATGACGGTCTACCAAAACCTGAACTTCCATTTTTTAAAGGAGCTTAGGTAACATTTCCCAGGCTTTTCTGGATGCAAAATTTTAACAGTTGAATTATGTGTATGCATTTGGGGCATTATCTTACTTGCATCTTTTGTATCTGCAGCTGCAGTAATTGATTTATCCGTCATCATAAGAAATGAAGCTTTCCAGCATACCTGACATTTTCGGATATCAGAAACTTTATGGCTCTGTCAAAACTTGACATTTTCAGCAATTTCTCAAAACAAAAATTTCCAAAATTTGCAGTACTCTGTTGCTTCAAACAAAATATAACTTTATTTTTAATGACCTGTGTTCAACTGTATGTACCTCCGTGATTGTACTGAACCAGAATACAGTCGATATCCTTAGATAGGAGAGTTCATAGAGCAATTTGTAATTACTTAGTTTCTTTGCCCTTTCTATTGTCCTCTTGCCCTAATATATTAGATTATAACTCCTTGAAGGTAAGACCTTTCTGTTGCTCTCTGAATCTGTTAAATGATGCTGATAAGATTATTTTTCCTAGGATGCCATTTTGAGTACCACTGCTCTACTAAGTGTTCTATGCTGTCTTCTCTTCTATTTTTTCCTTATAACCCGCTTCTCCTCCTCCTCCTAACCTGCTTGGGGCTGAGAATACAAATACATTTTTTAATACATTTAAAAAAAATAAGAAAAAGACTGAGTCAAGGACTTGAATTGTTACCTGTGAATAAGGTACATGGGCTTTAAATTGTTCTTTGGCTGAGGTTAGTTTCACTTTCTTGGTTCCTGTCTATGTTCTGGATAACTGAAGTTATCAGACAAGTAACCACTGAATTGTTATAGGGGTTACTGAAACTCAAGTCAAGATCACATACAATTTTAATAAAATTGGGGCAACGGACCTCTCCTACCTTACTATTGTTAATGGGACAAAAATAGTGTCAATTGTTATACGGCTAGTAAAATTTTCACAACACCTGAAAAATGAATAGCATAAGTACCTTGGATGTTTAAAATGTGAAACCCACCTAGCCAGTGTGGCTCAGCAGTTGAGCATCAACCTGTGATTCAAGAGATTGAGGTTCGATTCCCGGTCAGGGCATGTGCCCAGGTTGTGGGCTTGATCCCCAGTAAGGGGAGTGCAGGAGGCAGACGATCAAATGACTCTCTCATCATTGATATTTCTATCTCTCTCTCTCCCTCTCCCTTCTTCTCTCTGAAATCAATAAAGATATATTTTAAAAAAAATCAAGTGATTCTGCATTTCCAAAAAAATAAATAAAATGTAAAACCCCATGGGTCTAGAACTAGTAATCAATTATCTTATTTGTGCATTACATTTCACTATGTATGTTTTGAAATTTTTATGTAGAAATTCAAAGTTAAAATTATAGTGTTAACTAATATTAATCTTACATTATTTTTTGTGAATATATAATTTTTTATAATCAGGCAAACTTGTCTTAGAGTAAGTTTCTGGTTTATAAACAACACAACATAATTTATCACTATGAATGAAGAGGTGGATACCATTTACTCATAAATATTCACTATCACTTGAGAAGAAAAAAATGGTTCTTTTGATCTGAGTTTGGTAGCTAACATCTATCCTTTTCCCATTTTGTTTTGACCTTTAATTTTAAGTAACCTAATTGTTATGACTTAAAAGATTGCCATCATTGCATACGATAGGGAAGATCTTATCATTTCAGATCATGTGGCCAAGTTTGTGGGCAAGCAGTTCATGTTCTGTTTCTTCAAATATCATGATCAGAGTAAGTTACCTACTCTACAGGCCAGAGGGTATAGTTCTTAAAATTGTAATTCAAACCCTAAAAGTTTTTTTGTTTTATTTTTTTTTAACATGGACAACTTACATTTTTAGGGGTTTAGGCATTGTAGTTTACACACGGTCAGTATTCTAATATTTGTTGAATTATTTAATGAAACCTCAGATGGAAATGAGGCTATTGATAAAGTAAGGCTGAAGCTAGGTCAAAGGGAAGATTACTGTGTGTAGACATGGAAGGCAGAATAATTGTGCAGGCTATGGTTCCCATCAGATATTATGTAAGAGTGTGGTTGATTAAACTCAGGTTACATTCGTAATATGAACTCACAGTATTTGCCTAGATTTGGTCAATGAGATTCAATAAATTTTATGAGAAATTTTTAGGGTTCTTAATGGTTTTGTTAATGTTTATAGTATTTCTAATATCCTGGTAGTCCGAATACCTTTTATCACAGATGGATATTCAGCCAAAATGAAGTATGATTATATAAATCAGTTGCTGAAATTCTCTAGATATTGAGGGGAAAACCAGAAATGGAAACCAAGTTGTGTTTATTTTGGCCAGATCCACATAGTTTCTATTAAAGGTTATTTACATTAAAAAAATAAATACAGAAAGCTTTTTGGAGCATGTTGAAACTTGTTATTTTTATTGTGTAATGTAATGAAGAGAAAATATTTGTACTTTTAGTCAAATATAATTTTTATAATTGAAATGTTACTTTAGTAGTTAAATATTTCATACTTTTTCTTTATATTTTCCTAAAAGTAAAAACAATGCTAGTTCTTTATATTTCTTAAAAGAATGAAAAAGAATATTTTATTTGTGATGAAAATCTTAGAACATTATGAATATAAATAGTATGATTTTTCTTGTTTGATATGCAGTTGTCTAGAGTCTTGCATGTTAATTACTTATATTCCATTTTATTATTCATCTTAGTTACTTCACACAGTATTTAAAATTTTTTTAAATTATGCATTTCAATTTCTTCTGTAGAGAAGCAGGGATTTTGTGGTTTGCTCAGTTGCATTGTTTCTTAAAATTTTGGAACTTATGACAAGTTTTTGGAGTTGTCACTTTTTTCTTTTGGAGTTTTTCATCTTTATTTGTATAAAAAGAATATATTTTTAATTTAAAATTTTTATCTAATGAAAAGTAATTTATTTCCAGAGGAATTTTTAGTTTTGTTGCATTAAATAAAATGACTTGGTGAAATATTAATGCACCTCCAGTTTTTTAATCTTTTTAATTAATTAATTTTTGTTAATCCTCACCTGAGGATATTTTTTCTGTTGATTTTTTTTTTTTTATAGAGAGAGTGGAAGGGAGGGAGGGGGAGTGAGAGAAACACAGAGAAACATGGATTAGTTGCCTCGTGCATGTGCCCAGAGCAGGGCCAGGGATCAAACCTGCAACCCAGGTATGTGCCCTTTATTGGGAATTGAATCCCAAACCCTTTGGTGCCCAGACAGATGCTCTAACCACTGAGCAACACCGGCCAGGGCCATCTCCAGTTTTTTTAAATTTTGAGAAATTTAAGTTTATTGAGGGTTTTTTTTTTTTTCTCTCATACTTAACTCCTGGAGGTAATTTTGTATGTACCTTCACAGAAAATCACATTAGTACCCCATGGGGAAATTGCTTGGAGAAACTTTTGAGTACATGTTTAGACTTGGTTTTATCATAAAGTATTCCTATATTTAAGCTGTAATCAGTAGGGAACATGCTTACCCCTCCAGTCACCTCCAAAAGAAAGATCTATTTTTAAATACAATTTGTGTAAAGGACCCTTTAATTTGCCACTTCAGCAGTTCTGACTTTTAACACTAATATACAATCAGACCAGCTCAGTTACTTATATTCATGAACTATTTCTAACTACAATAAATTATCTCATGGCTTCCACCATTAATACTAGAAGAAGCTACTAACCACAATTGTGTGAAAATTAGTTTGGGTCAATGTTAGTCTTTTAAAGAGTAACCAAGGATGTGCATCATTTCCTAAGGTGCTTTTAAAATATATGAATATTCCTCACCAGGATCCATCCTAACCCTGCCATTCCAGTTTCTTACCCAGATCCTTCCTTTTTCCTCCAGTTCTGCAGATGTCTGTTTTTAGAGAGCCTTTCTGGTAATTCTTATGTTCATTTCTAGTTAAGAACCAGAGTTTTAGGAGGTTTGAGGCAGTGGAGAGACACTACTCTTGTTGTGAGGTAGAGCAGGACTTTTTCTCATCAATTCCATATACTTTCAATTCCATATGTTTGTAATTAAAAGAAAATGTTGACATATTATTTTAAAATTTTTTATTTTTTGGAACAATTTTTTATTATGGAGGTACTGTCTATGTGCACGTGGATGTATAATTTCTGTATGCTTTAAAACAATTATAGGTAGCAAGGATTCTAAACTGCTGACTTCCTTTCCCAGCTTCAGCTCCTTCTTAAGCTGGCTAATTCCTATGGAAATGTAATTACCTTGGTACCACAGTTCATTTTAGAATTTGATAATTATTCTTCCAATTCTGCATTCCGTTTGCTGAGTTAAGGCTTTTTCTTGTCTGGGCTTTCAACTTTATGAAGTTGAATAAACCTATCATCACCCTCTGAAAGTTGTTTGAGCAAGAAACAAGACTCACCTTGGCTTTCTTTTCCTTCACTCGCCACAGCTAGTCTATGAGTAATCTTGTCAACTCAACCTCCATATTATATATCTAGGATATACAGCCTCCATCCAGACCAAGCCATCATTGCCTCTTTTGTGTTCTGTTTCAACAGCCGAATTGGTCTACCCCTGCAGTTCATTTTCCATATAAAAGCAAAAGTAATCAAATATAAATCAGATCATGGCTTTCCAGTTGTCAGAACAAAACCCAAGCCCCTAATGCAGTCTGTGTTTGGTATACCTCTCCAGTCTCACCCATTCACTCTTTCCATTGTGTATTTTGTTACAGCTACACTGGTCTCCAAATATGTCAGGCTCCTTTCTGGCTTATGCTCTTCCTATATTGTTCTACTTGTTTTTTCCTTCACTGGTTCCTTCCCATCTTTTAGGTGTCAGCTGAAATGTCACAAAGGCCTTCGATCAGTGTAAAGGAAATTTTCTGCAATTAGTTTCCATCATGTTATCCTGTTTATTTCCTTTGGGAATTTATTACAATTCGAAGGTGTTTTTTTTTTTTTTTCTTTTGTTTAAATTACGAGTGGTCTTCCTCACTCCCATTGGAATATAACCTCCCTTGTGGCAGGAACATTAGATGCTCAGTACATATTTTTAGTATTAAAATAATTGCAGATTACAGATTACTATTAAAAGACAGCCAGCTTTTTTTTTTCTTTCCTTTCCTGATTAAATAAGCCTGGTCCCTTTTTTCTTTTTCATCTCATAGAGGAACTACTTTGTTATAAAATACATACTCTTTTTGAGAATATCTCCCATCTCTGTGCTCCTGTACTATTTTGAGTATCATAATGTTCTTAAAATTTTCATCTGTATGTTTTATACATATTTATTTCTTCCACTAAAGTTAATGCCTCTGGAGGCATTTTTATTATTTCATTCATTATTATATAATCACACATGGAGACCTAGAGTAAATATTAAAATTGAAAAGATTTAAGCACTTTAGTGGGCTTTATTATAGTGTGTGTGAACTTGGTGAGATCAGAACTAGATCTTATTTCGTGAATTCCTGGAACCTTGCTCAGTGTCTGACTCTGCGGTGGCTCCAGTAAGCTTTCATATGTAATTACAGATAAGAATCACCTGTGGTGCTTTGAAACTCCAGCTTCTCTGTCCTCATTTGAGACCTTATAAAGCAGAAACTCCACATTTGGAGCATTGGCCTTTGTGCTTTTAAAAATTTCCCAGGTAATTCTGACACCTACCCCCTTTACTTCTAAAGGGAAAAAAAAAAGATCAAAATGTCAGAAAATTTGAAGGAAGGTGCGATTTATTGTATTTGAATGAGGATATCCAGGAAGGAAAGGTTCATGGAAAAGGAAATATTTGAGATGGGTTTTAAAGGGTGGATAGGATTTCTTTAAACATTTTAAACACAGTTGAGAATCTATGAAGTGTTTTTTTCCCCCCGTTTTGTTTCAATGGGTATAATAGCATAATACAGAAATGTTCTCGGTGAACTTTCATAAAGTAATTCAACCCAAAAAGTAATTCAGTCTGAGTAAGGTAAAGATTGAACAGGTGTGAAGAAAATCTTAGGTATGGAGCAGGTTTCTGCTGGGGCAGGGTCCTGCTGGAACAGGCATTACCCTTAAGTGCTGGTTGTGGGGAAGACCATGGAGTTCCCTTGGAGGGGCTAGAGTAGGACAGGTTTGTTATTTTTAAGCCAACTGGCACTTTGTGTAGTTTTCTCAAAACAAACTATATTGGTACCATTGTACAATGATTCCATAAGACAGTTTAAATTACTATCATTAGTTACCTCATAGGGATAGTTCTGTTTCTCTACCTTAGGCTCTTAGGCACTGCTTTTGTTATGTGGAGTTTCTTTTTCATTAATCTTTTCAGAGAAATATTTTTGAAGACTGCCATTTGTGTGATATGGAGAGCCACCATCTCTGAAATATCAGAAGAGTAGAATTTTCTTCAAAAATTAAAATTGCTAGGAAAGTAGAATAGGTTAGATTGGGCAGGAACTTGAGGAAATTAATGAAAAGTGGCACTGAGATGGATAAAATTTTTGTGTATTTAAAGTACTTAGTAACTCTCAAAATCTGTTTCAGTTTTATTTGCCATTTGCACCCCAGAGTTTGGCACATTGTGTTTTGAGGGTTGTCAGAATGTGTGTGGGGTGGTGGGGAGGAGACTGCCCTGGAAAGATGGTTTAGAGCACATGTATAGCAGAACCTTACTGCTCAGCAGGCGTAAGACTTTTAAGACTTAATTACCATTTCTGCCCCTAGGAGGACCTGTGAACCAGGAAAAGCAGAACTTAGAACAGTGGTTTTCAAACATTTTAAAAAAGCAGCAGAACTCTTGTGAAGTCTATATACAGTCCCATAATTTAAAATTATAGAAAGCAGATAAAACTGGTGTTTGTAGGGTCAGGTTTATTAAGTTTACTCATAGTGTTATTCAGTGAGAATCACAAGTCTGTGGGTATTTTGTTGAATGCAATAGTTTAACATTGGTGTATTTTCTGTCATATAGAACATGAAAATCATGACTCACATGAATAAGTTGTGCACCAGTTTGTTCAGTGTTACTGAGTACGTGTGCATTTAAATATTGATTATTTCAGAGTCGCTACCTTCCTAATTAAAAATATCCATATATATATACAGGGGTGACTGGAGAGGCCTTATTCTGAGGTCTTCATGAAAATATCCTAACCCAACACAAATTAAGTATAATGGTCATAATCTCTAGTATGTTAAAAAATGAATGCATACTAATTTCAACCTGCATTTGTGATTTTATTATTGATTGAATAAATGGTGAAAAAATAGATAAAATAAAATTCAAATCAAGAATTTGCAGAACCCTGAGCATTTCTGGAAGCCTAGGGTTCTGCTTAATATAGTTTGAAAACCACTGGCACAGAAGGCCTATGGGAGGGAACTTACTAGTACACAGGTTAAGGAAGCTGAGAGGGTTGCAGCTTTTCTCAACTGAGATTCCTCATCTGTACCACAAAATACAGAAAATGATATGAGTGACTATTTTGTGAATTCTCCTGAGGATAGTATATTACAGGTACCATTCATTATATACAGTAGGCTGTTTTGTTTTAGCTCATTAAGACTGAACTATCCTTTCTCTGAGAAAGGCTAGGAAAGTGAGGAATCAGTTAGGCTTTATAACCAACCAAACCAAAAAAAATCCACAAATTACCAGAGTGTCAGATGCCTATATCAAATTAGTGCAATTTTCAAGATAATGTCTGTCCTCCATAAATCTGAGCTCTAAGGCATTGAGATTCTTGGTTGAGAATCAAACATGTTCCATATTACAGTTTAGAAATGACAAAGAAAATTTAAAAGAAAAATCATGATTTCAGGTCTTTTAAAAAAAAATTTTTATTGGCTGATTTTAGAGAAAGGAAGGGGGTCAGGGTGGAGAGAGAGAGAGAGAGAGTTGTTGGATTTATTGTTCCACTTATTTATGCACTCATTGTTTGGTTCTTGTATGTGCCCTGACCAGGAATTGAACCCACAACCTTGACATATGGGATGATGCCCTGGCCAGAAAAATTTTTGATTAGAATTTTTCCCCACACTTGAGTAAATAATAGAATTAATAAATTTTTTAAAATGAAAAGTTACACCCGGTGACCTTCATGAATCTTTGGAGGCAATTGAAAATTGGAGGCAATTTTCATAACATGTTTATTTTATGAAAACCCTTTAACTTAATTCATGTGAAAGGACCAAGTGACATTTCAGTGTTCTGAAATTAGCTTGAGCTTTTTGGTTGCCTCTCAACGAGTTTTTTCTTCTCATTTCCGTAACTTATTATTGTAGACAAAACCCTTATCTTAAGCTCAAAGGTTGTGTGCATGTTGACATGTAGACTACTGGGTGGAGACATTTAATCATACCCCCCCCTCCACACACACACACACCACACACGTGCACACTAGGAAAGCTACTTTTCAAAGATTAAAACAAAACAACAGCTTTAGCCCTTGGAATACTTTCCATTTATATTCTCTGCGAATTTCTTGAATGAGAAACCCTATGGTTTGTGTGATAGCTTTTCTTGTAAGCTTTTTTTTTTGCTATTTAACATTTGTTTTAACCAAGTGAAAGTCTTAAATAAGAACTGCTGATGGCATATAGATGCCTTCAATTTGTTGGCTACTTTTGTAGTTGAAAGGAATTTGAACTAATTTTTTTAGACACAGTAAATTGTCCTTTCCACTTGGGTGTTGAAAGAGCTTATGAGCAGTAGCTGTTCTGATTTTTGTTGGTTGTTTTCTCTAGGGAACAAGCTACCCTCTGAGTCAGCACTGGACTTGAAGATAAATCCTACAATTCATGAAACTGACTGATTCGACTAAAGGATGGATAGTTTGGGCAGCGTTGGACAGCTCTGTGAGGGGTCTGTGTGTTCAACTGAAGGGATTGTTGAGTTCAGCAACTTTTCACTTCCCAATCATTAGGGATTGCTGTCGTAAAAACAGGGTTTGTGAAGGAATGAGTTCTGGCAGTTAACATCAGTATTCTTATTGACTCCATTTTCGTTTTCTCACCCCACTTCATAGAACAGTTCTTTAAAGTGTAGAAATTTTACTTTTGGTTTGTGGTCAACAAGTAATAGTCTGTTCCTGAGAAGTCAACCTAGAAATTTTGCAGTCTGCTTATGAATCTCAGTTGTCCCTTTGTCACATGGATTATAAACATCTCTCTCAAGTCAACCTTTTGGTATTTGGGTTATTTCATCTTTGCAAAGGGGGTTTGGATTTGTGGCCTGAAACTTTTAGGGTTAAACTGAACTTAGTTTGATTAGTGTATATTTTACTAGATCAATGAATAATTTATATTTTGGCTTATAGCTAACTAATATTGTAATATGCTTTTGATCATTAGCAATTTTTACCTTCAAAAATTACAGTATTTTTTTAGTAATCTTCGAGAAAGTGAGAGTAATGTTTAATTAAATGAATTTTTTATCTGAAACATGGAAGATTTAAGCAACAGAAAGAAAAAAAAATTTCATATTTTAATAGTCTAGGTCATAATAAATTGTATAGGAATACTGTGGGTTGTCTTTTTGCAGGCTTTTAAAAACAGTATGGCATGACATAGGCAATACTTTGGCCAAAGGGTACATCTATATAGTAACACATTTATCTTTTTGGTTTAAGAGTTAAAGGTTTTAAAAATATATTAATTTTATTGTAATTATCTTAAAGGTAGTTTGATTTATAATATATAGGAATAATGGGAAATTTATCTAGCCAAAATTTAACTTTATTATTAAATATCTTTTATTGTTTGGGCTAGAAGGGCAAATGATCATTCACACCAGAGTTTCAAAAATTGGGCTTTAGACAAGGGAGCTTTTATATAGTTCAACTTTAGGTTCATGATTGCATGATGACTGTGATCTTAAGTGTGCTACTTTTGATTAAGAACTTTTTTAGCTAGTTTTGATAATTACCCGCAAAGCTGAATTTGATTGAATGATCAAATTATGGGCAAAGAAGTAAAAGCTAGTATTTATCTTAGCTTCTACTTCCTAATTTTGTTGCTTTTGGGATGATGGTTTGTTTTGTTTTATAGTCTGAGGATTAGATCCACATTTAAAATACACACATGTCTATATGATGATTGTCTCAGATATATGTTTATTTGGGTCTACTTTTTAAAGTTTTTCTTACCCATTTGTGGCTTATAAGGGATGGTAAAATGTTCCCGTTAAAATTTAGTAAAATACTGACTTTTTCCCCCTTGATGGCAAAATCTTGAAAGACTACTGCCATCAGTCCTCTTGTTGGTGAAAAAGTGACCAAATCATATCAAGATTTAGCATATTCCTGGATCCTATCATGCCATCTATTATAAAATGCATGCTATCAATTTTATAATAGCCTTTTGACGTGAGAAAAATTATTGCTAGATATATAAATTTAAGAACAAACTTAAATAAAGGAATAGTCCAAACATCCATATTATTAGGATTCTTCAGAAACACTAAATTTTAATTCAGTCTTTAAATTCAAAGATCTTTTGAATTACACTAGTCTGTAGCAGTTGTTCATAGTTTCATAAGACTGCTTTCTTTTCACAATACCTAAAGCTTTAGGACTGACAGTATAATTTTGAAGCTTATTATAGAATTTCAAAAACTTGAACAGATAAATGCTTTGAACTGGTTGTACAACCCTCTTTTTTACTTTTTATATGTTCTGAAATTTGACAGTTCTTCTATCTTTAATCACATTTTCTTTTTATTTAACTTTTTCTTCTAGAGGTGTTATTTTCTGTGACCATTGGGGATTTAAATTTAGGTTAAATTCACTATCATGAAAGTGGGCTGTATTAGTACTCAAGGGATCTAGATTCTAGTTTGATTTCTTTCATCATTTGAGTTTATATGACTGAACAAATCACTGAGCTATGTTGAGCCCCGGTTGTCCAATGTGTAAAAAGAGGGGCGAGGTGTTGTTTACTTCTAGCTTAAAATTTTTAAGTTGTAAGACATTTTTTAAAACTATTGTTCATGCAGTAGATTCTTATTTATCTTTAAATTTAAGTAGATAAGGCAATTTTTAAGTATCTTTAAAAAGATACTTAAGTATCTTTAAAAAGAGATTAAGGGTGACTTAATGGGGTGATTATCATAAAGCAAAAATATTGACCAAGGATTTCTAAATGTAGGATTTTAGAATTTATATACAGTAAGTCCTCACTTAACGTCATTGATATGTTCTGTGACTTTAAGCTAAAATGCATATAACAAAACCAGTTTTACCATGGGCTAATTGATATAAACAGGGTTAAGTTCCTATAGCATCTTATCAACAGTAATGAAACAATATTGAACAGAACTATATTTCAGTGACCTCTGCTGTATTCTTTTGTTATAAGGCAATAAAGAGGATAACTTTAATATTTCTGCAAACTTATGCTCAAGGTTATTTAAAATGTACACTTAAAAGAAATTGATTTTATTTTACGTAAAGTTATTAAGTACTCAAACAGCTTTTCTACATTTCCTATATGAATCAAATAGGTATATCATGGGGAAAAATTAAATGCATATCATGGAGCATCACTTATAATCAGCTATTTTCATCTAAAACCATTCTTACCACCTTAAGAGACTTTAGCTGATTGACAGCATGTTCTCTAGCCTTCATATTGTTAATCAGTTTTTAAAAACTTATTTTGTTTATTAAAAATTGAACCTTTGTGTTACCTTTTAAAAAGCAGCATATAGGTATATACTGTACGTGTGTGTTCATCTTAACTATAAATATCTTTCAGAATTTAGGACTTTTTTTTTTTTTTTATCCTCCCCTTGGATGTTTTTTTCTGTTGATATTTATTTATTTATTTATTTATTTATAAAATATATCTTTATTGATTTCAGAGAGAGGAAAGGAGAGGGAGAGAGAGAGATAGAAACATCAGTGATGAGAAAGTAAGTCATTGATTGAGCCCGCAACCCGGGCATGTGCCCTGACTGGGAATCGAACCCCGATCACCTGGATCCTAGGTCGACGCTCAACCGCTGAGCCACACCCGGCCGGGCTCTGTTGATTTTTAGAAAGAGTGGAAGGGAGGGAGGGTGAGAAAAAGAGGGAGAGAGAGAAATATCGATGTGAGAGACACATATCAATTGGTTGCCTCCTGCACATGCCCCGACCGGGGCCTGAGATAGAGCCTGCAACAGAGGTGCATGGCCTTGACTGGAATTGAACCCGAGACCCTTCAGTCCATGAGCCAATGCTGAGCAAGACTAGCTAGGGCTCAACTCCTTTCGATATGAACTGTGTTTAATTTTTCTTTGTTGTATTTTCTAGCCATGAAGTATACATTACTAATAAGTCATTTTTCTCAATGTATATGAACAAAAAGTAGTGGAATCAACATGGATCCATTGCCTTAATTAAAGGCTTACTTTTTTCTCCTCCCCCTTGTCTGAGGCACATGTATGTTTAGACAAGAAAAATAAAACACTTGCCCTTGTATTTCTTTATAACAAAATTCACTATACTATAGAGCAAATTTTGAAAAATCGGTAACTGTACTGGAGACAATCCAAGGTGTCTCTGTAGAAATTTGTTAACAGAGCAGGCTGAAGCCTGCTTGGAAGGTTGGTCCTCAGCTGATGTCTGGGAACTTGGAGTTGGGGAGTATTTCCTTTCACTGAGTCGGGAAGTTTACTGTCCCTAGGTTCTTTGTGCAAACAGTGTTGGTTTATGCTGCGTGCCTACTTTCCTTTTGGGAGTTTGGAATTCTGGAGTGTGCTAGGCAGAGGGTGCCTATATAGAACCTGTCCCCTGTAAAAACTTCGGGCTCTGCGTCTCTGGTAAGCTTCTCTGAGCATATACGTAGCACACGTTACTGGAAGAAAAGTGAGCTGTGTGAGCCTTCATGAGAGGAAGAGAGTGTAAGGAATGTTACATACGAATTTCTTTAGACTCCTGTGTGTTTTCCACCTTGAGATCTGATGTGTGTGCTTACCACATTGCTGTGATAAATCTTAGTCATGAGTGCCACTCTGTGCTGAGTCCTTCGGGTTCCAGTGAATTTCTGAACATATGAGTAGGCTTGGGGACCCCCAATCATGTATCTTTGTTATAAAATTTACTGAAAAACTGAGTTGTATATTAAAGAAGTTTTATTTATACAATAACCATCAACATCATGTGGAGAGTTTAGTGCATTTCTGACATTGCTCTAACTTTTAACATTTTATTTTAGAAAGTTCTAGTCAATAAAAGTCTGTCTGCATACAGTATTGTTACCTAGAGTATCTTAGAGGTTTGTTCAGCAGGTTGCATCAAATTGCCAATAATTCCACGATATCTAAACTTTTAATTGTTAAAATGATTTCAATGAAATATTTAAACTTCCTTCTTCTGCTAAGAGCAGCTAGTGATAGAAATGGACTAAGAAATAAAGCTTGTCTATGAAGTACTGCAAGAGCAAATGGGGAGAAAAAAGTGCTCTGAACTGAACTTTGGGGTGGACCTTTTATATTCACCGTTTACATCATTAATGATTACACCATAACATGATTAATTCTTATTATATTTAAGACCCTGTTAGAATTTTGGAGTACAATATAAATTTAGTGTCTGTTTTTGGCCTATAACTCTGCATTGTTTTATTTGGGGGGGGGATATGCTGGGGGAATTTGGTTACAAATGAAAAAAGTAAGAAATGTATTCTTAGTAGTAACTTGGTTTTTGTATTCCTGAATGTGCTCATGTAAATTTCTTAACATGATTTTTCTCTTGGATGAAGCCCCAACTACTGGTTTTGTTAAGAAGATTATGCTTCCTCTGTCTTAATTTCAGTTTCATCTGTTCAATGTGAGATATATTTTGGTAATTTCTAATCTGAACCATTCTCTTTAATGTAGTCACACATTACAATTTATTATTGGAGATTTAGTTTGGTTATTGGAACTTTGTTAAAATCATTAGTGCAACTTAGATATACCTGGGCTACATTGAGCTGGAAAGAGTAATACTAGAATAATCAGACTGTTCTGTCAGCAGAATGTCCTTCACCCCAAATTCTTTTAAATTCTTCTCTTTCACAATGGCTTATGGCTTGTTTCACATTTGCTTTTAAATAATGATAACTCATATTTATGCCATTTGATAGCATGACCCTTTTCTTTTCCTAACTTCTTACTTTATTCGGGTAATTCTGGTGATGGCATTCTTTATTTCCTGATCATAGCTATTGCTGTATTTAGAGGACTTTCACCTCTTTATCTCGTTTGTTTGAAAAAATTTATTGTGTGCTGACACTGTGCCATTACATATGTAGTTGGGAATGGTTGGGAATATAGGGAGTATTAAGGCACAGTTCTTCCCTACAAAAAGATAACTTGAATTCTGTGTTACTTGCAGCAAAAGATAAAATACAAAATGATAAGAATTTTTAAATATGGCTATCAAAGTTTTTATAGAGTAAGAAGTTTTTTTGGAAGGATGAATTGGAATTTTCTGTGAGGAAGGGGTTTAGAGAATTTGGTGTTGGCAAGGAGGGTTGTCAATGGACATACTAGAGGAGCTTATTCAATAATGCCTGTGGGCCACAATTTGGAGGCTTGTAGACACATGAAGTAGCATGGTGTCTTCAGGGAAGTTGTATGGAATCTTTAGGTGAATTGAAGAAAGTCATCATTTTAGTTATTGCTTTTCTATCCACAAACATGGGCTCTCCATCTTTTTTCCAGATCTTCTTAAATGTCTTCTCATAAAGTTTCATAATTTTCTATGCTCAGGTCTTAAACATATTTTGTTAGATATTCTGAGATCTCTAAGTATTTGTTGGCATTCTAATTGGTGTTTTTTAAAAAAATTTTTTTTCTAATTGATTATTTCTAGTGTGTAGATACGTGGTTAACTTTTGTATGTTGGTTACTTTGATAAATTCTATTATTTCTGTTTGAACAGTTACCTGCTAAATAATGATATATTTTTATCTATTCCTTTGTAATCTGTTTTTTGTTGTTGCATTGGCCAGGGCCTTTAGTGTTGTATTGAAGTAGTCATAGTTGACATTTTTATCTTGTTCCTGATTTTAAAAGGAATGTTTCTAATTTTTCATATTTAGGAGTATCTTCACTCTGGCATCTCAGATGCATTTGTTTCTGAGAGGACTTTTTTGACTTTTCTGAGAAAAGAAAACATTACTTTTGTTTTTTCCTGGAAGAGATTTAAAAGTAACCTAGGCACTTGTTCTTGTTACTCCTGTGGGCCACAAAAATAAGCAAGATTAAAACATCCACTTTTATGTAGTTCATGGCTTTGTTTTTCAATTTATGAATTTTTTGGTTTGAATTGTTTACCATTATCATGCCAATTAAAAAGTTTTAGGTGATAGGTATTGCCAAATTTTCTTCCAGAAGAGATTGTAACAGTCAATACTAAAAGTATATGACAGCATTTGTATGCCATGCACCCTTTTACTGATTGTCTAAATAAACTTTTAAATCTATGCCAGTCCACAAGGAGGTTGATGTTATACTGGTTTTAATTTGCATCTCTTTAATTATCAGTGAAAATGAACATCTTTTTATATATTCAAGGCATTTAATTTTTTTCTATGCACTGGTCAGTTATATCATTTATTTTCTGTTGGTTAATTTCTATTAATGATTTTAAGAACTATGTTTTAAGCAGATTAGCCCTTTATTGTATTGCAAATATCTTTTTTGATGTGCAGAAATACTTGTTTTTTGAAGAAGTCAAATTGACTAACTTTTTCTTTTTTGACCTTTACATTTTTTGTCTTTATAACATTATGTATCTATTTTTGTTAATCCTCACCTGAGGATATTTTTTCCAATTTTTTTCAGAGAGTGGAAAGGAGGGAATAATGGGGAGAGAGAGGGGAGAGAGAGAAACATCAGTATGAGAGAGACATATCTATTGGTTGCCTCCCGCACACACCCTGACCAGGGTGGGGATCGAACCTGCAACCCAGGCACGTGCCCTTGACTGGGAATTGAACCTGCAACCCTTCAGTGAGCAGGCTGATGCTGTAACTGCTGAGCCTCACCAGCCAGGGCTATAACATTTTATTTTTTATAAATATTCTTTGAGATACTTTTCATTTTTAACTTTTAAATATTTAATCTATTAGACGTTTATGTGGGTATAATAAAGAAAAGTGTGAGTTGCCTTTATTTATTTTGTGTACAATAAATGTGGTTGCTTATATCTTTATTCGTTCCATCATTTAGTGGTGACTATTACTGTAGCTTTTATTTTTAATATCTAGTAGGCTTACACCATGCTTTTTTCTTCTGTGTTTTAATCTTCTTTCTTGTCTTTTGTTTTTCCTCAGTACTGGCTTTTCTTTAATAATTTTTCTGGCTCTGCTTAATGTTTATTTTTCTACATGGTGGTTATAATTGGTGGTTTGGCTAATTAAAAAAATTCTGTTGTTATTTTTGTTGATCATTCTTATGTTTTCAGATTAGTTAAGGGTAGTACTGACATCTTTATAGCATGTAAGTACAGGCATTTATTTTCTTTTGTTCAAGTTATCTTTTGTTTCTGTCAGTAGAGTTTAATCTTGTTTTCATAAAAGTCCTGCACATTTTTAGTTAAGTTTATGCCTAGAAATTTTATCTTTTAATTGCTAATAATGTAAGTGGATTTTTTGGGCAATTTATTCATTTCCTATTTCCCTTTTTCTTGGATTGATGGAGTTTTCTTGATCCTTCTCCCTCATCCCAGCGGTGATTTAGATATTAACTATCTTTTGTTGAGATATAATTCACATACCATAAAATTCATTCTTTTAAAGTATGCAATTCACTGGTTTTCAGTGTATTCACAATATTGTGTAACCCATCATCACTGTCTAATTCCATGACATACTCATCACTCAAAAAGAAACGTCATACCTCTTAGTAGTTAGTCTGTCTGTACTGTCCCCTCTCCCTGGTCCCTGAAAACCACTGATCTACTTTATGTCTGTGGATTTGCCTATTTTGGACATTTCATATAAATAGAATCATACAATATGTGGCTTTTTTGGTTTCTGGCTTCTATCACTTGTTTTCAAGGTTCATCTATGTAGCATCCTTTTTATGGATGAATATATTTTATGTGTATGTATAGAGCACATTTTGTTCACCCATTTATCAGTTGATAGACATTTAGGTTATTTCCACTTTTTGACTGTTAACGCATAATGCTGCTGTGAACATTCATGTACAAGTTTTTGTGTGAACATATATTTTCAGTTTTCTTGGCTAACATACTTCAGTTTTCTTAACTAACAACTTGGCTAACAATTTGAGGAACTGCCAAACTGTTTTAAGTGTATCATTTTATATTCCCACCAGCAGTGTGTGAAGATTTAAATTTCCTCATTTCCTTGCTAACACTTGTTATTGCCCTTGCTTTCGATTGTACCTATCCTGGTGGGTATGAAGTGGTATCGTATTGTTGTTGTTGTTTTGTTTTGTTTTTATTGATTTTTAAAAAAAGTTTTTTTTTTTTTAAGAGAGAGAGGAAGGGAGAGGGATAGAAACATCAATCGGCTACCTCCTGCACACCCCGTACTGAGGATTGAGCCTGTAACCTGGGCATGTGCCCTGACTGGGAATCAAACCCATGACCTCTTGGTTCATGGGTCGACACTCAGCCACTGATCCACACCGGCCGGGTAGTGGTATTGTGGGTTTTGATGTGTATGTCTCTAATAACTAATGATGTTGAACTTCTTTTATGTGTTTATCCACCATTTGTATATCTTCTTTGGAAAATCGTATATTCATATCCTCTGCCCATTTTTAAATTTAGTTATTTCTTTTTATTGATAAGGTATAGGAGTTCTTTATATATTCTGCATGCAAGACCATTATAGAATATATGATTTGTAAATATCTACTTCCGTTCTGTAGGTTACCTTTTCACTTTGATAGTTTCCTGTGAAGTGCAAAATGTTTTAAATTTTGATGTTCATTTTATTTTTCCTTTGGTTATGTGTACGTTACGTATCATATTTTAGGGAAATATTGCTTGGCTAAAGGTCATTAAGGTTTATACTTTTTCTTCTTCTTAGAGTTCTATAGTTTAGCTCCTGCATTGAGATTTTTGATCAGTTTTGAGATACTTTTTGTGTATGGTGTGAAGTAGAGGTAGGATATTACATGTTTATGTTTCTGTTTTATGTAGTGGTCACCCTTAGAATTTTACCATTAATTCTTTACTAAGTATAAAATTGTTGAAGAGGAAGAAAGATATTAATACAAGGGTTTTTAATTACTTTGTTTCTTCCTGCCCTTTTTTAGTGTTATAGTTATCTTGATATTTTTTTTTATCCTCACCCAGGATGTTTTTTCCATTTCTTTTCAGAGAGAGAGAGAAACATCAATGTGAGAGAGACACATAAATTGGTTGCCTCCCCCATGGGCCCCGACCTAGGGTCGGCGATCTAGCCTGCAACCGAGGTATGTGCCCTTGGCCGGAATCCAACCAGGACCCTTCAGTCCCCGCTCCAATGCTCTAACCACTGAGCAAACCAGCTAGGGCTTGAGTTTTAATTATACTTTGACTTTAACCTATCTCAGATTAATTGTTCTTCTTTTACTGTTAATGCTTATTCAGTTTCACCTGCACATTCTTAAATTCTTTGCCTTTTAGTGAAGGAGTTTTCTCTCTACAGAATTTGATCAGTTAATTGTTCAAAGAAGATACGTGCGACAAACTCTAAAAATGGCTTATTTTTCTCTTTATTTGAAAATTGTGTATAAACTTGAAGATGATAATTATTTTCCCTTTTACTTTGAATGTATTATTTCATTGTCTAGTGTTGGTGATGTAGTCTTCTATTAATGTAATTGTTCTTTTATTTTAGATAATTTGTCTCTTTTCTGGTAGCCTTTTAGATTTTTTTCTCTTTCTCTTCGGCATGCTAGTATTTCACCTGATTGATTGAAAGGTATTTGTGTTTATTTGTTCTATTCAGAACTCTTGCTCAGGGCTTCTTACATGGTAAATTAGTTCTTGAAAGATCACAAATCTTTTCTTTGAATATTGCTTCTCCAATATTCTTTCTTTTTAATTCCTGGCAAATTTGCCTTCTCATTCTACCTTTTGTGTCACTTAGTCACTTTCATATTTTCCAAGATTTATTTCTATTTTTCTCAGATTCTTCTCTAGTTTACTTTTTCTATCTTTGATTGTGTCTACTTTTGCATTTTAACTCATCCTTTGAGTTTTTTTCTCTTCAATTTTAATGATTATATTTTTCACTCTTAAGGGGAACAAATGTTTTCTTTTTTATGATATTTGTCACTTCTTTCATGTCCTTAATAATTTTGTACTTATTTTATCTTATTTACAGAGTTCTGTTATCTGGGATTCATTGTTCTCAGGGTGCTAATTCTCAAGTGCATTATGCATCCCGATTCTCATTTTGGGAGTTCTTTTAAGTGGGATTATTTTCTGGAGTGCGATCCTGTATGTTCTGATTGTAGAAGTGTTCATCAGAATAGTGTTTACTTTATCTACCTGTACATTGCCAGCACAGTTCAAGTTTTATGTTAATCTCTTACTGGGATTCCTATAACATGGAGTGTACTGGGAATTTTCTTTCATGTCTCTGCATGGCACAGGCATGGGATTTCCATTTCTCTTGACACCAACCCAGCTCTCTTCCTTTCTTCCACTGCTTTTTCACAGATAAGGTTACCTTTTGTCTCTGTGGGCTGATAGGTTGAAATTTTCCTGTCCTACATTTACTGATGTGCAGCTTTTCAAGACTCCTGGCTTTACACTGGGGCTTGAGTTCCATTCATCACATTTATTGGGCTGAAGGCCATGCTTCATATGCCCACATGGGCAGTAAAGCCTCAAGTTGTAGAGACTGTATCTGGCTTAGGTTGTGATTTTTCAAACTTTCCACTGTATAACCTCTTCATTCCAAATTTTGCCTTAGTTTTATGCTCTTAGAGTTTTTTATTTTGTTCTTTTTATCTCAGCTCTATTTTAAAATTTGGGTATTGTGTTTCATCTTGTAGTTCTAAGTATCTATAACATTGGTGGGGGTTGAGAGGAGGAGTGTACCCCTGTTAGCTTAGTCTCTCATTTCCCAGAAGCCATATTGTCCTAACTGGTTGCTTGTATTTAGGAAGGCTTTTCATTGGGTATATATCGGGTGGGGCAAAAGTAGGTTTATAGTTCATAGGGAAAATAATACAATAATTAATAATACTACAAGAATAAACTGTTTCATGTACTCACAACTGTAAAACTACTTTTGTCCCACCCCGTATTAGTATTGTGTTTACTATAATGAATTGTGTCATTATTTACAACTCTTTTTTGTTTATTTTTTTTGGTTTTTCAGATACAGAAAAAAAGTCATGTCATCCAAAAACACTGACAATTTTGCCCTCATAAATTAGACTTGAAAATTTTATATCTCATTTCTTTAATTGCTCTGGTTAATTTCTCCATTGAGCATTTCTGTATTGTTCCTCACTTTTATTTGAATTGCATACTTCTTAGAAGAATCTTTTAAATGTTTTAAAGCAATTAATTTATCATACATGTCTTAAATACCTCAGTTTGCATATTCACTTACTAAAAAATTATTCTAAGAGTACCAAATACCTCTCTCCAAGCAGATGTGTACATATTTTACTTAGTTCTTTAACATGTCTGTAAAGTATTCTGGTGGTACAAAGCTGTACCTTTTGTGACTAGATTTGATTTTTCAGTAATTTAAGGGTTAATTTCATTTCTAGCTTCCTATACAGTTTAAATTTTCTGTTACCCTTTTGGTTGGCAATACTTACAATTTTACATGTTTTGCTTTTAATGTATTTAACTCCAGCCAGCTTTAGCTCAGATAGATGAACTTAAACTTCAGTGTTGCAATTTTGTATTAGAATAGCCAAAAAATTTAAAAAAATTTAAAATCATTTTTTATTTTTCAATTACAGTAGACATACAATATATATTAGTTTCAGGTATACGCCCCAATGAAGAGACATTATAAAACTTACTAAGTGATCATCCCAGGAAATCTTGTACTCATCTGACACCATACATAGATATTAGAATATTATTGACTATATTCCTATGCTATATTTTACATACCCATGACTGTTCTGTAACTACTAATTTGTACTTCTAAATCCTTTCACCTTTTTCACCCATTTCCCATCTGGTAACTGTCAAAATCTTCTCACTGTCTGAATCTATTACTGTTCTGATTGTTTATTTTGATTTTTAGATTCAGTCTTTGATAGATAGGTATTTATTGCTGTTTTACTGTTCAAATTTTTTACCTTTTTTTCTTCTTTCTTAAAGAAGATCCTTTAACATTTCATGTAATACTGGTTTGGTGGCAATGAACTCCTTTAGCTTTTTGTTGTTTGGGAAGCTTTTTTTTAATTTTAATTTTTATGTTTTAATTTATCTTTATTGTTGAAAGTATTACAGATGTCCCCTTTTCTCCTCCATTGATGCCCTCCACCCAGTACCCCCTCCCCCCCACGTTCTCCAGGCCTTCACTACACTATTGTTTGTGTCCATGGGATATGCATGTAAGTTCCTAAGTTAATCTCTTCCCACCCATCCACCCAAGCCTGGCTTTCCTCTGAGATTCGTCAGTCTTTTCCGTGCTTCTACGTCTCTGAACCTGTTTTTTTCATTTGTTTGTTTTGTTCATATGAGTAAGATCATGTGATACTTGTCTTTCCCTTATTGGCTTATTTCACTGAGCATAATACTTTCCAGGTCCCATCATGCTGTCTGAAAGGTAAGGGATCCTTCGTTTTTACAGCTGCATAGTATTCCATGGTGTAAATGTCCAAGAAGATGCTTGATATGATTTCAGTCTTCTTGAACTTGTAGAGACTTGTTTTGTGTTCTAACATGTGGTCTATGTGATAATGTCCCACGTGCACTTGAGGAGAATGTGTATTCTGCAGCTTTGGGGTGAAATGTTCTGTAAATGTGTATTAAATCCACCTGATCTAGTGTGTCATTTAGAGTCACTGTTTCCTTGTTGATTTTTTTTGCCTGGAAGATCTATCCAGTAAAGTCAATGGGGTGTTAAAGTCCCCTACTATGACTGTATTGCTGTCAGTCTCTCCCTTAAAGTCCTCCACAAGTTTTGTTTTTCCCCCCCAGCCTATGTGAGTCTTGTTCTAAGGTGGGTCTCTTGTAGACAGCATATATTTGGGTCATGTTTTCTTATTTATTCAGCTACCTGATATCTATTGATTGGAGCATTTAATCCATTTACATTTAGGTGGTTTTTTATTTATTTTAAAAAAATGTTTTTATTGATTTCAGAGAGAGGAAGGGAGACAGAGAGATAGAAACATCAATGATGAGAGTCATTGATTGGCTGCCTTCTACTGCGGGTCAAGCCTGCAACGTCCTGCATGTGCCCTGACCTGGAATCAAACTGTGATCTGTTTTATAGTCGATGCTCAACTACTGAGCCATGCTGGCTGGGCAAGGTTATTATCGATAGGTACTTATCTATTGCCATTTTAATTCTTTATGCCCATGTTTCTCTCTCTATTTCTACTTATGACAGCAGTTCTTTACCATTTCTTGCAGTGCTGGTTTGGTGGCGATAAACTCCTTTATCCTTCTTTTGGCTGGGAAGCTCTTTATTTCACCATCTATTTTGAATGATAACCTTTCTGGATAGAATAGTCTTGTTTTCAGATCTTTGGTTTTCATTACGGTGAATACTTCATGCCATTCCCTTCTGGCCTGTAGAATTTCTGATGAGAAAACAGCTGACAGCCTTATGGGAGCTCCTTTGTAGCTAACAGATTGCTTTTTCTCTAGCTGCTTTTAAGATTCCCTCTGTCTTGAGGGTATTTTAATTATGATGTGTCTGGATGTGGGCCTCTTTGGATTCTTCTTGCTTGGGACTCTCTGTGCCTCCTGAACTTATGTGACTTTTTCCTTGGCTAGGTTAGGGGCGTTTTCTGCAATTATTTCTTCAAACAGGTTCTCTAAACCCTTTCTTCATCTTCTGGTATTTCTATGATGCGAAGATACTATGTTTCATGGTGTCCCACAGCTCCCTTAAACTGTCCTGTTTTTTTTTGTATTAATTATTTATTTTTAATCCTCATCTGAGAATAGTTTTTCCATTGCTTTTTATAGAGAGTGGAAGGGAAAGAGAGAGAGAATGAGAAAGAAAGATCTGTGTGAGAGAGATTCATCGCTTGGTTGTCTCCCTCATGCCCTTTGACCTTGGGCAGGGATTGAGCCTGCAACAGAGGTACATGCCCTTGGCCTGAATCAAACCCGGGACCCTTTAGTCAGCAGGCTGATGCTCTAACCTTAGAGCAAATCTGACTAGGGCTGTCCTATTTTTTAATTGCCTTTTTCTTTTTGTTTCTCTGATGGAGCGATTCTTTTCTACCCTGTCTTCTAATTCACTGATCCAATCCTCAGCTTCCCCAACCTGCTGTTTATTCCTTCCAATGTATTTTTTATTTTTACTATGTCATTCCTAATTTCCTTCATAATTTCCGTTTCTTTTCTTATGTTGTTGAGCATCCTTATGATCAGTATTCTAAACTCTATACCTGATAAATTGCTTATCTCCATTTCATTTAGCTCTTCTGGAAAATTCTCATGTTCTTTCATTTGGGGCTTGTTTATTGGTCTCCCCCAAACTGCTGCCTGTTTGGGTTTGTATCTTTGTATTAGGTAGATCTGCTAGGAATCCCAGTCTTTTGGATGGTCTCTGGTGCAGGCCATTGTCAGATACTGTTTGTGACTGTCCTTGAGAACCCTATTTGAAGTTTTCTGCAATCCACAGCTTGTTGCTCTATCTGCCTGGGCTGGGTATGTTTAGACAGGACCAAGATGTGCACCAAGGTTTGCTTTTTCAAGTCCTGGGTCCAGAAGAAAATCAGGCAAAGACTCAAAGCACCCAGATGCTGATTGTTATTCTCAGTCTCTTAATAAGGCTCAGGCTGTAGAAACTCCACAGGGTGGAGCAGTCCCCTCCCCCCCATCTCACCCCACCCCAGGCAAAAGCTCCCTGGATAGTAAATGTCTGCCTGAGAAAGATGTCCTCTGCTCTTTGGGGGAATGACTCAGCACATGAGTCTAGGCAGGTGCCCTCTGAGTTCTTTCTCCAGAGCCAGCACCTCTGGATTCTCCTCACACAGCTCTAGTACACTCTGCCCTCTCTCTGCCATAGCCCAAGGTTAGTGGGTGCACATGAAACTTTGTGTGTTGGCTCTTTAAGAGGGTGCCTTTATTTCTAGCCATCTCTCCCTGGCTGAGAGAAACCCTGCTGCTTTTCACAGTCAGATGTTATGTGGCCACCTTTCTCAGTTCTGGTGCTTGGGCCGGGTAGCCCAGCTTTGGGTTCAGACCCAGAGTTCTCAGTGGGAATCCCCCACAGCTGAGATATCCCTTGGAACCTCAGCTGCTGCCTTTGGGATCCCAGCCAGCCCTCTTGCGCCTCTACAGTTTCTGCCAGTCTCTGTATTGTCTCCATTTTACATCCTTGGTTATAAGCGTTCTCTCCAGCTAGTCTTCAGTTGATTATTCAGGATGGTTTTTCTATATTTTAGTTGTAATTCCATTTTTGTCATGGGATATTGTCAGCATAGCTTCCACTTAATCTGCCACCATCTTGGAATCTCCTTGGAAGCTCTTTATCTTGACCTTCAATTATAAATAATAGCTTTACTGGTTAGAGTAATCTTGGTGTAGGTCCGTGCTTTTAAAAATTAAAAATTTTTGAGTGAAAGCTTGTTATCTACAACTTGTTCATTCTATTATTCATGAATTTCCTCCTTAACTGACCTCAGATTTTCTTGGTAACTTTTTTGATGTATTCAGTCTTAAAGAGAGATTCTGTTTTCTCCCACACCTACTTTGATGTCAGAATCTCCCCCTTTACTCCATGCTACACCTTCCCCTCCCACACAGTTTAGGTAGTTTCATTCACCAAATATAAAACCTAAGAATCGGGTAACTGTAGGGCATATTAGCTAAGAGCACAGGCTTTGAAATCAAATAGACCTGAGTTTAAACCTTGATTCTTTTGTTTAGTAACCTGTATTTATCCTTGCCATAAGTTTAAAGTATTTTTAAGTTTATTTCCTCCTCTGTGAGGTGAATGTGATATACCTACCTCACAACGGTGTTGTGAGGACTAAATAGACTAATACACATGAAGTACTTTTATTAGTGCCCGACACTTGGAAAGTGCTTAAGAATTAGTAGCTATATTGTTGCTGTTATTTAACTTAAAGGTCGTAATTTTTTCATATTTGGTCACTTTGCCCTTTGTCTTGGAAAGGCTTAGAGACTAGTTTTAGAAATACTATCTAAATGCATTTCATAGTAAGTGGGGATATTTGTCTTTAGAAAATAGTTTAATAATCCTCCTAATTTTTGCTGTGTGGATTAACCTGAAATTAAATGTATAGTATGGTGGTAGAAAAACAGAGAATTCTGGAACAATTTTTTTAAAAATTAGGCTTATATATTAATATGGTAGCTGGGCTTTATAAATGTTTTTATTTTTTAAAATTTCTTAAAGGAGCTTTTAGATTTTTAAAGCTTCTGTTAGATACATTTAATACCCACTTGAGAATTCCTGGCCTATTTTAATGTCAGTGCAGTAGACACTGTGTTATAGTAGTGGGAGTATTTTGTTGGGAGTGTGGAGACTTGGGTTTGAGGCCAGGCTTTGCTGTTGATTTGTCACATGTCCTCGGTCTGATAAAACTTCCCTTTGTCTCAGTTCTGATCTGTACCATGGTGCTTGTAACCTGACCTACCTTACCTACCTACCCACTTAGTTGCTCAGAAAATCAGACGAAAGTTATTGTAAAATAAGTGTTATCTCAGTTCTCACCTTATTTTTGTTCGCCTACATCTTTTCAGAAAACAGGGTTGGTGTCTTATGAATTCTTAGAAATTGAAATTTGTATCCCTGTTTATCCTAGTTGTGACCAGAGGCATTTTGGTAACTTTTTGAATTGTGGAATGCATATTACTTCAAAGGTGAAAGATTTTAGTCATTTCCCAAGTAGCCAGAAAATAGTTCCTGGATAAGTTAATTGTTTTCAGGAAGTCTAACTGTAGCTCTGGAAACTCTTTTGAATCTGCTCAGCACTGATCACGTCCATTAATTAAGACTTTAATTAACTCTACCTGGTTTGCATTAATTTGCATCATCTGCATTTATGCATGTAGTTTGCAGTATATTGATTTATATTCAAGCCTTTTTGTAAGTCTTTTTTTGTCTGTTACATGTGACCTTTTATTGTTTTCTCAGCTAGCTTGGAATCTCCTGAAGGGTAAAGACAATTGTCCTTTCCCTTTCTTCACAACAGATTCATTCATAATAAAGATGCCCTGCATATAATGATTTCTTACTAGTTGAGTTTAGGTAACATGTTCACTAGAACATAGTAAATGAGTTAGTCTAATTTTAAAATATATGCATCTGCAGAAAATTTCAGTTGTTCTAGTGTGTGCCTATAGTTAAAGACAAAAGGCATCAAAACAGTATACCACTTCATTTAAAAAATATGTCCCCCCCCCCCCCCGATGTTTAAGGTGCGATGTATTTCAATTAAGATTTAAGTTTTTTGCGTTTCAAACCTTTCTGTTTTTTGTACTTGGCCAAAAGAAATCTAGTAAATCTCATTAAATGGCTTGTTTGTTTTTTAGTACTGTAATATTTTAGGGGAATGTGGTATTTCTGTTGTTAATATCCGTAGCCTTAAATTATTTTTAACAAAAAAGGAATTATGCCTTCGATAAAAGAAAGCCTTTTATCGAAGGTATAATTTTATAAAGCATCCCATTTCTCATTTTTTTATTAAATTAATTTATTAAATTACTGGTGAGTCTTACTGTTGAAATTTCTTATGTAAACCTTGATATGGAGGAGACTGTCGTCACAATAAATTTCCTAACTTATTTGGAAATGGCTATATTTGAAAACAAACTTCTTTACATTTGCTTTAATCAGAGCTTTCTCTAATCAAAACAAGATAAAATTACATCTTTTATCTTTGCACTTAATTTGCTGAAGATGAAGTTTCTTCCAAATGAATGTGTACATTTTATTTTCCAGTTTTTTTCCTTCTAAAACCAATTTTTGCTCCTTAAGAAATGTTTTTTTTGTCTTCTTCAGGAATGTCATTGTCTGCTGGGTCTTCCCCTCTTCATTCCCCCAAGATCACTCCACATACTTCTCCTGCTCCCAGAAGAAGAAGTCACACTCCAAATCCAGCAAACTACATGGTGCCTTCTAGTGCCTCTACACCTGTTAATAATCCTGTTTCTCAGACTCCGTCGTCTGGTCAGGTGATTCAAAAGGAAACTGTCGGTGGTACCACGTACTTCTATACAGACACAGCTCCAGCCCCTTTGACTGGAATGGTACGTCTGCATTAAACACAAGTGATAGTTCCTTCTAATTGATGAGATTCATGAGGAGGTTTCCCCCCTTGCTTCTTTTTATTTTGATGTGAAGAAGTATTTAATTTTTAACTTAGAAGGTAATTCTAATATCTTTTCCAAGTAATCTCTTTTTGCATTAATAAGAACTCTAGTTTTGGACAAATCTGGTTTTATAGAATTTAGATTATATTCAAGCTCTAGTTAGTACTTAATGGCATGTTTTGCTTATGGGTTTACCTACTACTTGTGCTAGCTGGAGTTGATGTTTGCTTACCAAAGATGGTTGTTTTTTTTTATTAGTACTTACTGAAAGCAAACGGATGATGAATTGAACTCTTGCCCTAGGGGAGGCTGAGATTTAATAGCTAGACCTCTGTATAGTGGAAGACACAAGATATGGGTCATTCATTGTTAAGGAGAGAGGAGGCTTAGGGAGCCCTGATTATAGATAAGGAAAGAGCTGACAAAGGACTGTCAGGAGAAGGAGGGGGAGGGGAAAAGGAAGCATTGTAACGTTCCATAAATTATACCTTTTTTTTTTAAAAGGGAAATAGGATCACTTTTTCACTATGAGACCAATTAAGGTCTTTTTAAAAAAATGTTTTTTATTGATTCTTTTAGAGAACAAGGAAGGGAGTAGGGGAGAGAGAGAGAGAAACATCGATAGGCTGCCTCCTGCATGTCCCCCATTGGGGATAGAGCTCACAACCCAGGCATGTGCCCTGACTGGGAACTGGCGACCTCACAGTACATGGGACGATGCTCAACCAACTGAGCCACGCCAGCCAGGGCAATTTTACCTTTTTAACTTCATTATTTTTTACCTGTTCAAAAATTATTTTTTAACTATAGGAAAATAAGTAGCAGATGAAGAGCTTACAAGTGAAAAAGCCAAGTTCCATGAAAATATGAAAGCTGGTCTAAGCTGTAGGCATTTGACACATTCATAGATGAGAGGCTTAGATGTGAAGTATAGATGGATTTTAGTTAGCAGGCAGATTTTGATTCCTCCAATTAAATTAATGATTTATTTTAATTAAATTTAATATTTTACTAAAAGGCAATTTGAATAGAAAGACAACAGATTTTTTGCTACTTATTTTTAAGAGTCCCAGTTCTGCCATTGTTTTGTGACTCTTGAATCTTAGGACCTCTGAGATTGTTTGCCCAGTTGTACATTGGGATAACAATGCCTAACCATCTTATGAGAAATAAATCTGAAAACATTTAAAGAAGTACTTGTAAATTATGCAAAATGCTTTTAAGAAATAATGAAATAGCTAATAGTTTTTTATTTTGTTTTGTTTTTGGTCAGAGATCTTTCAAAAATTATCACAGAACAGCTTGCCGAACAGAAGGTCAAATAATTGAGGTAGAGTAGAGACTTTCCTTGGTTCTTTCAAGTAAGAATTCCATCAATGTTTTACCTTTTTGGGGTTTATTATATTTTATAATTATTTACATTTTTATTATATTTTATTTGTAGAAAGAAGAAATTTAATTTATAAAGAGGTTCTTTTGTCACAAAACTGTCTCAGCTGTTTTTGTAGAGATTATATATGGTACATTTTTATGTTTTTACCCTTCAAACTAGTATTAAAAATATGCTCATGGTAAACCTGAAGTAGTTAAGCCAAACTATCCTATGTGATCTAAGGAAACCGAGGCAAGAAAAAAGACATTCTTCTTCTTGCAGATACAAGTGAAAGGAAACCTTGTAAGAGTTGCAAAATCACTTCCTGGTTGAGATCCAGAACAGAATAATTATCTCAGAGGAACAGAAATCGGCTGAATTAATTTTTAAAAGAGAAAAAAATGTTTCAGCTTTTAAAAGGAAAGGATAAAGCAAAAGAAAAGAAATTTTAGAATGTACTTTGATTTTGTTTCGGGGACCAGTGAAGGGAAGGAGCGGCAGAGGAAGAAGAAAGGAAAGCAGGGTGATGGGGAGAGTCCAAATGGAAGGATGAAAGATGGGAACCTGTAAGCAGATATAGTAACTTTGTTGTAGTTTGCTTGGAACATAAATACACTGTTGCATCCTTCTGTTCATATAAGCTATTAACCCAGAGTAAATCAGTCCTCTTTACTGTTGCAGTTTGAAGTGTTTAACAAGTGTTTGGGTAATACTTTGTTTAGGTTGGTCAGGAAAAACCCACAGGAGGGCAGTTCTTTGGGTGGCCAGAGCAGTGTTACTTCATTTTTGATTGTGCCCCAACACCTTTAATATTTGATTTCTTCCTTGCTTCCAATTGCTTTTACAAATACTTACAAAATATTTGTGTAACATTTCATCCAAAGAGCTACTTTTTGCCTCTCATTGGAGCTTACATTTTACTGTATATGAAGAAATGTTTCTTTCTCATTAGATTTTCCAAACTGATTATTAAATATAAGGTTACTTAAAATGAATTCAGAAAGTATAGTGATAACAGTTATTCTTATCAATTGGGAAAAATTGATTGATACATTTTCTCCTTCTCGGCCTTTTTAGGTATTTCCAAACTATCACATTTATCCTCCAACTGCACCTCATGTTGCTTATATGCAACCAAAAGCAAATGCACCTTCCTTCTTCATGGCTGATGAGCTCCGACAGGTACACGCTCAGAATTTCTTAATGGGGTTGCTTCATGTCTACTGTGCTTTTAGCAAAGAACTGGCAAAACAACAGAGCTCTTTTCAAATCACATTATTCAATCAAATATACTGTACTAAACCAGATAGAGAGAATTTAGAATGTATGAGTTCTAAGTGACATTTAAGGAAAGCTGTTTTTCAAGAAAATTGCAGGTGAATTATGTGTTGAGATATAAAACAGAATAGCTATTTAAATGGGCCACTTTTCTGCATGTCATATCATGCGCATTGAAAGGTCTCTCAGAAGTATATAAATAAATTGTTTTAATTGTTTCTAACTTTCAGACAATGTTTTGCTAATATCTACAGGTTCAGACTAGGTAAGTTGACCCAGAAATAAATCTCACATTGAGCTCAATATTTTCTGTAAAGTAGGTTTTATAAAATAATGTTTTTGTTAAGACAGCTAGGTATTATTTGATATGTTGAATTTTATTTTACACTTATATTCTCAAAAAGATTTTTGTTTCACAGAAGTATGTTGCACCTGTATAATGTTCATAGAGTGAGTTATTGATAAGCTTAGCATAGACCTTGAGTTTTCAGCCACTGATTTAGTTATATGCTTTGGGTTATATAGTATAGTTACTAGAACCTATCCTTAATTAGGTGCAGGTATATTGAGGGCTGGAATTTGGGCATTATACCATTATTAGAAATGTTATTTCATGATATCAACATTAAAAAAGTGCACATACCAAAAACGTTAATACTTATGTTATTTAGTTATAGTAGAAAATCCAGATTTCAGAAGCTTTGTTTAGATGTAAATATACTTGTTTTTGTTTTTTTTTTCTTAGGAGCTCATTAACAGACATTTAATAACAATGGCTCAAATTGATCAAGCAGATATGCCAGGTAAAATATGAGTTGATTCATTCTTCCTTTTAAAGGATATTATAATTCTTATGTAGTCCTACATGCTTTTATGTCTTAAACTAGCTAATTACTATTTTATGAATATATTTATTTCAAATCTGCTTAAAAAGTATTCCAGGATACCACATATCATCTAGGTTATTTAAATTAATTCTACATGTGACAGTATTCTAGTTAATAAAAAAATTAGATTTAGAATTCATGGTAATTTGCCTCACTCATTATGCACTAGAATATTATTGTCTTCTGAAATTTGATAAAATATAGGTTCTTTAGCAGAGGGGAAGGTGATTATTATTTTCCAGACTACAGTGTGCCAGGCAGTGTGATGATTAAATGCTTATGACTTTTTCTTTCAAAATCCTGTGACAGATGCTAGTATTATCATATCCATTAAAAAAATTTATTTTTTGAATGGTAATTTGATTTTTAGAGAGCAAGGAAGGGAGAGGGAGAGAAACATCTGTGTGAGAGCATAACATGGATCTGCTGCCTCCTGCACTGCCCCCTACTGGGGATTGAGTCTCCAACCTGGGCATGTGCCCTGACTGGGAATCGAACTGGCAACCTTTTGGTGCATGGGACAACACCCAACCAACTGGGCCACACCGACTAGGGCTATCATCTCCATTTTATGTATGAGGAAAACTGAATTTGACAGGCATATTCAGTAACTTGCCTTTAAGACCAGCAGCTAGTAATTGGCTGGCTGAGGCAGGATTTAAACCTAAGTTTTTCTGACTGTAACACAGTGTTTCTAAGAGAGCATTAAAATCTCTTTCCCTAGCTTATTCTGTGTATAATAAGATTAAATATGGTATAGTTTAACAAAACTTTATACATAGTACAGTAGGAATACATTTGCCACAGAGATAATCTTAAAATAACCTGGTGTGGTTATCAAGGATTCAGTCTTCTCTACTATGCGTCGTCTTCACTGCTAAAGAATTAAAAGGAATGTGTCTGGCTGTTAAATGTCTTAAGACTGATCTTCCCAGTTTAGATGGGGAGGGAACTTATCTGTCATAACCTTTGAAGTGTTCAGGTTGGGATTTTCCTTAGTTACTTAGCATTGTCTTTGAGCCCCTGGTGAGGATAAAAGCAAAAAAGGATCTTCATGACTCCAGTCATGTATAAATCATATGACGATACATTAGATGTAATTTCAAATTATAATAGAGTTTAGGAGATAACTGTATATAAGATTAATACCTGTAAGCTGCATTTCTAAAGACTTGTAGCCAATAATTTAAAAATATAACTAAAAGAGAAGATGCTATTTGCAATGATTTCAGAATATCAGTACCTAGGAGTAAATTCAACTAAAAATGTGAAAGTCCTCATTGGCGGAGATTTATTAAGATGTATTAAATAAGATAAATAGAATGAAATACTTTATTCATGAGTAGGAATGCATAATGATTTAGATGTCAGTTTTTTTAACGTGATCCATAGATATAATACCAGTCAAAGCGTATGAGCTTTTTTAACTCAAAATACTTCTGACATCTAATTTGTGTCCTAACAGTTTTTTTGTTAAGGGCTTAGTCCCACAAGATTTCTCCCAGTTTGGATGCCAGCTGAAATGGGGTACCCAGGCTACCCACACTTCTGTCTGGCCAACTACAGATGTGGGGTGTTTCCCCCACACCTCGCAGCTTCGGTAATTTAGAATGACTCACACAACTCCAGAAAGCACTTTACGTACAATTATTGGTTTATTATAAAGGATGCAGCTCAGGAACAGCCAAGTGGAAGAGATGTTTAGGGCAAGGTATTGATAGAGGTTGGAATGGGGAACTTCCTTTCATCTCTGGGTGTGCCACCCTCCCAGCACCTCAGTGTGTTCACCAACTTATAAGCTATCTGAATCTCACTGTTTAGAAGTTTTTATGGAAATTTCATTTTTTGGGAATGGTTGATTAAGTCTTTGGCTATTGGTGATAATTCAGTCTCCAGCCCCCCTCACCTCTCCCTGGACTTTGAGGATAGGGTAGGTCTCAATGTTCCAAGTTTCTAATCAAAGTTGGTCTTTATTCTTTTATTCTGTTACAGCATAACAGAGCTTTTCATACTATATGATAATATTCATCAAAGAGAAAAGGGCCAAGACACTTTGAAGATTATGATTAGAAACCTGGGTGCATTGTAGGAGGGGAGATTTGATTTGTGTCTGTAGTAACTAACAATGTGATAATGACTCTGGGTTCCACAAATTGATTAATGGAACAGACTGGGGAGGGTCCAAACCCACTCTATGATAGAGGTGGCATGTTAGTGGGGAAAGAAGGCATTGCAAAATGGTTGTCTTAATGGTAAAAGATAAAATTGGATTACCTCAAGCCACAATCCAAAAATCAACTTCCAGTAGATTGAGAACTTAAATGTTTAAAACAAAACTGTGAAACTCTTACTATAAAATATAAATGAATAGATTTAACATTTCAGTAGGGAAAGATTTCTTATACATGAGACAAATATTGTTGACTCAAAGAAAATACTGATAAATTTCACTAAATTAAGATTTAAAACAATCCAAAGGTACCTGTAGTAAAGAAAAACCTTAGAAGAAGATATTTACACAACTGACCAAAGAATATAAAAAAACACAAATCAGCAAGAGCCTAAAGAATTCAATAAAAAAAAATGACCAAAGGCTAGGAATAGGCAATTCAAGAAAGTGGAAATTCATGACTGATAAATATAAGAAAAGATACTGAACATCACTGATGATTAGGTAAATACAAATAAAATACCATTTTGAAGTCTGAGCATATAAAGTGTGAGGATTTGGATCCATATGTTCTTTAGTCCATTGATGTTGGTAGTGTAAATTGGTAAACTTGTTACCACTTTAGAAAACTGAAGTAGAATATCTATGTTACCTAGATATAGGTATACTCCTACAGATTTTCAACCTGAAAATATATAAAGTATCCATAATGTTGCCCACAATAGCAGAAACCCTGATTAGTTCAAATGTCCATCTGAAGGATGGAGATGAATTAACTGTGATAGTGTCAGTGAAATATTATACAGCTGTTAAAATGAAGAAAGTATGCTGACATGCAGCGATACGGGAAAATGTGTGGTGGTTTTTAATCCTCACCCAAGGATATGCTTTTATTGATTTTTAGAGAGAAGGAATGGAGGGAGGGAGGGGAAGAGAGAAAGAAACAGTGATGTGAGAGAGAAACATCAATTGGTTGCCTCCTATATGCACCCCAAGGGGGGACTGAACCTGAAATGTAGGTATGTACCGTGATCGGGAATTGAACCTGCAAACTTTTGGAGCACAGGACGATTCTCCAACCAACTGAGCCTCCCGGCTGTGACTAGAGGAATCTTTGTAATGTAATATTAAGTAAAAAATGTGAGTTCCTCCTGGCTGGCATGGTTCAGTGGTTGAGCTTCAATCCATGAACGAGATCACTCTTTGATTCCCAGTCAAGGCACATGCCCAGGTTTCTGGCTCAATCCCCAGTAGGGGGCGTGCAGGAGGCAGCTGATCGATGATTCTTTCTCATCATTGATGTTTCTGTCTCTCCCTCTCCCTCCTTTCTCTGAAATCAATAAAAGCATGTTTTAAAAAAAATGAGTTTGAAGAGATTATATACAGCATGATAGCTTTATAAAGTTAACTAAAATGTGTATGTGTACTTGCATTTATGTAAGTACATGTATATATCATACACATGCATGAACACACACATAATAAACTTTTGTGGAGTACATATAGGTGTAATACAACTATAAAAAGAGAAGGAAGAGAAAGAGAAGGTAAGCAAAGGTTGGTAGAGAAAATCATATTTAGATGTAAATTAAAGTCAAGGTCTGTGCTTTCGTTTTGTGTGCCATGTTTGCAGATGCTTATTATTAAGAATAATTAAATAAAAGCAGGCCATGCATAGACATGAACCAGCAATTTGAGTATCACAAACTAAAGATTATGGTTAATTCAATTCTGTGCACCTGGGTTTTTAAACAAGGTTTAAAAAGTGGGCTTTTCTATCACTGCTTTAATATTGGTCTTTTTCATGTTTCATCTTTACTTTTAACCTTTGTCTCGTGTTGACTTATTAAATATCTTTGTCCTTGCTGCCTTTTTTTCCTTTTCTGTTTCCATTCCGTACATCATGCTTCCATCAGAGTAGTACTGCTCAACTCTGACATCATAATTTATTTTTTAAAGATTAGTGATTCTTAAACAAGAATGATTTTATTCCTCATGGGTCATTTGGCAATATCTGGAACATTTTTGACTGGCTACAAGTGGGTTGAGTTCAGGGATGCTGCTCAATACCTTACAATGCACAGAACAATACCTGACAGCAAAGAATGATCTGGTCCAATATGTCAGTAGTGCTGAGGTTCAGAAACTCTGCCATAAGTTTACTGTAGTGAATCGCAGTTATCTTAAATCCAATTTATCATCCTATGTGTTCTATGAGGGCAGGTAGGGTTGAATAGAGGGAAGAAACCCAAACTTTAAAATAGTGTTTGGTATAACTGGGCCGCAGACTAAAAATTGAGGGCAAGCTAAAGAATGCAGCTCTAAACTTCTAAGTTGATTTTCTTTACTTTGATTTTTTGATGCCTAACAATGATTAAGGCACCCATGTTTCCTTTATTCACACTTAATTTTGTGAATTTGTTAAATTGAGCTGCAAATGAAGAACAGAACTACACTGAGTATTTCTATCTATTAGTGGAAACATTACGTTTTTAAGATTAATATTAGGCCACATTTGATGATTTCAGGGTAGGCTGGGAAATGGTGTTAAAAGATGACTTTCTGAAAGAAAAAGTAGTCATGATATACAGATCTAAAATTGAGCACGTATTAAAGATTTTCTTTAAGTCACAAGGGAACCAGTCACATGTTATAAGGCATATTATGGATCAATAATAATGAAATGAGTGTGCAAACTGGCTTTTTCAAGGGAGAGGAGGGAAGACATTTGAACCTTCATCAGACAGAACAGGATACACATGCCTGTAGACAAGGATTGTTTTGCAGTGCTTTCAGTTATCTATAGCTTACAGAGGTGTGAAACATCTTCCACAGAATCGAATCAGACATTGGAGGAAAGAGTACCCTTTAGATAATGCATCGTTTTCCACTGAAGCACAATTTAAATTTCCCTCTGATTTAATCCCAACATATATCTCTTTCAGAGTTATGTCCACTCTGCACCTCCTCTGTTATGCCCCCCCTCCCCCCTTTCTCTTGCTACACGAGATTTCCGTATCCTGGACACATTTGTGCCTTGTTCTTCGTTGTTCCGTTTATCCCCTCAGCATAAAGCACTCTTTCCTCTTGGTTTAGCTCATTGATTGGTAGTAAACATGGCAAATCATCTGTAAGATCTTTCCTAATATCCTTGGGAATGACTCCCTTCTCTGTGTTTCCATGTGTAGTGTAGTCCCTTGACCATCCGCAGTGTCCTTTCGTTATCACCTGGGAGCTTGTTGGAATTGTAAATTCTTGGGCCCTGTTTTTGACCCACTGAATCAAAAACTCTGGGCATGGGACCCAGCAAACTGTTTTTACAAGATTCTGAAGGGTGCTAAAGTTTTAAGAACCAGTGCCATGGTGAATTGCACTTTTTAAATAGCTATTTTGCCTTGTACTGTATTTTATACAAACCTTTTAGCCTCTTGATAAGAGCCCATATCTAATTAATATGTGTTCACTAATACATAGTAGGTACTCAGTACATTTTTACTAATTTGAAATTAATTCCCTTGTGAAATAGCTAGGAAACAAAATTTATTTATCATTTGTTTGTGGAAATTACACTGATCATTCAAATGAATAATAAATGAGCAAAAGTTACAGCTCTATTCACTTGTGTGTATACTTTCCCTTCTACAACCTTTATTTCAGTAGAACTTGCCATTTGACCCTGGTTTGAAAGTTACATTGAATCGGTGTTTTGCACTGTGGCCAGAATGCCATGTAGGAGTTAAGAACACAAGACTCCAGAATCAGTACTGGGTTTCCCTCCCAACACCCTCCCTAGAGGGATAATCCTTGTTTTCCTTACTTATGAAGTAAAGAATTCTATTTCATAGAATTGTTTCAAGAACTAAGAGTTAATGAGTGTGAGTATTTGGCAAAGGCAGAGGGGTCCTTTTGAACCTGTCTTGTGGAATTAGAATTTTCTTAGTAGGGTTTCACCTGGATTTCTTAACAGTCGTCGCAGGTCAAGAATTATTCATTGTTTTGGTTTGTGAGATTTTTTATATGATTTATTGCCATGTCTCAAAATAGTGTTAGACATGTTTATTGTAAAAAGTTTAGCAAACACAGAATAGTGTAAAAAAGAAAATCCTCCCACTCAGTGGTTACCATTAAAGTTTTGCTCTGTTCCTTACTAGATGTTTTTCTATGATATTTTTCATGTTCACTCATCTGCTTTTCAGTTGAGATATGATGAGCATTCCTAAGTCATTCAAGACATTTCATCAATGGAAGCTGTCAAATTGCAAAATCTAGTTGATTGTATTTGAAGCATTAAAAACTATTTGTCTTTTTGGATTGTAAAACTGATGCATGTTTGTTCTAGATAATAGGGAACAGTGAGAAGGGAAAATAAATTGCCTATACTCTATACAGAAGCCAACCACTAAGTGCATTTCATGTTCAACTTTCTCATCTTTATAAGAAACAACAAATAGGGATTCAAGATAAATAGTTTTTAATGCCTAACAGTATTACAAGCAAATCCCAATGCATTACATATCCTTAAACATAATTGTTCTTTCTTTGAGGAATGTGGCAGGCATGGGTGGTAAAGTTGTATTAATTTTCTTTCATTTATGTTTTGTTAGGGATTAAAAACTATGCTATTCCACTGAGTGGTTGGAATTTTCAAAAAGATTGCCATATTTATACATCAATATACACATATATACTCTCCATAAATATATATACTCGCCAATTTAGTGTTATTTTTAATTTCTTATGCTTTAAAAACAAGAATTCATAGGTTATCGCCATTGTCTAACTATATTTAATACAAAATAAAATGTTTAAAGAAACAAAATCTATCTTGATTTTTATTCAGCATCAGAATCAGAAATGTTTAATATTTCTAAGTGATAACACAAATTGTTTCTGATGTTTATTGTATTATGCTTTTATAAAAGAAGTATTTTGAGTGTATGAAATTTACTTCTATGGTTGTTTTATAATGCCTATTATTTTGATCACAAAACCAGTTGTTTTATAGAATTATTATAAATGTTCTTGAACACAAAGTATGTTTTGATACTAGTTATTTATAGTAGGTTTGATTTCTTACTACTCTGAGAGATTTATGTATGCCTGCAAGTTAAGTCATCTGTCTTCCTGTGAATTACTCTAGCAGTCCCTGCAGAAGTCGACAGCTACCATAGCCTATTCCCTCTAGAACCACTGCCACCACCCAACCGGATACAGAAATCAAGTAATTTTGGCTATATTACATCTTGCTATAAAGCCGTAAATAGCAAAGATGATCTACCATATTGCCTTCGGAGGATACATGGTAAGGAAAATAAATTATCCTCTTTTAGAAGCATATTATTGAGGCTAAGATTATCAAACATTCCTTAATATGTGAATTTAATGGATAATAAATTTATGATTTCATTTGGTAATTAGTAACTCATAGTAATGTATAGCATGTTTTCTTTTCTTCACACTTCTGATGATATAAGGGAAGATGTCATAGATACTTTAGTAAAAATTTTTCTTTTTCAGGTTTTCGTCTTGTTAACACAAAGTGCATGGTGTTGGTCGATATGTGGAAAAAAATTCAGCACTCAAATATTGTAACCTTGCGTGAGGTATTTACCACTAAAGCATTTGCAGAGCCTTGTGAGTAATTTGTAATTGTCTTTCTGCTTGTGAGCCTCACTGTTTGTAGCCAGATTGCAGTAATGAATGTTTGTGTTTTATTTGAAGCTCTTGTGTTTGCATATGATTTCCATGCTGGAGGAGAAACTATGATGAGCAGACACTTCAATGACCCCAATGCTGATGCCTATTTCACAAAGAGAAAATGGGGTAAGGAAAAGGTGCAGGCAAGCTGTATGTTGACAAATGCATTTGCTCTGTGGGAGAGTAGTTTGTATTTTAAAATACATGCAAAATTATCCCTGCTATCATTCCGCTTAACAACCCTATTGCATTTTAAAAAGAAATGGGGTCCATCTGTAATAAGTTAGGAAATAGAATGTGTATAGACTGAGATGAGGATGGGTTGTGAAGGACTCATGTAGATATCTGAAATTTAAATAACTGAGAATATGATAAAGTTTTACCCTCTTTTAACAGTTTTTTTCTTTTAAAAATATAATGCTTTCTGAGTAGAGATGATTTGGAAAATTCTGTCGCTTGAAAAACAGTCCCCGTAGCTTCACTACGCAAAAAACAACCATTATAAGTCTCGGTATATTTCTTTCCAGCCTTGGTGTTGTGTTTTGGTTTATTTGGTTTCCTTTTGCATTGTTTTTATTTTATTTTATATCATACTGCATTTTTCATTTATTACAAGTATTTTCTGAGTATAATTTAATGACTCCCTCAGAGTCCAGTGTGATTACATATCATTTATGAAGTTATTTTTCTAAACAAATGCAGTTGTTTAAAGGTAGGATTCCATGTTACTTACAGAACTAGTCGTTAAAAAAATTTTCAGATAGCTTTTACTTAAACGGGAAGTAGTTTCTTTTTTTGCCCCTTTCAAATAATATTGCAAAGAGCCAAAATATTTTAATTATATTCTGACAAATGTTATTAAAGGATAAATTGTCTCAGAGTAAAGTAAATCCATTTTGAGATGTCTGTTAATTAATTTATATAGTTGGGGAGGGAAAGGTATGGTTCATTTTCTTGTTTGGGAGCAGGAAAGAAGTATTGTATTTTTTACCATGATTTTTAATATTCTTAAGGTTTTCTTAAATACATTCTGAGAGAAATTCAGGAGGGAGAAAGATTTGAGTCACATGACAGTATCTTTTGCATTGTGACTCCTTTAAGGACTCTAATTATGAATAAAAATATGTTACTTCTGTTTACTTTTAGCTTTGCTTTCTGACAGTTACAAGAAGAAATTTGTGGTTACATGGCTGTTTCACATTAAAAATCTGGTCATATAGTGTGGTCATTCTTTTTCCTTTTACCGTGTTGTCTGTAGACACATAATTTTGTTGAAGGGGATGTGGTATGACTTTTTCTGTAGATGAGCATAGCTTTAGTTGTTCAAGTTTATTTTAGTAATACCACCTGTGAAATGACTGTTGGCTATAATTTATAGCTGGGTTTCTCAACATCAGCCCTATTTAGGGCTGGATAGTTATTTTCGTGGGGGCCCTCCTGTGCATTGCAGGATGTTCAGCAGCAGCCCTGACCTCTACCCACTAGATGCTAGTGGCAACCCCCTATTCCACTTGTGGCACCAAAAATATATCTCCAGACATTGCCAGTGTCCCCTAGGGTGGGCAGAATTGCCTCCTGTTGAGCACCACTGATTCATTGCACTTCTTTCAAGGTTTTAAATTATTTATTTATTTTTAGTTAATCCTCACCTGAGGATATTTTTTCCATTGCTTTTCGGGGGGGGGGGAGGGAGAAACATCGATGTGAGAGAGACACATTGATTGGTTGTCTCCTGCATGTGCCCTGACCACCCCTGGATCAGCCTGCAACTGAGGTATGTGCCCTTGGTTGAAATCAAACCCAGGACGCTCAAGTCCACCAGCCAATGCTCTAACCACTGAGCCAACCTGGCTAGGGCTAAATAGTCTTATTTAAATTCTTTATCGTTGTCTTTGACATTTCCTTGGCATTTATCATTCGAGCCACATTTTGAGTCTTCTAACACTGTTTTCCAGATTCTCTTGAATTTTAAATTTGCTTTTTCCTAGAAGTTTTATTGCAAGCCATAAGTACCTATATGCTGTTATCTCCACAATGAACCATTTCCCTGTGGTGTTTTTAGATCTGATTGACAAAAGGTTTGTTTACAACCATATGAACACTTGGACTTACAAGGTTATATTCTCAGAAATACAGTCCCCCTGCCCTGGCCAGTGTGTCAGTTGGTTGGTGGTTCAATTCCTGGTCGGGGCACATGTGGGAGACAACTGATTGATGTTTCCCTCTCACATTGATGTTTCTTTCTCTCTCCTTCCCTCCCTCTCTCTCTCTCATAAAAATCAATTAAAAAAAAATTTTTTTTCTTCCTTAAAAAGAAAAAATACACTAGTCCTCCTTTATCTGCAGGGGATGCATATCAAGACCCCCAGTGGATGCCTGAAAGTGGGGGGAGTACCAGATTCTGTGTGTGTGTGTGTGTGTATATGTGTATGATGTTTTCTACACATACCTATGATAGTTTAATTTATAAAGTAGGCACAGTAAGAGGTTAACAACGATAACCAATAATAAAATAAAAATTAAATCATAACATACTGTAATAAAAGTTATGTGAATGTGGTCTCTCTTCCCCTCTCTCTCTCTCTCAAAATATATTATTGTACTTACTCCTTCTTCCTGTGATGATGTGAGATGATAAAATGCCTATGTGATGGGATGAAGTGAGGTGAATGACATAGGCATTGTGAAGTAGTGTTAGGCAACTATTCTTGCCCAGCTGCCATGGCTCGGGTTGAACATTGACCTATAATCCAGGAGATTGTGGTTCAATTCCTGGTCAGGGCACATGCCCGGATTGCCGGCTCGATCCCCAGTTGGGGGCATGCAGGAGGCAGCCTGGATCAATGACTCTCTCATCATTGATGTTTCTCTCTCTCTCTCTCTGCCTCTCCCTTCCTCTCTCTGAAATCAATAAAAAGAAATAATAATAATAAAGATTTAAATATAGATTTTAAAAATAATTTTTGTTTGTTTAGTAATTACAATGGTTACAGAAAAGAGCAGTTCAGTGAGACCTCTGCTGCTGCTAACAATATAAAAGTACAATCTCTAAATGGGAAATTTTGGGTTTGTCCCTTAAGTTCTTACTTATAGACTAAACTTAAAATTTACACACACACACACACACATATGTATAACTTGACAAATTATGCCATGAATATAAATGAATTTTCTGTTAATTTTGGTTTTAATGTTTTAGTCTTTTAGTTGATTACTTAAATAACTTTTTATTATGATAATTTGCTTTGTAGGTCAACATGATGGACCACTGCCCAGACAGCATGCTGGATTATTGCCAGAATCTCTTATTTGGGCATATATTGTCCAATTGAGCTCTGCATTGCGTACCATTCATACAGCAGGTTTGGCATGTCGAGTTATGGACCCAACAAAGATTCTGATAACTGGCAAAACAAGGTACTAACATTTTGAGTTTTGGCTTCTTTATTGAGCATTTAACCAATTTTAAAGCGTGATTATTTGTTTTAATTTTACCTTTTCATATATTCCATCCAGAAGAACTGCTTTGACTTTGAGTTCATTTGTAAGTTAAAAAAAGAAAATATTGAATTCTTAAAAACAAACCTGGTTATTAACCGATAAACTTGTAAGGGTTTGGAGGTATGTATGGTTAGGGTTGGGGGCATATATAAGTAATATCGATGCAACTTTTCTGTGCATCACAGTTCTCAAATTTTAGGATGAATCAGAATTGCCTGGGGGGCTTATTTATCACAGATTGTTGGGCTTCAACCCTAGAGTTCTCATTCAGTAAATCTGGAGTGGGGCCTGAGAGTTCGCATTTCCAACAAGTTCCTAATCTAGGTGATGCTGTTGCTGCTGATTGGGTCATGTGCTTTGAGAACCACTAATAGAGTTATGTACGCAGACCCTGACTTCAGCAGAGTTTCATTTGAGTTGTAATTTGAGAATTGTCTGGGGCAGTGTAGCATGAAGAGCTCAAGATGTAGTACCAAGTAACTTGGCTTCATATCCTGGCTAATTAGTTACTGTCTTTATGACCCTGATCAAGTTTGTTAACTTCTATGTGTTTAATAACCCTACGAGATAGGTACTGTTCTCTCCATTTTCCACATTTGTAAGGCATCTGTCTCATAAGATTATTGAGAGGATGGAATGAGTTAATACATGTAAAATGCTTCCAGTGTTGCCTAGTACATCTTCAGCAAGTGTTAGGAAGCTAACTACTTCTTTTTACATGAATGAAGCAACTTGGTACAATGGAAAGACCACTGGGCTGGTGGTAGTCAAAGGTGTGAGTTATAGCCTTGGCTTTATTAGTTACTGACTTTTATAATCTTAGGCCTATCACTTGATATCTTTGAGCCTTACTTTTCTCATCTCTAAAATAGTGATGGGTAGAGGCTATATGTGGGTAGGACAGAAGGTCAGAATAGATAATATTCTGAGGTCCTTCCAGATATAGGAAATGATAAATTTACACTAGTATGTAATTTTTAAAATCTCATTTTAATTACTTTCTTCAAATTCTCTGATCTTTAAAGGTTGCGAGTAAATTGTGTTGGCGTATTTGATGTTTTAACATTTGATAACAGCCAGAATAATAATCCATTGGCATTAATGGCTCAATATCAGGTGAGTAAGAATTAACATGAATACTTAGTAACTTAAGGTGTGGTCTCTTTCTTTTTTTTTTTTTTTAAAGACATTTTGTTTATTTTAAAGTACTTCAGGGTTTTAAGTGTAGATTTTAATTTATTATGGGTGGTCTTTATGCAAACTTTGAACATGTATTTCTTATTCTTTGTGATATATTTAGTGTAGAGCCCTTATAAGTTGGAATATACAGAATTAATGACCCTAGCTGTTCAAATGAGAATGTATTTATGTGATTAGGAAATTTGTCCTCAGCAAAGATGAAAACAGATTAATTGGTCAGCTGAATGAATTATATTAAATGAGGTTTTACTTTTTAACTTTTTTAGTTTTACAACAGTTGACCCACTACCAATCTGAAAATTTTAGAAATATTTTTAAAGGGATAGTGTTGGATTGCCATTTTTAAATAATTTTTTTTTCTTTTGCTTAATCAAAGCCCATCACTTCTTCTGCATTATCAGAATTTGGTTATAGTCTGATTTCATAATAATAGTGTGGAGTTAGGTCCCATTATGTACTCAGCTATTTATTTATTTCTTATTTCTTGATGAACCCTAAGGTGTAGAACCCTCTGCAAGGAGTGTTAAGTGTAGCTGCTTTTGCCCTGATTACTCTGTGCAGGTGACATGGCTATTTACAGTATGTTTCAGATCATTCATTTGTATAACAGTACATTTTTTGGAGGCTATGCAATTGTCATTTTAAGGCAGTGTTCTCTGTGTAAGAAATTTTTGTGTTTCTGAACATTAGTTAACTTAAAGAAGTTAAGGCAGAATCTCTTCTCCTTGTTACATGGAAAAACAAGAACGCCTCACCTTCCCATTGTCCTCATTTCAACACTTTTTGTTCAAATCTTGAAAGAAGATTTTAGTTCACTTTATCGTAAGACAAAATTTCAGAGCAAAAAGGAAAGAACAGACTGAGAAGTAGAGCCTAAGTAGTGTTTAGTATTACAATTCATGCATAAATTTCTCTTACCACAGGCAGTGAGGTCCCAAAGAGTTGGAGCCACTCATCACATTTAGTAGTTTCTTTATACAGACTTTTCATGTCTCCTGCCTGCTTGTGCCTACCTAACCTCAACAGCAGCCAAGCTGTCCTGGTTGGTCGCACCACCTAGTGGCCACTGCATGGAAGAATCTGGCTGCTTCCCCTCCCAACCCCCCCACCCCTCGCAGTGGCAGCAGCAGCTTCCTTTCTGCCTAAGGAGATTTCCCTCTTTTTTTTTTTTTTTTTTTTATCTAGGATGGTTGTTTCTTACCTACTGCCTACTTTCCTTCTTATCTTCTGTCTTATATGTATTGACTAAGTGGCTCTGAAAATTTTTCTTCATAATTGTGCTCCTAAAAGTGACTGATTATTGACTGTAAATATACTAGTGGTTTTCATATATTCAGGAAAATAATATTAAACTTTTGAAGAGAAATTTAGAACTAGTGCCATCAACCTCTATTGCAAGTATCTGGAAACCTGACATTTACATTAAAAAGCAGCTTTACGGTATCTTCTTGTTCTTCTCTATTCTGAATAGAGTTCCTTTTTATTATACTTACTAGTATAAAGTAAGGCTAGGTTGATTTTTTTTCTTCCTGTGAGTGTCACAGCAGTATTATTTCCCATTTTTTTCTTTGCAAATGTACATTATTTCAGTTATGTTATGGGTGGTGAAGTTAACCTCGAAAAACAATTCTTTATAAGAAAAAGTAACCCCAATGTTCCAAACAAACAACTATTAAGTAAGCATTTGGGGCAGTTGATTGCTAAATTAGCAACTGCCTAAATTCATAAACTCCAGTTACTTCAACCCATTCCCATTGTCACCATCCCTTAATTTTCAGCAGTAAAGGATATGTCAGGTTTTCTTTTTTTCTTTGTTTTTTGGGGGTGGGTATATATGTGTGGAAGATTTTTCATGTAGCTTATAGTAAGGTAATGGAGAAAATTAAAGATAGTTCCAAAGAGGGGATTGTGATTTTAAAGCGAAGAGGGCACATGAGAAAGGAGTACATTGTTTCTTGTAGTCTATTTTTCATAGTCTGTTTCAGACACGTGAATAGAGACTGACTTTCAGTAAAGTGGACATAAGTAGAGCCATAGATAGAATCAGAAAAATCAAGAAATCAAGAATCAGGAAGAAACTGAAAATGAGTTGGGGGGAAAACCTCCAGAATTCAACAAATGGGGGGAAAACCAGATGGAGGTAAGAAGCAAAATAACAACTGGAAAATTATTTAGCTGGGAAATAAGGAAAGGACAGTTACTGAGTTTTTATGATGTTAAAACTCTCTTAATTAAACAACTTGATTAACCTCTTTTATTTAAAATAAATTAGTTCTAATTTAATCTGGGTTATGTGACATGTATATTTTATTTCTAAAGTGACTACTCCCACCTTTGGTCAGCTTTAGAAAGGTGGTAGGAAATACTTAAGTCAGATGCTCCTATTCTTTAAACCAATCAGTCCTTCAATTCTCGTGGACTTTTGTTTTCCTGTCTCATGTTATGGACTAAGGGATGTTCTAAGTGGGAGGTGTAGTTGCAGTATCAATTCAAGTTGGAGCTAACCTGAAAATTCTACTGTTTTAAGTGTTGGGAGGCTGTGTGTTGGTACATGCTGCTCACATACTTGATAAATAATAACCTTCAGTTTGCTTTGCTGACAGCAATGGATTGCAACACTTAGAGAAATTTCCAGTTAGCATTTACATGCACTGATTTATAATGTCATTTAATGTAATTTGGAATGTTTACTTGATCTTGAAAATGACTGAGGGGAATCCTTCTTGAGTTTGTTCATGGCAGTGCTCTCCAGAGAAAGAAACAATGGCAGCAGTGACCTTTCCCTTCTGCCTCTGGCTCCTAACTCTGTACCTCTAATGAAATTTTAAACGGTTTCTCTGGCATGAATTCTTGGTATTGCTTGTCTTGATATATTCAAAGTAGCTTGTTTTTCTAATCAGTTTTTCCACTGATTATGGGATCTTATGTTCACAGTGTCAGAGTCACAAATGCTAGTTTGGGATAAATTTTTAAATTTGAACTTTTTCATGTTATTTTAGTAATGGAGTTTGACTTCCTCATATACTTTATTTTTGGGTAGAATGTTGCTAAGGATAGCTATATAGTGCTAAAGTTTCATTAGTGATTGCCTTAAAATACTCCCCTGATGTCACAAATACACCATTTTAAACATTACACAAAACCAGTTGGTTTCAACCCTGGCTGCATATCAGAATCTCTTGTGGAAGCTTTGAAAAATACCAATACCTAGATTTTACCCCAGACTAATAACACCAGAATTGAGATGATGGGATTGCCACTGGGTGATTTGTTTGTTTTTTAAGCTGCTCAAATGATTTTAATGTATAGCTAGGTTTGAAAACTCCTTATAATAAACCAGTAAGTAATAATAATTCAGATGAGATCTCAAAGATTTACAGAAGTTTTCTGTAGAAATTACTTTAGATGATCTAACTTAACTCTGAGCTGCTCCATTCTCCCAGGCATATGCTTATTAATAGTTACCTGCCGGGCAGGGCCACTTGGGGTGACTGTTTTGTTTGAAAATCTTGTTGGAAGGCCTCAGACTGTTAAATCTTAAAAAAAAAAAAAAAAAAAAAAAAAAGGTAGGAAACCAGGTGGTTACAGAGCTCAAAGATCTTTTACAGTAGAAATAAAATTGTCTGTTTAGAACATCGACAGATGGGATGTCATTGGGTTGGCAGAGTGTTCAATGTTCTAGAGAACATACTTGAAATCAGGTAATGGCTGATTTGTGTTTGGAATAATGGAATAAGTTTTCTTTAAATAAATTTTCAAATGTCTGCTATATTTTAGGCATCGTGGAAAATGAGAAAGTGCATATCATAATGATCATAGTAAAGCAAGTGTATAGTAACCAGCCTTAAATTTCTTATAATAGTAAAAGTAGCAGCTCTATTTAAATTAAAAAAATTTTTTTTTTTAATTTAAGGAAGCAGTTCTGTAGTTAGCATGTGAATTTTTAGAGTAGTGTTTCTTAAAGTATAGCCCTAGAACTACCTTCATCAGAATTACCCCTGGGTGCTTTAAAAATGCTGGGCCTGTTCCCAGACCTACTGAATGAGAATCTCTGGTGGAGAGGCTCAGAAATTCTTTTTGATAAACTCCCATCTGATTCCAATGCTCACCAATATTTGAGACCCCTATGCTGAGTCCTGCAGCTTCTTTGTATAAGTGCTTTTTCCATGTAGGCAGTAGTGTGAGTGTATTAAATTTGTACCTATAAAATAAAAATTAAAAGATATATTTATTCTTCCATGTCAGCAAGCAGATCTGATATCATTAGGAAAAGTTGTGTTGGCTTTGGCTTGCAACTCTTTGGCAGGAATTCAGCGAGAGAATTTACAGAAAGCCATGGAATTGGTGACAATCAACTACTCCTCTGACCTGAAGAATCTGATTTTGTAAGTTTTAATATATGATTAAAAATGTATAATCATATAAGACAGCTGTTTCATAAGGACCTTTTTACAGTGATTCTGTTTATTTTAGTTTCCACTGTTTAAAATCAGGCAAAACACAAATAATTAAGCAACTTGTAATTTATTTTTATTGCTAAGTATATATTTCTTGGAATAAATTTATAAGCCAGTGTGTTTAAATCAGTTACTGATGTTTTAAACATTTTACCAAAGGTACCCTCTAAGGCTGAATTGGTATGTACTAGCTACATATGATCTTTTACGTTTAAACTAGTTAAAATGAAATAAAATTTAAAATTTTGTTCTTCAGTTTCACTAGCCAGTGTTCAAGAGCTCAAAAGCCACATGTAGATCCTGGCTAATATTGGACAGTGTAGACAGAACATTTCCATCATCTCAGAAAATTCTATTAGTACTGCTATAGAGAGTGGTCAGTATCTTTGTGAAAGCTGTCATAAATAAACCTCAGGTGTGACTCAGTTACATACTCTATGGCCAGAGCATCCATTCCAGGAAGCTTGTATGTAAAGGTCTCTATGCTTCTACTCCAGTATCTTCGGACTCCAAGGATTCCTTGGGTGCAGGTTTGAAATGAATTTGGCTTAATAAAAACCCACTGTGGACTATAGTCACCACAGAAGGACTTCTCCCTGTCTAAGATACCTCTAACATTCGGGAGTTCCAGACAACCCTTATTATAAGTAACTCTAGAGAACAGATGCTAGGAAGTCTCTTTTGCAGTTTATCCTATTATGTTCTAAAAGCAGTCAGAACTTATTGAGCCTTTTCAGTTTCTCTCTAGCTTCCAGCTGTTCCTTCTGATTTTTCTTATAGCCTTGGATGATCCCATTTCTTTTTGGACTAGCCTTGGTAGGTATGGAATTGAGGAACAGAGGATGGGGCTGCCCACCTGTGCTTTGTTACATTGTCATAAGTGTCCTGTTTTTGACTGAGCACTTGAAGTGAGTGGTACCTGGTTCCTATTAATAATCAAATAAGATGATTTCTCTTTTAAGTGAAAATATTTGTTTCATATATTATCACAACGGTGATTCCAACCTTAGTTTGCAACACCTAGGATGTCTCTAATTGTTATAATCTCAAAAGTTTCCTTTTAAAAAAGGGAGAGTAAAGGATATAAATGTAACAAAGTTGGCCATACATTAATAATTATTGAAACTAGGTGATGGGTACATGGAGATTCAGTATAAAATTTTCTTTACTTATTATAATACTTGAAAATTTCCTTAATAAAAAATGAATCAGCAAAAAAGTCATACTTTAATACTAACCTACAACTAAAATTTGTAGAGCAGTAAATGATGTATCAGACACTTTCGAAGTGATTGATATGAATTAAGTCTCTTAATTCTCCCCCAAACCCTAAGAATTCTGGCCATTATTAGCTTCATTTTAAAGATGACAAAACTGACGCATAGAGAGGTAACGTAACTTGCCAAAGTCACGAAGCTTGTAAAACTATAAGTATGAGTAGTTAGATGTAAATATGTCAGTAATTACAAGATGAATAGCTAAGATACCAGTTATCTACATGAATATAACCATTCATTTATTCAATGAAAGAATCCCTGCTATATGCCAGATGCTGAAGATGCTTTGAACAGATACACAAAATTCCCGTCTTCTGGAGCTTCCACCCTAATGGGGAGGAGTTAATAAACATGTGAACAAGTAAGATGTTTGCAGATAATAATACGTCTTATGAAGAAAGTAAGACAATTATAAGCAGAGAATGAAAAGAATGGGAGGCTGCTTTAACGAGAATGGTTAGGAAATTATCAGAATGAGCAATAATAGGTGATTAATAATTATTATGTTCTAGAAGGTAGCCCTTTGAAACATGTAGTTTTTTTTTCTGCCTTCTTTGTAACAATAGAAGAAATTTAATTGGTCTCTTCTGATGTGTATTAGTGCATGAAGATGTTTCAGAAATAAATACACTATGACAGCTGGTAAATGAAGTCACAGAGCAGAGGACAGCTTCCTAAAAAGCTGAGTCTCATTTGATTTATCAAAATTGAAGACCTAGTTTTAGTTTCAGAAATTGTTTTTGAGGAGCAATGAAAAAATTTCCCATCTATAACCACCCCATATTTCACCTCTCTAAAAAAGTGTGTAACAATCTTTTCATCTCCCCACTATTGTAAAGAAGGGTTTGAGAATGGAAATGGTAAGGGTAACCCTATTCAATTTTCTTCTCTCATTTTCATAAGAGTAAAAATGTAGAGAAAGAGACACGTTTACAGTTTTCTCCATTGGCTTTTAAGATTTTTCTAGAGAAAAGAAATATAATTATTAAGCTTTAAAAGTGAACTTAACTTGCATGAAAAAGTGTTTCCAAAATTGTGTGCACTGATATGATAGCGACAGTAATAGCTATGTGCTTGTTATATTGTCTTTCAAATTGCATGTTTGGCATTCAAGTGATTCTTCTGTATGTTTGGTAGGTATCTGTTGACTGATCAAAACAGGATGCGAAGTGTCAATGACATCATGCCCATGATCGGTGCTCGATTTTATACTCAATTGGATGCTGCTCAAATGAGAAATGATGTCATAGAGGAGGACCTTGCAAAGGTAAAGAGTGCATTTAAAAGCCTGTATACAGGCTTGCATCTCTGTGTATAAATAGATACAAAGCATAGCAATTATTTTGTGGAATATAGTGCATAGTTGGCTAAGATTGTTTGCTCATATTTTTGCCCAAACTTAATGTTTAGTATTTTAATTTCCTATATGGCATTTGTTTTCTTTTTGTTCATGGCCTTACTACAGTCTTGATTTTTTTTTTTTTTTTTTAACCTGTGAATTACTTTAACAAATCTTAAAAACGGCCAGCTGTATTGTATAATCTTGAGTATTACTATTGAATGACATGGACACATTGTATGTAAAAGTATAACTAAAAGGTTGGAATATTAGGATTTATTGCTTAAAGGTAATATTGGTTCAGGATACCAGTTTTTGTAAATTTTTGATTGTATATTCAGTTAGCTGGAACATTAATACTGTCTCTTTTTAAAATGTTTTATAGGAGGTTCAAAATGGAAGACTGTTTAGGCTTCTAGCAAAATTGGGAACAATCAATGAGAGGCCGGAGTAAGGATTTAAAAGTATTTTACACGTTTTCCAATCAAGGGCATGATTTTGCATAATAAGAATGAGTATACCTTATCCTTAACTGGTTTTATTTGGAAAGAGAAAAATTATCATGTGAAGTGACCTTAAGCCTGTTGTTAGTACATTAATTAGGGTGCTGTTTTAAACTACAGCTCAGGCATGGTTGTCCTTAAGGATTTCACACATGTGTGTACATAAAGAAAAAATACTGTGTTAGTTTTCCAGTGTGGTTTGCACATGAGTAGACGTTTTATGATGGTCAGTACTACCTTAACTCTGTCACCTTTTTGAAGCCTGGTCAATTCAGTTTACCTGGTCAGAATGGAGATTTCAGAAATCTCTAATTGCTGCATGTCTCTTATCTTCTATTTCATATCAGTGACATTGGTAAGGCATCACCATCTACATTATTTGTCATTTAGTTCTGCCTCATTTGTAAGGTAAAAGTAATAATATGTTCAAGAAAGAAGCAGAATTGATGTTTGAACTGCATAACTGTCAAGGATAGGTAGAGCAATATCACAGTTATTGTGATTATATTGTAAGTTAACAGTTCAGGAATGTCACCTGTGTTCATAGATACAGATAAATATCATTGCTTGAGGGATTTTTTTTGACCACAGAATTCAAGTCCACTTACCTTTCTTCAAACTTAAAAGACTCAATTAGTATTTTTCCTAATACTTTTTCTAAATAAAGAGAACATGACTACATGTTGAACCATATTTTAGAAACTTTTATGTTTCTTCTGGCATGTATCTCTTTATTTTAAAATGCATGCTTATGGTACTTGTTCTTGATTTTGTTCACTGTTTAACTCAGCTAATGATCTTGTCCTGTGAAAGGTACTTTATCTTTCACACTCTTGCCTTAACTGAAAACACACACACAACCTTTTAACCCATAAATTTTGAGTTGTCTTTGTTCAGTGTTAACATTATTAGAACAAGGTAAATATTGTTAATAGCTGCACCACAGAGTAAATCATAGCTATTTGTTTTTGTATTTTCTTTCTTGATTTTTGTTTTCATGGAGTTAATAATGACCTTATATAGGAAACTACTAAACAAATGAAATACTAGTACTTCCGTTCATTCCAGACACTGTTAGAGTTATAAAATACCTTTCCACATGGTTAAAATAGGTAGCCTATCAGTTCCTCTTTTTTTCTCCCTCTTAGAGAAATTGCCCTTGCAGCCTCTATCCTTCTGTTCCTATCTGGGCTGGTTGTGCTTGAAGCCTGCTCACACTCACACTTTAGAACTGGAGCTTCTCCTCACTTTTATCCTGGGAGTTTTCGTTGTCTCTCTGTTTGTGTCGGATATCGCAGTTCTTGCTTTTTTCCTTGGTTTATTCTTTTTCGATTTAATGGAGCACATCCTCCTGTAGCTTCCTGATAAAGGTGGGTTTTTTGAGTTTTTGCGAGTCTGGAAATATCTTTATTCTACTTTTGTACTTTATTAATAGTGTGACTGGGTATAAGATCCTAGATTGTCCTCAGAAAATTCTTTTTTATTAAATCTTTTAATAGATTATATATGAATACATTTTTTTAAAGTAGGAAGGGGTTTGCAGTAAAAATAATCAAATATCTCTTTTATACCTGACATGCTAGTCTCCTCAGTTTCCCCCACCAACCTTTATTAGTTTCTTATACATACTTTCCAGGTTATGACTATATATTCTTATTTACTTGTCCCCACCTGTAAATTTTTAATATATACAAATTGTAAACCATACAGTTGCCTTTTCTCTATATGGCTTATTTTCTCATAACGATGTATTTTGGAAATCATTTTGTTCAGATATGTTTAGTGTATTCCAAACACTTCTCAATGGTTTACAAATATGACCTAAGATAATCTCATAACCCTGTGATGCAAGTGTTGTTAGTATTCCCATTAACAGAGAATTGAGGCAAAAAGAGGTAAATACCTTATCCAAGACCACATAACTAGTAAGTATATGAGCCAGGTTTGAATCCAGGCAGTATGGTTCCAGAGTCTGTGCTCTTAACCAAATATGCTATGCTTCTTCATAATTTGTGGCCATTTACTATTCCATCCTATGGATGCATTCTTTCTCCAGTTCCTTATTGATGGGTATTTGGTTTGTTTTCAGTTAACAATGCTGCAGGGACTGGCTTAAATACTTAATTTTGTGTGTGCGTAAATATAGGCCCAATTGTGATTCTTAGGTCAGTGGGAATGTCACTGTAATTTGATAGTTATTACAGAAGGGTTTACAATGAGGTTTACAACAATACTTTTTTCAAACTTTTGGATTTTTGTCAATCTGATAGATGCAGTTTTGTTTTGTATTTATTCTTTTTAAAATATATCTTTATTGATTTCAGAGAGAGAAAGGGAGAGGGGAAGAGAGAGAGAGAGAGAAACATCAATGATGAGAGAGTCATTGATGGGCTGCCTCCTGCACACACCCCCGACTGGGGATCAGGCCCGCAACCTGGGCATGTGCCCTGACCAGGAACTGAACTGTGATCTCCTGGACCTTGGTTGATGCTCAACCACTGAGCCACGCCCAGCCAGGCTATTTTGTATTTATTCTTAATGAGCATGTTGCCTTCTTTTTTATGTTTTTGATTTATTTGTGTCCTTTTCTGTCAGTTCATTTCCTTTGCTCATTTTTATTTTTAGTTGGATTGTCTGTTTTTCTTTTTGATATATAGGAGCTAGAGAGATTTATCCTTTGTGATTTTTTTTAATTTTTAGTTTTTTCTTTTTCTTTTGACTATTTAATTTTTTTCTCATGCAGGAATTTATATATGTAGTCTAATTGATGAAACCTCCTTTATCCCTTTAGATTTTTGAATCAAAGTTAGGAAGGCCTTTTCCATTGCAAGGCTGTGAAGGAATTATCTTATGATTTCTTTCAGAATATTTATGGTTTCTTTTTTATATTAAATTTTTGTATATATTTGGAATTTCTATGGGATGTAAGGCTTGAATCCCAGAAGACTACCCACTGTTCCAAAAACTATTTATTGAATAGTCCAGCTTTCCCCCACTAGATTAAGGCAGCATCTTTCATACTGTTTTAATGATTGACATTTAAAAATCTAGCAGTGTTCTTTCTTATGTCCAATCAGCTTGTTTTAGTTAAAAAAAAAAACCCACAAATCAGTAAACCTCATGGTATTTTTATTGAGAGGATAGCATGTTAGGTTTACTAATAAACTTAAGAAGCATTTGTGATTTTAGATGTCGAGGTCTCTTAACCAAGATAATGGCATGTCATTGTGTTTTTTGACTTCTACTTTAGTATCCTTCAGTGTTTAAGTTATTCTTTATGTAGTTATAGCACAAATAGTTTATTCTTAGATATTTTTTCTTATTGCTATTATAAGTAGGAGTCGCCCCCCCCTCCCCATTTTGTCTTCTGGACTGCTTGTTACCAAATTTACATGAAAATTAAAGATTTCTATAAATTTTGTACCCTGTTACCTTACAGTTTTTCATTAGATTCTCTTGGGTTTCCTGGTATACTCAAATACTGTTAGTTACATTGCCTCCTTTTTAATTTCTATGCTTTTAATTCCTCTTGAGTGATTGTGTTGGCTAATGCCTCTAGTAGTACATAGCTAAGTAATAGTACTGTTTGTCTCATTCAGGGTTTGAGCTATTGCTCCATAGTCTTTTTAACTTCCATGCAGATTTAAAGCCATTTTCTTTCCAAACCCTTCCCCTCTTTCCCATGCTTTTAGGGAAGATGTTCAGAAATTCATACTGATGTGCCTTGGTGTGGGTTTTTAATTCATTCTGCTGAATCAACACGTGAGCTCTTTTCATCTTGGAAACCAGTTCTTTACTCCTGGGAAGTTGTGGTCATTGTTTCTTTGATGCTTCTTTTCTCTTTCTGAAATTCCCATTGTTCAGATGTTAGATTTTGCAACTGATTTTCTCATATTCTCTTTTTTGTATCATATCTTTCTGTTCTAATTTCTAGGCAATTATCTCAACTTATTTTGTCTAAAATGAAAAGCTTTTCTAGGTTTTTTTTTGGAATTTTTAAATTTCTGCTGTCATATTTTTAATTTTCAAGAACTTTTTACACTGTTTATCTCTTATAGCATCTAAATTTGGTTTCTCCAAGATGGTCAGAGAGTTTTCGTTTTAAATTTTGTTCTGTTCTGTATATCATAGGAAACAAGAATTTGCTTTGTTTTATTCTCCAGAGCATTTCTGATGCTTGGCTGTCCATTTATATTAAAAATGAGGTCCTAGCACTGGCTATTGTGGCTCAGTTGGTTAAGTGTCATCCCGTGCCAGTTGGATTCCCGGTCAGGGCACATGCCTGGGTTTTGGGCTTGATCCCCAGTAGGGGGCATGCAGGAGGAAGCCGATCAATGTTTCTCCCTCTCCCTTCCTCTCTCTTTAAAGTCATCTGTATTTTTTTTCTCCTAAAGAGCTAATGCAGAGCTCCTCGTGGGGGCAGAAATTGTGAAAAAGCAGAATGTGTGATACTGTTTGGTATGATTTTTGTTTGTTTTTGGTAGACTTCCAAATGTCAGTATTTCTGTTGGGCAAGTCAGCATCTCCAGAAAAGAATCTTCCAACCTTCTCTCTATAGTGTAAACCCCAAACTCAAGGTTTGGGAAGCTAAGGGGCGGGAAAGTATTGGTTGAACAGTCTTACCCACCACCCCTCAGCTCTTGAGCTCCTGCTTTGCCTGGCACACTGGAGGCTGGAGATTCTCTGTTCGCCCTGTCTAGAAAGATTCCTGGTTGAGAGATGGCTTATCTGTTTGCTGTTTATGGAACCTCTTATTACTCTGCTGTTTCCAGCCTCAGTTCACATAGGCACCTTGAGTGGTACCTAATGACGTCAGCCCGAGTCTCACTGCTACGGCTGGCTTCTTGTGATCTCCCCTTTCTGTGCCCCCTGTAGCATTAGAGTTCAGTTTTATTCAGTTCTGCTAAGTCATACCACTTACTTGTCTGCTTTCTACTTTCCAAATTCCTGTGATTTTTTGTGTGTATGTCTCCTATTGTTGCTTTTGATCCCTCTATCCTTGTGTACTTATACCCTCTTAAAGACATTTATGGTTGATTTGGTGGGGGTTTGAAAGGGAGCAGATAAATGGGTGTGTTTAATCAATTTTAATTGGAAGTCCCTGGGGTGATCTTTGCAAAGCACACATGTAATTGTGTTTAACCATGTGGTGGGTTCCCCGCTTATTCGTAGAATGCAGACTAATGTTTTAACGTAACCAAAGGCTACATAATATGACCTTTCTCTTATCCTTGCTTCAGATCTGCTGTTTTTTCTTTTAATTTCCTCCTCTTTTTTCTTTCTCTCACTCATTGTCCTTGTCTTTTCTTTCTCCTCCTTGGTCTTCCTCTCTGACCCTCCCATTGTACTTCTTTTTCTCTCTAGCCTTTTCTCATCCAACCCCATCCATCCACATTGACCTTTCTTATGTTTCTTAAGTGACCCATGCCCTGTTCTTTGGAAATACTGATGCCTTTGACTCAGGAGCATCCTTCCTCTGGGAAGAGCATCCACTGCTTCCTGTGGAAAGCTATGCTTACCTTTCAGATGAATTCATGTGTCTGTTCTCTATTATATCTTTTTCTTAATTGCATTATTTAAATATGCAGTTACAACTCACTTTGGTTATTTGAATGTTGGTTTTTCCCTTCTAGACCATAAGTCCCAAAGGTTGCTGAAAACTAACTGGTAATCTGGTCAGCTTTCCAGTTCTTCACAGTACACTTTCATATCATCACACACGAGTAGGAAACCAAGATCTATCCCCTTTTTGTTTCTTAAACAGGTTTCTATTTTATGCTGGCCAGTAAACAGATGCCTTACCATCTCTCTGTACTCTAACCTAAGGGTGGGAGGTTGTAGGAGGTTGTGGGAGGATAATCTCTTTAACCTATTTCTGAAGATACCTAAAGACATTTCTTTCTTCCCTGTCTTACCTATGGTTGGGGCCTAAAGAAGGAAGCGATTCTAAAATTGGGATGTATAAAGGGTGATTGTCCTTGAGAATTGGAAACTAGTATTCATATACTTGCATGTTAAATGAAATTATTTTTTTAGAAATCTGAGCAATATGAACATAAAATATGAGGTTGTTTAGCCTCCCTATAACTTTTCGAGGCAAAAAAAAAACCCCGACACAAAAAGCCCTTTATTTATTGGATAAAATAAAATCGCTAGTTTTGAGTCTGAAGAATAAACATATGGCCATGTGGCATATAGCATGAGTTACTAAGGTAAAATACTACCTTCTTCAGGTTTCAGAAGGATCCTACCTGGTCAGAGACTGGAGACCGTTATCTGTTGAAACTCTTTAGGGATCATCTTTTTCATCAAGTGACAGAAGCAGGTGCTCCGTGGATTGACCTCAGTCATATCATTTCTTGTCTTAACAAGGTAATTTGTATCTGGATTTTCAAGACATAAATGCTGTTTACAGTTTGTAGAGTTGCATTTTCTATAAATACTGAGAGATTTAAGAAATTAAGATGTGTATTCTATTATAGTCTACAAGACATTTTTATTAATAACTTTTAGATGTCTCTAATTTTTTTTTAATCCTCACCCGAGGATATGGTTTTACTGATTTTAGAGAGAGAGGAAGGGAGAGGGAGAAAGAGCAACGTTGATGTGAGAGAGAAACATTGATCGGTTGCCTCCTATGTGCACCCTGGGGATCAAATGCACAACGTAGGTATGTGCCCTGACTGGGAATCAGACCCATGACCTTTCAGTGTATGGGACAAGGCTCTGATTAGCTGAGCCATACCAGTGAGGGCTCTACTTGATTTTTAGAATAGGATTTTTTTCTAAATGTTCATTGTGCATCTTTTTATTGTGGTAAATGTCACAAAATGACTGCCTCGCCAACCCCATTATACTGTATTTTATTTATATGTTATTTTGTTATACCAAATAAAACAACTGAGTTGGGAAAACAGCAAAATAATTCTGTGCTTAACTATTTTTAAAATATTGAATTCCTTTCTTCTAAGTCATTCTGAATCATGTCGAATGTCCTGCATGTTATCAGTTCATTTACTATTAATTACGGGTATACTAATCAAGTGTTATAATCCTAAAAGCGCAGTACTAGTAATGTCAATGGGCCCAGCCATTATAAATGGGAAATTAGGTGAAAGATATATCATAAATTTACTTGAGAGGCAAGTTTTGTGTTTTTGAAAGGGCTAAGAGAGATACAATTTACAGAGGAAGGAAGGAATGCACTTTCCTGTGGATTACTTAGAATTACATAGCTTAGAATGGGCTTCCAGAAGTAAATCCTAGCCTTTGATATAGGTTTATATCTAAACTGGGTTGGCAAACTGTCGCCTGTGGTCCAAATACATTTGATGGCCTGTTTTTGTATAGCCTGCAAGCAAAGAATTGTTTTTACATTTTTAAAAGATTGTTTTTAGAAAACCAAAACTAAGAAGGGATATGTGACAGAGACTGTATATAGCCCTGAAATTTAAAGCATTTACTATACACTTTATAGAAAACACTTGCTGTCCCCTGGTCTCAACTGTCCCTAAATGACAAGCACTGGGGGAGAAAATACCTGCTCTGTCACATGATTTAGAACTGGTAATATACATTGTTAACCCTCCAGGGAAAATACGGTGTTTTGTTTTTAAGCACTACTTTGTCTTGTTTGAATTTCCTTAAAACTCTTTAGAGAGTATTGTCATAACCTACATTAATACAGAGCAAAACTCTATGTGCTGTTGAACTAATCCAATATGATTTATATATTTATTTTCCCTTAAGGGGAACATTTTTTTCTTGAGCAATGAGAGGAGAATAATTTTCCCAAATTTTAGAAAATAGTGTCCATAGTATCAAAGTGCCAGTGACTTCCTGTATAGAGCCGATATAAACACTGACATGTACGTGTGGTGGAATAGGGTGGGGACAGATGTTATAAGGGAAAATTTTTAAATGACTGTTAGGATAATTGAAAATTTGAAGAAAATTCTATTTCATTTTATAAAATAACTAATAGTAAATAAAATCTATTCCAAATCTGAAAGTGTGACAATTTTCTAAATTTAGAAAAGAGAGTAATAAATTAAAAAGGAGGTATGGCCATATTGATGATATAAAAATTAAAATTTAACATATTTTATTTTGGTGGAAATAATGATTAAAATTAACTGGTAAAATGATTTGAAAGTTTGAGTCTTTAGAATTAGTTTTAAACATTTTAATGAATTAAAAAAAAAAAAGGATAAATGGACATTGAAAATTAACAAAATAAAGTGAAGACCATAACAAGATAAGTTTTTTGATGGACTGAGGATTAGTGTTTACACTTTATAGAGACCTCATTAAAATATCCCTGCTAAATCCTTATAGATCATTGGGTAAAGACCAAAAAACTAGCATTCACACAGGTGGAAATAACAAAAATGAATGTATGAAAGCATTTGATAATGTTAATAACATTGTAAATTAAAACAGAAAGGTACTCATTTGATATGGAGTTGCTGCTAAATTGGTACAACCTATAAATCAGTGGTATCTGATAGCCTTTGGAAAGCAATTTGGCTGTATGTAATAAGCTGTAAATTTACTCATGCTTTCTGATTCAGTGTACTTCTAAGTCCCCTAAGGAAGTAATTCTACAGAAGAAAAAAATTAAGTAGATGGATGAATATGTTCATTGCACTGCAATTTGTGATACAAAAAAATTGGGAGATAGGGAATAATTAAATTATGGTATATAATACAAGCAATTAGGAAAAGCATGAAAGATGGGGGAAACATAGGGCAGCATTTGTGTGAAAAGCATCTGAGCTGAAAGTGTGTTCCTGCTGATTAGTGATATAAAATATTTATGTATGTCCAGAAGCGAATGTGACAAAAAAATTTAAAATGTTTATCTTCATCGCAAGTTTTGTGCTAAAGTAGATAATCTTGTGCATGGTGTGAACTTCATAATTTATGTATCTGTTTCAGTTAGATGCTGGTGTGCCAGAGAAAATAAGCCTCATTTCCAGAGATGAGAAGAGTGTACTTGTGGTGACTTACAGTGACTTAAAGCGCTGCTTTGAAAACACTTTTCAAGAACTGATTGCGGCTGCCAATGGTCAGTTGTAGTATTTGCTAACAGCACGCAGGACATGGCTGAGGAACTTAACCAATAGCGAATTGCACTACAGCTGAACTGTTTCCATCATCTCATTTCACATCTGGGAAACAAACAGGAGATAAGCAGAGCTGCGTGCATTTCAGTCAGGTACACTGTTACGTGAAAGGAAGACTTTCAGTCATCCTAGAGCAGTGGCTGCCATTGGGGCCATATCTGTGAAGAATTTATTTCAGATTAAGGAGCACCATTAGGTGAATGATGTTTCAGCTTTGTTTTTTTCCACTTGTATATGCACTAATTTTAATTTTTTAAAGACTTTTTTCTGATCTTTGAACTTTTGCCACATTGTATACTTATTAAGGGAATCTATTTGCAAGGACATTTTGGGGAAACAATGCTGGGCAGCATTTTTGTCACTGAGGGTTGCAGAATTTGCTCTTTTGGGGATGGGTTGCCCTGAATAATGTAATGGACCAGGTAAATATTTTCATAGAAGTTCAGTATAGTGCATAATTCTTCTAAGAGTATTGTATGCCAGCTCTGTATGCCACCCACTGTTAGTTCAAATTGAGATTTGGGTTTTTTTAGTTTTTTTAAGAACACATGAAGAAAAATATCACTGAATTGTTAGATATGAATTCCCCTATTACTTGATTTAAATCTTTTCTGTAAGGATTGGATAAACAGTAACTGAAGGTGCACATACAGCTCTTTGCTCCAAATTTAACAGAGCCTTTTGTAAAAAAGATGTTTCCCTACTAGTCAGATACATTTACATTTATGCAATCTTTTTTAAATAGAAAAAAAAAATTAAGGAATTGTGTTAAAGGCCTGAAGTTCAGGAGTATATTGCTTTAGCCTCTTTCCAGTTTGCTTTTTTTGTATAAAGTTTTGTTCTTTGAACCACAGCTTTATTATGGTACTTTACACTGGATACAGACACAGAGACACTGTTCGGATGACGAACTAAACACAGCAGTGGTCTGGCATCAAGAGCTTCTGAAGTTTTACAAAGCCTGAATCCGGAGGGATAACAATCTGCTGTGCCTTCGCAGTCACTGCTTAGCCCAAAGTCATAGGACTTTTGATAATAACTATGTGGTATATTCCTGAATAAGTCACTCTCAGAAGTTTGGAATTTTCCTCCTCTCATCTTTCTTAATATTTGGATGTGCAGTTGTCGCCAAACTTGGGTATTCATGGAATTTCTAGTTAATGAAATACTTATACTTTGATACCAGAGACTGCCAAATACATAGGAATTTTCTTTCTTAAAAAACAGTAATGAAGACTGTATCTCCTTTCCCAGCACTGAATGTTTTACTAGCACTGGGTGCTCACCATGCAACTGAAGAAATGTGGAAACTCAAAAGATCAGGAAAGACTTCCAAGCACTTGCAACTGATGTTATAGTCTTCAATTTTAATAATTATACATGTTTGTAGTTTTCAGAGAAGTTTTTAATATTTCTCTGTTCACTTTTTATAAGCTTTAAAATGATTTTCTCTGCCTTGAGATTCGCATCAAGTAAAATCACCTCTCTTCACCTAAAAGCTTTGAAGACTAGAGACACGAGTGTGTTTGAGTCCACATGTGGTAGCATCAGTTGTTAAAAAGAAAATCAATGATTGCATTTGATCTGGAGGGATTTTAAAAGAACATAATGTTCAATATTCAAAGGATAATTAACATTTGCCACCGTGATGTTCTTTTTAAGTAAAAGGAACAGGAACTTGGAGACATTAACATGCAAAAGTCTTTTATCATTAGCTCATGTATTTGAGGAAGAGCAGCTGTCTTTTTATATGTTTTTTGACAAATCGTATTGTAATTCTTTTGTACAAAAAAGAACTACTTGTATTCTAGAAGAAATATGAAATGCTTAATTTATAAGCGGGCTGGAGATTTTTTCCAATATTGTTTTCTTTGAAAATGAAAGGGGATCATCTATTTTAGTTTTGGGGGTCTGGGAACTTTTTGAAAATTTAATTTGTGGACCAATGTTTTGCGAAAGCTAAGGAAGGGCAGGGGTAAAACAGGGCTTGAATTTCTCATTCTGTATAGACCAGCAAACTTCCCTCTGCAAGGCAGGTTCAAGTCACAAACCCAAGAATGTTTGTGTCATAAATGGCTAGTTTGCTTCAGCCCCTAGTAACCTCAGGACTTAGTTTGAATATAAAAGATAGACAGCTGATATGTTTTCATGAGTAAATATCATCAGCCTGAAAACAGTTGGTGTCAGGTAATACATATTTTTTTAAGCTTTGTTTTATATTTATTTTTCATTTAGTTTTTATTGGGAATGGTTTTCAGTAGAACTCTTAGTTCTGCTTAGGTGTTTTTTGGGGGAGCCCTCTTTTCCATGTGTAATTCCATTTAAGAGGTTGTCTAAAAGTTAGTCTTTTTAATTAATAGGAAGATTTTAATATCTGTGAATAGTCAAATTAAGGATATAAACTTCCCATACCTTCCTGTTATAATAGAAAAAAGCACAGAAAGGACAACCCTTGAAATCATGTAGCATTGGTCATTTCTATTTTTTGTACCTATTTTAAATTCTGTTGTTGTATTTACTTCATTGTAAATATTTTTGAGGGTACCTTTGTATTTTGCTTTTGACCTTGGTTCTGTGATTTGGATGTCAACAACTTCCCTAAAAAGCACCAGTATGTTAAGTTCTAATGTCATGATCTCAATATGGGTTATTCATCTTTAATCCTGTTTTCAGTCTCTATGTGTACAGCAGTATTTTTAATAAAGAATTACAGAAGAAACTTGTTTTTTGTATTGTTATCAGTTTATTTAAAAAGATGATTTGTTGAATGATGGGAATTTAAAAGGCTATTTCTTGCCTGTCTTGGAGGAATTTTTGGGCTTTGGATGAAATGGTGGTAGATTTATTGATTTATCAAGTATCTGTTAAATGTCTACTTGGATCTGTTCGAGGCACTAAAAATGCAAATATGAGTACTTGTTACTTACAATATGTATAATGGTACTCAAATGTGTTTATATACTGCATGGCTTACAGCAAAGTTTAGGAGAGAAGACGTACTTATGTGAAAGGATGGGAATGGTACATAGCTAGTCTTTTCAGTACTTAATTTACTATATAGGTAAAGCGTGTCTCTTCCCCCAAATCCTTCAGAAGCACTGTTCAGAAGATAAGGTAGATAAAGAAAATACGGCAAAATGTTAATGTGTGTTGAATCTGGGTACTGAGTGTTCATTGTGGGTTTGTGGGTTTTTTTGTGGTGGTTTTGTATGTTTGAAATGAAAAGTTAATAAAATACTGTACAGAATAGAAAGTGATAGAACTTTAGACAGGTGAAGGGGAACTAGAATAAAGAAGAAGGGATTATTTTCAGCTGAAGGAACTGGCAAGTTGGTTTTAGGAATTCAGAGAAAGGAGAGAAAGTGTGGAAGGTCTTATATGTAGAAAGGATCTTGAAAAAAATCCATAGAATCAGACATAAACTAAAAATGACCATTACGAATTCATGGAGAAGAAAGACTAGCCTGCCTAGAATTGAGGATGGGTTTAGGGATCTTTTAGGTTTAAATTTCATAGGAGAAAACATTAAAAACACTGTTAAAGTTCAGCAGATGTTACACTCTGGCAAATGGAGATGCTATAGCTTTATTGTTTTCATCTGCTTGGAATGGTCAGAAACTGTTGTTTTTCTCTCTTCACCTTTAGCAAGTGCATGGTTAGGGACCCATCTGTAAAACATCCTTTATATCAATGAGCTGGATGGGGAGGGGAGGGTAGAGAATTTAAAAATGCAGGTCCTTAAAATTTATTTAAAATAATATGCACAGTGGTTAATAAACCAGCTTGCCAGAATAAGACTACCTGAGTTCAAATACTGCCTCTGCCACATAGAGCTCTGTGATCTTGCGTAAACCACTTGCCCACTCAGTGCCACAGTTGGATGAATTGAGGTTCAGTCATTCATGAACTGTTTATCGAATGCTTATTATAGGTCAGGCATTGTTCTAGGAACCAACCGAATAACTCTGACTACAATAGACAAAAATCTCTGCTTTTACAGCACTTTTATTCTAGAGGAAGAAGACAGAATATACAATACGTTAAGAGGAAATAATGGATATGAAGAGAAAAGAAAGTAGGGTAAAGGATGTGGATAGGGTTTCCAGATTTAGGAAATAAAAATACAGAAGACGAAATTGAACTTCAACTTTAGATAAAATTTTTTTTAGCATACATTTATCTCAAGTATTGCATGGGACATAGTTATGTTAAATTTATCTGGGTGAGAAGGGTGAAGGGATTAAGCAAAGAAAACAAAAAACAAAGCCTCATGGACATAGACACAGTATGGTGACTGCCAGGGAAAAGGGGTGGGGGAGGTAGAAGAGCCTAAAGAGGGATAAATGGTGATGGAAGGAGGCTTGACTTGGGGTGGTGCACACAATATAGTATACAGATGATGAATTAAAAAATTGTATACCTGAAATCTATATAATTTTATTAACCAGTATCACCTCAATAGATTCAATAAAAAAATATTTATCTGCAGTTCAAATGTAACTGGCCATCCTGTATTTAATCTTGCAACTCTAGATTTGGGGAGTATTGTGGTGACGATAAAATTTCAAATGGGATGCTTTGTGTAGTAGGGCTCACATTTGAGCAAGGACTTGGAGTAAAGAAGCCAGCAGCCATGCAAATATTTGAGGGAAAATAATTCCAGGTCTGGAAATGTGCCTGGAGTATTTGAAGAATGGCCGGAAGGCTGTGTGGCTAGAGTAGAGTGAGTCAGAAGTGAAGAGAGAAAGGTAATGAGGGTTGGAGTGTCTTGTAGATTCTGTTAAGACCATTTTGGCTTTTACTCCCAGTGAAAGGGGAAGCTGCCGAGGATTTGGAGCAGAATAACATGATACAGCATTTTAAAAGGATCACTTTGGCTGCTGGTTAGCAAGCTCCTGCTATATTTCAAGGGAAAGATGACAGGGATTTGTCCAGGGTTGACAGGAGAGGTGGGGTGAAGTGACTAGATTCCGAATATATATATAAAATTTTATTTTTTTTAAATAAATTGTTCACATTATTTTTACTTAAAATTTCTAATGTTTAAATTTTTATTTTAATTATATTCATTATCTGTTAGATGTGGTATGTAAAATGATTTTTCCATTTACAGTAGTGGTATATAAAAAGTTATATATAAAGTTTATATAAAAAGTTGCTTTTAAAAATATCAACGTAGTGCAGTTAGTACAATAAAATCTTTAAAAAGTAACCTTTGAAAATCACTGCAATAAAGCCAAAGCAACAAGTAATGGTTATAATTAGAAACTTGGCTTTTAAAAATAAAACAAAAGCCTCCCCATTACCTACTCTTAATTTTTTTCTGAATATATTTTAATTAATTTTTAAAAATCCTCACCCAAAGCTGGTATTTCCATTGCTTTTTAGAGAGAGTGGAAGGAGAGAGAGAAACGTCGAGAGAGGCACATCGGTTAGTTGCCTCCTGCACATGCCCTGAGTGGGGCCATAGATCAAGCCTGCAAGCGAGGTGGGTGCCCTTGGCCAGAATCTAACCTGGGACCCTTCAGTCCGTGGGCCAACACTCTACTGAGCCAAACCAGCTAGGGCTGAATATATTTAAATTTTTAAAAAATACATGTTTTCATTGATATCTGAGAGACAAAGGGAGAGGGGGAGAGAGAGAAACATCAATGATGAGAATCATTGATCACCTGCCTCCTGCACACCCCGTACTGGGGGGATCAAGCCCACAACCTGGGCATGTGCCCTGATTGCGAATCGAACTGTCACCTCCTGGTTCATAGATCGAGGCTTAGCCACTGAGCCATGCAGGTCAGGCTATTTTAAAGGTAGAGCCCACTAGATGTCCCAATTTACTGGCTGTGGAAGAAGAAAGGAAGAAGGAAGTTGAAATGACTTAAGATTTTGGTCTACTACTGACGGGATAGAGGATTGTACTGAATTGAAAGAGACTATTGTAGGAACAAAGGGTTTTGGGGGTGGGAGAGCAGGGAGGATAGGGAAGTGAGGAAGGACAACTGGGAATTTGGTCTGGAGCCTGTTAAGGTTGAGATGTTTAGCACACGTTCTGGTTTGGTCATAAGCAACTCCAAACTTAATGGCATAAACCAACCATTTTATTATCCTCAGAGATTCTGTGGGTCAGGAATTCGGGCAGGGCACAGCTGGATGGCTTCTCTGTTTCATTATGTTTCAGGCCTCTGACGGGAAAATTCCAGTGGTAGGGGGCTGAAATCTGATCTAGCACCTGAACTGAATGACTTTGAAGTCTGGGCTCAGGAAGACTGTTGTTGGAAGTACCTATCATGGCCTCTCCATGTGGCTTCGGCTTGTCTGCGCATGTTGACGGTCTTGGGGGGGGGGGGGGGGAGGGCCCTTGGAGAATGAATATAACAGAAGACTGTGCAAAAGGCATGATTTTTTTTTTTTCTTGACTTGGCCTCTGAGTCATGCAGTGTCACTTCTGCCACATTCTGTTGATTACAAGCGACTCATAAAGCCAGCTATGATTCTGGGGGAGAGGAATTTAATGGGGAAGTGACAAGTGGGCATTGTGGAAGGTCATGTGGGATTCAGGAGATACTGTTGCAGCTATCTTTGGAAGAACACAGCCTGCTGCAGCATCTGGAGGACATGCCGACTTAGCACTTGCATACATACGACTTTGGAGGTTAGGGCAGAAATCTGGCCCGTATGTGTAACTTACAAGTCATTGTCATACAGATGTCACACACAGCCCTGAGACTGGCTGAGTTGATGAAGGAAGTTAGAGTAGACTGAGAAAAGGTACAAGAGCAGGGCACTGGGGTAACTGGAACAATGTTCAAAGGTTAGAGAAAAGAAAACCAGTAAGAGAGACATCAGTAACCAGTGAGATAGGAAGAAAATGTGTGATGTCCTGGGATGAAAGTTAAAAGGTATTTAGGTGTTTTCAGGAATAAGGGTCAAGTTGATGGGTCAAGAAAGATTGAGACTGAAAATGGGCCATTGGGTTTAACAATATGGTGGTCACTGATAACCTGGTCAGGGGCAGTCTCAGTGACAGTGAACAGGGGCTCGAGGGGGCTTAAAGTGCCCGGAGGGGAGGAATCCGAACAAGGAGTATAACCAACTCCTTCAAGGAATATTGTTGTAAAGAGGAGTGGAGAAGGGGGGGGATAGCTGAAGGTGAAAGCAGGGAGGTGACTTCTTTTGTAAGATAAGAGATGAGCTAGTGGAAAGGGCAACTGATGGGGGTGAAGGAGTGGTGAACTGCTGGAGCAGTGTCCTGTGTAGGTGAGGAAGGTCGAGCGCCCCACTGTGACTTGAGTTGGCTACCCCGAGGGGAAGGCAGTGTGTGTGAGCACAGGTGCTGGAGGAGGGTAGATGCGACGCTGGGATTTTGAAGTTCTTTTGATTACTTCAGTTTTCCCACACTGGATGGCTTTGAAAATTAAATGAGTTTTTTCCTCTAAAGTACTTATAATAGTTGCTGGCACATAAAGTTAATATAGTTTAGTCTTTTAAGTGGGGTTTTTAAGATAATGTTTTATTGAAGAATAGCATACACAAATCCGCAAGTAAGTGTATAGCTCAACAAATTATCACAAAGTGAGCACTCAAGAAATAGAACATTAGTGGCATCTAGTTGGTTTTAGTTTGTTTTGCCTCGTTTGCCCTTAAATGTCTTCAGTGCAGAAAATAGAAAACTAGTCATCCCTGTTGGGATCCAGGATATTTTTGAAAATTTTCTTGGCCTGTGAAATCCAAAAGTCTGGTAATATGTTTACCACCAAGGACTCCAGTAAACCTTACTGAACCATTCTTCTGCTGGAGAAAAGAAAAAAAACCTATTCCCAAATGAACTATAAGTTTCTAGAGTCATGAGAAAATTTCTAAACTATGACGTGACGCCAGTTCCTCGAGCATTCTTCCAATCATCTGCCTGAATGAGTGACTGTACTCATATTATGAAAACCCAATATGTTTAAAGAATTTAAAATTTTTGAAGATGCTTCTTGCCCTCTTTAGTTAACCATACATTCACTGAGAGTAGTCATTTAACTTTTTTTTTTTTTTTTGCCTTTTTCTGGAAGATAACAGATCTTTCCCCTTACAATGTCTCTCCAATCCAGTTACTTATAATGTTAATAAGAAGATGATGGTATGACCACTTCCTAAGACAATGTGTTGTTGGTCACTTACTCTATGTTGATAGTGATTATCTGAATTCTTTATTTCTCTTCCTAGGATTTAATTCACAAAATAAAATGGGAGAATACTTAGCTGCTGTACTTTTCTTAGGGAGGTTCTTGTCTTAGGCTTTTGCCTAATTACTTTGTATGTTTCCTGTACAGGACCTCTAATACAAACGCACATGCTAGTGCACACACACAAACCCTGTAATGATGGTAATTGTATATTAGCTGAAAATTGGTGTTTGGAAAAGCCTGCCTTTTTTAAAAAATCCTCACCTGATATTTTTTCCATTGATTTTCAGAGAGAGTGGAAGGGGGAGCGAGAGAGAGAGAGAAGCATTGATGTGAGAGACACATCAATTGGTTGCCTCCCACACGTGTCCCGACCAGTGCCAAGGATCAAGCCTGCAACTGAGGTACGTGCCCTTGGCCAGAATTGAACCCGGGGCCCTTCAGTCTGAAGGTTGATGCTCTAACCACTTAGCCATATATTGGCCACGGCTTGCCTGCCTCTTTTTAAATTGAGGGCACTTTGTCTGCAGCACTTAGTCTGTACGTTTTACTTGTGATCGCCCTCATTTTAGTGTTTAGTTTTCTGGGCAAGCTGCCTAGTTTGATTTTATTTTACTGTTTGCAGCATCCGGATTGTTAAGAGCAGCCATTTCGTAGTGTTGAGAGAAAGCAGTGCTTGCTCTATCTTGTGCTGTTTAATGATTGGTATTTAATGAGATCTCCTAGAAAACCAGTTCTCCACCCCCAGGGAAACCTATAACTCCTGTTCTCATACGCAAGTTAGGAAGAAAATAAGTAGATGTTTTTGGAAGTTAACTTTATTATATGAAGATAGTATACAAAATACATTCATAGTGACTAAATATAAAGAACCAAATGATGTCTGATATCTGCAGCATACATTCTTGGTTTGTATAAAAGTAACTTCAAAATTCCAGTTTCCTTAAATAGTTCTGCACAAAACACATACACACGCATATATATACATAGAGTTACTACCACTGTCAGTCAAAGATGCACTCCTTCTCCAGTTAACTGAAAGGGGCTGGCAAATAAGCTTCGTGTTTGATATTCTTACAAGCTGGGAAGTATAGGTCTAACCCAGGACGTGATGCCAGCTCCCCGTGTCCTGCAAATTATTTGCCTAAATGAGCGAGGCCTAAGTAACGTTTTTCAGGATTTGGACAGATGTTGCATGGGCTCCGATAAGGTGTGGGCATCATTTCTTAGACAAACGAGACCTACATTTGCATGTGGTCTGTCCCCTTCCACCCCTGCGCTTCCACTTAGCTCACAAATCCTGAAAGGAAGTGCTGGTTCTCTCCTGGTCACTGCCAACCATTTTTGTCACAAGTGACAAATGATTCTAACAACACCACCAGTTAGCGTTTCAATTTCTCAGTGCTGTTGTAACGAACCTGCCTACGGCAAGCACCGTGCAACTACCCATAGTACACATTCCACAAGCTCCCATTTTCCTTTTTGTGTCAAGACTCCAGGCGGGAACCTTTCTTGACTGACAGACTCATGCAGGCTGCAAGCCTGAGTCTGCGTGAGAAACTGCATGACGGTGCATCTGATTCCTATGCCTTTCAGTGAGATGGCTCTACTAAGGTCTCAGTGATTAAGAATGGGATTATTGAATTCAGGGCATTATACATACAGCTAAGGTTTTTCCTGGTTTTCACTAATTGCTGGATCCTTAACCTGATTTGAAAAAACTAGAGAATTGAGTGAGGTCTTTTTACCTTCCTGGGTCTAACCTCTTGGTCACCTGGTTTACGCTACCGCCAGCTGTCACCGGTGCTGTTCTGGTAAAGAGGAGGAAGGGCAAAGCTCCCCCGCCCCTTGGCTCTTGGCGGAGAGGCCCGACTCCCTGCTGCGCCGGCCGGAGGCGCACCGTCTCCCTGGGGCTGTGCTGAATCCCCATCTCTCCACACAAAGAACCCTGAAGACTGACGCGGGAAGGACGCTTCTCTTACTTGTATTTCAGGTTCTAGAGTCAGGTCACGTGCACTGGGAACCGTATCTTCTCTACTGGAAGCAGCAGTTCCGTTGCCTGTCCAGCTCTGACAGGCCCCGAACATCCTAAATACAGAGCGTCAAACAGCCCGGCAGGCGCAGGGCCCTTCGCCCTGAAGCGTGGCAGCCTGTGTACCCCGCTCCCTATTTCTGTCGTCTTCAGGCCAAGGCAAGGTCCAAGGCAGATGCAAAGAGGCTTTTCTCCTATTGATGGCTGATAAATGTCCTGAGTCCTGATTCCAGAAATATCTTACATATCACCTTTTTCTCAAGGAGCATAAAGTGCTTAATAAACCTTGGTTAAGGCTCTAACACATCTTCCCAGGAAACAGACTGGATAGTGGAACCCCCATTAAATAAAACCCCGACTCCTATCCATTGGGCCCAACTGCGGCAGTGCTGGCTGGGTTGGCACCGGGGCTTCATTGGCCCCATCTGCCTGCCTTCTGTCCTAGTTTCGGTGGAGAGAAGGCTGCATTTTAATTCTCTTCACTTCCTTTTATAACTAACTGTACAAACGGGTTAATACAGAACATTGAGTTGTCTTCACTATACAGTAACACACAAAGTAGAATCTGGCGACCAGTCAGTGGCTCCAGTTAGCTTACTATGAGCAATATACTATATGCCCTGAACTAATAGGCCAGCTTAGCCCAGGGTAAGTGTTCAGTGTATCCTGCTAGAGGGGCCAGCAGTATGGGCTCAGATTTGAGCACCAGCCTCAGTGCTAGAAATAAAAAATGTGCCATATATGGGAATGGACAGAGAGCCAGTTCTGTAGCTAATGTTTTAAAATGTGCTTTGTTGTTCCTTTCTTGCCCCCCAGAATCCAGGAAAGGTCCCCTCATCTATCGGTTCTGCCTGGGTTCTCAAATGGAACGGGTCAGGTAGGGTTTTGGAAGCCACTGGAGCGGCCTGGTTGGTAACCCTCTCTCACTCCTTCCACATGGTCCAGCTCAAATTCTTTCTTGTGCCCTGTCCTGTTTTTTTCTTCATTCCTCCCTTTCCTTCTCCTCCTTACACGTCATGAATGCTGGAGGGCCCCAGAGGCTTTCTTAGGCCAGCTGGGGACTGCTGTCCCTGGTTCCAGGGCTGCAGCTGCTGGCCCAGCATGGTCTGTGCAGCGTCACATGGTCAGCGTGTCTCCTGAATCGTCCCAGGCCTTGAGGCCTGGGGGTAAAGAGCAGGAAGTCTTTGGGCTTGAAAGAATTCCTCTAACACACTGAGTAATGTGAGGGTTTAGCAGTAGTGGCCTTTACTTGTCACCATTACTCTATCTGGGGTTACCTTCTTGTTAGTCAAAAGAAAAAAGCACTGTTAAAAATCACAGAAAGCATCTAGCCCCTGTGGAAAGGTAGAGGTGTAAATTTATATGTGTATAATACTGGCAGAAGCTTGTTTCCTGGGGTTATAAATATGCATGTGGTTCTAGAAATCAGGCTGTGTCACAGTTTAGACAGGTGGCGTGGAATATAAGACCACTGAGTTGTAGTCTGGGGGAGGAGAGCAGCATGAGACCTTTTCCAGCTCGGAGTTGTCGTAGGTAAATCTGCGCTTGCCTCTGTTGATGTGCCCACAGCCAGGATGGCAGAATGTAGGCCTGGTGAGGTCAGAAAGCCCCGACTCCTTACTCTTACTGGTTACTCTCAAGCTAAAGAAAAAAAAACACATCAAATATACAAATTTAGTTTCTTGAAATCACACCAAAGTACATTTTTTTAAGTTAAAATTTTTTTTTTTTTTAAATTTTAGAGAGGGGGGCGAAAGTGAGAGAGGGAAAGAGGGGTGGTGGACATCGATTTGTTGGTCCACTTATTTGCATATTCATTGGTTGATTCTTGTACGCGCCCTGACTGGGGATTGAACTTGCAACCTTGGTGTATCGGGACGAAGCCCTAACCAACTAAGCTACCCGGCCAGGGCTGAGTCCATTCTTCCTTAATCTGTCATTTGTTCATAACTGTCCTAGTGCTAATGGCTGCTGACTCCCACCTCAATCTCTGATCAGACTGTTCTAGAGCTGCACACTGCCTCTCTACTACCAGTTTCATGTCACTGGGCAAAGGGATGAATTCCCCTGCCTGGGGGTTGGACCGCGTGATGAGGTAATGCAAATCCATAATTTCAGGAGGAAAATAACTCCCAAGACTTGAGGATAGCTCTCCTCCACTCTTGGGTCAGTTAGCTACCATGATATGCTCCCCCAATTGTTGGTGCCAAATCCTTGGGATCTTAAGCTGAGGATCTTCAGAGGAGGAGCTTATCCTGAATTATCCAGGTAGACCCTAAATAGTCACGTGTATCCTTATACAAGAGGCAGAGGAAGATTTACAACCAGAGACAGGAGGAGGTGATGTGAAGGTGGAGCAATTGTGGCCACAAGCCAAGGAATGCCTGGGGCCACCAGAAGCTGGAAGAAGCGAGAAATGAGTTCTCCCCCAGAGCCTCCAACACCTTGATTTTGGGCTTCTGGCCTCCAGAACTGCAAGAGAATAAGTTCCTAATTTTAAGCCACCAAGTTGGTGGTAATTTGTTACAATGGCCTCAAGAAACTAACAGAGCTTCATACAAAAAGGTTAGTGCATTTGTCTCCCTATCATGTTTGCATTCTAGAAGAGAAAACTAAGCGATGGGACTGAACTTCACTGACAGTCTCAAAGGGGAAGCAACTTGTTTTTGGGTCCTGCATCTTAAGTCCAGCCTAAGCCAGACACACAGGAAGAAAAGCTTCACTTGTCCTTTCATATTTTCTTTAATGGCTATGATGAGGGTGAAAGGACCTTGTACTGGTCACCACATTAGTTGGGCTGGCTCTGAGCTAGCCCGTCAAGAGTTTGCTCCATGTTCTGTATTTTTTTAATCCTCACATAAGAATATGTGAATCGATTTAAGAGAGAAAGGTAGAGAGAAAGAAACATGGATCAGATGCCTCCTGCAGGGTTCCTGACCAGGGTTTGAAGCCGCAACCCAGGTGTGTGCCACGACCAGGAATTGAACCTGCAACCATTTTGGTGCATGGGACAACGCTCAACCAACTGAGCCACTGGGCCAGGGCCCGTGTTCTGTATTTTTAGTCTCAGACTAGAAGATGCAATTAATGGCGTTCCTTTCTTTAGAAAGATATAGATAAACATTGCCACCCATTTTCTGAAGTGTTCCAAGGAAGGACACAACAGACCGTGGTATACTGCACCTTGCCACCCACTCCTCAGTGGTGTCCTCTAATGTGCTGTACCCTGAGTACGCTGAGGGTACTTAACTCTGGTACCGTTACTGTGCTTGTGGTAAAAGCAAACAAATGTGCCGATGTTTGTCTGGAAATATTCCTATCCAGCGGCTTGTGGTTCATGAGCTGTGCTATGTCGCTTGGAGGCATTTGTTGCCCTTTTAGATGAGGGTCAGCAAATCCAGCCTGTTTTGCTTATTTTTAAATGACAGCTTTGTTGAGATGTGATTGACATACTATACAATTCACCTATGTAAAGTGTACGGTCCGTGATTTTTTTGTACACACCCATCAGTATACCCAGCTGCCCCTCTTCCCCACGCCTCCCGCCCACAGCCTAGACACCACTGACCCACTTTCCATTTCTATAGACTTGCCCATCCTGGGCATGTCACAGAAATGGAATCATACAATTTGTAGTATTCTATGACTCGCTTCTTTCACTTAATGTTTTCAGGGTTCATCCATGTTGTAGCATGTATCAGTACTTCATACTTTTTATTTTTAATAACTGTTCTATTTTAATGGATATGTAGCATTTTATTTATTCATTCATCAACTGATGGACATTTGAGTTGCTTCTACTTTTGGTTATTATGAATAATGCTGCTCTGAACACTGGTGTACAAGTTTTTGTTTGGACATAGTTTTCATTTCTGTTGGGTATATACTAAGAAATGGAATGGCTGAGTTACAGAGTAACTCACTTAACATTTTGAGGAACTGCTAGATTGTTTTCCAAAGTGGCTGCACTATTTTGCATTCCCACCAGCAGTGCACAAGGGTTCTAGTTTCTCCCCATCCTCACCAACAGTGACTTTCTGATTCTAGCCCTCCCAGTGGGTGTGAAGGGGTATCTCATGTGGTTTTGATTTGTACGTCCCTGATGACTAATGGTGCTAAGCATTTTTTCATGTGCTCATTGGTCAAGGCCACGTGTTTTTAAAGTTTATTGGCATGCAGCCACACCTCCTTGCGTATACACTGTCAGAGCTGCTTTCATACTACACTGACAGAGTTCAGTAGTTGTTTACTCTCTGGCCCCTTGAGGAAAAGTCTGCTGACCCCTCACTTAGATGAAAGAGAAGCAGGTTCTGCCTGTGGGTGAGATGGGCAGGCACGGGAACCAGGAAAGGAAGGAATGACTGACAGGCCTAGCCCCGCCCTGCCCAGCACTGTTCCTAGGTAGAGACGAGCATGGAGAAGCTGAAGTGATGCAGCCCAGTGGAGTAGAGAGCAAGGGCCTAAGTAATTCTGCCAGTAGTAGTTGCTGGCCACTGTGTGGAAGGAGGAGTGCCAGGATCAGACAGGAAGCAAGCCCTCACTTGAAGGGTTGGTTTCTCAGGATTGCAGGTCCTAGGGCTAGAAAGCAGCACTGTGACCCTTCTGGTGCTGGTGCTCCCCCTCCCCCCCACTCCCCCAGCCCTGGTAATGGCGTGGTTTCTCTCCCCCCACCCCACAGCATATCTGATGTTGGCTCTGTTCACAGTCGGGCAGGTCAGGCTCCTTTCACCCGAGGCACTGTGCTGCCTGTGTTTGGACTGCCTGTCTGCTGGAATTGTCTGCATATTTTCTCTTCTTAAACCCCAGTCTTCCTTCCCAGAGCTTGGTGCTCATATGTCTGATTTTATGTTCTCTTTCTTGCCCTTCTGAGGGGAAAAACATGTTTTCTGTAATGCCTGAACACTATGGTTCAGGGGGGTCAACTAGCTCTCAAATATCCCCATTAAGGCATCTCCCGCAACTTCCTTTATCCCTCTGTCGCCTAGTAGAGGAAAGGGCACCCCGCTTCCTTACTCAGTCTTCAGTGAGGTCTTGGGTTTGCTCTCAGTCCAGGTGAAGCGCTTCAGCCAAGGAGTGGCCAGCAGAGCGCCACTGTCCACTGGGTAACCCTGGCAGGAAGGAGGAGGAAGGTTACACTTCTGGCTTGATCCACAGGGGTCCACACCAAGTCTCACTCCAGGTCTATCCTCACCTTCCACAATCCCTGCCCACTAAGACAAAGTGTTTTCTCCATACTGGAAAGTCTAAGCTTAGCTGTAAGAAATGCCTACTCCCAGTGATTGTGAAGCCCTTCTTCCTGAAGGTGCAGAAAATAAAACAAAAGGGGAACCTGCAGGGAACAGATGAGCATTTTTCATAGTAAACTTCTATGCAAATTACTGCATAAATACATTAAAACTTATTCTGGCAGATGACTATTAGCTATGAGAGTGCTGTTATTTGATGTCCATGATATGAAGAAATTCTGAGAAATTATAAAGACATAGCTTAATCTTTTTCTTGAAGACTGGAATTTTCAGGCCCCCCTTGGTCATGGTTTTCAGCAATCCTGTTTTCTTGTTGGTTCATCTGTAGCAGTGAGTTTATGCAGACTCCTCACTACTCTATTCATACACCATTTCCAGTAAGTGGATTCCATACTTTGTTCCTGTCACCTTTTGAATCTGTTGGGCTGTGTTCATGTCCTCAATTATCAATAAACAGGCCTAAGCCAGCAAAGAAGCTGCCGTAGTTCCCAGTGTGTGGGGGTGAGGTGGATAAGGTTGAGAGAAATCTTCCACGTCTGCTCAGTGTTATTTCCTTGGACCTAAAACCTATGTACTAAGCAGCAAAGCAAAATTTCCAGCTACTTTGCTTTTGTATTCTGGGCTTCTTTGTAATGTTTTGGAGTGTTTAAATCATCTTTTCTTCTTTATCTGGTGTGTTTGAAGAGGTTTTGGTGTTTTTACAGTGACTGTGCAACATCTCAAGGCCACACTGTTTGTAGTTGTTGCTTCACACTCTAGTTGGTTTTCCAGGCCTTTGTGGGACATGGTCATCACCAGCACTTCTCAAACTCTAACCTGCATGTGAGTCCCCTGGGGATCTTGAGACCATGCACGGTGAGGCTCAGTAAGTGTGGGTGGGTCCTGAGAGCCAGCATTTCCGCCCACTCACTGGAAACAGTGCACGTCTGGAGATCACAGAGTGTAAGGGTGATACCACAGGGGCACTCTTGCCCAGCATTCCCTCTCCTCCCCTATTCTCTCAACCCCAGGTTCCAGAGCTTTCAAGAGACAGTGAGCCATCTTGGGTGCCAGGCTGCATGGATTGCTCCTCCCAGTGCGGCTAGGTAGGAACATGGCTGTTCAGCCTCTAAGACCTTAGTGGGAAGGAGCATAGGCCCAGATAGACTTCTTCCAGGTTCTCAGGCTGCTCTGAAGAGAGAGTTCTCCATTATATCACAAAGGCCCAGCCACTCACAGGTTTGAGATCCTCTATTCCTCTGAAAAGAGGGTTCCATCGTTGGTAGTCAAGAGGCTTGAAAGCACACAATGAAGTTTCCTAAGGGACTAAATTATGACCAGGCAAGGACTTGGTCCCTGGAGTGAATTCTGGGTCATGTCCAAACTATGGATTTACCTGCTTTCCAACAAGCTCTGTATAACTGTGTTGTGGTCAATCCCCCTGAAATTGCCATTTCAGCCACCACTCATTATGGCCTGCACTGATTGAAAGCCACCAGACTACTAAACCAGGGTTTGGATGGAGTCTGGCAAAGGGTCTTGCCAGAGTGCATTGAGTAGGTTCATTCCATTACTTACATCAAGCATGGAAGTGACATTTGGTGGAAGTTCTTCAAAGGTTTTGATTCTCTCCAGGCTCATGAAATTGAAAGCATTTACATATCTAATGAAGAAGCAGAAAGAACAATCAGGACAGGAAAATGCACCCAGTGTTGGTTAGTCAGGAGACCATGGGCACCGTACCCCAGCAAAGATGCACTAAAATGCCAGAAGGAATCACCTTACTCCTGAGACTAAAGTTCCCATTGGGGTCCTGGCAGTGATGCCACATCCTCCCATGGTTGTTAATCCACATTTCATAGTTTTGAGCAAAATCCCAGAGGATCTTGAAAGACTCAGCAGTGGTTAGACCTCTCTGGCCCCTTGTGGAATCAGAAAACGTCAGGCGTAGAAGAGACCCGAGCCATCATCTAATCGAAACACCCTACATTACAAAGGAGAGGAAATAATGGCCGGAGGAGTGATGTGACTTTATCATGTGGCTGCCTACTTCTAAAAGGATATGAGAGAACAAATGCAATGACCTGTTAGGGTCACACAGCTGATTTAATGACATAATTGAATACTAGAGCTGGTCTTGTATATTCTGTTCTGTGGTTACAGATTGGGAGAAATGGGTAATATTTGTGTGATTTCCCTATAATTACCTCCTGACCTTTTGTTAGTGATCCATTAGGAAGGACTGCCAGAGATATCCACTATATGGTTACTCATAAGACAAGTTCACCTATTGATTTTCTCAGTCTAATACCCTGTCACCATCTGCAAGGCCTAGTTTCTGAGGCAAGCGCTCTATTGGGTCTAAGGCTAAGCAATATACTAGAAGGGCCCAAATAACTTTGACACTCCCCTCCCCCATCTCTGACCCAATCAGACCCTGCCAATTTATTTAATCCAAGCTAGTCTTCTCATCTTTAAAAAATGGATGACTCATCTGTCTCAGCTTCTTGGGCTGGCTGTGAAATATGAGCAGTGCCAGTGGCCTGTCACCTATTACCACAAATCTATTACCACTGGGCTTCTAGGCTGTCAATCTTTTCAGACTGTGCAGCTCTTCCAAATGCCTTCCCTGGTCTGCCTGAAGCAAGTCTGGCTGAACTTGGTCAGAGTCCTAGGGTTGTGTCTACTGCAGATAAAGATGCTAGAAGGCCCACAGGATAGTCAAAGTCCCAAAAGGAGTCCTGACTGCATGGGGATGGGGAGGGAGTATCAGAACACCTGGGTTTGTGTCTGTGTGACTATTACACTGAATGTGTACAGTACATGTATAACCATTAGTATGGAGGTGTCACACATGTGTAATCATCAGTACTAATTTATGATACATATGTAACAATTAGTAACATGTGTGACATATGTATAACTGTGAGTACTGAACATGTGTGATACACATGTACCCATCCACCCACCCAGTGGAGGCTCTCAAACATTTCTTCCCTACTCCTCTCTCTAATTTCCTCTGCAGTGATGAGAGATATGTTTATCAGGTAAGAAAAAGAAATCCAGTGTGTTTGTTTAATTGTATTTAGGTCTTATGAAAAAAGTCAATGTCATTGAAAAAAAAGATGGAAAAATTATTCTAGAATAAGATGGACGAAAGGAACTGAGGAAAATAAAGAGAATGCAATGTGTTATTCTTGACTGGATCCTGATTTTTAAGGTGTAAAAGACATCTGGGGAAATATGAATACTGAACAATATTAAAGTATTACCAGTTTCTTTGGGGTGGTAATTTTGGTATGGTTACACAGGAGAATGTCCTTCTTACAAGATGTATACCAAAGTATTTGGGGGGGAAGCACTTTCAAATGCTTCAGCAAAAAGAAAAATACACACACAGAGACTGTGTGTAGATACATAGATACAGACATAGACCAAATATGGGTAACTTACTATGGTTGAATTTAGGTGGTACAGTTTTTTTGTTACGTTTGAAAATATTATAAAGTCAGGGAAATAAAAAAGTCTTACCTGACATTATCAGAACTTCCTGAATTAAACCTTGGAGCTGGAATATCCTCAGGGAAGGCAGGAGTTGAGTATGTGAACCCACTGTTTCCTGTCAGTATGGCATTTAGTGGGATATAGTCTTTGCCATCCTAAAATACCAAAGATAGAGCTCTAAGTGCAAAGATTTCTACTTCAACCAATTTTTGCAAAACATTATGTCAGTTAAACTATGTTATTTTCACAATCTTAGTTGTGTTTTGGAAGGATAATTCTGTGAAAGGTAATTGTGCATGTACACACACGCCTTTTTTAAAATGCTAATCTCAGCTATCCATAGCTATTAAAACAACAAATAAAACACCCCCTTGGCTTACACTCAAAAAGGCATTTGGTTTCTGATAGTGTAGATAAATTTAGACTTACCTGTTGTACATTTGCTTGAAGCAAATCGCCTAGTTTTTCCACAAGCTCTGCAAATCTTGGCCTTTCTTTGGGGTCTTTGTGCCAGCAGTCCAGCATGATCTGGTAGCTGTTGGGTGAAAGCACAGCAGAAATGGCTGGAGAGCAGTGGTAATTATATACCTCACCCTACATGTCACACCAGCAAAGTGATGGGTATTGTGATACATATAAAGATTATGCTGCTTGTATGATATTTGCCTTTATTTGTAAATTTGGGTATGCAGCACCAACACATAAATGGCTGTTTGGGCCAGGTCCTGCTGGTGGTGGAAAATGTGTCTACAAAGGCAGACTAATGACTACCCCCCCTCCCCCCAGAGCCTATCACGGTCCAAGTTCTCAGAGTGCAGAGTGGAAGGGTGTTCTGTGAAGAAAGCAGAGCTTCTTGGAAAGGAAAAACCACTGCTCACTTGCAGTGAGATCTGAAGTGTAGTACTATTCCCCTTACTGCCAGAAGGAGGACAGTGTCCTTAAAGGTAAAAAGTTAACACAGACACAAATATCAATGGGTAAAGAGTTTGCAGTACTCATATTCTCACGCAGTAACAGAGGTTGGCTTGGACTTCTTAATAAGTATGTGGCGTTCCCAAGTCCTCAGTATCAGTGGAGGCTGATGGGAAGGTCCTGTGTATAGGACTCATTACTTCCAAAAGGTGGCAGTCCACCTCGAGTATGAATATGTCCTCGGCCTTGTGCAAGTTTCTTGCATGCGGCTGATTTCCCTCTGCCCCCCCAGCATTTCAAAGCTGCCATTACAAACTGGCTTCCTACCACTCAAGGCAAAAAGTACAGGCTGGACTTCTGGACATGAAAATGTTTATCTTAATATTACAGAAGCTGAATCTTGTTCTGGGATTTTGATGTCAGCAGATTCCTCTGTGATTCTTCTCTGACATCTTAGAAGTGAAGGTATTGGGCTCCTTTCTTGGTCGAGTTTGCAGGGAGCACAGGTCTCTACCTGTCCCTCTCTGTAGGGATACAAACCAGTGTTCTGCACACACACTGCCTTAAGGATTTATTGTTTTTGGGCTCTTTGCTCTTTTCAAGAGATGTTTATTATAAGTAATCTCTCCTCTCAGAAGATTATCTAAACTAGAGAGGGCTCAGACTGAGTAGGATCAAAATCTGAATGGACTTGGAACTTGGAACTGGTGGAGATCTCATCACCACACCCATTACCTAGTCCAGGGCCTGGCATATAAGCAAGCACTCAATAAAGATTTGCTGAAGGAAGTCAGACTGGCCTCCAGGAAGAGAGAGCACCCGAGTAACTCCAGTGTTCCTCTGACCTCTGCCACTTCTTAGCTGTGTGCTTTCAGGTTGCACCAGCAGCTCCAAGTGTCTCTTAAGGATATCCCTATTTGGTTTCAAAGCATATGAAGTGGTTGGTAAAGACAGTAAGTATAGGGAGGTTAAAAAAGAAAAGAGCCTGGCCAGCATGGCTCAGTGGTTGAGCATCAACCTATGATTTAGGAGATCGTGGTTTGATTCCCAGTCAGAGCACATGCCAGGGTTGGGCTCGATCCCCAGTGGGGGGTGTGTGTGCAGGAGGCAGTTGACCAATGACTCTCTCTCATCATTGATGTTTCTATCTCTCTCTCCCTCTCCCTTCCTCCCTCTGAAATCAATAAAAACATATTTTAAAAAAAAAAAAAGAAAAAGGAGAGAAGAATAATATTAGGGGAGTGGGGAGAGGTAAAATAAAGAATAAAAGGTGAAACTACAGAAGAAGTTAATATGCAAAGTTTATATCATGATTCCTAGGCAGCTGGCATAAAGAAGGTACAATCAATTACAAGATGCATATAAGCCAGAAGTTCAAAACAAACCAGTTACTTGGAAGTAGCATGGCCATTTCTAGAACTGAAATCTGAAAGGAGACTCTCCTAGATGCCTCTCAACATCATTACCATCTAGGTAATAATAACTTCATGGGACTGTCTTGTATATTGTCTTTTAATGTTGGCCAAAGCTGTAACAGCAAAAAATACATTCGGTAAAAACAATTCTGAGAAAACAGTGTGGTCCGGGTGTATGTGTCGTAAGGTTCTGATTTAACCCAGGGACAAAATTCGAAGTGCCCAGGGGAATGGTGGCACTGTGTGGTCTTCAGACATACTCTGCTTTCCTCACAGTTTGGATACTGAGGTTCTGCTTTCTGACAAGTACCTAGTAAGCAGATGTCTAAAGTCTCTGAGTAAGGGACAGGAGCTCAAAAAAATCACTTGTCTGAGTCACAAACTCTCCTATGTTTGTCCAAACCTATGGGTCACTACTCTTCTCAGAAGATGACTCTGGTTCCCTCCCACCCTGTGTTTCATCTATGGCACCTATTCTGCCTAACTCCCAGGGGGTGTGGGGTGGGTCAACTGGTTCCCAGAGCTGTGAGGGCCCTTTGGTGAGTGCGATGTGTGGGCCAACATCGGGTACCACTGCACTTGGACTTAATTATAGACAGGGGAGACTGGGAGTGAGGAAAGAAATTCTAACTCTGGACTGCTGTCCCTGCTCTCTGGGAGACAAAGGACAGGGCTCCCAACGTCCCTAACTGTTCCTGACAGCAGTGCCTCAGAGTGAGGGCTCCAGGCCCTCACTCAGGCAATCTAGGCCAGCGTGCTATCACCAAAGGTCTGAAATAGCCTAAAACAGACTGCACAGTCCTATGTGAATCTCATTTTAAAGTAAGCTTATACATGTTACTAATTGAGAGAGGTGCAAAATGTATACTAGAGAAATAGGAGGTCAAAAGTCAGAAACTAGACAAAAGTCAGATCCCTCACCCTATGTTGTCTGGGCTGTGGCAGAGGCTGGCCTGCTCCCACCTGACCACACTCAAACCTAATCATCCAAGACTCCTTTATCTCTAGCAATAAACAGATTCTCGGAGGCCTCTGGAAGAACATTAAACATATCCATAGATGATCTACTAAAGGAAGCCAAAGCAAGAAAGGCTTGAACTGGGAAAACAAAAAGGGAGCCTGAGATAGGGAGTACTGGTCGGAGGCCCCAGCTTAGCTCAGCATGCATCACTTCACACTGAGCCAGCAGCTGTTGGGGATGGGACTGTGAGCAGCGCTCCTCCGGGTTCTCTGTGCTGAAACTAGCAAGAGGGACCATCTACAACTATTGCTGTTTTGTATTTTGATTCTTGGTTTGATCTCTAGTTTCCACTTCTCTTTCTTGAAATTCAATGCAAATTACCTCAGCAAACACCAAAGGAAAAGAAAAAAAATCAACTGCTTATTCCCTTATTGAAAGACATCTGATTAAACAGGCTCTGGGCAGAAAACCAATGACACAGCATTAAATAATTTTACATCACTAAGTAAACAGGTTTTAATAAAGTAAAGGGACACCAGTTGCACCTAACCCAACAGCCCTTCTTGGAACAAGCCGGGGGTGAGGGGCATATGGGAAGAGCTTCCTGTCTGAGCTGTCACTCAGCTCCCAAGTGCATGCCACTTTAGGCCAAGTCCAGGCCACAGAATCCCAGTTCTGAGAGCCGCACTCCATCCTCACCTTGGCAGCTTTCAAATGCTCAAGAACGGCCAAAGGGTGAATTCTGGCCTCCTGAATCAACATTTCACAAAGCTGCTGCTTGCTTTTTATCATTTCTGAAATAAGCCCCAAGAATTAAGAAACAATCTTTTCTATGACTTCATGGGGTATTGACCTAGGAGAGGTTAATGTGAAGACTGAAGGTTTGGTAAAGTCCAAGGGAGCTTTTAGTCCAAAGTTGATATGACTGTATCTCAACAGTTATTTTGGACCAGAAGCTGGGTAAGACTTGGAAGTATACCCTGCAGGTATATAGCACAGTACTGTGGACTTTGGACTCAGGCTGGGTTTGCTTAACTTACTAGCAATGCAGCAAATCAGATGTTCTGTGCCTTGGTTCTCTCATCTGTAAAATGGAGATTATAATAGTACCTACTTTATAGGGTTGTTATGAGCATTAGGAAAATTAATATATATTATACGTGCAAAAATAGTGTCTGGCACTTAAGCATTAAACGTTGTTTAATAATGACTGCATTACTACTGCTGCTAGTAATAGAGAACTCACTCTTGTGATTTTCACGTTACACGAAAAGTGGAAGGAAATATTCAGTTCCAAGCATGAGTGGACATAGTAGAGAAACACTTCTTCTAAGGCACATGGGGCGTATTCCTAATTCAGCAGTCCTGGGATCTAGGGAAACCAGCCCAAAAGACTAGCTTCTAAATTTGTTTCTTCTATTTAGCTGACGGAGGACAAATCACTTCACTTCTCAGAGGCTTTGTTTCATTACTTATCAAAGTCAGATTATATACCTGCCTGCCTGCGCTTTGAGGTTGCTGGCAACTGCAGAGACGGTGTGGGGGGGACACTTAGAGAACCTAAAGTGCCAAGTAATCTCATTTCAAACCAGATCTGGTGTTTGCACCTCTCCACCAAGTAAAAGGAAGCAAGGAATTAAAAACTCAATGCCTTCGCCACCACAGCCCCAATGCAGTCCTATTGGCTAATTTATCTGTCCCCAGCTCTCAGAAAGGGCCTTGCCTCAAGCTCCCTGCACTTTCCTGACAGGACACCATATAGGACTGATCAGAACAGTCCCCTCAGTCCCCTTCCCCTCTGCACCAAGGCTGCTCCCTAGCTCTGCCTTCACAGGCCTGAGTGCCCTGTCCTACTCATCCTCACCTGGGTCTGACCTAGCCTTGTCTCCAGACATGAAGGAAAGAGACAGTGAGTGACCTTGCACCTTGGCCAAGCCCACACTTCCTTCGTTCCATCTGACTCCTCCCCAAAGGCCAACCCAGGGCTTCTGACACGACCCCATTGTGTGGGTGGGATGGGGGGGCCGCCTGCCAGTTCAGGAAAGGTGGTGCCGCCCTAGGGAGGCCCACGACCTAGTCAGCAACTCAACAAAAATGCAAGTGTCATCACATTCCTGCTCAGGACTCAAAGTGCAAAACATCCACAAAGCTTCAGGAAAAAGAGGGCCCCAGGGAGGCTAGCAAGCCTTGAATAACAGAGAAAGCCTTCACACAGCGCCCTATCATCTTCCCGGGAGTCACAGGGCTGCCCAGCAGGAAGCCACCGCAAGCAGCAGCTCCAGAGGGCTGTCCAGCAGACTCCTAAAATGAGTCTCCATCAGTCTGACTGCCCAAGTGTACCCGCATAATTCCACGGGAAATCCCCTCCCCCTCCTGCACCTCTTCCCAGCGCTCCAAACCCAACCCCCACGGGTCTTTAGTGAGGGCAGAGGGACCGGTCAGAGCAGCTTCCAGCACTTCGTTCATGCGGCTTCCGCTTCGTTAGGACGAGGTCTCACACTTAGTGCCTGGGTGGTCTGTTAGTGCTGCCTGGATTCATACCTAGAATTGAGTTCCTGCCTTCAGTTCCCAGCCAGGGGCCCTGAGAAGTCGCGCCAGCGGTGAGGAGAGGAAATAGGTAGGAAATGGGTAAGGACAGTGTGCCTCTCTTCTGGAAGATGCTCCCAGCACAGGTGCACCTGACTGGGGCTAAGCAGGACCGGGCTGCTAAAGCTCAGCCAAACACCCCCTTCCTGAGGTGCCCTGCAGGGACGGGGCTGTGGGGCGGGAATGGGGCGCCCAGGGCTCACATTTCCGGGGTCGCGTACTCAGGAGCCCTCATCCTCATGCCTTCCTTCAGGCGGCTGCAGAAGTCCTCATCCATCTGCACTCCCGGGTAGGGAGACCCACCTGCACAAGACAACGGGGAGAGGACAGGCACATTATGGCTTCGGGACACAAAAGACCATGGGGGGCCTGCTTCCTCCCTTTAAAGTGATGGTTGAGTAGTAAATTCGCAGTGTTTGGAATGGATCTGCGCACACAGTACAGCTCATACTGAAGGTCAGCAAATGCCTGCTAGTGACACACCTTTGGTTGGCCCCCCTGGTGCTGGGTGTCTGACGTCCCAGGTCATTCTGTGGCTACTCCTGTCTGTTTGCTCAGGAGAGAGGGTGTCATCTGAAGGGTCCCTTCCTCTCCCCACAAGGAACTCGAAAGAAATCCCATCATTAGAGACTCATTCCTCGGGTTAATAAGGCCAAGGAACTTGGAATAGGTCACTTTTGGATTGTTCACACCTCAGTGAGAATGATTTTAACTCATGACTTTCTTGTAAACTTCTCACAGAACTGGGGACCAGCTGTCTGACAGGCCTGAGGGACGGGGGCCTTGAGCTCCAGGAGGAGGCTGAATGGAGGGATTGTCAGGGGTTGTCATAGGCAGGAGTCTGTGCACCAGAGGGTCCCGGAGTGGCCTCAACTTTGCCTCTTGCTAGTTTTATTGTTCAGGATGCCCATGTAACCTTTCCTTTTAGGAGGATTCTTGGCTATGGGTAGTGGTGAGCGCGGCCTCCTAGTATGCTCTGTTTCAGACCTCAAACCTAGTCGATCTCAGCATTTGTTTGTGTGTACTTTCTAGTGATTACTGCTTGTAGGAAGCAGCTGGGAGGTGTGCAGTGCTGGCACTGTGTCACTGAGGGGCCATTGTGGCCGCCAAGCTGCTTTCAAAGACTGGAAGCAACAGGTGCCTGTCATCGAAAGCAGGGGAATGATTTTCACACATTACAGGAAACGAGGGATGTTACTGGGTGACTTTTATTTGCTCTAAAAGGCAAATTTTTGGCAAAGTCCAAAAGACTCTTGGCTAGACCCCACAATTGGGAGTCCTCAGAGCATCAGTGTGTGTTTGCAAGCAGATGTGGGCTCTGTGCACATCTGTGTGCTCAGGGGCTTGAAGGAGGTTTCTAGCCACCCATAGTGGATATTATTGGAAGCAGAATAAATATATCCAGTGTCCCCATTTTTCATCTTGCACAAACCACCACCTAGGACTAGCTGTGTTAACATTAGTGGCACTATAAAGGCCTCCTGTTCCTAACACTGGTTGACGTGTGCTTTCTGGGGCCTTTCCTAGGAAACTCTGAAGGGAGGCATGATACAGGGAGGGAGAAGGGAGGGGCATTAAGAATCAGGGTGTTTGAGGAATTAGGAGAAGGGGACAAAAGGAGAAAGGAGTAGCCAGATTGGCTGAATGTAAACCCAGCTTCAGAGTTTGTACTGGTCTGACCTTGTTTGTGTCTGTATAAAGCATTTTTGCTATGCAGGGTGCACATGCACGCACCATTCCTCATCTGAGATTTTGCACGGACCCACACTCTAGGAGTGATTTCAGTTCTTTTAGATGCTGACCCAAGGTTGTATCTACCCTAAAGGACACTCAGCAGACATTTGGTTCTTGTCTATTTTATCTCTTCCTTCCCCTAGATTTACCTAAGGAGAAGATTTCCCACAGCAGTACTCCATAAGACCACACATCGCTCTTGGTGCTGTAGATTTTGTCAAAGATAGATTCAGGAGCCATCCATTTCAGAGGAAGTCGAGTCTAGAAAAGGGCAAGGGGGCCTTGAGCAGAAGGACATGCAAACAAAGCACATTCAACCCAAGTGCCCGTGGGGTCACCTCCCAGATAACGCTTGGCCCAGAAATCATTTCCTAGAGCAGTTATAGTTTCCTAACACAGAAAAAATTCTTATAACATGCAGTGTTATACTAACAGAGGGAGCTGTGTGCTATACAATTCCTGTGAAGACAATAAATGTTTAGTAAGCCCCTCCTATGTGTCCAGCACATCGCAGTCGTTAACTCCATGACTCTATAACTCGTTAACTCCATAACTCCACTCTCCCCCAAAACCTGCACTGCACAGGGACCTGGAAAAGAGTGATCTGAATTGGAAGACATCCTGAAAAGTCATAATTTCCAGAAATTTTTCTTAAGAAGGAGGATTTTGAATGGCATTCTTATGTAAAAGACAGAATTTTAAAAGTCATTAAATGAGGGGAGTGGGCAAAGGCATAGGAAAGAAAGAAGGTGACAGTATTTAGGAGCCTGTGTGGTTGGTTTTCAAGTGTGCAGACAAATTTTTGTTCTAGGCAGCAGGAATCTCGGGGAGCTAGGCCCTGCCACGTTAGACGGACGGGAATGAAGATGGGACAATGGAGAGACAAAGAGAAAAATGCAAGGGGGGGGGACGGAGGAGGCTGAAAGAGATACAGATGAACAGAAGAGAAGGACAGACACATAAGTAGATGCCATCTCTGCAAATCAGGGATCCTCAGGAAAGTTTGTTGGGGTTTTTTTCTTTTATAAAAAGACTGGAGCAGTGGTTCTCAAAGTAGAGTCCTGGGACCAGCTGTGTCAGCAGCATCTAGAAACTTGTTAGAAAGGCAAATTTTCAAGCCACATGCAAGACTTACTAAATTAGAATTTCTGGGGGTGGGGCCCAGCTAATTGTAGTTTAATAAGCCCTTCAGGTGATTTGTATGTGCACTTAAGTCTGAGAACCACTACTGTAGAGTAATCGGCAGAGCCCAGACACAGGCTTAAGCCCTCAGGGTATAGACTGGAGAAGAGAGGACACAGGAGGTCACCCACAAAAGTGAAACATAACACTATGTCCACAAACAAGCAAAGAAGAGAAGCCAGTGTGAGCCAGCAGGGGGATGCTAGGCATAGAAGGCGGGGGTGGGGGAGACAGTTTCCTCAATAACAAGATAATACCAATACCCTCCCCACCCTTTCCTGAGATATATACACCTGCTGAATCAATCACTTGGGTTTATTTGAGGGAAAGAGTCCAGGCTGTTCTTTCCAGTGGTTCAAAAAACTCCCACAGGAGTTAAAGGGAGGTGACCAGGGCCCTGTTAACACTTCTCAGGCCAGCAATCTCAGGCAGCACTGCCCAGAGGACAGGTACCAAGCCAGGAGTAAGGGGGGAACAACCCAGAGACAGTGGCCTTTCAGGGCCGCCCCACACAGGGGCTCCCTGGAACACAGCCTGTCTGCTTGTCTCCACAGAAAGCACACGATGGTTTCAGGGACCACTGTCGAGGAAGAGTAAATATTTACCAAGGGCGTTGGTCTGTGGTTTAAAAATGACAGGGTATAAATGAGTCAAATAAACATCAAACTGACTTACATCTCCTTTTCTCACATAATCAGGGTTCTTATAAATATCCCGGGCAAGGCCGAAATCACAAATCTTCACCACGTTGTTCTCAGATAAAAGAATATTTCGTGCTGCCAGGTCCCGATGAATGCACTATAATAAAACAGTTGCATAATCAATGCACTTCCTTAATCTAACTGACTAATTTCCTGGGGCTTCTCAGTCTCATTATTCTTCTTGATTCGAGGATCCGTTACATGACGGAAGCAGCCCCCAGTGCACACGGAGGAACCATAAATGCGAAGCTCCTCTTTACAAACAGAGGCCCCTGGAGGCCCAAGAGGCAAGGCAGGGTCTGCATCTCCTTTGCTACTGTTTTGCAGCACAGGATCCTGGTCAACGAAGCTGCAATCAAATCCCTCAGTGAGCAAAACTTCCCCCAACTTTGATCCTCCAGCTGCAGTTCGCAGGAGGGCCCCACACGGCTGGGCGAGGGCCCTCCCGGGAGGGGAGTATTCTGAGACTCTGGCCAGCGCCGCAGACACGCCGGAGGGCAACGTGGAGAATGGGGGGCCAGTTTTGTCCCGTGAGATTTTCCCCTAGAGTTCAATTCTCCATGGAATCTAAGACTAGGGTGTTCTCAAAACTCTTTGCTCCTATCAGAGCAAATTTAGGCATTTGTCATGATGTTTACTCTATATTTAAAGACATAAGTATAAGCAAACACTAGGAAAAGTGGACTTATAGCCAATGCGTGTGTTTGTCCATGTGAGTGTCCACATGTCCAGGCCTGGCAAAGAAGAGCAACCGTAAAGAACAAGGCTGACCTTTCTTGAAGACAAAAACTCCATGCCTCTGGCCACTTGAAAACTGTAAGAAATCAGATCTTCCATAGTTATGGGCTGCTTGTAGAAATCGTCAGAATCTGGAAAGCATTAAAACCGTAGCTGTTTGTAATGACTCTTGTTATTCCGCCAAATCCCAGCTTATTGGAACAATGTTAGTAAAACATAAAACAAACCAACAAGTGGATCAGAGTTCATTTTCAAGAGCATTTGAGTTTCAGTACGACTATCAGAGATTTTTCCAGGCTTCCAGCCCATTTTCCCAAGCATGGGGGTAGGGGATGATCCGTTAAGACAAACAGGCTTGAGGGGAGACAATTGTACAGAGTTCCCTGTCAAAATTAGTAACTCTGTAAATAATCTTAATTCAAATCTTATCTCCTCAGGACATTACCCCTTCGAGTCTCCCACGGATGTTTATTAGGGTGATAAATAAGAAAAAAATTTCAGAGATGCGCAGTATGTTGTAAAAATATCTCACATTGTAGGACAGGAAGGAATTAATACCTACCCTCCTCTTCCTCAACATCACTCAGACTTTTATCTTCCTGAAACCCGGAGCTTGCGAAGCTCTCGCTGCTTGTGACACTATCTAGTCTTTGTTTCTTGCCTTGCTCCACGTCTGACTCCATTTTTTCTTTCTTAGGCTCCACGTGTAATGCTGCATCCTTTGAACAGACAAAGAAGGACACAGATGAAAGAGAGCTCTAGAGCCAAAATGGAGAAGATAGTCCCACAAGCTGGCAATCACCTGAGTTGGGAGAATGCCATTTTACAAAACAGATAGTAAATTAGCAGCAAAGGCTTTATGGTGGCCAGGCACCTGGCTACTCCGGGGATTCTGGAGTCTATGCTGCTCTTGGCTGGGTTTTTAGACAGCATCTTAGGTAGGATAAAGGAGTATTAATATCAGCTGGAACTCACTGAGAGCTTACTCTGTGTGAGCCAACATATTAAAATTTTAGGTACATTTTCTCATTTAATCTTTCCAACAATTCCATGAAATAGTTAGTTCTTGCTTATACATGAAGAAATAGGTTTAGAGAAGTCAAGTAATCAAAGTCACATGCAGCTAGTAAATGGCAAAGCTTGAACTCAGGTTTGGCCATTAACCACTTTTCCATTCCACGCACCAGCTTGGGAAAGGTGACATGAATGGTAGAAAAGCATCCCCAGTGAACTTGGGGTCTCACTTTGTAATCCCTATGAGGAGTAATAAGAGAGAGTGGCAGTTACCAATTTCTATGGTTTTCTTAGGAAAGGAGGGAACATGAACATTTTTTCCCTCCAATGAAAACAAAGATACAGTTAGAGCCTAACAGAGGTAGAAAAGACCTTTCATCCTGGACTGGCATCTAAGCCGTGGCGTGTAATCTGGCTCTTCCATTAGCCAGCGATGTGATATTAGGGAAATCACTTTACTTTTCTGAGTTTCATTTTCCTAATCTGAAAAACTCTATCACCTTATTATATTTTGACTCATAGAAAAATGAGTTGTTGGTCTGGGTGTTCATCTGGAACCAGAAAAGATTTTTATCACATTTAATAATCTAGCAACTGTGACAATCTAGAACCTTAGCACTCCCAGTGGCCTCATGATGGGACCATGTACCTAGGTTCAATTCTGCCAGATGGCAACACTGAAACAGGGCCGAGAGGGACGGGGTTTCAGTGGTGTCCCCTGATCTACCAGCACACTGTGACAGTGTTAGGATTAGCCAGGCTTCCTGTCCTTCCTAGGCTTTTCCTAGAAATGTCACAAAATAGGAGTGATCCTTCCACTAGAGGGTGCAGTGGGAGCAAGCAGAGGACAGAGGAGAGTGCTTCAGGAGGGACAGCTGACAAACTCTGAAAGTGTGGCAGGTACTAGGCTCCTGCCCCCCAAAAAGAGACCTTCCTGTGCTGCACGAGGGGAGGCAGGTCTCCAAGTGAGCAGCCACTGCCAGGTGACCTACCTGAGAGCTGGTAAAGAGTGTGTCCCTGAGGCAGTTAGACTTGATTCTGCTCAGTTGGGGACTGGAATTTTATTTTTTACAAGCCTCTCTCCAGGACAGAAGGCAGCAGAGAAAGAGTGCTGGCAAGGGTGTAGGGCAGCAAAGTGCTCCACCGGCCCACTCACAGCTCAGGCCCAGGACAGTGCTCTCTGGGCAGCCTTCTTCCTCACTTTCTCAGAAGTCTCAGCCTTGGGCATGTCTCCAAGGACCAGAACTCAAGCTCCCTCACCCTCTTCTTGCCTCTCAATCAATGGTATATTCAACTTTGCTTATTGGTAATTGTTTCTGTTAAATAAAGGTTGACTTACTGAACTTTTGGGACTCTGTCAGAACACAGTGAATTTATTTGGAAAACGAATGTCCCATATCTATTTAGTATTTTGGTTTTACCTTCACCTTCTCTTTATACTCCTTTAGGTTTCAAATATGAAATACAGCCATGTGTTTTCACATAACACTAGGCTCCACCAACAGGGAGGCAAATCATTAAATATAGCCAGAGAAGGAAGCAAACTCTTCAAAACAAAGGACGCACGAACCCAAATGTTCCATCCTGCCCTGATCCCTGGGGTATACTTCTTCCTGAAGCCAGTCCAGGATTTCAGGACTGAGGGGAGATTGCGCTGCTCTCAGCTCAGGGCACCACTTGCCTCTTCTTCTTGTGTTTTCCCCTCTCCTTATCCAGGGTAGTGTACAGAAAAAGCATTGGAAGGGGAGATAAGAGATCTGGGCACTTTCTTTCATATCTTGGTAGGTGTGTGTCCTTAAGCCAATTTGATTTTTCTGGGCACATCTATAATGTGAGAGTGTGAACTAGTTGGTCACAAAAATCCCGTTCAGCTTTAAGATTTAATTATGAGAGGACATGGTTTAAAATTGGGGAAAATATGTCCTTCCTTGCATATATGCTGCCAGTTTGGAAGAACACCTCTGTCTTTGGTTGGATCAAAGTTTAAGAGAGGAGAGACTTGGCCAGCTGTCTAGTGGTTCTTACTTATGTGCCACATAATGACTCTTGCCCATGTGACAAATGGGCACCATTCAAGGATTTTGGACACTTAATCTATTATATAGATCATACAGATCAGTGGCATTCAATTGGACTCACCCATTTTTTCTATCTCAGTGGGTCAATAATGATGATAGTTAACATTCATTGAGTGCTTAACTATATTTAACTCAACAATGAGTTCGGTTGTAGTACTTCCATTTAATAAATAAGAAACTGAAACTTAAAGAGAATGAATAACTTGCTCAAGGTCCCAGATCTCATGAATAGTAGAAACAGGATTTAAACAGTTAGTCTGAATGCAGAGTCCGAGTTCTTAACCACCACACTACATGGATTCATCACCAACACTGCTAATTATCAGTTAATAATGTCGAATCATTGTCTCCCAAGCTTCTTCAGACCAGAGAAGGATACAACGTTGGTGGGATGGGTCACACTGACCAAGTTTTATTAAACTCTTTTCTCCTCCATTCAATTATCTCTTTTGAACTTGGTTTGGCCCTAGCTGGTTTGGTTCAGTGGTTAGAGCGTCGGCCCTTGGACTGAAGGGTCCCAGGTTTGATTCTGGTGAATGGAATGTACCTCGGATGCAGGGTCGATCCCAGGCCCTGGTTGGGGTGCATATAGGAGGCAACCAATCAATGTTTCTCTCTCTGTCTTCTCCCCTTCCACTCTCTGAAAAGCAATGGAAAAATATCCTTGGGTGAGGATAAAAAACCACACACAAAAAAACCTTGGTTTACCTTCAGAACTTGGACCCTTGTGCTCTTTTTATTACATAGCTTTATTTTAGTGGATAAGGCTGGTTCAGTGCATGTGTAGTGGTGACTGGTGGTGAGGGTGTGGGGAAGGAAAGAAAATGATTTCTTGGGCTATTGTTGACTGTAAAGTCACTCGATTCATTGAGTCCTTAATTTCTCTAATTTTATTAGAGAAATTAATGGAGACAATTACACTTGCTATCATCTTTTAAACAACAAGTGACTAAGTGATTTGTGTGTGTCTGTGTACATCTGAGAAGAGAGAGGGAGGGGAAGAAGGAGAGAGAGAGCTAAAGTTATCAAGATGATCTGATAGGTATTTAGATAGATGGCTAGTAAATTTTAACCCTTAATTATTGCTGCATACAGTAGGATCAAATATTCTCTGTGCTATCCACAAAAAGAGTGTGACATATTAGCATGGAAGGAAATTTTTAAAAAGGAGGGAAAAGCAGACATTGAGTTTTAAGCTTAGTCATTAATGGAAAAAATATAGGTTTCTCATGCCTTATGTGGCTATAGCCTAAATGGAAAGTCATTGCTATCTTTAAAAACATCCAATTCCTTACCAGAAGGGGCTGCCAATTCCTTACCTTGTTGAGAAAGAATAAGTCTCGTTTGCTCTTGAGGTAGTTGGATAGATTTCCATATTTGCAGTACTCAACGATCACCATCAGAGGCCCTGCAGCCAAAACAACACATGCTCAGGACACCACCCGGGGCAGCCACCTGCCAGCCTTCAGTAGCCCGAGAAACCTCAAACCAACTTGTCTTTATATTAGTGGGGCCTAGGGATGCAACTTAGGGGAGTTTTTTCAATTAAAACATTCAAAAGGAATAGGAGACAATTGGGGGTTGAGAGTGGAGAGAAGCAGAAAAAAGAGAAAAGAGGAGAAAGAAAGAACTTTGAAGGGGGGTGGGGCCGATGCCAGGGCTCTACCTGTAACTGCCAGCCACCTTCTCTGCTGCTTAGCCAGACCCTAGGGAGTAGAGGGGCCTCAAGATATTATTGTCACTTCAACCCCAGCACTGTCAAGCAGCTCCTCCCTTCCAGTGCAGAAAATAGACTGGTTCTGTCCGTCCCGTCTGTCTCCAGCCAGCTGAGGGTGTCTGCACACAGTTTGCCTTGGGGCTTATAAGGGGCCGGCAAACTTTTGTAAAGGAGGGTAAATATTTTAGGCTTTGGAGGCCATACAGCTCAATCCTGCCTCTGTAGTGTGAAAAGCAGCCATAAACGACAATATAATCAAATGAGTGACTGTGCTCCAATAAAACTTTATGAACATATACATTTGAATTTCATATAATTCTCACGTCATATATTCTTCTTTTGAGTCTTCCCCCCAACTATTTAAAAAGGCCAAATTAAGCTCACAGGCTGACCCCATGGTTTGCAGAGTCCTGGCCAAAAGGAAGCAAGAGGGTTGGGAAGAAAAGAAAAAACCCAAGCAGCGAGTCGGTCCCGCGTGCGTGGTGCCCCGAAAGCTGCTTCGCCTCAGCGGGCGCCTGTACCTCTCAGGGCTTCCGCCACTGGTCGGGGCAGTACGGGACCCGCAGGGAAGAACAACTTCCGGTTCCGGGTCAAAGCGGGAGTGATCCCGGCGCTGCTCCAGGTGGCTGTTGCCAAGGGCACGCCGGGAGCCTCGGCTGCTCGGAGTCTCTGAGCCCAAGGGCACAGGCTCCCCAGTTCTTCCCGGCTCACAGAGGCCGGGCCCTGCTCAGGAGAGGGGTGTTCTGTGTCTGTCAGGGCTTTGCTGATTTAAAAGTGCATGTTAGAAATCGTGACAGCACCTCCTCTTCCCTCCAGGTTGCACAACGGGAAGCTGCTTCCACAGGTGGTGTCTCCCCACCACCCAAGAGGAGTCTACGATCTCGGCTGCCTGCCTGGGGTCCCGCATTCCTTGCCCTCAGGAGGGGCTCCACGCAGGAGCCCGCTACACCAAGCTCAGAGGCACAGACGGAGCGGGCTCTCTGATTAGCCCTGGTCAGTTTTGATGGTGACTGTGACAGAGCCGGAGTGTGACCAGAGCTGGGGTAAATGCACAGAAGGTTACACGTTTCCTTTGAAACTTCGCCCAGAGGAATGAGCGTTCCTGAAGACTTTCTCTCCTCCCCTACGGAAAGGTTAGTGCTTGGCTGTCCTTCTCTTTGGAACCTTTAAATTAATTGTACAGGGAAAGCATTTCTTGGATGGGACCCCCCTTTTATAAATGGAAAAACTGTTTCTTCTGGAACCATGGAGAGACCATTTTCCAGCAGGTGAGGGGGGCGGGGGTGGGGAGAAGCTGTATGTTGGAAACTCTGCTTTCTGCGTGTGAACCGGGAGATGGACCAGGGCCGTCCCTTCTCATTTACCTCCTTGCTTGGTGCAGGCGCCCAGCAGGTTGACTACATTCAGGTGGTGGCCAATGTGGGTCAAGATCTTGAGCTCCGTCATCAGAGCTTTGTACTCGCTGGCCGTGGCCCCCTCTGTGTGAGAAGCAAGGAAGAGTCAAGGCGACAGGACAATGAAGTTCTTTCCGCCGGAAGCGGCAGTCCTGCCCTCCATGTTTGTTGTGCTCAGCCTGTTGCTTCATTAACTTCCCACATTCTGCAGAAAGGCCGGGTCTCTAGACTGTTTTCATTACTTCCACCCTCCTGAGCCAACATCCTTTTGATTACAGTAAGGCCCAGAGTGGCGGTGGGGTTAGTCACTGCACGTTTCCTCTCCGTGGCCCTAGTCCTGCTCAGCAATGCGCTGACTCAGAGCGGCGCACCTTGTGAAAGGGCCTCTATCGGAACCAGGCACGGCGAGAACCTTCCAGGCAGGGATGTTCTTACCTCTTTTTCTCAATTTTCCCCTTTTTGAGGTGTTACAAAGAAGAGCACAAGAACCTGCAAGAGTGGAATGGCCACTTCTGTAAACATCTTTGCAATGTGTTATTTTCTCCCTGTAACCTTTCCACCCTGGAGTCCACAGGGTTATCTCAAGTTGTGAGGATCCATAAGCATCTGACTTCAATTTCATTCTCAGAGATAAACAACAGCAGTCTAAGAATTAGCAGTCTAAAGCCTAAATTAAGTTTGTTCTGTCTGTTTTTATTGGTTGATTTCTAAGGCATTTAAATATTTTAAGTTATTTTTAGAAATAAAAAAGCCATATAATGTTGCTGTAAAATATTTCAACAGTATTATGTATATAGAGTAAAAAGTGAAAGCCACTCCAGCCCACTTTAACTCTGTAGAAGTAACCACTGTTAATCTTTTAGAATTTCAGATCTTTCAAAGGTATTTTTTTAATTTACATAAATGAGTGATACATAAATGGGATGAGATATATGTATAATTTGTTTTTCTTCCTTTTTAATATGTCAGAGACTCTTTAATTGGTTTATGGCATTCCTAACATTTAGATTGTCTACAGTTTTTTGTTTTTGCCATTACAAATAATGCTGTAATAGACAGCCTGTAATCTTTGTACACATGTGCAAGCATTCAGTAAGATAATCCTGGAATGGGTCAAAGGATGTGCATTTAACATTGTGGTAGATACCAACATGGTATTTCATAAGCACAAATCATTTTTTAATAATAACTAGATAAACTTTGGAAGCCTCCCAATGAGGCTGTGATTGGCTCACAGAAGATTCTTAACAAATATTTGTTAGCTAAATAAACAATGTGATTACTTTTCTCATTTAAGACATGGGCACAAGACCCCAAAAGGTTAAAGGTTTTGCTTAAGGGCACTTTAAAAGAGCTTCTGTCTCATGGCCTTTGTTTGACGTTCTGCCTTTCCAGTTTTTCCTAGAAACAGATGGCCAACCAATTTAAAAACAAGAAAGCTGAATGAAAATGGTTTTTAGGAATTTTGTACAGTGGATGATTTGGCAGTCTTTTCCAACCAAGGCTGGTGGCTTAAAAAAGATAAGCATTTATAAAGATATTACGAGCACTATTTCTGTATTACAAAGAGTAGATTCTTTGGGCCTTTACAAACTCTCAGCTCAGAATTTCCCTCCTCAAACTCATCAATCCCTTCGTGCATTTATACCCCTTTAGCACAGCCCACTTGCCTCTCCCAGAGACAGAGTGTGGTAGTAAGCAGGGAAACGGTACCAGCTGAGGAAGCAGATGCTTCCAGATTTAATTTGCGTATCTCAAGGTTGGACACTAGATTGCCTCCAGAACACAGGCCAGGATCAATTTCAGGATTTTGGAACGATGAGCCGTTCCCAGGAGGCGGTCAGCACCTCTTTGGTAGCACGGTGGTGTGGGGGAAAGAGCACTGCCCTCGAAGCTACAAGACTTGCACGCAAACTCTTACACTGGGGAGCTGTGTGGCCTTGCAGAGGCTATTGAATATTTCTGGGCCTACTTCTTCATTTGCAAACTGGAATACTATCTACCTCACAAGGCTGTAGAGAGAAAAATAAGAAAAATGATTTCAAGTGGTTCAACCTAATATATTAAAGTACTTAGTCTGGTGCTTTCTCACATAGAAGACATGTTGATGCCTCTTGTCTTCAGAATCTGGGGTGAGAGTGTGGAGAGTGGTGTGTGCAGTGGAGATATTCTCACAGAAATGCCTCCATTGTCTGGGTAGTCCGCCTTGAACAGAAGTTCTGACTTGTGGATGCAAAACTCCTTTCCTGGCTACTTTCAGAGTAGAACTGTCAGATTCTTTGTAGAGTTTTATCAAAGCTTTCCTTTGAAAAGGACAGCCTTTTGAGGTGGAAAATGCCTCTACATGATACTTTGGCAATGATGGTCAGCGCTGGGAGAAGATAAGGAGCTTTGAAGTCTCCCTAAGCAAATGGCCCTTTTTCTCCTAAAGCTTTTGCTAGGTACCTGCTTAGCTGGTTGCATAGCTTCCTGTGTCTCAAAATCCCCTGTCAATATATTGGAGACTTTGGAAAGCTGAAAACTGCCCTTTGGGATTTTAGTTTCTTTTGGTTTGGGGACCTTAAAATGCATTGAAGTAAAATGAAAATTCCATCATAAATGAGGAAATGAATTAGTTTTTAAACTTTAAAGGACCTATGAGTTGTGATTTGTTTGGTTTACATAATTTTCACTTTCAGTCTGTCTTATGGCAATGGTCATACATCCCTATGTGATTTGGCACTTCACACTAGAAAGATAATTTGTTGTTTTTAACTTCTAAACAGAAAAAGGTTTATGGTTGGGACTTGACAGTATTAATTAGTTTAGGGTCTTGGTCATCTCACTTGTTTTAGTTTCATAGTTTTACCTTATAGTTAGGTCAAGCCCCAGCTAAGCCTTTGGGATTTATGATGTACAGCTGAATTCCCATTATAATGTCATAGTGGATCATTTCAAAAAATTTTGAACCTGTGGTTACCATGGCTTAAGTCCCTGAGAGTCTAGATGTGGTAGGAGAAATATCTTCTAGGAGACAGAAATTGTCTTCCCATGGATGATGTTGATTGTTTCATTTACAAGGTTTATTCTGAACTCTCTCTGGCCTAATTGAAAACTCCTAAAGTCAAGGAGCTTCTAACAGTAGAAGAAGGTTGTATGACCAGAGCAGAATTAGCTTGTATCTGTTCCTAGGCCACATCCAACTTATAGCAACATTTAGGAACTGTAATAGGGTCAGTTGAAAGCCAAACTACAGTGTTCATACCTTTTAGCATTTTTACAGCCACAGTCCGGCATGTGGGTGATTTCTTAATGCCAAATGCAGATGCTTGTACCACTTTTCCAAAAGCCCCTCTTCCAAGTGATTTCCCTATAATGAAAAGAATACATTGATTTGTTTGTCAAGCCAGTAGGACGAGTTTAAGTCTTTTTCAGGAAGGAAAGTGACATTTTCCCTATGTGTATATGTGAGGCACATGTAGCTTTGAATGGAATCTCTAATGAACTGACCCCAAAAGAGTCAAAGTAAGGGACATTTCTGGAGTATCTTCTTTCCAACTCTTCACTGTGCTTCTGAGGCACCCTCATTCTTCACAGCTATGCTGGGCCCCTAGAAGGCCTTTGGTTCATGCAGACGGCCAGTTTCCCTTTCACAAAATCCTCCTGGAAGGGAGAGGCCACCAAATCCTGGGTAGTCCCTTCCATTGTTTAATAACATCATTAACAAGAATGTTTCCCTGTGTTTAACCCAGGCCACTTTTCTTGGCACTTAGGGTCATTTCTTCTGATCTATTTTCAGCAGAAAGGGAGAAACAGAATGGTAGTTATTGCTGTTGGTTACAAGAATGCTTCATAGATAAAACAAACCCCACTGCCCTGGCCGGTGTGGCTCAGTTGGTTGAGCGTTGTCCCATGCACTAAAAGGTCGCCGGTTTGATTCCTAGTCAGGGCACATGTGAAGGTTGCAGACTTGATCCCCAGTTGGAGTGTGTGCTGGAGGCAACTCATCCGTTTCTCTCTCACATTGATGTTTCTCTCTCTCTCCCTCTGCCTTCCTCTCTTTCTAAAATCAATAAAATAAAATAAAACATTAAAAAAAACCCACTAACTCATTTCTCTGACTCCTTTACCAGGCAAAATAGTACCAGTATTTCTAACGTCTTCATGTTCAGCACATGAGCCTATCAACCACTGGGAGTAATTTGTTTCAGCCACAGAATGGTGGTTGCCAAATGCAATAACAAAGCAAGGGTTCTTTCATGGCACCCATTATGTTGCACTATAATGACTATTCACATGTTTCTTTCCTCACCCTTGCATGAGACAACTTGATTGAGAGGAGCAATGACCATGTCTGAATCTAGCCTAGTACCTGGTGCATGGGTCTGCTGTATATTAGTGCAGAATGAACAGTAGCATGTGGGAATTTGTGAGATACTCAAAGCAAGTCTCATACATCCTGGGTAACTAGAGGGACCCATGAGATGGAAACCTTGAGAGTGATGCTCTGTGAGGAAGGCATCCCCTGGAAAACCTTGGCTACCTTTATATTAGGGGACTTCCTTTTGAACCATTAGGAAGTAGGTAGCTAAATAGAACCTAGAGAAATAGTACACCTCAAGCATGATATGGCAAAAGCAGTGAGCCAAAGAAGTCACTCTTACTTGGTTCTGGGGGGAAGAGCTAAGAAAATGCCTCTGGTCAAAAGTTAAGTCCCAGTAGTTAGAGTGTTGATTTAACACAACACCTCCTCTCTGAACCAAGTCCTCATTCTGAGACTGTTCTGATAACAAGCCTTCAGTTGGCCCTCCGTCCCTCCCTCCCTCCCTCCCTCCCTCATACTCCAATCCCTTCCCCCAAAGGATATAGTTGTTTGATGTTTTTTTAAGATTCTTGTAAAGTTTATATCCAGGCTTTTCTGCTTTTTCATCATATTAGAACCTTTATACTTTCATGCACAACTACTCAGTAACAAAGATGTCTTCACCCTGCCTCTGCTTCATATCTTCCATTACCAACCCCACTAGGCATCCAGTTAGGACATGGGAAGAGTTCAGTTACCAACAGAATCATACGAGCCTCTCTGTAGTGTTCTCTGCATCTATCTTATGGGGATGCACTCTGCATCAGGAGGGGAACACTGGTGACATCATATGCCTTTCCTGTGGTCACACATGTGCCTGTAGTGACTGACCGAGATTGTTCCTACCAGAGCACACGCCACGGGGTGCAATGTAGTCAGTGCTTCCTTCAGATTAAATTGTCCAAGATATAGACCAGCATGGGGAATGTTGGTTTAAATAGAAGAGCCTTGAGTGGCCCCTGAAGGTGCTGGATGTGGAGATCATGTATGGAAAGGGCACTGGCAGATACCTTCTCCAGACGTGTGAAAGATGATGTATTTGGTCGCAGACTATTCCTTGCTTTTTTAGAGTAAAAGAATGACATTTTGCTTTTGAAGTGCCTTCTACCATCTAATATGAAAAGTGTCCTGAGCCTGAGAAATAGTAAGATAATCTCTGTTTTGGGACACCTCTCCACATACTGCAGACTCTCGCTTGTTTGGGGCAGATGGAATCGTTTTCTTTCAGCACTTGAGTCCCCATGCATTCCCTTCTTAGCCATCACAACACACTTTGTTATAACCAGTGTTTGGGGACTTTGCTTCTATCAGCGATAATCCATTCATTCTCACTTAGCTTCCCTCAGTCTTTTCCTTTATTCTCTTGGAAGCTGACTGCTGCCTCACAAAACAGCATGAAATTAGCATGGGCTTTTGAATCATCTGAGGCACTGGAGTCCTTCTGCAGACCCACAGTTCCAGTTCCGGGGAGCCCAGTCACAGAGGACTTAACCTGGCTTGATCCTCCTTTCCCCTTAAAATCTTCCTTGGTGTTACCTAAAGGCCACACACTAGCTTGGAAAAGTGCTAGGTCACTGTCATACAATGAAAGGATATTGGAATTTCTCCCAACAACGACTGGCCCGGGTCCCTGGGATGCTCTAGGGACAGTGCATAGCAGCATGCGGCCGAGCCCTGCTCTGGCACCCAGGGCCAGTCTTACAAAGGGGCAGTACCAGCCCCAGGCACCATCCACCTGCCAATTTCCAGACTCCCTATGTTATTTCCCATATTCACTAATTATGACTTTATTTTCCAAAGGTGCAATGTCGTACATTTATAAATTTATAGGAGGGGAATTCTCTCTGAGGTTTAATGAGGAATCACTAACAAAATAGGTTTCTTTAGGTATTGGATTTCAGGAATTTCAATGGTAGCAACACCTTTAACCCAGACTCCAATTGTATCTATCAGGTACTGTAAACCTGACTTCTCTCACCAAGGCTGAGAGAAACCCACAGAGTGCAGACAGCTGAGATCAGAAGCAGCTTGGTCTGTGCTTTTCTCTACATTTATAACCCCTCTGTAACTCTGCCCATCAAACCTGCCTTTTTCCATCCATCCAGACATAATCTTGGTTACTTTCACTTGCCAGGCACTGCTTCAGATTTCTTTTTGTCATTTATTTGGCTAAAAAACAAAGACACCTTGGGCCTCTTTGCTCCCAAGTTAGTAGGAGGAGCATTTCTCTGGCTCTTGCAGCCACACTCTGCATTGAGACTGTTAGCTGACTAGCTATACACTTCCTCTTACCCATCAAAGACACTCACATGTACACTAGCCAAATCATAGCATCTGGCAACTGGGAAGGAAAAGAACCATGAGAAAGATCTTCAACGGGGAGAATCTCCTGAAATGGGATTATCTAAACCCACAGAGCCCCAGGGGAATTCCGGTAGAAGGACTGGCAATCTCCCTCGATGAGTTATGGATCACAGTGACACTAGGCCAAGGAATGAAGAAATGGGAGGAAAGCTCATGTGTCATACCCTGGAAAGAGCATATTTGATTGTGACTAATAATTCTGGAAAGCAATGTGGCCTGAGAATGGCTTATGGTTGTGGGAAAATTATCCCATATTCCGTGCCAAGGTCGCTGAAGGGGCTGGGCTAGCTGCCATATATAGACTTGCAGAAGGAACTCATCTAGTGTGCCACCTGCCCTTAACTACTCTAAATTTGGTTGATTTCTTTTTTCTGTCAGCAGCCATTATTGGCTTTATCTGTGTCTCCAGCTTTTTACTGATTTCTAATTTTCTTCCCCAAGCCAAACAGAACATACTCTTCGGGCCAAGTACTCTTTCTCATGTAGGCAGAAATGTAAGTGGAATCATTTTAAGGCCCAAGACAATGAGAAAAGCCATTTTTCCCTCTTGTCACCTCACACCTCCACCTTCATCCGTATAGTCTGGGGATGGGGGAAGAGGAAGCGGTGCCGTTGAATTTGGACTAACAGGCTCTTTATACCCAGAGTGACAAGCTCTGGGAACACTGGATGCATGTTCTCTTTTCCTAGTTCCAGCTACCCTGGCATAGATAGCAGTGAGTGGAAAACTTTCAGACACCACAGTCTAAGTATTTTGGGTGGGAGTAATTGAGGCTCTCATTGTTTTGTAACAACTGGACTGGAAATTAGTTTTCACTGTGATGTCTAAGCTAGAGGAACTTGGGGGTAAGCTGAGGGAAAGCACATTTGCCTGGTGTTTACAGCATCTGTATTACCTGGAAAATAACAGTCCTTGCTCTTCAAAAGTGAAACTTAAGTGACCCCCTAGAATTTTCTTCTCTGTCTGGACATTTTGAATACCCAGGGAAATTGAAAGTATATAATTGGTGGATCTGTGCGGAGCAGTGTTTGATTCACAACCTCGAAGAGTACTAGCTCTTTCACCGAGTGATTTTACTGTTCCTCATCATCCTGAATTGTGTTCCAGGTCATAAATTTCTAACTCAAAAATGTCATTATTTAAGAGTGCCTGTACTTGTAAGGCTCCTGATGGAACTAATCTCCTCTCCTTTCCCTTCACTTACCTATTTTTAAGGCGATTTCCTTAGAGGGAAGAGACTTAAATACCTTTGTGTCTCCTGCTCAGAGAAGGGCTTGGTAACTGTTGGAAGAATGAACAGGTGCTCCTTGTCCCTGAACTGTCCTGTCAGCATTCTCACAGACTCATACACCTCTGTGTACATCTCCCTTGCTCGGCTGTGAACTGCCAGAGGGTGGAATCCTGAGTCTAGCCTACTTTTGCATTCTTCAACACAGTCTTTTGTATGTAATAGGTGCTCAGTATGAGTTTAGGAACCTGTTGAACAAATACATTACCCAGTTTAAGTCTCTCCCGAGCAAACTCCCACTTGCTGGCATCATATGGGAGCCGCTCACACTGCTCATCCAGGGGAACTTCGTCTGGGTCCATTATAATTGATAGGTAGTCAGTCTTTATTTCAGAAGAAGACTGAGAAAGAAAGATATCTCAAAGTCATCAATGAAGAAACAACTTTAAAACCCCCTGATATCCAATTAAAACACTATCTGCTGCTATTTTGGTTCATTTGGTTAAAACCATATGGTTGGGTACAGAAAAGTACCCCTTGGCATACACATGTGCACATCACACTTGAGCATACGATGTCTATGAAACAGCCCTTGCTGTTCCAGCCCTCCATTGCTGTAGTACCATTACAGATAAAATGCCCTCAGATTCTCCAGCAACCTTATTGCTTATTCTTAAACAATTAGAATATGATAGTTCTCTAAAAAATGGAAAGCATTTAAATAAAATCACTCCACACAATGACTAAAAATAGCTTTCCATGGCCATTCTGTGTAAGCAAGAACACACATTACAGATGGGCTGACAGTGGGGCCCATGATTGTGGCTTTTCTACATTTGTAAGAAAGGCCAGAGGTGGCAAAGAAAGCACAGGGTCCCTTCCTGGGACAGCCTAGAGGCACATTTCATATGAAGTGTTTAAATATACTCAGAATGCCTGGCCACTTAGCTACTGCGGCTGCCTGAAAAGTCTATAGAGTCCATCAGTAAGAGCAGAATAGGATTTGCCTTCAGTAAGAAATAGAAGTTCATTATTTCAAACACCAAGGAGTAAGACACATAGCAACATTCCTTCCAAGTTCCTGACCATAGGCCGACATCTGCCTTTAAGTGCTTGTTTTATCTTAGTAATGCAAATCTAGCCCAGAAAATACCCTTTATTTCAGATCATAAATAACTGGATTTACATTTAGTGTCTAGATTCATTTCCATGGGTGTATTTCCTGTTAGTTAATTGTAGAATTTACTGCATCTCTGTGGGCAGGACAGAAAGGAAGTATGTTACCCATATAAGGTGGGTTTTGATAACTCTTGCCAGAGTTATGTAAACTTCATTTAAATGAGTTTTAGGGTCCTTCCTGTCAGTGCCTTTCCCTCAACCAGATCAGAGTTCAGTAGAGAAGACAACCTCTCCATACTCACCATTTCACACCCACCCACATTCTTCAGCCCTTACTCACCCTGTTCTGGGCTGTCACAACTCACCTCATCCATCACTTGCAATCAGTCTCTTTCTCACAAAAATTATCACTAAAATGTGTGACAAATAGCTCAAGGCAGAAAGATTTGCCTGGCCTCCATAAAGAATGGATAACAGAAAGATAGGGAGCACGTTTGTCACAGACTGCATTTGCCCCTGGTGTTAGACTGCACGGGCCCAGCCTGTCAGACACTGGCGAGTCAGTAAGACCATAGAGGAGTAAAAATTCCTATGACAGGGTGCAGGGTGTTCCTTAGAGAAGCTGCTGGAGTCGGTTTTATGACTAAACTTTTCAATGTCCAACACAGCCAAGGCTATGAGAAGCAATCTCCAGTCTTCAGAGAGCATAGGATTGCTGAGACTGGCAGGGGACAGCTTGAGTTCTGTAGGATGCTAGCAGGGGTTGGCAGTGGTGTGATAGACGCTGGGGAGCAGGCAATGGAAGACAATCTCCCCACGTGGCACCTGTGGAATTTTATGGTTTTTTCTCAATAAGGCAGATTAGAGGAAACACTAGGGGAAAAACACACAAAAAAATCTTAAGTAAGGGCTTTGAGGAGAGTATGATAGTAGAATCTTAGTTGACAAATATTTACTCTTTTAATTGACATTAAAACTGAGCAGCTACTAGGTACTTGTCATGAAAATTGCACAGCTAAGCGCTTCAGAGCCCAGACTTTGAGGCTGATGCCTGGATCTGAAGCAAGCTCAACTTTGACTAGCACATAACAATGGGCAAACTGCTTAACCTTTCCAAGCCTAGTCTCCCTTATCTGTAAAATAGTGATAATGGTGGCTCTTATCTCATAGGGTTGATGTGAATATCAAATGAAATAATCCATGTAAAGCTGTTAAAACAGGGCCTGGTGTACAGTTAAGCATCAATAAATGCCGTCTGTAATTATAACACGCAGGGTGGAGATAAAAACATTAAGTCTCTATCAGTGAGGAATTTGCACTGCCAGAGTAGCCACGTGGAGATAGTTTTTGATGCCTTTTCCCTTTTGCCTTCCACAACCAATCACTCATCAGATTTCATAGGCATTCTCTTACTTGCTCTCATCCTTTCTTATTGACATCAAAATTTCATAGATCTTTTTAGAAATACAAGAGATCCACTCAATTTAGTCCCCCAAGTTGCCTTTCCAGTGTTATTTTCACTCTGTTCCTATAGGCAAAGTAGCTGGACTCCTTCCCTAATCTGGGGAGTGGGAAGGAGGGGAAGGGTGCTGTGTTTTTCTGCTTCTTTGCTTCCAGCCACGACCTTTAAAGTCTGTCTCTACACTTTTCTTTCTCCGAAGTTGTTTCTCCCGCTCTCCTCTTTTGAACTCCTATAGTCTCCGTACCTCCCTCATAGATTTGGCAAGTTTTTCTTTTGTTAGATCCCTTTCCCAATATGATGTGTCTCCTGTTCTAAATGTGATTGTTTGACCTGTTCCTTCTAAAGCGGTGGCCTGAATTGTCCTGTCTCAACCAGGCGCGCCATATAGCAAAAACCCAATGTTGCGTATTCATTTTAGAGGATGGCTGCTGGCCTTGCCTCTCATACTAACACTGTCAAGTACACATTATTGGTTTTGAATATCCAGTCTTAAGGTCAAACAACCTGGCTTCAGAACTCAGCTGCAACTCTAGTGACTTTGGACAAGTTGCTTTAATTCCCTGAGCCTCAGTTTCCCTCTCTATAAAATGGTAATAGTAATACATTTACCTCTACATTTTTTGAAGGATTAACTGAGATGCTACAGAAAGAGCTTCCTGCAGGCGTGGTACATTAATAAGGGCTAAAAAATTTCTAGACACTGAGTGGGCTTCTTTGGCACATTTCTCAATTTTTCTTGATTTTGCCTCCTAAATATCTCTTGGCTCTGATCATTTAGACTGAGCTATCATCATTTCTACCTTGGACTACTGTCAAGTCTTCTGCTAGGTGCCGCCTGGCCCATTCTCCTCGCAGCAGCCAAAATAATCTTTGCAAACACAAATTTCTCACACTTATAATTGCCTACCTTTGCTCCACATCCCTTCTCCCTGTCCCAAGACTTCCTGTTGCTTCTAGAAGACAGACTAAATTCCTTCCTATAGCCTAAAGCCCTGCCTGGTCAGGCATCGCAGCCTTTCCTCTCCTCTCCTGCTGCACTTCATGCCTTGTTTCCCCCACTGTGACCACACTGGCCTTCTGTCAGCCACTCATTGTCATGGTGTCCCTCTGCCTTGCCCCAGCCTCATACATGCTCCTCTCTGCCTGCAACTCTTTCCCCTCCTTCTTTGCCTGACCACCCCTCTTATGCATTTTTTAGTCAACTCACTATAGTTATACTTGGTATTTGTCTGTGTACTTGATTAAGGCCCTAGACTGCACACAGCAGATTTGCTCTCCACTGGCTTGGCACTCTGCATAGAGCAGGCACACAGTAAATATTTGAGGCATAAATGAATGAATGAGTGTTGGCTCTTTCCCCATTAAACTTCAAAGAAGCAAGTCATGCTATAGGCAGAATTATAGAAACCTGATGTCCTGAATTCCAGCCTGAACCCCGCTAAAGAACTGAATCTGATCATGGGCTTAGTGAGTTGGGCAAAGCATTGCATGTCTTTGTGAGAGAGTCAGAGATGGGCCTTTCTTTTTCTTTTTTCTTTTTGTTTCTTAGCAGAGAATAAGGCTTCATAGGTCTCATGTTGAATTTAAAGACTTTATTACATATTTTTATATCAAAAATATCCTCTCTGTTCCTGGGAAATATTCATCTGTCCATTGCTCTAGCTTTTCTTTTGAATACCCCACTTTATGATGGAGAGACACTCTAGTGATTCATTTTCCAGTGTTCACCAGGTCAGAGGTAGGAACCAGAGGTAAGGGGAAGAAGAGGGTCTAACATTTGTTTAATGCCTGGTTCAGATATCAGGTGAGCATTTTAGAATAGTATGTAAAAAGGAGCACAGAATTTATCTGAAATGTTCTTACCCTTTTCAGTTTTCGGATAAAGAGAGTTAATAGGAGCCAGAAGAGGGTTGCAGCCACACAGGTGCACGTCAGAGTGATCAGCTCCAGATTTGACTTGTCAGAGGTTCCTGGAAAGACAAAAACACCAAGATGGTGCTAAACAACAGCTCTCAAACTCAGGGTCTTTGTGATTTTATGAAAGAGGTCCCGTGCTCCTAAATGTTCATCATGGCAAAAGCAATCTGTGGGCACAAGAATTAGTGTCTGGGACAGATCTTCCCTTTCCTTCAGATTCAGGCAGGGCCACGATATTACATAATAAACTCACACATCAATTCAAAGTCTTTCCAGAAATTTTGCTGTTGAGTTTGCAAACTTCATAATCCCAGAAATAGCTAATTAAAAATCAGAGGAGAAATTAAAAATGGGAAAAAATTACGGCAGGAACAAAAGCCCATTAAAGTGCTAATTCTGGACTATGTTAAATCTCCCTAATGGGTTTTAGAGGAAATTCTAAAGAAAAAGAAGAAAATTACATAAAAGGGCTCCTTTGGGACTCACAAAATTCTTCAAAGTAGATTTTAAAAATAAAAATAAAACTCAAGGACTGTCACAATTGCCTGCTCACTCCTTGAGGAACAGCCAGGCCAAATCACCCACATCATGCTCCCACGTCTTAGGCTCTATTTCTGACCTTTTCAGCAGTCAGCCTGCAGGGGATGAGGTGAGAAGAGGCAACTGCTGGAGTGGGATTCTTCCCAATCACCTCATTTCCCAGAATCACAGAGATGAAAAGCTGAGCACTGTTCCCCCATGACCAAAAAGAAAAAACCCAAAGTATTCAAGAGAAACCTCCAGAGAGGAAACTCTGGGATTTGTAAAGTAATGCCCCAGTGGGCCAGAATAGTGGTTCACTACTTACTGACTCCAGTGGACAGTTTCCAAGGACTTTCTAAAGCAATGCCCTTGTCCCTTAATGTCATTAAAAGGTGACAGAGGCTTAGTATTAGGTTAGGCCAAGAATAAGTGAAACTTGCTCTTTTCAGAAATGATGGTGTGGATGGTATAATTTATTGAGCACTTATGTGCCAAGCCCTCATAACCACCCTAGGAAGTAGGTGGCAATAGTATCCCCATTTCATAGATGTGTATGTAATCTTATTGGTTCTTTGTTTCAATTCAACAAAGATGTATTGAGTCCTACCACAGGCAAGGGTCCAGGCTGGAGGAGATAGGAAGATGAATGAGGGAAAGTTGTCCCTCTCCAGGCATTCACAAACCAAACAACAGACTTAAGGCAAATACAAAGAAATTAGATAAAAAGAGTATCTGAGGTTGAGGGAATCTAACACTTTTTTGAAGAGGCGACATTTGAAATTGATTTTACCTAAAGAGATGAAGACAGGAGAGGGCATTATAAGGCAGAGGGAACAGTATGAGTTAAGACCCAGAATTGGGAAGTGATAGGGGGTGGAAGGCAGTATAATGCAAGATCAAGGACAGGACCAGACCACAGAGCATCTGAGCATCTGTGTGAAAGTTCTCTGCCCTGGATAATGGCAAATACACAAGCTAGAAACCTGAGCCGCACCTCCTCTCTTATCCATTCAGCCACCAAGTACATATACTTCCTGTAGGACAGCGTCCCTCTAGCGTATCTTTTAGTTTAGAGGGGAAACTGGCACTTTCTCTCTTTACAGTCCATCACAAGGTCTAGCCAATAACTAGCTGTTATTGTTGTAATTAGTTAGTTAATATCAATAAAGGAAGAGATCAAAGGGAGAGTCAGGCATTGTTGAGCATATTCAGCTGGGAAGCATAAGCCTGTTTGTTTCACCAGGAAGCCACAGCTTCACAACCCAGGGAACTACAGCACTGTCCTTCCAAGGGGATTAACACTCCGCCGTTCCCCCCTCCAGTACTGGATTGTTGGGGGCTTTGGGGGGAGATAGGCACATGCACAGTAGAAGTCATGGTGGCACAGGGGAGGTTTTTGCCTGTAACTGTAGCCTGGGGAACAATGGATTGGTGAGGGGGTGGACTCCATCAGAAGCATAGGAAATCTTGGAGAGTTAACTGGCTGGTTTGAAGAACCTCCTTGTTAAAAATCCCCAGGCAGAGAGTTCTCTCTTGCTCCCCTTCTCTCTTGCTCCGTGACCTGCACTTGCCTGTGTGCTTGCCTATTCTCTCCATGTGGACCCTACACACAATGAACCACAGCTGGGAACACAAGCTAAGCTAGCCAGATGCTGGACTGGACTGTACTTTAATATGGAGCAGAAACTATAGACAGTGGGCTTAATTCTGGCCCTGCTGGAGACACCGTTGGACTTCTTCCATGGCTAGACAGACAGAGATGGGACCTTGGAGGGGACCCCCCTTAATTTTACATTCTCAATAAAGCTTTCCCCAAACCCCATCCTCCCATGGGGATCTCAGAAAATTCTTTTCCTTGTGGCACCCCAAGAACTCCACTTCCATAACAACTGGGCTTCCTATAACACTTTCATGGCTCATGAAATTACCACCCCATCCTTCCTCATAATCATTGCCTAAATCAAGGCCTCATCAGTTCTCACCTGGCCATCTGTATTAGCTTCCTAACCAACCTTGACTCCCTCCAGCCTCTCCTCTATTCTGTAGCCAGAGTGATCTGCTCAAATCACAAATTTAATCCTATTGCTCCTCTGTCTATGTTCCATCTTTGCCACCCTTCTCTTCGCCCCCCACCTCATCACTGTCAGGATAAAAAAATCATTAGATCTTATATGCCTTTTCTATCTCTTCAGCTTCATCTCCTGCTATCCTCCCACTTGTTACAGTCACATCAAAATACTTGTAGTTTCTTAGATATTCAGCCCTTCTGCACCTCTATGCTATGGCCTTTGCTGTTTCTCTACCAGAATGTAAGCTTCCTGGAGGCTGAGGCCATATCCCCACTCATCAGATTGGGCGAAATAGTGGATAAATTATGCTTTGTCTCCAAAGAGTTTCGTGTAGTTTTTATTTATTTTTATTTTTTATTTATTTTTTAATCGTGTAGCTTTTAAAGCATTCAGGGTCAAATTCCTATTCATGTGTGTTAATCCAATAAATATAGGCACACCACCTATGTCCCAGGTTCTGTTCTAGGTGCTGGTGTATAATGGTAAATGAAAGGGTGTGGTCTGGAGCTCACAGTCTGGTGTTCAAATCTGAACTGAAAAGTATGTTCAGAGTTCAGAGTGAAGCAGCAGACTGTAGGAGTGTGGTTTTCTGGTTCACTGCTACCTCTCTGGTGTTTAGAAGAAGAGTACCTGGCACACAATAGGCATCCTGCAAATATTGGTTGAGTGAATGAATGAATTTGGCTTCATTTGCTGCTTTGTCAGCTTGTGGTTTGTTTCCCTGAACCGAATGAAATTGAGAACAACCTCCTTGAAGAAGTTTCAAAGTATGATCATATTGTTCTCAGTATGCATCGTCTCCATGGGAAGACTGTAAGCTCAAGTTAATATAAGTTTAGATTTCAGTCCCCACAGTGAGAGGTCTGATGTTGCCTTGCTGTGTACACACACACACACACACACATACACACATTGCTTATGCTGCAAATAAGTTTTGTGGAATCTGATTGGGACCTGCTGAGGGCACAGTGCACTTTGGCTGTTGGAGATGCTGATAGCATCTTGAGAGGAGGCATGTCTGCATAAAACCTCTGCAGATGCCTCCTGCATGAGTGCCCTGGGAGAGGCCCCCTCACATTGTGGGAATGTTCCCACTGCATTCCAAGGGGCAGGAAGTTGACCCCCAAAGTAATTCCACAGTCCTTACTCAGGCAAAATTCCTCATGTGTTTGTGTGCACTACAGATTTAAAGAATCAACTCATGAAAATCATCTTCAAGATGAACATTTATTAGAAAAGAAAGATCTATTTAATGCATTCCTGCTTAGTGAATACAAAATAAGAATTATACAATATGTAATGTAGTATCCGTGCTCTATCTCTACTTCATTTTATAGCTTGGTCTCTGTCTTTATTTGGAAAGTAACCATCAGGATGACCTTAGGCTGGGTAGACTGAATTATGTCAGCAACATCTTTTCCTATACAGCTCTTAGATGTTTTCTCAGAGGTCAAACATCCACACACTGGCCTGACTAGACCCAGCTTCAACTTGCTGGTGACAGCTGATGAGTTCAGTGCATGAAATAGCCCAGCTGCACATGGCAGGGGAAAGAAGGCCAGCAGAAATGTGGGTGGAATTTGACATGACTAGGAACTAGCACAGGGTCTCAGGGACATGACTCGCATGTGATGTGTGGTTCCAAATTGGTGTAATTTTTCTAAGGCTTATTGCAATATTAAAATTGACCTTCTACTATTTGTGAAGCTTTTTAGGAATCTATGTACACCAATTTGGAACCCCTCTTAATGACAGTAATGTATGAAAGTACGGTATTAGAATTAAATTTGAAGTACGTTTTCAAGAGTAATTTTAGGTAAGGATATTTAAAATTGCTTGTAAGTGTCATCAGTTCTATAGCACACTTTTAGTGCAGCAAGTTAAATCCTTAGGTCATATAGGAATTTTGTGGTTTGGAATACCATTTGGGTGACTAAGAAAACGATAATACAGAATGTTTTGTTGCAGTGGGATTTGGTTTATCATATTAACAAATAATGATGTTAACTAATATTTTTAAAATTTCTATTATATGCCAGATACTGTTTTAAATATGCTGATCCTTATAACAACCCTATATGGTTGGATTACCATTATTAACATCCACTTTGTAGATGAGCAAACTGAAGCACCAGGAAGGCAACTAATTTGCCCAAGGTTACACAGCTCATAAGAAGTGATGCACCTTGCTTTAGAGTGGGTCTTCTCCCCACCAGGCTCTGCTGCCTCGGAGCTGAGAGGCAACAGTGCAGACTGGTTAAACGTGGATCCAGTTCTCAGCTCTCCTGTCTCCTAGCTTAGTAATTCTGGACAGAGTCCTAAACCCCTCTGAACCTCAGATTCTCACTTGTAAATAGGAAAAAATCCTCATTAGATTATTGCAAAAGTTAAGGAGGTTAATGCACGTTATGTGCTTTAAAAAGTTCACTGCATGTTCAATGAGCATGAGATATTATAACTGAATTAACTCCATCACCATCTTTTGAATTCTTGATCAAGGCCAGCTTTATGTCATTGTAGATTTGCAGTCCAAAGGCAGCCATATCCCGTACCCCAGCCCTCCTGTGTAAAATTAGTGGGCAGCCAATTCAGCTCTCTGTTTTGACCACTGTTCTCTTCTTGGGAAACCCTTTTGAATTGCCTACATCCATGAGAGGTGTAACATCAGTCACCAACATCATCATGTGAATTAGTTTACCACATCCTTCCTAGTGCCAGGAGACCATGGGAGTGAATTTGGGGGCAGGACTCAGGAAGAGACAAGCTGAAGTGGAGGGCCGTCAGGGAGGGATCAGAGGAGAAATGAAAACTGAAAGCTGGCTAAGGGTGATAAGGAGTGGCTGGATAGCCAAGACAATCTTGTTGTGATCTTTCCTATTCTTTACTCTTGGAATTTTATTAAACATAGTGTGTACTTCCTGCTGTATGAGTCTTTTCTTGAAATGTGTTAATATACAATTATTGTGGTGCAAAATTTGCAAATCATACCTTTAATATCATTTCAAGTATTGAGACTGCAGGACCCTGAGGCAGTCGTTCTGTGCTTGCCATGATTTTTATATCATCAGTCATTCTCAAAAATATGTTTAAAATGGCAGCGTTATTCTTCAAGTTGTTTTCTCCTATGTAATTATAAATGCTATTGAAATACCATTTCAATGTTTTTATACATATCATGATTATTACTTCCAATAATAATTATAAAATATAGTTTATCTTAAGTCCCTGGATAAAAATGTGCCACACTTTCATTGTAACTGTCCCATTGAGTTCCATGGGCTATTGAATGCTGTTAATTTCAGAAATTATTGTGGTTAGTAACAGTTTTGTTGTTATTGTTTTAATATTAGAATGCCCCCTTTGAGAGCTTCACATGTGCTTGCTTGCGGGCAGTCCAAACCAAACAAGACCCATGATTATTTAAAGAAGCCACTTTGACTCCACAGTCCACTCATCCTTTTCAGATACAAAAATAACACATTGTTTTATCTATGAGTATAAGAATCCTTTTTCAAAGGAAATAAAAAGAGCAGACAGTTTCCTTCCTGGCTAATGCATGAACCTCTTTAAATTTGTTAAACATAGCCACAGACACAACTTACTCGCCTGGTTTCACTTCCTAAACTCAACCTGACAAGATAGGTCAGTGGGAAGGGTCTATTTGCATATATTTAGAAGTCAATCTAAAGCCAGGGAATGTTTCACAGCCACCAGAGTGAGAAGAATAATGCTTTAGACTAGGGCAGGAATCTAATTTCAGTGATAAAATTACTAAGCAGGTATACTGCATTCAGCTGTTCTGAACAACATCCAAGGATCAAATTTTTATTCAGTAAGCCCAAAGTACTTTCATTCAAGATTGCGTCTAACTCATAAGATCCACATAATATCAACTTTCAAAAATTTTCCTACTCAAAAATCACAGATATCCGTAAGTGGAGCTGAAACCTGCCTCCTTAAAATTTCACCACCATCTCCCTTCCTTGGTTCTGTTTTCTGGTGTGTCAAAGAAGGAGTCAAAGGTCTCCTGAGTCTGAAAGCTCCTCAAATACTTGAAGAAAACAATCATGTCAGCCCAAGTTGTCTCCTTTTTAGACTAAACATCCTCATTTCCTCGCACTGTTTTACTATTACCCTATTAGGACTATGGTTTCATTTATTTATGCTTCTCTTAGAGATGGGTACAATGTTTCATGTGTGGTTTGATGATTGCAGATCAGGTAATCTCTTTTCTCAGCTAACCACAGTTTTTAAACAGAGAGTTTGGGAACAGCCATCACTCTTAAAGCAGAAAAAAAAAATTACAAAAGGGAGCAAGGGAGAAGGCAGAAAAACTGCAAAGCAGACACAAGAACTCAAAAAGCATGGCCACTGGGGGCAATAACCAGTAAAAAGAAGGAGATGTATATATACAGTGTCTGTAGCCATATTGCAAACTAGACTATTTCTCTAAGTGATATTAAAAAGTAATGCCACATGAGGGAAAAGAGGTAATGAATCAAAAGTACAAATTCCTCACGAAATTCAATGGACAAAACAATAGGAAATATTTAGAATTATTTAGAATTCATTATTGCCAAAGAAGATACGGATGTAGAAGACCCAAAGTTGCTCATAACTTGCTGTCGTCTTCTGCCTCATCCACCTTGCCGGTCCAGCACCCTCCAACACCTCCTCTAGACATCAAGTCACCATATCCTTTTTGCCTCTGTGAACTTCTTTAGCCCTTATTAGCAGCATTTTATAGTCTGTTTTATACAAATCGTGTTTCTACTTGACTCTTAGGAGGCACTCAAAATGTTTATTAACCTGGTTCTAAATGTTTCATGTGCACCTTACTCTCCTTTCAACTAGGCCTTCAAAAGCCACTGAGGTTAGTTGATTGTGGCTTACCCTTCCATATCCTGCATAATCCTGGGCAAATAAATAAGTCATTGAGTTAACAACACATTGAATTCGGCTTGTCTCTATTGCCCTAAACAATATACTGTTGTATTTCTTTTATCAGATATTCAGTGGGGGTTTTTTAAATAGATGAATCCAACGAACATTTATCGAGTGCTCTGGGATAGAAAAGTGAGCGATAGGCAATGATAAGTGTTGCATTAAAGGTCCATGCCAAGTGCCCCGGGAGCACAGAGGGCAGATGAAGGTGTGACCGGTAGTCAGGTGTAGAGAAAGTGAATTTTAAAGGATGAGTGGGATTGTCCAGGGGGAGAACTGATGGAAGGAGGCCTGTTCAGACAAGAGGGAAACAACGTGTAAAGGCAGAAGACTAGGAAGAGCGCAGCATGTTCACTGTGTCACAAGTAGTGCAGTCCAGCTGGAGTGCTGGGCGCCAAGGAAGCACATGGGGTAAGCATGGAGAAGGAGCCTGCGGAGGACCCGTGTGCCTGGACGAGGGGAACAGGCATCAGGAGCCACTGCAAGATTTGAAGCAGGGAAGTAACATATCATAAGAGTAATTATTTAAAAAGATCGCTCTAGCCCGGCCAGGCGTGGCTCAGCGGTTGAGCATTGACCTAGGATCCAGGAGATTGGGGTTCGATTCCCGGTCAGGGCACATACCTGAGTTGCAGGCTCGATCCCCAGTTGGGGGCGTGCAGGATGCAGCTGATCAATGACTCTCTCATCATTGATGTTTCTATCTCTCTCTCTCCCTCTCCCTTCCTCTCTCCGAAATCAATAAAATATATTAAAAATAAATAAATATATAAAAAGATCACTAGATTTGGGGGTGCATTGGAGGAGGGTGAGAGGAGCAGTCTGTTTGAGGGGCTAAGAGATGATGTCAAGAGATGATAGGGATCAGAACATCTGCAATGACAGCTGATCTGGGCAATTCAAGTGAAAATTATCTTCCCTTTCCTCAAGAGCAAATGATATAGGCTGATAGAAACTTTCAGAACTTACCAGTGATGGCAGTATTCCCATCTGACTTTTCAGGAAAGCATAACATTAGTGGGAAAAGAATCAGAGTAGGAAATCTAACAGCAGGTGGAGAGAAAACCAAATAACAGGATAACTGAGTCTAAAAGCTCAACTTTATGCTAAGGCCTTGCAGACAAGTTCCTAAGGCACTTCAGGAATGAGAAGAATGGAGGAAGGATGGAAACCTAGAGTTTCCAAAGGCATGGGCTCAAGTCTCAGCCCCACTACCCATCTGTTGTGTGACTTTGGGCAAGTAATTTAAGCTCTTTGAGATTCCATCTTCCCATCTGTAGACTGAGGATACTACTACTTACTCCTTTGGACTCCTATGAAGTTAAAGGGATGAGCATATCAAGTGTCTGCACATAAAGACACTAAATAAATATTAGTTTCCTACTAAGTGCTGGGCATGGGTACGGGATACAAAGGTATGTCAGATACAGCTTATGATTCAGGAGGGAAGAAAAACATATCAGTGACTAAATAACAAAATGCAGAATAAAATGAGTTTGACTAAAGACTCAGGAACCATGTTGTGGGAGAGCAGAGAAGAGAATGAGAAGAGAGCATCTGACTTAGCTGTTCATCCTGGAGGATGTCACAGGGTAGAGAGCATCTACACAGGCCTGGAGGATAAGGAGGATTTGGATGAAATGGGGAGGAGCCTGGACAAAAGACCTCCCAGGCTGTGTTCACAGCCATTGCCCACCCACATTCAGACAGAAGTGGGTACAGACACCTGGGGAGTGAGGGCAGCTACATGGTGGGTTGGAGTGAGTCACTGCATATCTGCCATTCCCTGGCCACAGGATTTAGGTCAGTCATTTCATTTCTCTCTGGATTTTATAAGAACTGCTTTATGTATCTTGCAGGGTTGTGAGGATATGGGGGAAAATACCTTCTGGACTGAGGATTAGGAATCTTCCTTGCTCTCTGCTGCTACCCCTCTCTCAGATGAAGGTCCCTTCCTGGCCTGAAGCAGCTGCTCCCTGAGAATCATACCTGGAGTTCCTGCTAAGTGATGTTAACAGTCCTTTGAAGGAGGCGTTAAAGAGAGATTCACACTTAGTAACTTGTTTTCTCCCTGTGTAAGCAGAAAGGTTGAAATGATACTTTAAAACAAAGATTATTTGGGAGACAAATAAGGCCATTACTGAAAGTATGTGGGGATGCTACCATCGACTTTTTCTGAAAAAGTGTGAATTGGTGGTAGCATACTTTCAGAGTTTTCAGGAGACTCTAGAATAATTTCCTTGTAAAAGAAGGGGGTTGATAGTTTTTTTTAAAGGAGTCTGAATTCTCAGAGCTACAATCTTTAAGCACTGGAAGATACCAAGGCAGTGGTGTATATTGCCTTCTCCCTAGTTCCTCCCCCCAAAATACATACATATTCTGAAATCTACTGGGGAGCATTTGGAAATAAGCTACTGAACAAATTACATCTTTTCATGTAAAACCTCAATGCGCCATAGATAGTTACATCTAAGAGGTGCCAATTTAGTAATTTATGATGCTGTAACTGTTATGTTTTAGGTGATTCTTGGCATCAGAGAATTGAAATTGAGGTCTAAACTATTTTCTAAATGGAAGCCACATGGCCACAGCCCAGCGTAGGATTAGGCCTCTTTGGATTTTGCTGCTCAACAAACTATCTGAAGCCTATGTAGTTTTTTTTATTATGTGTTGCTTCTTTGTGATATTTTGCAGCCTACTTCATGTTAAAAAACAGCTTATGAAAAGTTTAGAAGATGTCTAACTTGTGGGAATTGGAAATGGAAAAAAATGAGTAACTTCCACTATGTAGTCCACCCCCCCCCCCCCCCCACACACACACCCATCGTCTTCCTTCTTGGATTTCTTTCTCACTGGTGTGGCCACTCCTGTCATTCTCTGTGGGCCAATGTCATCACACTGACAGCAGCTGGTTTTCTTCCGGGAACTACTTCTCCACAGAGACTGTGTTCAAATGGCTCTCAAGGGTGGCCGGCCAGGGTCCCCACCTTCTGCTTGCAGAGGGGAACCAGACAGGCTTTTCCCAGAGGGACAGCGGGAAGGGGGCGGGAGGTCAGGGAAAGGCACAGACAGGAGGGGCAGCAGGAGACGGGGAGGTGAAAAGTTAAACAAACAGGGAAATCGATGTCTGAGCAGTTTCTGGCTGCTTTCCGCAGCAGCTGTTTACCTTGAACGGTGAGGTAGGCTGAGCTCTCCACAGACCCCCTCTGGTTCGTGGCCCTGCACTGATAGACGCCCTCGTCCTCCTCTGTGGCTCTTTCAATAAACAGCGTGCTGCTCCCCGGCCCTAAAATAATGCCTGAGAAGTGAGAGACGTTTAGATTAGGGGGCCTGGATGACAAACAAAAACAGCTCCTTTGGTAACACAACCCCCTTCCTATCATTACGCATTCAGACAAGGAAATCCGAGCTCGGGCCAACCTGGGGCCAGACTGCTTATTTATTTTCTCTGGTGCAGGCTTTTTAATAGCACCTTTACCATCCCAGCAGGGCTCTGACCCCCAGCTCTAGGGATGCATCTGACCAAGGCCATTTGCTCTGTGAAAGAAATGAGGTGGGATTGCCATACCAAGCTTTGAAGAACAAATATCAGGGAGGTAGCGTTTCTAATAATAATAACTACCATTTACTCAGTGCCTGCTATGTGCTGGGCATTACAGGAGACACTTTCTATCTTCAGTTTAGAATCATCGTTAAGGTATTACGGTCTCCATTTTACTGATCTGGAAACTGAGATTTGGTGAGTCAAGCAACTTGACCAAGAGTGTACAGTTGGACTGAAAGCACATTTGTGGTGCATGGGTTAAGGGAAATCATGTTTCATTTAGCATAGTGGTAGAGAGCTTAGGCTATGTTTTAATCTAGGCCTTACTGCTTCGAGTTTTGTCACTTTTGGCAAGTTACTTAACCTTTCTAGATTTCAGTTTCCTCTGCCTTAAGATGAATATGAAAGCAGTTCCTCCTAGATAATGGGAAAATGAATGGCAAGTGCATGACACGTAATAAGAGTAAATATAAGCTTAAGCATCACTACCAAGCACAGTGTCATGAAACCAGCACCAGGAATCTTCAGACCCCAGTTTTGAGACCCAGTAGCTTCAACACCAAGTGCATATTGAGTGCTTGCTCTGCCACCAGTCTGTGTTAGAGACTGGAGCGGGGGGTGGAGAACAGGCTAAGATACGGTATCTGCTGAGGAAGGAAAATTAACTCATGCCAAACACACATATATATATATGTTCTCTCTCTTTTTTCTCCCTCTGACACACATCTATACCAGCAAACAAAAAATGTTGAATGAATAAGAATGAATAAATGTGGCATAGCATACACAATTAAATGCAAAGTTTGGGGTAGGGAGGGAGATCAATAAGGACAGGAATACTCAGGGGAGGCGGCTTGGAGAAATAGAAGGGGTGGGCCTTGGAATTTGAAGGGTTAGCAGAGGTTTCGGGAGAAAGGAAGGGTTGGCACTGAAACAAATATGCACTGAGTGCTTGTTCTGGAATAGTGATAAAGTGGGCCTGACCAGGCTGTAGGATATATTTTGTTAGTTTAAATAGTTTGTATTCCCCCTGATTATAACATATTCAATATAGAAAATTTGAAAAATATTGGGAAGCATAAAGAAAATGTAAAAAAAAAGAAAAACAACCAAACCTACAACCTTATCCCTCAGATATTTTTCCTTTAGTCTTTTAAGTGGACTTTTTTTATACAGTTGATTCATTCACATACTATTTTTGAGCTCCCACCATTATTAGATACTATTCTAGATGCTGGTGATACAATAAGAAGCAAGGCAAATAAATCCTTGCCTACAAAGGGCTTAAATTATAGTTTTAGGGAATTATTGATTTCAGAGAGAGGAAGGGAGAGGGGGAGAGAGAGAGAGAGAGATAGAAACATCAATGATGAGACAGTCATTGATTGGTTGCCTCCTGCACGCCCCCGGCTGAAGATCGAGCCCACAATCCAGGCATGTGCCCTGACTAGGAATCGAACCTTGATCTCCTGGATCCTAGGTCAAGGCTCAATTGCTGAGCCACACCGGGCCAGGGCTGAGGAAGCTATTTCAGATAGGGTGTTTTAGGAAGGCTCTCTGAGGAGGTGACATTTGAGCAGATACTTGAAAGATGCGAAAAGAGTGAGCCATTTGGAGATCTGGAAAAGGGCATTTTAGGCATAGGGAATTGCAAATATAAAGTCCCCAGGGCAAGAACTACCTTACAGAAAAGTGAAAAGACCACTGTGACTAGAGTAGAACAAGCACCAGCAGAGAGGAGAGCTAGGCAAGGCCCATAAGCCATGGTAAAGATTTAGGATTTTATTCTAAGCACAGAAGAAAGCCATTGGAGGGCTACAAGACTGTATGGGGACCAGGGTGGGAGCAGAGCGAGCAGTTGGCTACTGAAGTTATCCATGAAAGATATGTGGCTTTATCCTAGAGAGACTACGTTGGAAGTTGTAAGAATTGGTGGTTTGGGGGATATTTTTGAAGGCAGAACCAATCGGTTTGCTTATGGATTAGCATGTGGTACCTGAAAAGGAGTAATAAATTAATGGTTTGAATACCTGGGACAATAGTGGTACCTTTCCTGTGGGGGAGCAGGTTCAAGGGAGGAAAAGCAAGAGTTGTGTTTCACACATGGTTTGATGTGCCTATTACACATCTGAAAGGAGGTTTCATTGGGAGCTCAGGCAGGGGTTGGGGATTAGGGACAGCTCTATGGAATCAACATACAGAAGGCATGTGAAGCCATGGGGATGGAAATAAACTTCATTGGGTGTGAGTCCAGATAGAGAAGATAGCAACTCTGAAGGCTGAGCAGTGGGAATTTAGCGGAAGAGGAAGCAGCATAGAGACCAAGAAGGAGTAGCCCCAGAAGTGGCATAGATTTCCAGAAACAGATTAGGTCAAAAGCTCTTGATTCATAAGAACATTGCCTTCCAAAAAGATCATACCAATGAACACCTCAACAGCAGAGGATAAGAGACTAGTTTATCATCACCCTCCTGCCAGTACTGAGCAGTATCGCCTAAAAAATACAAAACACAAAACTTTGCTGATTTGATAGATGAAGATCATTGTCATTTTGTGTTTCTTTGCACATTCTTTCATGTGCTTGGTAGCCATTTTTATTTTTTATTATATTTAATTTTTTCCATCACCTTTTATGCCGTCTATGCCCTCTTCCACCTCCATCCATCCATTTTTATTTTTAAAGCACCTGTTTTGAGTAGTTGAAAATGTGAGCTCAGATTAAGGAGAGCTTTGAAATCCTGGCTGAGGAGCTGCCATTCAATGCAGAAGGAGAGAGAGGGTCACACAGATTTTTGAGCAGGGAAATGACATAAGGAAAGTAATGTTTAAGGAAGTTTAGTCTAGAAGGATAGTGCTGCATGGACAGGGACTGAGGAAAAAGTGGCATCTGGAAGGTCAGCTCACCAGCTGTAATTCAGGCAGGGGACAGTGAGGATCCAAATCTGGAGGGTGGAAAAGGAAGTGGAGAAGAAGAAATGGAAACAGACACTTTATAGCAACAGCCTAAAGGAATTGGTGCTTTACTGATACAGGAATAGACAGAGATGAGTCCTAGAGGGTTTCAATGTTCTAAGCCCAGATGACAGGGGCAAAAACAAGAGTCTGTAGCCTTGGCTAAACCATTTAATCTCTTTGTGGCTGTTACCCCACCTGTAACATGAGAATGGTACGTGCTTTGCCTATTTCATGGTATTGCTATGAGGTCAATTGAGATAATTCAAGTGAAGCTTTGAAGCTTTGAGAAGTTTAAGATATGGTATAAGTGGCAATCACAGAAAGTAGAAGTATGGCTGGGTCCTGAGTGGTCAGGGGCAATGAATGTTTATAATAGCAGCTATCTTCTTACCCATAATCATCTCTTGCAGCAGACCTGAACCTCAACCATTTTTCTATCACTCAAATCCCAATTTAAGGCTAATAGCATGAACAAATAAAGCCAAAGGACTTGAATTTCAGCCAAGGAGACAGATGTGTAATTGTGGCAGTCAGAGAATAGTGCCAAGAATGCTGATGAGCTAACATCATCTGGCACAGTTTCCTCTTTCCATCACATGGAGGAGAGGAGATAGGGTGAGAGGATGTCCCAAATGAACAAGCAAAGTTCTTCTTTCTGACTTGCCCTCACATTGGACCATAACAAATGGCACCGACATTGATGCGCCACCATCAGATAGGCCACTCAAAGTCTCATTCTCTACCCTTGCTACTTATTTCCCTTCTCATAAAAATAGGCCAGTTACTATCCTTATTATTTTTCTCATAATTCAAGTATTCTGCCCATATTTATTCATAGTTGCCTCCTTTAGTTTCTGTAATGCCTTAATCTATTGCTACTCGCTTTCTGTCACCCGATTCCTGTGATAAAGGCTCTGTTCTACTGAGGAACTCACCTTTTTTAAAGGGCTCTTTCTTTAGTTCAAATTTTTCATTGTGATTAATATTAAACATTAAAAAGTACAGACAGCCTGGCCGGGCGTGGCTCAGCGGTTGAGTGTTGACCTAGGATCCAGGCGATCAGGGTTCGATTCCCAGTCAGGGCACATGCCTGGGTTGTGGGCTTAATCAATGACTTTCTCATCATTGATGTTTCTCTCTCTCTCTCTCTCCCCCCCTCTCCTTTCCTCTCTCTGAAATCAATAGAGATATATTTTAAAAAATAAAAATAAAAAATAATTAAAAGTACAGACAAATATGACCCACCATCAAGATAATCAGATGTCAACATTTTGCCATATTTGCTTTAGACCCCCCTTTCTCTTTCATATGAATAAAATGTATAGCTTATCCCTTCCTTCCGCTCTCTCCAGAGGCACCACTATCCTGAAGTTGGTGCATGTCATTCTCGTGAATGCTTTTGTGCTTTTTTACATAGGGTTGGTATCTTTATAGAATATATAATATTGTTTTGTGGGTTTAAAATTCTAAATAAATACTATCATACAGTATGTATAATTTTTCAACTTGTTTTTTTCTGTTCAACAATGTTTTAATATTTATCCTTGTTACACATGCACATGGAGTTCATTTTTAACTGTACAATATTCCATTGTATGAAAAAGCCACAGATTTTTAAAAAATTACTTCTTTGCTAGAGAATAGATAGGTAGTTTTGACTTTTTTGCTACTTCAAAGAAGGCTACAATGCACATCTGACACAGCTATGTGTAAAGTTATGTGCATCTCCTTGTGCTGAGTTACAAGGTAATCCCATTTTCAACTCTACCAAGTATCACAAAATTGTTTTCCAAAAGAAACTAGTTTACATTAAAAAAATTTTTTTTTTTTAATCCTCACCCGAGGATATTTTTTCCATTGCTTTTCAGAGAGAGTAGAAGGGGGAGAGAGAGAGAGAAACATCAATGTGAGAGAGATACATCGATTGGCTGCCTTCCACATGCACCCAGACTGGGCCCGGGGACCGAGCCTGCAACCGAGGTATGTGCCCTTGGCTGGAATTAAACCCAGGACCCTCTAAGCACTGAGCCAAACTGGCTAGGCACCAGTTTATACTTTAACCAGCAATTAGTAAGAGCTTCCATTTCTCCACATACTTACCAATAATTAGTGTTATCAGATTTTTAAAAACAAAGGCATTTACTTGAATAATATATTTTCATAGTTGTACAGATATCTGTAAGTAAATTTTAACTAATTTCTTTTTAATTAATAATATATCTTGGCAATGTCCCCATAAGTTAATTTTTTAATTTATTTTAATTGTATTTTTCAGTTAGAGTTGACATTTAATATTATTTTATATTAGGTTTAGGTGTACAGCATAGCGGTTAGACAATTATATAATTTACGAAGTGATCTCCCGATAATTCTAGTACCCACCTGGCACCATACATAGTTATTACAATATTGCTGATTATATTTCCTATGCTGTACTTTACATCCCTATGACTATTTTGTAACTACCAATTTGTACTTCTTAATTCTTTTACCTTTTTCACCCATCCTCCCAACTCCCCACCTATCTGGTAACCATCAGTTTGTTCTCTGTATCTGTGAGTCTCTTTCTGTTTTGTTTGTTCCTTTATTTTGTTCTTTAGATTTCACGTATAAGTGAAATCATATGGTATTTGTTTTTCTCTGTCTGACTTAATTGACTTGGCATTATACCCTCTAGGTCCATCCATGTTGTTGTAAATAGTAAGATTTCATTTTTTTTATGGCCAAGTAACATTCCATTGGATACATGTACCATGCTTTCTTTATCCACTCATTTATGATGGGCACTTGGGTTACTTCCATATCTTGGCTATTATAAATAATGCTACAACAAACATAAGGGTGAATATATCTTTTTAGATTAGTGTTTTGGATTTCTTTGGATATATATCCGGAAGTGCAATTTTGAGTCATAAGGTAGTTCTATTTTTAATTTTTTGAGGAAACTTCATACTGTTTCCATAGTGGCTGCACCAATTTGTAATCCCACCAACAGTAGGAGTCTCCTTTTCTCCACATCCTTGCCAATACTTCTTCACTGATTTATTGATGATAGCCATTCTGACAAGTGTGAGGTAATATCTCATTATGGTTTTAATTTGCATTTCTCTGATGATTAGCAGCATTGAACATCTTTTCATATTGTGCCTATTGACCATCTGGATGTCCTCTTTGGGAGAAGTGTCTATCCATGTCGTATGCCTATATTTTAATTGGATTTTTTTGGTTTTGAGTTGTATAAGTTCTTTATAATTTTGAATATTAACCCTTTATCAGATGTATCATTGGCAAATATTTTCTACCATTAAGTAGATTGCATTTTTGCTTTGTTGATGGTTTCCTTTGCTGTGCAAAACCTTTTTTTTTTCCCCCCCAAGAACACAGGGGTTGTAAATTTAATTTCAGACAAAATAGAACTCATAGCCAGAACATCATCTAGGATACAAGTAGAATATAGTAGTGAATATATATATTTTTAAAAATTTATTATTATTATTTTTAAATTTATCTTTATTGTTGAAAGTATTACAGGTATCCCATTTTTTTCCTCCCATTGACCCCCTCCACCTCACCCCCACCCCCTCTCCAGGCCTTCACCCCATTATTTTCTGTGTCCACAGGTTATGCATATATGCATATAACTTCTTTGGTTAATCTCGTCCCACCAGCCACTCCCCACCCCTCTTCCCTCTTCCTTCTGAGATAATGACAGTTTGTTGTATGCTTCATGTCTCTGGGTCTGTTTTGTTTGTCACATTCTTTTGTTCATTAGCTGCTGCTTAAAGAAGGTCCTTCAACATTTCATGTAGTATTGGTTTAGTGATGAACTCCTTTAGCATTTTTGTTTTTTGCTTTTTATTAATCTGTGAAGTTCTTTATCTGACCTTCAGTTCTAAATGATAGCTTTGCTGGGTAGACTAATCTTGGTTGTAGGTTCTTGCTTTTCATCACTTTGAATATTTCTTGCTACCCCCTTCTGGCCTGCAAAGTTTCTATTGAGAAATCAGCTGACAGTTGAATGGGTGCTCCCTTGTAGGTAACTAACTGCTTTTCTCTTGCTGCTTTTAAGATTCTCTCTTAGTCTTTAACCTTTGGCATTTTAATTTTGATGAGTCTTGGTGTGGGCCTCTTTGGGTTCCTCCCATTTGGGATTCTTTGTGCTTCCTGGACTTGTATGTCTATTTCTTTCACCAGGTCGAGGAATTTTCCCGTCATTATTTTTTAAATAGGTTTTCAATTTCTTGCTCTCTTTCTTCTCCTTCTGTCACCCCCATAATAGGAATGTTGGGTTGCTTGAAGTTGCCCCAGAGACTCCTTACACTGTCTTCATAATTTTGGATTCTTTTTTCTTTTTGCTCTTCTGGTTGGGTGTTTTTTGCTTCCTCATATTCCAAATTGCTAATTTGATTCTCAGCATCCTCTACTCTACTGTTGATTCCCTGTAAATTATTCTTCCTTTCAGTTCGCATAGCCTTCATTTCTGACTGGTTCTTTATTATGTCATTGGTGATCTCACTAGTTTCCTTAATAGTCTTACTAAGATCCTTGAGCATCCTTATAACCATTGTTTTGAACTCTGTATCTAGTAGCTTACTTGGCTCCATTATATTTAGTTCTTTTTCTGGAGATTTCCTCTGTTCTTTAATTTGTGACATGTTTCTTTGCCTCCACATTTTGGCTGCTTTCTGGTGTTTGTTTCTATGTATTAAGTAGAGCTGCTATGTCTCTTGGAATTGGTAGAGTGGCTTTGTGTAGTAGATGTCCTGTAGGTCCCAGTGGTTCAGTCTCCCTAGTCACCTGAGCTGGGCCTTCCAGATGGTCCCCTGTGTGAGCTGTGTGCACTGTCCTGTTGTAGTTGAGCCTTGGTTGCTATTGGCATCACTGGGAGGAGTTGACTCCCAAGCCAGTTGGCTATGAGGACCAGCTGCAACTATAGCCAAAGAACTGCTGTGCTTAAGACTCCCCTATGGAACAACACTTACTTCAGTGGAGCTTTGGTGTTCACTGAGTCCACCCCTTGAGTGTGTCACTTGTGGATGTGGTAGGGTTGTAATCCAGTGTGGTCGAGCCTGACCACCAGATGCACTGTCTCTGGTGGAGGTGCTAAGTCAGCCTCTGCCTGTGCCCTGCCCAGGGCCACCCAGCATGAACTACACAGCAATCCATAGATGGCTGCTACTTGTGCTGGATGTGGAGGTGTCCAGGAGAGGCCAAGCTATGAACCAATGCAGGCTGCTGCTAGTGCCAGGTCTAGGGCTACTTACTGAGAGGTATGGGGTATGCTGAGGCCAGTTGCTGCTTGTTTGAGAGATTTTAGGAAAGTTCTAAGCATGAGGCTGGGAGGCCGCTTGCAGGTAGGGAGGGGTGGGTCTCTGGGAATCACCAGGACGGGACCAAAGGTGTGAGTCAGGTGCTGGTGATTCAAATATGGCTCGTGCCTACTGGCTCTGTAGGGGGGAGGGCTCGCCAAAGGAGCAATGGCTTCTGCCAGCTCTTCTGTCTGGGAGAAAGCTGCCCCTCCAGCTCTTTCCCTGATTCCAGGCAAGTTAGCTCCTCCCCAAATGTCCCAGTTTCCTTTCAAACTGCTGTCCAACACTGAAGCTCAGAGGGAGTGAGTCTGAGTGAGTTCGTGTGCGGGCCCTTAAAGAGGAGCTGCCTGGGGCTCCCGCACCCTCTGCATCCCTCAGGGACAGTCCCTGCTGGTTTTCACAGCCCGAAGTTGTGGGAACTTCTCTTCCCAGCCCTGGGGCCCTGGGCTGGGGGCCCAATGTGGGCCTGGGGCCCCTCGCTCCTCTGGGAAACCTCCACTGCCGGGATAGTCTCCTGGTTTTAAACTGCAGCACCAGGTGTGGGACCGCAGTGGCCTCCCTGAGATTCAGCCCTGATCCACCCGCGTCTCTGCCCCTCCTACCAGTCTCGATGCTTCTTCAGTTTCCTGGTTGTTGGACTTCTGTTCAGTTAGATTTCAGGAGATTCTGAGTGATGATTGTTCTGTATTTTAGTTGTAATTTTGATGTAACTGTGGGAGGCAGCAGGTACCATGGTTACCTATGCTGCCATCTTGTTGTCTCTCCTGGGCAAAACCTTTTTAGTTTAATGTAGTCCCATTTGTTTATTTTTTCTTTTGTTTTCCTTGCCAGAAGAGATATATAAGAAGAAATATTACTAAGAGAAATGTCAGACAGTTTACTGCCTATGCTTTGTTCTAGGAGTTTTATGGTTTTGAGTCTCACATTACATTTTTAATCCATTTGTAATTTATTCTTGTATATGGTGTAAGAAGGTGGCCTAATTTCATTTTTTTTTTTTTTTGCATGTATCTTTCTAATTTTCCCAGCACCATTTGCTGAATAGATTGTCTTTACCCTATTGTATATTCTTGCCTCCTTTTTCATATATTGATTGACCATATTGGCATTGGTTTATTTCTCGGCTCTCTATTCTGTTCCATTGACCTGTGTCTGCTTTTTGCCAGTACCATGGTGTTTTGATTCCTATAGCCTTGTAGTATAGCTTGATATCAGGTAATGTGATGCCTCCAACTTTGTTCTTCCTTTTCAAGATTGCTGTGGGTATTTGACATCTTTCGTGGTTCCACATAAATTTTAGGGTTATTTGTTCTAGCTCTGTGGAAAATACCATTGGTATTTTGATAAGGACTGCATTGGATCTATACATTGCTTTAGGTAGTACAGACATTTTAATGATATTAGTTTTTCCTATCCATGAGAGTGATATATATACTTCCATTTATTTGTATCTTCTTCAATTTATTTCTTTGATGTCTTATACTTTTCCAAATACAGGTCTTTTACCTCCTTGGTTAAATTTATTCCTAGGAAATTTTTGTTGCAATTGTAAATGGGATTGTTTTCTTAATTTCTCTTTCTGATAGTTCAGTATCGGTGTATAAAAATGCCACTGATTTCTAAATATTAATTTTGTATCCTGCTGCTCTGCTGAATTGATTTATCAGTTTGAGTAGTTTTTTGGTGGAATGTTTAGGGTTCTCTACATATAGTATCATGTCATCTGCAAATAATTACAGTTTTACTTCTTCCTTTCCAATTTGGATGCCTTTTATTTTTTTCTTGTTTGATTGCTGTAGCTACTGCTTCTAATATTATGTTGAATAAAAGTGGTGAAAGTGGACAACCCTATCTTGTCCCGTAAGGAAAATGCTTTTAGCTTTTTCCCATGGAGAACGATGTTAGCAGCATGTTTTTTAGCCTCCATATGTTTGTGTGTTTTTCAGCTTTTTCTTGTAACTGATTTTTAGTTACATACTATTGTGGTTAGAGAAGATGCCTGAGAGGGTTTCAATCTTCTTAAATTTATTGAGACTTGTTTTGTGGCTTAACATGTGGTCTATCTGGGAAGATGTTCCATGTGCACTTGAAAAGAATGTGTATTCTAATGCTTTGGGGTGAAATGGTCTGAAAATATAAATTAAACCCATCTAGTTGAGTGTGTCATTTAAGATCACTGTTTCCTCATTGATTTTTTGTCTGAAAGATCTATCCATTGATGTCAATGGGACGTTAAAATCCCCTACTATGACTGTATTACTGTAGTCTTGATTGCTTTTCATCACTTTAAGTATTTCATGCCAATCCCTTTTGGCCTGAAAAGTTTCTGTTGAGAAATCAGCTAACAGTGTTATGGGAGCTCTCTTGTAGGTAAATAACTGCTTTTCTGTTGCTGCTTTTAAGATTCTTTGTCTTTCACCTTTGCAAATTTAATTATGATGTGTCTTTGTGTGGGTCTCTTTGTATTTATCTTGTTTGGGACTCTCTGTTCTTCCTGGATGTGTATGTCTTTGTCTTTTGCTAGGTTAAGGAAGTTTTCAGTCATTTTTAAAAATAGGTTTTCAATCCCTCGCACCCTCTCTTCTCTTTTGGGTTCCCCTATGATGCCAGTGTTGTCACTCCAGAGGTCCCTTAGACTATTCTCATTTTTAAAATTATTTTTTCTTTTTGCTAGTCTGATTGGGTGTTTTCTGCTACCTTGTCTTCCAAATCACTGATTTGATCCTCTGCTGCATCAAATCTACTGTTGATTCCTTCCAGTGTATGTATGTATGTATTTATTTATTTACCTTTATTGTTGAGAGTATTACAAATGTCCCCTTTTTCCCCCATTGCCCCTCTCTACATGGTTCCCCCCATCCCAGGCTTTCACCACACTATTGTCTGTGTCCGTGGGCTATGCATTTAAGTTCTTTGATTAACCTCCTCCTGCCCTCCCTCCCCTCTTCCTTCTCAGATTTGTCATTCTACCATGTTTCCATGTCTCTGGATCTATTTTGTTTATCAGTTTATTTTATTTATTAGATTCCACATATAAGTGAGATTATGTGATACTTGTCTTTCTCTGACTGCCTTATTTCACTTAGCATAATACACTTCAAGTCCCTCCATGCTGTCCCAAAGGGTAAGAGATCCTTCCTTTTCTTTACAGCTGTATAGTATTCCATCATGTAAATGCCCCACAGCCTTTTTATCCACTCATCTACTTTTGGGCACTTGGGCTATTCTCAGATCTTAGCTATTGTAAATAGTGCTGCTATGAACATAGGGATGCATATATTCTTTCCTGATTGGTGTTTGGAGTTTCTTAGGACACATTCTTCATTTTGTTTATTTTATTCTTTATTTCGGACTTGTTCTTTATTATGGTTTGTATGTTCTTTTTTTGCTTGTTTGTTTCTGTTTATCCTCACCTGAGGATATTTCTTTCCATTGATTTTTAAAGAGAGTGGAAGGGAGGGAGGGAGGGGGAAAAGAGAGAGAGAGACATTGATGTAGAGAGACACATCGATTGGTTGCCTCCCAAATGTGCCCCAGGCCAGGATCAAACCTGCAACCCAGGTATGTGCCCTTGACCAGGAATCGAACCTGTGACCCTTTGCTGCTAGGGCCAATCCTCTAACCACTGAACAAACCGGCCAGGGCTGTATATCCTTTTTCATGCTTATTAGCTCTTTGCTGATGTTCTCACTGAGTTTATCTATTTTTCTTCTAAGTTCCTTGAGCATCCTTTTAACCAGTATTTTGAACTCTGTGTCTGATAGATTACTTGCCTCCATGTCATTTAATTGTTTTTCTAGAGATTTCACCTGTTCTTTTTATATGGGACATGTTTCTCTGTCTCCCATATTAGCTGCCTCTCTGTGTGTTTGTTTCTATGTATTAGGTAGATATGCTATTTCTCCCAGTCTTGGTAGGGTGGCCAAGGTGTTGTTTGAAACCATTGGCACAGTCTCCTTGAGCACCTGAGCCGGGTGCTCCAGTAGGGTCCCTTGTGTAGGTTGTGCATGCCTTTCTGTTGTAGTTGAGCCTTGATTTCTTTTGGCACATCAGTGGGTGGCACCCTCAGGCTGGCAGTCTGTGAGGACTGGCCACAACCATAGTGTACGAGCTGCTGTCATAGGCTTACTCCACAGAGCAGAATTTGCCAGTAGAGGCTGGTGCCTGCTGAGACCTCCCTTTGGGTATGTTGCTTGTGGATCTAATTAGGTGGTTCTCTGTTTTGGTCTGAAGCTGGCAACTGGGTATGTTGGTTCTGGGGTCTCTTGGGAGGAACTCTGGGGTGGATCTACATCAGATGCTGCCTGTGACAGGTCTGGGGCTGTTAGTAGCTACAAAGTGATCTGTGGTTGGTAGCTGCCTGTGCTGGGCTTGGATGTGTATGGGAAGGGCCATGTTGTGATCTGAGGTTGGCTGACGCCAGTACTGGACCTGCGGCAGGTCACTAAAAGACCCAAGGCACCCTGAGGTCTGCCATTGCCTGCTGGCTGCCCATAAGGCTCTGCTGCCGAAAGAGCCATGGACTGGGTAAGGCAGGGGTCTCAGGGAGTCTCCAGGGTAAGGCAAGTCATGTTCACTAGTAACTAGATTCAGATTTGGCATCAGTGCTGGGCGTGAGGCTACTCAGCAAAAATGTCACTACACCAAGGTCAACTGCTACTGCCTGGGGCCTGCAGACTTTTGTGGTGGGGCAGGGTCTCAGGGAGTCATCAGGGTAGAGGTAGTGGAGTTCAGGAGGCTAATGCAGATTCAGATTTGGTCATGTGGAGAGAGGGCTCAACACAGGGACAGTGGTGGCTATCCCTCCAGCCCTTGCCTCAAAACCACACAACTCAGTTATTCTCTCTCTGGCTCCCCTAGAGCCGCTGTTCCAAGATGAGCGCCTGCCAGTGAGAGTTTGTGTGCTGGCCCTTTAAGAGGACACCTGGGTTTCCAGCAGCCTTTTGTCTCAGTCAAACAGAATGAATCCCTGCTGATTTTCACAGCCAAGTGTTAGGAGGGTTCTTCTTCCCCAAACTGGTGTTTCAGCTGGGGTGCTTGGCATGGGGCTGAGACCCCTGCTCCTCAGGGGGAACATCTGCAGCTGAGACATCCCTCAGGATTCTCAACTGCCACATGTGGGTGTGGGGTGAGCTCATTTTGCATCTCCTCCCCTCTTTCTGTTCTTGATTTCACTCCTTTATATCCTTAGTTATAGGACTTCTGTTCAGTTAGTCTTCAGATGGTTATCCAGCTTGATTCTTCTGTACTTTAGTGGTAATTTTGATGTGGTCATGGCAGGAAGTGAGTGCAGTATCCATCTATTCTGTCATTTTGACTGGAACTCCAGATGTTTTAATTGATGGCAAAATGATAGGTGTGAAATGGCATCTTGCTGTGGGTTTAATTTACGTTTTTCTGATTACTAGTTAGGTAGACCATCTTTTCCCATTTTTGTTGGCCATTCAGGCTTTTTTTCCTGTGAATTGCCTGTTCATGTCTTTTGCCCATTTTTCTATTAGACTATTTGTCTTTTTCTCGGTGATTTCAGTTTTTTAAAATATGTTTTGGATACTGATGTTTGTTGGTTAAATATATTACAAGTCTTCCCCATTCTATGCATAGTTTTAAACTTTGTTTATGGTGAATTTTAAATACAAAAGCCTTTAAAATGATAATGTAGTAATATGTATCAATATTTTCCATTATCCTTTGTGCTTTCTGTTACCTGTTTAAAAAATTTTTTCCTACTCCGATATAAAGTATTCCCCTTATATACTTTCTTCTAAAAATTAAAAAAATCTGTTTAAAAGATCTATTTAGAATCCTGTTTTTTCTCATTTAGGTCTTTAATCCATTTGGATTTTTTGGAAAAGAGGAGTATGGTTTGAGATAGAAATATGATTTTTAACATATAAATAGCCAATTATCCAAGCATCATTTACTCAATATCTATTCTCTTCCCACTGAGTTGTGTCAGTTCTGTCAGATGCCAAGTTTCCATATATGTGTATAGTTTTGTTTTTAGGTTCTCTGTTTGTTCACAATGACCTCTTTATCTATCCCACACAAGTTGTGATTACTTGATAATACATTTTGATATTTTGTATGGCATGATCCTTTCTTCTAGATAGATTAGACACAACTTTGACTTAGAGGATATACATGGTGATAAGCTGCTATATTTTTATTAAGCCAAGACCTCTATGATCAGACCCTGCCTAGCTTTCCATTTTCTGTCCCTGCTATATTCCCTAAATATATCCCTGTTGTAAGCCATACTGATCTATTGACTCTTCATGATAAGCCTCAGCAACTTTGTACCTGTTACTTTCTTGACCTGGCCACTTGATTTGCATTTGCTTGTCATTAACATTTAGCTCAAGATGAGCTGCTCTGGAAAGCACTGTCTGATGCTCATGAACTGCTTCTCTATTCCTTTCGTACCATCTTGTGCATGCCTCTGCTCTGGCACTTACCATTTTGTAGTAAACTTGCGGACTTTCTTACTTGCCCACTTCACTGGGACTCTTGGAGAGCAGTAACTCTGCCTTATTCATAACCGAGTCCTCAGTGTATAGAGCTGTGCCAACAGACATCAGGCTCAGTAACTAGGCAAATGTCCAAATAAACAAAAAATGGCAAAGGGAATTCAGGGGGTTAGGAAATGAGTGAGCTTTGCAATGTTTGTGAATTTATGAAGCTAAGGTGACAGATAATGCTGACTCCCTATGTAGCGTTGCCTTAGGACTTGCGGAATGACTATCTCTCCTCAGTCTGTAAAATTGTATGTCAGTTAATTTTTTCATCTTAAGATTAATTCAGAGAGCTCCAATTCCTAGAGCTTAGAAAGCAAACTCAGGGAGTTTCATAGTTTTGCTAAAACATTAGCCCTAAAGGGTCAAATAAAACTTCACACTGAGTTAGTTTTTGCAGGAACTTGCAGTGTACTCCAAGAAATCGGATGATGAGATGCAGTGTCAAGACTTGCATTACCTCTTGTGTTGGTTGATGGGATTCTGGAGCACAGTGTGTGATGATGTTTATCTATGTTTTATCAATGGGATACAGTCTAAATTTTAAACATATGTCCAACTCCTTCAGTTTTTAGTATTTTCAAGGGACTTGCAATCTTGCCATTTACATATTTTGCCCAGGGAAGAGCATGAAATAGAACTTTAATCCAATTTACCACTGAATAAATAAATCTGTAGAGCTTTTGGATTCACTCTTGATGAAGTAAAGACACACCATTTGTTTGCTTCCTGCTTCTTACACAAAAATGTGACTTGTTTTCCTAAATTGGCTACTAGACTGACCAATGACTGCTTCCTGCTTCTTACACAAAAATGTGACTTGTTTTCCTAAATTGGCTACTAGACTGACCAATGACTCCTGTTTTGTTGCTCTGTTGAGCATCTATCTGTACTTCTGACTTAAAGAACATTATGTCCATCCAATGTGGCCAACTTGTCATCATCAAAACTCTCTTCATCAAAGTCCAATTCAAATAAAGTCTCCTTCGTGTAGCCTCCCCTGAACATCTCAACCGGAGGTGCTAATTTACATCCAGTAGGATTCATACCATTCATGTTGCATATTTATGAATTGCCTTTGTACCTGTTTATTCTGTGTAAGTTTTTCAAAGGTAAGGATTAAGTTTTGCTCATTTTCATTTTCTCTAGAATATAACAAAATGTCTGGTTCATGATAGGTAATTAATATGTTTGTTGTTTTAATGAAGTAAAAAGTAAATTTTGTTTGTTATTGTTATGATAGAGTTGGCACATGATATATTTTCAGTAAATAGAAACTATGATGGTGATGGTGTATGTGGTTCCAGGTACATAGTAAATAATCATACCTTTAGATTGGTAGCTTTTAAAGGCATTGATTAGCTAAGAGTTGTATCTGAACTAAGGGCCAAAAGAACCAAAATATAGATTCAAGATGGCTAAAGGTGACCCAAGAAAATTGTCTGACTGACTTCCTACAAGGGAGATTTCATATATCCAGTCAAACTTTGAAGGTTTGGGAAATTATGCCTGGGGAAGAGAAATCCAATTTTAGTAAACTACATAGGCTGACAACATTGGGGGATTAGGGATGATGGACTCATTAAATGGCACTAAAAAGATGAATGATTTCAGTGTTTTCAAGTGGTCACCATGTGGCTTCTTCCTTCTCTATGGAGAATTTTACCCTAAGATCAAGCCTCATAGCAAAGCCTTTGTACGTGTAAAAAAAAAACAGTTGGTGAAGTGTGGAGTAATGAGACATAGCGAAAAGCAGCCTTATGATAATGTGTTAAGTTGGAAGAGAATTATGAGATGTTTAAAACAGATGGTCTAATGGAAATCTGATGGGCAATGCTCTTTAGTCATGGAAAAGAGAGAAACAAGATGAGCTCTTAGATAAGAACAAGGTTGATGACAGTGGTGAAAAAGTGATATAATATTCCTCTCCATGTAATAAGGGAAAAGCCATAAACAGAGGTGCTTTCATTTGGGATAATGTCTAGCTCTTTGCTAGTTTAACTTAGAAAATTAGGTTATATAATAGTTTCCAAAAACTTTCAAGAAATTGTAAATTGGTTGACTTGAAGGGGTTATGGTTGAAGTGAGCACCTTAAAACTGTGCCAAAAACACATGTACTTTTAATCATTTAAAAATGAAAAGCATTTTTGTGCCTATTCACTGTGAACTTTGCTGTGGTTCTAATGAAATATTATTTCAAGATGACTTGGGCACTTCAAATGGTCTTTGAAATGTGTCAGGTGGTGCTAACTCTAACTCTATGATTATTAGCTATAAAACCTTAGTTATCAACTGTGTGTATTTATACATTGTAAACACGCACGCATGCACACATGTACACACATGCTCTCACCCCTGCCCTTCTATGACATCGGATGCATTTCTACTGCAGGATATAGCCATTCACCTACAGTGGCCTTTCTGTGTGTAGCGAAGTAGTGTTTCTAAGACAGGGAAATAGTATTGCATTGCGTAAGAGGTTAAAGTTAAGGAAGTGCTTTTCCATCAGTAGAAGAATAGCTAAAGTTATGAAAATACATAACATTATAGTGTATAGTTGCTAAAGTGAATGAGCCAGAATAACATGTACTGACATAGAAAGACCTCCAAGATATATTGTCATAAAAGCCAGTCATAAAACAAAACAGCACGATCTCAGCTCAAATTTATTTTAAAGATGCTGTCTTTCCTATATAACCTTACCACTGGGCACTCATGGCAATCCATTGTCTTGTTTTGTTCATCATAGCAATTATTATCATCTCATTGTATGCTATATGCTTATAGTTTTGTTTGTAAAATTTATTACCTGTAATTTTCCATCAGAATGTAAATTCAAGGTTCTGTCTTATTCCCAGCACCTAGTATATTCCTGGCACAGAGCTGGCTCTCAATGAGTAGCTGCTGAATGAATGAATGAGTAACCGAATCCCATTTACCATTTTATCCCACTCTTGCCCCATATATATGTGTGTGTGTGTGTGTATATATATATATATATATATATGCCCCTCACTTGTATATATGCATATATATAGGTAAAAAAATGGAAAAATCATTGACAAAGTACACTTTAAACAGTTACTATGTCTTAATTCTCCATAAGGGGAATTTTTATAATTTATTCTATCTGTACTATAAAATATTTTACCATGAAAATGTATTCATGTATTACCTATTTAATTAAAATAAATAGCAGTAGTTTTACAAATGACATTGTAGGCATCTTTATCAAAAGCAAAGAGCCATTGAAGTTTAAAAGCTATGCAGATCCAAATACTTAAACATTTGCAAAACTTTATGATATTGACTATGTAGAGAATGATGAAATATTCTTGAAGCAAGAAACATAGATTTATACTTCACAACAATTTACAACTTTGGACTAAAGCAATAAAAGGACAAATCAAAACCCATTCCGTCAACTGGCTACCTATAAAGTGTGTGTGTGTGTGTGTGTGTGTGTGTGTGTGTGTGTGTGTGTGGCCTGACATATAGTATGTTTTCTGTTTTATTTTTCAGTAATGTTCAGCTTAATTATGACCAAGTTAAATGAAATGGCTACATAAGCTAACTACAGACTTATTCTTTAAGACTCCCTAGTAGCAGGAGATTATATGAAAATCAAATTTATCACTTGGTTGTGGGGTGGAGCAGAAACAAACTTTCTTGATTTGACTTTTTAGCAGGGATTCGGAGTCATGCGAGTGATGGGCTGAGTTCATTGCTTAGGTTATCTGAGAATATATTTGTGTGCATATTTTCCTTGATTGAATCAGGATAGTGGTGACCCAGCTGCATTACTGTGTGGCACTTTTGGTTCTGGTTAAACTGTTTCAAGTTTGTACTTGGGTAGAGGAGAGGTTTCCATGCAAAATGTAGACATGTGAAATAGAGAAACCTCATCTAATTATTTTGCTGAGAGAGAAAAAAGACTTATCTAAGGTAGTGTACAAGTTTGCATTCTTTAGTGACCCATGTTTCAGTGTGGCCTGGGCATTGAGACCCCACCCACTCTAAGAGCCCAAACAGTGGCTCTAGTTTGGGGGTTAGTGACTTTGGATGGGGTACAGCCCCTGACATCTCTGGGATGACTGCTGAGAGTCTACTCTCCCTGGTCTCCCATCATATCCCCCCTTTTCTTTATTTCTCCCCTTTTTGTTTTTTTTCATTCCCTATTTATTTTCCTCTGCTACTGATCCCTCAAGCATCGACTGCTATTCAGACAAAACAAGCTGCTGACCTTGGCCATGCCAAACTACAATTCCTTATGTTGTAAGAGAACTATAGAACTGTTGTATGTCACAGAAAGAATCAAAAGAGGAGGCTAATTCACAGTCAAAAGGGAGACGCTTGTTTCTGTTTGAGACGATCAAAAAGTTCTGAAACTAGATGGTGGTGATGGTTGCACAACTTTGTGAATATACTTAATGTTACTGAGTTGTACCTTTTAAAGTGGTTAGAATGATAAAATTTATGTTATGTGTATTTTGCCACAATAAAAAAAGGGAGAGGCTTTTCCCAAAATGATGCCCATTTCTTATATTCTAAATTTTTCATTTGAAAATTCAAGGACTTTAAAAAAGGCCCATGAGCACTGAAACAACTAGCAGTGGGCCCTGCTGTTGATACGAACGGCTTTGTGCCACCTCATGTGTGGCCCCTCGGTTGGGTCTTGCTGTGAGGCTTTTCTGGGCTGAATGGGGCTGAGGTTGCTATGCTGGAAAATGCGTCCACTATAGTTTGGGGGGCAAAGCATTAGGATTTGATATGACGCTGTGTATGTATGTGCAAGAACTAAATATGCTGGAACCTGACAATAAAGAGGTATATTTGGAGGGGGAGTCAAGGTTGATTCTCTATAAAAAACCTACCAATTTCCAAAACAAAATGGGACTTTACTGGTGGGTTACTTTACTTTCCTGGGTGTAAACCACAGAACGAGCCCTACAGCTATACCTGTTAGTCTCCTGGAACTGGGCAGACACCAACTAGTCATTGCAGCATTTCCGGCAGTGAATCAAGTCATAGTCTCCCTTTTTCACCATGTTAGGGCTGCGGTTCAAGTCAGGGTTCCTTTTTGTCTGGGGCCGGGCTCATAGCTCTGAACTCTGGCAGTGCCAACCAACTGAATGTCTTCCCTGCTATTACCTTACCACTCCTCTCCCTAATTCTACTCCTTTCTCCTCACCTTCTGAATGGAAGCTTATCCTCAGGAAAGAACCAAGCCTTGGTTCCGCAACACCTTCAGAATGTCCCTTGTGCTTATGTTGTTGTCAGAGGTCCAACTAAACCTTGAGAACTTGGTTGAAGATTCTGGCAGGGGAGAAGTGCTACTGGTATATCTGTCTATAGAGAAGCTTGGCCTTCTTCGTCTGGGTACCTGACGCATATTGAAGGGAAAGGAAGGGTGAGAACACCTGCTCAGCCGATCACATCAAGAGATTGACTGGCTCAGTGGGGGTGATGGAGCAGCCAGGTCACCTTCCCATGCACTGCCCTGCGTGAGCTTGGGCATCTTGTACACATTTCTCTTCTGCAATATTTCTTAAATCACTATGCATCATAAGGGTGGATTTCATGAGAAAGAAAAGGCAATTACTACTCAAGTTTTACAAAGGAAAATTGACATTTCTGCATTTTATTCTTACTAAGAAATCAAGTGATGCTGCTAATCCTAATAGCCTGAGGGGAACAGTTTGTCATCCCTAGGCATTAACATCCACATTCATCTCTTCCCTTTCCTTTTCCTTAAGAACTTTCCTAGATCTATGCAAACCACTTTCAACTTCAGATATAATTCTGTCCCCGTGGGTACTAGGACAGTAGGTCACCTTGATCTGACCAGGTCCCTAGGTCACTACTCCATTAATGAATATTATTAATCAATGGGTTAGAGCAATTCTCTTCTCTTCCAGCCTCAGTCTGTTTAAGACAGAGCTTATTCTTTCTAAACTCTTTGTTGTCCCAGTCTTACTGCTTCAATCTTAAAGTATTCTGAAAATGCTTTGCTGTCACAGAAATTTAGGTTAAGTAGTAGTTTGATGATTTTTTTGGGTTCAGGCAGGCTTGACTGAAAACATCGCAGGCCAGCATTGCCTTCTGGTCTCTTAAATACTTTCAGAGGCGAGTTCGTTACTTTATTCAGTACTTTAATGACTTCTTCAGAAACTCCAGCTTTTTCTGCACAGCTGTTTGTGAGATAATTCTTTCTGTGTCAGTGTAAAACCAGGATAGATAGGCCTTTTGCCACATCTGCTTTGCAAACATATCTCGACTGTTCACAGTGCCATCTCTGAAGGAAGTTGCCAACAGTACCCCTTGCTCATACAATATGCCCTTTGAACATATTTAGGAGACTCTGTGAAGTGTGAGGTAGAAAGGTGACTTGATCATTTTGAAAGAACTGCCAGTCCCTTGGGCAGGTGGCTGGAGAAGTAATAAAGACAATTGGGGAGTCATACATTTTCCAAGGTGACCTCATCCCATTGTTCCAAGTTTGGGTGCAAACCTTTTACATTTTCAGCCCAACAGAAATGAATGTTTCTTAAAAGATCTTTGCTGTCTCCATACCCCTAAGAATCAAACCATACTCAAAGCAGCCATTGTCACATGAGATTTGTCTCCAATTAGAGCTCTTGCATGGTGCTTTTTTGGAATCGGTCCTCTCACATTATGTTTTTCTTTTATGCCCAGCTCTTTATATTATACTCATGTTAGTTGGTCCATTCTCTTTTTACCTGTCCCTTCAAAGTAAATATGTCTCAAATTACCTTCTTCTTTCAACTCTTTGTACCCTATCAGTCCCTCTTAATAGTTACCAGTTGCTTTTTTACTCAGCTCTAATTTGGAGGTTCTCCTACCTTTATTACTTCTTGCATATTTTCAAGAAGTAATAGAGAGAAACATTGATGTGAGAGAGACACATTGATTGGTTCCTCCTCCATATGCCTCGACCAGGGCCTGGGACTGAACCTGCAACCCAGGTACGTGCCCTTGACTGGGAATTGAACCTGAGACCCTTTGTTGCTCAGCCAATGCTCTAACCACTGAGCAACACCGGCCAAGGCAGATTCAGTTTTCTTGTTCACTGCTGTATTCTTCAAGTCTAGCACAGCACCAGACACAAAGTTGTGTCTTATTAATATTTGTTAAGTGAGTAAAAGAGTGTTGGGCTGATATGGAATGCATTCTGGACCTTTTAAAACGGAAAAGTAACTAGATTTGGGTTCAAAATGATTTTTAACCTTATATATGGCATGTCCACTCTTTAAAAAATGCTCTAAAATTTTTTATTATGCTTTAAAATTTTTTAATAAGATAAAAAAATAAACTGTAGTCTTTAGGAAGCTTAATTTTTAAGGGTTGGAAATGAGAAGATATTCATTGTTTTAAATACATGCTTGTTTATGCCCACAAGGTCATTTAAAACTAGTACCTATCTGTCCTTTTGTGAGTGATGTGAGCCACTGCTGAGCTGCACAGCTTCAGTGTGCAGAGCACAGCCCCACAGTCCCACTTCTGGCTTAAGCCATGGTTACCCACCCACTAACTATGATTTGGAGCCAGTCATTCCTCCTCCTGTCTCCACTTCCCCATCATTTGGTCTGTAAATAGGCATAACAATTTAACAAACTTCATGGAACTGTTTTGAGGAGCAAACAAATTACTATTAATAAAGTGCTCAGAACAGTACCAAGTACCCAACAAGTGCTCATTCTGTTAAAATAGACTGGGAAATGCATCTAATAATATTACCTACCTCAGATGATACTTGTGAAAAGTAAACGAGGTATTTGTAAAACTCCTAACACAGTGCCTTAGTATCTGGTGAATGCTCAATCAGTCTTTATTATTTATTTAATAAAGAAGATGTATTAAGACATAGCTACCTACAAAGGTTTTAGAAATAAGCACACATAAAACAAGAGAACAACTGAGTGACATGCTCAGTGACAGGAATTGAAACTAAACCTAGATCCCTAGTGAGGGCAGCCTTGTGGTGAGGCTGATGGGGAGGAGAGACTGTGTGCCAGCTGGAGTAAGTTGGAATTAGTAGCGTGGGGCGCTGCAGTGGAGACCCAGAAAGCCTGAACTTTTGCTGGAGCTGCCAGGCTGGCAGTAGAGCGCCCTCTCTGCGGGGTGCCGGGCAGCATGGCCCCCAGCGTGCCTCTTTTCTTCTATCTGGGTTGCCCTGGTGGAGTCACCTCACGTCCCCTGTGTGTAGCTTTCCTGGGCTTTTATGCTGAGGGTCCCTTTTGTTCCTGCTTGATGCCCCTTTGACCCAAGACTTTACTACTCAGCTTTTATAACACTTTCTTAAAATTGCATTTCTTCTGTAGAACGGCTGTGCCCCACTGAAAGGTTTTCCTGAAAGGAAATGAGAACGGAGGAAAAAAGTCCTAGTTCCCTAAGTTCTTTCAGCAGGCATTTAGTGGCCACTCGTCTAGAGCGTGAGCTCTCGTGTACCCTGCTTCCTCTCTCATATTTTCTTTGGAACAGAGTAAGTTGTTATTTAACAAATAACAGTGATAATAGGCAGGATTCTATCAGAGATCCCAGGCCACTAAAATACTATCAGTATATAAATTCTTCCTGAGTTGCCAGGCTTCATATAAAAGATGCTTCTCAAGTCTCTAAAGAATGTAGTTTATTCTCAAGGCTTTTAAATTCAGTCTAGCTTTTCAAAGACTTAGTATAATAAGGACTAGCTTTTAGTCTTCCAGGCTGTGAGCTTGATGTTTTTCCATTTTAGCTTTGGTTACCTGTAATCTTTGCTCAGAGGCTTGTAAAAAGAAATAAGCATAAAAGAATTGGTATTTTTGAAGATATCTACATGCATGAATATAAGGATCATAGTCACAGAGCATATTGCATTGGCTGCTGAATTCGCTGCCTCAGATAGGAATCTTGCATATAAAACTTTATAAATATTATATGCCTGTAAGAGATTATCTCCAGAAAAGTACGAAATTCCTTTCCAAAAGGCTGTAGTAGTTTCAAAGAGTAAAGAAAAAGGGAAGAGAGATAAAATTGACAACTTAGTATAGTTAAACTCAACAAATCTTAATAGTAGCATATTACAGTAATATCTATGAAAGGTTTTATGTAAGAATTTCTATAAGACTCTTTAGATATTTTTCTTTTGGACCTCAAAAGATCAAAGAGAGCTGGGAGGAAGGTACCTTTATTGGATTTAGAGTTGTCTGACATTTGACAACTCACTGGCCAATTTCTATATGAATGAAGTAGGTCAGAGGGAGCATTTACTAAGTCATGGCCACGTGCCAGCTTAGTCATGTTAACTTACTTAAGCCTTACCGCGTACCTGGGCGGTCAGTATTATCCCCATTTTATCAATAAGGACATCAAGGCTCAGAGAGGAAGGGTTAAGTGAGTTGCCTGAATCCTCTGACCCATGAGGGGAATGCTAGGACTCGAACCCTCCCTGGCACCTCATAACTTTTTTCCATTTGTAGTAATTGCCTTGGAACATTCTCTTGCCTTGTTCATCTTCTAGCCCCAGAATGCTCTTGAGTTTTCAAAATTGGTTCAACTCTAATAATTCTTTAACCTACATCCAAAGTATGAAAACTGAACTTAAGTCAAATTTACTTCTTTCAAAGAATCACCCAACATCTTACATTAACATTTCATGAAGAGTATTTTGTGACAGAAAGTTGGGGGAACACAGAACTTGAAACCATAGTATACTTGATTTCTTTAGTAGAGGACGTCTTTGGGTGTTTAACATATTGTTGTGAACACTGAATCTCTAAGGGGAGGACGTTATAGGTATGGTTTTGCAAGCTATTTATTTATTCATCTTTTAATTTTGGTAGAATACCTCAAGAGATTAGTTTTTTATGAAGCTACACATCTCAATAGTGTGTCATCTTGGAGAAGTGACTTTACTTGTTTGGGCCTAAATTTTCTATTTTACAAATGGGGCTAAAGATATTCCAAAGGTCCCTTTCACTTTAAAAATTCTATGATATAGTCCCCTCTTCCCCCACCAAGTTTAGGCATTTGGGCTATCAAGTGAACTTGCTAAGGTTTTCTGAAAACTATTCATTCATTCATTCATTCATTCATTCATTCATTCATTCATTCATTCATTCGAGACATTTATTGATTACCAAGCACTATGCCAGTCTTTGAGGATAAAAAGACAAATAAAATACAAATAAGACGAAGCTATCTTGTCTGCCCTCAGGGTGAGGGAATGATGTGATGATACACACATAGTAAGAGAGCATACACAGAAAAGACGGTATGATATAGTAAGAGGGCAATAAAACATGTGGAGATAGACATATGCACTGATGATTATTAAACAACTCAGGAAGGAAAAATAGAAACATTCATAAATAATGACTCATGGAGGACTTGCCTCCTTTTGAAGGAGATGAGTAAGGCTTTCTGGAGGGTGAATACCTGACCTGAGTCTTAGGGATGGGTGGGTATTAGGTGGTGGGAAGGCAGGGAAGGTAGGGACCACAGAAACGGAAAAAGCATAGGGAGCTGAAGCAGCGTAACATGCACGCACAGTGGGCAGTGGTCCCCGGGAGTTCGCAGTGGTCTCCAAGAGTTTGGCAATTGCTAGAATATAAAGTTTAAGGTGAGTATAGAGTTGTAGGAGTAGGCAGGGCCAGTTGTTGAGGGCCTTCTCTGTCAGATGCTTGAACTTGGTCCTGTGATAAAGAGCCAACAGAACACTTGAAATGGGGAAGTGACATGTTCCCAGTTGCATTTTATACAGCTGTGTGGAAAATAGATACAAAGAGAGAAAAGAGAGCTGGGGAGACCAGTTAGGACACTGCAAGATGTTCAGGCGATAGGTAATGGGCACCTGAACCAAGAGAATAACAATAGGAAAGCAGAGGAAAGACTGGATTTGAGAAGTATTTAGTATTTAGTCGGCTTAACCCGTTCGGCCTGGTGACTAATTAGGAGCAGGGTGAAGGAGAGGCCATTATACTACAAATCTTTCTGTGCATTAAATTCAGATGGGGGACTTTGAGTAGAAGACTCACATTTAAGGACCACTTCATATTGCCAGTTCTTTGATTTAGGTTGTTGGGATATTGCAAATAAATGGCAATTTTATTTTTAATATAAATGTTCTTATTAATCTAAATTATAAATAAGTTTACATAAAACTTACTTAACCACAGAATTATAAAGCAAGCAATAGATAGTGTTTATAGTTATTGAGTTAAGTGTAGTTTTAAAATATATTTTTTGTTGAAGGAAAATGAACACATGACCGTTAGTTTATATTTTATTTACCAGTATTATAAAATATAATTTTAAATATTCTTCTTTTTACCAAATCATTAAAGTTGGCATAGGTGAATTTAAAAGATTATAAATCTACTCTGAACTTCATGTATGCCAAGCGTTCAAAGCTCTGCTATCCCTCAAGCCAAGGAATTAATCCAGACAATATTTCCCTGTTGTCAAGGTGAATTGAAACTTTTTTGAGTAGCTCTTAGCATTTCTTTCTGAATGTACTGTTTAAAGCGATTCCATAGGGTTAGAAATATGGCCTGCATAGGACCATAGGCTCAGATAGTCCTTTGAAGTTGATGTAAGTATGAACCGGAGCCCAGTTTCTCCGAGCTCTATCAGCAGGTGGTTCTAGATGTCCTGGCTGGCGGTGCAGCAATGTTAACGGAAGAAGGGGACAACGAGGGAGGGTAAACACAAGGAAAACTTCTCTTACCAGGTTCTTGTTGTATTTTGCGGTTGTTTTTAAACCAGGTGATCTGAGGCTCAGGGATGCCGTTAGCGTGACAGTCTAGAGTAGTGGAGCTGCTGACAGCCACTGTGTGATCACTGAGGTTTCGCAGGAGGTATGGTGCTTCCTGATCTAGTGAATAAAGAAAGAGAATTGTTATTACTCATCAGTCTTATTTTTTTACTATATATGCATCTTACATTTGAAATATATAAACAGCAAAACTTGACTATAAGGTTTCATTCATATTTTGTTCCCTAAATTTCTCTTCCGTGATTAACCTACTGCTCCCTCTTTATTAAGTTGATACACTACATTGAAATTCATTGGAACACAGAGTAAAATCAAGAACTAAATTCTTTATTTTTAGATTTTAATATCAAGGTTTTTTGCCTGGCCAACTGTTTTTTATTTTATTTTATTTTATTGTTTGAGAGAAGCCTTTCTAAAACCTAAGGATTTTGCATAATATTTTGGGAACTAGAAAGGAAAAACATGATTTTGGAGATAGGTTTGTAATGACTTTTTACATAAATGTATAGCATGGTGGTGATGAGCTACTATAATTTTGTATGTGCTTGTATTGCTGCATTCGTGATGGCAGGTGTGTGTTACTCAGCTTTAGTAACCTGAGTTGCAAGGCAGCAGACCAAACAGGAGAATTTCTTGAACTTTGAAAGCTTTATTGATTATTTCCTTCCTCCGTTCCCTTCCCAAATGCAAGCCACCAAAGGATCCATTCAAGAGGCAGAGGCACAGACTTGTGGTTTTTGCACTATATAATAGTACAATATTATATTTTATATTATTTTCTCTTAAAACATACAAATATGATACAATACAATTTATTTTAATAAAATGCCAACCAATATAGTACAACAAAATGAACTTAATACATTAGGATGCAATACATTACAACATTAAAATCCCACATAGGAACAGCAGTACCCCCAAGGCCCCAATGAGTACAGTGTCTATTTAATGAAGTAGTCAGTCAGTCCTGCTGATGTATATACATTCTAGTTAGGTGGGTGCTCAAGCTTTCAAGGTAAAAGAATAAAGACAACTCCTAATGTCTTTCCCACCCTCCCAAATCAGCCATTTCCCCCCCTTGTAGCAAATTCTGTAACAGAAATCAAAAGAGTTTTGGCATAACTTACACATTCTGCGTCACTGGTTTCAATAATGAGCTTTCTCTGACCATTTCTGATTTTCTCATCTTATTGTACTAAAACTGTGAAAGCAGCTTAGGAGTGATTACAATGCTATAAGAGATGACACATTGCCATGGCTTTGGTTCCATGTCCCTGCAGGGTTCTGCCGAGTCCCCAAACCTTTCTCTTATTCCTGCAGGGAAACTCTCAGGATTAGCATTCATTGAAGCAATTTAGAAATCTCAGGTTAAAAAGTGTATTATCATATAACTTTTAAACATGTTGATAAAGTATAACATGGCAGGGTTACTATGTTAGAAGAAACCGATTTCTCATTAAATTTTGATTTCCATAGCTTATCATTAGTCTTTTCTCATTTTATACAAAATGAAATCTAAAGGCAATAAGACTGCTGAAGGAAATGCTCTCATCTATAAACGCTTCAAACATTGTGTGGAATGAACTATAGCAACCATCCTTTTGCCTGTTTCCATGTGTCTTTCCTCGTCTATCTTGCCCCTAAGCAGAACCATTTGAATATTTCTGCTTCTGCATTCTGTGCAATCTGTCAAATTGCTTTTACTGATGGAAAATGCAGCCATCTATCAAAATCTTTAATTTTGGTAACTCTTACATGCTTGATAATTACAATTTTGACAGTTTTACATGGGAAAGACCCCAGACATGCCAGTGAAACACTGAAGTAATAAAGAATAGTATTTACTGTTTAGTGTCTTACAGCGGCAAGCCAACTTTGACATATCTCATTAAAACTCAGATCTAGTTCACTGCATTATACTTTTAATAGGTTCTCTGAGTACATTTATTATTTCCCATGAACTAAAAATGCTAAAATAATCTTCCATAACCCATAGGCCTTATTATAAAATGGAAGTCTGAATATAGGGCTTACAGCACCCAGATAATTTTCATAGCTACAAACTGTAACATCATCAACACAGGCAGGATTTGGCTTTTCCGGCAGGTGTACTGGAAAGCAATGCTTATGGAGACGAGAACATTTGTTTTTAACAAAAAAACATCATGAAGAACATTCAGAGGCCCTCTCTGTCCTACACAAACTTCAGACAAGAGAAACGGCAGAAAGGCTGCCGAACAAACATAGGACTTTCCATTAAGTACAACGTTTACATAAACATGTCTGAAACATACAGTATTACGATTTTTTTCTTTGTACCCATTTCTGAAAAAAACATTCTCTTATGAGAAAATTCTCATTTCTGGCTAGTTTCTAAATGACCAATCAATCAAGGAGTCAGTCTATCAATTCCCACTTTATGCTTTATAATAATCTGTTTTGACATTTTAAATAAGAAAAGTACATCAAACCCATATTTTTAAACCTAAGTTATTTCATGGAAATAGGTAGCTGCTTTCCAAAAGTTAACAAAGTGGAGCTGATCCCTTCAAACTGAGAAAATCAGAAATAACAGACTATTTCTGCTGGTTATCAATAGCCAAAGAGAGCTCCCACCTGGCTCTTCTCTTACTTCTCAGTGTTACTGCCCCAGAGATCCGCTAGGCCCCAAGAATACAGTGTCTACTCGCCATTGGAACGGGGCCTGAGGAGCCAGCCTCGGGCCCCCCAATCCATCTCTCCTTCTCCACACCGGCTCTTCCTTCTCTTTTTCTTGTTATGTTCCCCGTACTCCACACTCAAAAGAGTAACTAACTTTAAAAAAATGTGTTTTCTTTTTGAAACTCTCTGGGAGAACTAATTACACAGTGAACAACTAATTACAGTATTCTTAAAATCATCTCCTGTGAATATAGAGACCTTTCCCCTCCCCATGAAAACTGCAAGTGCAGTTTTAAGGGGAAGGAAATGATAAACTCTGCATGGCCAAGTCAGCCTGCTTTCAAAAGCACTCCCGCAACCATTCCATTTGCTTTTTAAGCTTTCCTAAAAATGGAGGCTCCCCAGCTCTGTGGTCCTGAGGCATTGTTTCCTGAAGGAACACACTGATTCATAATGAACAAAGCCAGGCACAGGAGCCATAGGTAAGAGATACAATTGATTATTCTTTCCTTAGGGCTGACAGCTTCCAGGTTGCTAATTGTTTTCAGAGCTTTCGGGGCTCCATAAAACTGGCATTCTGGGGAAACGGTATTGTTTACTCTTTCACACTTTGACAAAAGCAATTCCCAAGTGAAAGACAAGTTTAGCCGTGGGACAGAGTCTGTTCCCTAAAGTAGGAAACAGTCCAGAGAGTTCCCAAGCCTGAGAAGTTGTCATATTGTCAGCTCCTGTTGACTGCCGGTCCACTTCTCAGCCTTGGCTATTTTGGTCAGTATGATTTGTTTTTCAATAGTTCATGCAAGTCACATATAATGATCAATCATAAATGAAAACAACAGAACAGTACATATTAAACTGGAGAAGAAAAGTCACTTTCCCCTCAAATGCAAGCTTAAAACAAGAGATATAAATCTCTCTTGATTTAAAAATACTGTGTTTTCCAGTGACTCTGAATTCTGCTTCTGTAGTTTTGCCATTTCTTAATCCCCACAAAAGCCCTATTGACATAGGTATATGAGGAAGGAGACTTTTTTAATGGGCAAATTTTAGGTTTACATTTAGGAGAATGCATTAAATTTCTGGTTACGGGGGCCTTTATTAACCGTTGACTGTGGTGCACCTTTGAATGCCACCAATTAAACAGGACAAAGTTCTTTAAGAGAATAATCAGGGGACAAAAATATTTGAAACGAAGGCATGATCCGCGTTCTTCTAGGTGCTGTCAAGGCCCTTTAGCCCCTCGGAAGCAGTGACTGGTTTACCAGCCGCCCACATTGCACAAGACGGAGCGGCCTTGATTGTGGTGGCCTGTCCTGATTCATACTGTGATAAACCTTTAATACCTTTGAATTATACCAACACTTGCACCGTGGGACCCATTTTAGAAGCTCCAGCTTAAGATGAATGTGCTTAATGTAAAAAAAAGCATTTTCAAATAAATAAGCATTATAACGTGCTATCCAGATACTATTTACAAATGAAAAACAGAGGAAATAATACAAAATAAAACCAGGCCGAGGTCCGAAAGAGTCTCAAATTCAACTGTACTCATTCTGAGCTGGAAAATTAACTTATACATGTCCATCTTTGGCAGAAACCAGCATCTGTTTAAATTATTCAGTTTGTGCAGCTTTAAAACTTAAAAATAAAAAGAGGTTGGCATCAAAGTGGAAGGAAAGGATCAGCTCCCAGTTGTTGTTTATCAGGCAGGAGAAGACAGCAAAGAGCAAAAGCACAGAGTGTGCCTGCGGGGATCCTCCAAATCCAAACGCGCACCAGGTCACCAGGTGGGTCCCAGAGAGACCCTGAGCCTGATGGGGAGCCCAGCGAGGGCCTGGGGGTTCATTATTACTCCCATTATCTCCAAATTCATTTTGGGAGGAGCATCTCCTCTGAGCCAGAAAGTTAGCAACAGTGACAATAAATCAAGATGATATGAGACAACTGTTACTTTTGAATGAGTCCTTTAATGTTTTACATTACTTTGTGTGGTACAATCATTCCTTGTGCTTTTAAATTTGGAGATCCGAGAGAAAACAGCCTTTTTGTTGCAGTGCTCACCTCTAATTGTAACTTCTTTCTTCTGAAGGATGTCTTCCCCTGTGTATATGTTCCTGGCTCTGCAAGCATAGGTGCCTGAATCTTCCAAGGAAACGTTCTTGATGAGAAGGTGAAGCGTCATGGAGTGCTCCTTAGTGACGGTCGTTTTTTGCCTGCTAATACTGTGGTGCATGGTTCGGTTATTAGCTGTCCGCAGCTGAATCCAAGTAATGTCTCTGTATAAGAACTTGCTAACTGTGCAAGACAGTTTCAGGTCCTCTCCTTCCGTAGGCATTTTTTCCAAGTTAATGTGGAACCCATTTGGCACATCTATAAAATAAGAATAAAGGACTTTGGTTTATAGAAAAACCAGTGTGTCAGAGCATCAGCATTAAAAGAATGACTATTCATCTGTTGATTTTAGGGGAAATGATCAAACATAGCAGGTGGGAACCAACTAATTTCATTCCATCAGAAGCAGGAAATGCCAAACAGGACACTTAGTAGGATGGGACATTTTCCTTATTTGCCCCAAAATGCTCTTCAAAACAGAATTTTTTTGTACAACTTGGGATGATAACTATGCTTCCCATTTCTCTATCTTAGAGAGAATTACTGGTAAATGGACAAAATAGTAAAGTAGTAACAGCAATTTGTACTAAAAATCAAAGATGCTCTTATAGTCAAACTTACCCAAAGTAAGTTGTGAAAGTGAGACTAGGAAGTCCCAGGCACGTGTAAGGAGACCCAGTCATGCCAGTCAGCGCCACTGCCGCCCTGGCGTTTCCAGTGAAGAGCAGCTAATTTCCCAAGCTCCCTGCAGTTGGGTTGCTAGCATCCTCCCCCGCTGCTCTCCCACTGCTTTGCCTGCTCTTTGCTGGCACAGTGGGTTAAGTGGGCAGAGAAGAGCCAGCTTAGTCCACCCAGACATCAATGAGCAAAGATTTCTTCTGAAAATGTGGACAATTGATCTGGAAGAGTTGCTGGATTCCAATGTGGTGGCAATGGGGCAGGGGAGAATAATTTTAAAAATCAAACTACTCTCAAAAGCTTATTAAACATTTTCTTAAAGTGACTGTGTCATTAAAAGCCATTTTTTCCAGTGTCCATTCCTAATTAACCTTCATCTCCATCTTTAAGTGCCTCTGGCAACACCTCATGAGCTCTACTCAGCTTTCTCACCCTGGACCATTATTTAGCTTTTGCCCTGAGAGTTTCCAGGCTCATTTTGGACCATTTCACCAGAGGATTTTAAAAAACCATTGGCTACTGGCCCTGAACTTGTCTGCTCTCAAAACCCTTGCATTGCTTGTCCCTAGCAGCGTATCTGTATTTGAGCAAAGAATTTGGGCCAACATTTTACAAAGTTCTTTGAAGATGAAAAGCATTATGTTATGCTATTATTATTATTATCCTTTGGACACAAAGCTATAAAGAAACCTTTAAACCTTAAAGGGACAATAGTCCAAAATTAGATATCATATCAACTCTTTCCTAAATCTCACTTTGCTTGTTTTTCTGATTTTTCTGGCCTTTGGCTTTATTATAAAGTGTCACGTCTGAAGAAATGCCAAAGTATTCATTTGAAACCTGGGAGCGGGGGTAACAGTGGCTTATGAAGCTGTCAGTGGTTGGAAAGAGAAGCGACCAGTGGAGGTTTTCCTGCCTTCAAAATGAAAACCTAAGGATGTGCCAGAAGATGCAGAAGCAGCTGACAGTCATTTTTAACATAACAATAAGATGTCAGAAATAACCCCTGTAACTCAGCATCTTTCTATATTTGGGATATTTTCCAAACATAAGGGTTAAAACAGCAGCCATGAACTTTTACAAGTACACTAGAACAGACCTATTGTACACTGGTTGCCATCAAATCATTTCTTTCAAGACCATAGACTCCATTTTCGAGGTCTCATCTGGTATCAGAACCTAAGTGAGCCCAAGTCACACCATTGAGATCAAGTAGAGAGTTTCTATTTACTTCAGTGATTTGAAACTTCCTGTGGAAATTAGCTCACAGGTTTCCTGATGGAAGATTTTGTTTATCTTTGCCAAGCACCACCAGGAATCTCAAAATAAAATGCATTTAGTGACATTGGGAAGCCAAGGAGATAAGGCAGTGCTGTTCCTGTTTCACACTCAGTAATTGTTAACACACCCATAGTTGTGCTGGGTGCCAGCAAACAGCACAAATACACACACAGGGAAAGAAAAGACCCAAATAGGTTTTGAGGTCTGTTCTTCACATGGGGGACACTGTCACTGAAGCTAATTTGGTGTACGTCACCAGACAGCTGCTTAGAAATGATTATCTGTTTCTCAGCATCGCCCCTTTGGTATTCTCTTTTGACCCACAGAAGATGATAAATAAAATGTCCTAAAACGAGTTAATGAATCCAGAGGGATTTTTCTCCTTAATTCATGTTGATTTTTTTGCCTGAGTACAAAAATAGACCCAAGAAAGGACTGCCTTCTAACTCTCAGAGTGAAAACAAGAAATCTTCCCAGACTTTGGCACCTGTTGAAGATTCAGCACAAGCATCATGAGCATCGACTAACACTCATCTATCTAGCACGTATCACCCATGGCAGCTTGCGAGGTGTCCAGGAGAAGCACAGACGCTTGGCCAGGAGAGACATTCGACCTAGGATCAGGTGAAAGAGCCACCTGTCCACACAGGGCACACATTTTGACTTGATTGGTCAAGCATGTGAGTTGAGTTCATGAAAGAGACAAGCACAGCAATGAAAGGATGCGAGGTATCTCATTAGTCAGGTGGGAATAGGAAGGCTTCCCTGCGACCAGAGAGCAGAAATCCCATTCTCTAAAAAGGAAGCGCGCGGTTACCAGAAAGTGCTGCTTTTTCAAGTAGCTGCTGTGTATGTGCAATGGCACAGTTCAGAGTTGGAGCAGTGAGGGGCTCTAGTGGCCACAGGTAACCACTTTTCATCAGTTTGGAAGGCGACTCTAAGTTATTACTGCATTTTAAGGGGCAACATGATTGAAACAAGGCTCAATAAAGATCCAAATCCAGATCTAGAGTTAAAGCAGTTAAATTTCAGACAGATCTTTTAAAGCATTATGTGCACGAGGTCCAGGAATAAACACAGAAAACAGACATGTAAGGTGCGACATTCCCAACAGTACCCGGTTTCAGCTCCAGGGAGGGTAAGTCTAGTGACAGATTTGAGTAAGGAAAAGGTAATAATTAGTTTTGAAATAATGAGTAAGCAAACGAATCTGTTATCACCAATCAAAACTAGAACTTTTCGGGACCGGTAAGAAAGAATTCAGAGAAATTATATTCCAGGCAATGGGGGCTTGATTGACTAAACTTGTGCTCAATTTTAGGATTAAAGTTCTTGCATTTATGAAGGAAAAATGGTGAGAGCTTCAAGTAGGTATGTTTGAATTGAATTCTCAGTGCTCCTTTCTGTGGACAAGCCCTGGGATCTAGAAAAGGTCTCATCCACTCCATGGTTATTAATTGTATAAAGTAGTGTGAGGTGAGAGGGAATTTCTTTCTGAATTCAGCTGATAATCTTGATCAGCTTCTCCAGATGGGCACCTATCAGCAACAATACCATGCGTGGGTATATGACGGGGCAGGGAAGAACTCAGCGGGGCTGACAGGCGAGGCCTTGGTGCTGCAGCTCATGCTGGGCACCAGGGAACCTTTCCGGGGGACGCTGAACAATACGGACGCGAGCAGGCCAGTCCCCTCCACTCTGAACATCCTCTACCGGTGCTGCCTTCAGACTCAGGCAAGAGGGGGTCCCTGTTCTGGGCCTTTGGAGGGCTCTGTCTGGCTGTCCCTCTTCACAATGTAAAGAGTCTGTGGGCCAAGTGGGCATACCCACTCAGAACCTGTGCTACCCCCACTTCTAGATCTTTCTTGGGGTCCCTGGGATCCCAGAATTCCCTGTAAAGATGGCCCCAAGTCTGTTTCCAGACTGTGTCAGACCTCTTTCCTCTTCGTTAGGTCTGTCCTCCTGACATCAGATCGCTTGTCACCAAACACACTTCTATGTCCCAGGGAAGACTGTCCATGAGGGTGTGGACAGTTTGAATGTGTGGGCTGGGGAACCTGTACACATGGGTGCATGGGCCTCGCTGTGTGGGACAGAGCCAGGAGTGGAAAACGAAGATGGGCAAGCCAGGGGCAGCTCCTTCTGCACCTCCAGGCACTCTGAGTAGTGCCAGAATTCTAAATTTGGACCTGACCCTTCAGTTCATCATGAAGGCATATTTGTCCCCAGAGGCTGAAACATATTTAACAGCTTGTTTGCTTGATTTAGAACTTGTATGTGGTTAGATATATTGTTTGTGGGCTTCCACTGGTACTCTTGCCTTGGCACTGAAAATGTCAGGCCAAGACAAGACAATTTTTCTGTCTGTTCAGATGCGAATCCCCCTTAGTACCACCTCAGACCCAGGAGCACCTCGAGTCGTGCTTCCTTCTCAGAGGCTTCGTGCTGCACCCATGGCCACATGTGGCTACTGAGCACTTACAATGTGGCTAGCGTGACTGAAGAATTTTACTCAGTTCTTTATTTCAATTAATTTAAAAACTGAAGCAGTGTAGTATTTTTAAAAATGTCCATGGCATGTTGAAGTGATAATATTTTGGGTATAATGGTTAAATAAAATTAATTTCACTTTTTTCTTTTTACTTTTTAAAAATCTGGATACTAGAAAATTTTAAATTACATATGTGGCTTACATTATATTTTTATTGAACAGCGTTGGTTTAACATTGGTAAATTCATCCATCACATTACTTCTGCACATCCCTTTGGATACTAGGATATATATAATTTAACATTTCTTCTTTGTTTCCTGGGTGTTAAACTGTCTTCCTAGAAAGAGAGGGCTTCGTTGATATCCCTGCAAGTGCCCAGGACAGAGCTGGCCTGTACTATCTGATAGCCGGTGCTATTAACTTGTACACACTTGTGGACCATTTGGAACAGAACAGGAGTTGCTCAGTCTTTTGTCCTCTAAATCACACGTACAGCAGCTATAGATTCGGATGGTAACTTGTTTCCAACCAAATATGCAGGACAGTACAAACCTTTGTATTTAATTAGTCAAAATTATCTGAGATCAGATCTGTGTGAAACTGCTATCTGAATCCTTCTCGAAATAAAGGATTTTCCTACTTGGAATGGATGCAAAGACGTTTTCCCTTCCACTTCTCAAATGTGAGAGGACAGGGACTGAGCCCGTCTGGAGCATCTCTGCTGCGTGCCTACCCGCATCTCCAGAGCCATTTCCTTATCTGGAGAATGCGGGGCTAGAATGCCTCTGAAGTCTCTCCCAGCTCTGACGCTCTGTGACAGCCTGCTCAGGGCTGTCTCCATGGCAGCTTCGGGGAGGGTTGGCTTACCCGCCAGAAGGCTCCCTGTGAGCTGACAGCCCATAGGTCTCATGAAATCAGACCGACCTCTTTCTTTCTGGAAAACTCTAGACAACTACTGCAGCCTGCCTTATGCAGCCTCATGCAGTGCGAAGTTTCCAGAGTTGGCAAACTGCCCAGGTTTCCTCAGAAATTGGGGGAGTGTGGAGCCAGGCAATTGTTTTTATACTTTGAGCTACTTACTTCCTTCCTGTACCCATGGAGGGACACAGGGAGTGCCATTTGTGTACCTTGGAAGTTTTAAGATTTGCAGAGACGGTCTTATTTAAGGCTAAAAATTCTTAAATGCTACCAAAAAAGAGTACATTGATTACTGTCAACAAAGCTCAGTTTTAGATTTCTATAGGAGAGCCTCATTTCCCAAAAAGTTGAAATTCAGTTATGAAACAATTAGCTTTTTGGTTAAAAAAAATATCATCACATGTATTATAATTGGGTTCCTTGATTATTACCCTTCTTTTTTTTAATCTTTGCCAGAGGATATGTTTTCATTCATTTTAGAGAGAGGGAGAGGGAGAGAGGGAGAGAGAAAGATTAATGTGAGAGAGAAGCCCCTTACCAGGAATTGAACCCGCAACCTTTTGGAGCACAGGGCTACGCTGCAACCAGCTGAACCACCAGCCGGGCTCCTTGAATATTCTTGAACAAGTGTTGTATGCCAGACCCTGTGCTAGGTACTGAAGGGGGTTAAAAAATGAACATGACAAGATCCCAAATTCACAGTCCAGCCTGGGAGCCAGACGTACACAAACAGCTCTAAAAGAGAATTCAGGGAAATTGCTCTTTAGAAGATTCAATGATGGTGTAGAATACTGTTCCTAAGAGCAAGGATGAAGGCACTCAAACTTTAACAATTCCGTGGAATGTTTTTTCTAAATAAAAATCAATCTACGAGTGTGCTCAAAGCAAGCAAGCTCTGAAGAGAGGCCGAGGTCACCAGGCTGTTTCTGCGAGTACAGGGTGTGTGGCTTACCTGTGATATAAAAGCTTATGTTTCTTTCCACAGTCCCCACTTTATTAGAAGCCATGCAGCTGTAGATTCCAGAAATTCTAGAGTCAGCCACAACCAAGGTGCTAGCAGTCTGCAAAAGAAAAGGACATTTTAGCTAGCGATAGGACAAAGGACCATTTGAACATCCATCAGCTACTTCTGAGGGTTGAAGTGATTCAGCTATTTCATTCATTCAACAAAGATAGTAATAGCATGAGTGGTAGTTACCAGAAGGCTCTCCCCTTTCCGAGCCCCAGCAAGAATGGAAAAAATAACAGGAAAGCAGGTCCTCAGGAGACCGGGGGATATGACATCCGACTCGTATGAGGGTTTCAGGCTTATTTATCTCGTGCTGCTGGCGCAACAATTACAGACCTGAAGCTGACATGCGGGACTGCACGTCCTACTCTCTGAGGTGGTCAGCTCCACGTCAATGAGGGCAACAGGTGAGGCGGAGGCCTTCTTTCGCTTGGATGACCTGAGATAGTGGGTGCTATTTGGGAACAGGAGCCTTAGCATCTTAAGAGAGCAAGGACAGAAGAGAAAGGTTGGCTGAACCATATCTTCTATGTGCTCAAAGAACGTGGCATTGCAGTCCCGACGACTCACTTAGATAAGCTCACTAAGATTATTGTGTGTGTTTGTAAATTACTTAATTTCTCAGTCTGTCAATTCCTAATCTAGGAAACGAAGATATAAGTTACAAATTAATACAATATCATTTCACCAGATGTTGTTGCTGCTATTTGGCAAATTAGCCCCTAAAAAAGCACTAGGAGTCAAATTTGTATAAACTTGAAAATACTTTACAAACTGTGATGTCTCAAAAAGTACTGAAACACAAATTTATACAGCTTAACGATTTGCATTGTTATCTTCTTTAAAAGATAAAAATCAGGTTTATGAAAAAAATTGTTGAGTTTTAAAATCCAACCCAAACTTGCAAAAAAGTAATACATACTATATATGAAAAAATGAAAAAGCGAGTTTTTCATATTTAAAATTATTTTGAAAATGTTGACCCAATTACTTATAAATTATTGCAGCCTATCTCCTAAGACACAGATAACTGGGCTTGAAATTGTAGAGGCTGTGCTGATGCTTCCAGACCAATGGAGTGTCCTGGCTGAAGTATAAAGGTCGAGTGACTTACAGGCTAAAGTAACACGTAGACTGAACTGTGACCATGGACTTTCTAAAGTGGTGAATACAATTTCTACAAAAAGTCTTAACATTTTTCTGAGTTGCTAAGTAATGTGCTAGGCACTTTACATGTTCTCATATCCCATTCAATAAATTAAGATATTTCTGTCTCTACAGATCAGGAAGACTAAAAATATATTCCTCACGCTTTAGCCAAGTTCATTGCTCCAAATCCTCTGTGGCTTTCACTATGATATAGTGAGTAATTACATGACAGTTTCTCTTCTGTTTGTTGCATCTGTTTAATTACATATACCCATATATCCTCTGTGTACTGAAATTATTGGAAATGAAAGTGTCTACAATATGTGGCATTTTGCATTCAATGTGGCAGACATTTACTGGGCATTGCCCAGATGTTTTAAGGGGGACAGAGGTGAATATGACACGATCCCTATTCTTAACCTGGAGGGATATTCTTAACCTTAAGGTGACAGAGAAGAATGTCTCTACTTGAAGACCGAGTACATGTTATGCCCTTCCACGCAGGCACTCACACGAAGGCAGAAGGCAGTGACGAGTAGGGAAGGGAGCTCAGATGTCTCCCTGTTTTGATTATTAATCTTTAAGAGGTGAGAAATAAAAAAATCCTGGATAGCCGAAATGAATCATTCGCCCACCACTTAAGGGTCATGGGAGAAAATTAAAGTAGTTAGGAGAGAAGCTTGTGAAGTACCCTCTTCTGCAGAAAAGGCAACGAGGTTAGAGAGCTTACGTGACTCACCCAAACACACACAGCAGCACAGACTGACCTGGGCAGAACTTATGCCCAGGGTGTCTGACTCCAGTGCCTATGCTCTTAATCTTTACACCAAACTGCTTCTTCCCTTAAAATTCTTTAAATTTAATAGCACAGATCTATTGGTAGAGTTCTATTTTTTGAATTGGGTTTTTCCTCAAGAATACTTCTTTTGGTCAGCAGAGGTAGACCATATAAGCTGAATGCTACTATGTACAAGAAAGACTAATTTCTTTCTTAGTATTTTACATAAGCTGCAAGCTATTTTTCAATGGATACAGTGTTATATTGTTTGAAAATATGATTGATGAGTTGAAAAGTTTTAAACAAAGAAATTTGAAAATAAGGTGAAACCTGTGTGTCCTACAATCAATTTTATTAAAAACGATCTGCTTTCTAGAGTGCTTCTCTTTTTTCAGAGAATATAAATTATAAATTAAAACATATTTTCATAAAAGACAAAATCTATTTAACAACTGAAGTATAAACTTTGTAGGGTCAGGAAAACGAGCTCAAGTGTAAACTGTATGTAGGTGAGTATAAATTGTCTGGACAGAGGACCGTAAGGCTTCGGAGTTAAAGTGACAGGTCTGTGCCCTGGTGCTCAGAACTAACTGTGATTGTCTCAAGAGAAAAGCTAAAAATAGCATAACAGTTGGAACACCTAATATCAACTTATTACTTTAAAAGACAGAGTGCCAAGAATTTGAGTTGTGACATGTGTTTGAAATTATAATCATTTATTTTATAAGATACATCAAAAGAAATTCTGCAAGATTTATGTTTGTATTATTTCTGTAATTAGTTTTCATTTGCCACAATATTTTTTTGGCTCTGAACCCGCACTTTGTGGGTGTCTCTACTTGCCCTGCCAGGACCTCAAGTATTTAGATATTAGGAACAGGCTCTTAAAGGCCATTCTCTGGTTCTTTTGTATGACTCAGGAATGCTGATAAAAACTGTCGTCAGGTACTGTAAGTTTGGAAGTTATTCATAATCCTTCCTTCCCTTTTGCTAAGTATTAGTCACTCACCACTACAGTGTAGCTTGAGCCTCACGGAACGGAATGGACGGGATGATGTGTAATTCAGCCTAACCTCCAGCATTAGTTTACAAAAAATCTATATATGGAACAGTGATTTTAATCTTGGGATGCTTCTAATATAGTTTCCTTTTCAGTGTTTCAGGGAGAAATAAAAGTAGACATGGAAAAAGGTTATGGAAGAATCTAAAATTAACCTAGGGTGGCGCATTTGAGCGAAGTGAGGGGAGAACGGAACGCGAGGATTAGGAAAAATTGGGGAGAGTGTGGGAAATGCAGCACAAGCTGTAATTCTGTGTTAGGCACTAATGCCCTGTCCTGGGCTTGTCTTATACAGTGCACGCATTTTTTTCTCACCTCAAAACAATTTCAGTGGAAATGTTGCGAAAACGTTAAGATCGGCACGGTTCTCCAGCCTCACGGAATTAATGCTGTGATAAGTATTTCCTGTGTGTTTATTTCTAACACAGGGTTCCTTCTACTTCCTACTCCGTATCTACAGGCCCAATAGTCTGGCCGCCCCATTTAAACAATATGAAAATGCCACGTTTGCTATTAGCAACTCCATTGATGACTCACTTTTCACAAATCTAGGCCAAAACTTGCCAGTAAGGAACTGAATTTTATTGTCCCCTGCACCCGTACTTGAATTACATGAAAAAAGCAAAACAAGGCAAAGAAAAAAAATTCAAGTCCCTGAACAGGTGCTCCAGTGGGCCTTCCATCCACTGATCTGTGGGGTGTGCTGCCGGGCGAGCCGACACCATGACTACAGGGAAAAGTAACATGATTGTGTAAGGTGGGGCTTTACTTTCTTAAAATGTACAGAAAATAAAAGCAGTTTTAACTGTGAAGGGAAGACCAGTGCAAATCATTTTGAAATAGCAAAACTTCCATTTGTCATCATTATATGAAATATAATTTTTCATACAAAAAGAGGTATATTAATAGGTGCTAAAAGTAAAAGTAGGAAATACTTTTAAATTTAAAACACAAAATTAATAATTTATGTAAAGTCTGTGTTGCAGATACAGCTACTAATAAGATATCGTATATGTATACAAATAGATGTATCTATCTCAAATTTTGTTTAGAAAGTATTATATTTTTTATTGCAAATAATTGCTTAACAAATAGACTTAATTGTGTATGATCATATCAATTTTAGAATTGCATTAGAGTCTACACGACAATCACCTTTATAACAGGCAAATTAGGTAGGGCAAATATTTCTAGCTCCATTTTTTGGAGGAGAGAATGCAAGTTCAGAGAGGTGAATGGACTTGCCTGTGGTTTATACAGGATAGAAAGTGGCAGGAGCTGACCCCATGGCTCCTGACTGCATGTCGGATGGCATAACTGCCAACTGGGTCTGGAAATCTATGTTTAAAACCTTGCATAACTACAAAATTACATGTAAATCAGGGAAGCTCCTTTCTCTAACCCGGTTCTGCTACTCCACTCCCACCATTTCTCTGCAGTCAGGTAGCTACTTCCATGGTTCAGGCTTCTTAGGAACCCCACCTAGCTTTCTCATTTCCAATTGTTTATTTTTGTGGATAGGATACCAAAGTAGGGCTAGAAGTTGCCACAGAAATTAAGTTCCTAAGGTCTTGTTTTAATATCCAGCAGTGATGGTCAGGAAAAGGCAAAGTGAACTGACACAATCAATGGCATCTGGAAATTTTCTAGTTCTCTGTGACAACTAACTTGATTTCTATCCTGAGGCAATTTTCTTTTCTTTTTTTTAATGTCACAAATTTAACTTTAAAGTTTATAGAATTTCCTCTTTCTTAAGTATTTCATTAAATGGTTCTCTCATCAATAGCTACATGTCATGGAATATTTTAAACAACTGTTCATCTGTATTAGAGAAAAAAATTGTAAACCACCTACAACTACTGCTAGTAATAAAAACGTTTCCTAAATCAGTGACAAGTGATTGCTGATAGAATCATGCCAGCTATCACCATCTGAACTGATTTCTTATTGGCTTAGGTTGGCAGAGTCCAGGTTTGGGAACAGGAAGACTTTGGTTTGAGCTTCCCATTTGCCACTTAAGCTGTATGGCTGAGTTACTCATCTTAGTGCCCCAGGTTTTCTTATCTTTAAAATGGAGATAACCACTTTGGTCAGCCAAAGAATGACACTGACATTAGCATATGTCCAAGTTTCACACAATGAAGAATTCAGAGGTTACTTGCTGTTATTGTTAAATCCTACATATAAAATGATGCCATCTACTTTGTCGCCTTCAAATGCAAAGAATACAGCTGAATAAACAGATAACACAAGCATATCATACTCAGACAGCATCCATAGTAACAGATTACTTCAGATCAAGTCATGTAAGTAGAAATAGACATTTCAGCAAGGGGTTATTTGATCATTTTTGTTTCCTTGCATCACTACCCCATACCTATAAAAGCAGGTTTTTACCTGTATTTCTCACTAATTCAACAGAAAAAAGCCACCAGGTCTGAGATGCACTGAGATTGCCTGGCTCACAAGGTGTCAGCTTGCAGAGGCTCAGGGGAGGTTAGGGGAGTAGAGAATGAACAGCACAGAAGTGGCAGAAAAGACGCCTGCTAGACCCTGATTTGGTCGAAGATTTTTTTGTGGGGGGGAAGGGCTGAAGTCTCTCTCTTTTTATTTTATTTTATTTTATTTTATTTTATTTTATTTTATTTTATTTTATTTTATTTTTTATTTTTAAAAAATATATCTTTATTGACTTCAGGGAGAGGAAAAGAGAGGGAGAGAGAGGTAGAAACATCAATGATGAGAGAGTCATTGATTGGCTGCAGCCCACAACCCGGGCATGTGCCCTGACCAGGAATCGAACCCTGATCGCCTGGATCCCAGGTCGACGCTCAACCGCTGAGCCACGCCCGGCCAGGCTCTCTCTTTTTAAATAAGATGTAATTGACATTCGACATCATATTAGTTTCAGATGTACAACATAATAATTCAATATTTGTATATATTGCAAACTGAGCACCATAATAACTGTAGTTAACATCTGTCACCATATATAGTTACAATTTTTTTCTTGGTATTATTAACTTTAGTTCCCAAGATGCACATTACATTCCTAGGACTTATTTATTTTTAACTGGAAGTTTGTAACTTTTGACCTTCTTTATCCATTTTGCCCACCTCCACCCTCTGCCTCTGGCAACCACCAATCTGTTCTCTGTATCTATGAATTTGTTTTTTGTTTGTGTGTTCGTTTTATATTCCACATATAAGTGAGTTATTTGTCTTTCTCTGACTTATTTCACTTAGCATAATGTCCTCAAGGTCAGTCCATATTGTCACAAATGGCAAGATTTCATTCTTTGTTATGGCTGAATAATATTCTGTTGTGTATACACACCATATTTTCTTTAGTCACTCATCCATTAATGAACACTTAGGTTGTTACTGTATCTGGCTATTGTGAGTAATGCTGTAATGAACATAGAGGTGCATATATCTTATTGAGTTAGTATTTTCCTTTTCTTCAGATATATACCCAAAAGTGGGAATGCTGGATCATATGGTAGTTCTATTTTTAATTGTTTGAGAAATCTCCATACTGTTTTCCACAGTGGCTGCACCAAATTACATTCCCACCAAACAGTGCACTGTTGAGGGTTCCCTTTTCTCCACATCCTTGCCAACGCTTGTTATTTCTTGTCTTTTTGATGACAGACATCCTAACAGGTGTCTCTCACTGTGGTTTTGATTTGCATCGCTTAAGTCAGAGAATCTTGAGCTCTTGTGTGTTTGTATGCCCCAATGTAGGCAGGCTTTGCCCTTGCAAAGACGGGGAAACAAGGTATTTTGTGAAATGGGAACATTCCATTTTAGCTTTGTTTATCACCACCCTGCTTTATGTATGGCAGTGATTCCCAGTCCTGGTTACATGTCAGAATCTCCTGCGAGCTTTCATGAACCCTGGGCTCCACCCCAGAGATTTAAATGTAATGACAATCAGGACAGTATCCTAATATGTGGCCAGGGTTGAGAACCACTGATGTGGACAAGGCTGATGTTCCAGAGGCAGTTCGCCTCCTCTGTTAGGACTGAGTGCTCATTCTCTGGGCCTGCAGGGCGGCTGGAGAATATGGCCATTTGAGTGGTCTCAGTGCATCTCTCCATGAAGACAATATCTCAATACTTTCTTCTCTCCGGATTTTTGTTTGAGCATTTGAATGACTTCTGGTTCTAATAAACCCAGAACTGGGAGCTGAGTATGTGTTTTTAGAATAAGTATCCCAATGCTTATTTTTATGAAGAATACCTTATTCTTTCCTTCTATTATTGCCGTGCGCTGAGTGATGCTCTCAATTCTGTTTCCTATGTTGCTGTCAGGATCCAGGATAAAGGTCTCTTCATTACTGGAGCAAAAGTCATACCTATTTTTAAAAAAAGTAAGTCATTACCATGTTGTTTGCAGCATGGTCCAGCCCAAGGTGAAGTGAAAATCATTGGATAAGTGCTCGGGTAACAAAATCACACTTTTTTTTCCCCTTTTCCTTAGATTTCCCCCAATATCCATCCTCACAACTTAAAAATAGCAAATATATTTTGCCTGGTCTGGAAAACCCACACCAATGTATCTCTAAACGTCCTTCCTGTTCTAACTGTTAAATATGAAATAAAATGCATAAATTAGAAAATTTAATATCTAGATTTTAATTAGTTCCTAGTGGAGGAAACATGCAAACACAGAGAAAAACCAAAGTTATGTTAATGAATGAAAACCTCAAAGAAATAACAGCATTTCACAACTATAAAAGGCTGGCTTTTAATCGGAATATTCCATTATGCAGGTAATTTTTTCCAGGTCTAATTAAGTGTATATGCAAACACACATTAAGGACCAGTTATTAAGTTCAGTCTATTACTTTTCAAGTTTGGGGGTTTCATAGCAAGCTCTTCAACTTCTTGGGTCTCAAGTGTTTAATTATAAAATAAGGGTGTTGGAGTTGTTTATCTTTAAGATCTTTTTTGATGCTAAAAATCCATCATATCTCTCATTATTTTGAACTAGCTACTAGAAATTTTAAAGAGAGATTTTGACCTATATCTGGAAGTTAGCATGTTCTCTCAGACACATTATTATCAGTATGCTTCTGTTTTCATATGGTTTACTATGCAAACCACTGCTGTAAATATTTATTGATCATTTATTATATTTTATGGACCCTGCATTCTAGATGAATAAAAACCCCAAACAATAAAAAAGACATGTAAGTCCGCTCTGACTGGGCAGTGAACTAGTATCTTAACTGGCCTTGCTGCCGGCCGGCCTTTCCCCTCCTCCAGCACCCACCAAACTGCTGTCAGACCAACCCCCGCATGTCCTGGTTTTCAGTGGAATCCTTTTTGTTCCAAAAGCTTTAACAACTGTACTGGAGAAAGGCCAGGCTTCCTTGTCTAACATCAAGGCCATCCACAGTCCATTCCTTACCTGCTTTTCCAACCTTAACCCTACAAGAAACCCTTGGTTCTAGTCAACTGTGTTTTGGTTTGATTAGTTCACGGTACTGGACCAGGAGTCAGAGGGGACCTAAGACCTAGTCCCGCCCCCACTTCTCCTAAATGTATGACAAGTTTCCTCTTCTAAAAAATAAGAATAAAAATATACCTGCCTTGTTAATCTCACAGGATTATATACGCATCAAATGACCAATTTACTTGCAGAGGTTTTGTAAATTAGACACCAGAGGGAAGTAAGGAATTATTCTGTGTGTCACAGGGGTCTGCCATATTCACTCTGGTCCCTCCGTCTTCACTCACACAGCTACCACTGACTGGACACCTTTGCCACCCACAGCTCGACCTTGTCTAACAGCTTATTCTGACTACTGTGACCCCTCACTGCTCTCACGGCAAAAGCACTCACTGAGCCTATAGCAAGCTCACCTTAAAATATTCCCTAAGATTTAAATACGAATTTATTTGATACATAGTGCAAATAGAGAGATATTTTAGGTGCCTGAAAACTGAATCTGTGGGCTCCCAAGGCTTGCATTTTTCTGCCAGCCCGGGCAGGTAAGGAGAGACTGCCTGCAGGAGCCTGACTTGAGTCCCTGCAGCCAGCCTCGACCATGGCCTCTGCTATCCGATTAACTTCAGTGTTGATTTTTCTGTTTACTTGCACTGGACCATTTAATTGAAGCACTTTGTATTGTTACCTTTTGGACTAGAATTTGTGGTGAGCGGAATGTTTGCTGGGCCTTAATTTGTACATGTCTTGGGGAGATTTTGGATTTTTTCAAACCAGGAAGACATTTTAGAGTCCAGTTTCCAGCAAGAATTGAGTGGATGATCTTAAGGAGCCAAGGGCAGCCAGGACTTACGTGAGATGAAGGTGAAAAGATAAAAATAAGTGAGAAAAAGGGAAGACGGAAAGGATGGCAATGACCAGCTCCTCGCTATCCTGGAGCTAGGAAGGACTCCAGAATGTGAAACTATCTAGTCTTCAGGATGGTCTCCCCTCTGGGCACGCTGCCCTGTAAGGTCCTCCCCCAGAGCACCCACACTTGCTAAGTTTCCATTTAATGCTTCTCAGGCCCCAGTGGGCCAGCAGCTGCAGGGGGACCGGGGCCACATGCACTTATTCACTCTGTCCTCATAATTAAGCAAGGGCCTAGCAGGTAATTGGCACCACATAAACGTGTGCAAGCATACAACCAGGCATGAGGTACTGATATGTTGTTTCTAGTAAGAGTTTTCATTTGTTTTAGTTGTTTATCATTTTCAAACATACTGGTAAGAAGACATAACGTAATAAACCCTCATTATACCCACCACCCAGATTTAACAATTAAGATTTTGCCACATTTGTTTCATCTATCCCTTATTTCTTTTTATTTTCTCTAAGTATTTTAAAGCAAATCCCAGACATCATGTCATTTTTGCCCTACATATTTCAGTGCATTATCTCCAAAAAATATGCTTCTTTTCTAATATAAAAACAATGCCATTATTGCACCTAGTAGACTTAGCAACAGTTCCTTGGTGTTATTTGTGTACAGCCCATAAATCAGATTTCCCCCGAATGTTTTTAAAATGTCTGCTTTTACAGTTAGATTATAAGATGAAATTTAAAAAGAATTAATAAGGAGTGACCACTCTTAAGGAATTTCTGTGATTTCTACTAGCTAGTCTTTTTTTTTTCTTTAATCCTCACTTGATATTTTTTCCATTGCTTTTCAGAGAGGGGTACCCCCTCTGAAAGAGAGAGAGAGAGAGAGAGAAACATTGATGTGGGAGACACACATCGATTGGTTGCCTTCCACATGCCCTGACCAGGGCTGAGGATCGAGCCTGCAACCAAGGTACGTATCCTTGGTCAGAATCGGGACCCTTCAGTCCGCAGGCCGACGCTCTAACTGCTGAGCCAAACCGGCTACGGTCTACTAGCGAGTCTTATAAGCATCAGGTAAATTAAGTGAAATCAGTTTTCTTTACTAGTAGAGAAACTCAATTAGTTTTCTTTATTAGTAGAGAAAACGGAACCAAAGAGAAATTAGACACTTTCTCCTTTACTTGAGACATTTTAATGATGAAGCTTTGAAATCATGATGTCATTTTGCCCTAGTTTTCATTTTTAGTATTCTCCATTTTCTAGACGGTAACCTTCATACTTTGAACTAGTATTTGACCTCACATCTTTCACACATGCTCAGTACAAATATGAGTATATATAATGTATATGTACATTACAGGCATATGGGGTTTATGACACGTGCACAGCTCTATGAACACGTAGACATCTATATTAGTCATGTGCATGTGTACTGGGTATTATGACATCACACAGCAGAAGTTCTCTTGTATCTGGAAGAGAAGCCTTTAATTTTATTCTTTTTCCCCCTAAAGAAGTGGAAGAGATAAGGGAGGCCTTAGACAAAGATCTTAGTTTTATACTCTTGGTCTTCAGGAAATGCAAAGAAATATGTGAGAGTAAAGCAAGTCAGAGGGTTTCCCGAGGGAAATGCAGTCTGCTGTTGGAGTTCACTAGGGGCTGTCAACCTCTGGCCCCCGCCCCTGAGCTTAAGGGCAGTCACGGATGGCACAAGCCCCAGCATGGAAATCATAGGCTGCACTCCTGCAAGGTCCTCCACACAAAAAGGGCAGATTCTGTGGCTGTCTTCTAATTTGGGGACTGTTATTTTTCCCTCTTTGTAACTGAAACCGTAAAAATAGAATGCCGTTCAGGAGCCTGACTATATAACAGCACTTGAAAGGAGACTGAGGGGGAGGGGAGCTTGCCTAAGCCTTAAGAATACATCAGGCTCTTAAGGAAGTAGATTGTGCCATGTTTGAAGATGCAAAGATAGCCGCTGTGCTGGGAACCGTCTCGAGGGGGGAGGAAGCCGAACAACGAGAGGAAAGCAGCGTTCACTCCTGATTTCGCACAGGAAGCCCACAGCACCTCCTGCCAAAGGGAGATAAGAAAGCTCCCAGGCACTATTCTGGACAAGGCCACCGTTATCAGCTTCAGTTCCATGCTGTCCCCTCTCTGCTCCAAGCCTCTGTCCCTTTCCTAATGAGCTTTAGGACTCCGACCTCCATTTGCATGCAGCATGCCAAGTACAATAGCATGGAGGTATTTATAACCACTGAGAGGAAAAAAAATTTCCGGGGTAAGAGTGTATTCCATGTCATGTCATCTCATCCATTGCCCTGGAGTTGAAATAAATTAGTTTCAGACTATAGATTGATATACATAAATTAAAAGAAAGCAGCCAATTTTGTATCCAACACATGGAGCTGGGACCCTACCTGTGACATGTCGGTGTACTTAACTCCAAGCAGGAGTCATCTGTGGGGCTCTCATGTCTGGTCTAAGCTCCCAGGCTTCTTCTCTTGACACTTATTAGGGAAACACCACCCTCCAGAGATGTAGGTGACGTTACTGACCTACATGCTTGGGGTTGATTTTCCTGTAGTGGTGATGAATTTGCCCTTTTCCCTTCACACTCAAAAATATTTGGCTCCTCTGTGACCAAAGACAGATAAAGGCAGTCTGGGGCCACAGAAAAAGGCAAAGCCAGCACTGGGGTCAAACCTACAAACTTGACAATACTGACTGCTGGCCCCAACAGGCAAGTTCACCAGCCATAGGTTAAAATAATTACAATACACACCCTGCATACCATTCTCTACTCCAGTAAGGATTATATTTTCTATGTGCAAGGCATCCCGTAGACACTATCTCACTAATCTGTACAACATCTTAAAATAGCAGGTACTCTCATCTCCCGTTTAATGGATAAGGAAACTGAGGATTAGAGAGGTTAAGTAATTACCCAAGGCTAAACAGCTAATAAGTGGCAGAGGCAGGATCATACTCCGTTCTGGCTCACCCCAGGATCTGTGCACTTAACCCTTACCCATGGACAATCATCATACAACAAGAAATTGCTGTACTTCAGTGCTGCTTTGCACATAGCAAGGCAAGGCTTGTCAGATATTCACCACACGGATACCATTAGTGCAGTGGGAATTTAAGTCTTCTTTAGCCCTTTTTGCATAAGACTGTCAGCTTCTTTCCAAAATCTGGCAAACAACTCCCATACACAACCAGAATGTGTTGCGTGTCCAATGTGTGTACGGTCTACAGTTAGTTTATATCAGAGCTCACTTTGTCACCCCACAGTTTCTGAACTCAATTCCCAGTCATCTTTACAAGCCCAACACAGGAAATGCAATGCACAGTGTGCACCCCAAGGGACCCCTTGTGTCCCCCTGTGCTTTTCCTTAGGTGCTGGCTCTGAACAATCTGATTTTCAGACTTTCTTCATTCCCCTGCCTCTCTTTCTCCTCCCCCTACCTACATTGCAAGGCTGGCACTTTTCTTTCTTTAGACTTTTAGAGGATGGGTTGTTGCATCTGGTAGAATCAGGAGGGAGAGCCCAGCAGGGTGAACTTTAGCCACTGATGGTTAGTATCTGTATTTGCTTTGAAGTGACTCTCTCCAGTGAGAACATGTAGACTCTAAAGAACAAGGTGAGATGGTTCAGCCCTTCATTTCTCCTTTCTAGAGGTTGACCATCTGTTTAGTGCCTATTATGGTAAGCCAAGACTCCTGTAGTTAGAGAATTCTCATTCCATAAATGATTTCTAGCAAGTTTCATAACCACTCCAGTTCTAGAAAGTCTACTCTATAGCCTGAATCTTAAGAGAAAGAGGTTGTAGTTTTTTTTCACTTTTTCCTTTTTTTTAAATAAAAAAATGTATCTTTATTGATTTCAGGGAGAGAGAGAGAAACATCAATGATGAGAGAGTCATGGATCGGCTGCCTCCTGCACGCCCCCTATTGGGGATAGAGCCTGCAACCTGGGCATGTGCCCTGACTGGGAATCAAACCACGATCTCCTGGACCATAGGTTGATACTCAACCGCTGAGCCACATCGGCCTGGCAGTTGTTTTTTAAGGATCTCCTTTCTCCCTATGATACATGATATTAAGCCGAACTTTCTTTAAAAATTTCTGTTCTCCTAAATTTTGACTCTTGGTTGGCTGAAGTGAAACTAGTACCAGGCCTGGGCTAGGAGCTATATATACACATTTAAGCTCAATAAGTTCTCACAGTCACCCAGTGAAGCAGGTATTATGATCCCTATCACACAAACCTTTTCACCAAAAAGGACACTGAAACTCCAAAAAATCAAATGCTTTGCTCAGATTCACAGAGAAAATAGCAGTCTTGGTATTAGAACCCAGATCTTCCTGACTCTCTCCACCAAACCAGCACTCAATCCATCACACGGGATGAATTCTGTTCCCAAGTAACCTCCCAAACCTTTATAACCACACTTCACAAGGTGAATCTGGCTCAGTTACCTGCCGGAAGGAAAGCTCTGGTACAGAGTCAGACAGCAAGAGAAATAATGTATTAGCTTTCCAAAGGGAGACAGGCACCCAGTCCTTTGGTGAAGAGGGAAAGGGAGAGTAATACTTTATAATTACATTTTGATTTAAATTCTGGTTAGCTTTGGTCCTAAAAATGTTTTAATGCTAAAATTATAGGTACTCTTGGCCTTCTACTGGCTGATAAATTTTATCATTTAAAAAAATTTTGCAACAAAGTATAAAATCTAACTTCTATCACAATATTTTTCTTTCCCTGTTAACTTACTTTGTCTGCATGATTCCTGGACGTGCTCTGAGGTAAAGCTAGCCTGCCTTATTATGAAATCCACTCATTTATAGCAGGCTGCTGACTTTAAAGAGAGCCTCTGGGTGGGGGTGGGGATGTGCAGTGGTGAGCTGAGCACCCCAACACCCAATGGCTGCTTGTTTGAGCCTGAGACATTGCCTAGGAGTGACTGTATATATTATAATTACAGCACATTTGTTGGGGGGGGGGGGGCTCTAGAGAGCTCTACAGAGTCCCAAGACAATTTCCCTTTTTCTTTTTTAGATGTTGAAATCTGAGGACTTCTTGTGTGGACTCTGCTTATCTGTTTAATGAGATTAAACTGCACATGCTAACTGTGATTAGAATCTATTTGTAAAGAATATTAAATCATTTCAAGTTAGGAAACAAAGGGGTAGAGCAGCAGTAAAGAACAAATCGAGGCCGTAAAATGTCTTTGTAAAAATAGAAAGGAAAGAAAAGACCACCTGGAAGCCTGCCAGAGGGCGCGGCCAGGGCTGGCTCCCTGGTATGGCAGCCACCCTGCAGCAGGGCCTGATGTAAACTTCCCTCAGCTCCTGCATGCGCTGTGTCAAAACATCGCTGATAGTGTGTCCGAGCCATCAGATTAATAGAATCTGCAAACACTATCTTTTCCCCTCCTCTCACATTCTCTTAAAACAAATAAAACAATATAGGGGAAAGGATGCTGGCAGAAAGAGGCGTGGAGCTGGAAGGAGTGTTTAGACAGAATGGTTCCTGCTCCTTTGCTCCAGGAAAAGGGCCTGGGCCTTTGGGGTGGTCATAGGGTCAGGCCAAGGGGATTCTGGAGGAGTGGCTTTCTGTGCAGTGAGAGACCTTGTGACGCCTTGGAGCCCATACTGAAAATTACTTCTTGTCTGAATGGAGAGGGGAGTGGAGAAGACTTTTCAGGGATTGAAGGCTTTGGGTCAGCTCCTTGGACAATGGTGGAGGTGATCCAGCGTCCTGCCCACCTCTGTTTAGATAAGAGCTTTTCCGTGAGCGTCCTGGCCTGCACTGCTTCCTGCTCTCGAGGGCCCTGTGCTCCATTCACACTCAGAATGGGGCCTGTCTTCCCAGTCTCTCCTTTCCTTCCTCTCCTCTCCTGCCCGCTTCCACCAGGAGCTCCAGTGATCCCCACACCCCAAACTCTGACTCTCTTTTACACAACCTGAGCCAGGACCAAGGCAGCCTTTCAGTTCAACACCAGGGTGATTGGGAGGCTAAAGGGGTGGTTACTTGGTTACACCCAGATATGGGTGTCAAAGAGAACACCTATTCTGTTCATTCATTTTTCTTCTTAGTGAAAGACTGGTCAGCTGAGGAAGAGTGAGCCGATAAACAGAAATCTTTAAGGAAATGTTAGGAGTGCCTACAAATATCTTTTACCCTGCAAGGAGTCTTAAGGTATTAACTCCACTCAGTGAAGAATAGTTTAGTATTGTTTCATTTTGTTCTCATGAAAAGGAAGACAGCATACTATTTATTATATAGTGGTCAATACAGAAACATCCAGAAAGCCTTCAGGGGTGGGGGTGGGAAGTCACAATCTACCCTAAGGACCATAGATTCTAGAGGTAGTCAGACCTGAGTTGAAGTCATGATTTTATAACTTTCTTGTTACATAGCCCCGGATAGCAAAAGCCCGATTGCGAGAATCGGAGTCATAGAAAACTGCTCAGTAGTTTTAATCCTTCAATATTTCTGCAATCATTGGACCATATCAGCCCACAAATCACTTTTAATAAGTTCTGCTTTGATGTTATGCACAGGTTGCCACTGAAGGGCATTGTAATTCTCAGTCCCGTGACACCCCTCTCTCATAGGGCTGTGGCTGAGGAGTTGGTGGGACACACCCCACACAGCAGGAGAGGAGAAGTCCTTTCTCTCAGCTCTCAGTTCCCTGAAAGGCTGTACTTCTCTTGGTTGGTTTTTAGCTCATGGATCGCTTAATCTTGTATATGTCTATTTCATTTCTCTTTCTCTCTGGGCAACTAGAAAGTAAAGCTTGTGGGTCGTATCTCCATATTAGTCTTAACTCCATTTCTTTCCTTCATCCAGGTTTGCTCACTTATTGTACTTTTTTGTGAATTGTCTCGAATTCTTGGATGTGCTCTTAACACTCATGGCCAACTCAAAAGAAGCTATTCCATATTACCACGTCTTACTAGTTTTATTATAGGAGTTAAAAAACAAACAAAAGGGAAATAACTTAAGGTCCTTCTGTATCAGCAAACATTAGGGTGATACTAAGTGAGTTAACTTGTGTAACATGCTTAGCACAGTGCCTGGCACACAGCAGGCAGATCATTAGTGTTAGCTATGATTTTATTATCTGACCAGCTGGGAGCTACTTAAGAGCAGGGGCTACATCTTATGCATCTTTATAACCTCAGGGCCTGGTGAACAGTAAAAGAGCACACATCTCTGGCTCAGGTGACTGCCTGAGAAGAGTGAATCCTGATAATGGCCTGACTAGATGTGAACTCAATCTCATGTCAGGCAGCAACCCTGCCATCCATCACTTATCTAAAATGTGCTGAAAAGGGTACTACTGACCGTCAAATGACCTCACACATAACCCCTCAACTAAGCACTATGTCATCACTATCAGTGCTAATCCAGTCACAATGAAGAGTATTAATGAAGACAGGGGATCTGACCGGGGCTAGGTAAGCTCATCACAGCAGTATCAGTATTTGGCAAACTGATGGTCACAGAAAATTTCAACTTAGGCAACGATGCTTCAAGTGGAGAAGCACCTTCTGGTCTAATAGCTACAAGCCACAACCTCCCATTTGGCTCTATAGAATTTCTAAATACCCATTTTTTATTTCCTCACGTTATTTATTTGAAGACTTTCATACAAGAGAGGATGTCTCAATAAGGTAGCAATATGTGATCATCTTACATAATTTTTAATGGTGAGGACAAGGCAGATGGAACAATAAAGGCCTAAGGAAATGAGATACTATAACCCATATAACTTTTGAAAAAGACTGAGTGGAAATCCAAGTTCTTGGATTCCAAGGTTTTGATCTTCAGACATAGAAGGCAGAGTTTAAGGGATACAATGCACATACCCTGCTTAAGATGTGCCACAGGAATAAGACCACCAAGGAGTCTGTAAAGTCCATCAGTCTATAAGAATGACCTGGTGGGACCATGGCAGATAGGTCGCTGAGTACCTAGGCATTAGCCAGAGAGGGTGAGCTGAAGCAGAATGACTGATGGGCTCAACTCTCTAGCCCCCATTCAAGAAATTCCATGTCACATCTAAATTTACTTTTCCTTTTTTTTTCAACCCAAATCCAATAAGCCAGTCAAATTACTCTTCAGGCACGTCTTCAAGTCCTCAACCCATTCCTATCCCCACATCACTCTGTCACATCTGTGTTCCTCTCCCTTTCCATTTAATGTTCCAGTATTCACCCACCATCTTTAGGACCCAGATCTTACTTCCTTCAAGGTGCTTTTTCTAAAAGGCAGTGCTCACCATCTACCAGCAGCTGAAACCATGTTGGTTCATTTATTCAACCAGATTATCAGCACTTCCCATGAAGACTCAGTACAACGTTAATCATGGACATAAGGATAAAGAGTAATAATAAACAGGGAATCAGAGGCTGGGGCTTGCTGATAGCTAGCTGAGAGTAGAGGGGTAGTTGTTTATCTTTGAGCCTCAACTTCTCATCTATAAAACAAGCTCTTTTTTAAAAAAAATCGCTATTCAACAATAAAAATAAATTTTTAAAAATCTCTAAAGCTCCTTAATTTTGAGTGAATTAGTCACTCAGAGTGACTGGATCAAGGCATGCTGAGGCTGAACTTTACAGCCTCCCTCTCCCCATTTTGTTCACTCACCAGCTGGAAACCCTATGCTTGCTTTTCCATTTCCCTTTGGCCGTTCCCTCATCTCCCTTAGTTACTCTCCCATGTCTCTTACTTAAACATCCACTGAGAGCGGAGTGCTTGCTTAACATTGACCCCCAAAATTAATCCTGAGCAACAAATGAGGACATGGGACTTTACTGCAAAAGATCAAATACCCCTGGATGGTGAGAAGGTCACAGAGAGGGACAGTACTATCAGGGGAAAGTGCCACAGCAGAAGTGCCAAATTAACTGTTTGATCTGCTACTCTCCCGAGTTTGGTCTTGTTTAAACCTGCTCATCCCATTGGGGTTTACACCTGCTCAACAGGTCTTTTCTCACCTGCGGGATTGGGGCCTGAACCAGCTGCAGGTCATCAAAGAAATTGTGAAATTTGAGTCAAATTCTCCCATTTGCTGCAAGCTTCTTTCTCGTTCCTTCTCCCACCCTCAGATCAACTCGAACTCAACAGGTGGACTCTGTGGGATCACTAGTGACAAGACTAAACCAGTGCTCCCCCAAACCTGTCCCCTGAAGGATTTCTGCTCCTTCCTCTGGGAACTCACAGGGAACAACTTTGAGGGGTACCATGGGACATCAATGACAAGTAACTTTCTGAAATGCCAACCTACTTACATTCTATGATCTGAAAACACCTGAGAAATAATTTTCTGAGCTTCAGTTTCCTTATGGGAAAATTGGGGAAATTATGTCTATTATTTAAAATTGTTGTACAGATTAGGGATAATGTATGCAAAAGCACAAACAGTGCTTTGACACTACTAAGGGCTCATTGATTATATCTATTACAGCTATTATCATTAAGTAGACAACTGCATTCAAGGTGATAAAACATCCTACAAGGCTTTTAGAGAAAGTATGAAGAAATAGGGTTTAGTGACTTGAAGCTCATTAGAAGGCACTATCTGGGCCATAGTCTAAATCCACAACACCCTTTCCATCTTCTCAATCTACCAGGTTCTGCCTTTTCACATAAAAGAGCAGTGAAGTTACATTAAAACCACAGGCTAGAGTCCATTTTTCAAGAAACAGTCTACCAAGTCATTGGAGATGGAACTAAAACATAGATTTCCAAGAATAGGCGCATGCTTTATAAGTGATATGTCCTATTTACCTACTACCTAGGGACTCATGTCAGGATCTTAGTTTCTAAATTCAGCAATAAAAATGCCTATTCAATTTTTTAAAATCTGTGAATATGGCCAAAGAAAAGTTAAGACATTTGGCCAGTCTTAAGGAATCTTCCCAAATTGTGCACCATTACCTTCTGGGATTCCTAATCCTGGGAAGTTCCATTGAATTTTGCTCAAAACATCTCTATAAAAACCGCCCAGCATAGCCTTCCTATGACTCAGCCTTTTGGTTTAATTTAAACACATAGTGAAATGTTTGATAGCAATTACAGGAGACAGTTAATTCACAAGAAACAATTACTCATCAGACTCACTGTATAGTTATAAAGAGTGGGGGAAATGAAAATCTCACAAAGCACAGAAAAGTGGCAAAGAGGCATTTAGCAAATGAACTCCTGCTCGGTTCTCAGGACTTTGTATGAAATATTAATAAAGGCTGTTGTCCGAAAACTCACTCTGGGCAGCAAGCACTTCCTCATCTAGTAGTTATATAACAGAGAGCAAGAAGTTTCTCATTAGTAAGTGAACGTTCCCTTTTGGCCGGTGATGAGAGCCTCCCGTATGAGATGGCCAGGTTTATTTGGTTGGTTGGTCAAGCTCAGAGTCCTGCTCAGTGCTCTTTGGTTAAGTGGTCTTTAATGCCACCACTTTGATTCAAGGCTGTGTGTGTGGCAAATTAAAATTCTCTGTAGCATACCTGGTTTGAATCTGCCCACCCATACACACTACACAGAATATATGTCAAGAGACACATGGGTACAAATTGTGTGTATAGTTAAGAGGAATGTAATAAAGATTAAAACATGGGGTCTATAATTGTATTTCCAAAAGAAGAGGCCTTCTTAAATTACAGCTTCCCTCAGATATCTGACCTACAGTTAGCCCCCAGGAAATGTTGACTTTTTCCATGTTTAAATCCTTTAAATTTTTATTTTGTAGATGGAAAATAGAATACGGGACACAGAACGGTTTCAGCATAAAAATAATAGCCATTCATGCTGGTGGTCAATTAAATTTGAGTCCTTGAGTCCATTTCTAATTAAGTACCATTAACAATTGTTCTGCCTTTGTCCTGTTAATTTTACATACCCTACTGATGCACAAAACTGTGTGTCTCCCAAATGATCTACCCTCGGCACATCCTTAATGATTCAGGCCTTCCTTTCTTTGCCAATTTGCTGACGTAAACAGTAGAGAAATGCAATTAGGCGAGCCCATCTCAGAGTTTCTAGATGCCTCTGCCTTCTCTTATTTTGTAGGCCACCCCTCATACAACCCCCCAACAAGCCAGCAACCCACAATTAGCCCTGGAGTGGTCAGCTCTGTCTAGCCTCCCCACAGGACTCTACTGCTGGGGCAGATGAAGAACGTTTCAGAAAGGTGACACCAAATTGGGTGGCAGGGAATATGTTGCTCTGTTAAATGTCTGAAGCACGTAATTGTTTGAGACTCCAGGTCTGGCCTACGTTAGAATTTTGGAAGCAGTTCCTTGAGATTCCATGGGTGTCTGTTAGAGCTTTCTTAGAATATCCACCATTTTAGCTAAGAAAGTCAAGAGAGAATATTCTACCCCCTCTCCACATCCCTTGAATTGAGGATCCCATGATGTTTTTCACATTCTGAAGGAGTTCCTTGGCAAAAGGCCAAATCAAGCAAGCAAGGTGTGGGGCCACCTGGGAAAAGAATGATGCCTTCACGTGTGTGGCAAAGGGAGGCCAGGTTGGCACTGAAGACAATATGGGTCGACACGAATGGCCGAGGAGCTGCTGCATTTCTTCCTTGATGGGTAATTATTGACATTATAATTACAGGGTCAGTTCTGTACTCCAGAATCAGACTTGCACATAAGACTCTTCTTACAGCCATTCTACTTTCACAAATTGATTTTTTCCATTAATCTTGCACTGATCCTCAGAGTTAATCTTCAGGTCAAATTGCTTTATAATTTATAAGAAGCAGAAGGGAACTATCAGCGTGCAACAAGTAGGAAGTTATTTCAAGCTATTTTGAAAGAAGAAACGTAATTTGAAGTTATTTTCTCACCCCACTCATTAACAGCTGAGTGTTATAGGAAAGGGGAGGCGCGGTGGCTCCATTTGCAGAAGGGAACTTGAAGCACAGGCTAGATACCCAGCCAGGGGCACCCAGAAGTCTGGGCCTGGGCCAAAAATAGAACCCTTTTCCTTGATTTCCGGGTCTCTGTCCCTGAGACTGTGGTGTAGATAGTCTGCAGGGACATATATAGATAGAATACGTAATCATTAAATCCATTTCATCGTATATGATTAAAACATAAACGCTGAAGACAAATGGTGTGTGTCTTTATGCTTTGCACATGGTTGGTGTCCAATAAATATCTGTGTGATAAGCAGATGGTTGACAGTGTATTTTACCTGGAGTACAAATAGTGTGTGAAATGCATGTGTAAGAAGTGAGTGATGTTAAAACAGAAGGAGCAGAAGCTTCTTGATACGTTTTTTTATTGGTCATCACAGAAGAAAATGAGATTTTTCATGGAGAACCCAATATATGTCACATTTTTTTCCATTAAAGGACAACACAGTGTGTGTTGCAACTCTATTAGAATCTATCTTGAATTATCATTTGTGATCATTTGATGGAGGGAGAGAATTAAAGCGGCCTGTGATCTAAAGAATGTATGTTCTAAAAACAAAATGCAATGAGTAAAGGCTGCAGGTCTTAAACCTCCTTATGGAAAAGACTCAACAATCATCAACGTTTTAAAAGCAAGCCTTAGCTTTAAAAAGACAGCCAGGTAGGCAGCACACTAACAGGTGAGGTGATCCAAGTTCATGGAGACTGTCAGGAACGGTGGCCCCGCAGAAGGCCACTTCCCACCCTCCTGTTTGCGGGGAGTGGATGACTTGTCCTGGCATACAGTTGTCAGTCAGTTACCTGAGGTGTTCCTTAGCTTTTATGTGTGTGAGGATAAAAACAGTCTTTCAACAGCTTAGATTCTTCCTGAGAAAATGTGCAGTTCAAATCTGGAGTTATTATACCAGACTGTCTTTTCCCCATTCCCTCCTGGGCTCCTCAAATCCATCTTTTCTGTTCCCCAAAGAAAGGCTCTTCCCTCCAGTCCAGTATAGTTACCGTTCCTGTAGAGACCAATCTCCTTGCAATGGGCAACCTTACCCAAACAATATTTCCTACGAGATGGTACCAGCACCATGGCAAAGCTCACCAAAGACTACGAGATCAAGACGAGCTCATTGCAAGTGCAGTTTTGTCGTCCTACTTAGTTCTTCAAAAGCCAGGGGGAGGTAAAGTTCTAAAACTCCAATGTGAACTTGCAGAGGAGAGTCCTCTCTCCCAGGTCCCACCCGTCCCACCCCAGCCTTAACCAACCCACAGGTCAGAATCACTTCTCCCATGATGGGAAACAAGCAAAGGGACAGGCCAAGCAAACTGGGAGAGGGACACCCTTTCCTCATAATTCACTTTTGTTTATTCTTTTACTTTTGCATGGCATCTATATTTCCTTCTTTTTTCTTCTTCTGAAAAGTCATGTTATATTTTCCTCAATTCTACAATCCAGACCTATGAAATTTCTATTTCTAGAGCACAGCAAAATTACATTTTACTTTCCACAGTTTGTGTTCACTTCTCAGAAATGTTAGGTAAAAATTCTTACTGTTGTGAAATTAGCCCTAAAATTCTTTCAGAGTTTCTTAAAAGTTTTGGGGCCTTATTTAACCCCAACATTAGCAGTATTTACCTTGCATTTCTTTAGCTCTCTCTACCTTTCTCAAATATAGGGTGTCCCCAAAAATGTATACATACATTTTGAATAATTATAAAGGCAGTGTGTATTAAAATACATTTCATTTTCTGCCCTAGCTGGTTTGGCTCAGTGGTAAGAGCATTAGACTGCGGACTGAAGGATCCCCAGTTCAATTCCGGCCAAGGGCACATACCTTGGTTGCAGGCTTGATCCCTGGCCCCTGTTGGGGCACATGCAGGAGGCAACCAATTAATCTGTCTCTCTCATAATTGATGTTTCTCTCTCCCTCTCCCTCTTTCTCCCTTCCATTCTCTGAAAAGCAATGGAAAAAAATAATCTTCCAATGAGAATTAGAAAGAAAGAAAGAAAGAAAGAAAGAAAGAAAGAAAGAAAGAAAGAAAGAAAGAAAGAAAGAAAGAAAGAGAAAGAAAGAAAGAAGAAAGAAAGAAAGAAGAAAGAAAGAAAGAAAGAAAGAGAAAGAAAGAAAGAAAGAAGAAAGAAAGAAGAAAGAAAGAAAGAAAGAAAGAAAGAAAGAAAGAAAGAAAGAAAGAAAGAAAGAAAGAAAGAAAGAAAGAAAGGAAGAAAGAAAGAAAGAGAAAGAAAGAATAAATAAAATACATTTCATTTTCAAAATTGAGCTATCAGCTCTTAAAGTGTTTAGGGACACCCTGTATATTACTTCATTTGGCCCTCATATTCTCTCTATGAAATGTGTATAATTATCTTTATTTTATATGAACAGAAGCTGTAAACTACACACACGCGAAAGGTACTACAGGCTTCAGGCATGCCACCGAGGCTCTTGTGCATGCTGAGATGGAGCAAGTTTAGGGGTATCTACTTACATTCTCTACCAGTTGCTGAGGATGAGAACAATCCAAAATTCCACTTCATTTAGTGTTAATAACTTATATTCATGTTATTAAAAACTCAAAACAAGTATTTTAGTTCTTCTACTTTACCACCAAAATATGCAGAAAAGTAAAAGGGGGAAAGATTCTGTTGTATTTCTTCTCAGCTCATTAGGACCATGAGTTTAAAAGTAATAGCACTTTCCTCTTCTTTTTTAGTCTTAATGTTTTATAAGAACAAATTCTAGGTGAATCCCAAACCACAATGTTATTCAGTTAAAACAAAGCTCAGCAGTTTACAACATTTGTTTTTTAAAAGGAGGGCACTTTTGTTAAATTTATTTATGGCTCTTAAGATCCATAAAGATGAAATAGTTGAGCAATAGTTTGGATAGCTTTAAAATATTTTTATAGAGATATTCCTGGATGGCGGAGGATTGAGTGGAAGCTACACTGACACTCTCCCAGGACCAAACTGGAATTACAACTAAAATATAGAAAAACCATCTTAAATAATCAAGTGCAACTGAAGACTAGATGGAGAGCACCCTCATAGCCAAGGACCTAAAGTGGAGACCACATAGAGACTGGTAGGAAGTGCAGAGGTGCGAGAGGGCTTGCCAGGCTCCCACAGGCAACAGTTAAAGGTCCTGAGGGATATCTCAGCTGTGGAGGGTTCCCACTGAGGACTCTGGAGTCTAAACCCCAGGTTAGGCTTAGCCAAGAGCATCAGGACTGAGGAACATCTGGCTGTGAAAAGCAGCCAGGTTTCTGTCTGCCAGGGAGAGATGAGTGGAAATGCAGGCACCCTCTTAAAGAGCCAACACCCAAAGATTCTTGTGCAGCCACTCAAGTTGGGCTTCCATGGAGGGAGGGCAGAGTGTACTAGGGCTGTGTGAGGAGAATCTAGGAGTGCTGGCTGGGGGAACAGAGCTCAGAGGGCAGCCATTTGGATTCCTGTGCTGAGTCATTCCCCCATATGTCAGAGGACATCTTTCTCAGGCAGACATTTACCTCCCTAGCAGCTTTTGCCAGTGGGGGAAGAAATTGCCCCACCCTGGGGAGTTTCTACAGCCTGAGGCTCATTAAGAGACTGATAACAATCAGCCTCTGGGAGCTTTGAGGCTGCCTGATTTGCTTCTTGACTCAGGATTTGCTTGGAAAAGCAGACCTTGGTGTGCATCTTGGTCCTGTCCAAACGCACACAGCCCCTAAAGAGGGAACCACAAGCTGTGGAGTGTAGAAAACTTCAAACAGGGTACTCAAGGCCAGTCACAAAACAGCATCTGACATTGGCGTGCACCAGAGAGCATACAAAAGACTGGGAGCTCTAGCAGATCTACCTAATACATAGAAACAAATCCAAACAGGCAGCCAAAATGGGGAGACCAAAAAACAAGCCCCAAATGAAAGGACAAAAGAATTCTCCAGAAGAAGAGCTAAATGAAATGGAGATAAGAAATCTATTAGATATAGTTCAGAATACTGATCATAAGGGTGCTCAACAGCATGAGAAAAGAAATAGAAACTATGAAAGAAATTAAGAATGACATAGCAGAAATAAAAAACAACAACAAACACTGGAAGGAATAAACAGCAGATTAGGGGAAGCTGAGGATTGAATCAATGAATTAGAAGACAGGGTAGAAAAAAATCAGAAAACAAAAAAGAAAAAACAATTAAAAAACAGGAGGACAGTTTAAGGGAGCTGTGGGACAACATGAAATGTAACTATATTCAATCATAAGAGTACCAGAAGATGTAGGAAGTAAGCAAGGGTTAGAGAACCTGTTTGAAGAAATAATGGCAGAAGGCTTCCCTAACCTGGTCAAGGAAAAAAATCACACAAGTTCAGGAGGCACAGAGTCCCAAGCAAGAAGAACCCAAAGAGGCCCACACCCAGATACATCATAATTAAAACACCAAAAATTCAAGACCAAGAGAGAATCTTAAAGGCAGCAAGAGAAAAGCAATCTGTTACCTACAAAGGAGCTCCCATAAGGCTGTCAGATGATTTTTCATCAGAAACTTTATAGGCCAGAAAGGAAACTCTACAGGTATGATGTATTCAAGCTAATGTAAAACAAGGATCTGAAACCAAGACTACTCTATCCAGCAAGGCTATCATTCAAAATAGATGGTGAAATAAAGAGCTTCCCAGACAAAAAATGGCTAAAGGAATTTATCACCACCAAACCAGCATTGCAAGAAATGTTAAAGGGACTGCTTTTGTAATAAGAAGTTGAAATAGAGAGACTGAGAAGCATAGGCATAAAGAAATAAAATGATAGTAGATAAATATCTTTCAATAATATCCTTAAATATAAATGGATTAAATACTCTAATCAAAGGACACAGGGTAGCTGAATGGATAAGAAAACAAGACCCAAATATATGCTGTCTACAAGAGACCCACCTCAGAACAAAAGACAAACTGGCTGGAAAACACACACACACACACACACACACACACACACACACTCACAAATTCTGAAGGACTTTAAAGGAGAGATCAACAGCAATACAATCATAGTAGGAGACTGTAATAGCCCATTGACTTTACTGGATAGATCTTCCAGACAAAAAAATCAACAAGGAACATGACTCTAAATGGCACACTAGATCAGATGGATTTAATTGACATTTACAGAACATTTCACCCCAAAGCTGCAGAATATGCATTCTCCTCAAGTGCACATGGGACATTCTCAACGATAGAACACATGTTAAGGCACAAAACAAGTCTCTACAAGTTCAAGAAGACTGAAATCATATTAAGCATCTTCTTGGACATTTACACCATGGAATACTATACAGCTGTAAAATTGAAGGATCCCTTACCCTTGGAGACAGCATGGTGTAACCTGGAGAGTATTATGCTAATCAAAATAAGCCAGTCAGAGAAAGACAAGTATCACATGATCTTACTCATATGTGGAATCTAATGAACAAAATAAACTGATGAACAAAACAGATTCAGAGACATAGAAGCATGGAACAGACTGACAAATCTCAGAGGGAAGGCCAGGCTGGGTATGGAGAGATTAACCTAAGAACTTATATGCATAAATACATAACCCATAGACACAGACAATAGCGTGATGAAGGCCTGGGGGGAGGGATACAGGGTGGAGGAGATCAATGGGGGGAAAAAGAGGACATTTCTAATAAATTCAACAATAAAGATTAAAAAATATTTTTATATATTTTTTGGACTTCAGAAAACTATACAATTTGAATTAAGTCTGAACTTCTTTAACCTAGAAGCATTAGTCAGCTGCCCAGATTAGATACATTAAGCAGGTAGCCATGTTAATTTACATCCATTACCCAATTTTAAGCTATTTAAACACATTCTAACCTCAAAACCAAACTAATGTGTTGGTTATGTTCGTATATAGATATATCCTTTAACTAGAGCCTAAAATTTAAGTACCAAAAATTATTGTACATATTCAAGAGTAATGTGTATACAATAAGTCCTCACTTAACGTTGATAGGTTCTTGGAAACTGTGACTATAAGCTAAACAACATGTCACAAAAACAATTTTACCCTAAGGTAATTGATATAAATAAGTGTGAAGTTCCTATGGCATGTCTGGTTACAAAAAACATCACCAAACTTCTAAAGAAAAACCCCAAACACTTCTAATATTAAACATTGAAGTCAGTGTGAATCGTGTATACATTTAAGAAAAACTAAGAAAAACAAGTAAGATAATGTTTTTCCAAACAAGTGATTCGTCTTTGGGCAGCTCAGGGCACTAGGAAGGACCCCTCTGGACAGGATGCCCTTCCGTCGCAGGGCCCCACAACTACACCCACACCCATTCAGACTGGCACAATGGAGACACGCCAGTTCACCTCATGTGCACAGTTTTGGGAGGTGAGAGAAAACTGGAAGACCCAGAGAAAATCCATGAAACATGAGGAGAACAGGAAACTCCATAGACAGTTGCCCTGGCTAGAAAAGAATTTTTTTTCTTATCATTGTTATAATGAAACAACATTGAACCAAACAGCTATTTGAGGATCTGCTGTACATTAATTACCAAATCTCTTTTGATGATCACCTACAGATAGCGCTATGCAAATATGTTACTATGTGACTCAAAATAAGATTTTTAGAATTTATGCAATAGAGCATCCCTTATTCAATGTTACTAACTAAAATTCCTGTCTACAATGTAATCTAAAGGTTAATATAAGTATATAAAATATATTTCTATAAAGACGTTTAAAAAATTTTACTAATTAAAGAGGGCTTCATTGATCTCTCAATTTTAGCTTTTGTCTCTCTGACAGGGTGACATAGAGTGATTCCATTTATTTGCTAGTGCACAAGGGTCCCATAGATCTTTTGAAATGCTTCTAAGTGAAATGTACCAGTAAACCACCAAGCACCACATCTTGGCCTGACACAGGTAAGCTACTCAATCAGGCTACTGACCAAAACAATGAGAACCTTTTATGAATGTGCACATTTTCAACAGATAATTTCAAGCAACAACAACATTTTTTAAAGTGAGGCATCACTGAAACAGTTAAAGCTTTCATTTTCTGATGTGTCTTGTGACTGATTTTTTAAGAGAGCGCGTTTAACAAAGAATAAATCGATGGTCAGCAAGCATTTCCTGGAGGTTTGAAGCATGGCTCTGACTCTTGAGAGAATTCTAAGAGGAGTAAGACATCTTCCTGGGCCTTGGCCACATTACTCTGTAACATGGGAGAAGAATCTCTATACCACAAAGAAATCAGAAAAAGAGGGCTAATGTTTACAGTTTCACTTCAGCTGACCCCATTGCCCAAACTATATTTTATTAGCATTATTCAAACCTAACTTTATAATATTATGTTCTATCTGTCACTCATAATTGTTTTTTCTAAGATAACTATTAGCTCTAATCCTAAATAGAACTGAAATTTTAGATTTTCTATTACCAAAACAAAAATCAAAAATATCTATTTAAGGCAATGTTATTACATAAAAATTCAGCTCTAAACTTTTATCCAAATCTAATAGCTCAAATTATATAGTTATTTTTATTTACATGTTAGGTTAGCACAAATATCTAGGCTTTATAAAGGGATGGACCATAAATACGGATGTCTGTCCCAAATTAGCAAAATAATACAAAATCTCAGTATATCTCACTTTCTTTTGGATTAAATATCCACAGTGGTGAACAAGGTTTCAAGATTTGTAAGTTCTCCATATTTCAGATGACAAATCAGACATATATGAAAACAGCTACTTCTCAGGAATTCCATAACTCACCAGTAATTTTCGACATCAGAATAATATGCCTTGAACAAAAGATTAAAACAAAATAAAGAAGAGCTGAAATTGCAGGAAGAATCTAGAAAAACAAATAGCCACTTCTATCTGTCTATGGTAGTTATGTCTTATTTACTTTTTATCAAGCTAAATTTTTTTAAAATATGTTTTTATTGATTTTACAAAGAGAGGAAGGGAGAGAGAGAGAGAGAAACATCAATGGGGAGGGAGTTATTGATCGGCTGCCTCCTGCACTCCCCCTGCTGGGGATCAAGCCCAAACCCAGGCATGTGCCCTGACCGGGAATTGAACCTTGATCTCCTGGATCATACATAGGTCAATGTTCAACTGCTGAGACATGCCAGAGGGTTGTCAAGCTAAATTTTTAATAGCAATTCTCCCAAACACTCTGCAAGTGGAGTCAAAAGCAATAAAGGAAATATTTGGCATAATGACAATTCTTGGTTGATCTCAATAATATCTTATTGTTTTACCTACCAATTCTATTCCTGTTCATCAAATTAGCTTCCATGAACTATCATTAGTGCCAGTCCTCTAAACCAAACAGAAATGGTTTGGTAAACCACCCAGTCATACACAGGGTGCAAGGAAACACTGCACAGTTAGCAGAGGGCAAGGATGTCGTCACTCAGCAAATGCACAGTGAGCATTTACTGTGTGCCAGACACCATGCCAGGCCCTAAACATACAGAGGTGCTCTCCGTCATCTCAGAGCTTAGAGAGCAGATGAAAGGGTGCACACCTGGTGATGTAGCAGTGGTGTACACAAACTGCTGTTGATACAAGGGAGGGAGAGAGAAGTCAGGAGGCAGCCAGGAGGTTTCACAGAGAAGGTGACATAGGAACTGAGCCTCGGAGGACAAAGAAGGACTTCTCAGGAAATAGGGAATAGGGAGAAGCGCCTTTCTGGCAGGTGGAAGAGTGTGAACAAGGCCTATGGCAGGTCGTGCTCATCAGTTTGGGGAAGATTTCATATTATATCCAATGTTTAGAAGATGAGAAAGGGGAAGAATAGTGGCGGAGCCAAAGTCTGGGGGTCCTGCACCGGAAAATGAGAAGCTGATGTTTCAACCTGAGTTCTAGGTAATGGCTCACAGGGTGACCTTAATTCTGTCCCTGTGCTCCTGAAACTATAAACTAGAGAGAAAAATTAGAAATGGGGAAGGAAGAAGAGTAGACATTGCCTCCCTCTTCCCAAGGCAGGCAAAGTCTTTGCCCCCAATACATTGCACATCCAGTCTGCAAACTCCCACTGATGTTCATTAAAGAATCTTAATTTCAGGTGACAAAAAGTATTTGAAAGTTATTCAAGAAACTATCTGTCCCTACCTTACTTTCGAATGATTGTGGTTACAGGGATGCCAGAACCACTTGACTGTAGGTTGAGGGATACCGTAAATGGTACAGGTCAGGATTTGTCTGCTGCCCAGTGGGTAGAGAATTGGTTCCGGAAATGATGACACGGCCTTTTCATAAATCTGGGGTTTCACTGGAAAGGAGAAGAACAGGACAGAAGTCAAGAACTGTTCCAATGCCTCGCTCCCGGGCCACAACCTGAAGGACCGCATTGTCACTGGTTTTGATGTTAGGGAACAACAACATGAAAAAAAAACATGTTTGTCATTATAATGCCATTTTTTAAAAGTAGAAGTGTTTTGAGAACATTAAAAAAATCCATCCCATGGTCGGTATGATTATAATGATAATAAGCCATACTACGAAGCCAACTAGTAGACATGAAATAGTTACGTGGTTTTTAAAATTTTTAGAAATTTGTTTTCTTTGATGTTGTTATACTGACTTTTGATTTACAAATTTTCATTAATCTTACCCCTACTAGAATCAGGAGAAAGTGTGAACAGTAAACTTACCGTTTACGATTAGATTGGTGGTGAGGTTTTTAACCACATTTGTCTTGTTTATGCTCAGCAAGATTGTGTAATTTCCTGTGTCTTCAGCAGCTACATCTTTAATAATTAATGAATAGCCATGAATGAAATAGCGAGCCGATTTCTCCGTCACAGGTAACCCATCTTTTAGCCTATGGTTAAATGCATGATCGGTAAGTCATTTCACACTGCCTCTCAGATATCACTTTAGCACTGCCATTTACGTTTGTGAACTCAAATTTACGCACTGCAAACCTTTGATTCTCAACATTCATTAAAAAAAAAAAAACTTAGACACTAACTTATCAGTAAAGCCAGGTGTAATTTTCATTTTTATTTATTTTAAAAAATAATTTCTTAAAGATTTTTTAATTGATTTTTAGAGAGAGAGGAAGGGAGAGACAGAGAAACATCGATGTGAGAACAAAACATCAACTGGCTGCCTCCTGCATTCCCCCCACTGGGGATCGAGCCCGAAACCCTGGCGTGTGTCCTGACCAGGAATTGAACCGGCAACCCCTCGGTGCCCAGGATGACACCCAATCAACTGAGCCACACTGGCCAGGGCCAGGTGTGAATTTTAGTCCGGGAAACAATGTTTATTGGTAAAGAGAAAGAAGTAAGCTGAGGGAGACAGAGAAATGATGGCTCAATGTACCCATAGGGGTTCTGGTCTCCACTGTGACTTAAGTAGTAACCCAGAAGCACTGACCAATTCCTTACAAGATGTTTTCCAGAGTTTTCCATGAGGCTCCACCAATAATACAAGGGCCATTGTAAGTCAGATCAACTAGATCACTTCTCCAGATAAAAATAAAAATAGACTCTCCTATTGTGATCTCATGTGGAGTTCTTATTAGCTATATAAATGGTCACAGCAGTTGTCCCTTTCAAAAACTATAGTGAAATCAAGATTATCAAGATTTTTCCCCTCTGAGGAAGAATAGTTAGGGCACAGAAGTTACAAACAAAAGGTATAAACTTAAAATTAAAAAAAAAAAAAAAAATTTAAATATAGAATTGATGCCTAGATGTCATGCAGTTTCTTACAGAACTGAGAATCAGGAGGCCTGAGTTCTGGGCCTGGTTCTGCCACTGTACCTGCGCACCTGACTTGTCCATGCAAGCCTCAGTTTCTCCAAGTTTTCTATAGAGTTTCTCAAAGATCTCTTCTAACTTTAAAACTGCATAGTTCTTGAAAGGAGCAGTTTTTACTGTTAGAAACGTACTGTGTTCTATATAAGGATATATAGTATTGAGAGTGGTTTACTTTATAACCATGCATGTATTACACAGTCCTGCAGACAAATTCCCATTCCTAGGGGGTCTCAGTTCCAAAGCATTTAGAATGCTATGCTTTATTTTGTGATTACAAGTATCTTAGTATTAGTATTACTTTAAATTATTTCCTATTAACCAGTCAGTATTTTTGAAAATGGGTTGATTTTTTGTTTTATTTTAGGTCCTTGCTACTTAGTGACTGAAGAAATGAGTGCTGTTTAATAGATCGGGATACTCTCAGATGCAGAAGGAGGCATGCACTCCTAGTGAGATTAAACTCCTTTTAGGAATAATGTGCACTAGTAGGACATTTACTATTGCATGTCTTAGGTATTATGATCCCCTCAAGTCTCTCTTCTGCAACAGCAAGAAGGGGCATAGCACAAATTTAATTTTCTTTTAATTATCTATAAACCATTTGGGGAAACTGAACACACACACAATGCTCATTTGATGCAATGCTCATAATGAAAGCAAAGTAAGCTCTCGTCAAGGAGATTCTAAAATGGCACCACTTCTATATTGTATGGGTTGTTTTCCGAGTTAGTTTTGTACTATACTCTTTGTTTAAAATGTAACAGTTTGAGCCAAAGATACTGGCATTCAAAAGTGCTTTAAAAAGTGACTGCAGATTATAAACAGATTACATTGTTTTACATCAGGTGTTGTGCTACCATAAAATTAAAAACACACACACAACTGCTGAAAGAGTTTCTGAATATGCAGACTTTGAGCCAAAAAAAACGTAATTAGTTCAAGTAGGTGCGTTGTCCACCCCTGTAAATGAATAAGTTTTGTCTCTATTAATGTTTGTTTAATTTTAAAACAAGACTGGAACTTTCAACCCAGCTGTATATAAAAGAATTATTTTCAGATAATAAAAGAATTATTATCCTCATCACAAGGGCCCACTTCTTCAGGGTTAATAGAGCATGTTGTTTATTCAGGAGGCCTCCTGGTCATTGCCAACACGTTCCATTCAGAGGATGTTGACATCATAGGAAGGTTTAGAGATGCAGAAATTTAGTCAGAGTGAATGAATGACTAAACTGCAATGAGCACTCAAAAAACCCTAATCCCCGCTCCATCCTGGTTTAGTATGGCTCCTCCCTCCGGCCCTTCCTGCCTGCAACTCTCCCAGCCCAGCCCAGGCAGTTCTTAGCTCTCCACTGCTGCCTGGGGAACTTATCTTGATTATTTTTAGGAATTCAAGCCAGGGAGCTCTTGCATCTTCAGACTTACAAAGCTTATTGTAACTGAAAGGAAAATAATTTTGGTCTTACCATGCCACTTCTGGTGGGGGAAACGCCTTCACTTTCATAGGCAGCCGGTAAGACTTCTTGCCAGCTACAGTTTCATGCACTTGCTGTTTTCGATGTTCCACAGTGATGAATGGTTGATCTTTGAAAGGAGAAGTGATTGATATATTAGAAAATACTATACTTATGTAAACAAAACAAAAACAAACAAATTCACTTCCTCATTAAAGGAGGGTATAACTAATGAATTAGAAAAACAAAGCTGAATTATGGTCAGGCCTATCAATGAGCCCAAATAGTGATCAATAAATAAAATAATTTAAAAGTACCCTAACTGGTAAAAAACTTTCAAATCAAATGGTTGCAAGTCCATAAAAACAGTGTTAGGTCAACAGAAAGAGAAACACCTTAAGTGTCTGTATCACAATAACAAATAGAAAGCTATTTCTAAAAATCTCCCGGGTCATATGAGTACAAGGAGAAAAAGTTGCTCCAGGCACCCTAAAACAACTAATTTGATATAACAAATCAACTAGAGAAAGTCAAAGGAGAATTGTTTCCTAGTTTCTGCTCCTCACACTGTTTTTCTTTTCAACACTGGGAAAGAGTAAGGTTTTTGAGGGCTCTAAAGAGTGTTAAGTATTTTCTTAACAGAATTTGCCTATTGGAATTGAGCAACAATATGAGGATCTCTTGAGAGTAAAACCAGGGATAAAAGAGCATCAATTCTAAATAATTTATCACACCATATTTTTATTTCTTTAAATCACAGTAATACCTTAGAAATTTCCCCCTGAAAATAAAGGCAAAAATGATCCTTTTTAAAAAATCCTCACCCAAGAATATTTTTTCCATTGGTTTTTAGAGAGAGTGGAAGGGAGGGGGGAGGGAGAGAAGAGAAAAGAGAGAGAGAAAATCATGATGTGAGAGAGACATATTGATTGGTTGCTTCCCACACGCACCCAGACTGGGAGTGGGGATTGAACCTGCAACCCAAGTATGTGCCCTTGACTGGAATGGAACCCTTGACCCTCCTATGTGCAGGCTGATGCTCTAACCACTCAGCAATGACAGCCAGGGCAAAATGATCCTATTTTTCTGTTTTGTTTATAAGGAACACTAAATAAAGGATTTCATATAGATTTTAATGTGACCTAACTGAGTTATTATTAACCTCGACAAATTTGTATGGGAAAGATTCTCTGTTCAATTCAAAAGTATCAACTTTAAAGTGCACTTAATGTGATTTGCTTTTTGGCAGGGGGAGGAGGGGGACAACATTGCCTTCATTCGTGACAGTGTTCCTTTTGGCCAAAAGAAAATTTACTTGGTTTATAGAACCCCCCGCCCCCCACCCAAAACCACAACGACTAGAAAGCAGAGCTTGAGTTGCTTACCATATACACGCACGGAGACGTTAACAGACTTGAAGGATGAGCCACTATCCACATGACAGGTGTAAATGCCTTTGTCTTTGCTCTGCACTTTGTTAATAATAAGAACACTGTAGAATATATTGGCATGGGAGTTGGCTTTGCCCAATCGCCACCTTATAGAGGCACTCTTACTTGCCTAGAAAGAAATGGATAGCCAGTTAGAAGTAGTAATTGTTTACTCTTAAAATGATAGTACATCCGGACTGTTACCGAGATCAACATTCCATGCTGAGGAGCAAGAGGTTTGGAAATTATATCTCTGGCTGGATATTTCAAATATGCGACATGGTGGCATTTTTTGAGCACTTCCTCTTCTTGGGGTGGACTTTCACATACATCATCTCAATCGTTTCTCACAACTACCCCGTCAGATTGGTGGGATTATTGTCCTTTTACAGATGGACCCTGAAGTGTCAGAGACACTGGCCAAAGTAGGCAAGAACTAGGTCTCTGAGTAGAAATCTAGCATCTTTGCAGCACACACACTTCTCTAGACAGAAACATGTTCTCTAGGACAGATCTCACACAGACGCAGGCAAGCAGCGTTAGCATCTGGTTTAATCGCAGTGTTTCTCTTAATAAATCACCACATGAGTTTTCTTCTGCTTCCTTACTTGAATTGAAGGAAAAGAAAATGAGTCCTGGCTACACCTACTAAGGTGTAACACTCCCAGTTTCGTTATTTCACCATTTGGGCAATGCTTGCCAATTTCATTAAATCACTCTAAATGGGGAAGAGGACATGCAAAGCCGTCGACACGGTCAGCCGGCACTTGGGGGGCGCTGCCTGGCATTTGCTTGGGGGCACCTAGAGCAGGCCTCGAGTCAACTGGCGCACATAATATATTATTTCTTTCTCTCAATTCTTCCTCACAAGGGGGCATGGAAAAAAGACTTTGGAAACTGTCCAGAACTGATCTTTGAGTCTTGAACGTCTCTCCTCTTCACTGTGTTTCATAACTTCTACCCACCTGTCCTTTCATTGCTCCTTGGAACAGACACACACGGAGGCCATTTCTTCATTCTCAGCAGTAACCAGGGAGAAAAGGTCAATCTCCAACGTCAAAAATCAGACACTCAGTCCCCTGAACTAACACGCTGAGGCACTTTCAGCAACTTCAGTCAGAGCTATTACTCCCCTTTTCCCTTTGAGACTGCTCTCCTTCCCACATCTGAGCAACATCCACACGGCTTCTACCTTGGAAAACAGCTGGTCCTGTGTTTCAGAACTGAGTTGTCCAGTACCGTAGCCACCAGCCGCATGCGGCTAGTTAAGTTAAAACTAAACAAAGTAAAAAATTCAGTTCCTCAGTCACACTAGCCACATCCCGAGGGCTCATTGGCCAAATGTGGCTAATGAATACTGTGTTGGACCGCAGAGCTATAGGATATTTCCATCGCAGAAAGTTCTGTTGGACAGTGCCATTTTAGAAGGTTATTGGCTTTCAACAGATGTGTCATCACACTCTTACTTAGAGTAGCAACACTGACAGGATAAAAGTTTCTTCCCTCTTGGCATTTATTCAGAATATTTGATTGACTGAGAATATTTGATTTCTATCAAAACCCAGAAAATATTGCTCTAAGTTGTAGCATTTCTTTTTAAATGAAACAATACCACTTTCAAGAAAGTACTTTGACTATTGAGTCCTTAATGCATCCCTACAAGGCACTTGTTACACCTTTTTGTTGCTAAGTTATTAGATTTCCACGGCAAGAAAGGTTGATGAAAAACAATAGCTTGGGGCTGATGCATTAAACTAGCGTACATAATTTAATCATAAGTGAACTTGGTGACTGGGTGATCTGAATAACATAACAGACGATTGGCCTTGGGATATGCCACATAAATCACACCGACAAGAAATGGGGGCTGGAACGACTGTCAAACATTTATGAACAGTTTATCATATGTTCCCCATCTAACATTTTTAAAGTAATTATTGTTTGCAAGAATGTTTAATTTGTATAAGGGAACCGGACTCAGTCTTCATTCTTCTCATTTTTCTGAAGGACAGAATTGCTCCTTTGTCACTTAACAAATGAACACTGGATGGCTGGGTTGTATTATCTTTTCCAAACACGCTCCAATCAGGAGCCTGACTGTCTGCCAGCATCTTAAATTAATGCTCTGACAACAAAAAGTTGTTACAAAAGATAGTCCCCGCCTGGTATTCACGATAAATTTCTCTCTCATCTCTAAATCCTAGAGGATGGTTTCCAAGGATGAAACAATCCCTTTTTCCACTCAGAACCATGCAATAGAAATACCAGTCTATACACTTCAAAACAAAACCTCTGGACATCAAAAGACCATATCTATGCCTATCAGACTCATGAAATGCCAGGCCAGGAACGCACCCACCAAAGCTGCTTGATTGACTCAGACTGTCGTCGGAGTCAGAGTATTCTGATTTCCCCACTGCAAAAACACAGTGACTTTTCACTTACTAAAAATAAATACTATCCTACTGAAGAAAGAGAAAGATCGGTCACTCACTTCACCAGGGTAACTCCAGGTTATGTGAACTCTCCCGTTGACGGGTGTGGTGGCGGTGCAGTTGAGGGTAAGAGCATGACCTCTAAGTAACTTGACGGGGCTCGGTGTGCTCATTTGGACATCAAAGACTGTGTAGGCTGCAAGCACGAGAAACAACATTGTTTTAAATGAAGGTTTCATTAAGCAGATTAAACCCTTGAGATTTTGGTTTATGTTCACGCCTTTGGAACGTCACTTACTTTGTCGAAATGAGAGATAGTTTGTCTGGTACAAATGTCCATTGACTGTTGTCTCACAGGTGAGAAGCCCTATTTCTTTGTATGTTGCATTTGAAATTACAAAGCCCTTCCTACTGTCCCAGATTATTCTTGTTCCATCAGGGATCAGAGTAGCAAATGGAAACTGAAAAGGAAGAAACATGCTTTAACAAAATCATATTAACTGTGGCAACAGTGTTTCACTGTTTGTGCAAGCATAATTTTCATCTAAAATAAAAATAGCACAGGTAAAAAATCAGTTTATTATAAGTGGATCTTCAGTTTTCTTTGCATGTAGCAAGGTATACATTTATTATGATAGAGTAATTATGGTAACTGATTATCAGCCTTAGCAACCATCTGCACCTACCTAGGTTGGACCTAGTTGTCATGTCAGGCTTCTAGTGGAAGCCTGTGTCTCTTTGGCCTCTGGGAACCTTAGTAATAAACTGGCCCGATACTCAATAGAGAAACCAATTAGTGTTTTTTTTCCACTGGGGCTGTCAGGTTATTCTCATGAATGTCTTTATCTGGAGCTGTTAACAAGCTGTAACTTGTCCTCCTATTTCGCATGATTCACTAGAGGTGACAGTCTTTAAAGGACTAGATCCTTCCAGATCCTCCAAGATTCAGAGCATTCCCTGGGTTGTCATTCTGAGAAGCCCAAGGGCACTGACTGCTTCTGGAGGGGAAACCCCGCCCTGGCAAGCTGAGGCTGAGGTGGCTGGAGGCACTGTGATGGGTGGAGTGCCCTCTAATTCTTCAAAGTGTTCTCAAGCACAGTGAGTCCAAGCAGAAGAGAAGAATCCAGGATCTGATTCTCTCCTTATGCCTTCTTCTAGGCCCTAAGGACTTCATTTTTAAGGACTACAGTATAAACAGTCTGCCTTGGGATTAGACGTTAGAAAGGGTCATTGCTCTACAGAGGGGCCCGGCCAAATTCCCCTGATGCCAGGTTGCCAGCCCAGGTTCAGAGGCAGTACCTACCCTCTGACTGCCACTATTGTTTGTCCCAACTTGGAAAAGGGAAAAACATGAGATTACCTTACCACCGGAGATTATAAAGGAAAGGCCAAACTGCCGGGAAGAAGTTTAGAATCTTTTCTATCTTCTTTTAATAGTACAACTTACATCACTCTATCCATTTATCATTTGTTTATATTGCTTGTTGAAGGAGCTGATCTGGTTGGGATTTGTGGTCCTGGGGCTGAATTTCTATCCCAGAGTCACTGGTGCCTCTCTCCCAGTGAATGTGTCTGGGTATGCAAATATGTTACCTGAGTGTTACTTGGGTTTGAAATGAATCACATTCTGTTTATGAAGAACTGAAAGACACTGATGGGTGGATGCCTTGCATTCAGTGGGGAAAAACAACTTTCTCTTCTAACTTAGTGCAAACTATTAAGGGAAAAATTCAGAAAAATTTAAGTAGGTATTGAAATCATGATGCTTTAAAAATATGTGAAAACAAGCATGTCCTGAGTCTGAAAGATGGAGTTGCTGATGATGTTCCTCAGCACAGCTTAAAAACACAGTAACATCTCCTCTAAAGTGTTTAGCTTGTTCCAATCTATCCATGACTGCCACCAGTAGGATTTCATTGGCAAGTAACTTTACTTCTAGCTGACAAGAGCTAAAATTGCAAAAGACTATGTAGCTCCTCAGCTGCAGCAGCAGCTGCACATGTTATAGAGGCAGGTGGATGGGGGCTTTAAAAGAAAGGACTGCCAGGGAGGCCTGTCTCCAGCAGGCATGGGAAAAGGAGAGGGAGGGGACGGCAAATTGGAAGAAAAGGCAAGGGAAAGGCCTATATTAATTTCATGTCAGCATACATATGTAATAGGTTATAGTATTTTCAATATGTGCCAAACCAGAATTCCTGTTACAACTTTGTGCTCTCTTCCCTACCCCCTCATAGATTTTAGGTAGAAAAACAGAGTAAATAAACTCCCCCGCCCCAAATTTTTTTACGTGTGTGAATTTGTGAATGTTTCTTGCAACAGAGCTGCATTAGGGCAAAAAATAGGGAGCTTGCATGAAACAAAGAAGTTTTATATTAATCACATAGCAATTAACCTATCAGACTGAGAGGAGTAATGACTTGCTATTGAAAACATAACTTGATAATAATCAATTAATGAGTATTAAACTGCTAGATTAAATAATAAAAATGCTAACCCTTGATTAGGGCTTACCCTGCACCTGGCATTGTTCTAAGTGCTTTCCATCGACGACCTCACTTAGCATTCCTAACAACCATGGGAGGTGGGCGCTGCTGTAATTGCTCCCATCTCTACAATGAGGACACTGAGGTAGACAGAGCGTCGATTACTTGCCAGCTTGTCCAGCAGGTAAGTGCAGGGTGGTAAGAAGCCATGCAGGGGCTCCTGGGCCTCTGCTCTCAACCATACTGAGCTTCCTCCTGTGCAAACTAGGCAATCACAGAAGAGCAGCAAGAGCACGGGGAAGTCAGGATACGGGTTCTAGCGCCCAGTATGACCTGGGAGGCCCCCTACTCCCTGGGAACCTCAGGTTCTTTCTTCAGCCAATGGAGTTAGACTCCTATGCTCTTCCCGGCTCTGACATACGAGGATTTTATATTTCCTGGTAATGATACACAGATGTAATAGGACCCAAACCTGTCTCTGATGGACTGTACTGAGGGCTTAAATTGACAACACAGGAGAGTGAATGCAAAGAAAGAAGACAGGGGGACACCGCATCACATTTCAGTGTCCAGGGTCCATAGGCAATACTGAAAATCACTCTAAACTTCTCCAAATGGCCCCACACACATCCTGAGCAGCTACTATGTGGTGGGACAGCCGTAACTTTTTCTCTTAAAGCTCCAAGCTCTCAGGAGTCACTAGGTTTTCATTTTAGGAGCGTCCATTGACTTCTTAGTCTTAGTGTATTCCTAGCAGGACTGTCACAGTTTAGCTTGTGATTTTATTAAATTCTACCCTAAATCTTTTTTCTTATTCTCATGAAAAATTTACAAGATAATAGGAAGAAAAATCTCATTTATAACATTCTTTCCCCTCTAAGAGGCTAAGTTTGGATGCCCAGCAGGAGCAAAGCCCTTTGTTACCAGGTACAAAAACTCAGCCCAAAGCTGGGTGCTCTGGAGAGCCAGCCCGCCCCACCCATCGCTCTGCTTTAGCAAGTCTGGATTCACCGCTCTGCCAGGCTACTCATTTGTGTAAGCAATAGAACTGCTATTTCTCGCATTTGCAGACACTTGAATTTGTGGCAAATACAAAGGTTTTCATGATTTTAGTTCTATCATTAGTCACTGATTTATGCTTAAGGCATTATCACTTTATCCCATTTAAATACACGCACGGGTATAACTTCTAGCCCTCATGCTTTATGGTAAAGGATGTGATTAAAAAACCCACCGGGAAGCCCAAATGTCTGTAAGGAAATTAGTCCGTGGGTAAAAAATATCAAAAATTCATTATGTTCATTTGCAGTAAAAATATTCTGAGACTAGCATAGCTCAACTTTACCTTTTTTAAAGTAACAGTGATGTTGGGTGACGTAACCCGGCAGGGAACGACGAGATCCCTTCCTTCAGTCATATATATCGTTTTAGGTATTTCACTGTGCATCTCTAAGAAGGGTCTCCCTGTATCTGAATGAGAAGAAAATGGAGAAATATACACACACACATATATATATAAATGATTATATGACAAACATCTAGCCCCTGTGCTGGCGGGGCAACATGGACACTGCCACAGTGTATCATTCCCCGCCATGTAACCCGGACATTCCCATTCTTATCCCTGAATTTGGCTCTCCATGTTCTGCCCAGAAGAAGAAGCTTCTTAATAAAACGGAATTGCTTATTCAGATCTCTGCCTGCCATTAGATTGCTCTCTTGGCCTAAAATGCAATTGTGACAGAGGGAGTGGGTGTGTATAGACCACTCTGGGGAAAAGCCACAAGAATGCAAGTGAGAGAGAATGGAGACTATTCTGCATAAACTCCTCACTACAGCTATGCTAAGTGCCTCAGGAAGCCCCTCCAGAGCCTTTGTAAGAAGTCACAGGAAGTTGCAATGATCACTTGTCTTTGGAGCACATGTGACACAGACAGAGGGGTGGGAAGGTGTCCAGTTGAAGGGGTTAGCATTTGAATGACTAAAGATTTGAATGACAAAGATTAGGGCAGGGGAGAGGCTGGAGAAGCAATGGTGAGCACTGCAGTCATTCCATGCCTTCAGTAGGTCTGTGTCTCTGGCATGCACCACTTCCCTGTTAACAGAAAATATGAGCAGATGCAGGTGAAGAGGTCAGGGAAGGGCTTTAAATCGGCACCAATATACTACCCTTTAAAGTATGGCATTTGGCCAATCTCAGAGGCCATTAGGATTCAAGCCACCTGTTCCAACTTCTCTGTAATTCTGGGGATAAGAATAAGCAGTAGATCCTATTAAAAAAGTCCTCACATGTAACAGGCCTTTGCCCTTGGAAACCCATTGACATTGATCTCTTCAGGGTTACTGTGTTCACATCTTCTCCCCTCAGTTTCAGCCTGATGGAACGAAGTCCTATGTTAACTCTCGGTCTGTACCCGAAGGAACTAATTACGCCTCCACCTGCTTGCTGGAGCTGAGGAAGCTCATTCTGGATGCTGGGTGGAGAATGAATTTGGAGAAACAAGAGTAGTAAAGTAGGCAATGGTTGCCTAGACTCAACAGTGGCTCCAGAGATTGTTATGAGTTGACCTGTTTTCCCCTCAAAGTAATATGTGTAAGTCTTAACCCCCAGTACTTCAGAATGTGACATCATTTGGGTCAAATAGAGTTATTTCTGATGTAATTACTTCAGTTACTTAAGGTGGGTCCCTGGTCCAATATTACTAGTGTCGTTATAAAAAGATGGCCACTTGAAGACGGACATACAGGGGAGAATGCCATGTGAAGACAAAGGCAGAGACTGGAATGATGAAGCTTTAAGTCAAGGAATGTCCAGGACGGCCAGCAACCACTAGAAGTTCAGAAGAAGCATAGAAGGATGCTCCCCTTCAGGTTTCAGGGGAACAAAGATCTGCTGACACCTTGATTTCAGACCTCTAGTTTCTAGAATGTGAGACAATAAACCCCTGTAATTTTAAGCCAAAAAAAGGGGGCCATTGCTGACACTGTTGTCACCTGTTGAGGATGGGATGGTTTGAAACACACTAGAGAGGGCCCTAGAGAGACCCTATCATCACAGCCCACCTTGTATGCCCCTAGGTGCCTAAATAATCCCTACTCATCCCCTGGGAAGCCTTGCAGGCCAGCCCCTTCCTTATACCCTTTTTGCCCCAGCCTATCTTAGGAGTTTTCACAACACCCCCAGCATTCCCCTATTGCAACGCTTCACACACTGACACTGAACTGGCAGTTTACTTCTCTGGCTACACATTGGATGACAAACTCCTAGAGGAGAGGAAATAGAGGAAAAATTGCCTAATGTGTATTAAATGAATGAATGAATGAGCCAATAAATGAATGAAGGGCTGTCCAATCCCATTATAGATGAGAAAACAGAGGTGTAAACAAATGAAATGAGTTGTGTGGACATGAATAGCCAGGCCTGGAGGCCAGTTTCTCCCTTGGGGCTGGAACTCCAGACTTCTTTCCACGGAGGGCTCCCCCACAGGAAAGGCTGTAGGTGGTAATTGTTTTTCAGAGATGGGTCTAGTTTTTGCATGTTCCAGAGAAAATATGTGGCATGTGACACTATCTAGACTTAGAGGAATTCTGAGAAGAAAACGAGGCAGGGCAGCTTAAGGACAGGGCATTCCAGAAATGGAGAGTCAAAGGGAGGCAACAGATCATGGTGATTAAGAGCACACACTGGACAACCTGGGACTGAATTCTGGCTCTGCCCCTTACTAGTTGTGAGACCTCAAGCAAATCATTTTACCCTCTGTGCCTCACACATAAAATGTACTTCAAAGAGGTCAGAAGGAGGCTTGCGTGAGTTAATATATGCTAAGTGCTTAGAATGGTACCTGGCACATGGTTAGTACTATGTATGTGTTAGCTGTTACTTCTCTTCATATTATTATGAGAAATTTGAACTTATGGAGAGAGGGGGGTTAGGATATATAAAAATCACAAATTATACTCATGATCTTGACTATTAAAAATATAAATATATATTCATATAATGGCACCAAAAAAAAAAAAAAAAAGACAAAAATATATACACTAAAATGTTAATGATGATCTTTGAGTAGTGGCTTTATGAGTTATTTTCTCATTTACCTTCTTCTGTATTTGTCAGGTTTTCTAAAATGACTGTGTATTATTTTATAATAACATTTTAAAAAGATTTTTTATTGATTTTTAGAGAGAGAAGGGAAAGGGAGAGAGAGAAAGAAATATCCATGTGAGAGAAACATTGATTGGTGGCCTCCTGCACGCCCTCTACTGGGGATGAAGCTCACAACTAGGCATGTGCCCTGACAGGGAATCAAACCAGCAGCCTTCCGGTGTACAAGATGACTGATGCCCAACCAACTGAACCACATTGGCTGGGTCTCTAATAACATTTTTAATTACTTGAAGAAAACTACAAAATTTGCATTTGATTTAGTTTGGCCCAATATAAGAGAATGAGACATTAACTATCAAAGTTTATAGTTATATGTCTGTTAGGAAAGCTCAGTGTGTGTAGTAGCATATGCACTATGCAGAGAGGAAACGCTAATTAACAGGGACAAAGATTCATTATCAGCACGAAATTCCTCCCCTAAATAAAGCTGCTGAGCTAGACAATCGGGTGGAGACTATTGGGATTTGATCATTCCTTTCCTTCCTCCCGTGAGTCTATATTTTGTCTCCTTTGTGAGTCCCAAGGTAAACACAAACACCAGGAAATGGGTTAATTCATGTAACTAAACCATAAATCCTTCATATTAAATTTACTGTCTCCTTAAGCAACCATTTTCAACCAAGGACACTGGCATAAAATTCCTGCAGGAAAGAGTAAACATCAGTGTAGTCACTACTAGACTAATGAATGCCAATCCCAAATGAGCACAGAAGTCGTTCATTCAGTGTGCCTTTGGGTTTCTTCTTTCTCTATGTCACTTTGGATCCCCTAAACACTTGAATTTTACTACAGCTATTGTCCTTTAAAAGCCAATAGCAATTTCAGCACTGGGCCCACTGCAATTCTGTTCAAAGATGTCGGAACCAATGAGTTGTGTCCATCCTCACACAATTCAAAACACATCATTTGTATCACACCTACAGTGGCATTATAAATCCACTGTCTTTGCAAATGAGCTCATGACTGTAGAGACATACACACACACAAACAATATCCTCTGGGCTTATTAATAGTATACTTCCTCTGCAGTTTGCTTCAAGGAAGGGCTAAGAATGACATGTTAGAATTACAAACATTTTTTGTTTTGTAGGACTATAGATACAGAAGAGGTCACGGTTCCATTAATATCACCAGTAAAACCACTTACTATTCCCATAGGACACATTTGTCTTTGTCACAAAATTAAAAATGACTTCCAAACCCAGCCACCACTGCAGTGTGGTTTCCTGAGACCAAATTGGCTAGTTGTTGAAAGAGTGAGGAAGAGCTACTCCAAAGATTGCCAGTGCCCTGGCAGCGCAGACACACTGTCACCGGGGACTCATGCCAACACACAGTTGGGTAGAGGTCACGCCACCCTCCCCTCTCTGAACTCTTGGAGCTCAAAGCAGTGACAGGAAACTGGCACAGAACATGAGGTTTTCTCATCCAATGGGAGTATCTGGGCTGTCATCCTTCAAAACAAGTGGACTCAGGCACACGGAAAGATCAAACAGGGACCCTTCCTCAGAATGGCATTACATTTATTTTTTAAAAATGTTTTCTTTCTTCCTTTTGAAATCTGTAATCACTTTGGTACATTAGGGCACACAGACAGAGGCCCCAGTGTGCCATCCTCACTCTACTCCATTTCCCACTGGCATCGCCTCAGAGTTCTACTGGTTTCAGAGCAAGTGAATGACCTAAAGAATTCAGGGAGCTTTTCTGACTTGAGGGGTTGAAGAGTAAATATCTTGTTTACTAGCATTTGGGTGTTTTTTAATCTTTATCTGAGGATGTGTTTTTTTATTTTAATCTTTATTGAGAGAGAGAGGAAAATGTCAATTGGCGTCTCCTGCTCCCTGACCTAGGTATGTTTCTTGACTAGGAATTGAACCCGAAAACTTTTGGTGTATGGGGCAATGCTCCAACTAACTGAGCCACCCACCCAAGGCACTAGCACTTGTTTATTCCTATGATTTTTATATATGTTTCCTGATTTCCTTTCCCTTTAATTTCATTTTACTTAACTTTGGCTTGTGGTCATGTGGATTCCTAGTTATTTAAAAGAGGGTATGATTTAAATTTATTGAGGATGAAGTGAAGAAGACAAGGAACTGATTAAGCAATCCCATGAATAAAGTCCTATTTAGACACAAGGGTTTTCCCATCACGCAGGTCTTTGTGTTGTAGATTGTAGCTAGTGCTCAAGGAGAGTTTGCTGACTGGTGAAATATTTCATTTGAAATGTGAGCCACATAAGGTGATAAGAAGCAACTTCTTCACTGGCTTACCCTGGCCATCAAAACCTTTGAGAATGCAAAACAGAGCTTTGGTGCAACCACAAGAAAGCTGAAGTAGCTATACTAATATTTGATAAGATAGACTTTGAAACTAGAAATGTTACTAGTTATAAAGAGGGACATTTTATTATAATAATAGGGTCAATCAACCAGGAAGATATAATAATTATAAACATATATGCAACTTAGAGCACCAAAATACATGAGAGAAATGAAGATAGAAATAGACAATTTAACAATAACAGAAGATTATAGTATCCCACTCTCAATAATGGGTAGAACAACTAGACAGAAGATCAAAATGGAAGTAGAGAAGTTGAACAACACTAATAACCACCATGACCTAACTGACATCTATAGAATGCTCCACCCATCACAGCAGGATATGCATTCTTCTCAAATGCACATGGAACATTCTCTAGGATAAACTATAGGTTAGGCCATAAAACAAACCTCAGTAAATTTAAAGGGATTGAAATAATGCAAAGTATGTTCTCCAACTACAGTGAAAATGAGAAATTAATAACAGAAAGAAACTTGGGAAATTCACAAATATGCGGAAATTAAACAACATACTCCTAAATAACTAATGAATCAAAAAAGAAATCAAAAGGGAAATTAAAATACTTTGAGATGAATGAAAATGAAGACACAACACACCAAAACTTATGGGATGAAACTAAAACAATGTTTAGAAGGAAATTTACAGCTGTGTGCCTAGATTGAAAAAGGAGAAAGACCTCAAATCAATATCTTAATCTTCCACTTTAGAATTCTATGTAAAGAACAGAAAACTAAAACTAAAGGAAGCAGGAGGGAGGAAATAAAAGATTAGAGTGGAAATTAATGAAGTAGAGAACAGGAAAACAATAGAGAAAAAGCCATGAAACCAAAAGCTAGTTCTTTGAAGAGGTAAGCACTCGACAAACCTTTGGCCAGGCAAGACAAGGGAAAAAGAGGGAAGACAAATGAATAAAATCAGAAATGAAACAGTAGACTTTGCTACCATCGTTATTAAAATAAAAAGTCTTATAAAGGAATATTCTAATTGTATGCCAACAAATAGATAACAGATGAAATGGGCAAGTTCCTAGAGAAACGTAAAACTAACTCAATAAGAAACAGACAACTCAAATAAAGCTATAGGTGAAAAGACTGAATTAGTAATAAAACTGCCCACAAAGTAATCAACTGCCCACAAAGAAAAGTCCAGACCCAGATGGCAAGTGAATTCTATCAAAGAACTAATATCAATTCTCCACAAACTTTTCTAAAAAATAAAACAGAAGCGAAAACTGCCCAGTTCTTTCTATGAGGCCATTATTACCCCGATACCAAAACCAAAGACATCACAAGGAAACTACAGATCAACAACTATTATGAATGTGGATGCAAAAAAGCTCAACAAAATACTAGCAAACTGAATATATAAAAATAATTATATGCTATGACCAAGTGGAATTTGTTCGGGAATGCAAAAACTGGTTTATCATCCAAAACTCAATTAATGTCACTAATATAGCACATCAATAGAATAAAATACAAACACCACAAGATCATTTTATTAGATGTAGAAGAAGCATTTGACAACATTCAAACTCCCTTCATAATAAAAACACTCAACAAACTGAGAATAGAAGGAAACTTCCTCAACTTGATAAAGGGCATCTACAAAAAAATTAACAGCTAACATCATACTTAATGATGAAATACTGGACACTTTCCCCTAAGGTTAGGAACAAGATAAGGTTGTCTATTTTTTCCAATTCTATTCAACATCATACTAGAGGTACAATAGTTATTATAAATAACACTACAATAAACATTCTAGCCAGTGCAATTAGGCAAGAAAAATAAAAGGCATCCAGATTTGAAAGGAAAAAGTAAAATTTTCTCTATTCAGATGATATGATTTTGTATATAGAAAATCCTAAGGAACCCACTAAAAAACTATTAGAGCTATTAAATTGGTTCAGCAAAATTGCAGGATCCAAGATCAATGTACAAAATTGAATTCTGTTTTAATATATTTGTAATGAACAATCTGAAAATAAAATTAAGAAAACATTTCCATTTACAATAGCATCAAAAAGAATAAAGTAGGAATATATTTAACAAAAGAAGTATAGAATTTACACTTTGAACATTAAAAAAAAAATTGTGAAAAGAAACTAAAGATCTGAATAAATGAAAATTTAAAAAAATTGTGAAAAGAAACTAAAGATCTGAATAAATAAATAAAAAATCCAATGTTCATGGGTTACAAAAGTTATTATTGTTAAGATGATCTATAAGATTCTATGCAGCTTGCTCTATAAATTACATGCCATTCTTAACAGAATCCCAGCTGATTTCTTTGTAGAAATTGACAAGCTGATTCTAAAATTTAGAATAGCAAGGAACCAGATAGCCAAAACAATTTTGAAAAAGGAAAACAAAGTTGGAGGACTTACACTTCTCAATTTCAAAAGTTATCACTAAAACCATAAACAAAAGTGATTAGGACAGTGTGGTACTGGCATGAAGAGAGACAGATTGGTCAGTGGATTGGAACTAAGAGTCTAGTAATAAGCCCGTGAGTCTATGGTCGGTTGATTTTCCATAAGGTTGCCAAGACCATTCAATGGGGAAAGAACAGTCTTTTCAACAAATGCTTCTGGAGCAACGCCACAAAATAATGGAGTTGGATCTTCACATCACACACAAATATTAACCCCAAATGGATCAAAGACCTACATGTAAGAGCTAAAACTGTAAAAGTCTTAAAAGAAACCAAAGAGGTAATTCTTCAGATCTGAGATTTGGCATTGGATTCTCATATATGATATAAGCAACGAAAGAAAAAAAACAACAACAGCATGAGTCATCAGGGAAATGCAAATCAAAACCAGAATGAGATACTGCTTCATACCCATCAGGATGACCAGAATAAAACAGACACAATAACAAGTGTTGGCAAGGAGGTGGAAGAATTGGAACCCTCATACACTGCTGGTTTTTGTAAAATGGTGCAGTGAATTTGGAAGAGAGTTTGGCAGTTCTTCAAATGATTAAACATATGACCCAGCAATTCCTCACTTAGGTATCTACCCAACAGGGTGAAAACTTACGTCTACACAAAAACATTTAAATGGAAGTTTATTGCAGGACTCTCCATAATAGCCAAAAGGTGGAAACTACTCAAATGTCCATGTACTGATAAATGGATAGCTGAAATGTAGATCCACAGTGGAATATTATTCAGCAACAAAAAGAAACGAAGTACTGATAATGGTACAGCATGGACTAACCTCTAAACATCATGCTGAATGAAAGAAGCTAACGCATATTTATGCATTTTATTTAATACTAAAAAGCCACATATTTTATTATTTTATTTATATGAAAAATCCAGAACAGGCAAATCTATATGGACAGAGAGTAGATTGGTGGTGGCTTATGGCTGAAAACTATGGGGGGATAAAGGGTGATAGCTAAAGAGTATAGGAACTCTTTTTGAGATAATGTAATGTTCTAAGACTGACTATGGTGATGGTTGCATATATCTGTCAATATACTAAAAACAATTGTACACTTTAAATAAATTGTATGGTATGTGAATTATATTTAAAAATCTTATTTTGAAGAAAACAGAACTTTGGGCTCTTTCTTAGATGTGGTGACCCACTGTTTTCTGAGCTGGAATAGTTCTTGGAGGTCATCTAGTACGGACCTTATGGGTCCTTGCAACTTACGGGTCCTTACAACTTTTCTCTCCCACTCCCCTCTGCATCCCTGTGGGCCACTCACAAAAAGTGGGATTTTCCCCTGTGACAAAGCCATCCTGATTGTAAATATATCCTTCTGTTCCCCTTGGCAGCCCCAGGTCAGCGGAGAACATAGTGAAGTATCTCTGTCTTCATTTACATGGGAAGTTACTTGACTGATGTGTCTGAGTATTATCGTCCACACAGAGTATACAATTAAATATTTCCTAGTGAGTTATCCTGATTATTCACATGAATATCATAAAACCTCAATTGTAATTTACCACTGTCACCACTGGTGGTGAATCAGTATCCAGATTCAAAAGTGAACAATCCCATGACAGCTCACCTAGGAATATCAGTTGCCAGTTTCTGCCATCTGGACAGCTAGCTTACACAATATTTCTATTAGAGCAAGGTAAACAGAGAAAAGTCATTATGTTTCAAACTCAAGATGCTATCCTAAATGGAAAAAAAAATTAAAATATATTATTTGTGTGGTATAAAATAAGAAATTCCTCTTTCTAAAAAAGCCATTTCCCAACTACCTACCTATCCTCAAAAGAGAAACATGTAGTTTCGCCTTGCCTCACTTTGAAGGAGCATTGCTCACTTATAACAGAGGACTGGATAACAAAGGAAGAAGAAAGGACAAGGGTCAGGGAGGAGAGAGGAGAACAGAGTTGATGGGCCACCCTCTCTCTGTCCTCTTGCATCTTCTATGAAGTTGCTCCTTGAAATGTGTGTGGCTAGCAGCAGGTGACCAGGGTGATCAATCATCTCAACCAAGTGTCCAGCATAGGCTGGACACATGGCACACAGTCAGCTGATGTTTATGGAAAAGATATCAGATGAGGCAAAAAAGAGAAAGAAGAGAAATTAGGACATATCATGTAGCCAGCACTGTGCATAAAGCACAGTCCATTAACTCAAGGTCCTTACAGTCCAGCTGTATAGTCAACACACGCACCTCCCCCACACAGACATGTTCATGTTGATTAGAGGAAAAGTCAAGTACTAAGTTCTGCTTTGAAAGAGAACAGGGACTGCATTTTTAAAAACTTATAGCTCAGATCTAAAGAAGTTAGTTGAAGATCTAAATGAGAGCGGAGTACTGGGTAGACAGTAGGCTTGACTTAGACCATAAGATCAGGGCAGGCAAAGGAGATCTCAGGATTTCCACACTTCCTAGAACTTGCTCCCTGGGGGTTCACATAAAGCTGTTTAGTTGATTTCTCTGTTCACCAAGTGAATGACCTCAGTCATATCTTCATCTCAATCACGTAAAGCATCTCAAAAGGAAAGAGAGAAAAAGAGAAAGGCAGGAAGGAAAGAAGAAAAGCGGAAGGAGGAGGGAAGGGAAGAAAGAAGAAGAGGAGATGGAGAGATAGATGGATGGAAAGAAGGAAGGGAGGGAGGGAGGCAAAGAGGGAGGGAGGGAAGGAGGAAGTAAAGGAAAGAGAAAGGAAAGAAAAAAGCAAGGGGCTCTGATGGACTACTATAACTTTTTCCTTCTACTGCCAAGATTTTGGCCATGTCCCAAGTCCTATTATTCCCAGCTCTATCTCTGAATCATAAAATTGTAAAACTGTTAAGGGACTTTTAAGATGCCCTAACATTGCCTCTGATAGAAGAGGAAACTGAGGCACACAGAGGAGAGACCTTCCCATAAGCACAGGAATGATATTAATGGCTGAGCCAGAACTGAATTCCAGTTTTCTGATCCTAGCCCATTCTCTCTCCACCACACCAAAATCTGGTCCTAAACCCCCTGAATGACTTGGGAATGACAACTACACCAGTGGGAGAACTTGTAGCCCAGAGATAGGGTTAATGTGAGACCTGACAGAACTGAGAAATATGAAGCAACAGATTGATAAGTAATTCTCACACTTAAATCAAGCTTGAGTCATTGGGCCTCTGCTTAGCTCTCTCTGATATAAGGTGCTGGGGACTCTTGGGGGGTCTCTGAAAACACCTCAGAGCCAAGAGCACTCAAACCAGAGAAAGTCCTATTTTATGGAGACTAGAGATAAAATGCCTTCCAAGGACACAATTATCCTCAAGTGCAGGGGCTTGGTCAGACTCCTCTCTAGTCGGGACACAGGTTCTCCTAGAGAGCAGTCTCCACACTGCCTGTCAGGAGAACATCCCCTCCAGAGTGTGAGCAGTGGGGAGTGAGGAGCCAGGGATCTGTTGAGGTCCTGCACTGACGCCAGTTCCACCGTGGGACTATGGGGCTCAACTTCCCATGTAGAAAATGCGACAGGCACTTTCCTGCTCCTGAACTTGTGATTTATGTGTATTCACTAAAATATTCACATGAGCGCAGCACAATGACATCCCTCTGGAGGCCCAGCAAGGAAGGCGAATGAGTGGAGCAGCAGGATGTGAAGTAGTAAGAGTGGTGGCAGTTGAGAATGTGGGGGCTGTGACGAAGGGGCAACCCTGCGTGCTGCAGCCAGTTGTTGCCAAGTGGGAATTTGGGCCAATGTGAACGGAGTTTCTAATCTTTAAGACAAATTTTTATGTGAACTCCTCCAGTTATAAATACTGACAGCCAAAAGCACTTTGTCTGCCAATCAAAATGTATGTTAGCTGAATCTGGCCCGAACACTTTCAGTTTGCAACCCTCCACTGTGCCCCACCCCTCCCCCCTCCATTTTATTCTGCACACCCCTCCCCCCTCCATTTTATTCTGCACACAAAGCTCGGAGGAAGTTGGCTTGGAAGCCCAGGCAAGGTCATGTTGGAAGGAGCAGGGGCTTTGGAGTCAAACTGGGTCCTAATCTTGACTTAATAATTTACAAAGTATGCACCCTTGAATGTGGTATGGAATTTTTCCAACTTTTCTGTAAAAGAAACTGATAAGAGAATTTATCCCATTGGGTTGTTGGAATGAAATGAGATGACTTATGTAATGAACCTGAGCCAGATATCAATAAATGATAGTGACACACATCAGGCCTTCATCAAATCTGGACAATGAGAGGGCCTGGGGCCCATCTTGCCCAGCCCACCAAGGGAGCACCTGTCCTGTGCTGGATTACTTAGACACACGAGGAACTCACCATCTCCCAAGACAGTTATTCCCCAAATTTTGGATAGCTTTACATGTTAGAATGCATTTCCTTACAAGCTGCAATCTGCCTGTCTTAACTTCTTTCATTCTTAGATAGTAGTTCTGCTATCTGGGATTATAAAGATGAGGCTTAACCTCTTGCTCACCTAAGAAAACTTTGAAGGAGACCATCACAGTCATATTTCCTATTTTCCCACTCAATTCTTTCCCCCTTTAGATTCAACACTTCGGTTCCTTCCATTGTCCCTTGCCAATGAAAATAAATCATCAAATTATTTTATGGTCACAAAGCCATAAGGCAGGTACCCACTTTACAGATGATGAAAACAAAGTTGAGAGGGTTAATTTGCTTGTATTTCCTGTTTCCATGGTTCCTCTTGAAGTGTGAACTGAACAGTGGGACTGGCAACCCCTGTATTCTGAATACCACAAATTTATTAGCGTAGCCCAAGACCTGATTCACTTTCTTGGTGAACGTGTAGTCAATTGAAAGTCTGAAATTTTTCTCACGAGGGCTGTCTCAGCCACAGCCTCCCCGTTAGTGTAACAGTAAACACACACAGTGCACACTGCAGGCCAAACACTAAAACCAACGGTTTTAGATATAGGAGTTGCACTCCTGACTATGAGAGGTGGTTAAGAGAAAACTTTTCTCTACCGTGTACTAGTTATATGACCTATACGTACTATTTATATGACTAGTTCTATGGGCAATTTCTGTGAAAAGGAGGTAAAAATGACAGTGTTACTTCATAGGGTTGTTGTGAGAATGAAACTTAATGTATGCAAAGTGCTTAGAACAGCGTCCAGCACAGAGCAAGACCTGAGTGTTAGTCATCATTCTTATGAAGGAATTTGTACCAACGCCCAGCATGTATTGAAACAGGGATTTGAACCTACTTTGAACCCAGGTCACATTGTTTCAGCTATAGCTTATTAATTGATTTGTGATGAAGGAAGGAAGGGAGGCATGTTTCTGCTGCCGTGGGCACCGACCTTGAATAGCACAATGAGTGTGCGAAGAGGACTGCCAAGGTAGCCCAGCAAAAATGCCTCACGTGACAAAACAATGAAAATTTGAACTAGTAAGGGAAAACAAGCGTGTCGGAAGTGCAAGGGCCATAAAGACCAAAACAGATCACCTCTTTGTCTCCAGGCAGGGTAGGCACTTCGTTATCATTGTTCAAGAAAGATATAAAAAGTCGGAAACGTAAAGCCTCTTCAGCTAACGGGGCTTTCTCCTGAAAAAGTCCCTTGCTCATTTTTCTTAAAAGATTACTTGAGGCAGATTTTAAAAAGTCCTTTAAACCGTAATGTTCTGAGGTACTGTTTTTCACATTTCTTGCTTGTAGAGGGAATATGAGAAGATATGGTCAATTTTATTGCCTTTGGACTTCACTGCCATCTTGAGATTTTGTACTTCTACTGAAATCATTAACTTTTCAAAGTCTTAAGTTATGTCCAAATGGCTCATTTGAGACTATATGTTCATTCAGATTATTTTTGAGTATTTATGTAGTTGTCTTCAATGTCTGGTTATATACAACTGTGTGCTTGCTAGCAAAACTTAGCAATGTGGCTTCCGAGAACTAGCATGTCAAAATTTCCTGGTATGGAGCCTAGGGAGTGTCAGGAAATGCTGTCACTTGAAGGAATGGCCTGGAAGTTTGGCAGGTACCTTCAAGTGCTAAGGATGACATTCCTAGGAACATGCTAGGTGAACACAAGGTCAGGGACAGGGGCTATGGAAAGAAGATGCAGCACTCCTGACTGCTAACAAAGCCACTAACAGGAGTGGCTTCTGTCCCAATCACATGTAAGTGCTTTCTACAGTCAAAGTCCATTGGTGTCTAATGACAAACATGTTTCTAGAAGGGAAATGTGAAATGGCAGGTCTTAAAGATATCAAGAATGTCTTCCTCAAATGTTCATGTATCTGGAAAGGAGAATGGGTAAGAGTTAAGTCACTCTTGTCTAAACTCTAGCCATGTGGTTCTAATCAGCTGTCCCCCAGTGATGGATAGAACGGATAATTTCCTTCATGCTTCGGCCCTAAAGGGAGCACAGAGCCAGGCTGTAGAGCAGCGTGCGATTCCAATCAACAGTGTCGTCAGTGTATATTCTAACCCCTAGAAATGTTTGTTTCCTCTTTTATACAACTTCATCAAAATAAAAAGAAAGTCCAGCAAAACCTGACCTAGTACTAGATTTCTGATGAAGCTATATGCAGAGGCAGGCCAGAAAATTCCTAGGAATTCTTAACAGAAGATCATTTGAAGTAGAATTCAGCAAATGCAAGTCAGCCTTGGACTGCTGCCATTTTAGGAAACCTGGGTTTCGGACATGTCTCAGTCCAGAGGCTGAGTCCAAACTTCTAAACTTTGTGAACCCCAACGTGCCCGTCTGTCTGCTGAGCAAGTACATCAGGCAATGATGTGAGAAGGATAACAAACAGGATCGCCACCCAGCCTGTCCGCATTTGCCGTTTCCAGGTAACGCAAGGTGACTGGGAAGTTTTCTCCTCGACGGCTACAGGCTCAGGTGGTTCCTAGGGTAGGAATCTTAGACAGTCCTTGAGACCAAAGCTTTGGAAACCAATTCTTACTGAAAGATTCACGTCAGAATAAACACGAGTTTCAGAAAATAAATGGAAGGAGCCAGGTGTTAGGGACAGAGGTGATGTGAGGAAGGGAGGTGTGGGAGCTCAGTGGAATGGCAGAGGGAGCGTAAATGAGCACAAGCTGAAAACTGACCTTCAGATCTGGAGAAGAGGCTATTGGGGGCGTAAATGGAGATGGAAGGACACTTGACTGGGGGTGGTAAACATACAATATACAGATGATGCATTATAGAGTTGTACCCCTGAAACACATATAATTATATTAACCAATGTCACCCCAATAAGTTCAATAAAAAATAAAAGTAAGTTTAAAAATAAATAAAATAAATCTGGAGAAGACTCTAGATATTAACCAAGCAATAGTAAATAATGTCATAAATTTGCTAAGAAATCCAGGCCTAAAGTATTTTAAACTTGGTTTCTTAATTTTTTCTTCCTAAAACATATAAACTGTTTTAGCCTGTCTTCCCTCAGAGAATTTTGATGAACAGAACCAATATTTTCTTTTTAAAGTTTTTCTCATAAAATCATGGTCATAAAAATATGATTCCACTGAAGTGTATTTGGAGGCTTTGAAGTGCGCTCAGCCTCGCGGCCCTGCCTGTGTGTCACAGCCCATCCTCACTGAGTGTGGCTGTCAGAAGCAGCAAGACCTCCTTGCAGTTCAGGTTGGAGGGCTGACATCCTTTGTGCATTCCCACCTCACACAGGCTGTGATTACCCCAGGAGACAGTGGCAGTTGCTCCTCTCCATCCATGTCCCTGCTTCTAATGGCGGTGCTGATGGGACTTCCCACACCCGTGTGGCAAAATGGGCAACAAACACCAGCTGCTCAGCCAGCACCCAGCTAAGTAACGTCGACAAGCATGTCATGTGTGCCCCACAGAGCGTCAGACCTGGGTGGGAATCTACTGCAAGGCGGTGTTGTGCGAGGACGTCCAGGCGCACAGAACCCTGATGGTGGCAGTGTTCAGGATGATTGGAGGAGCTCTCCACACTCCCTGGAAAGATCCACTTTTGAACAATAGCTATTCTTTAAAAAAGTTAAACCTGTGCATTTAAAAATCTATTATAAGTCATGGTCCTAGAAATTGACCAGGGGACTCCAAAATGATAAGATCCCATATTTTTGCTTTTTGTGCCTCCCACACAACAGACAGGGCCTTGCAAAGAGCAGGCGTGCAGCCCATGCCCGCACACAGGCTCCGCCTGCCGACGCAGCTCCTGGGTCCGACCAGCTGTGGGGACCTGGTTCAGGAATGCGCGAGGATATTGCGCAGACCCGCACAGCGGCTGCACAGCCACAGCGCCTGGAGGACAGGGGTGATTTCCGCAGCCAAGCTCTGTCTGGGCCTCTGGTCCAGCAGTGGTGTGCAAAAATCACCATGCTGCTTCCCGTTAGTGCTCTTTCCCCAAATAAGAAGTATAGAGATGACCTACCCTGTCTGAGCCTGTTAAAACTTTAGTTGTTTAAATTGCTTTCTTTCACTTCTGAAATCGGCTATAAAAACACAGATCCTTTCCTGCATACACACATACAAAAGCAGTACTATCAAAAATAATATTAATAACATCAACCATGTTAACTCTTTCAAATGTACAAATGCTTTTGTTTACCATTTACACAGGCCAGTTCCTGGCCAAGTACCTGGAAAGAGGGGGGCAGACCCAAGAGAGCTGGCTTGACCCTGGTGGCACCCTCAGAGGCACAGAGGAGGCTGAGGCACACCGGAGTCTGAACTGCCTGCTCTCATGCTGGGCCTCTGGGGTGGGCAGAGGCCAGGAGGGTGACTGAATCCCTGTGTTCCTGGGGTAGGGGACGAATGGAGGCTGTCTGTGGTGGGCAAAATCATGGTCACCCAAAGATGCTCATGTTCTAATCTCTGGAACCTGTGACTATGTTAGGTTCCATGTGAAGGTGAATTAAGGTTGCAGGTGAAATTAAGGTTGTTAATCAGCTGACCTTACAAATAGGGAGAGGGTCCTGGGTGGGCCAGAGGTAACCGTAGGGGTCCTTAAAAAGTGGAAGAAGGCCCTGGCCAGTGTGGCCCAGTTGGTTGGGCATCGTTCCATGTACCAAGAGGTGGCCAGTTTAATTCCCAGTCAGAGCTCGTGCCCGGGTTTCGGGCTTGATCCCCAGTAGGCGGCTTGCAAGAGGCGGCAATCAATGACTCCCTCTCATTGATATTTCTATTTCTCTCCCTCTACCTTTCTCTCTCTCTTTAAAATCAATAAAAACATATATATTTTTTAAAGTGGTAGAAGAGGCAGGTGAGAAGTGCTATGATGCGAAAAGGCTTTGAAATGGACCAGGTCACAGGTCAAGGTTTATGGGAGGGTGGCCTCTAAAAACTGGAAAAGGCCAGGGAATTCTCCTAGAGCCTCCAGAAGGAACCCAGCCTGCTGACACCTTGACTTTAGCCCACTAGACCTGTACCAGAACTCTGACCTCCAGAACTAAAAAATAAGTCTTGTTTTAAGCTACTAAGTTTGTGGAAATTTGTTACACCAGCAGTAAGAAACAAATACAGGGGCAAAGGGGTCAGAGGTCAAGCTTGCCTCACTCAGACCTCACCCCACTTCCAGGTGGAGGACTCATAAAGACACCGCTTGGGCCTGGGACTGCATGTGGGGCAGGCTGAACCTTAGAAGAACCAGGAGGCCCCCTTCTGGGCCCAGCCTCAGGTGATGCCTGTGGGCAATCAGAGAGGGGTCAGGGTCAGAACTGCAAGGGTCGTGGGGCAATCTGGAGGGGGACTTGGATGCTGGCTCTGCCCCACGCTTGCCATGTGACCCCCAGTCACTTTCTAAGCCCCAGATAAGAGCTTATCTTTTCCTTCTTTCTCTTCTAGCTGCCTTCAGTTCCACAGACTTGTTGAGCCCAGCTCATCACAGCCCTGGACAAAGGAGGCAGGGTAGGTAAGCCTCAGCCTCTGGCCCGAGGCACTCAGACCTGGCCATGAGGAAGGCAGTTCTGAGGCAGGCTGCAAAGGGCCCCATGCACAGGAGGTGTTGAAACTTTCTTTTTTTTAAATTTTAAATTGATTTTCAGAGAGAGAGAAAGGGAGAGGGAGAGAGCAAGAGAACATTGATGTGAGAGCGAAACATTGATTGGCTGCCTCCTGCACACCCCTCACCAGAGATAGACCTGGAAGCCAAGGCAGGTCCCCTGATGGGGAATCAAACTGCAACCCTTTGTGCAGGGGACAACGCCGAACCGACTGAGCTACACCGGCCAGGGTGAAAACTTCTAAACTTATTCTACCAAGTTCCACAATAAGAAATACATTTTACACCAGACCTATTAATCTCTCTCTCTCTCTCCCCCCCTCATATGTATTTACATATATGTGGGTATAATGTGTATGTGAAAGTACATGTATACAATGGAAACAAAAGTTTTATAAAAAATTTTTTTTTTCACTAAACAATACTTACCCTTACCTTTTGCAATATACTTGGACCTTTTCCATTCTATTCTGCTTTTTTTTTTTTTTTTTTTTTAATGATGATCACAACACACTAATTGGATTCCACAGCCTATTTAATGGGCTGGGATGCACATTTTTTAAAGCTCTGCTCGACTTAATAAATAGTGTGGTGTCTCTTGCCCATGTTGTGTGAGCTACAATGCAGCAGTGAAACTGTGTGCAAAACAAGCCCTGTCCCCATCAGGGGACAACACAAAACTCTTTGGGACCAGGATTTGTTTCTCTAAGGTCTATCATTCAGAAAAACACTCTGAAACCAACTTAACCTATTCCTCAAAAGATAAAGAAAAAATTGCATTTGAAATTTTAAAAAAAGTAATGACTATATAATCCATATTCTCAAAGGTTAAAACAACAGCTAGTTCGTAGTTTGAAGTCAATGGCTGAAACTCCAGTGTAGTGGAAATAGCCCTAACCCAAGGACCTGAACTGGATCCTCAACTAACTTGTCATTTTATTAGCTCTGTCTATCATGTGCAGGTCACTGAGCCTGTTTTCTCGCATATAAAATGGAAGAAATGACATCAACTTGGTTTATCTCAGAGATAATTATGGAAAAGCCCTTTGGGAAAATCTGAAGTGCTGTACAAATGAGTACATTGAATTCTCCTCAGAATGTCTGTGCTGTTAGTATTTTTACTTACTTGAGGCCCCCTGGCCAGGTGGGACATTTTCTAAGTGTATTTATGTGAAAGTATAATGGTTATTAAACTTCTACTACTTTTCAATTACATACCCAATGTGTCTGATTGTTTTGCACCTGAAATCAAGCTGCTATGCAAATCTCATCAGTTGTATACAAGTGGGAGAACCAATGGTGGAAAATCTGTTATGGTAATACTCCAACCCATTTGCTTAAATAGACGCAGAGTGAAAAGCAACCACGTGAAGAGAAGCAAACGAAAGGAGATGAGTCTCATTAACAGGGAAGAGCTAGAATACATGCACTCAACCATAGCACCCCCCATTTTCCCCCTTTTCAATTAAAATTCTCAGGAGAAGACATTGCACTTAGATAGCTCTAAAAGACTGGTGTGGAGAGGTGCAGGCTGACTTCACGGTGTGGGGAACTCAACACGCCTAAGTTCAAGGTCTCCTTAACTAAACTGGAGACACTGACAAAGTATGAAATTCTTTGGAGATGCCATTTAAAACTTTTCTGGTCAGTTTCCTTACTTTACAATCACAGCTCATATGGTACAATAATAATTTCAGTGAAATCTTCTAACTTTTAGAAAAGGCTGGGCTGGAGTCAGTTTCTTGTGGGGACCGAAAAGAAGTGCAAAAGTCATTTTTCTCAACAAACGGGATGAACCACCTACGCAGCCCCGACATTACAATTTATCCAGAACTCTTTTAGTTTTGTAATTAGCAAAGCATTAAGGAGTGCTTTGCAACATATTTTCTTTATGACAAAATTTTGTAGCTATAATTACTGGGGGATTCCATTCATTTTTTAAAAAGCAATTCAAAAAAGCTACGTAGTATTTTTCAGCTACTCTCATTCAAGAGCCATTTGTGGAGAGCATGCCAAGGGTACACCAGGAGAGGATGATGATTGTCCTCACATCAACGTAATTGAGGGAGACAAAACTCTGCTTGGCTAGGGGACCTGGAGCAAGCTGCCCAGTTGTCCCTCCAGAATTCCAAGTATCATTTTGACTCCTCCCTCTCCTCACCCACCCCGACCCACATCACCTCTCCTTCGCTGCAACTACTACAGTGACCTTGGACCACCCGCTGTCCTGCCTCACTGCACAGCAGCCCTACCTGGTTTTCTGGCTCCAGTCTTGCTCTACCCATCTCCTCCCACCACTGAGACTCTGAAGAGAAAACCGTGACCGCCTCACTCTGCTGCTAACACTTCCCTGTCACTGCCCACGTAGCCTGGATGTGACAGGGATCTTAGGTCTTTCACGTGTAAGATGATGAGAAGACAACTTTGTGGATTACTATGAGATTTAACTAGCATAATGTAAATAAAACCATTTGTCTAAATGAAAAGAAACTACAAATGTAAGAAGTTATTAAAGGAAATTTAATTTATCAGACAATTCAGTTATTAAGTAGTTAAATATAATTACTTGAGTAACTAAATTGAGTTAATGAATTATGTCAGAGGTTTTGTGGATTTATTCAAGCTGTGATGATGAAGTGGTGATACTGATTTTTCTGTAGACTACACATTAGAGGTTATGTCCAAATTAGTGCTCAGGTGGGAACTGTGCCTGTTACACAGCAGGCAGTCACTAACGTCTAATAGTGTGCCTGTCATCCCACAACGAATTTGGCTTTTTATAGATAAAGCTATGCAGCCCTGATTCTTTTTCTCGGAACTCTATCAGACTACAAATCTATGCCTTTTCAAAAGATGTGTCTAACAGTGTTTCTCGTCTTTAGAGAAAACCAAAATAAAATGCCAACACATCTGTGGATGCTTTTCAGGAGCAGAAATCCTCCAAACAGAATAATGTGTTCTAAGTAAAGACCCAACAGTAATAAATGTGATAACCAGTTCACAGCTGGTGAGGAATCACAGCTGTGTACTAGGAACTGCTTGGAGTTTTATTAATCCCAGAGACAATCCTGAGTCATCAGAGATGAGTTCTCTGCCCCTGGATGAAATGAAACCAGAGATGTAATAAGAATTCAATAGAAATAGAAGCCTAGGACCAAATTTTCTCAGAAAGAGAATTAATAAATAATGAAAATAGGAAGTGCAGAAAATGTCAGGATATTTGGAAAAGTTACCACTGCTGAATTATATCACAGCTGCATTGGACTTCAATAAGGCGCGATTATGAGACCAGGAAAAAGATAACACAGTCGATGTTACTAACACATAGCAAGTGTTCCCTAAATATTTGCAGATTAAATTAATTAACAAAGAAGATTTAGGTGCTCCACTATGGCTACTATTATTAATTAAAAATCTTTTAGTATTAGTGCTATGGAAAATAATCAGTATTATAATTTTCCCCAATGAACTTATATAATAGAGTATTCATATATACTCCATAGTAATGTCCTATGAAACACAATTAGCACATTTCACAATCCTTCTCCAAGAACAGTCTTTGAAATAGACTATTTCCTAATGTCTAACCAGATTGTGCAGGAGTTCTGAGATACTGGGACTTGTAATTTTATGCTAATGTTTGTAGACTACACAGGAAAGCAGGCATGATAAATACATGACACAATGGTCACTACTCTCCCTCCAGATCTCATAACAGACATCAATCATTAGTCGTGGCACTCTTTCTACTTAGCCTGAAATTTGTCCTCAATGTCAATTTCAACATAGTATTTATTCTACACAGGCCCTGTTACTCCCTTCCTATATTCATTTAACAAATATTACTGAATTGTTACTATGTGTCAGGCACCGTACCAGGGAGGCACATCGCAGATTAAAGTCATTTAAACAGACCTGGACCTTGCCCTCTTAGGGCTGAGGTTAACAATTGATTTGACACCCAAAGTTATGGTTGCTTGCCAGATCCGCTTTGCGGTATAGTTGAAATGGAAATAATTCTAAGTAGCTAAGTTTCTCCTCTATTATCAAAGGGGCCTGAAGAAGTTGGGTTTTGCATGCCCTAACTACTGGCTCCATAACCCACGAGGTCTGTTGAGCAGTATAGGAGTTAAAGATGAAAAGAGCTGAACGTTACTTTTTGGAGAGAGAGAGAGAAAGAGAGATGACCACCTTTTACTTATTTAAGTATTTGATTTGCAAGTCAGATTCTGATAAACCTATAGGAGATAATTTTATGAAAATTTTAACATGAATGAATTTTACCCCACTCCCCTAGAAAGACAGGGATAAAATGTTTTTTCCTCCACAAGTGCCAGAAGAAGCGTACCCTACCATGTGGAAGCAGAGAAAGGGAACCGAAGTCTGCATATATACCTTTTCCCTCCACTGTCAAACTTTGTGTCTGCTTTCTCCCTGGACTGTGAAAGCGCATCTCCGAAAGCCTCCCCTCGATCCCGCACCTTCTCTGCCCAGTCTGGCCTCCGCCTGTCACTGTCACTGTCGTCACCGCCCTTCCTGCCTGTAGCAGTGGCTCACTCCCTCGGCAAAGATCCCTGGCCTACTTCCTCATATTTTTAGGTGGGATGATTGCATTCCTACGGTGGCAAAATACTAGGAAGTTGTTCTCTCCTCCAGTTATCTACCCCCCTGGAAAAGTACAAAAGGTAAAAACAGGAGTTTGGAAGGGCAGGGACAGAAGAGTGTCTCCGTCTAAGTCAGGCTGATGAGAGATAAAAAGATATTATGGCCAATATCACACGACTGTTCTGCTGTCTCCGAAGACTAATCCTGAATTTGCTAATTACATATTATGCTCCAGTAAAACATTGTCTAATTGCCTTATTTCAAAAATTCAAAAAGATTTCCACCAAAACGTAATTCTACAGTATTGCCTCTAAAGCAAGGATCCAGTTCTTTAACTCTCCCAATAATACATGATGTGTATTTAGGCTACTGATGTGGATGGTTGGCTGTTTTGCTTTGCTTTTTAATTTGCTTTTGTGCCTAAGGTGCCTACTAATTTTGCTTTATGTTCTCTAGAGCCTCATTTTAAAAAGAATTCTTGCCAAGGAGGAACAAAACAACAGGCCCCCTTCGTTTTCCTTCCTCAGGGTCCATTTCTCCCGTCAATTTGTATTTTTTCAAGGATTTTGCAATTCTTACCTCTGAATATTACTTTATTTTTTATTCTCTAAGGAAAAATGGTACCATAAAAATTATAACTGAAAAATGATTCATTTTTACCTTTTGCACTTTTCCCTACATAACGGCATATGAGCTCTTATATCATTACACTTGCTTAAGGAACATGAAATCATACAGTATTGCCAACCGGAACCCGTTTTGTAGCATTCAAGAGACAATTAGGAGCATTATATTTATGAAGTGAGTAGAAAGAACATTTTATAATTCTAACGTGCAAGAGTGTGCAGTTGTGTTACGGGACAAAAAGTCTTGTGTTCTAGTCTGAACTTCTCGGTAATAAAGAGATAGAACTAAAACCTTGTCATTCATTTATTCATCCAACTATGTGCCAGACACTGTTCTGTTTTGTGAACAAAATAGACAAGAATCCCCTCCCTTCAGAGAGCATACAACTGGTCCATGAAAATTCTAGTTGAAATGGACACTCAGGAAAGGCAGTAAAAATGCATTCCAAAAATTTCTACAGCCAGGCTTGAACCTCTCTCCTGGACCCTTTCTTTCCCACCCTAGGAAAGCCCCCTTTCCAGTGGGTCAGGGGAGGTTTAATGACCTTTGAAGAAGCTATAAAAAGCAGAATGTAGAAAATGGAAGTCTTACCATGAATAAATATGTAGATTGTGGATTGTGCCTGCTTGTTCCTCCAAGCAGGAGACAGATATTTGCAGCTGTAGTAGCCCGTGTGGTTTGCCTGGGCTGCGGTCAAGGTCAGAGTGCTGCAGAACTGTTTGCCGTCCCTTCCACAGGCAGACTTGGTTATGTTCAGCCTTTCCCTTTCCTTACTCACTGTCTTGGGCAAAGACCATGAGTGGTCTGCTTTCCCCCTGCAATCACAGATAAGAAAATAAAATATAATTAGGGCTGGGGCCAGCTCCGAGGCACTCATCTCATTAGGAAGCACTATTCTCAGGTCCTTTCTTAAGTGTAGTCATGTTTTTCTTTACAGAAAAGCAACACATTTAGAAAAGTTTTTAAACAACTCAGAGTAAAGACGCAAAAATGTGCAGGGCACCCCTTCCCCTGTTTGCCTCGAGCGAGTGAGTCTCTTCTGGGGGCGAATTACCTCCATGTGAAGCAGGACATGTTTGCACTCTGCAAATTGCAAGAGGCCACTGAAGTCTCTGCCTTCCTACTCTGAGAGCTGACCTTTCTACTTCACTTTAGGAAGGGCAGCCAGATTGTCCCCAAATCAACAGTCACTTACCTGCATTCGATATGCAGCGTCTTGCCTGCTTGTATGACGTGCTGGGTGCCTTTAAAATTCAGCTCAGGACCTTTAAATTTTGAACCTGAACTAGATCCTGGAAAATAAATTTTTGAAATGTATTATTTGCAAATTGCCCTCTCATCTTTTTTTAAAAGTTATATCTTTCCATAAAGGTGACTTTTTATCTTTACCTTACTTTCATATGCAGAAAATACACTTAATACAAATTTCTCATAATTCACTACTTTTTTCTAGTCCAAGTCAGACTCATGAATATTATATATCCCCTTATACCAAATGGTCTAAAAAATATCCAAAAGCCCATTAATTTAGAATTAATAGATTCATATGTGGTTCAGAATTCAATTACATTAAGATTACATAGTGTGGATCAAGAGGGGGCCACATGCTAAACCTGACAAGCTCAGGGGAGGCCTGCGTGGCTGCCTTATAAACTCAGAGACCTAAAGTAACCACAGAGGACGTTCTGGACATCAAAATTCCTAACTAAAAGTGGGTCATGGAGGGTCATGTCCTAGGCCTGTAACTTCCTTGACACAGGTCAATCTTAACCTTAAGTGAACCTGTCTGCTGTTTTTTGGCATCTAATAGTGTACCTTTGAAAGGTCAGAGTAGCCTCCCTTTCCAGACCCCTCAGGACACACCCACTGCACCAGAGCAGGAGACCACACAGCCCCTCATTGTTACCATTGTCTAGTTCCCCAAATACCATCTTTACGTGCTGTTAATGTTCATTATTAACTATCCTATACCCACCAACGTAACAGAAGTGTTTATCTCCATTTGACTTTTCATCCAACCCCAAAGATTTCCCCACTTTGCTTTTTCCAGCCCCTTAATCTACCACTGGTAGATTTCACGTAACCACCTTATGTCTCCCCCTTTGAATGTACTGTTTAAAATAAGCTGCAAAGCTGCCATTCTCCAGAGCATTTTCTCAATCCATTAAGATTTTGCTTCCTAGCAGTTGTTGTCACTTTGGTTCAAATAAACTCATAAAAATTCTCTATAGGTTTGGATATTTCTTATGTAGACAGTATAACTTATTAAAATCTCTCAGGATAAAATGTCAATGTCATCCAAAATATGGTTCTAATACCAGTGTGGTCAACTGTATATATGGCCTGCCTTTTTTCTCGATACAAAGCTTTCAAATTGTCCTAGATTCTAGACAGAGCTCAGTCATTAGTCAAGCCATAGTATTTTGAGTGAGTCATTTTCTTTATGAACTAGTTTCCTTATTTGGAAAACTAATTCTAGAACCAAAATCAGTTTTAGCCATTTGGTTTGTCTTACATAATCTCTAAGTTCCCTCTGCCGTTGAACAGAAAAAAGGGAACTGCTCACTTCTACGTGACATTTCAAGCATATCTCATGGGGATTGTTGTAAGACAATAAAATAAACTCTGCAAAAGTGCTTTAAAATCTACACATATCTATACCACACAATAGTAGCACCCATTCTATTGACTGGCTGTGAGAGACTAGACAAGTCACTCTTCTCCCTACAACTCAGTTTTCTCATCTGGAAAATGAGAGCCTGGACTGATAGCCTTGGCTCTCTGACTCTTCTATGACCAGCAGTCCTTGTTTCAAGGCTTCTTGAGTCACTGATACTACAGAGGTTGATTCTCTCCTGAAGCTCTGATGGGGCTCAGTAAAGATCTCTCCACCTCCTTCTGTGTCCCTCCCCCCCCCCCCCATGCTCCCTCCTCTCACATTCCTCCTCCTCTTTCTGCTGAGGCAGCTGCAAAGCCTAGTAAAAGTCCGGATTAGCAGGGATAAAGGTTGGGTGGGGGGGAATTAGGTAAAGCCAATTTTAGGGAATATTTTTTACTTAAAAAATAGGTTTATGCAATGGATTTCAAGGTGGAAGATTGAGCTGGACAATCCTCCAGGTTTTAATGTTAGATCCCAGGCCTGAGAGATGAGATCTACAAATTCCACAGTTAAGTCTAGCAGTGCTCTCTAGTGTTTCTCTTGGGTCCTAATATTGAAAAAAAAAAAAAAACAACCTAAAAAACTAGACTCAGTTAAAGATCTGCAGATCTACATTTGAAGTTTAATTTCTCCATTTGCTCACCGTATGGCTTTTGGCATTACTTAATTTGTTGCTCCTTAGTGTCCTCCAGTGTAAAACTGGAAAACCCAAGATCTCTCTCAAAGAGGCTGTGTGTGGATTCAGTGCTGTGTCATCTAAGTGGTGGCCATGCTGCCTGGCAAGTGACTGACACCTGCTATCACTAACAACTAGAGAAACTGCTCCCCTCTCTACTTGTCAAGGAATATATTTTTATAATTTATCTTTATTGTTGCAAGTATTACAAATGTCCCCCTTTTCCCCTCCTTGACCCCTTCTGCCCCACCCCCACCCCACCCAAGGTCTTCACCGCACTATTGTCTGTGTTCATGGGTTATGCATATATGCATATAAGTTCTTAGGTTAATATCTTCCAGTCCCCACCCCACCCCACCCCCACCTTCCCATGAAATTTGTCAGGGAATATTTCGCTGGGTATATAATTGCAAAGATATAAAGGAACATTTTTTACTTTTCTGGTGTTGCTGGTGATATAAATTAATATTTTTAAAGTACCTTTTATATATAATAGGCCTTGGTATGAAATTACCATTAGGAAAAAAATGGTTCAATATTAATTAATTTAAATTAAAATCACTGATTTATATGGATACAATTGATCTACCACACAACCCCATAGAACGAGTCAACCCATTCAGGCACCCAGGAAAGCCTTTTGTACTTCAGTCATATTTATGGGTTTCCTGAGGCAATGTCTAGCTCCAAATCAGTGATCCATGGGAAAACTACGCTTTTCTAAAGCCATGGTCAGCGATTGATAACACCTGCCCTGAGAAATGTCCAGGCTGGAATGATTTCTGCCCTTCTGTATGGTGTGGAGCGCTGGGGATTTAGTTGAGCAATTGTTCATGTGCTGGAAAAGACCCAGCACCACTTCCTGTGGAAAATTCTGGCATTGCTTGCAGGTAAGCTCTGTGCTTTGTGTGGAGCTGAGGAGCTTTCTCATTCTAGGAGAGGCCACAGGGAAGGGGCATCCCTTTTTATGGTACGGGTCATTCCCACTGCCTGCTGTTTTGGTTTCCAAATAGTATCAGCTTTCTTTATCAGCAACCTAAAACACCAGCAATCCTTACCTTAACCAGAGACAACCTTTGACCTCAAAGGACCACCCACATGCCAGCAGAGAGAAGGTCCCATGAAGAATATGCCACCTGCACGCCCCTCTCTTCTCTCCCATCCCATCCTCCCACCAAAAGAAGAAAACACAGCTGAGCAGTTAAATAAGACACAAATAGGGTTATTAGAAAGTATAGGGGGAAAAGGCTAAGAAAGATATTTTGCTATATAATTTATCCCCACTGACATCAATTAATTTTGCACTTGGAATGAAGAAGCCAGATAAAAGTAGTTGACTAAAACAAAGGAAAGGAGAAATATAAGGGAACTATTTCCAAGGTACTGGACCCTGATCATTCCTCAGTACATCACCATCCCTCAGTTAATAGGAAACTAGAGTCTTATAAAGATTAATGGAGGTGCCAAGATACAGTTTAACAGGAAAACTAATAAGGAAAAAAGAAAGTGAAATATTTATTCTTCAAATGCTTTGAAATGACATTAGGTCTTAAAACATTTCTTTGAAGCAGTTTAATGTCCACATACCTGCTTGAGTAATGAAGATTTAATTAACACGTTTTGAGTACCTACTGCATGTCAGATATGTTCCCTGTCTCAGTGGTGATATATATATAAAGATATAAATATGTACATGCAGGTCCATCTTCACACCACGTGCAACTCAGTTTGCTCTTCTTAGTAAGTAGTTTGGAGTCACACTGCCGGTTCAGAAACAAATCCACAGGATACCTCAGTTCCAAGGACGGAGTGCTACAGTTTAACAATGACTTCCCCATTGCGAAGCTCGGGTGGGGATCAAAAGAGTTTGCATGGTAGCCTAGAAGCCTGATTTGCAAGAATTATTGTCCTCTAAGGAAACTAGGTGGTCTGTGAACTACTGCTTTCATCCAAGTCAACTACAATATAATCGTGAGGGGCAAAGAGATCTCCTTAAACCAGGAAAATTATTATTTAAATAAAGAGAAAACTCAATGCAGGCCACAGAAATGGGCTTTATTTCATACTTCTTTAGTAGAAAAAAAACGATTAAGCAGTGTGAGCTAATAAAACATTAAAAAAACCAGTATGCCCTGCCGGGCGTGGCTCAGCGGTTGAGCATCGACCTGAGCGTCGACCTGGGATCCAGGCGATCAGGGTTTGATTCCCGGTCAGGGGACATACCCGGGTTGAGGGCTCGATCAATGACTCTCTCATCATTGATGTTTCTGTCTCTCTCTCCCCCTCTCCTTTCCTCTCTCTGAGATCAATAAAGATATATTTTTAAAAAAACAACAACCCCCCCCCCAAAAAAAACAAAAACCAGTATGTGTCCTTGGACTTAGGTGAACACTGACATTGTGTTGTTCTTGTCTGAATATTATTTTCATTGTTTGTTCCATATTATCTGGTAGGTAAGAAAGAGAATAGAACCTCATGACTCTTTGACAAAAATCCCTTTTCTCCCCACCTGCCAAGCATCTGGTAGAACCCTCCCTCCCCAAAGACTGCCCTGGAATGCCACTCTCCATTCCCCACCTTCATCTCATGAGAGCAAATGCAACACTTTCTTGGACTTCAGTGGGGAGAGTAAAATTCCAAGGAAAGTAGGATTTTATTTTGCAACCAAATCCAAAGCCAAAATGACTGAGGCTCTTTTTTTCAAATCTACAGTGCTGGGTCCTAAAAGAGTGAACTCCCACTATAGGTCTTAGAGAAGACTCTGTGTAAAGTCTGACTGCAAGTACATGAAGAAAGCTGCCACTTTACTGATCTAAGTGGAAACAGTGTTTTTACTAGTTGAACAACACTTCAAAACAAGTACCGTAGCTCCACTTCCTTCCAGATGCCATCCCTTTGCCTCTACTATATTAAAAGGGGCCTTATTTAAATACAAATAATGAAATGTCTGTTTCTGTTTTTTATCTAGTCATTAATCTCCCCAGCTCTGCTACTAACTAGCTCTGTTGTGACCATGGACATGTCACGTTCTTCATCTGCCAACAGAGGGGGCTGGACTTAGATTTTTACAATCCCTTCCAGGCTAAAAATGCTATGATCCTGAAATCATAGTAATTGATACCAAATGTTCAAGTTTGAAACTGCAATCTAAAGATACCAATGACATTGAATAAAAAGACAGATAACCCAATTTCAAGTGGGCAAAGGATCTGGATAAACATTTTCCCAATGAAGATATATAAATGGCCAATAAGCACATGCAAAGATACTGGATGTCAATAGTTATCAGGAAAATGCAAATCAAAAACACAGTGAGATACCACTTCATGTCCACTAGGATGGCTTAAATAAAAATAAAACAGACAATAACAAGTGTTGGTGAGGATATGGAGAAATCAGAGCCCTCATATATTGCTGGTAGGATTGTAAAATGGTGCAATCACTTTGGAAAACAGTATGGCAGTTCTTCAAATGGTTAAACATAGGTTAAACATACAACCCAGGAACTCCATTCCTAGGTATCTAACCAAGAGAACTAAAAACATAATGTCCATATAAAAACTTGTCCATAGAAGCATTACTCATAATTGCCCAAAAGTGGAAACCTAAATGTCCATCAATGATAAATGGGTAAACAAAATGTGGTATAGCCATACAATGATATATTATTTGGGAGTAAAAGGGAATGTAGTACTTATCCATGTTACAACATGAATGACCTCTGGAAACATTATTCTAGGGCACACAGAGAAAAGCCCACATGAGGATGCACTAAGAAGGCAGCCACCCCCAAGCCGAAGAGAGAGGCCTCAGGAGAAATCAAACTTCCTGACACCTTGAATGTCCAGTTTCCGGAACCAGGAGAAAATAAATCTTTCTTGTTTGAAAAACAAAAACAGTAAAAGGACACAGTCACAAAAGGCTACTGGTTATATGATTCCTTTCATATAAAATGTCCGGAACAGGCAAATCCACAGAAAGCAGATTGGTGATCGGGAAAGAGGGGAATGGAGAGTGACTAATTAATAGTGGGCATGGGGCTTCTTTTGGGGGTCATGAAAATGTTCTAAAATCAGATAGTGGTGAAGGTTGCGTAAGTCTGTAAATACATTAAAAACTACTGAATTATACAATTTAAAACAGGGAGCTTTGCCCTGCTGGGCGTGGCTCAGCGGTTGAGCGTCACCTAGGATCTAGGCGATCGGGGTTCGATTCCCGGTCAGGGCACATGCGTGGGTTGCGGGCTCGATCCCCAGTCAAGGGCGTGCAGGAGGCAGCCGATCAATGACTCTTTCATCATTGATGTTTCTATCTCTCTCTCTCCCTCTCCTTTCCTCTCTCTGAAATCAATAAAGGTATATTTAAAATAAATAAATAAATAAAATAAAATAAAATAAAAGAGCGAGCTTTATGGTATGTGAATTTTATCTCAATAAAGTGGTTACTAAAAAAACCCAAAACTCTACTAAAGTAATCACAAAGTTAAGTTGAAGGCCTAGAATATCAAGCTATTTTGAACTTTGTTGCCACATATGACTCCATCAGTGTTGGATTTTATGTTAGCTGTTTTTCTGGCTCAAAGCTTTAGAAGGCTGATTTTAGAGAAATAATTTTTCCTTCGTGATCAAAACATCACTATTTATGTATTAGAAGTTTAACAAACATTCTGCAAAAAACTCACTGTTCCCCCAAATCACAATCTTTATATGAATTTAGTTTAATGTTAATTTTAAATTACTTCTAAGTGGATAATTTGGATTTTAACTTAATTTTTGTATAACAAAGTTTTATTTAGATTGGAATTTTAACAAACTGAGTCCCATTGAAAATTATGTTGTGAGAGCTTTCTGAAGGAACTGGCTGGTGTTCCCTTTTATATTACAATTATTGATTTCTAATTTATTTGTTTTTAACATGAAGCTTCGTACATTAGATTTATTTCAAACGAGATGCATCTGTCTTTGATTTCACCTGCCATGTTTCCAATAGTGCATAATCCTATGTGATAAATGACCTCTTTATCTAAATATAAATCCCCAAGTATCATGTTTCTAAAATTTGATTTTAAGATCCTGGGACTCCACCAAGGTTGCGTGAGGTTAATTAACCATAATTCATAAATAATATATATACTTTCCTCAAGATGTAGCTTATTAAAAGCTTAAGTCTCAGACTAAATCTTGTACAATCTTTTTGGTTGCTGACAAGGGGAGAAAAAAGGTTAAGAATGCAATTGCAGATGAACCAAATTTCCAGAAACTACCCAAGTTTTTGTTTGAGATGCTAATTCCTGCAAGGCTCTAGCACTTAATAAAAAGTTACATTTTGGGCTTGACCTCTGTGTCACACCTTTATTAAAAAATTTATCAGCTAATATGAAGTGCACATTATAACTGAATGCACTAATGAGCAAGAGGGCTTTCAGAATGTGCATCTTTCTTTCACTTCTGGGATGGTGGAGGAAGATCCCAGGGCTCATGTTCCATCTACCAAAAGACTAAGTGAAAGATGGGAAAACCATGGGAATCTGTACAGCAGCATCATAACTTGAGTGCCACAATTAACCATGACATCAGTTTAAAAAATGATATTTTTCTCCCTAAACAACTGGCCCTAAATGAAGGAAGCACCTAAAGAAATGAAAGAATGTTTACAGAGCTAGGAGCACACATATATACCTATCTGCCAGTATGCACACTTTTCTCTTTGTGAAGACATGGTTTGTTTGGGGTGTGGTGGGGAGGTGGGTATAGAAATGAAAGAGGTTTTCGGTGTATGTGTCTTAGTCACATTCTTCATTCTTTTAGGCATAGAAAAAGCTTCTATGCTGGGCTTTAGAAACTGGTTGTACTGGACAATAGCATGAAGCTCTGACTCACTGCTGACTCATCCCTTATTTCAATAAGATTATTTGTGACTTTTAGAATGAGCAAATATAGCATATTTTAGGTTAGGGTTATTGTGTCATTGACCTTCAGGGTCACCCACAGACTGATGTTTAGGTGGCTACTGTCCAGCAACACTCTGGGGTGGGGCAAAGTAGGTTTACAGTTGTTTGTTTGGAAAATAATACAATAATAAATAATAATACAAGAATAAACTGTGTTTCATGTACTTACAAGTATAAACCTAGTTTTGCCCCACCTTGTACATTTAATTTTCAGAAAGTTGCTAATCCCAGGGATTTGCTATTTTTCTGAACATCTTTACATTGTATTAAAAGCACTATTTTACCACACAGACCCACAAAAGGAATTCACTGGCTTCTTGCTTTAGAGTTTCCGCTGTTGTAAGTGATCCCCAAATCATTAGATTTGAAAGGTGAAGTATCTGTTCTCAATGTCTTAACAGAAAATTTAAAGGTAGTCATTTATATAGCATTTATGTCTTAAATTCACTGCAAAAAAAGTGAAAAACTTAATTTTAAGTGTTCAATTTCAGCAGCTAGCACTGTCACTACCCTGTAGTTACATTCATTTGAATAATTCTGCTGCGGTTTGTTTTCAAGCTGTTTTACAATTCACATTTTTTCCATTGATTCTTAGAGAGAATGGAAAGGAGGGAAGGAGGTGGAGAGAGAGAGAAACATCTATGTGAGAGAGACACATCGATTGGTTACCTCTTGAAGGCACCCCAACAGGGGGCTGGGGAGTGAACAGCAACCCAGGTACGTGCCCTTGACCAGGAATCAAACCCAAGACCCTTCAGTGGGCAGGCCGGTGCTCCAACAGCTGAGCCACACTGGCCAGGGCTACAATTCATATTTTGATTGTCAGTTTTTTCATGCATAGGTTTGGCAGCACATGACAAAAAGAACAATCCTCAATTAGCCACTGCAGTGGGCAACTCTAAAATAGTCAGAACTTCGACAGTATTCATTCCATCTAGGCATGGGCTATTTATTGACTTTACTCATTTTTCCTTAAACTTTATAAAAGTTACTTTTTAAAAAAATTCTGTGTGGTTTGAGATGTTTACCAGGAGAAACGTACTCTAATAACATCGACATTCCTACCGTTACTGTTTACGAGGGGGCACGTCTTCAGTATATCTCTCAGCTTTTCATTTGACACTGGCTTCTCCAAGGGTCATGGTTTAACAGGGTATGTTCATTTATCATCAGACCTGTCATCAGGCTACCATCAGGAGTCTACCCTCCCAATGACCTGTACCCATGCACAGCTCCTTTTCATGTGACATCAGAGTTAATTAAGGTCAGTCAGTGAGAAATCTCCTGCCAGCCAAGGAGTTACCTTTTCCCCAAAAATGCTCCCCTCCTACACCTCTGTTCTTTAATTGAATAGGCTGAGAAACAACTTCTGTAGAGCTGTCTAACAACATGTCATTTCAGTTACCAGACGATGTCATGGATGTTATCTGAGCTGCCTGGAGCAGGGGTTGAGATCTGGTTGACAGTGTATGAGACATAGCTCGGAAAGCATTCAAGAGAGGTCTGGTGGACCTTCATCTCCTTACAAAGTGGAGATGAACAGAACAAATGATCTTTGTTCCCTAAAAATGCTGGGAGGACGGTTCTGTCTGTTAGGCAGGGCCTACCCACATCTCCGTTTCTCTATCAATAGCAGGAAATGCAGTACATTTAAAGCATCCTCCCCACTGGCCTATTTCTTATCTGATGTCACTGTTCAGAGGACTGTGGGGAGGCTGGGCCTGATGTCACCTCGTATCGAACGGATCATATCCACTAGTAGTGTTATGTTATTTATTGTTGATGTTGATTTCAGGCCAGAATATGTTAACTTTCGGGTTATGAACACCAGAAAAAGAGGTTGCTCAGTAGAGGTGCATTTCAATAAACACAAGCAATGTATGCAAGACAGAGTGACAGAGTGCTTATCACTGAAAGAGCATTTGGATAGAGGTGCATTAGGAATAGTAGTAATATTAATAAGACGCTTGAACTAACAGTGATTCATTTGGAAGCATCATACTGTATGTATGCAACCCATGATTTAAAATTGAAAGTTTTCTTCGCTCTATATGGCACTGGGATTACAGCTTGATCCACCATCCAGTATTTTACCAATTACTCTGTGCCTGTTACTGTTCAGTGCCAAAGTTCCAGGCACTTATGGGGACAATGACAGCAGGTCTCTGAATCTCATGGACATGTTATTTGCATGGGCCCCTGTGGGTTCCCTTAGGAAGGTAAGCATCAGAGAAGATCTTGGAAATATATTATCAACTCAATATAGGAGCTTGTCGTATAATGGTTAAAGTATATGAACTAGAATTGGAAATTTTAAATTTAGCTTAGCCACTGCCTATAACCTGTCATGTAACACAGGTAGCCTTCAGACTCACACAGTTCTTTCTGGAAAAAAAATATCATGGAGCTATATGTTGTGATGCTATTAACTAACCATAAAAAATGCATCATGCTAAAGTTTTAATTTTGAATCCAAAATAATGCCTTCAAATTTTGTATAATAGAATGAAGAAGAAAGGCTAGCACCCAGGCAGGGAAGAGAGCATGCACCTTAACCATGTAGCTGTTCATGCAAGAAAAGCTGAAAATGTTATTACAGCTAATTCAATGTTTGGTCTGTTCTTTTCATATAGTCTTCAACTTTAAAATTATTACAGATAATGAGAGAATGCCATTTGCTTTGCATATAAAAATAGGGGAGAAATAAAAGGAAAGGCTGAGTGTAATAAAGTTCTGACATTAATTTTAAGCTTACTTGGACTGTTTATAAAGTCCATATAGAAAACATTTTTCTGGAGTACTTTAGACTGTCTATAAAGATGGTGCTTTATAAATTTACTCACTAAGAGGAAAGTTGAGATATCTCTGTCTTTATAACCAATAATATACACAAACCCTTCTAGCCCTTGAGATTTAAATGGCCAAGAGTGTGCAATAAAGTGATTCATCATAGGGAAATTGAATTTTTGAAAGCTACGTTAGCATACTTTCTAAGGCTCATTAAACACTATCCTTGACATTGTGTTTCTATTGTCAAAATCAGTTTCCTTTTAAATTAAACTATTTGAAATATAATTGCTTTTCACTGGGCATATTTTGGAGACTAAACCTACTTAGATGGGATGGGCATGTTGACTTAACTCTTCTTTTTTTAAAATTCTGGGTTCCTTCAGTTTTCATGTTTTCTTACCACTTGCTAAATTTACACAGTAAATATTTGTAATAGCTGTACCTTCTTAAGATTTTACAAACTTTTAAAAAGAATCTCATCTCAGATGGAATTAATGTTATAGAAGTTTTGCTGAGAGTCATAGTTCTGGAAGAGAAAGTAACTTATTAAAAGCAGTGTGCTTCTACCAGCAGTGTCTCAGCTTAAAAAAATAACTTACTGAATGTTTTCCCTCATTTCCGTATGTGATATGAAGGCCTTCCTGACAAACATCACAGTAGGCTTTATAGTCGTTTGCACCCCAAACCTGGAGAACATTGTTTTTAATTCTTGGGACATTTTACTCATACACGTTCATTAATTTATCTAGGACTTTGTTTTTAGAATTAGTCTTTTTTATATCATCCAAGATATCACATCTCTGATGAAAATCAAAACAAAACACCAATTTCTGTTACCTGTTGGTCATCAACCTAACAGGCCCTAAAATAACCTTTGCATCAGCTCATTCTGGAGGACAAGACCAGAAGTTACATAAAGCCAGGAGGAAGATGTCTGTGGAGAGGTAGAAAGGTACTAGTACCAGAGCAGTAGCCACAAACTTCAACCACCCAGCTCCCAGCAAGAGGCCCATGACTCTAGGAATCCGGGAACTCCTCCCTCGTTTGTCTATTACCTTCCCACATGACTGCTTCCTTCTTGCTCCCTCACCTTTTTTATTTCCCAATCTTTAGCTTTAGTGTTCACTCTCCCATTTAACATTTTAAACATATACTAAGAGAAGCATATAATAATAAGAAAAGATTGCTTTCTTAAGTTTCTAACTTAGGATGGATAATAGATAAGTAAACAAGTATATAGAGATGTATGTGATTGCATATTCATAAATTCCTTTTTATACAAATATGAAATTACATTATATTTGTATGTTATCACGGGAGTACCATCTGTGGAGGCAGCTAACCCAGCCCAGAGAGTGAGGAGCTACTCTCGGAAGAATGGTGTTGAAGGTGAGGCCTGAAGAATGAATGTGTGTGTATTTGCTAAAGGAGACACCAGTGAGTCTTTCTCCTTCAAACACTTCCAAATTTTCAAACCCACTAAAGTTCACCTTTACTTTTTAAGCAATTGTTACCAATGACTGTCAAAGTTTCTGGCTTCTGCAGCTCTGTTTTCCTTGACAACTTTGCTGAAAAACGAAAGGCCTATTGTCTTTATTTATATATATCTGACTTCACTTGCCACTAGAAAAAAAGCCAAAAGTGAACATTTGCTAGAATATATGCTCAGGTCACATTGTGCATTTTGAATTATGGAAGAGGCTTGGGATGGAGACGCAGCAATGAGGGTCATAAAAGAAGACGATGGGATGTGATACGTTAGTCAGGTCTTAACTTGGCCCTCCTTTTCATTCCTCCTCCTAGCCTACACCATGGATGGTCCAGAGCTGAGAGGAAATAGTTCCCAACCAAAACTTTCTTATCCAAGACGGAAAAACAACGGCAGCAACAGTAACATTACCTGATATCTTTAGGCTGTGTTGGTGTACAACACATAAACTGTCCGTCTCCTGTGCTGTTTGGAAACCTTGCCCAGCTAAGAGTATCCCAGCAGGAGGATTCATTACAGAAAATATCTCCTGGGAACCATTTCTCTAGTGGCTGGGCAGCTTAGATCCTCCCCTGTATCCTGAGCCTAGATTCAACTCAGGAGAACAGGTAAGCTGAACCAAGGACAAGGAAGGGTCACTAGGGCCAAGGGGTGGCCCAAATGGAGGAACAGAATATTTCGGATGTGTGGGGAGAATTATCACCAGTTCTTGGACATATGTTTGCCAACCTCCCCCTCCTACACATCCACTCACACATAGGTTCTTAGAAGGAGAACTAATGTGGAACCATGACTCCTATGAAGGCCTTTGAGACCCAGAGGAATGGTTAGGATACAGTTTCAGTCAGTTCAACCAGTGTTTATTGCGTGACTACTATGTACCAGGCACTGTACTGGATTCACAGCTGGAAGATGGATCAGAAACAAGCCCCTTGTCTCTAACGCCTTTCAGCCCTGAGCAGCCTCTTAGGACATGAGCCATCTAGAAATAGATTAGTGAATTCCAAGAAATGCAGAAGACTATCGTAGTCAACAGCCAGAGATCACCTCAAAATTATGTACGCCTTGTATTTAAAGGACATGATTTTGAGTATAGAGAGTCACAACTTCTCTGCTAATATAAGTGATTCATTTCAGTAAAATCCACAGTTAATGTCACAAAATAAGACAATGGTAAACAGTACAATAAATAAAACCATGTTTATATCTTGAAATAAAATATAAAGTGTTAATTGGTAATTGCTTAAGCACCTTTTAAGTGAATGTTACAATGTTCTAAAATAAGAGTCCTGAGTTCTATTCCTACCTGAACTCACACTGGAAATTGGACATAAACCTAGAATGATAACTGTTTATGAAATTGGCATCAGGAGAATTATAGTTGATATGATCTATAGTTTTCCTCACAAAACCATACCAGATAGTGCAGCACTCCAAAACATTGTAAGAAAATATATTTCTTATAAGAAATTCCCCCCTGGTCTGTACTTAACAATTTTCCAAAATGGTGAGTGAGTTATCCCAAGGAGGCAATCCCATGACCATCTGCCTGGACTGCAAAGCCCATTTAAAACAAACAACAGCAACCTTATTTCTACATTTTAGAATTTTACTACTCCTAAAAAGAGATATGTCTGGATATAGAAGTACTAAGTTTAATGTCCAGTCTAAAAATACTAAAGTGAAATAGAAATTCTTGAAAATTAGCATTCGTGTTAATTTCCTGAATGCTAAATGACTTTGTGTGGCGAACACTTTGCATAGGGTATTTTTCATTTATGGGTTTTGAGGACAGGGAACGGGGAAGTGAGCAGTAGAACCATTTTTCATCTGTGCATCAACAATGTGTGTCAGATATCCCCTAACACTCAAGAAGTTATAGGTACATTTAGGGAGATAATAGGGAGTAATAATAATTTAATAATAAATAGGGGAGTTACTCAATCCCTGTGGTTTTTCCCTCTCTAGTTTTAGCAGAATTCCCTATGGGGAAGATTTCAAAGCTATAAACATTTCCAAATAACAACGGAGAACAAAAATCCCATCCAGCAGTTGACATTAAGTGGAAAAGAGAGTTAAACAGTGTTTTCCAAAAAGAAAACAATACCATTAATCATAGTCCAAATGCTGTAACAGGGGTTTACGTGGCCTTTTAAAATTGTTTGTTTGCAATCCCCTCTAATAGATCCCTGCCTTTCCCTCTGTTTACATATATTTTTGGTGTCTCTAATGCCAACTTAGAAAAAGAAAACAAACATAAAAATCAAACAGTCTATATCTCACTCCTTATAATTTTCATCCATTTGACTGCTCTCCACTGTTCCCTTGGAACGAAAGATAAATTCCTCAATAGGTGGCAGGATAGGATTTTCCTCAGATCGGAATAAAGGTGGTCATATTGTTGTGTGGAAGAGTGTTCCTCTCCAAGTAGTGGATTAAGAAAAAAGAAAATGCTTCTTTCTCTTGACTTCTTGCAGGGTTGACTACCTGAAAGGAATAATCTAAGGAGGAGCAAGAGACCCAAGGAGCAAAATAGGGCGGCAACGTTTCCATTTCTGACAACAGTAGAAGGGCGGCCAATCTAACAGGGAAATCACTTGAGGCCCGTGGCTGTGTCCATCCCAGACAGAAAGTGACACTTCCAGGAAAATGCTCTAGAACAGTTGACTTTTTCTCAGCTAGGACAGCTTGTTATTCTAAACCCTGAACACCAAGTGGCTTTAATTCCTAGATTTTAACATTGAAGTTGGGTAAATGTTGGTGGAAAGGGCACTGATTTTATTTTTATAATAATCCTCACCCAAGAATGTGTTTATTGATTTGAGAAAGAGGAATGGGGGAGGGGGGAGAGAGAGAGAGAGAGAGAGAGAGAGAGAAAAACACCATCATCGGCTGCCTCCTGCACATGCCCAGGTATGTGCCCAGGCACATACCCTCACCCTAGGTATGTGCCCTGACCTCGCCCTGACAAGAAACCCAACCTTCAGCCTAGGTGTGTGCCCTGGCCAGAATCAAACCTATAACCCTTTTGTGTAGCGGAGGACACTCCAACCAACCGAACCACCCAACCAAGGCAAAGGGCATTGATTTTAAAATCAGAAAAACCTAAGTTTGAATCCTAGTCTGGTCACTCCAGAAAGTTTTGATCCTCAGCAAATCAAGTTTCCCTGAGCTTCCAGGTTTCAGTTGGGGGGAGGGGGGAGCAAAGTTAAAAGTGGGCATGCTCAGGAGATGCTGGGTGGTTCATTCCTGCGCCTTCTCCTGGGGTATTAAGTGCTCCCTTGCCCCAATCCAGGTAGCATCTGCCTTCAGGGTCAAACACACATCAGGGTCCTTCCCTATACTCCAGTTTCATTGACAAAATGCTCCAAGTCTTTGAGGTCTCTGGGTTCTAAAAGGTGCACAGAGACGTAGACATTGGATTCCTGGAAGCAAGCTGACAGAGGGCAGCCCAGCTTTTTCAGAGGACCTATGTGATGAGGCCTTTTCCAAAATCAAAGTGCTGGCTGGCCTCATGGTCCTTCTGCTTCAGTTTAAAGCCACTTACAGGAGAGCAGTTTGGAAGCCCATATAAAATCATGTTTTTAATGCCTTTGGAGATCCTTTTCTGACTTGAGTTTATAGGATGGTCCTTGAATACCCCTGATAAGGAAACCCGCATGGTTAAAATTCTGTCTTAATGGAGTCTTTAATAGTATTGGCTACACGCAGAAGTGGAATTTCCCAAGGCCACTTTGAGCTGGAGTAGCAGCAGCTTCTCACATTCTTTGGACATGGCAAAACTCCAAGGATAGAATGGTGTGGAAAGAAGGGAAAGACCAGCACACTCTCACCCATGCTTGGTTCCTTCTCCTCCTTTTCACTTAGGTTGGAAAGTAAGGTGAGATCAGGGAGGTTTGGAGTCTGACCCAATGAGACTGAAATAATTCCAGCCTTACTTACCAAGTAAGTGATTTTAGGAAAAGTACTTAATTGACCTCAGCCTCAGTTTGTTCATCTTGAAGAGTGCTGTGCTACCTCTTGGGATCGAGTGAGATGACAAATATAAATGGGAGTGCCTGACAATCCACAAGGATCAGTTTCCTCCTTTCTCTCTCCCCAAAGCATACAGCCTCACCACATCTGCCAGAAGAAGGTGCTCAACCAGAGGTCCTATGATATAAGCCCCAAGAAGCTGCAGAGATGTCTACACAGAGAAGCTGAGAGTCAGCCGTCCTCCCTGCTGGTGTCATGGTATTCATAGAAGCTAGCAGTCCCAACACAGCATGTACCTTAATCAAAAGGTCTCTGAATGGGAAGCGTTTCCAATGGACCAGTTGTCCTACTCACAGGTTTCTACATAGAGGGCCAAGGCATTAGTCACTATTATTTTCTTGGCCAAACTCCCACCTAATATCTAGACTGAAAAGAAAAGGCTAAGTAATTAACAGTGGTGTGGTGTGGTAGATTGAAAAACATTCCCACAGTATTATACAACTCCTCCATCAAAGAGGAGCCTGTTTCCCCAACCCTTACCTGCAGGTTATGACCAAGCATGTGGCAGTAGGGGTGTGGTAGAAGTTCCAAAGCCTAGGCCTCAAAAGGCCATGCTGCTTCCACCATCACCCACTTGGACTGCCTCTGCCTCCATGTAGGGAAGGCAGGACCAGACTCCTGAATGGCGAAAGACTGCATGCAGTGGGAGGCACAGTGACAGCCAGCATCAAGGTCCCAGTTGAAATGCCAGGTGACTGCCGCTGCATGAGTGACTCAGGTGAGAATGGGAGAAAAACCACCCAGCTGAGGCTAGCCTAAATTTCTAACCCACAGACTCATGAGACAGAATGAATTCTTCTTTTTGGGTGCTGAGTTTGGGGGCAACTTGTTGGGTAGCAATAGACGACAGATACGAATGCTGTCATAACTCAGCCCTATGGAAGCAGTGACTTGGTGGTGCATAATGCATATGTCCTTTCTATATTTGAAAATAAAAGTGTCCACATAGAGCCCACACAATATGAGGTCTTCAATGCCCTGTAGTTACCCCAGATGCTCTCAGGGAAGCAGAAGCAGCTTGAATACTCAGTGTTTCACAATAAGGACCCCAGCACCACAGTTCTGGACAGTGGGAGGCCAGCTCTGTCTCCAACCAGGCAATGACATTTCTCACTAATGGGGACAGACCTCTGGCATATCACAAAAGCCAGCAGAACTATACTGCTCCAACAGGTAGAAGTTAGCCACCCAAGTGGCGGAACACTGATCCCACCAAAGGAAATATGGACACAGAGGCTCAGTTAGAGAAGAAAAGCATCACGAGGCTTCAAAGAAGCAGGGCTGGGCCAAGGCACATGGGTGCCTGAGCCAGGTCAATATATGGCACCTTTCAGAAGGATACTATAGATGTTTTTCAATATTTATAGTGAGGGAAGGGTGAATGCTTCATGGTGTAAGGCAGAGAAGGAGGACAGAATTGTCTAGTCCAACAATTCTGTTCTGGCTCCTCCCTCACATGCCCCACTTGGCAATACAGACCCACTTTCCTCTGAAGGCAACTCCACCACATTTACTGATGGCACGCCCCGAGCACTTCTCCTCGTATTCCTTCTGCACACTACTAACACATACTCTTCCTGGCAGGAATTCTTGTAAACACAGTTTACTCCACCTTGTTATAGGTCTAGTGATGATTCAATGCTTTTTACAGATTGGAACAGGGCAGGTGCCTCCCAAGTAACTAGGCCTCTCAAACCAACTCTAGGACACGGGCTCTCAAAGTGTGGTCTCTGGATCAGGTACATCAGCATCACTTGGGAAGTTGTTACAATGCTAATTATTGGCCCCACCCTAGACCCACTGAACCAGAAACTCTTGGGTCGGGCACAGCTTTCTAGGTAATTCAGATGTCTGATAAAATAGGAGTTTCTTTTCTTTTTTTAAAAAATAATTATTATTGATTTTTAGAGAGGAAGGGAGAGGTATAGAGAGATAGAGACATCGATGAGAAGGGAGCATCATTGATTGGCTGCCTCCTACACTCCCCCTACTAGGAGTAGAGCCCGAAACCCAGGCATGTGCCCTGACCAGGAATTGAACCATGACCTCTTGGTTCGTAGGTAGACGTTCAACAAGTGAATCACACTGGCCAGGCTAAAATAGGAGTTTCTTAACCTCAGCCACCCACTGAAATCACCTGGGAGCTTAAAAATTACTGATGTCTGAGTCCCACTTGACCAATTGTGATTAAATTGGTCAGGAATGCAGCAGAGCAAGAAGAGTTTTTAAAAACAACTCTCCAGGCAATTCTAATGTAGGGACAAGGCTGGAGACCATAGCCCTACAGAGAAACAAAGGGTTTCATAGAACTTAATGGGCAGAATAGTTACTACTCTGGGTTTTGTTAAAGGTGGCCTTGAGTTCAAGTGGTTTCATACTTTTATACAATGAAAGCCAAGGCTTTTCATTTATACAAGGTTCACTTCAGGCATCTTTTAACAAAAGAATCTGATCATTCTTATACCTTGGCTAGTGTAGACTACATGATGGTTGGCTTGAAAGGAAATCACCCTCCACCCATTAACTAGAAGAATTAAAGACTAGGCTGAGAAAAAATGCCTGTAAGCACTGTGATAATCTGTGAAAAGACAAAAGCAATTGCCAAAACTTGCAATAATGAGATGAGGAAGAATGCAAAAGGAAAGCACATTAAATTTCAAGCCAGTAAGAAGCACAAAAAATTTGTTATCAGTTATTGCACGACACAATGAGGCAGTGATGACCTCTTGACAACAAAGATTCTGGAGGAGACACCTTGGCTGGTTTTTTCTACCAAGCAATTTTGCTTTGGAAGCAAATGCCTTGTAAAACTTTTATTTATGGTTAAACCTATCTAATTCCATTTTTACTATTTTCCACAAGTCCACATTTTCTAAGACCATGATCTTGCACCCAGGTTTTGGTTAACCATGGTATCTTCAAGAACACCTCTGTTTCCTTTGATTACAAGTTGAAATTAAGTCTAAGATTTTGTAAAAAAAAAAAAAGTCTTGAAGTAGGCACAGATGCCCTAGCAGAAGACAGGGCACAAGAACAATGCGGGAGCCAGAAGAGGCTCCTGGCTGACCCAGGTCTAGTCTCTTGGTTACAAAGGTCAAAGGTCATCAAAGGATATTGGTGAAAAGGATTTAGACCTTGACATAAGGGCTAAGAATCCCTTACTGAAATTAGGGATTCTCAATTTTATAAAAATTACTAAATTTATTGTGGTGACATTGGTTAATAAAATTACATAAGTTTCAAGTGTGCTATTCTGTAATCCATCATCTGTATGTTGCATTGTGTGTTCATCGCCCCAAGTCAAGTCTTCCGTCACCGAATATTTGACCCCTTTTACCCTTTCCTTCTCCCCGACCCCTCTTTCCCTCTGATAACCACTGTACTGCTGAGTTCTTGTTTGTTTTTCTTGTTTGTTCATTTGTTGCTTTCAGTTTTATATCCCACATATAAAGGAAATCATATGGTTCTTAACTTACTGCATTGATTTATTTCGCTTATCATGGTATTCTCAAGACTCATCCATGTTGTTGCTAATGGCAGGATTTCATTCTTCCTTAAGGCTGGGTAGTATTTCATTGTGTATATGGACCACATTTCTTTATCCAGTCCTCTATCAAAGGACACTAAGGTTATTCCCATGTTTTGGCGAAGTGTGTCTCAATTTTTAATGCGCAAACAAAACATCTGGGGACTTTACTAAACTACAGGCTCTGATTCAATTAAGTTCTCAGCGGATGCTGGACCATGGACCACACTTTGAGAAGCATGTTTTGGAGTATGTAGTGGACATGTGCAAAGTGTGAGGCTGGGAATGGGAATGGGGGAAGGGAGGCACCAACTTGAGCCCTAGCCATGGGATTCAGATTTTTCAGATCCACGCCTCACATCTACTTAGTGGGATGATCCTGCCAGGAGCCTGTTTGCGTGAATGGTTGAGGAGAAACCATCCTAAGGAAAGAGAAAAATCAAGCAGACTAGCCTGGTCTAGTGGCTTGAAATCAAAGGCTGCTGTTGATGCTGAGTGTTGCCAGGCCTCCGTTCTTCAGGTTTGCATCATAACCTAGCACCCAAGGACTCAGGATGAGAGGACGAGTAAGTCAAAGCATAAAATCTGAGACCATTGTTATCTTGAAAAATTGAGTAAGAGGTTGCAGAGTAAAGCTGAGGGCTTGGCACCTCACCAATAGAGGCTAAGACAGAACTTCTGCACAGACTGAAACCTGGCTTTGGGGGCTCAGAGGCCCCAGTGAAGTATTGTGACAAAAAAGAAGGGATTACAGGAGATAAGTATCTCAGAGAGTTTAAGTTCATAGCTGATTTCCTACATCTTAGTCACTTACTGCAGAGGATATAAACATCGTCTATTAAGAACAGTCCCTCTAAAGAATCCACTATAACTGAGGCAAAACAGACAGGCAGGAGCACATTCGTATACTGGAATAAATTCATATTTATTCATATCCCTGAGAGATTTATTTTTTGAAATGATAGTGTGGCTACATCATTCATTCATTCATTCACTCATTCATTCTAAGAAAGCTTCCATGCCAGGTGTCACACTAGGTGCTGGGGACCTAAGGACAGCTAAGACATGGTCTCTTCTTGAAGGGTAAGGGCACAGCCACGTAAACAGAATACTAACGATACCAGGTGAGGACTGGAAGAGGGGCACATAGAGGGGCTGCCTATAGGCGGTACATATAGGTATAGGGGAAACCATTTATTCTGTCTGGGGCTATAAGGAGGCGCTCACAGAGATGGTTTCTGAACTGGATTTTGAGGGCAGGGAAGGAGGATATGCCCAGGAGAAAAAAGGGTCTTGCAGACAAACAGCACAAACACGGGGCAATGAATGTGCAAAGCCCATCTAAACGAGGGTAATTCCTTTGACTGGGGTAGAGTTTGTGTAGCACTGCCCACAAGGAAAATCAATTTTCTCTCTGAATCTCTCTGTGTACTACTGAGCAGCTATAATTCGGATATTCTTAATTCAAACCCCTATGGACTTTAAAAAAATAAATGAAAATGCCATATTTAAAAATGATGCCAGAATTTAAAAAGACATTTTAACATTTTAATAATGTCATTCAACAAATATTTGAATACCCCAGGTACTCTGCTTATGGTAGAGGAAATACAAAAATGAAGAAGAAATCTTATCTGTAGTATGAACATTGAGTTCTGTTCCCGCATCTGCCACTAGCCAGCTGTTAACCTTGGAAAAAAATCACTAAACTACTCTGGGCATATTTTCTCATCTTTGAAGTGAGTAGATTCCATCAATGAGGTTCTATCTCACTCTCCCAAAGTATGTGTTCAATGATACAAGATCAAATCTCTCAAAAACATCAAGGAGAGGAGCAATAATAAAAAATGGCTTCACCAAGACTGATGGGAAATCCCCAGGAATTCTTGACATCCCCCCACATCCGCCCTAGCAGCAATGCAGGAAATCTAGTCCACTATCTCCAGCAGACTCAATGGAACCATTTCCTTAATGAAACCCCCCTGTAGTCCCAGATGCTAAGCCAGAGGCTTTCTTTTCAAGCCCTCCCTCAATTACCCCATTCCTCCCATTTCCTTCCTCTCCTTCAATCTGGTATAAAACCCAGTAATTTAATCAGCAGCATGCACTTTCCAAGCACCCAAGTGTGTAAGGAACCACCGGTAATCCTGAAAAGCATGTGGGAGGAGATCTTGTCATTCGGAACCAGCTCACCAGTATGCTAAAGCCGGTGGAATGGAGTGGATTCTTCTGTTCTAGTAAATTGGTGAAAACCAATGCAGCAGATGCTTCTAATGCTTTGACCCCTTCCTAATATTTTTACTTAAAAAAAAAAAAGGCCAGGTATTACTTCAAATGTCCTTCTTCCCCTACCCACAATAACAAAAATTACTCTGAAAAATTATATGCACTCGATATCCAACAAATTCCTGACCCAACTGAACCAAGAACCTAACACCAGCAAGCTTTGGATTTCACACCCAAATGCCAACAGAGCATCCCTCACTTGCTCTCCATTCTTGTGCCCATTCACATACACATCTCAACTTAAAGCACTACAGAAGCTACTGCTCTGTTATTTGTTCTTGCTTTGCAGAACTTCCCAAGGCAGAATAAATACCAGCCATAACTTTGCAATAGGTTGGATAACCATCCTCGGGGACATGCCACCTTTTTGGGTCAATACAAAACCATTTTTTTGCGACATATAATTTTCAACTTCAATATCCTATGCTTTCAAAGTAGACTTAGAATGTCTCAGTAGTTTTTGGTAAGGAGAACAAAGTGATTATTTGGTTTGTTCTAAAAGTCATAAAATAGAGATTTAGTATCCTCATTGAAATATAAACTTCCTTTAGAATAAAGTGAACATTGATGATAATAATAAAAAGAAATGCATATGGGTCTAAAATGACTGGCATCCTTAGAAGAGATAATGTAACTAGAGTTACACGTTCTGCTTTAAAAAAGAAAAAGAAATCCTAAGATAATGATTAGTACTGGCTTGGGCATACTCTAACAGCTTAGCTCTTGCAATCCACTAAAGATCAAGTTAATTGGTCAGGTGCATTCTGCCAGTGAAAAAGAAAATACAGTGTGATTACTGATAGTAGGGGAAACCCTGTTCATCCTTCTAGCCTAAGCTCTGGTGCCACAGGGTTTACTATCCATTCTCTATGCAAATGTAGGTAAGGGAAGGAGAAAAAGAGACACCGTGTTCAACCCATTTCTTGGCATCAGTCATTGAATTTTAGAGTTGGGAAAGGGTCTTAGAAATATCCATCTATTCTAACTTCTGAATTTTACATATGAAAACAAAAAAAGCCTCTTAGGTTTCACTAGAAAAGAAACCAGATAGCTTTTTATAGAATTTTCAACAGGGAAAGAAAAACTTCAAATAACAATAAACAAATAAGATAAAAATATTGGGGAACTAGACTAGTGACTACCTACCATTCACCTGCAACATGATCCATCAGTTGGAAAATTAATTGGATTGCCAAATGTGCTATAAATAATTAAAGTTTTCAATATGCAATTCAAAAAACACAACCCAAAAGGTGTGGCTGCATAAACCTTGGGGAAAACAACAAAAATTTTTATGTAAAATGAGCTTTATTATGAGATTTCTTACATTCAGTTTAGAAATGGGTATTATAATCATCTACATTTTAATTTAACTTTGTTATTAATGTAGACTTCCCTCACAAAATTCACAAGTGAAGCATTTCCAGTTAGTTACAGCAAATTATAAATGCTAGCTGCTCAAAAACTCAAGAAAAATGGGGTCAGAAAAAAGGGATCTGTGGCTTTAATCAAGAGCCCGGTGACTTAAAAGTAAGAAAGAGAGACTTTGTGTGGAGCAGAGGACTGGTATCCTTTTAAGAGGAAGACGTTGCAATATAGAGTACTTAAAAGTGTCTGAATTATTGGCATCTTTTTAGTTCCCAGGGTATTTGTAAGAAGGTCATTAAACTCTTTGGGGGGAAATGCATTATCTTTTGTATTACTGAATCTCTGGTTATCTTACCCCTCAAGGCACACCTGCACATCACACACACACAGTAATAATCACTGATGAATACGCAAAGACTCTATAGCGACTGAAAGTAAGCAGAACGGGCTCTTGGTGGTGCAAGTGAACTTTACGAGACAGAAACTTGGGCCCCTTCTGCACCCTCTTCCCAGAGCTGCAGCCCTTCAGTTCAGTTTAAAAGTCCTGATTTGGTCTAGAAAGCACGTAGGGACTGTTTCGCTGTGAGATGTCTGTCAACCAGTCAAGAGAAACCTGTGGTCTGGGAAGACAGGTTGCGCAATTACAAACGCCAATAGATGGCAGAATGTTCCTTAAACCAGAAGGTAAAGGGGTTCTCACCTTGCCAGTATTTTGTCTTGCTTTCTTCCTATAACACATATGTAAATTTTTTAGAAATCACAAACTAGTTCCAAGGTTCCTGCCTCGTTTTCAGTAAAATAATATCTAAGAGAAATCATAAGAGGATCTCCAGTTTCTGACAAACTTCCACAGATCTAAGTGGTCCCTAATCGCAAAGAGAACTATACTTCACTAGTCAACCACAGTTTTGAAACAAAAATAAAGTGCTATCTGTGAGAAGCAGAAAATTCAATAAAACATATATTCTTCCCTCCATTTTTTTGGACTTGCAGTAATTTACCTAGATTTACCTTTACATAATAGACAGATAGACTTCAGTAAGTTATTTAGATGCTCTAAGCAATTGTTTAAAAATAAGTGACTTTTCAAAACGAAAAATTCATTGTTGAATTAGAGCAGCAATATCTCATTTCAGTAGTTATGTTAGCAACTTTTTCCAACTTACAGCGGGTTCCTTAGACATTATGACTGCGCCTTGCCTCTCGGGTTAGTGGTTTCACCAATCTAATTGGGACTATTGCTTGTTATTTAGAAACTGATGGCCTAATTAGTCTTCCCACTGAGAAAGAACATTTAACTGTTACAGCCTTTGGGGTTTAACAAGCATTTAAAAAAATCTGCTCAACTGTACTGACTTCCTTCCCCGAATCACTGCAGTAACTTATTTTACGTTACTATCTTTTGTTCAGGGGGACAGAGCCACCGGCTTGGCCGCTCAGCCCCGCCGGCAGAGACGCGACCCGGGCCCGTGAATCCCCTCGGGCTTCAGCGGCTCCGCCGGCAGCCTCCACCCCCCAGCGGAGTGGCCTCCTGGCCCGGACCTTTCTGCCGCGGGTTTCTCTAACCCCCTGCAAAGGGGCGGAGAGCGCCAATTGCTCAAGCCACATCTTTTGGTCCAAATCGTCCGCCTTTTCTTCTTTCGGAATTTAAAGGCTTGCAATTCCGAAACTTAACGGTATTTGGGTTCTGGACTGCCCGCGTCGGCGACCTGGGCTGGACGGTGGAAGGGGCCCCACCCTGGTGGCTGCGCGCAGCGCCCTCCAGCCCCGCGGTCCCGGGCGGGCGAGAGGAGCCGACGCTTGTGGAACAGTCCGTGGGCGGTCGGGCTTGGGGGCCCTAAGTGGGTTGAAGGATACCAGCTCTTCCCATCTCCCGGAATCTGTCTGATCCCGGCAAGCACGCAAACCCCTCCAAGTGGGCTCTCCTCCTTCCCTTTCAAGACGCGACGTCGTGGCCAGTGCCCAACATCGCCATCGTCGGGCTTCAGCCCGGTCCCCGGGAGCCGAGGCGCCGGACTCCGGATGGCCCCTGGGACCGGCCGCCTGGGAACAGGTCTGAGGGTCAGGCAGGTCCCGGAGCGCGACGCTCCCCGAGCCCCGAGCCCGGCAGAGAGCGTCAGCGCCGAGGGGCCGCCTCGGTGCCATCCGGGCGGCGATGCCCGCGGGCTCCTCCAGCTGCTCTCCGAGCCGCGCGCCCTGACCACCCCGCGGAGGGGAAAGGCGCCGTGACCCGAGGCGCGCACAGTGAGGCCCGTGCCCAGGCTCCCGCCGAGGGTCGTCTCCCCTCGTGTCCCCGGCCCTAGGGAGTGCCCCTGCCTCCCTATCGCCGCCCCGGCCGCGCCTAACCTGTGAGAAGCAGACCGCTGAGCAGCGCGCACAGCAGGACGCCGGTGTCCCAGCAGCAGACCATGGTGAGCGCGACGTGGCCTGCTCGCCGGTGCCCGCGCTCCTGGCGGGCGACTGACCCCGCTGCCCGAGCTGGTCTTGTAGCTCTCCGCCGCCGCCGACCCCGCACGCCGGCCCCGCGCCCCGAGCGACCCCTCTGCGGCTCCAGGCGGGGAGACAGCCACTTGTCGGGTAATCCTCGCAGCCCAGAGTCCTGGCCGCTGCGCTCCCGCCCGGGAGCCGGCTCCGAGCCGCCGCCGCCGCCGCCGGGGGAGAGCCGCGAGACGTGTCTGTCCGGCGCGCTCCGAGCCTCTAGCGGACCTCTTTGGAGACGAGCCGAGGGCGGGGGCCATTTATAATCATTCCCCAGCCTACTTCCTACCCCGGCACCTCCTTCCAATGACGTCAAGGGGTCCCCCACCCCTCACCCTCCTCCCCACCTACCCTCTTCCTCCGGGACCTGATTCCCTGCGGCTGCGGAGAGGGGCGGGGGCGGGGGACTGGGCCTAGCGCGCGCGTGGGGTGGCGCTGGCTTCTTGGCCCGGGAGCGCGGTCCGGCCAGGTTCTGGGTCCTCGTTCCCGGCCCTCCAGCCCGCGTGCGCTCCTCCTGCCTTAGCGCTCAGAACATTTTGGCAGGCTCCCTCCCCCTGCTTACTCAGCCCTGGGGGCGCCCCCGAAGCTGGTTAGGGCCCCGGGGTGGCGCTCCACTGGCTGCCCCCCGGGCGGAAAGTCCGACCCTCGGGAAGCTGGCCGAGGTGACCTTGGCACCAAGGAGCGAGGCGCGGTCCGGCTCCCTCCCCGTCCTCGCTCTTCCCACCTCGCCCAGCCGCGGCCGCGGCCGCCCCCACCCCCGCGGGCTCCCTGACCGTCCCCGGACCTCGTCGGAAGGAGCCGAAACCGTCGGCACCGCGGCTGCACCGGGAGAGCCCGACGGCGCCGGACGCCTGCTTAGCACCCTGGGAGGCAGCGCCCGGCCCCGGCCCCGGCCCCGGCCCCGGCCCCGGCCCGGAGAGCGCGGCGCGGCTCTGTCCTTGCGGCCGCGGAGGCACCCGCCCGAGACGTTTCCTAAACCCTCCGCGTCCCAGAAGCAAAACAAGGAATGGCATCAAGATACCTTTTTAAAAACTGAGGCGCGAAACTGCTCCTGCAACTTGTAAGGACCGGGGACATGAACTTTATTTCCTAAATGCTCGAAAAACTCTTTCTGATGGCAGCTTGCTACGGAAGATGAGCGCTGCTCTTCGAACAAAACCCGGTGAACTAGCTGGAGGCGCTGGGTCACTGGCGACGGCGCCCACCCCCGTCGCCCTCAGTTTTGCCTCCACGGCCTCAGAGGCTGAGAGCCGAGCGGTCCACGGTGTCCCGGCAAATCCCGCCGCTTTGGAAACGTCGCTCTGTGGGAGCCTGCCGGCCGGTCATGGTAAAAGGACCTGAGCGGGCCGGCGGCTTCCTGAAGGGCCGGACTGCCACCCGCCTGGGAAGGTTGGGCAACGCGGACTTGCCAAACCTCCGGGCGGCAGAGCCGGGACAGGTCTGTCGCTCGCCGCCCGACGCAGGAAGCGCGGGTCGGAGCACCTGGCGCCAGGGCTGCGGAGCCACAGTCCCTCGCGGGTTCAAAGGAAGCAGCCCCTGCTGGTCACCGGCCTGCCACCCTTTTCCACTTCCCCGTGCTGCTCACCACGCTCCCTCACGCCTTTTCTCTGCCTCCCCCAAGCCTGATTCGTCCCCAAACCACAGGCTCATGCAGTTGGCAGTGAGCTCGGATCGCGGGGCTGGAAGCTGACAGCCCATCCTTCCAGCAACTGGCCCCCAGCCCAGGTCCCAGTCGGGAGCCCTCCCGGGGAGCCCAGCGTTAGAAGCAGGGGACCCCTGCTTCTCCCAGGGAGAGGCCGTCAGCAGTGTCCTCCTGCCACCTCGCAGGGACCAGGCATTGCGTTAGGGCCAAAAACTCGGCCATGGGAAGATCTCATCTCTCCCTTCTAAGGTAGAATCACACCAAGAGGCCGGGAGGGCCCAGTGCCAAGACCCCAGGGCTGGGTGGGCTGGGTCTTAGGATGGGCAGAGAAGAGGTGATCTGTCCTGAGGGCTCAGGAGAGACATTTAGTTGAATCTGGGGGAAAGTGGTCCATAGTACTACCTACCAAAGTTTAATACAACTTTCCAAATGGGATTTGATTTTTTTTTTTTTTTATACACGTGGAGAGGTAACACTCCAAGTACCTGCTGTTAGAAGTGAATCTGCATGGACTTTCCTTGTAAAGCCTAACAGCTGAAAGTCTTCATAATCTAAGATACCAGTCAACAATGCTAATATGTTACTCAATCATTTAAGGTTAAAAGAGTCATGGTTGAATCTAACTTAATTTACACCCAAATCATTCTGCCTTGAGTGGCTCTCCACAAACTCCCCAACTATTCCTTGGAAAAGTTGCACGCTTTCAATGATAGCCAGCAATGTCTTTACTATTTCTTCTTTCATTAGTCACATTAGCATCCTCACAAAGTAGTCAACATGCTACAAGTTGTCACAAGGCTTTGTTCGTTATTTCATTTTAGCTTAGATGAATTTTAGCATTGAGATAAATGAATGTCTAAGTTAAAATGATGAGGGATAAAGGTATGGCTCTCAGCTCTTCCCCCCAAAAAGAGATAACACATTTGAATGAAAATGGGCTACAGTACGCTCCTACTAAATCACTAAAGAAGAGGTTTTATAGATAATAGTGATGGAAAAGATCAATTTCAACATGCCTGGCGGGCATAAAAAGCTATTGAAGTGGACTATCTGCTTACTTCCTGCGCACATACAAAAGAACATTTCATCTCCTGCTAAACCAGACACTCTCTCTTGTTATCAGCTATAAACATTCTCTTGGGGATTCATTCTAGTCCCTATTCAGAGGCACACTGTTTGGTAAACCCAACAGCTTTAACATCCAAGACTGGAAAACAGTGTGGGAGCACAGGGTGGGAGCCAGGAGAACACCCTTTCCCTCATCTTCCTGCAGTCAACCAAGGGTGGAGCAGGTTCAGCTTTCAGTTGCTGGGACTTAATGAGGAATCTCAACCCCACATGGGCTAGGTAGCTTCAGACCAAATTAAAAATATACTCCGTGGCTACACACTGCATAGTGTAAATATGTATGATTGGCCACAGGAACCAAATGATCTTATAAAACCCTGCCTTGTTATGGGAAAAAACACCTCACAGTACACATCCACTTGACAACTCAGGCTCCTTGGTCTAAGAAGCACATACTCACAAACCTTGGGTTACTAGTTCTGCTGATGGAGTTCCTTAGGGCTATCTCCTTTCTGCTCCATAAGCCCCACTCTGCTCCTGACTACTTGCTCCTCACACAGTTTAGTGCTGCTGCTATTTATCTCATTTTTATTTATTTGGGGTCTCAGCTTCTTTTTGAGGCCGTATCCCAGTGCTGGACTCCTAGTTAGCCCTGTATCTCCTGATATTCCCCATGGGTTGTGACATAATACTTCTGTTACTACAACCCAAGTTCAAAGGGGCCTTTTCTGTTGGCTACTTCATACCCTGCACTCTTAGGAGAACTCACTCTGGGTTAACACCCCTGAGGCTTTTTCATAAGGGCTGTGATCTAGCTATGCTTGTACAGCCCTAGCTTGACAACTCGAATTGCAGACCCTGATACGCATTCTTATTAAACTTCTTGTTTGACTTAGTCCATCTTGCTGGCTCGCTGAAATCTTTCCGCTCTCCAGTTCTGCCATTTAGGGCATTTCCTCTATCTCCTGCTTCAAATTATCCACAAATGGGATAAGTGTGACTTCTGGTTCATCACCAAAATCCTTAACTAGGACAGAGCTGAATGAAAGAATGAATAAATGAATGGAGTTGAAGAGGCTGAGTAAACCAAAGGGTCTGTGTCATTATCTTTAGGTGTATGTTCACCAAGAGAGGCTGCATGTTAACTTGTTAACATTTCCCATGTTATTATTTAGGAATAATTGATGGTCTGAGCAAGAGGTAATAAGACAGGTAAGTTTTATTAAAGGTATTCTAGGAAAGTTTTTTAAGAGTCCAGAATTAGATCATGAGAGAAGATTGGGACAGGAGAAAGGCAAAGCAGAGAAGGGACTAAAGCTAAAGGAAAAGTAGTTCACTAAGGAAACCTGTATATGGGTCATCTAATCATTATATTTAACAATTTTGCCAAAGATTAATTTTATCCTAGCATATAACTGTCAGCTATTGACTTTTTCTCTTATTTAAAAAATATTTTATTATTTTAAATACACTCTTTAGTTAGAAAACATTTTAGACAGATGAAAAGATAGGGAGTCCTGGCCCGAATGACTCTGTAGATTGGGCGTTGTCCCGTGCACCTGGAGGATGCCCGTTCAATTCCTGGTCAAGGGCACAAGTCTGGGTTGTGGGCTCCATCCCCCATAGGGGTGTGCAGGAGGCAGCTAATCAATGTCACACTCTCACATCCATGTTTCTCTCTCTCTCCCTCTCCCTTCCTCTCTAAAAAAAAAAATCAATAAAAACTATTCTAAGAAAAGATAGGGAGATGGCTGGAGGATGAGTCATAACTGAATCATCTTAATATAATGACCATGTTCACTTTGGTATACTTCATGTCAATCTTTTTCACATAGAGTGCTCTTATTTTTTCATGTTTCTACATAGCCTTCATAATTATTATATTTAATAGTTGCAAAACATTACCCTACTGCTGGACATTTCAATTTTATCATTATAATAATTCCAAAATAAATTTAATTTGATATTGGAATGTTTTTTTAGTCAGTCCCATACATACACACACTCTGCCCATTCCTCTCCTTCCTCCAAGCCCCTTTCATCCACACATGTGCACACACATACACTCATACACAGGCATATCAAAATTCTTGCTTCACTTGAAGGACAATTAGAAGGAAGAGGTTCTTGTCATGGTGCACGATTTAGAAAGTGTAGTTTTTCTTTCAGTTAATGTTTTTGTGCATATATCCATTCCACACTCATGTGCCTTAATAGCATGGGAGATATAATTATTGTTCTAGAAGGCCTTCAAGTTTATTTGAGATGGCCAGGCTTACGTAAAACATTGGGAAACAATTTTGTTGCAATTAAACCAAGAACAAGATATAGTTGTGAGTACTAAAGTTGTTAATTACAAAACTGGGAAATGATTTTGAAGGTAATAACAGATTTGTATCAGCAGAGAGGAGAGGGCATTCTGAAAAGAAGACGAAGGGAGTAAAACTAGTGGTGGGGAGGGGGAGGTGTCTGAGAAAGAGACAGTAGAGGAGGGAGGTGACGGGAGGTTGGGGCATTAAGTTCACGTAGGCAAGGTTGAGGGCCCTTGATGACTTGGTAGATAAAGTTAAATGTGCTTGATCCTGCCAGGACTGGAAAAGGATGGTTTGAGATGGTTAGACTAGCATATGGGTGATTAAAGAGGAGACTGACATTATATCTATGAAGAAACAAACTATTATGAGGTGAGAGGATAAGACTGGAACAGTGATGGGAAGGAACTCTTGTTAGTAGTTCAGGGAAGGGATGGAGAGAGTAATTCACTTTGGGATCCAGGTGAGGGAGAGGGAGGAGCCCAAGAGAACCCAAGTTTCCAAGGAGCATTCTGAGCTGCTGAGCACTGTCAGGATGGGGAGGTGGGGAGGCTCTGGGAGAGGAGGAGAGGGGAGCACTAGGCTTCAGCCAGGTTGCAGTGAGTGGGCAATTAGCAACCTACTTTATTTTCCTGCTTGAGCCAATGGAGGGTTTAAAGTGATAGTCTGGCTCAGGTCCAAACATCTAAGGAAGTAGAAATTCATCATCAGATTGCTGTATTCTGACCCTGGACAGAAATCTTTTATATATATATATAATGTCTGAGTTCTGTGTAATGGCTGGGCTATGACTAGGAACTTTATTAAAAGCTGTAAATTTAATTTCCACCTCTGAGTAAGGGTGCCCAGCAGAGTTCTCCATCTTCAACCTTCCTTCTTCAGAAGTTCCCCTGGCTACAGACATAGCCCCAGGGCAGGTCTCCTGGCGGCTTCAGTGGAAGACCATCCCTTTCCTTCCTGCACCTCTTCCAGGCCCCTCCCAGATGTGCTTTTCTTGTGTATCAGCAGCAGCAGAGTCACTGAGAAACCTAGCCACTGTCGCCCCAACCGCAGGCCCATCTGAGTCAGAAGGCAGAAGCCTGGTCTTGCAGCTTTCTAAGCCATCATCAGATGCAATATCTATGAAGTCTGGCATTTATAAGAAAGTTAAGTCCTTAAGCTCACCTAACCCTACCATGGAAAGAAGAATTGAGTATCAGTGGCCTTAGGTTTATTCTGCTGAAAAAAATAATATTCCATAAAATCAAATTCTACCTACCCTGAGAACATTGCTTCTAATTACGACCTGAAAGACACACCATCATCAGCTGCTTTCATCTCAGTTTTAGACTGCTAATTAATTTTGTTTCTATAATTTTATAATTCAAATTTCCCTCACAACACCTGTATAAAATATCAGAATCACTGTTTCTGTATTTTGGAGTACAACTGTTGATTGACATTAAAGAAAACAAGTTAATGTCAAGATATGACAAACAAATCTAATTTTTAGACATAAAACCTATCAATGTCTGAAACACCAAGTCAAACATTAGTGTTTTTTCTTGCAGAAATTAAAAATCCAATCAAATAATAGTTTATTTAAATAAAATTCTTTCTTCATATCCTGAAGGAATTACAGATGAAGTGATGAGCTGTCTGAGATTTGCTTCAAAATTATACAAAAGGAGTAAAGTTGAAACAAGATAGGTCATATGTTGATAATGGTGAAGCTGTATAATATATATATTTCTTGTATGTATATGGTTAAAATGTTTTCTTACTAAAGCACACTTTTCTTTCCTACTCTGAAATTGAAAATGCAAAACTATCAGCCCAAAGTAAATTTTAGGATCTGAGCCTAGGAAAAAAATAAATTTAGAGAGAAAAGGGAGACAGCCTCAGTGGTGACCACAGTCTCAGTTTCACTGATCTTCATGAGAACATGTGTCCTTCCCACTAGTTTTTGGCAAATCCACCCACAGTGCATTGATGAAGTAGGAATAGGTTAAAGCAATCACATGGGGGAGCAACTTAGGGTTTGAAAAATCCACTTGATTTGACAAGTACTGCTGTGTTAAGAGGAAACACAGATGAGTAGAGACAAGATCAAGAAGGAAAAAGAGAAAAGAAAACAAGAAAGTTCTTTAAAAGGAGAATCAGGAAAAATCCTCTGTCTATGGAGAGGAGGGATGTGCATGAGCTTTGAAAATCGTTTTTCTTCTCTGTCATATTTATTTAAAAATTGTGGGTGGTGATCATTAAGTAAAGAAAATAAATCGGGTAAAAGGATAGAAACCCATGCTTGATTATCTAATGACATTATTTAAAAGGACTTTCAGAAACTATGTTTAAAAAAACAAGATTCGTTGGCAAGCATCCTAGGCAATTTTAAGAACAGGAAGAGGATATTGCAAGACAATTGGCCATTTTTTCCTACAACTTATGAAGAAGAGAAGTTCCAATGGTTGGAAAAAAAAAGATTCCAGAAGACTGGTGAGCATAAAACATAAAATCACAAAGTATGAGTAATAGATGAACTTCGTAGGACACCTAGTCCAGCCACCAGATCTTACTATCAGGAAACAGGCAGAGAGGTGATGTGCCTTGCCCACTGTGAATTCGAATCTAAATGGCCTCCTTGGTTTTACAGCTTAGTCTGCCCTGGGCAGTCACCCAGCCCCTCTGGTCTCTTAATACCAAGCCCATTAGAGGAGAATGAGAGAGCTGGTTCCTAAAAACCCATTGCTTCATCCACTGGATCAGTGGCAGATGATCTGATCATTCTGTAGAATGAAGGAAGGATTAGTCTGCAGGTCAGCTCATATCTCATTCAGGTCAAGATCACTGCCTTTGGGCAGAGAGTCACCCTTGCCCGGAAAGCAACATAAAACTAAGCAGAAAACAAAGAGCTTCTGCTAGTAAGCTGGGTACATTTTGCATCATCTAGGGTCAGCCTGCCAGGGGTTCTCAGCCTCTTGTTATTAACCAGTTACCCCAATAAATTTAGTGTAAAATTTTTTTAAGTGGTGATGGAGGAAAATGCAGAAACCTATGATTTCAGTGACTAGAAAGAGCAGCAGTTATAATTAAAAACCATACAATTTCAGTTTAGAAAAGCCCCACTGACTCATCTTTTATAAGTGAAGAAAATGAAGCTCCCAAATATTCAGTGGTGTATCCAACCAGAGCCACATAACTAAGTTGGTGCCTGTTCAGCTGACCCTGAAAACCCAGCTCTGTCTTCACTTGGTGCAAATTACTTAACCTCTCTGAACTTCAGTTTGCTCCTCTGTAAAAGGGGGATAATCACAGTATCATAAATAGTATTACCTCATTGTGAGAATTATATGTGACAATCTGCAAAGTGAGTAGTGCAGTGAATGACACATGGTAAGTGCTCAATAAATGTTAACTATTATTATGAACACCATCTTCATTGTTGACCTTACTGTTTTAATTGTAACATAACATGTTATTCATGGTGCTCCCAAAGAACTCCATAGTGATATTGAGCTCCATCATCTATACACACCTGAAGCCCCCTGGAGAAGAGGCTCTGGATTCCTTGGCAGCTTTACTCCCGAGTTATGAATTCTCAAGATTACCTGGGTAATGAGTCTTAAGTTATTGTGGTAGAGAATTACTTTGAATCTCTGAGGTCAAGATCTAAGAAAATAAAAATTTCACAGTAGTTTCCCTTTAGGCATAATAGCCTTAATACTTTCTAACTACATGAGCATAAGCAGTGTTTTTCAACACAGATCTTTTTGCATGTTACATGGAACTATTTTTGCAAGATATTTATCATTCTTAAATGGCAAGAGTATGTTTTATTATGAATGTCCCATTGTATTATGAATGTCCCATTTTTTATAACTAAAAAAATAAAGTTGCGCCATTTCAGTGCTCTGGAGGTAATGTTCCAGAGACACTGAGTGAAGTGGCTGTGTGTCTCGCCATCAGAGGGCAGAAGAAAACAATCAGATCGAGCTTCAGAGGCCAAGTACAAAGACAGGAGCTTGATAAGAAGAGGCTCTTTTGCTGGTTGAAAGAAGTCAATCTGAACAGGCTATATACTGCATGGTTCCAACTATATGACATTATGGAAAAAGAACTATGGAGAAAGTAAAAAGGTCAGTGGTTACCAGGAGTTTACAGGAGAGGGAGGAATGAATAGCAGAGCACAGAGGATTTTTAGGGCAGCGAAAATACTCTGTATGACACTATAATGGTAGATATATGTCATTCTACATTTGCCCAAACCCATAGAATGTACACCAATAGTAAACACTAACGTGAACAACGGACTTTGGGTGATTAAGATGCATCAATGTAGGTCCATTGAGTAACAAATGTGCCACTCTCATGTGGGATGTTGATAGGAAGAGGTGTGTTTGTGTTGGGGGAGTGTCTCAGGTAGTAAAGGAGAACTCTGTAATTTCTGCTCAATTTTTCTGTAAACATAAAGCTGATCTAAAATATGAAGTCTATTTTTAAAAAAAATTTAACCTATTAAAAAAGAGTGAAACTTCAGCTTCTTTTGACTAATGTTTGGGTATTACAAACTTGGCTCTTCCTTATTTTTAGCACTCACAGAAATCTGAGGCCTAATTTTGTTCCAAAGAGGTACAACTAGATATTACTATCATAAAATGAAGTTACAAAATGTCACTGCATGTAAAAATAAAATAATTAGAGGGCATATGTGGGAAATCACAGAAACGAAAAGAGGAAAACATTAACCTAAAAGAGGTGAGTAATTTAGCAGCTTAAGGAAAACAACTACTCCATAGATACAGCTTCACTATTTCTGGACTACACTTACTGTAACTCTGAATTAATCCTGATTCATAATCTTTTTCATACCAACTCCATTGTGTTAGCAACAGTTACTCACCTCATTCATTTTGAGAATTTTCTGTACTGAGCCTCCTTTATTTCCTAAGCTCCTTTCCTAAGTTTGCCTTAATGTTTTCATTAATAAAGTTAGAGCATGTTTAGTTCCTCAGACACAGAGTGGACCTCAGATTCCCTATGATAGCTCTGAAGGGTTCTTAGAACCAACTGGAGACCCAAACAACTTGGTCAGCTTAAGGAAGTGGCAGAGAATTGGGAATGGTAGGGATTTAGATCCCATGGGATCCAAGAAAAACTGAACCTCTGGCTTCAGAAAGGGTGCCCTGGACCTTCCCTCTGGCCCACCAGGACATGAGGATGCTTTGGGTCCCACCTCTGAACTGGCCATTTGCGTGATCCTGGCAAGGGGTCTAACTGCTCTGAGCCTCAGTTTCCTCATTTGTGAAACAAGGATAAAACCAGTGCATACTTTGCCTGGGCTATATAAAGGAAAAGGCACGCAAGAGCCTAGCACCACACACTCAGCCCACTGTAAATGCTCACTGCGGCTTCCCCATTAAAATGACTCTCTTGTCAATTTCTTTCTGATTTAAATTTTCAAGAGATTAAGTCTTGTTGGCTCAGCCAAGCCTGTGGATTGGTTTGCCCTGGTGTGGTGTGGTGACAGGTGTGTGTTGCTATGTGTGCCTGTGTATGAGTGCGTGTGTGTATGTATGTGTATGCACATGAGTGGAGAGGTGTGCCAGCATATTTGATGCCCCAACATGAACCCTATGACAAAGAGCCTAGTTAAGAAAGATGCCCACCCTAGCCGTCTTGGATCAGCAGTTAGAGTGTCGGCCGGGGGACTGGAGGGTCCAGATTCGACTCTGGCCAAGGGTACGGACCTCGGCTGCAGGCTCGGCTCTGCTCAGGGTACGTGCGTACATGCGGGAGGCAACCAATTGGTGTGTCTCTCTCACATCGATATTTCTCTCTCCCTTCCACTCTCTTTGGAAAAAGCAATGGAAAAAATATCCTCTGGTGAGAATTTAAAAAAAGGAAGATGGCCAAACGTAAAGTCTCTGGTTAGAAACAAGGCAGCCTTGGCTCCCCCGTCGCTGGCCTGCATGGGCTCTGTCACGTTTTCTCCTTCATTCAGGGCCTTTGGAAGGAAAGCAGAGGGCAAGAGAGAGGCAGAGGAGGCATTTTTATTTTTTAAAAAGCTCCATCCGCATTGGTGAAGGACAGACGTTCTATTATTATGAACCCAGAGTTAACGCAAGAAAGAGGCTTGTATGAGAGGTGGGTATAGGGCCAATAGGTTTGAACTGCGTTACGTAGCTGTAATCAACTCAGACATGGACCTCGAACCAGTGACTGAACAGAGCTGATGATGGGTGATAAAGTCACTGAATGTTATTTATTATCACTTTTTATCCATACACTTTATTTAACTAAATCACCCTTTAAGTAACAAAATAAGTTTAAATTTACTTACAATATCTTAAACTACTTAGGACAAGGCAGAGCCACTTAGAAATTAAATCTTAAGGTATTATAAGTCATTACCAATAGGAAGTCAGCATACTGTTCTTTAATACTCAGGTTTAAGATATTTAAAGAATGTTTCCCACATGAAGAGTCTCTGTAATGACAACTTCTTCTTATATATGTGTAATTTATTAGAATCATGCTATACTCTTGGACTCAGTGAATCTTACCTGAGGGAAGATCTAGTCATTTGAAAACCTGAGACACCACTGCTCACTGGGTAGCAGCTTATTTAAAATGTGAGCAGAAAAACCCGAGAGGAAACTAACAGACTTGCAATTCGCCCTGTAGACCAAAACCTGCAAGGTCACTGCAAACCTCACTGGGCATTTCAAGTCTTGTTGTGAGTGACATGTTTCTTTTTTTTCAGATGCCACAACTATGACTCTCTATTGATTAAAAAAAGAAAATAACTAACCCTGCCTCTTTTCAGAAAGGTTTTGAGCAGTCATTGGGTCCAGTGGGGGAAATGGTCAGGTGATAAGCTGAAGCAAAAGAAGAGTAAGGCCCTAGAAAGCAGGGGAACTGAGGCCAGGAGAGTTAACCTGCTGAGGATGTTCACATCTACAGCTTGTCATAATCTTTCGTCCAGATCCAGTGAGTTAAATCGGCAATGAGGAAAGAAGCCTAAGGTGAAGCAAAATGATACCTGAAAATGTAGACAGAGCTTTGCAGTAAGAAATCAGAGTGGACATATTTCCCAGGAAGGTAGTTCTCAATAATTCTTAGTTAAAGGATGGGAGAAAAAAACATTCTGTTGGAGGGTTGAAGACAACTAGGAGAATTCAGGAACCAGTTCAGTTCACAGGTAAAGACAAAACGTTGAAGATAATCAACTTCACTAGAGTCCAATATCCACAGTTGGGTATTGTGATTTCCATTGAATCACGTTTTTCCCCTAAAATTACCGTCATTTTCATTAAAAAGACCGTATTAAGTCCAGTTTTAACTTAGCCTGATTATTTGCATAGACAACAAGAATGGCAATTGATCATACAGGTTCCTTCAACTCTGCTTTGCTGGAATTTTACTCACAAGGAATCTTCATAATGAGCTTTAGCCAGCCCCTCAGGGTACAGAAACCAAGCCACGCAGTTGCCATCTGTCTTTGCCTGCAATACCTATAGATTTGGGTGGATTCCTCAAGTTCTTGAGGTCCCCAAAATGTCTTGAGATTCTGTTGCAGACCCGGGGACATTCACCTTACGGAAAGACCAAGTGGCACTCGGAGGCTTGGGGTTCAGGAGGCTTATTTTACCCCAGCAGGCCCAGAGGAGTCCAAGTCCAAAGTCTGAGCCCCAAATACAATGGGGCAAGGAGATATATACAGTCCATGCTTCCTCCTACGTGGCAGCTATACCTTGCTTAGGGCGGGGAAAGCCCTTTCTAGTTTGGTGAGTGTGAGAACATAGCAGGATGGCACTATGTCGGCCATTGTAGACTGAGTTTTCCCATATCAATTCTTTCTTTGTCACCTCCCAGGAAAGCACCCTTCATTCCTTGCCTGCAAGGACTTCCATGAACCATGGGGATAAGCAAGGTACTAGGCTTTCTCCAAGGGGCTTTTATTGGCTTCCAAAGTCAATCTTCATTCCTTAAAACTTTCTGGTGACACCCAGAGTCCAGGCATGTCTCTCTCAGACATGACATTCCAGTCAATGTCTTGATGAATAAAACACAATCAGAAACTGGTTTTATGTGTACTATTATAAATAAATCAGATTCCTGTTTGATCCATGCAAACAAACATATTGCCATGAACATGATAATACTCACTCATTAAGAGTTTCCAAATTCTGGAGGGATCAAGTAGGGAGAAAAATATATATAACTTACCAAATTGCTTTAAAAGAAAATATGTCTCCTTATATCTAGAAAGGAAGAGAAAAATGTTTGTTTGTTTTTTTAAGAATGGAAAAGAACCAAACTCCAACTCTGTATTAGCTTACTTTTGATCTTTAAATTCATTTACTTAATTAAATCCATTATTCAGGTTAACCATGTGATTTTGTCTCAGTATTTTTTTCACAAACCTTCTATAACTTTCCTAGTCCCTTTCAGTTTACCTCTTCCTAACTCATTCAGAAATAACCAACTTTAGAACAGCTCACTTTCTTCCTTTTCCTTCAAAAAGTATCTCTACACCTTATACTTTTTATTACTCAAACCATACAATATCTCTCCAATGTAATTAGAATTCTTAACTCTTAGAAACCTTAATTATTAGTGACAACTGAAAAGTAAGCAACTAGCATTCTTTAGATTGGCAAATACATTTCATAGCTTCTAGAAACATGGGCTTCTTCATTGGCAAACACATTCACACTCTTAAGGAACATACTTCTAATCAAGTATAAGACATTCATTAACAGTTCCAAATATATTTTCTAGCTTTTCTGTAATAAAGAGCCAAAAGTAGGTGAACATAAGACTTACCAGCAATCAATGTTTCAGTATTTCATGTTATTTAAAAATATCTAGATTTTAATAATTTCTATCAAAATATTAATTTAGAAAGGAACAGTTGAAATAAGTTAAATTGATCTGCTCAGATGGCTAAGGTATTTTTTCTTTCAATAACAATGCCTTTCAGAAACTTACATTTTAAAAGATGAGAGTTCTTAAAGAAGACCAGGTATATGTCTCTCAAAAGTTCAGGAGAAGAAATGTAAGTTCTCCTAGAAGGACTTTGGTTTCATAAAGTCCATTATTTATAAACTTTTTGAGATAAATAGGGAAGGTTTGGGGAAGGTAGAAGGAATTGTTGGGCTTTGAATTGTTTCTGGAGCCATCCTTCTGGCCCTAGAAAGACTTACATTATAAAACAAGGACAGTTGTTTTTAATACCTCAAAGATTGGGTTACCACCCAAATATTGTCAAAGGACTTACAAATTCATTCGCCCATTCTGGGTACATTTTTTCTTTCAACTTCTATAGCGATTGAGGTCTAGTTTACAGATAGGACATAACTTAGGGTCATCCCTGAGAGCGATTAAGGCTTGGATATATGGAACCTTCATTTGTTTCCCTGGGACCCACAAAACAGGTCCTGCTGCAGGATAGTATTGAAATGAACAGTGCCATTAAGTAGCCAAACCTCTCCAATTGAGACAGGCTAGTAAGCCAGGACAAGTGGAATAGGGAAACTGAGACACATAGTTAAACAGTAGTTTGTAGCCATCTAGAAAATCTAGATGCCAAGCAGTTTGCAGCCACCTAGTAAAACCTATCTTTCCTAAACCAAGGACACTGAAGAGTAAATGGTTTGCACTTCTCCTCCCCTACCAGAGGGTAAATAGCTTAAATAACCCCACTCAGGGAGACAGATAACAGAAATCCAATTAGTGCCATTTGCCAACCACATCCAAGGATAGATGAAATTAAGGGAATAAATCTCATTTTTGGCCACATCAGCATAAAACTGATGAATATTGCCTGGAGAAGGGCAGGAGTTGGGTGGAGGGGGTCAATGGGAGAAAATACTGTAATACTTTCAACAATAAAAAAACATCTGATGAATATTTTATTGAGATCCCCCCCTAAACTCCCAGTCTTTAAAACCCCTCAAAATGAAGGTCCCAGCATACACTCTCCCTCTCAGGAGCAAGCCCGTGCCTTTTCCTCCTTCTCTTCTTTCCCACAGGCACCCATCTCCTAAACTCTAAGGAGCCCCATGAGGCATGCAACCAGGGCAGCAATGGGCAGCACCAGTTCGTCCCAGGCAAAGCCCCTGAACCGGTCACAAAGTCTTCCTTTTCTCTGATTTCTTAGTGAATCACAGCAGAACAGCCTGGGCTCATTTCCCCAGCCGGTTCTTGTTTCACTGTCACCAGGTTTAATAAGTGTCCTCTAAAATTCATCTGGACTCATGTGAAATTTTTCCTACATGAAGTCAAGAACCCACACACTACTGGCCAGCCCTAGGCAGGTCTGTCAAGAGCCAGGTCCCTGCCCAGCTGGGCTTGGCTCAGCGGTTAAGCATCCACCTAGGATCCAGGCGATCAGGGTTTGATTCCCGGTCAGGGCACATGCCCGGGTTCCCGGCTGCAGCCGATCAATGACTCATCATTGACGTTTCTATCTCTCTCTCTCCCTCTCCTTTCCTCTCTCTGAAATCAATGAAGATATATTAAAAAAAAAAAAAAAAAAGAGCCAGGTCCCCTTTCCAGTCCTTAGTTTTATATTGTGACCAGGCCATGTTGCAAAAGAATATTAGCCTTTTTCTTGAGGGACTCAGGGTCAAATCCCTCCCAGTTGGTGAATATGTATCCCAAAAGGGGTATTTCGAGGCACTGTGTACTGGTTCCCTATCTAAGGAGAGACAGATTAATACAGATCCAAGAGTTAGAGGAGTCTCTGCTAGTCTCTGGGCTGTTTTGGGCTGTCCTGTGGTCTGAGAGCTACAGTAAGGCAGGTACCCTATTGCCCGGGAACTACCCGGGGTGTGGAGTGCATACCTCATGACCTGAGGGTAGACTTACCAATGATCACTGTGATGGCCAGTCACAGAGAGGATGGGCTTACTCTGCTCGGGTAGGTAGACTCCATTCCACAGGGATACCCAGCCATCTGGGTGCCACCCAGGGGTAGATTGCTACCCTGTGCTCTGAGGGCAGACTTACCAATGGTCACAGTGATGGCTGGGTACTGCTTAGATTGACTTACTCTACTCAGACAGTTGGACTTGACTCTACAGGATGCCTGTCCCAAGTGAGGCATCCCTGCTTGTTGATCTCTGGCCTTAGCTAGCCTTACTGGAGCTCCACCTCACCCCATCATGTCTGTTCACTCAAGGGATGCCTGATATCTCCGTCACCTCAGATGGAAAACTCATTCTACAATTCTGGTCCTTAGTTTTTGGGCTAGTGACCTGTTTCTGTGCCTTTCATGTTCCCAAGAGCCCTGGTCTTTTAGGACTAGGAAAAAAGAGAGCAGCCTCCCCTTCAAGGGAAACAGCTACCCCTGTTAAGCTGTCCCTGAGGGTCTCATGGAAGTTAATAATGAAGAAAAGATGGTTAGCAAATGTTCAGTCAGTTTCAACATTAATTTCCTCTTGTAGAAGTTTAAAAAAAAAAACATTTCCCCTAATTGGTTCAGTATCTGGTTCATTTAGTTTAAAACAGTCCATCCTTCTGGAAAAAGTATAAGTAGGCATCACTGATTTCAAGAAAATCTTGCCTTATCAGGTGAATCAGGGCAGATTTGATTGGCAAATATATTGTTCCATAACATTCTCTAGTTGGAAGGGAACAGGTTCTTTTTTTATGATTTATTTTTTATTTTTCAATTACAGTTGCCATACAATATTATATTATATTAGGTGTACAACCCAGTGATTAAACACTATATAACTTTCTAAGTGATCATTCCTATAAATCTTGTATCCATCTGACACCATCCATAGTCATTAGAATATTATTGACTATATTCCCTGTGCTGTACTTTACATTCCTATGACTATTCTTTAACAAGCAATTTGTACTTCTTAATCCCTTCACCTTTCCTACCCAGCCCCCCAACACCCCTCCCATCTGGCTACTGTCAAAATGTTCTTGTATCTATGAGTCTGTTTCTGTTCTGCTTGTTTGTTTATTTTGTTTTTTTAGATTCCATTGTTGATAGATATGTATTTATTGCTATTTTATTGTTTATATTTTTAATCTTTTCTTCTTCTTCTTCTTCAAGAAGACCCTTTAACATTTCATGTAATACTGGTTTGGTGGTGATGAACTCCTTTAGCTTTTTCTTGTCTAAGAAACTCTTTAAATGTCCTTCCATTTTAAATAACAGCTTTGCTGGGTAGAGGAATCTTGGTTGTAGGTCCTTGCTCTTCATCACTTTGAATATTTCTTGCCAATCCTTCTGGCCTGCAAAGTTTCTGTTGATAAAGCAGCTGACAGTCCTATGGAAGCTCCCTTGTAGGTAACTAAGTGCTTTTGTTTTGTTTCTTTTAAGGTTCTCTCTTTGTCTTTAATCTTTTGCATTTTAATTATGATGTGTCTTGGTGTGGGCCTCTTTGGGCTCATCTTGTGCTTCCTGGACTTGTATGTTTATTTCCTTTACCAGGTTAGGAAAGTTTTCTATTATTATTTTTTCAAATAGGTTTTCAATTCCTTGCTCTCTCTCCTCCTTCAGCCCCCCCCCCCCCCCCCCCCCGGTGTTGCAAATGTTAAAACATTTGAAGTTGTCCCAGAGGCTTCCTACATTATCCTCATTTTTTAAGATTCCCTTTTCTTTTTGCTGTTCTGATTGGGTGTTTTTTGCTTCTTTATATTCCAAAATGCTGATTTGATTCTCAGCTTCATCTACGTTACTGTTGATTCCCTATAAGTAATTCTTCATTTCAGTTAGTGTATCCTTCATTTATGAGGGGTTTCTTTTTATGGTTTCTATGTCCTCTTTCATGGTGTTGAAGTTCTCACTAAGTTTCTTGCAGTTCTCACTGTTTCTTGAGCAACCTTATAACCATTGTTTTGAACTCTGTATCTGGTAGTTTACTTGCCTCTATTTCATTTAGTTCTTTTTCTGGAGATTTCTCCTGTTCTTTCATTTGGGACCTGTTGTTTCTTTGCTTCTGCATTTTGGCTGTTTCCCTGTGTTTCTTTCTCCCAGACTTGGTAGAGTGGCCTTGTGTAGTAGGTATCCTATAAGGCCAGTGACACAGCCTCCCCAGTCACCCAAACTGAGTGCTCTGGGTGCACTCCTATGTGGGCTGTGTGCACTGTCCTGTTGTAGTAGAGCTTTGATTGCTGTTGGTTAACTGGAAGGGATTGAACCCCCAAGCCAAATGGCTGCAAGGACCAGCTGTGACTACAGCAGAGGAGCACCTGTGCAGGAGCCTTCCCTACAGAGAATGACTTGCTTCAGTGAAGCTTTGGTGCTCACCAAGTCCACCTCTTGAGTGAGTCACTCATGGAGGTGGTAGGGTTGTAGTCTGACTTGGTCTGAAGCTGTCCAAAAGGTACACTGGCTAGAGGCCTCTGAGGAGGTGCAAAGTCAGCCATTGCCCATGCCCTGCCTGGAGCCACCCTGCATGAGCTACAGAGCAATCTGCAGATGGCTGCTACTCATGCTGGGCTTAGAGGACCCCAGGAGAGGCCAAGCTGAGAACCAAGGCCAGCTGTCACTAGTGCTGGGCCTGGGGCCACTTAGCAAGGGGTACAGGGTATGCAGAGGCCAGATGCTGCTTATTTTAGGAAAGTCTGAAGCATGAGGCAAAGGAGGCCATTTATATGGAAATGTCACTGGAAACAGCTTGGGTTGGGCTCACAAGTTGGGTGTGACAGGATCTCAGGGAATCACTAGGATGGCAAGAATAGTGAGAGTCATGTTGATGGATGCTCAGATATGGCACCTGCCTGCTGGCTCTGTGGGAATGGTGGTCTCAGAGAAAGAACGATGACCTCTGCCAGCACTTTAGTCTGGCAGGAAGCTTTCCCCCTAGCTCTCACCCTGATGCTAGATAATCAGTTCCTCCCTGTATGTCCCTGGCACCTTTCAAACTACTGTCCCAGTGCTGGAGCTCAGAGGGACTGAGTCTTAGTAAGTCTGTGTGAGGGCCCTTTAGGAGGAACTTCCTGGGACTCCAGCAGCCCTCCATCTCACTCAGCCACAATCCCTGCTGTTTTTCATAGCCAGAAGCAATGGAGACTTCTCCTGGCACTGGAACCCTGGGCTTGGAGGCCTGGTGTGGGGCTAGAACCCCTTGCTCCCTTTGCAGGAGAAGTAGCATCATCTGGATTTTTATCTGCCACATGTGGGTATGGAACCATCCATTCCATGTCTCCGTCCCTCCTTCCAATCTCAATGTGGCTTCTTATTTAAATCCATAGTTGCAAGACTTCCATTCAGCTAGATTTTAGGTGGTTCTGAATGATGGTTGTTCTGTAGTTTAGTTGTAATTTTGATGTGGTTGTGAGAGGATTCGAGTACTGCATATACCACCATCTTGACTGGAAGTCCCAGGAATAGGTTCTGATTAAAAAAATAGACATTGGTTGATTAGATATTCCTACCATTTGTATAGAAGCTTTACTCTGAGGGAGGAGGCTACTTAGTTGAGTGTGGTTAAGAACAGGTAAAGTAGCCCCAGAATATATAATAATCTCAATAGCTCCTAAACTATCAGTAAGGAGAAGGGGAAACACTCTGTCACAGTCCTTGGAGTGGCCCTATGCTTGTTTCTCTTTCTTTTCTCTTTTTAAATTCCATTTAGGTTTTTTACAACCCTTCTTAAGGTGAGATGGCTTTCTACAATAAAAGCAGACTTCTCTACAGGTGTTTTCAGCAGATCCTTTTTAATAATTTTGCTGCTTTGGTTCCAGAAACAAGTAGGAATAGGTCAGAATAGCCAGGACTACATGTTCTAACAGTTAATTTTTTTGTGTGTGAATCCACAGAGGATCTGGAGAAAGTCAAGGAAATCTTTATATAGATTCCTTAATTATGTTCTAGTCCAAGCAATATATACAATTGCATAGGTGTTGAATGAGGCCACTCTTTGGCCTTTTGTTCCTCCTGCAAGGGGTTCTACCACATGACTAGTGACTTGCCAAGGGAGTAAAGTCAGAGGAAGGCCCGACCCACATGACCAGCCATATGAAGGGTCAGGGGGGTTTAAATCACATGACTAGCAATATGCTAAGGGAGAAAAGGTCACCATGGGGGTGAGGCCCTTCTTTTTCCTGTTTCTCCAGTTGCTAGGTGCCAGGGGCTTTCTACCCTGATGACCCTCTGTACCTGGGCCATTGTCCTTGCTCTGCTTATGTCTGTCCAACTGCCTACCACAGATACTTGTTACATGCATTTATCCAACCCAGGGGCTTTCTACCCTGATGACCCTCTGTACCTAGGCCATTGTCCTTGCTCTGCTTATGTCTGTCCAACTGCCTACCACAGATACTTGTTACATGCATTTATCCAACCCATAGAATGTACAATACCACACCTGAACCCTAATGTAAACTATGGACTTTGAGTAATTAAGATGTATCAATGTAGGTTCATCAATTATAACAAATGTACCACTCTGTGAAAGTTGTTGATAAATGGAAGTGGTTATGCATGTGAGGGGGCAGGGGATATATGGGAAATCTCTGTACCTTCCACTCAATTTGGCTATGAACCTCAAACTGCTCTAAAAAATAAAGTCTATTAATCATTCAGAGTTTAAAAATTGAAAGGAAAAAAGCTTTACAAAAATTTACATAAAATGTTTGAAGAGCAGGTTGCAAAAGAAGGTTAATGGGAAGGAGAGGTAGACCTATAGTAGATTGGAAGTGGAGTTCCTATTTTTTTTCTCTCCAGATGGTCATCAAAGCCAGCGAAGGAGAGAGGGATGGTAGTGGTATTGCAGCTACTAAGCACATATTGTAGAAATGTTGTGTATGACTGTGTGTCATGTAGAGAAAAGAGTATATATATTATATACACATACATTCTACCAGTAATGTCGGCAGTCAGCTGTTAGTATTCCCACAAATGTGAACAATAGGAGATGGTAGGAGTAGCAGGGGGAGTACACATATCTACATATTTTATGAACATTTGTAGTGATAAACGCAGACACAGAAGACCTTTACCAGTCTTCAGGATTCTTCAGTCCAGTGCTATTCCAAGAGACAGGCAACACCATAGAATTCAGAGCAAAATGAGATGAGTGCCCAAATAGAAGTGCTGAGTGGGAAAGGGTAATGTGAACTAGTGCTTTGTGAGCCTAACGATCGTTCCAAATTGTAAGTTTTGGGCAACTGCCCCATTGCGCAAGCTTGGACACCTTGGAGCACACTGCTGGTACCTCCAAAGGTGGGGCCCCTTGGCAATGGAGCCCCTCCTGCCAAGTTCCCCTTCCAAGTAGAGCGGGCCACGCGCGGGCTCTGAGGCTTGGCACGGGCATCCTGACAGCCCCAGCGGGAGGGTCACTGCTGAGACACCAGGCCATCTCATTGTTCAGGGCTGCGAGTTTCCTCCTTTGGCAGGACCAGGGCCGGAGCCGAGCGGGAAGGGGACAGCCGGGGCAGGACGCGACGATGTCTATTGCGGCCGCTCCTTCCCCTCTCCGGGAGCTCGGGTTTCCCGGGGTGTGTGCGGATTCTCAATAAAAAGGGAAAAGCACGATCCAAGTTAATTTTCCAGCACCGAGAGGAAATGCTGTTTCCTGCCTCGTACAAAACTGGTGCCAACAAGACTGACACAGGAGCCCATTGTCCCGCTAACAATATGGTGATGGGGGACGGACGCCTGAGAAAACAGACCTCGGGCCGCCGTGAGCGTTTGATCTTTCCCCATAAGTGTGAGTGTGAGTGTGTGTGCGCGCGTGTGCTTGTGGTGTAGGGCTGGTCAGGCTGGCAGAGGCGGGGCGCCGCCCCTTTCCGTCCCGCGCCCTGCTCCGCTCGCTCCGAAAGGTGGCGAGAGAGGCCGCGCCCTCCGCGACTTCCAAACGCAAAAAGAGAAAGGAAGGGTAGAGAAAGGGAGAGAAATGTAAAGAAGGGAAAGGAGAGGAGGAGGGGAGAGACAAGACTCACCCCGAGGTCACCCTATGGGTTCATTTCAAGTTCCCCATGGCCGGGGTCATGCCCAGAACGGAAAGCCTCCCGCGCTCCTGTGCACCCCGTGCCAGGCCCGCACCCCTCGAACCCCAGCCAGCGTGGCTCCAGGCAATGCCAGTGCCCGGGGCTCTGGCTGAACTAGTGGGGCGCAGGCCGAGAGCCAGCCTCTCCCATAGGGTCCCCCGCGGGTGACTCGGCTGATTCGGGACAGCGAGTCCCGTGCGCCCTGGTCTGCGCCCGGCCGCGGCAGCGCGGAGCCAGGGCGGGACCGGCGGCGAGCCCCGAGCCTCTGGGTGGTGCCCATCTGCAGGGACGACCGTGGGGGATGGTGGCGCTCGAAGGTGACTTCCCGGAGCAGGCGGGGCGGCGCAGCTGTCTGGCTATTGTCACCTGGGCGCTTGGGGTCAGAGCCTCCGCCTGAGGACACGCTGCCCAGGCTCCAGAGGACGCAGGTTCATCCCAGCACCCAGCGTGACCTCCCGCCCTTCGCGCTCGCTCACGTAGTCGGGTTTGGGGACGTGAAGTGCCGGCAAGGAGGCTGCTCCGGCCACGGCAGGGGCTGGGTGATAAACAATCTCACAGGATACACAACACCCTGGGCTGTCACAAGTCCCTCGCAGGAAAAGATAAATAACATTCGAGGAGCCGCGGCACAGCTTTCCCGGCTGAACAAAAGCTCGGGAACAAGTAAGTAAACAACAGAACCCCAAAGCGCTCGCAGAGCCCCGGCGCCTTCTCTCACCCGCGAGGGCCGGGTTGGGGAATAAGAAATAAGCCACGCGCGGTTCAAACTTTGTCCTTTACACTGATTGGCAACTGTCACATTCTGGGTAAGGAGCCTGCTTCCGGGGCAATGCAGGAAACCTCTGTGGAGCAGGGGTTGAGATCAGGGGTTTTCTGGGAGGGGAGGCCCAGAGAGAATTTCCTGAGGAAACTACTCTTTTCCAAAGGTTTGCTCCTTGGGACCGTAGCTGTCAGCAGCCCACCCCTCCTTCCCATCTGTGATTTCATGCTGTTTTCCTAACATAAAGGAGCAAAGGAACTCACCATCACCCATGTGAACACTCTGCCAGATCAGAGGGGAACAACATCCCAAGCAGAAAACTACAAGTGCTGTGGGTACAATAAGTGCCTGTTCAGAATGCACACCTAAAGGGTGTGCCTTTCTCTTGCCTGGACTTTGAGGGCCAAAGCAGTCTTTTGCCTTCAGTGAGGGAGTCAGGCCCAGGTCTCTGGGAGTCAGTGCTGAGGACCTTTCTGGGCCTTTTCTCTCCTCTCTTTCTCCTGCAAACCTCAGCTAGCACCTAGACTGCCAGTCTCCACTGCTTAAGAGGACCTCTTAAGAGGTTCAGCTGCAGGCCTGTATTTCCAGCAGCCTCTTAGACACTGCCCAAAGTGCACTGCCTGAGATTTATTACTTTGGAATAAGTTTTAGACCCTAAACTACAATTTCCTCGCATTGGGTGTTCGCTCATTACTTACGCACTTAATATTTCCCTGCCTGTGGAAGCTGGGCCACTCCAGGGGCTCATCATTGACTTCTTTCTGTTAGACCTTTTGAGTTATTTTTACTTCCATGTGAATAAGTTCACGTAAAGTTTTGAGATTAGGGAACGTGAGACAAGGACAGCGGGGATATGGTCAGAGTGTGGGCTGACCACTTACTAAATACAGTTCAGAGCTGACTGATGGGCTCGTCCCTCTCGATCCTCTGGCAGCTAGCTCAGCAGCGATGCACAGACATAGCATATATTGATTTCTAGATGTTCTTCAAGCTTGCTCATGCCAAACATGTGGGCAAAATGCAGACATCTTGGTTGGATGCTAGTGAAAGCAGATGGGTTAGTGACTGGTTAGAAGATAGAACCCACAGTGTTCTGATATCTATGCTGATGGAGACCTATGGGAAGCTTTCACTGTAGTAAACCACACAGCCAGTCATCCACGTGGACGGTGAGTTCCTCTAGAGACTGGCCCCATTTGGTTCATCTCTGTCTTACTCCCAGTGCCTGGCCGAATGCATAGAACAGAACACTGCTGAACAAAGGTATTGCAGACCTGCTTATCAACTTTGGAGGTTGAGATAGTAAACATAATTGATTATAAAATCAGAGTCAGCCAAAGTCCTAGCAAATTGGAGCAACAGGTAAATCTATAATGAGAACACTTAAGGTCCTTCTTTTGGGCCACAGAACATTTGATTCTGCAAATACATATGGGGGAAAACACGAGTAAGTAGCCAGACACACAGGTGGAAAACTCAGTAGGAGGCAGCAGAGGTCTCTGTCAAAAAAAAGGAATGTGACCTTAGAGTACCTTAAAAGTAGAGACCCTGGATGAGAATCTGCTCCATGTTTGCTAGACCTGTCTAGGTCTGGGCTCAGTCCTGAGCTCCCCATTTTGGGCAAATATTAGATACAGCTGTAACCTTTGCGAGGCGATAGACAGGTTGGAGAAGAAACTGTCAATCATGTTTAAGGACGGTCAAAAGAACTAGAGGTGTTTAGTCTGGATGAGAGAAGATACTTTACAAGACATGAGAGTTGCTTTAAAATATCTGAAGAGATGTCTGATAAAAACAGGGTTTGGAATTATGTCAGCTTCTGTAACCCAAATGAAGAGCAATGAGCCGAAGGAGCCTGTAGAGAGTGACTGTCCACAGCTGACACAATTCCTGGTGACAGTATCATTGGGTAACAGACAGACTCTTGGTTAATACAGTGCCCAGGAGGAAGTGAGAGTCCCAACAGAGGCTTGATGCAGCAGAACCTGGGTAACTCCTTGCCAGGAACAGAATAAGACAGGATTCAAGCATCCCATGGTGGGGAGTGAGTGGAAAGAAGGGCTTTAGAGATCCCTTTAACATTGATAGGAATGATCCTGTTACCTGTCTACTTGCATCTGGCTAAGGGCTAACTCTGCCTTGCTATAATTCCTTAAACTCAATGAGATCATAAAGGCACTTTTGTATTACTGTTTTATAAAGAAAAGTATGCACTGTGGAAAGAACCAGGCAGTGCATATTTCTGAGCCCCAGTTTAAAGAGTAGGAACTTTAAAGCTGAAGTTGTAATGGATGTGATTACTGCAGGTTTGAAATCATTAAGATGCTGATGTTTGCAAAAACCTTTGTCTGGCTAGCAAGGATGCACAACTCCTGGGACTTGCATATATGGCTGGTAGGAATGTAAAGGATACAGCCATTTTAGAAGATGGTTGAACAGTTTCTTATTAATCTAAACATCCACTTTCCAGATGGCTCAACAATCCCCCTCTTAGGTATTAACCAGTGAGAAATGAAAACGTATGTCCACACAAAGACCTATATGCAAATGTCTGCAGCAGCTTTATTCATAATGCTGAAAACTTGAAACGACTTAAATGTTGATCAGCTAGTGAATGGATAAATAAATTGTGGTATATCCACAAAATGGAATACTACTCAGTAATAAAAAGGAATGGATTACTGATACATGCAACAATGTGGATGAATCTCCAAAGCCAGACAAAAAAGCTCCATACTGTATGATTTCATTTCTTTGACATTTGGCAAAGGCAGAACAATAGGGAAGAAAGTGAGATTAGTGGTTGCCAGGGAAGGGCTTGACTACAAAGCGGCACAAGAGAACTTTCGGGGGGTGATAGAAATAGCCTGTATCTTGATTGTGGTGGTGCTCATAAGACATGCATTTGTAAAAGTCATAGAACTGCACACTTAAAATGGTGAATTTTACTGTATGTAAGTTATACCTTAATAAAATGGACTTAGAAAAAGCTCTGTTCTTAGTTTTAATGGTTACCTTCCAGAGAGTTGCATAAAGCTGGTATTCAATAAATATTTGTGGAGCGAATGAATGCATGCGTATGGAAGTTTTGCTTTTCAATGACGTCAGATTGGACGGAATTGATCGTGGGAAAGAGTAAGTGCTCGGGTCCTCTCCCAGGTGCGGCTCTGGGCCCCAGGGCCCGCCCCCCGCCGCCCCCCGCGCCCCTCATGCCGGAGGTGGCGTAAGAGGCTGTGCTCACGGCAGGAGGAAGCGGTGCTCCCACCCCGCAGTCGGGCTTCTGAGGAAGTCTTATTCATCTGGACGTGGGAACTTTACTCAGGAAGCACCCTCTTGCCAACCCAATACTGAAACACGCAACCGCTGTCTGGGGGCGTCGGCGTGGAAGGGCCGCTGGGACACGCCTGAAGGAGTGACCCTCTCAGGGCAGCGGAGGACTCGGAAAATGAAAGTGCCACCCCAGAGGATCGATACTTTCATCGATTATTCATCTAAGTTTCTATTCTAGCATTTGTCTTTTAAAATCTATTCTAGAACAAATAGATCTTAAAACCAACCCCCTCCCCAGTTTAAATAATATACTGCTAATTAATATAAGAGTGTAACTGGCTTTAGAAAAATAGGAAAAATATGTCAATTTGTGTTTATATAGACCAGTTACTTTACTTGTATTTTGTCAAACAACTTTTTTTTCTCTGTGAATATCATAGGATTCTTTTTTTTTTTTTTTTAAATCAGTAAAACCATTTTAAGTGTACAGCTCAGTAGTGTTAAGTATTTTCATTGTTATGCAACTAATTTCCAGAATTCTATTCATCTTGCAAAACTGAAACTTTGTCTCCATTAAGCAACCCCCCATTCTCCCCTGAACCCAGTCCCTGGTAACCATAAGTCCACCTCCTGTTTCTATGAATTTGACTGTTCTAGATACTGCATATTAAGTGGGATCATACAGTATTTGTCCTTTTGTGACTGGCTTGTTTCACTGAGCATAATGTCCTCAAGATTCATCCATATAAGGTATCTAGACTAGCCAAAGTCATAGAGACAGAAAGTAGAAATGTCCTCAAGATTTTTCCATGTTCTGTACACCTGAAACTAATATAATATTAAACTTCAACTGTAATTGAAAAACAAAAAATGTAAATAAATAAATAAATTTTTAAAAGATTCTACTATGTTATGGCATGTGTCAGAATTTCCTTTCCTTTTAAGGCTCAGTAATAGTCAATTGTATGTAAACGTCACATTTTCTTTACCCACTACACTCATCCGTCAACAGACCTGGGCTGCTTCCACCTTTGGCTGTTGTGAATAATGCTATGGTGAACGTGGGCACACAGATATCACTTTGAGACCCTGCTTCCAACCCTATTGGAAATACTATCTGTGTATTCATTTACATATCCGTAAGTGGAATTATTGAGTCATATTTCTAAGTTTTTGAGGAAACATCATACTGTTTTCCACAGTGTCTGCACTATTTTACAGTCCCGCCAATAGTCCATAAGTGTTCCAATTCTCCATGTCCTTGCCAACACTTGCCATTTTCTGTGTGTGTGTGTGTGTGTGTTTAATCCTCACTCTAGGATATATATTGATTGACCCTTAGAGAGAAAGGAAGGGGGGAAGAGAGAGAGAAATATGAATGTGAGAGGGGATGTTCAAGAGAAACATTGATGGTTGCCTCCTGTATGCACCTTGACCAGGGGATTGAACTTGAAACCTAGGTATGTCCCTGGCTGGGAACTGACAACCTTTGGTGTGTGGGACCATGTTCCAACCAACGGAGCCTCTTGGCCAGGGTGTGTTTTTTTTTCTTGTTGTTGTTTGTTTTTTTAATATTTTCCACCCTAATGGATGTGTTGGTATCTTACTGTGATTTTGATTTGTGTTTCCTAGAGATTAGTGATGTTGAGCATCTTTTCACATGCTTATTGGCCATTTGTATCTCTTCTGTGGAGAAAAGCCTATTCAAGTCTTGTTCATTTTAAAATCAGGTTCTTTGGGGATTTGGGGTTGTTGTTGAGTTGTAGAAGTTCTTTATATATTCTGGATATTAAACCCTTGTCAGAATGTCATTTGTAAGTATTTTGTCTCATTTTGTGGGTTGCATTGTGGGGTTCTTCTAAGCAACAGTGGACTGTGTGGGAGCAGTTACAGCACATCAAATTCAACATATCCAATTTTTGCCTGGTTTTTCCTCCTCCAAACTTGCTCTTCTTGCCCTGTCTTTGCATTTGCCAAAGCCAGAAATCTGGCAGTCAGCCCCTCCTTTAACCTGAGCATTCACTCAGTCATTTAACTCTGTTAACTGCCTTTGTTAAATAACTATCAGATTAACTGATCTTTCTTTTCATTCTGGCTTGACCCAGTCTTAGTTTAGCAAGTTATATTTAGAGAAGCTTAGGCTTCCCACTATATGCATGTACACACTCACACACACATACACACACCCTCTCTTAAGTGCAATGAAATGTATGTGCAAGATTGCACAAGCCTTGTGAACAGGCAGTTCAGTGGTTGGGGGTGCCCTCTCCAGATTGGCTGAGGGCACAGAATAGTGGAATGGTTGGGAAAGGAAGGACAATATTGCTTCCCAGGGGATATTTGGCAATGTCTAGAGATAAGGGGGGGATGGCCCCACAACAAATAATTATCCAGCCTCAAATGTGAATGGTGCTAAGAATGAGAAATCCTGCCCTAAGATGATCCTGAGTTTTTGATTCCCCACCCAGATCCCTTTTATCCAGAGGATGCACCAGACTGTGCAGACAGGAGCCACCTAATATCTGGGAGGTGACCTGTATCCCCACTGCCAAGGTGCCCTCAGCCAATCACCAATTGATAGAGGGAGACAAAAACCCAGAGCCTCTGCTTTAAAGAGGGACAGCTCTGTGGTGCCATTCATATTCCAGAGTGTCACTTTCAGGCTGAGGTTAGACTTCAGAGGAAACTGAATCTTTCCTTATGTGCTCCCCTTGCCTTTCCTGCTTCCCTGACCAACCTCCAGATTCCTCCTGTCAACCCTCTCCCAATATACCATTTGTGCAAGAGTCCCCATCTCAGCTTTGCCTCTGGGGAGCCTGATGTAAGATTTGGGCATGAGTGACATCTGTCAATGGGAGAAAGAACCTGGGCAGACCAATCAAACACTGCCAAGGCCCTGGCAGATGAAAGGACCTGGGTGGATCCCATAGAGTTTCTCTGCCAATTGCCACTGGTCCCAAGGTGCTCAGCCAAGCACTGGCCAGCAAAGTCACCTCTCAAAGAATTGATGAATAGATAACAAACACAAGGAAGTGCTACTTTACCAAGCAGACAGTAAGTCTGAGATATTTATCTACTTACGTTAAAGAGAGATGATTTGCTGACTGTTTGTCTAATCTGCCCAGGTTCCTCCACCAGACCCTCTGCCTGCTGGGCTTTTCTTAGAAGGTGGTATTTGAGATAAGCCCTAGAAGGTGAGATGAGGTCAGCAGAAAATGGAAGGGAAAGTACCCCTGGACCGAAGGAAAAGGTTGTGCAAAGACTCAGAGACAAAAATCAACCCCCCCCCCCCCCCCCCCGCACCATCACTAACCAGAAACGTAGAGAGTGTCTGAGGGACCGAGAGGAAGCCAGGGCACCTGCGCTTGTGGAGTTAGAGGAACAGGAGGACGTGCTAGAGCTGGGAGGAGTGTAAAGTCCAGCCACGCAGGGACTCTAGAGAAGGCATGTGGATCTTATCTGAGATGTGATGGAAAGATTTTAGCCAGAGTGACAAAGCAATCTGTTTTCTATTTTTAAAAGACTATTGGACTCTGGAGTCTTTCATGTTACTAGGGAAACTTCTGTAAGCTCAAAAGAAAAATTATTGACAGTTCCAAGGGTGAGAGAATTACTTTTCCATGTATCCTTGAAATTGTTAAAAGCCATTTTAATTTCCAGGGTGGTATAGGAAGGGTTAAGGGTTAAGGGTTTGTTTGAAAAAGTAAATCTACAAAGTCCACAAGTATATGAAACCTTTGTAAGATTTTAATTTTCTTCTTGTACAGTAGCAAAGGATGAACATTAGTTAAGTAGTTTGTATTTGATTAGATCATTTCAAACAGTTCTTATATCAGAAGTTTTATTTTGAGAGCATATATGCAAAAGGCTTTGGTCACCATTTGCAAGGATATTGTTAAGCCTTGAATTTTTAAAATTCTACTTGCATGTATGTCTGCTTTTAAAATGAAAGCTACTATTTCAAAACCTAAATTAAGGTAATGGAAATAATTTTTTAAAACAAAAGGGGAAAAAATGTTGCCTGTGCAAATTCTATCAATTTAAAAAGTGAATAATTTCCATTGAACTGATTCATCAAAAGATGAGTAATTTCCATCAAATTTTTGTTATATGTTCTCACTTGAAATCTATGCAATTAAAAAAGTTATTTTATTGGTAGTTTATTTTATACACATTCTTGCAGTTGGCCATTTCAATAATGAAATAATGATTTTTTCTATGTATCTTTAAAGTTAAAAACCATTTTAATGTCTAGGATTTTTTTCTTAAAAGTCTGTCTGTTTGGTGGAGGCTATATTAAGCAGGGGCAACTGTGGAAATGAGACAGCCTGTTAGGAGGTCACTGGGAGAACACAGGCAGGATGTGACGGTGGCTTCGAAGATAGTGCAGTGTTGGCCCTGGAGAGAGGCAGGAGGACTGAGATGTATGTGTACACAGCAGGTAGAAAAGACAGGCCTTGGGAGTGGGGGGTGGAAATGAGGAGGAATCCTGGGTGGTGGCCACGTTGTCAGCTTAAGCAGATGGCTGAACCAGTTACTGAAATGAGGAAACTGGGAAGAGGAACTGGTTTTCTGGGTGCTGAAGGAATCAAGAGTTCCACTTAGGACATGCTACTCTGAAAGCAAAGCATGCCTCCAAATAGAGGTGTCAGCTGGGCAGTTAGGTGGAGGATCGGGAGACTGGAGAGGTTGGAGGTGCCTTTTAGGAACCCTTGGCATGTGAAGTCCTGAGCAAAGTGAGGTCACCTGGGGAGAAAGTATAGAGGAGCCCAGACGGCATCCCAGGAAGCCAACATTTAGATGGCGTGTGTGTGTGTGTGTGTGTGTGTGTGTGTGTGTGTGTGTGGCTGGGGGGGGGGGGGGGCGGGGAAGAAGGCAGAGAGAAGCCTGCAACACATTCTGAAAAAGAACAGCAGAGAAGCAGGAGCAACACTAGGAAAGGTGAGGTATCCGAGCAATTAGGAGGAGAATGTTTTAAGAATGAGAAGTGGGCCAGCTGAATGCAAAGGTCAGGTCAGATTAAAAACAGAAATGGTGTTATTGGGATTTGCAATAAGGACATGTAAAGTGGCTTTGACAAGGACAGAAGCTAGACTGGTTGTTTGAGAAGTGAATGGGTCTGAGGAAGTCCCACTGTGGACAGGTCCTGAGAAGTTTTGCTCAACCTGGGCAAAGCGGGGAGGAACCCCAGAGAAACACATCTTGTGGCAGGAGGATGTGCGGTAAAGCAGCGTGTGCTGCTTGGTGTCTAGCAGCCCCTCGGGAAACCGAAGCCTTCCTTTCCAGTGGTGTGCCTTCCATGGGCACGGCCCCTTCCAGGTCACCAGCGTAATGTCTCACAGCTTGCAAAATCCCTGAAAGATTTACAATCAGCTCTTAGGAGCCAGCGTGACCAGCTCCAGCGTGTCACTGCATCAGGGGAAAGTTCTTTCTCAGGAGCGTTCATACGAAAACATGTTGGTAAGCTGTGGAACACAGTCCCGAAGGGAAAGAGAGAGCATGGCTTCAGGACAGCAAAGGCATAAACGGGAGGCGGCTGTAGAGGGAACGAGGTGCAGGGGGCTGTAGGTTTGCCAATATGGGATGGAAAGAGGAGGGGGCCCCTTCCCAGGCTCCTTGTCTCTCAGTGAAACAGGAGACAGCCATGGAGAGAATGAGTGGTCAGGGGACTACGGCGCTGATGGAGTCGGAGGGTTGTGTGGAGAAGGCACTGGAACTCTAGCCAGAGGAGAGGAAGGTGTGGTGGGTGAGAGGCATGCTAGGATTAGGGACTGGGGGAATGTGACGGCCTAAGCCAGGGTGTGGCGTACTTGTGGGTGGCTGCTCTAGAGACTGTTGAGTAGTCAAGGGCCTCAGAGGCCAGCATGGTGGATGTGTCATCTCCATGTACATTGAAGTGGCCAAAAATGCTGCAGGAGTTGGGGTGGAGAGGAAGACAAGCAGCCAGGAGTTAAAGCCTCCAGTGTATGAGGGGGTATGTGTGTGTGTCTGTGTGTGTGTGTGTATAGGGGGGTGAGGGTTCTGGAAGTCCATGTATGACAGCTATCAGGATGAGCAGGTGGCACATGAGTGGTGTGAGTCTCAAAAAGCAGGGGCTTGTACAACAGAGAGGGAGAGGGAAAGACATGGTCTGCAAGTGGCAATGGCAACTCAGGACAACACAACTTTTGCCTCTGGTCCTGAGATCCAAGCTGTGTATGAGAGTGAAACAACCCAATTGCTCCCACTGCAGTGGAACATTCTCAGGGTGAGCCAGGTGCCCCTGAGGAATGGAGGGGGAGTTGGAGGGGTTTTCTGATTGCAAAGTGGAGGGTCTTCAGGGGGTAGTAGAGGGTTGGAGAGGAGGTTGGGCTGGGGCTTGGGTCTGATTAGAGATGAACGAAGCAGCACCGGGTGAGCAGAAGGGCTGAATTTCTGGCAGTGACTGTGGTCACAATGGGTTTGAGCAGGTAACCTTGTTTGGATACAACACACTCCACACCAATATGCCTCCAAAATTATCAGCAAGATTCCAGACTTAAGATCCTATGAGATGTTACCTGAAATTCTATCAAGCATCGTTTGCCTTCGGTTAGGACCACCTGTGTTCTTATTCAGATTTCTGGCCTTCAACTGAGATTGCAGGCCCATGACGTCAATTCCTGCCTTAGAGAGTTTCTCTCTCTGAAATCTAATTTCAAGTATATTTTGTGTCCTCTTCTGTTTTCTTTCCCTAAAACTGTCCATTTGTGATCTGTAAAACTGTTTCTTTTATAGGATTTGGTTTCTCTTAGTTGTTAGGTTAACTCAAAACAAACTACTTTCCAGGGCATTTTCTTTGATTATTCAAACTCTGCCTGAACAAAAGGGAGGCTAAAAGCATTGCCCATAGACCAGTCTAATCTCCTTTTTTTTTTTTTTAAATATATCTTTACTGATTTCAGAGAGAGGAAAGGAGAGGGAGAGAGAGACAGAAACATCAATGATGAGAGAGTCATTGATCAAGCCCACAACCCGGGCATGTGCCCTGACCGGGAATCGAACCCTGATCGCCTGGATCCTAGGTCGATGCTCAACCCCTGAGCCACGCCCAGCCGGGCCAGTCTAATCTCCTTGATGCATGTAGTAATATCAGTGGTAGTCCTGTTGCCTTCTGGAGTCTCTTGTTCCAGAGGAAATACATGGAGCACAAGTATTTTTCTGCAGAACTCAGAAGATTCTTAATAGTCAGCCAAATACAATAATGCAGTCTGTTTGTTGCATTAATATAGTTGGTAATATAACAGCTGCCAAATTCCATTTCAGAGAAAAAAATGCCACCACATTATGCAGAAGACATAGGATTTTAAATGTTCAGTTTTATAACTTGGAATTTTCCATCTTTAGAACTTAACCTCTGCAAACAAGAGAAATGCTGTCTTGGGTTTCTGTTTTTCAGGGTGGTGACATTATTGTAGTAATAGTACAAAGGAGAAATTTAGTAAGGTTACAGGAACTGCTGATAGAAGATATGAGTCACAGTCAATTTGGTGTGGGTGTCACTAGCATTAACTTTTGGTTCTATTTTCCTTAAACAAGAGCAGTTCTCTGAGGAAATTCTCCATGTGCTTTAGAATTAAAACAACAACAAAACTAAACAGGTCTCCAATCATTCTGTAAAAGGAGTCAAACAGTTGGAGCGTAGTAATCATTTAAAGTAAGGTGTCCATTGATATGGTTGCTGCCTGACCCTGTTTACTATGTTCAGTGTAGTCGACAAAGATTCCCTCATTTTGATATTGTTTGAGGTCCATAATCTAAGTTTGTTTTGATGCTCCATCTTTTCCCCCATATATGTAGAGTATCTGCTACAAGCAAGGCACCATCAAGCTTTTAGGGGAAACATTAATCCACATAAATAAATAGTTATAATGCAAAGCTCATATGATAAGAGATATAAGAAGCCCTGGGAGTTTAAAGAAAGGAGAATTATTTCTTGCCAGGGAATGAGAGGAGGAATCTTAGAGGAAGTGGGATCTGAGTGGTGTGTCAAAGGAATAGTACGTTTGGGACAGAAAGAAGCGGTAATGAGCACAGCAGTCAAGGCAGGAGAGTTCATGAGAACAAAGTTGAGGTGTATATTTGAGAAATGCCAGGTAGACTGATTTAGGGAGAACACAGGACACAAAAATAATAGAAAATTAGGTCACAGCCAGACTTGTATGGATACTAAGCTAAGAAATATGGTCTCTATGGGAAAGGCAGTGGGGAGGTATTGAAAGTTGAGATCACATACTCTGGAAATTTAAACCTCCAGCACATGAAGGATGGTTTGGAGAAGAGGAAACTGGAGCAGAGCTGGCAGCTAAGACACTACATATGTCCCATGTTAAACGTCCTTTAATGCTATTATTTCATCATCATCATCATCATTATTATTGCCTTTCACAACTAGTTATTAGATGACTGCCACATACCAGGCACTAGTTGAGCCTTCAGGATACAAAAGAGGTCAAGACAGATGTAAAGGAGGGTATATCCTTGAAGTGGTGAGATAATAAATAAGAGTAACAAGGAAGTTTTTAGATTACTAAGTTCTATTAAAAAATAAAACAGAGTGCACTCCCATTTCCAGGAACAGGAATAGGTTGTTTGGAATAGCTGTCCCACTGAAATCAACCATAAATGCTGGGTAAAATACATTTTTAGGAAGCCTTCTTAAAAGGTCAGATATGATAGTATAGAATTTAACTAGGTTGAAATTTGCAAGAAAGTAGAGCCCAGAGTTAAGTGTGTCCTGAAGCCGCTTTTGCTCAGAGGACAAATCCAATCCAGGAGAACATGAATTTGGGATTTGGTGACTTAGAGAGGTAGGAGGGAAAATCCTAGCTCCCTCCCCTCAAATTGGGGCCATCAATTTCATCACATCAAGTTGAAATTAAAAAGGAGCTGTGCCGTCAGTACGAGGCTCAACCAGAAGCAAACCTCCCCGCCCCCAAGCTTTAAAATCTCATCTCTGCCAAAACTCTGGAGAACTTAGTTGCTTTTCAAATACATAGTTAACTTTTTCTAGAAAGTTCTTTTGAACCATGAAGATCTCTAGGACTATCTGAAATGAAGGACCACAGTTTCAGTTATTCAAATTCTCGAATCTAGTAGGAGTGTTTTGTGGATAGGCAAGAAGAAGAATCCATTGGAAAATTTTGGTTTCTGGTCCAGCATGGGAGCTTAGATACACCATCCCAATAAGTATAAGACACTGGAAAATCAACCACTCATCTTAAATCTGTAAGAGACATGAAGTTATAAGGTAAACCACCGGCCCCTGAAATTGGAGAAATACACAAGCAGATAAAGAGAGTGACAATTCACAGGCAGAGACTTGCTTGGGAACTGGTGCTGAGGGAGGAAACCTGAACTGTGGTTTCTAGAGGCTTATTGGGGACAAGTCTGAGAGACAGCAACTGCGGGGCACCCAGTCATCAGGGCCATCCACACTTTGGGGAGTTTAACTCCTGGAGCTCTACCAGGTTTGCAAGGTGAGTATCAGTGACAGTCCCTGGTGCTCCTGGAAGAGAGTGGGGGGTGCACAGAGCACTCTGTTCTTAGCAAGGCTGTGCTCAAAAAACTAGTTACCCAGCGCCTAACCTGCTGGGGTTTTATGAAAGCCTAACTGACCTGGGAGAAGACAAATACCCAACTCCAGCCCCCTTCTAACCATCCTCACCCACCTAATATAATAAAGGGGTAGGGAAACAGAGGAGCACAGTCTAGAATGTAGGCTCACTAAAAATGTTATGGAACAGAAAGAGCCCATCCACCCGGCGTAGGCAGAGCCAAACACTAAACACCAAGAATTGCCATGGAGAAAGATTGGCTATTTTATTGATGAATGGTGCCATCCAGGAGAACAGGAAGCTAATGTTCAAAAGCTCCAACTCTCTGATGCCATGTAGGTTAGAGATTATACAGGGCAAAATCAGAAGACACTCAAGGTTAGGGTTTAGGGATCTTGCTGGGAGCTAATTGATCGGAGGTGACGTAAAGGTAATGAATCACTTCCTCAGGTCTGGAGGACAGATCTGAGGTCTTTTCCCGGCATCTTTCTGTCTGGTCTCATGGGAAAGTAGCAGGAGGTCAGTCCACCTTAGGGCTCAGGAACTGAAACATAACTGAAATCAAGATGACTGACAACTCTCAGAGGGAAAGTGGGGGTAGAGGGGGGATTAACTAAAGAGTTTATATGCATAAATGCATAACCCATGGACACAGACAATAGTGTGGTGAAGGCCTGGAGGGGGGTGTGGGGTAGAAGGGGTCAATGGGGGAAAAAAAGGGACATCTGTAATACTTTCAATAATAAAGATTAAAAAAAAAAGATGTTATCTTTAGCCTGTAAGAGGTCCAGACAGTGTGACCATTAGTCAGGGTTACTGTCATCCACTGCCTCGAGGGTTGCTGACTATCCAGAGAGAGGGAGAGTAAGAGAGAAAGATGATTTCTAGAGCTAAAATTCAAAACTAAATTTAATCAAAGTCATAAGGACCTTCAGGTTCAAAAGTCATTTCAAAAATACATTTCCGTGGCATAAAGAGAACAAAGGGCACTACATCCCCTGTACCCCCATTAAAATTTGCAACAGTTATGGGGTTAGGAATTTGGGAGATGAACACTTGATATTTATGTATGACAGCCAAAGTCGGAAAAGGAAACCTGCAGTCACATCCCGCTATATTGAGTGGACATCTTTGCCTTTGGTGTTAAATATTACAGTTCTCTAAGGCAAAGGGCACCGTCCTGACCTGGAGGTAGCTCCTTCCTTCTCAGCATAATTACCTACTAGGTAGTTGGCTGGCACAGTGTGGGGGAACAAAAAATAACTTTTCTCCCACCTTCTAAGTTCTCCTAGCTGGCCTAATAATTAAATTAAAATGAGACAGATTAACAGAAGAAAATGTCCAGCATTTATTACAGATATACATTTGAGAGGGTGCCATAAGATATAGGACCTGAGCAGTTGAGCTCTACATACCATTTTGGAAGAGGTGAAAGAGGGCAGGGGTCTGGGATTTCAAAAAGAAAAAAGCCAACTTCCCCATAGATGAAAAAGAGCAAAGTGTGGTACACAAATTCTTGCTGGGTCACCCAGAAACGATGGGACACAGAGAGGAGTCCAACAGACAGGCTCTGCTGGCTTTCTCCCCACTGTCACACTTGGTTTATGTGGTGCTGCTGAGGCGATGCCCTTTCCTGAAGCAGGATTTTCTCTCTGAATTCCTTGAGGCAGGTAAGGTGGGGAGGGTCAAAGTTTCTTTCTGAGTCTTTTGTTTCTAAACAACCAGCTTAAAATCAATATTCCAAAAGGCATATTTTGGGGTGGCAAAGCTTTGGTTCCATCAGCAGCATCATGAGAGGTGGCCACACAGGAGAAATGGCCTTTGTTCTGGCCACTTAGGACAAATGTCTCCACACAGTCACTCGTGGCTGACCATTTTTACACCTCCAGCATAGCCATAGAGAGTCAAGGGTCCTGTCACATATGTTCCCACTACAGAGCTGTTAAATACTTAGAACAGAGGAGAAAAGAAAGTTTGTAGGCCTGTTTTCTGAGGAGTTATTTCGTGCTAGAGCTTATTGGCATCCAATAGAACTACACATTACAAATATTTACACTATTTTCTTAGCTTTTCCAATTTGTGAGTAGATAAAAGGATTTTATTATTTTTATTTTTAAATCCGCACCCAACGATATGTTTTTATTGATTTTAGAGAGAGAGAAAAGGAGAGAGAGAGAGAAACATCGATGTGAGAGATAAACATCGTCGATTGCCTCCTGACCACACCTTGACCCGCGATTGAACCTGAAACCTAGGTATGTGCTGTGACTGGAATCAAATCCATGACTTTTTTGGATGTACAGGATCATGTTCCAACCAATGAGCCACCCCGCCAGAGCTAGGTAAAAGGATTTAAAAAAAAATCCAAACCTTGACTAGACTACCTGCTAACATATCGTGGACATATGGTGAATGAGAAATAAACTTTTGTTTCTGCAAAAAATAAATATAAAAAACATTTTTTTAAACCTGGCTCTTAAATAATAGTTCAAATCTTTAGCACTTGTTAGATATTTTACATTTACTATGCTTTACAAAAAACAACAAACAAACCCTGCAAGGTAAATGTCATGATGCCTACAGTATAAAAGAAACAGGCTCAGCGAGAAGGTGGGCTCCGTATGATCCTAGGAGAGCACCTGCCCTCCTCACAGCACCCTCAGCTCTCTTCTGTGATCACTGGTTTAAAGTCTCTCAGGGCTGAGCAAGAAGGTATTTATCAGGTGTCAGTAAACATTGGTTGAATAAAAGAAATAATAAAAGGACATGAAAAAAAGGAAATGGAGCCCAAGGAAACAAGTTTGGTTGGGGCAGAAATCTTTTGGTAAAGCCCTTATTTGGGGAAAACCATCCTGGCACAATCCCTGCTATTCTTGAATTAGCAGCTTTAGGAAGTTGTAAATGATTGATAATGGAGACAAATCTACAAGCCAGTAAGAGCACAGGTTGCACTAATTCACAAACTCATAGAACAGAATTTGCTTTGAGAGCGAATCCCTGTGAAGGCTACTTTCTTTGTCTTCCAGTCCAGGCACTTTGGGGGCCTTGGACTTTGGTGCAGACATGATTAAGACCAAGAGCAACACCATGCTCCAAATGGCACAGAAACAGCATCAAGAAAACCAACCACAAAGATATGAACCCCTTAAGGGCGTGGACCCCACTTTCCTGAGGAACATGAGCTTGCCAAGAAGCACAGCAGGGCCTGAGGAAGATGCAGGCCAGCAATGCCAAGGCTGTGAGTGCATGTGCAAGGGCATCAGGCCTCACAGACCCCAAGGAGGTCAAGCCCAAGATCCCACAGGACATTGGCTGCAAGCTCAACCAACTTGCCCGTATTGCCCACCCCAAGCTTGGGAATGTGCTTGTTCCTACATTCCCACAGGTCTCAGGCTCTACCAGCAAAGTCCATGACCACAGCTCAAACCAAGGCTCAGGCTCAGGCTCAGGCTCTGGCTCCAAGTCCAGCTCCAGTCCAGGCTCCCAGAGGTGCCCAGCCCCCTCCTCCCCCCCCCCCCCCCCCAAGGCTCCACAGTGAGGCCCCTGTCTGCCAAGGGAAAGACTGAAGGCCGAAAGGATGGGTGTAACAGCTGGACTGCCTGGGATTGGTGTCGTCCTGTGCTTTTTGTACAAAATAACCTAAGGCAAAATCTGTCTAAAAAAACAAACAAACAAAAAAGTGGAAAATCTGTTGGGAGGTAGTGAGGCTTTGTTCTGTTTTACCAGTGTCTTTCAGCCTAACAGCCAGTTTTACCTCTGGTGTTGGAAGGGATCACCATGTCTTTAGAAGTGTTTGGGGCTCATAATGTAGAATCACACTCAAGAAAGATGCTCACATGTTTATAGGGTCACAGCAAGTGAGCACTAACAGCGTCATGTCTCTCATCTCTCGTCTCTCACTCACCCAGGGTGGTAGCTCTTGAGGGGCAGAGGCACCAGGACTCCATGTGTTCTCCCTCCTCCCCTCCTTCCTTGAGCAAATATATGTTCCTTGTCCTAGGAGTCAGTCACTGTGCTGGGCCCAGGGGACACAAAGAAAAGGCACTGTCCTCACCCTCAAAGGATCTACAGCTTAGTGAGGTTCACAGTCATGAACCAAAAGTTATATAACAAAAAGACGAAATGTAAAGAGAGACATCAAAATGGTGTGAGTACAAGGAAGTGGCAGCAACTAGCTGAGTGGGAGCTGGGAAGGCTGTTCTGACGTGACACTGACCTCGGTCTCAGGGGTTGAGTGCAGGCTCACTGGAGGAGGAGGAAAGCCTTAGAGGGAGGCCTGGAGCGCACAGCGTGTCCCAGGCATAGCGAGAGGTGAGGGGTGAAGGCGGAGGTGGAAAACAAGTTGGGGTCCAACTTTACTTTGTTCTGTCATTTTCTATGAGGAAAATAGAGCAAGACTCAAACAGTTCACTCCACTTTTGTACACCAGCCAGATAAGCGAATGGTCTAGTCTCCTGTAGCCTTTCTGCACAGAAGGCTCCCACAAGGAAAAGGAAAAGACCCAGTTGAAGGTGACTTTCCCAAACCTGCGTCCTCGTGAAGTTACCTCTGGGCAGAGTGATCGGCCAGCAGAAGCCAGTCCCATGGTGTTCCCATCCCTTTGCCTGGTCACTTCTCCTTTTTGGTGACCTTGGTTGAGGGTAAGAAACATAGCACCAGTCTTGATCTTTGAAAACACAAGAAGCCTCTATTTCTATTCCTCCCAGCTTAGCTGGACACCCTTAACACCCAGACCCCAGCAGCTGCCCCCATGAAGGGTGAGAATCGAATGATCAATACAGTTCCAGATGTGGGAACCTCACCCAGGCTAAAGTGTGAGCTCCAACGAGTAGCGACTTGGCCAGATGCCAGGAGGGAAAGAAATTTGTATTCTAAGTTAAGGCTAATTGTTCCCGTATTATTTTGCACTTTCTACTACATGAGCAGTCAGCCTGCTGGAGGCAAGATACAGCATGAGTTAACGTGAGTGTTAAAGCAAAGCAAGCTTGTTCCACTTACAGGAAGGTGAAAGGCAACTTGCGTTTGATGGAGAGAAAGGAGCAATCAGCCAACCAGCCACTCTCTAATCCTAAGAATGTTACAGAAAATCCTAGCAAGACCATTACCTGCAAAATTAACCCTTCTCTCTTCTTAATACTCACAGGGAGACTTGTGAAAGGTCAATTGAACTAAACAATTTTCCATTAGAGACAAATTTGTAAATTCCCAGGGAAAGTCTTTGAGAAAGTTAAACCTTTGAGAAAGTCAAACCTTTGAGAAATACACAGAGAGAATGAGGGAAGAGTGAGCCAAGTGGCCACCCTCCTAATAGTTTTTAAACAAGATTCAGAAAGAGATTTCAAAGTTAAGTGTTCAAAACATCTGGTTCTTATTTGAAATATAATTAGAAATGTATCTTAAAATATAAGGAATTTTAAAAGCTGAGAGGAAGTACATTTCTGGGTGACCACATGTTTTGGATGATGTCACAGCCATGGCATGGAGAGGAACACCAGTGTCCAGCAATATCTGAGAGTTTTCTCCTTATGCTGTTGTTCTGTTGTTTTGATGAAAAGTTATTTACAATGAAATAAGAAGGGGAGAGAATGAGACTTTGTCAAACATAATCAGGAATAAAGAGGTTCTTAAACCTAAATGACTCAAAGAGAAAAGGTGGGTGATAAAATATGGTTTCAAATGCCGATCAATGATAAAACAAAGGTTTTGTTACTTTTTCTTTCAATTTTCTTCCCTTTCCCACTACTACTTGTTTTTATTTAGTTCATTTTTTACTCTGGGACTAATAATAAAAGGAAATATGTATTTGATTGTTGTTACATCCCATTGACTCATGGTGACTCTAGAGTGAGTAACATACGTAGTGTCCTGTCCTCAGCCCTGCTCGGCTCTTATAGACTGGTGCCTATGGCTTCCTTTATAAGGTCAATTCATCTCCTCTTTGGTCTTCCTCTTTTCCTGCTGCCTTCTGTTTTTCCCAGCATTGATGTGCCCAAAGTAGGATAACTTCGGTTATGTCATTTTTGCTTCTAGCGACTTTTCAGGCTTAATTTGCTCTAGGACCTACTGGTTCCTCTTTCTGGTGTTCCAGAGTATCCACAAAGCTCTCCTCCAACACCATATTCCCAATGTATTTGATTAGATAACCAAAAAGGGAAATAAATGACCATTGTCTGGCTCCTTGTCTCAGTTCACTCACCAGGCTCTCCTTGGACAACTTTTTTTTTTTTTTTAATTTATCTTTATTGTTGAAAGTATTACAAATGTCCTCCTTTTATCCCCATTGATCCCTTCTACTCCTCACCTGCCCCCTGCCCCAGGCCTTCACCACACTCTTGTCTGTGTTCATGGGTTATGCATATAAGCATGTAAGTTCTTTGGTTAATCTCTTCCATCAAAACACTAATCAGGAATAATCTATGCATCCTTATGTTCATAGCAGTGCAATTTACAATAGCTAATATCTGGAAACAGCCCAAGGGCCCATCAGCAGATGAGTGAATAAAAAAGCTGTGGTACATTTACACCATGGAATACTATGCAGCTGTAAAAAAGGGAAGGATCTCTTACCCGTTGAGACAGCATGGATGTACCTGGAGAGTACTATACTAAGCAAAATAAGCCAGTCAGAGAAAGACAAGTATCACATGATCTCACTCATATGTGGAATCTAAAGAATAAAATAAACAGATAAACAAACAGATCTAGAGACATAGAAGCATGGAACAGATTGGCCAATTTTTAAAGTCCTGACATCCAGACCTATTGCATTAGAATCCCCAAGAGTGAGACATCGGGCATCAGTTTGTTTTGTTTTGTCTTTTGTAAACTCCCCAGGTGATGTTAATGTGCAGCCAAGGCTGAGAACCATTGCCCTCAACTGTACAACATCAAAGGTGAGAGACTCCCTGGAGATATCGAGGCCAACAACCAAGTACTGCTTCCCAGGCTCTTGTATTCACAGATCAGTAACATTTCAAAAAGCACTTGTGGGAACAATATACAAGGTGTCCCAAAACGTACACACGCTTTGAATGATTATAAAGTCAGTGTTTATTAACATGCAGTTCATTTTCAAAATTTAAAAGAAATGAATACTTTTTTTTTCTCAATACCTGTTTTGAAACTGATGACCATTCTGGTCCAGGCACTGCTGATAACATGAAGCAATGGAATCCAGAATCATTTCATTCAGTATTTGTGTGCCCTCAATCCATCGGCTGTTGCCCGTTTTGTACTGTAAACTTTGTCTTTTATGTACCCCATAAAAAAGCCTAGTGGCACTTTAGGATAAATTCTCTTTGTTCAAAGCTTAGTCTAGCTTCACCCATTATTTCAAATCAGTTAAACCTGAAAAGGAGTGGAAATTAAGTGAGTTATCAGCTGTTAAAGTGTGGACACCCTATGTGTAAACCGATTAGACAAGTGCTTGGCATATAGTAAAGGTTCAATTAGTATAAGTTTCTTGGAAATATCATTGTACATAGGATTCAAAGAGAGGCAGTCCAAGAACTTTCTTAGAAAAAGGAAAAAGAAATATGATTAAATAGAGGGTGTTCCAAAAATACGTATACACACTTTAACAGCTGATAACTCACTTAATTTCCACTCCCTTTCAGATTTAACTGATTTGAAATAATGGGTGAAGCCTGACTAAACTTTGAATGAAGAAAATTTATCCTAAAGTGCCACTAGAATTTTTTTATGGGGATACATAAAAGAAAGTGTACAGTAGAAAACAGGCAACAGTAGACAAGTTGAGGGCGCACAAATACTGAACAAAATGATTCTTGATGTTTGGATTCCATTGCTTCACATTATCAGTAGTGCCTGGACCAGTTTGAAAACAAGGCATTGACCAAAAACATTACTCATTTCTGTAGATTCTTTTACATTTTGAAAATTAACTTTATGTTAATAAACCCTGACTTTATAATCATTCAAAGTGTGTATACAATTTTTTGGACACTCTGTATATTAAAGCATTTAATTTTTATTAACCTAAAAAATAGACACTGCTATTATATTCATTTTTCAGATAAAGAATCAAATCACAGGGAGGCTAAACAATTTGTTCCAGGGCACACAGTAAGTGATAGAGCCTGACTTTGAACCCAGGCTATCTGATTTCAGAACCTCACAATCTTACCACTTTACTGACCACATAGCCGAGTATTCATGCATTAGATTATTCAGCAAGCATTTATTAAACAACTGCTATGTGCTGGGCATTGTGATGAACCCAAGGAATACAGAGATTAAGGGAGGAGAAACCTAGGCCCTTGGTACACACTTGTTTTCCACTCTTCACATTTCCATAGAAGGTAGGACTTTCCACTCCATTTCCCAGGAGGGAAATACAGGAAGAGCCTGTCCAGCTTTTTTCTGCCTCCGCCCCCCTCACTATTGGGAGTGCCTTATAAAATTTATCAGATGATCAATGATTTGGAAGGAGAACCTTGGTGGGCCAAGCAGGGAGCTTCCCGGGACAGGTTTTTACCCTAGGGACAGGGTGTTTGGTAAGAGTCCAAGACTGCCAGTGACCATGAGAAAAGTCTGCCTAATTCTCTGCTATGCCTGAAACTCTATCTGCCACTCAGCTACCGTGGGGCCTGGTCAAAAGCCCAGTACTTTCCATAAGTGAGTTTGGCACTGGCAGCAACACCTGGGTATGAGAAAAGATTTGTCTCTTTGTGAAAAATAGTCATTAAGTAAAAGTTATTTTGGCCCTGGCTGGTGTGGCTCAGTTCCTTGAGTGTTGTCCTGTGCACCCGAAGGTCATGGGTTCAATTCCCGGTCAGGGCACATATCCAGATTTTGGGTTAGATTACCGGCTGGGGTGTGTGTGGGAGGCAACCTATCCATGGTTCTCTCACCACGATGTTTCTCTCTCTCTTTCTCTCTCTCTCTCTCTTTCTCTCTCTCTCCCCCTTTCCCCCTCTCTAAAAAAATAAAATAAATAAATAAATAAAGTTATTTTGTACTCTGGGGACCAGCACTAAAAACACAACTTGGGAAAAGCTGGGCATCTGTGCTAGCATTCTGACATCCATGAAGGCTGCCAAACGCCAAGTGTCTTGTGTATAATATGCAAGTCCCCACAAAGGTAAACCAGGAGGCTCAGGAGCCCAGAGCAGGTGTTCCTAACCCAAACTGAGGTTGGGAACAAAGTCCTGGAGTACTACAAGCATTTTAGACTTTGGAGAGTGGGGTGGGAGTGGTAAAACATGCAAAGCAGTGGTGAAAGCAAACACAGAGGCAGGAGAGGACATGGCTGGCCCTTCAGGATGAGCAGAGGACAGAGTCTGCAGCAGAGAGGTACACAGTGAGGCTGGAGGGACAGGCGGGATGGAGTCATGAAGAACCTTGAATGCCATGCCAAGGCTTTGTATTTCACCCCAAAGGCAATGAGAAGCTCCTGAAGGGTTTTAAGCAGGGAATGACATGATCACTCTCACATTTCAGCAAGATCTCTTCAGCAGCCTTGTGAAGAAAGGGGCTGGGTGGGTGGGGGTAGGACAGGAGGGCCTGTGGGGAGGAGGCTGGGGAAGTGGTCAGGCAAAATAGGATGAGGTCTTGAAATGAGGAAATGACTGTGGGGATAAAGAGGAAAGAGGTTACAGAGGCATCAATGTACTGATCAACTTTGGAAGCCAGGGAAAAAGAAGTGTGATTTCTGACTTAGGACTGAGTATACGTTGGTACTGTTCTCAAGATGGGGAATGTAAGGAGATGAAGGAGACGATGGTTCAGCTGTGGCCAGGTGCATTCTGAAGTGCCCATGATGGGCACTCTTGTCATGCTCCATTAAAGTAGACACCAACTGAGCCAGCATGCCATGAGACTCCCTTACAATTGCCAAGGACAGCCATGAGAATGTAGTGGCCATCCTGGGATCTGGGATCCTTTTGTTTCTCTCGCTCTGGGCACTGGCAGAGCATCCGCTGAGGCTGAGGCTGTAAGGTGTGGTCTGGTTCCCTTGCCTGGGAATCACCAGGCGCCTCCCGCACACTCATTTTCCCTCATAAGCTGCACTCCACAGTAACTGGTTCCACCAGTTTTCTGAGCTTTCTTCTCTCTCCTCCACTCCAGCTGAAAGCTTCCTTGATCAAATCACCTAGCCTCCAGGCAAAGCACCTCATTCTAGCCAAGAAGCCACCATCCTGCTGTCTTAAATCATGCTCCCAGCTGGTTGATCTGTCTCATATGAACCTATTTGGGGCCAGTTCTGCCTGGGGCTGGCAGATTTAAATTAAACATCTCAGTGGATCTGGCTTATTCTGAGGTCTGTACCGACAGAAGGCACACTCTGGCCTTTTTAAGGAATCTAAGGCTATTAAGGCTATCCTGAGGTGGGCAAAAAGGCTTGGGGCTACATGAGCACCAGCACGGAGCTAGAGCAACTGTAAGCCTCTCCCTACTACCCCTGGCTCAGACCCATGTTTGACCAAGACTCTTCTGTATTGTCAATCTCCCCTCTCTACCCTCCAAGACTGGACTGCGCTTGCGAGAAAATAGCTGGAATCTGAGCCAGTCTAAAGATCACAGAAGCAGCTAATTTTAGTAGACAGTTAGAGGAGCTAAGTATAGGACTAAATGAGATCTCAAGTTTTCTTCTGGACCTTGCATGTCGGAGGACTTACCTACTAAATGTGGTTGATTGGTGTTGTGTGGAGCCAGCATGGAGGAGGTTGGCAGCTCAGGACTGTTTCCTGAGAGTCTGGCCACTCAGTTAACTCAGCTTTAACTTCATACTTTCTGATCCAAGAGGCTTCATTTTGATGGGAATTGTAGTTCAAACATGGCTCAGTTATAGACCATGCTCTGTTCATGAAATGGCCTTGCTACAGGAAGGCTGTCACAAATAACCCAGACAAAGGCAAGTGGCTACTGACAAAATACAAAAGTATCACCCTATTAAGACTGCTTCTCTGATGCAGCAGGCCAGCCTAGCCATGTCATAGCCCCAGTATAACAACTTTTGACTCTGGCCCATCTTTTCTTCTGCCTCTCTCTTGTTTTGTGATGTCATGGAGCGTTCTGGATTGGGAGCCAGGAAATTTGGGGCCCTGTTATTATTCTGCCCCTTTAGCAGGACCACTTCTCCTGGGCTTCAGTTTCCCCCTCTAAAAACATCAGATTAAAAAAGAGATTAAAGGAGATTAAATGAGAAAACATATATGGAAACTTACATTCGGTATAAAGCAGTAAAATTAGCATTTTCTGTAGTTTGCTTCAAAGCACTGCTGATCTTTCACATACTAATTTAAGTGTGTTTTTTGGTTGTTGTTGTTTGTTTATTGTTTCTTTTGTTTTTGGTTAGCATTTACTGTGTATTTACTCAGCGAGCAATTATCAACACCATCAACAGCAATGTGAAGGTGTCATCTTCTTAAATGGGTTTGTCTGTGTTTTTCTCTCTCTGGTATTTTCTGTGGCCTCCAATCCAATCAGACAACAGTAAGAAACTCTTTTCACTGCCTTCAGGGTCAAGAGGTTAGAGCAGAAATATAGAGAGAACACATAAAGGCATACTCAGCTTTTGGATTTCAAAATGGACCTTGAGTCTTATACCAGGGAGAAGATACAAAAAGTATTTGTCTCAAAAAACAAGGTCTTGAAAGACTTAGGGCATAGATTTTGTGCCATAAATGACATAATTAGGAGAATAAATGATCACATGAGAATGGGTTTTGCACCCCAAAGGAGTCATCCAGACCAAATGGGGGGGCAGGTAGGAGGAAGACATCAGGGGAGGCAGGAAATGAAAGAGCCCCCTAGGTAAGTCGAGGGACTGTAGAGGCAAGCTGCGATTCTACCTCAGGGGAGCCAGATTTGGTAGCAAGGTTTTCTCATGCTGGTGGGATAGAGTTGCAGTAAGGTAAAAATGACAACAGGGCCAATCTATGTTGGGAAGGTCTAAGATAGCCCTACCAAGTTTCCTCTGTCCCTAGTGTAAAGCATCCAAAATTAGCATTCTGTTCTTCCTGGAGAGAGGAAAGGAGATAACTGAGGGAGAGTCAGTATTGTGGCAGAAGAGGACTAGCTTGACTGGTACAGACACACTAACAGAGGCCAGAAAAAATGCGATCATCTCAGTCAATGCCAACGTTGGGAGAAGACAACTAACCTGGTAGTAAAGGAAGCATCTTGGCAGATGCCATCATGGGTAGATGATGACAACCAGTGATCTGATCCCTTGAAGGTATGGCACTATGTTAGCCCCTAGAACTTAGACCTATCCCAAGGTACATGGGCAGGGCAGGAAAGCTGCGAATTAACCTGGAAAGTCTTAGCTGGGTTTGTGTTGAAAGGATTAAATTTTTACTACCAACAGAATAGCTCAAGAAATAAAATTACTTCAGCTTAAAAAAAAATAAAGTTGTACAGTTTTTGCTTCTCTGGGTTTTGTGGACTGAGATTTTGCAACCACTGAGACACATTGTTTTATCATGGATTGACGGTCGAAAGCACTTTCACACATCAGTCAGTCAGGGCTGATGCTCCCTTGGCGCACACAGGGACGTCACACCAGGATCAGTTCTGGTTGGCTGATGATTTTACCATACCTTTAATTAAATATTTTGAAATCACCCTGAAATTGAAAGCCTCTTAATGTGCATAGCCATTGTGTGCCTCAGTTAGACCATAAATATCTTCATTTATTTATTCATTCAATAAATATTTAAATTCCTTCCATATACCAGGAGCTATGTTAGCAAATTATGGTGAAAAGAAAATAAAAAACAGTTTCTGCTATCATGGGTCTTACAACTTAGTGGGAGAAACAGAATTTAAGAATCACAGAGATGAATGGTAAATTACAACTGTGATGCCTGGTATCTGGGGGAGGTACCTGGTGCCATGAGAGCTCATAACCGTAGCCAGGGAGGTCACTTAAGGAGGTTAAGACTGGGCTAAGTCTGAAGAAAGGCAAGGTGTTATCCAGGTGAAGATGGAGGGAGCAGGACATTTCAGTCAAAAAAACAAACAAAACCCATTTAAAGTTCCTGCGGTCTGAAGCAGCATGGTGCATTTGAAGGACTGAAGGGGGCCTGAGTGACTGACATGCTGACAACAATGGGGAGTGTGGCACCGGATGAGGCTGGAGCTGGGAAACCACAATAAGGGTTAGAATCATATCCTCAGAGAAGAAAAGACTTTCAGCAGGACAATAGGTTACAAGGGGACTATGCCACTCCTGGAGTTGTTGTTAGCATAGGCACTCAAATCATTCTGGGAGGGTTTGTGGCTTTGAAATAGAATAGACTGAAAAGAAGTGTCCTCTTAACTCTGTCCCTGACCCCTTTCACCCCCCCCCCCATGTTGGGGTGCCCACCTTTTTCCTTTGCTTCACATGGAAAGTTGTGGGTTCATGATGGGTCAACAATACAATGTGGATTTAGTCAGTTCGTGCCTTTGGTAGAAATTTCTAGGTGTCTGCTACATCCAAGTAAGGCTAATTATGGGCACACATTGGGTCAGCCGCCATCCCGTGCTTCTGCTTGCCCATTACCTAATTCCTTCCTCTGATAACAGCTTCTTGGTTGTTTAGGAAGCCACACTTTAGCACCCTCATTCCATCTGAGAACGGGTGGGGTCCGTTCTATCTCCCCGCTGCTGCCTCCTGCCCACAACTCCTGGGCTGAGTATGATCACTCAGCCTTATGAACATATTCCATCCCATCATGAGGGGCTCAAGGGTCAACCAGAGTCAACCTGGTCCACTGAGCCTCATGCGTAGAACATCTCCTGAGACAACAGGGAGGAGAAACCCCTTTCTCTGGGATGGACCTACATAGGAATGTGGTTCTTAGGCTACCACAGGCCACCATGCAGAGAGGGTCTGGCTGAGAGTGAAGCCAATGCACGAGAAACTTGTGCTGAGACTGAGCTTTGTAGTTCTCAGGAGCCAGTTGCTTCGCTCCGCTCCAGCGAATTTGAGCTGGCCCAGAGTCCATGTGATGTGCCTGGCTCAGGCCTTGCTAACACATGATGATTCTCTTATCATCACTACCACACCTCCTCCTTCCAGCAGTTGAGTCTTCGCTGACACTCTCCAGGCTGTACTTCGCTTTTATGCCAAGTCCAAACTAGGACCCTATCTCAGATCCTCCAACACTTAAGGAAGCAAAGTCCCCTTTGCTTTGTTCCCTGGCTAAGTTTGGCTTTTGCTCTTTTGTGCCCTCAACTCGTGTTCTTTCTTTTTCCAGCATGAAGTGCACATCACTAGGTTAAGCCCAAGAGTTGTTTCTCAGCTCTTTTCAACTGGAGTCGTTCTATAGACACCAAGTTATAGGACACTTCAGGACCCATCAACCCAGGTCTCCTTTTCAAGTTCTCAAGCCACAGTGTTTATTGCATGTGGTTCTTTGTCCTTCTCGTGTATGGCTCCTGGACAACACTCACAAGCTGACATTTTCCCCTCCTTGCTCTTCATTGGCTCTTTTCTCTATCTGCTTTTCCTTTCACTGATGATTATCTTAAATTCCTCCACATTCTGAGTTCCATCTTCATCCATATTTTAGACCCTGAGTCTCTCTTGCTGTCTTTAATATATCTCTCAGGCATTGCCATTGTCTTCAAAATTATGGCTCCAAGAAGGTACATGCCTCGCCTTCTGGCTAACAGCAGAACACACCATGTGTGCTGCTGCAAAGGAGGGTAAGCATTTTGAGAGCTGGGAGGGAGGTGAGACAGAATGTGGTCCACCCTCTCACACGGTAGGCAACAAAGTGGGAGGCCAGAAATGTTGGTATTTGTCCAAATTATACAGATAGTTACTTGACAATTGATTGTCCAGAAAGTGAGATGAGAAAGCATGAGATAGCTACTCATGCTGTTTGGTATTAACACCCAGGATCCTGTTTGCTTAAGAGAAATGCAGTGACTCATTTAGATTTGGGAGAGAGGAGCCTTAAAGTGGTGGAAACGCTTAGTACTTGAGATTAATTAAGTTGAGAGAGTAATATGATCACCAAGAGGAACAGAAGCCCTTCTTTCATGCCGCATACATCTTAGAGATGCATGTCTGCTACGTGTGCACAGCTAACTTCCTTGATCTAATTGAAACCCCATTTGATATTCCCAGGACCACCGATGACCTTAAGAGAACAAAAGTTTAAATGAGCCCTATGGCTAACGGTGACGCAACCACTGGGACGACTGAGCCAGCAGGTCCCACCGCCAAGTCACAAAGCCAGAATTTGGGTCCAGCTTTCCAAAGCGTCCCTGTTCCCTCAGATCCCACCCCCCCCCACACACACATATAGTCTCAACTTCTTTGCTCTGAATCCAGATAAAAAAGATATAAATGGAAATAGATTCAGATGAGACAGGGGAAAAGTATAGAATATGAGAAGAGAGAGGATGGAGGGATGCAAATAGAAACAAGAAGAGAAAGGAGACAGCGGTGCCATTGAAAATCTGTGTAGATACTGCTGCCAATGATTTTAATGCAGCTTTTGCCTTTACTGAGGGGAGGTCGTTTGCCCCTTGGTGAAAAAAGAGGAAAACATAAGGAAATAATAAGAGAGAAAGTTGCTGTGATGAGTAACTGTCTGCACTGTGCATTTACTCACACACAGGGAATGAAGAGAATGCAGACAATGTATGGGCCATAAATGTCAACAATTATGAAGTCTTAAGAGACAGTGGCAGCAAAACAAAATTCTTTTTGGGGTAAAGAGGTATTTGCTCAAGGCGTGAGTGCACACGGGCACACACAATGCATTATGTTATATTGTGTATTAAAGTGATTTACTCATTTGGATTATTTGAAAGGAAGTTATGGTAACAAGCAAAACTGAGCTGAGGATGAGTGGAATCTGGGACCATTTTCTTCAGTTATTTAGCACAGCCTCTGGTACAATGCAATTCTCTTGCTTTTGAAGGATAGTAGTAGTGATGAGATCTTTTCTTCAAAGGGGGCTAGGGTCCTCGATCTGTTCCTTTGTTAGCCACCTGACCATGCCTGTGTCTACAGCCCCCAGCCAGATTGTGCACTCTTTTTCCTTACCTTTGTACGGCTTGCAGGCCCTGCTTGAGGATCTTGGGTAGGAAAGGCTCAATAAAACACTGCTTGGTTGGCTGATTCCTTCTCAGCCAAGCAATTTCCTTCAGAGCCAAGACGGTAACTTGACTCGGAAGCTTCTACCTTGAGAATAAAAGACAAACCCAAGACTGACTTGAAGCGTAGGTCTGGCCATCTTAGCAGCCCAAGGTGGGGTAAATGTGCTGAGCCCAGCGTGAAACAGTCCAAACGTGCGACTGCCAGACAGCCACGGGGGCCTGTCCTGCCTCGATCACACAGGCCTGGTTGCCTCCTCCTTTGAGAAGAGAGCAGAGCCCACCCCCTGCAAGGGTTTGAGATTCTGATATGATTTTTCAATTGCATTAGTCACTTCAGGTTCCTGTATTGCTTGCTTCTCTCTCTCTGCCTCACTTTTTTTGTGTCTCTTTCTGTCTCCATCTCTCTCTTTCAAAGACATTGAGCTTATTTAGGGCACGTAAAAAGGAGGAAAGGATATGGGTGTTCCTATACTATATCCCCCACAAGAGCAGTTATTCTGTCCTAAAGAGGAAGGATCCTTGTTTCTTAAGCAGAGTCATTTCTAGCTGAAATTTTCTCTTCTCCCCACCCTCGCAGATATCTCTATAGCATTACTTAACTTGGGGATTGCACAGATTGCAACCCACCCCTTTACCCTTTATTAAAATATGACTACACTTCATTCAGAGCACTCATTCAAGAAATGGGAGCATCCATTCAGACTTTCCTATGAGTTTATCAGTTACTCTGCTATTCTTAGATTTCACTGGAAAAGAAACAGATGAAAAGCATGGGCCCCTGGGAAATGGGAAGATAGAAAGAGATGTGTCGTTAGGAGAGGGAATTTGGGGAGAAAATGAAGCAAAACTGAAGATGCAGATACCAAAAAGAAAATTGTCTTCTTATGATTTTCTCCCAGTGTCCTCCCTGCCCGTGTCTCTCTGACGTTACGTTTCTTCTTCATGTGTACATGTAGGGTTTTCCTCTGTATACCCTCAGGCACTTTGAACTCACTTCAACATTTGGCACTGAAACCTTGGAACACCTACTACACATTCAGCCAAATATCTTTCATTCATAAATTCAACAAATACGATTTAACACTGTGTTGGGCATTGGGGATATAAAAATGAACAAGACAGATAAATTGTTTTTACTTGTGTAGTGAGACTATTTATGCCCATTATCTAATTAGACTGTGCTTTGGAAGAAAAAAGAAATATACCTATTTGGCTTAGGTTAGTGGGAAGGGGTGTGTGTGTGTGTGTGTGTGTATTTGCATGTGTGAGACATTGAAGATTACAAGGAAATCAGTGAGTCTTTGGGAATTTTGCTATACTTATTTCTGATTATTTTGAAAATTTAACTTACCTTGAATGAATGCCTTAATTGCTCAAGCTGCAATTCAAGCCATTATGTCTTTATTTCCTTTGGTCATAAAATTATAGAGAATAAATTCCTGGAAAGCCATTTCATACTATAGAAACACTCAAATTTAATATCAAAAAGCAAGGGAAAATAGAACACAAATATGTGATTTTATATTTATTATTAAGTATGTAAAACCAAACACTTAAAAGTAACCTTGTTAATATTTCTTTGGAAGGTTTTTCTGCAAAGGACGTACTTATTTACTAAGAATTCTTAAAAAGGAGCCCATTCACATCTAGGCTAAAGATGACTTCTGTCATCGGCATAATCATTCTCAACTGCCAGAAGGCCCTTGATATTATAGAAAGATTCACAGGCATCCTTCTCAAGCATCTTTTTCCTGATTGGAGGTGTAAGGGTGCCTTTGAAGTTGCTTGAACAGTAACAGCTGAGGAACTCCCCTTTCCATGCTCAGTAGAAAGCTGGGAAATACTCTGTCATGAGTCCAGGGCTGTTCCAGCATGTGCAGACAGAATCCTCAATGCCCCCACCCAGGACTGGTATGTTATTTGTGGGACCTGGTCCGAAACAAAATTGACAAGCCCTTTGCTAAAAATTATTAAGAATTTCAAGAAGGTCACAGCAGAGCATTAAAGCAAGTACAAGCCCTTCTGAGTGCAGGGCTCTGGGTAGGTGTCATCTGCTAGCCCATGAAGCCAGCCTTGTGTTCATCGGGGTAGACAAACAGCTTTGAGAGATGCTGGTGGCATTCTCTTCTTCATCTTCCCTAAACTCTCCAGAGCTTCTGCTCTTCTCTAGGGCTCTGTTCAATTATCCTTGGCTCCCTCCTTCCTTCCTCCCTCCCTCTCTTCCTTCCTTCCTTCCTTCCTTCCTTCCTTCCTTCCTTCCTTCCTTCCTTCCTTCCTTCCTTCCTTCCTTCCTTCCTTCCAGCATTTTGACACTTCTAGATATGGCCAACATTAATTCTAGTCCCGGATATATATGGGTCTTTCCAAAATTTCCTGTTATCTCCAGGTCCTACTCTTCTTGGTGCCAAACTTGATTTTAATTACAAGTCCTAATTATCCTGCAAGTGTGAAGAAGGGGCAGCAGGGAAGTGGGATGTTAGGGGGTAATCTGGGTTTATTAGAGGCCAGGAAGAGCCAGCGAATGAAGTGATGCTCCAACCATTGCTTCCACTTCACTTCTTTGCTACTGTCCCTTTGATTTTTGACTTTGTTGTATTGCTCAGTTCTCTACATTTCTAACCTCAGGTCATTTCTCCTGTCTTATTATTCCAATTTGCTTGGAGCAGGGTCCATTTTGTGAATTCCTTGCTGAGGTGACCCTGGACCCACAACGAGATAGGAAACCCCCAAATGTAGATGCAAAAATGGGCCCAAGAGCAAATGTTCAACCACAGCCTCGTGTATGTCCAGGCCGTGAACTTCCTCTAACGCAAGTTCCAAGGGAAGAGGAAATGTCTGACAAATCTTAGGTCACCTTCGTGGAAACTGCTTTTAGAGTTCTGGTCTAGCAGCATAATGAGATGACTCATAAATGAGTTTTATTCATTAACCCTTTCTTCAGAGGCCTCAATGAAATGACTCACACATCTAGTTACTAGATTTTATTGGGAACATTTGGTAAAATCCTTTCCCCTGGGAACAGGAAGTGTTTGGTCCTCCTAACACAGATGAAACACCATTGGAAGCGTGATAGCACACATGTGGGATGGGCTCACTTTTTTTTTTTTAATCCTCACCCGAGAATATCTTTCCATTATTTTTTCAGAGAGGGAAGGAGGCGAGAGAGAGAGATTGATGTGAGAGAGACACATCGACTGGTTGCCTCTTGTACCCCAACCAGGGCCAAGGATGGAATCTACAACTCAGGTACGTGCCTTTGGCTGGAATTGAACCTGGGACCCTTCAGCCCACTGGCTGATGCTCTAACCACTGAGCAAAACCCGCTAAGGCTGTTGATGGGCTCACTTTATCAGGATGCTCAATGGGGGCAGACACAACAACATTTGTGGGGAGGGAATACCAGATTTTAAAAACGTACCGGTTATCAGTACTGTTTTAGTAATCCAAATTCACAGAATATAAGGCTGAACAAACTGTTTCTTGTGGTGAACATGCAGAAGAGAGACTGACTGTGAGTAAGAAGATATTATGGGGAGCCCAATAACTGAATCTTGGGAACTGCAATCATTGAGTTTCCCTATGGAGGTTACTAAGATGTAATGGGACATAAGAGAGGCAGAGTTAACTAGGAGCACCTCCAGGATCACTGTCCACAGCAAAAGGGCAGACTGTGAACCCGCCGCCAATGGTGTCACTTCTGACTCAGGGGCAAACAGGGCAGGCAACGACCAGACCAATAAGGGACTTCATACCAAAGGCCAGTGATGTCATAGAGTGTATACCCTAGTACCTGAGGAAGTTCAGGGGACCACTCTTTCCCTGCTACCATAGGACAAATAAGCCACATGTTCCTCTCCCAAACATCAGGTACTATCTTGGAGAAAGAAGCAGGGGGAAGGGAAGAGGCTGAGCAATTATACGAGAGAAACAAAACACAACCTGAAGAAAGAATTTAAGTTATCAGATGGACTGAGCTTTAACTCAGATCAGACATTCAATTAAAATTTTCCCATTAGACATTCAATTAAAATTTTCCAGGAGTGTGATAAATAATAAGGTCATTTATAAACCAAAGTCAATAATTTTTGTTTACACATTAAATTGTGTCATGCATGACATGAATTAGCAACTCTGCTACACAGTTGATTATTTAACACCTATTATATGCCAGACACTATACTAGGCATGGAAGGAAAAAATACAGCTCAAGAGAGAGGCAGATAGGTAAATAATTATTATGTAGCACTGTTGGTAAGCCCCATGGCAGGAGAATACCTCAGTGACATACGGGCCCAGAAGAGAGGCATTTCATTCAGAATAAGGACCCAGAGAAGACTGCTGGGGGATTGAGACTTGAGTTGAATTTAAGAAAACAAGCAGGTGTTAACTAGAATTTAGGTCTAAAGAGGAAAACTTCTTACCAGTTACTAAGAGCCCTCACTCCATTATCCTGCAGGTCCTGGAGGCTCACAGTTCTGTGAGGTTACAGGTTGGCCCAGTGTCCTGAGCCAGTGGGGAGGAAAGCAGGGGGGGCCACAGCTCTTTCCCCCTATGGTGCTGTCAGCAGGACAGGGCAGCTGGCCTCCTTGTCCCTCTCCATGGGGCAGTGTGGTTTGGATGTGTGTGTATGTTGTCATCTGTGAACCCTAGGCCAGCATGTCAGCTCTTATCATGCCATAAAAGCAACCCCTTTTTTATGTATGATTACTCAGCAAAGGCATTTGGTTTTTCTAATAGGTTTTTATGTAGCCTCAAACCAGTGTTTACTTTTTATTTTTATTTTTTGATAGTTTCAGTCTCAAGAAGCAAGAGAATTGGAGAAAGGTGAAGAGGCCACTTGTTAAAGAGCACAGATAAGCAGCATAATATGTGGAATGAGAGGCCCCTGGAGCCTGGGAAGTAGAGGGAAGACAATGAAGGTGCTGCCTCTGTGGGGAGAGACCAGCTGGGGCTGGACAAACAGCCTCCGAGTAGAGAGACTGCTTTGACAATGAAAAGACGGCATTAGACCTAAGAGCAGAGGAGGTAACATCCCCAAGGAAGTTTGAAGTCTTGTCTCTCTTGAGCTGAAATGAGCTAGGGTTTCCCGGGGCAGCTTGCAGAGATGGGCAGACAAGGAGCATGGGACACCACGGGCAGGGCTGCAGGTGAAGCTTAAAATGAAGAGGCTCCACCCAGCCTTTTGAAGTCCCACATCGCAGACTTCATGTTCGAGCGACCCTGGGTGATGGTTTTAGTTCCCTGAGAATAAATCTCCTTGTGTTTAAGATGAGAAAAGCAAACACCTTAGCTCATTGTTAGGACAGGGCATGAGTGGTTCAGAAGAGCCTGCACTGGAATAGGAACCAGTGAGTTTCAGCTCCCCTGGTCACTCCTCTTTGCAGTGTTAAGAAATGTGGATTCAAATCCATTCTGTATTTCCAGATCTCCAGCACGTGTACTTAGTGCAGCACTGACAGCTAGTGTCTAGAAAACATACCTCTCCCTGCATTGCAGCTGTCGCAACAGCTACCTGATCGCCTCTAAACCTAAAAATCCAGAGCTGTTTACATGTGCACTTCTCCCCAGGACGTCCCAAGATGTCCTGACTTGCTTAATCACCACTTTCCTTCAGTGGTTCAGATATTCTCTCAATAGTTGTTTGCAGATTTCTATCCCTAGGCCTGAATTTTCTTCCAGGGCTAGTGGCTCAGATCCACACAGCCTTCAAACTGTCCACTTGGAGGGCTTGTCCTTACCTCACCAAACACGTTTGTTTATTCACTCAGCAAACATGTATGGAACTCCCAAAGTGCCAAATCCTGTGCCTAGGCCCTGATTTCAGCTAAATTAGAAACAGTTCAACCCTCAAGGAACGCCCCCCGTCTAAGGGGAGAGGCGGATTATACAGTGGTGTTGAAGGGAATGTGCTAGGTCCCAGGTGCTGGTAGATGAGGAGGCCAGGCTCCACCTGAGAACGAGGGGAAAAACCATCCAAGAAAGAGGGAAAATGCTGAGGGCCTGGCTTGATCAGAGGGCCTGCCTACCTGGACTGTGAGTCCACCAGGGGCAGGCAGAACTGAAGCCATCATAGTCGGATGCAGCCTGAGAGGTCCACCTGGAGGAGAGGATGTTCCGCAGGGGTAGAGCTGGCAAGAGCCGTGGACTCCTCCAAAATTCAGCCCTCATGAAACTGTAAAACACACTGAGAAATCTAGGTCACCTCAAGGCCTCACACACTCACCAGGGAACAGAGGTAAATTTGGGGAATGTTTTGTGAGCTGACATGGCCCAAGAGTTGTGAGTGTGCACAAGGACACAGAGGGATGCAGTGCTTTCGGTTAAGCAAACACGGTCTCGGGATTCAGCGGTGTCCTGTCCTGTGTTCAGATACATCGGCCAGGCCAGTAGAGAGACTCTTGCCCAGACACATTGCAGAAACCAAATGACTGAAGAGAATTAGTAAAAGAATGAATGGTCTAGACATGTAAATAAACAGATATAATACCATGGCAGTGCTCTAAAAAAATTCCTTTTACTGAGTCTCCTCAGAAATAATCACTCTCATAGTCACTCAGTAACACAATGCAGTGAAGGAAACACAGTCTTGGGGTCAGACCTGCCAAGGGTTAAGTCCCAGCTCTAGCTTGTAGCAGTGGGTGACTTAGGCCTCATCTATAAAAGGGGGTGGGGGGGGGTTACTTAGAATTCATGTGTGAGAAGTGAAGCACCTGGTACCTATTAAATGTCTGATAAACGGTCATTGTTATGATTATCATTACAGAGAGCGAGCCTCCTCTTCTCGCTCTGCGTCACATCACCAGACAGGTCCTTCCTCTCCTGTTCTTCCCTGTCAGGCCCTTCTCACTGGCCTCACAGCTGGAGTCCAGCCATGGAGGCTGTGGGCCCTGCATCTCTCCCTTCCCTCTCCCTACCTATAACATGCCCTCTCCTCTGCAGAGCTGGCCCTCCTCACACCAGCTGACCGGGCCTGTCCCACCCTGAACTCCTACTCCATGTCCTTTACACATTTCTTGTGACACTTGCCACATTCTGTCTGGCGTTGTGGTGTCCGGGCACCTGTCATTGATTCCACACTGAGCCAGGCACCCTGAGTGCAGAATCCAGGCCATTTCCACTGGCTCACGTTCAGCACCTGGCAGACTGCCCTGTGTGTGTAAGTGCTCAAAGGGTTGAATATAACTACAAAAAACAGTCAAACACATATCGAATATGTTAACAATGAATAAAAGAGCCTTTACCTTACACAGTTCCTTCTGTTAACTTACCAAGAAGCGTGTGGAAAGACTATCTAAGCCAGTGTCCCATGGACCGTACCCTGGAATAACACGTATTTAGCACTAAAGTGCCGTGTCACTTAAAGCAGGCAACCAAAACCACATACTGTGGTCTCTAGTGTTCTGGAACTTACAATACAAAACTGAACCGGATGCCACATTCCAGGGCTATTACAAGTCAAATCCCAATACTACAAACTCTAAAAGATCATAAAATAGACCACAACAAAGATCAAGTACACTCTCTGTTATGATCTAAGTTCGCTTGTGGCTTTACTAGCAAACTTGATAAATATTAAGGATGTTGTTGGCAGAGGAGATGGATGGAATCTTTGGAAATGTCATAAAAAACATACTAGAGATTAAGGAGAAAAGATGGGCAAAAACGGGGATTTGGATGAGGTTTTGGTGGCATGGTTCTCTGTTCTGTGCTTGAGGTCCTTCCTCCTCTTGTCTCTCTTTATCCAGGCCGTGACAGATCCCAAAGATGACAGGGTGATCTGAGAAATCTGGGAAGCGAGCAGGCTGCTCCGGGAAACATTGGTGGCTGCCCCTTTATGAGGTTATTCCTGTTCTGAAGAACTTGAAAAATATAGGGCCTGCTTATCCAAAGAAGTAACATCAGAAAAGGGTTTTCCTTTCCCGTCAGTTTCTGTGGATCTCAATTTCTACAAAATGAGATTCCTCCAAATCTCAACTAATGATTGGAACATAGGAGTTTCCCAATAAAATGTTTTGAACTGATGAAAGTCATGTATGACTGTTGGTGGCTTCAGTTCCTATTGCCACATTAAGTTGTGTTTTGTACAATTAAGAGTAACATTTATTTTGCTTTCAAGATTGTTACATGCTGTGACATGAGTGTTGGCTCTGTGGGGCCTGAATAGCTTTATGATGGAGGAGTTCCAACAGGAGTTCAGACGTCCTGCTACATGTCTGCTAAAAGAGAAATATGAGTGGACAAAACATTGCTCATTGTACCTTAAGAAAAAAAAAAGGCCACCATGATGCAGGGCACAAGTGACAGACAATAATATAGCAAATGCAAGTGAGCTGTTGGGGTTGGGTTTTGCTGGGGTACAGATGGAAACACATTTACACCTAGTAAACAGGGCTGATGGGCTGGCTTCTACAGGAAATGCAAGGAAGAGGAGGGAATGGAACATGAACAATGAGTAATATCTGTTTTTAAATAACTAATGAGTAAGGCAAAGTAGATTAATTACAAGGTCTCCCTCCCTCCCTCCCTCCCTCCCTCCCTCCCTCCCTCCCTCCCTCCCTCCCTCCCTCCCTCCTTCCCTCCCTCCTTCCCTCCCTCCCTCCCTCCCTCCCTTTCTGTTAATCTTCACCCAAGGATATTTTTTCCATTAATTTTGAAAGTGTAAGGGAGGAAGAGGGAGGGAGAGAGAGAGAAACATTGATGTGAGAGAGACAAATGGATCGGTTGCCTCCCAGACACACCCTGAGCAGGGGCCAGGGAATGAACCCGCAACCCAAGTATATGCTCTTGACTGGAAATCAAACCGGTGCCCCTTCAGTGTGCATGCCGACCCTCTACCATTGAGCTACACCGGACAGGGCAAAGAGGTCTAGCTTTCTGAAGCTCTGCTAGAACTTTGTAGCACACATATATACACACATGCAAATCCTACAACAGGTCTCAAATAGTCAGATGCACTAGGTATAGTAACAGAATAGTGAGGGAGGGAGATGTATTAAGAATATTGGGCTCATATTAAACTTTAGCCTCTGTCTAAATACACGGTCTTGTTAAAAGGCTCGTATCGAGTATTTATGTTCCTCCATGTTGATGAAGCTCCTTGACCATTCTTACTTCCTGCTTCGTGAAGGGAACCAAACTTAGCACAAGACGCTGCCATCGAGGCATTTTCATTTGGGGACGCCACGGGGAGCAAGAGCAAATTGGAACCTGACCCAGGGGAACAGTCACTGCTGGACCCTTAGCTGTTTGTTTTTGCACATTCCCCCTGCCCACCACCCCATAACTCATCTGTGTCCCCCTTTGCCGACACTTTTGACACAAAGCAGAACAAGCAGAAAAGACGGCTGCAAATGAAAAGGGCTGGTGAGAGGCTGGAAGCACAGGCCAGGCGGGAAGGTCCGAGCAGCAGCGGGCTTTAGTTCATCCAGAGGTGGGGCGCTGAGAGGGAAGAATGACAGTCCCCAAAACGGGCAAAGGGAGTGTCCACATGCAAGGGAACAAGAGAAGCAGGTCTACCTTCCAGGAGGAGTGAGATTATTCCAGGGAAAGGCTCACCAAGTTTCCAGAAGTCTCTGACGAAAGACAGGCAATGGGTTCTGGCCATCATGTGGCACTGAGGGGCAGCTCACCTGTGAGGGGACACCCGCTCATGTACTTATTTGAAAAGCACTTTGTCAAAAATGATCATTTGAGAATGAAAGGTAATAGGATGTACTCCCCTCCCTCCTTACACACACACACACACACACACACTCTCTCTCTCTCTCTCTTTTGTACATACAAGCACAAGCACACACTGAATATTCCTCACTGGGAACCTCTCCACAGGTCTGGCCACTGTGCCACAATGGCCTTCTGAGAGGACAGAGAAAGGGTGCTTTATGGAGAAAAGTTAAAATAGTTTTAATAGAATTTTTATATAGTTTTATATAGTTTAAAATTGTTTTAAAATAATTAAAATAGTTTAACATTAAAAAATGTTTCTAATACCTGTCACCATTGTAGCTCATTCCTTTGGATCTTTAAAGTTCCTATTTGAGCCCTGGCTGGTTTTGCTCAGTGGTTAGAGTATTGGCCTGCGGATTGAAGAGTCTCGGATTCAATTCTGGTCAAGGGCACGTACCTGGGCTGCAGGGAGGCAACCAATCAATGCATCTCTCTCACATCGATGTTTCTCTCTCTCTCTTCCTTCCACTCTGAAAAGCAATAGGAAAAATAGCGGGTATTCCATAAGCCCATCAGTAAGTAAATAGTAGTTGGTCGTTCTAGTTCTGAATTATTTTGACATCTCAGAAACTCTGGCCAGGACTTGTATTATCCAGGACCCCAGGTCTGCTATGCTGGGATTTAGATTTCACTGAGGTGAAGTTTCTCTTCTGGGTTGCTTAAGTGCCAGGACATGAGGTCTAAAGACAAAATTAAAAGACAACATATTGGGAAAATATGTGCCATTAACCCTTGTCACAAAGGCTAATTGTTTTGTAACAGGAGTTAATTACCTTAATATAAAAAAGTTATTGCAAATCAAGAAGAGCTGAATACAATAGAAAATCAGCTACAACAAACAAAAATATACATAAGAAAATAAGAGATAATTCATAAGGGAAGAAATACAACATGAATCAAAAGCAAAGAAAAACAATTTAAACTCACAAGTAATTAAATGAAAAATAAAGCAAAGATGAGATACTATTTTACTTACTAAATTAGCAAATATTTTGTTTTGTTTTATTAATAACAAAATTCAGTATTGGCAGAAGTTATGGAAAACATATCTTTTATACTACTGGTAGGTGTGTAAATTGGCAAAGCCTTTCCGGAGAGAAATTTGGGATATTGATCACTGGCCCTTTAACCCAGCATCCCTCAGTATGTACCTCACAGGGAACTTGTTAAATAAACTATGGTACATCCACATGTCACTATTAAAAATGATGGCGTAGAAAAAAATTCCGTGTCACTCATTACAAAGTAGATTACAAAAGAACCTGTTCAATATAACTTTTTTTTAATCCTCACCTGAGGATATTTTTTCCATTCCTTTTCAGAGAGAGTGGAAGGGAGAGAGAGATAGAGAGGGAAACATCGATATGAGAGAGACACATCAATTGGTTGCCTCTCGCATGGGTCCCCAACTGGGGCCAGGGATCGAGCCTGAAACTGAGGTATGTGTCCTTGGCCAGAATCGAACCCATTACCCTCCAGTCCAAGGGCTGACTCTCTAACACTGAGCTGAACCGGCTAGGGCCAAATATAAGTTTTGATTTAAAACTACATAAAAGCCTGAAAAAACAGATTCTTTGTGATGTCAAATTACTAAGTTTGAAATTTATTTAGTGTCCATGAATGTGGCTACTTTAAAAATGTAACATAAAGAATTTTCCTAGCAGTAATTTAGTTTGTTCTATGAATATTTATTAAACTCCTCCTGTGAGCCAGGCACTATTCCTGGTGAGAGATACAGGCGTGATTAAGACAAATTGTATTCTTTATGTCCCTTTTGGTAAGGAACCTAGATAGTAAATAAAACATAAATAAGAGAGTGATAATTTCATAAAGAAAGAAAATAGTTTACTGTGATAGGGACTGTCAACAGGTCAAGGGACAACACTAGATGTGGTGACTGATCTGATGAAATTTTATTTGATTTGAGACCAGAGGGGGGGGAGAAGAATTGAGCCACGTGAGAAGCATTCCAGGTAGGAGGGAAAACAAGTGCGAAAGCCCTGAGGTGGGAACAAGATGGAATGAGTAAGGAACAGAAATAAGTGCAGTGTGGTGAGAATCTGTGTGTGAGAGCAAGTGAGAGGGGGATAAGAAGCGAGGTCAGAGAATTAAGCAGAGGCCAAATTACATAGGCTCCTAAACCAGGTAAGAAGGCTGAATTTTATCCTAGCGTAATGTGCAGCCATTGGAGGACTTCATCGATAATTTGACAAAATGGATTTTTTAAGGATGAAAAATAAAATCTAAACTTTTGGCAATACAGCGACATCTCGGTTTCCGAATGTCTCCGTTGACAAACATTTGGGTTTACGAACACTGGAAACCTGGCAGTAAATGCTTCGGTTTTCAAACACGCCTGGGAAGTGGAACATGTCATGGTGCTTCGCTGAAGACAAGATCCCGAAGCCTCGATGTCGGCTGCTGATCCCTCTGTTTTCCAACGTTTCAGAACCTAAACAGTCTTCCGGAAGGGATTACATTAGAAAACCGAGGGACCATTATATACAGTTAAAAAGTTAACCTCACATATGTGATTTCACTTAATAAAACAATTATTTGGAGCAGGTGTTATCTATCCTCATCACAGGCCTACTACAGAGGCTCAGAGAGGTTGAGCGACTTGGCCACGGTCATTCAGCTAATGTGTGCCATGGCTGAAACAAGAACCTAGGGCTCCAGTGTCCTAGGTGTATTACTAGGAATGAAAATTAAAAATAGTCTGCAATGCTGAATGTTAGTTAGTGGGTATGGTGGCTAAAACTGACGTGTTACTCCTACCATATGAGTCAATTGAATGAAGAAATAAACTCTCCTGTCATCACTTCCCCCTAATACAGGATTTTAAGGAAGTAACTACAGACCTCGGTCTTTGTCACTCCATGGGATTGCACCAGCGTTGGAAAATCTGAGACTTTGGTTGTAACTCTTGGCACTTACACTTCAGGTACCTTTTTAAAGATTGGCCTAAGTGTGCTGGAAGCTGCCTCTCTTTTGAAAGAGCTGCCAGCCCGCCTCCCTGGGTACACAGCTGTAGGACTGCGCACTTACTCCAAGACAGAGCTACTGCCTCCAGCCGGGCTGTTGGGCCCAGCAACGTCCTGCTTCCGGTCAGCAACATTTGTTTTGGACTTCATCTGCTCTTTCACCATTCAGTTTTGTTTGATTAAACCTAGCCCTCTCAGCTGAGCCTTTTCCAGCTGCTGCTGAAGCCACCCTGCATTTCTCTGCTCCCTAACGGTGTCACAACAGCCCCTTGCCGGTGCTTTTCTCTGTGCTGGACACTGGAACCTTACTCTTCTCCTAGTCCATCCTCAGCTTTCCTTGGCTTGTCACTTGGGCAGCTGCAAGCTGGGGAAGCAGCCCATTTACTCAGTGGTCTCTTTTATCTCTGGGTTCTCCAAATGCTGCTCTTGGTTGGCTGGGCTTTTCTCTTGCCCGCCTGAGCTGACGTATCCTTCGTGCAGTCAGGTATTCTTCTGTAGGGTCCTTCATACACATAGCTCTCGGGGATCTGAGTTCCGCCTTCTTAAATAGGCAGGTAACTGAGATGAGGTCCCTAGAGTAGTCAAATTCACAGAGACAGAAAATAGAATGGTGGTTCCAGGGGCTGGGGGGATGGGGAAATGGGGAGTTGTTATTTAATGGGGACAGAGTTTTAGTTTTGCAAGATGAAAATTCTGTAGATCTGTTGCATGACGATGTGAATATACTTAACACTGATGAACTGTATGTTTAAAAATAATTAAGATAGTAACTTTTATACTATGTATTTTTACAATTAAAAAATAAGCAGTTAAGTGGTGAGCTTTGTCTGCCCAGTCTGCCTCCACTCTCTCCTCCAGCCTAGCCCCTCGAAGAAGGAGCTCTGCTTCCCTGTGTGGAGGCTCGGCCTCTCCTTTGGTGGCACGGGCAAACTGAGAGCCCAGTACTCTGCAGTCTCCATGAGGACACAGCCCGTCTCCTCCACCCACTCCGCTGATGGTCCCATCCCCACCAATCCTCAGCAACTCTCTTGTCAAAGTCTCAATGACTTTCACTTTGCCAAACCTAAGGGCCACTTCTTTTCTTTCTCTGTCAAACTCTCTGACATAAGTGACTTCCTTCTTAAAATATACTCTTCACTTGGTTTCAGGACCACCTTAATATCCCAAATTCCTCCTAATTTACCAAACAGTTAGATCCCTTTGCTGGCTCTGCCTCTTCTCAATGGTTAAAAGTCAGTGTAACCCTGAGCTCTATCTTTGGCGTTCTCTTTTCTTAGCATTTTCTCCCTAAATCATTTCATCTGTCCCTTAGATTTACACATAAGGGGTAACTACCAAATTTGTACCTTCAGCCTGGACCTTTCCACTAAGTTCTAATATTATGCCTCCAACTGCCTCCTCAACCACACCACTTGGGTGTTTATTACCAGTTTATTGGGACCCTTCAATTCATTGGAGGTATGTAAACACGAAATCACTTCATGTTTTCCCATGGCTGCCCAATTATGCTGTCTGGATAGTCAAGAATCTTGGGATAGCTCAGTCCAATTGCACAATGTTCAGATTATTAAAACAGTCTCATTCTAGATTTCAAAATCTCGGTACTGTTTCTATTTAAATATTCCCTCAATGGCCAAGTCTCCGCCTGGGGCAGGAAATGTGTAAGATAGACCTAAAGCCTCTTAAAATGCTAGAAAGCAAGAAATTGGTCAAAGAATTTGGGGACCATGCCAAAAGAACTCAGGAGACAGCTTGAAGAGTTTCCACTCTGTCAAAGCATAGAAACATTTGTCCAGCAATAAAAGGTAACAATGTGAGTGGATTGAACATTAAAATTATTAAATCTGTAAATTCAAATGAGTCAAAAAAATTCTCAACTCATATGTCATTTTTAAAAAATGCTAGGGAATCAACGTATTATTTTAACAACTTGTAAAGAATGAATAAATTTTCCATGTTTAAAATGAGAGTCAGGGTAACCAAGTAAATTTCTCTTCATAGAAGTATTCTAGCTAACAAGTGAAAGACTACATTGGAATATTGGAACCTCTGATGAAATAATTGTTCTTGGCAATGATCATCAATGGTGACTAGAAGAGAGACGCTTATTGAAGAAAACATAGAAGAAAAGTGTTATGACATCGGACTTGGTAGAGATTTCTTGGATAAGACAAAATGCACAGGCAACAAAGGTAAAAATACACAAATTGGACTACATCAAAACAAAAACCTTCTGTGCATCAAAGTGCAATAAACACCATGAAAAGACAACCTATGGAATGGGAGAATATATTTGCAAATCATATATCTGATAAGGTTTAAAATAATATAATGGATAAGACATCCAAAGATGATACACACATGGCCAACGAGCACATGAAAAGATGCTCGATATCACTGAACATTAGGAAAATGCAAATCCAAACCACAATGAGGTATCATTGAGTACCCATTGGGATGGCTGTTATAAAAACAAAAACAAAAAACATCCACCAGAAAATAACAAGTGTTAGTGAGGGATGTGGAGAAATTGGAACTTTGTGTATTGTTGGTGGGAACATAAAATGGTACAGCCACTATGGAAAACAGTAAGGCAGTTCCTCAAAAAAAATTAAAAATAGAATTCCCATATGATGTAACAATTCTACTTCTAGGCATATACTTAAAATAATTAAAAGTAAGATTTCAAAATGATATTTCCATATCCATGATTTTATAGGAGCATTATTTAAAAACTGGAAGTGACCATTGACAGATGAGAAGAGAAAATGTGGCATGTACATACCATGGAATATTATTCAGCCTGAAAAAAGAAGGAAATTCTGACACACATTACAACATGGATGAACCTTGAAGACATTGTGCCAAGTGAAATAAGGTAGTCCACAAAAAGACAAATAGTGTATAATCCCACTTATATGAAGTACCTAGAACAGTCAAATTCACAGAGACAGAGACTAGGGTGCTGGTTGCCAGAGGCTGAGGGGAGGGGAGATGGAGAGTTTTTTCAAGATAAAAACGTTTTGGAGATTGTCTACAAAATGCTGTGAATGTCCTTAACACTGCTAAACTGTGCACCTAAAAATAGTTAAAATTGTAAATTTTATTATATATATAACATAATATATATATTATATATATGTGTGTATGGTGTCCCAAAAATGTATACACACTTTGAATAATTATTAATTCCAATAAGTTAAATGTGAAAAGAAAGAAACATCAATTGAGCTATCAGAAAAAAGTATGTATACATTTTTTGAGGCACCCTGTATATTTGCTACAATTAGAGAGAGAGGAGAAAGAATTCCTTCTGAGGAGGACCATACCATCACCTATGAAATCGTTTTGCAAAAAAATTAAACCGATTTAAATCTGATCAAGCCTCTGGATCTAACTACCAATTTAGAGAAAACACAGGGACAGAGGAACATGTTAAACAACGTCACATGGAAGCAATCAGCAAAATCCAGACTGTGGGAAACTCTACAGGAAAAACAACCACATTTCTTCAACAAATAAATTATAAGAAAAAGGTAGTTGTAGGAGGAAACCATAAATTAAAAGTCTTAAAAGACATAAAACCCAATTGCAATGAATGGAATTATTTGGATCCTAATTTAAATAAACTATAAAAAAAAAGCACGACACAATCAGGGGATATTCGATATTATTCAGGAATTAATTATTTTTTGGTCTTTATCTTCTGGAGATGTATACTAAAATATTTATGGGTAAAATAGTATAATATCTGGCAATTGTTTCAAAATAATTTGGGATGAGAAAGTTGGAGTGTGTAGGTGAAACGAGATTGGCTGTGAGTCCACAGCTATTGATGCTGGTTGGTGGGACCACTGCACTATTCTTTCAATTTTATGCTAGACACTTTCCATAATTAAAAGTTTTCCTTTTAAAATATGAACCTATATTCCACTCAAATCCACCCTTGCCTTCCCCCAGCAGTTTAGCATAGAGGATGGGTCATGGTCTGCAAACACTTTCGCCTCCCTCTCCTGCACCTGGCCTCCTGGGTTGGGGCAGGAGGTGGGCCAGGGCAGGCAGCACATTCTTGACGGGATGCCCAGGGCGAGGCAATCTCCTCTCTCTAGATTGCTGTAGCCTCTTCATACAACCTGACCATTTCTGTGCAGGGCTCACATGCCTAACACACCTGTGGGTTGTCCAGATGAGCCTTTAGATGATCTTCCCAGACGTGGAGGTTAGTCCCCATGACACCTCCTAGGGTTGCCTCTGCCTAGAAGACAGCAACCTTGGGTGGGAGACCTGAATATAGCTTAGGTGTAGCCATCTACTGAGCTGTCTACAAAACCCACAGGAAATTCACAGGTCCTTTTTGTGTCACGTGGAAGAATTGAAAACTGTCCCAGTGTCACATTCTGTCTTGGCTGCTTCTCCCACCCCTTTGTCCACATCAGGGTGGCATCAGACAATGTCTGGGCAACTTGTAAACAAAAGACAAGCCAGGGGCTGGGGTTGGGGGTTGGGTTGGGCACATCCACTGTTTACAGTTGATTATCTTGGTGTCACTCTTTCATTTATTGAATGAATGAATGAATGAATGAATGAATGAATGAATGAATGAACGATAAAAAAGCTCCATATAAAATATGGCCATACTGAGCCTGCCATTAAGTTCTACTAGCCCAGGTACTCCAAATAAGAAATCTGGATTTCATGTGATATATAGAATTGGCAACTGGAGTAAGCTTGTTTATTTTCTTTAAATGATTCTGTGTTTCATGAAAGACTCTAATAATTAGTTAAGCATTTCAAATTCCTTTAGGTTTATTTTACAGATAGAAAGAGCTGTAATCATGCCTAGGAACATAAAGTTAATGACAGACCATCAGTGCAGTGCTTGAATAAATTTCTCACTCTAAAAATGTTTTTCCCAGCACAAAACAAATGCACAGCATGGAAGAGCAAAGAAACACATATAGCAGATCCCAACTAAGAAGATAATGGCAGATACCACTAATTAGTACAGGTGCAATGCTAAGTACTTTATATATGATACCTCATACAATCCCCACAGCAACCCCATATGGTTTGCATTTTTATCTCCATTGAGAAATGAAGCAACCAAAGCTCAGAGATGTTACTTTAGTAAATGATGGAGCCAGGATTCAATTTCATCTCCATTTGACTCCAAAAGTTGAGGTCTTAATCTCCATGTGCCACCTATAATAAAACACTAAAAACATTTACCCAGTTAGGAGGTAGATATACATATGAGATGATATATAGATGATAAATAGATATTACATATATAATATTCAAGTTAAAATTTATTGACCTTCTAAGATATAGGATTTGTGAAAAGCTTAGTCCATATAGTCATTAAATTCTTACATATTTAACACTGCTTCCAATTTGTCATAGGAACTAGTTTCAAAAAAATGTTAATCACAGCTGGATTGCAGAGAATTTGGGAAGTGTGGCAGGGTTGTTTATGTAAGTACTGATCATTATAAGTCTACTGAAGACTGAATGGGATTTGCCTTAGTGGAATTTGAAACACAAGAACTCAGCAAAAGCTATTAAGTAAGCTCAGATTTAAAAAATTAGCAAATGCTTTAAATAGCAACAAACTTTTTGCTACCATTTGGTTTCTTAACATCCACCAGAAGTACCAGGAAAACCTAGTATATTCCCTTAGACAGAAAAAATAAATCCCTTCCTGCCTGAAGAGTAGCTGATGAGTTATTTATTTAATATTTAAGCAGATGTAGCTGAAATAAAATGAAACTCATGATAGCACTTAAAGAGAAAAGAAAAAGAAAAATAAGTAATGAAGAGGGAAGAATATGTCAGGGCCAGAGTTAAACACAGACACAAACAGCGAGAGCACCTGTAAAACAAAAAGATCCAGAACCACATCTAAGGGCTCCAAAGTAGACAGTGCTGAACCCCAGAAGGCATTCTTAAAGAAAAAGAAACATAAATGGGAAAGAGTTGAAGTACCCAGTTTACCTGAAATCAGAACAGAGAAAGAGAAATAGCTCTGAAGATGCAGAATGCCTAGTTTCCAGACCAAAAGTAAAGACAATGGCTCAGAAAAACATTAAAAAAGAGCTTCAGAAGTTTCCAAAGAAAAGTTTCTAAAGATATGAGTATTTCATGGTTAGGATCAGATAAATAAGATTTTATTCATTACATAGCTAAGAATGCTTAACTGGAATTTGAATTTCTCCAGATTTAGAAGTCTCTACTAAAGAGGAAATAGGATACTGAAGATATAAAAGGAGGATCCCTCTTAGAAGCAAGAGGTAGCCTAAGAAAAAACAGGAAAAGAGACATCGAATGGGAGAAGGGGTTATAGCATCAGGAGGACCATCAAAATAAGTCTATGGTATAAATTCTATCGTTGGCAATTGATATACACTACAAGTTAGGCTGTGTTTTAATAGCTATGACAATACTTGAAAGGAAGAGTTAAGGTGAATTACAACTTGTTGCAGGTAAAGATGAAACTATATGGTTTCAGATATTTGAAAGCCTAAGTTTTTAATATATGGGAGGATTTTATAATTCTGAAGATCATTTGCATTGGCATATGTGTTTCCTGACATTATCAGAGAAGGTGGAGATGGGGACTAAAGGAAACAAAACAAGCCCATTTGCCTAAGTCTGGGATGACTCAACGCTATTTACTGAGAGCACACCAAGTACCAAGCAGGAAAGTAGGATTTAGGGGAATCCCCAAGGGAATCTCCACAAGCCATTTTTATATCTAGGATTTATTTGAAGAAAATTTAGAAGTCCTCATACATGTGCAATTTAGTCAAACTCCCTAGCTCCCTATATTTTAAAATATTTAAAACTCTATCTCTTTCAAGGAAAAACCAAAGTAAAGGGTTATTACTTTCATTTGCTAGAGGGAACTATACATTTCATAATGCTGTTTACGTTTGGCACAAGATGTAACATTTGGTGACATTAATTTTTTATTTTAAATATTATTTATATAAACTGCAAATCACATTTCAACTTTAGGGAAAACATTTAGATTTGGTTTGTAAGACAAATTTAATTTTTCTACATAATCAAAATATGACAGAGATCAATTCATACCTTTTATCTCTTTCCTAAATAAAGCTAATTGTATTAAGTAACTGTATTAGTGACTTATTGCTGCATCACAAATTATCCTAAAGCTTAGTGGCTTAAAGCAGCAATAGCATTTATTCTCTCAAACTTACTGTGGGTCAGAAATTTGGGAATGGCTCAGGCTCTCTTATAAAATCACAGTTAAGGTGTTTGATGGGGCTGCAGTCTCACCTGAAGGCTTGAGGGGAGTTGGAGGACCTGCCTCAGATGACTTGTGCATGTGACTGGAAAGTGAGTATTGGCTGTCAATAGGAGGTCTCCATTCCTCATCTTGTGGGCCTCTTTATAGGGCTGATTGAGTGTCTTCACAACACAGTAGCAGACTTTCCCAAAGCAAGTGATCCAAGTAAGCAAGGCAGAAGCTGTAACACCTTTTATGACCTTTCTTCAAAAGTCATACACTGTGGCCCAGCTGGCATGGCTCAGTGGTTGAGCATCAACCCATGAGCTAGGAGATCACGGTTCAATTCCTGGTTCCATTTCCGGTCAGGGTACATTCCTGGGCTCGATCCTCAGCAGGGGGCGTGCAGGAGGCAGCAGATCAATGACTCTCATCATTGATGTTTCTATCTCTCTCCCTCTCCCTTCTTCTCTCTGAAATCAATAAAAATATATTTAAAACAAAAGTCACACACTGTCATTTCCACAGTGACCTATTGGTTACACAGGTCACCCTTTTTAAAGTGGGAAAGGAACTTACAAGGACATAAAAACCACATAACAAGAATCAGTGGAGACCACTTTCAAAGCTGGCTACCATGTAATCAAGGCACAGTAAGAACTCACATTTCCAAAATAAAAGGATGTTCATATGGGGAGTATGAAACACACTGTAGCATATACAGGGTACCCCCCAAAAATGTATATACACTTTAACAGCTGTTAGCTCAATTTGAAAATGAAATGCATTTTAATAAACACTGCCTTTATAATTATTCAAAGTGTGTGCATACATTTTTGGGGAACATCCTATATTCTATAAAGTATAGTGTGGTAGATTGTTACAGATATGACTCCCAATGAATCACATCTCCCTGAACACATATTCTTGAGTAGTTCTGTCTCACATGAACTCTGAGTTTGGCCACGAAGCTTGTTTTGGCCCACAGGATATTGGTCATGTGATGCAAGCAATGGTTTGAAAAACAGGTGTACATTGGGACTTGCCCTTTCATGTTGCTGGAGAGTTATCCTTTGCCATGTGTCTAAGCGCCCTGGCAGGTAAAGGAACACATGAAGAGAGACCCAGCCAGCCCAGTCACCATAGTCAAGGCCCAGTGACATAAGTGAACACTACCAACAGCCCTGGGAACATAGATTAGCCATCCCCGCTGAGCACAGATCAAATTACTGACCCATAAATTAGTGAGCAAATAAATAGTTGTAGTTTTTGTTTGTTTTTATCCTCACCTGAGGAATTTTTTCCATTGCTTTTCAGAGAGAGTGGAAGAGAAAGAGAGAGAGAGAAAGAAACATTGATGTGAGAGAGACACATTGATTGGTTGCCTCCTTCATGGGCCCCAAGCAGGGCACGGGATCTAGCCCAAAACCGAGGTACATGCCCTTGGCCAGAATTGAACCCAGGATCCTTCAGTCTGCGGGTCGATGCTCTAACCACTGAGCCAAACCAGCTAGGGCAATACTTGTTGTTTTAAGCCACTGAGTTTTGAGATAGTTTATTAGGCAGCAATATATATCTGATATATTTGAATGCAATGATTTGTCTAATTTTGGCTTGGGAGAAATCACAGAAGTAGTCATGGAGTCACAGAAGAAATAACTCTTCAGGATCTGTGCTATCTAATATGGTTGCCAGTAGTCACATGTGGCTAATGAGCCCTTGGAATGTGCCTAATCCAAATTGAGATGTGATGTACATGGGGGTTCTGAAGACTTCACATTAAAAAAAAAAAGAATGTAAAATAGTGCCTTAATTTTAAAAAATTGATTACTCATTGAAATGATAATATTTTGGGTATTGTAGGCTAAATACAGTTTATTATTAAATTTAATTTTATCTGTTTAATTTATTTTTTAAATGTGGCTCCTAGACAAAGTATAGCTCATTCTATGTTGGCTCATGTTTATGGCTCACATTATAATTCTATTGGATTGTGTCCTTCCTGGTTACTGAGAAAACTGTCAATTACTGCCATTGTTCTGTGCCAAGTTCTGTCCCTAAGAATCAAGGGAAACTTAAGTTCCAGGCCTCAAGGCTACTTTTTAAATCCCACCTCCACCCCCACCCCTCTGCCCACCACACATTGTATGATATCCCCCTGTTTTCCTGTCAAAACATGCTATCAAGAAAAGGTCTAAACTCATTCACAGTGCATGTAAAATTTAGTGACTATTATCTTCATTTTAAACTAGAAAGCAGACTTTTAAAAATTTGAAAACTCAAAGGAGAAATCATTAGGAGGAGGTCAAAAGAGTTGTTATTGTTTCCCCTCCATGTCCTCTCACCTCCGACCTCTCCATCTGCCACCACACCCAACTGGGAGAAAGAGACTTGAAGATGATAGAAAGAGCCTCATCTGGCATAAGCTACACCCCATTTACATGTCCTGATTGCTCTCTTGTCACTGGATCAGTTCCACCCTGGGGCTGGTCCTACCCCAGCATGGTCTGGGACCTCCAGGCTCTTAACTCACACAAGAAAGAGTTCAAGAATGAGTCCGAGTGAGAGCAAAAGCAAGTTTTATTCAGGTAGAAAAAAGAGACTAGGAGAATGTGGGTTCCTGGAGACAGAGTCAAGGGTTGAGTCTCCCCCCTGTCCCCCCACCCTCCGCTTGCAAGTCTCACAGGGTGTCACTGTGAAAGAAGATTTGGGTGAACTCTCAAGTGAGTTACAATCGCATCCCTCAGTTCTTGGGATTTTATGTTTCCAAGGCTGGTTTGTTTCTGAACTTTGTCGTGCCAAATTCTGACTCTGCCTTCTGGTTCCTAATATGGTCTGTTCTGGAAGCGCTATCGTGTTCATCCCCCTGGGGGCGGGGCGGTTGGGGCCCTGCTACTTGTGGTGTCAGTTTTTATTGTAATGATGGTATAATGAGCTTTGGGATTGTTCTCTGGTCAATTTTTCCTCCATCTGGGATTGACCTGGTTTTAGCCAGTCCCTGTTGTTGATTTCTATGGCCAGGGAAAGAGTTTCCTGTTTTCTCTTTGATCATGGGTAGAGGTGAAGGCTCTGATGAGAGGACCTAGCAGCTTATCAGCCTGTGATGTCCACTCCTACTTCCTCATTCCACTTGTTGGGAGCTTTCCCTAACTTCTTTCTATTGTGCCTCACTCTCAGTTGCTAATAATCAGGAAGCAAAAGACCTTTCACTGTGGCCTTAATGGAATCTTTCCTAAAACCCTTTTGCCCACCTTTACACCTCCTGTGTCGGCTGCAACAGAGCTTCACAGCAATGTGCAGAGAAAGGGACCCTTTCAAGGTTTCTTAGTCCACACTAGTAACCTGTTGTCTTTCTCCATCATGTAAAAAAGAATTGTGTCCCAAATTTGTTCCTATGATCCATGTGGCTTTTCTCTTTGAAAATACCACATATAACCATCATGAGGGAACGGTGCTGTGGGGGAGAATGGGAGGTCTACACACATTGTGTAGACATTTAATTGTCTATAAATTGAAATGTGTATAGACATTCCACTGTACTTGCTATCTTTCTTGTACCTAAATGATACTACTCGCCTATGCGTTTCAAGAAAGCTCTGAGGCTCTTCTATTCTAAACAAGTACAGTGAATAATAATAACACCTGTCATACATGCTGAAGGAGGCCCTGAGGAACACAGACATTCAGATCTGATGTTTTATAGCCCATAGAGCCTGAATCAAAGATCTTTGCCCTGAAAGCGAATACTGTTTTCTGTAACTGGAACCCAGGATTGAAAGCTTCCTTCTTCTCTCCGTTGCTGTGTAAGAGGGAACTCACCGACTCAGACTAACAGCTGTGACTGGGCAAAGCAGCCCGAGACAAATGACAAATGTGTTCATTAGTGAAATGACTAAAAGAATGGTGCAAGAGTTTTTGGTGTGGTTTATGTGAATGGCAAGTCCAGACAACGCTGTTTCTGGTGGGGGGTGGGGGCGGGGTCTGATTTTAGAATTATTTGAATATTGGTAGGAGGGAGTTTCGAGCTAGGCATGAAGGGTGTTTTAGGAACAGGGCGTGGCCTGAGAGGGAGTTCAAGGACAGAGAGGATCTTGCTGGAGAGGAGAGGAGACACCCAGCCGACATTATGGAAAGGGAGGAAACCTCTTGCCTACAAAGACAGATGGGACGAACGGGTGAGGTTTCTAGAAAGTTGGTGGCAAAGGGATTCTATCGGAAATGCAGGGAAATGTTTCTTCTAACCTGAGTGTTGGTTCAGTTTAGGGCCCAAAGGTAGAGTGAGGTGCAGGGGACTTGGAGCCATTCTGAAGAGAGAGCTGTTGACAGCCTCCTGAAGAAAAGCCAGAGGCACTAGGACTAGTTAACTTGGACAGTGGGTGGCTGTGGAGAGACTTGAACTGTCTCCATTTTTTCAGATTGCTTTGGGAGCAGTGCGGCTGCATCTCCTGAGTTCCCATTTAGTGGCAAAGTAGAAGAAAGTTATTTTGTTTCAGCTAAATGTAGTAGGAAAAATGAGCGATACACATGATAATGAGGCAAAGAAACAGTTTGATCAGAGAGCTATAAAATTTAATTCCCAGGAGCTCATTCTGAAGGACAAAACCTTATTTATCCTCATGCTACATTTGTTCACGCTCCCTCACTTTATGACATTTTCTAGATCTGAATTCATAATGTAGAACAGAAACTTAGCATAACCAATACCCAAGGATTTGCCTTATATAGGTTTCGGATCCCTCTTGACTCACGTTTCAGAAAATCCATTCACTCTCCCTTGACTTGTGTGCCCTCCAGCTTCCCCGTGGACTTCGCTGTGCTCCTGCCTCTCTCCTCCACTCAGACAGAACTCTGTCTTTCTTCACCCAGCAACTCCCTTCTCTGTAGGCTCACAACTGAGTATGAGGTAGCAGAGAGGAGAGGTGTCCTCGTCACAGAATGTAGAGCAAGGAGGTTGGAAGTGGAGGGTTCTGTGCAGGAGTTAGAAGTACACACACACACACACACACACACACACACACGTGCACACACAAGCTCACACACACAATTCTTAAAACAGGTGATATGGCAGAAGGTGCTGTGTGTTCACCAAATTCTCCTTTTCCTCCCAGCAAATAGTACGTCTAATTTCTCAGTTTCTCTTGCAGCAATTTGGGGTGATGTGACTGAGTTTGGGGGTATCAACAGTGAGCAGGAGTGATTTGTGCCACTTCCATGAGCTCCTCCCTCTTTTCTTAAAATTAAAGCTTATGTCCACATAAAATCTTGTACATGAATGCTCATAGCAGCATTATTTATGGTAGCCAAAAAGTGGAAATAACTCAAGTGTTCATCAGGATAAATAAATGAAAGGACAAATAATTGTAGTGTAGCCACACAAGGGAATGCTGATAACGGTACAGCACAGATAAACCCTGAAAACATTATGTCACATGGAAGCAGCCAGTCACCAAAGGCCACCTATTGGATGGTGCCATTTATATGAAATGTTCAGATTCATAAATCCATAGAGATAGAGTGTAAATTGAGGTTGCCTGGGACTTGAAGGGGAAAGAGGAGACTGGGGGGAAATGGCGACTGACTTCTAATGGGTACAGGGTTTCTCTTGGGGGTGATGATAATGTTTTAAAATTGATTGTGGTGATGGTTGCACTACACTGTGAATATATTAAAAATTATTGAATGGTACTCTTTAAATGGGTGAATTGTACGGTATGTGAATTATATCTCAATAAAGCTATTAAAAATCTATTCTGCCCTGGCTGGTGTGCTCAGTGGTTAGAGCATCAGCCCGTGGACCCAAGGGTCATAGATTCAATTCCTGGTTAAGGACAGGTACCCAGGTTGCAGGTTTGATCCCTGGCCTTGTCGGGGCACATGTGAGGAGTAAAACAAAATCTATTCTGAATTATATTCTATTTGATGATATAATTATATATGTCCAACTACAGAATGATATTATGCCCAGTAGTACAGAACAACTGGTGGCAAGTGATAGACCCAGTACTATGGTCTGCAAACGTTACTCAGGATACCCACCCTATCCTTGGAGATCACTAAGTTGGACCATCCACAGCACCCCAAGGCCTGCGGAAACTTAAGCAAGTCTATTCCTAAGAAACTTCAGAGGTCCCTTGTAGCCCATGTGCTAGTAAATGTTTAACAGCTGACTCTGGTAGGGAAAAAAGCTCTGATTTGTAGCACTTGCTACTTTCCCTGGTATAAACATTCCCACAGTGGACAATTTCAAGCTATCGACATGGTGTCACTGAATATAGAGATGGAGAAGAGACAGGTGATACTGCAGCATTATATTGTAATTCCACCATACACATGTAATAGATGTAAATACCTGCAAAGACATAACAAATAGTAAAATGTAGTTAAATTAGAAAGTTACAAGTTTTGAGCATTTAATACCTTTGTTTTTAATATAATCTACTTAACTAAAAGTTTGCATAGTTAATTTTTAATAATGGATGTGTTTATCAGCCAATTTACAATATTCCTGAAAATTTAACAATTGGCCCTCAAGAGCTGGTATAAGGTGGCTCCAGCAACCACCCATCCCTTAGTTTATGTCAGTCTGGAGCTGGTCAGAGGAAGAGAAGAGATACATCGACAAATGTTAGGGGATGCAGATGAGTATGGTGACTCTTACACCACCCTCCCCACCCTCCCCCCGCACAGCTGAACAGGGCACCCCACCCGCCTGGGAGACTGTAAAGCAATTGGGAGTTTTCTCTTTTTCCCTATTTCAATGAAATATCTGGTGTCTGATTTTAGTCACCATAGTCACCTGCGTCGCCTAATATTCTCCCTGACCCCCAGCCCTGCCCAAGGAGGGGTAACAAGGGAACGAGAAGGGGGCTGCGGGCTCTGCTGCTGAGTTAACATCGTCTCTGTGCCCTTCAGGAAGGTGGTGCTCAGGTCCCTTCGGTTCGCAATGAGCGAATTTGGAAGATGTTTGGCTTGAGCCTGCCAGCCGCCTTGGAGTCCAGGGAAACATATCAAAGAGTGGAATTCACCTGGAACAAGTCTGTAGACATTTTCAGGCTGTTAGCCCTCACAGCTTGAGGTAAGATGATTAGAACAGAATCCAGCTTGTTTAGTTTGTCTCTTTTATGTATTTGTTAAAACAAATAGGACCCCTTTAAAAATAGAGTGTGGGCTGCTCTTGGGCCTCCCAGGAAGGCAGGGGTGTGGGTGTTCTTTTCCGCCCTTCTCCTAGTGAGCTGGTGTTCATCCTGGACCCTCAACAGGATTAATCAGCCCCCCGCCCCAGAGCTTCCACAGCTCTTTGTCTGTTTTTCTACTACTGTACCCAGTCAGCAAATATTTACTGAGCACCCTGTATGTGCTAGGCAACTGGAGATAGAGGCATGAGATGATCACCTCAGCCTCTGTCCTCAGGGGCCTTAGGAGTCTACTGGGGGAACTCATAGCCTTGTATGACAGCTCCACACACTCATGTCTGTCTGCTGCACAAGGAGCCCACGTGGCTCACCAAGCCAGGGCTCCAGACACTCAATAAAGTTTGTCAAATGAATGACACCAGTCTGTAGAGGCAGAATATTCCATGGGCCCAGGTCTCCAATAGCTGCTAATGAAAATCTACCCTAAAGAAACTTGAAACTCTGTACCTCTCGGAACAAGGACACGACTTCCCTTACTGCAATCTTCCCCAAGACTTCTTAACGTATCCCTCAGCCATGGCTTGACTTCATGGTCACACATAGGTGCACAAATGCATGAATCAGTAATTTAAGAGCAGCCCTAATCTCTGGGTCAGAGATGCCCTGAAGAGAAAGCAAAATGGTTGCTAGAAAGATGCTTTAAAATTCCTGGAAGTTGCAGTTGTATGACTGCTGTGAGGAAGTCTATTTTTAACCAGCCATTGCCTAAGAATTTAAGATATGTTTTTGTTTTAAATTAAATGAAGACAAAAGGGGAACCAAAGAGCAGATGGGAATTTTCCAAACCTTGCCAGCCATGTTCATACATCATCTGATTTACTGTAAATGCACAGGACACACACACAAACAACCCCCCTCGAAGAGACATATAAATGTTTGGTGCAAGTGCATGTGTTCACCCGTGTGTGCTGCCACTGACACCTGAGGACAACTGGTGTCTTTTGATTTTAACAAGTGAGCTCTTGAAAAGAGAAAAGGACTTCCTTAGCTACACAGAATAGTAACTCTATAGGCATAATTAGTATAACCCCCCTGGGTTTTTCCTAATTAGGAGTACTCTCCTGTAAGATTTAAAATGATCTGCCAGATGTTTAATTCTACACAAATCAAAGGGGCCTCCCTATTTAGGGACATAGTTTATCTGAAATAGTGAACACCTCTTTTCATCTATAGAGAAATGATGTGGAGAAGTCAACTGTTTATGGTCTTTCCCATTTGGGAAACAGGAAAAACAATTAGAAAACATACATAAAATTCCTTCCACATAACTCATAGCACAATTCAATGAACTGCTGTCTACCACTAGCCAGCCTATGACAGAAGCTGCTTCACCTGTAAGAAGTGTAATTTTCATGGTCACTCAAAGAACATGGCTTAAGATGCTGCAGCTTGGGGTCCATGGGATCACAGAATGGGCTGGAGAGTTCTAACAGATCTCTTTCATTTTATAGGAGGGGAAGCTGAGGTGTGCAAAGGTTGTGACACTAATATGAGGTCCAACAACACCTCTCATTAAGTTAAACAGGTGGTTTTCCTTTCCAGGTCTACTGTTCATCTGTTCTCCTCTCTTTGTTCTGGGGGACAGTCCTGTATGGGATATGTCTCAAAATGTGGTCTACAGACCAGCAACATCAGTATCCCCTGGGAACTTGTTAAAAATGGAAATTCTCAGGCCCACCTTGCCCTACTAAATCAGAAAAGTTGGGTGAGGTCCAGCACTCTATGTTTTACCAAGCCTCCAGGTAATGCTAACATTTGTTCAAGGTAGAGATGCTGGATAATATCAGATGGGCTCCTTAGCCTTGACCACTGGAAAACACAGTAGGAGATCCCAGACAGTGATTTGAGGGTATTTTTTTTCAGATTCACATGGGATTGTCTAGCTGCATCCATGCACCAAAGGGCACCATGCCTCTTAAGGCAGCCTCTGGATCATATAGTTCATTCTTTCTTGAACCAGTAATCACTCTCTCCCCTTACTCTGTAGGTCTAGGGATGGTAACAGTGCCTTTGACTGGCTCCAAAATATTGTTCTATCCCTTGTGGCTCTTCTACATCCCACCCACATCATTGTGAAGGGTCCTTTTACTCGGCCTTCCTCTAATTAGCCTAGTTTAGATGTGCCTCCTGGGACACTCACCTGGTACTCACCCAGATGGAGGCGTGCTTGTCTAGATAATGGGTAAGGAGCACAACATGGCTCTATGGGGGTTTCTAACATGGGATAAGAATCCATCTGCTCTCCAACCTCAGTAGCAGGAATGACTCTGAGATAGTTCCAAATACCATATTTACAGCAAATGAGCATAAAATTTATTTATGCCAAGCATGATCATGATGTTTATTGTGTAATTTTCAAAACAAAGTTTGCTTCTCCCAGTAGCTTTCCTATCTTGAATTTCTTCTTTTCATCCCCCCCCCTTCTCATTATCATATTAGTAAATTGCTATATTTTCATATAGCAAAGGATTTGGCTTGGGCTGGCTCAAAACTGATCTGCCTTCATCTGCTGATGAATCTCCCAAGCCTGTTGCTCACAGACCCTTCTTTCCAATCCACCTGCCTCTTCTTGTTTCTTGTGGTAAAACACTCATAATATGGAATGACCATCTTGTAACCATTTTTAAGTGGATAGTTCAGTGGCATTAAGTACATTCACACTGTTATGCAACCGTCACCACTATCTAGTCACAGAACTCTTTTCATCTTGCAAAGCTCAAATTCTGTGCCCATTAAACAATAACTTCCCATCCCTGTCCCCTAGCCCTTGGCAATTACCATTCTACTTTACGTATCTGTGAATCTGCCTACTCTAACTATCTCATATAACTGAAATCATACAGCATTTGTCTTTTAGTGACTGGCTTATTTCATTTAGCATAATGTCCTCAAGGTTCATCCATATTATAGCACATGTCAGGATTTCCTCCTTTTCTAGGCTGAATAAAATAACATTGTATGGATAGACCACACTTTGTTTATCTATTCATCCATCAATGGACATTTGGGCTGCTTCCTCCTTTTAAAAACTGTGAATAATGCTACTGTGCACAGGGATATACAAATATCTGCTTGAGTCCTTGCTTTTGGTTCTTTAGGGTATATACCCAGAAGTAAAATTGCTGGATCACATGGTAGTTCTATTTTTGATTTTTTGAGGAACTGCCAGTGTTTTCTAAAATGACTACACTGATTTACATTCCCACCAACAGTGCACAAAGGTCACAATTTCTCCACATCCTCACCAATACTTACTAGTTTTTGTTTTTGCTTTTTAAATTGTGGTAGACATCCTAATGGGTGTGAGGTGATATCTCATTGTGGTTTTTATGCCATTTTCTCCCCTAGAATGCCTTCTCTATATGCCTAAGAACTATCTTGTCCAGTTGAAATTAATTACCTCCTCCTTGGTATTATGTTAACACTCTGTACTTTTATTTTAACACCCACCATCTCCCCAACTTATGCTCTTAAATGTTTTATCTGCCTGTCTCCTGAATTTGGATGAAAGTTCCTTGAGAGCTAATGCCTTGGATTGTTCATCTTCGTGTCTCCCATTGTTTTAGCCTAAGGAATTGCGTTGCATGCTCTAAAATCCTGAATGACTTGAAATCCAGATAGTGGCAAAACCAAAACCAGGCCTAGGTTTCCTAACTCTTTCTGCTGCTGAGGAACACTGGAACCACGTAAAAAAAAAACCAACCCACAAAAAAACCAAAACAACAACAAAAAACATTGTGTTATGTTTAGAAATGAGATCTGGCTTCTTGTCATTCAGTACTGCCTCTCAATTTCTTATTTAACATATTTACAATTAAAAAAATAACTCTGTGCTTTCAGAGTTCATGAAGACAAGTGAGTGGATTTCTGGCAACGAGCTTGTCAGGATCAAGGGAGTGTCCCCGAGAATCACTCACACATGTTTGTGTCTTTCCATAATACCAAGTTTATTAAAGGAGACCTCCCCAATAAGCCAATAGAGTCACACACAGGTTACACACGCGGGGCGGGGGGGGGGAGGACCTTACAGGATAGAAGGGAGCACAGCGAGTGTCCAGCTTGAAGTCCCAGTCATTGGCGGCCTTCACAGATGGGGAGGTTGGAGCTTTGAGTTATTATAGCTCACCAGGGGTGGAGGCGTCATTTATATCAGTGTCCAGATGGAGTCCTTATCCAAGTGTCCAGACATGGTTTTGGGTGTTCCTGGCCCCTCCTAAGGGCATCCTGTTATACCCCATTACCTCAGTCTTGACATAGCACTTAACATAAGTATCATGGCTGACAGTGACTTTATATTGGATTGTCAAAGATGTCCAAAAAGTCCACTCTACTCTTGCTCTATGTAGAGCTTTAATTGTGGTGCCATGTGCTGCACTAATTGCTATGCCTTTAGACCAGATACAGGGGATCGTGTCATTTCCCCATTATAGCTCATACTGATGTGTTCTGTTTTCACCTTGATTTGTTTTAATGGGCTCTCTCTCCTCTGAGAGGTTGATGCTCATGAATCCCTCTTTTCTGAGAAAGATGTCAGCGTTCTCACAGAAAATCCAGAAAGTGAGTTAAAGGGCAGGAAAGATATCTAATCTGGTGTTGAAATCTTTTATGATACTGTAAGGGGCTGGCCTGAGCATCTTCCATGCCTCTGCTCATCTTCCTGCAATCTGGGGCATGGAGTCATCAATCTTTTCGCTCTTATGTCAGCTCTTCACAGTTTTAGCCACAGAGTTTCCTAGAGATTATGACTTAGGCTCCTGATCAAGCAGCCAACGTCCTGCTGACAAGACTGCCTTAGGTTTCAATGACCACTGAGATCTTCAAGAAAGCAACTCTTCTTATCACTTCAGGAAAAAGGCTTTCCTTAGGGTACTAAAGCACCAAGTGGGATGTGGTGAGATCACAGGATAAAGCTACTTCCTGCCTTGTTTCTTTGATTTCTTTCTTAGAAAAGCTCAAGAGGGAAGCAGACAGAGAGAGAAAAGCCCACATCGCTCCTCTTAAAGGTCTTCTCAGGGAACTTGCCACTCTGAGCAGGGCCTGAGTTAGTCATTATAAGAAGTTTCATGTGCTCTTTGAACAGGGTTATGCTAGTGTTAGAGGTCACATAGAGCAATCTAATGAACTTCCACTCGACCATTTCCTTCCTAATTAACACTGTAGGACCTGGAGGATGAGGCCATGTTTTAGCAGCCACAACATTCCACTGTGTCCTTTACGTCGCCAGTGAATGAATCATTAGCTGTTGTTTTTAGAGGCATATCTTGATCCCTATGGTGGGTGCTGCTGTTCTCCCTGTCACCAGAATTCCTGTCAGTACTTGTCCCAGTGGGAGCACCACACATCTCATCTGTTGTGGAAAGATAGAGCATGATGGGGTTTTTCCAGGACTGTGCTGCCATTTTTCATTAAAAACTCCACACATTCCCTAGTTAGGCACAAGTTCCTTTCATCACCAAGCTTCCTCCCAGTGAGGTGTACTGTCCTCAGTCAGTTTCAAGCCTCACAGGTCCTGGATTTCTTGTAAGACTTCTCTCTCACTGTAGTTCATTCTAGTACACATTTCTGTAGGCTAGACCCCAAAACCAGAAGAAAACCATGGGGTAGTTGCTATCATTAGTTTGGAAATGTGCTAATCTGGGGTCAAATCTAACTCAAATCCCTTCATCCAGTTTCAAGCCTACACCACAATAACAAGGTCATCCCATAACAATGAGATAGGACCTAGGGTAGGGAAGCTTTCATGGGACAAAATTCGAGAGCAAAGCCTTCAGAATCCTTCTGCCTGGGTTGGCCGCTTGTCTCTACCACTAATTGTGTGACATTAGCAAGTTACTTGACCTCTCAAAATGTCATTTTGCTCATCTGTAAAATAGAGATATAAAATTTCATAACAGCCATAGCAAGATAAGCTACGTAAAATATTTAGTGCAGTGTCAGACACATAGTAAGTAGAGGCTACTGGATTTATCTGGTATGAAATCACTTGTGATTTAAAGAGAGCAGTTTTAACAATGTGATATGGTTATAAGACATCATTTCCAGAGCCCTCTCCCATGGTCAGCTATACTTACTGGAGCATCAGGCAGGATCCCTCAGATTTACTCTCAGTCCCTCAACTCTTTGCTCTTCTGTTGTATTTACCCAGTTCCTCTATTGCCCAGACCCGTCCTTGTGCAAAGGCTCAATGTCTTTCTTCCTGTCTATCCCATTCAGGACCTGATTGATAAAACTAGATCAGTGGGGAAGCTGTTTCAAGACATGAGTTCATGCTGTACCTTTAGACCATGTGCCAGCCCCAGTGCTAAAAATTGGGTGACATGACCTTGAGCCAGGTAGGCATGATCTCTACCTCATGGAGCGTCCAGCTTGGATTGGAGGGTGGCACAGTCACTCTGCCCTAGCCGTAACAGCTTCTGCTTCTTCAATGTCTTGAGTATGTCAAGCACATTCTTGCCTCAGGGCCTTTGCACTGGCAGTTTCTGCCATTTGGAATACTATGTCCCCAAACATCTTTGTGATTTGTTCCCCCCATTCTTTCGAGCGGGTGATAAAATGTTTTCATTATCAGGATGCTTTTCCAGACCACTTTATCTAAAACAGCCTTCATACCCTCATTCTTCTCTATGTGCCTTCCTTGTTTCATTTTTGTTTATAGCACTTATGAATGTACATTATATAGCTGTGTCTCTATTTTGTTAATTGTTCATCTCTTTCCTTGAAATGTAAGCTCCAGAGGGCAAGGGAGTTTGTCCAATTTATTCACTATGGAGTCCCCAGTACCTAGAGCAGTGCTTAAGAATCATGAATGCTCAATATTGATAAATAAGTAAATGAAAACAAATATTTAAACATTCAGTTATAGGCTGATGATTTAAGCATGAAATTGGATGTTATAGGAGCCCATGTGAAGGATGCTTAACTCAGATGTGGAGTCAAAGCAGGGCCAGGAAGGAAGACAGAAGAAACCAGCGTGCAAAGACCTGGACGAAAGAGTGTGGTGTGCTCGAGAGTCTGAAAGGCCTTCAGGTCGGTGAGAACATATTAGAAAGGGACAGCAGATGAAACCAGAGGGACTAGGTCATGCGGGGTTAGCGGGGCAGTCTTTCTAGTCCTGGTGTCCTCCCTGCTCTCTGGGATAAGTTATAATCAAGTAGTGACCTGAAGTGCTGGGATTAAAGTAGAAGCCACAGGTTGAGGCTGGAGTGGAGTGAGACAGGGTAAAAAACAGAAGAAAAATTAGTAGTTTAATCCTGTGTCAAACTAAGTTAAGAAACTCCATTTCTTTCTTTCTTCTTTAATATTTTTTAATTTGTTATTTTAATCCAGCAAATATGTGCCAGGCACTATGTAGTCACAGGGTGATTAACTCTGGAAGTAAGTAAGAAGCAAGACCGAGGGCACCTCCATGCAGCAAATGGTATGAGTCCTATGAGAAGCCGACCTAAAGATGACAAGGTATGACCAGCTGGCGTGGCTCAGTGGTTAAGCATCGACCTATGATTCATAAGATCAAGATTCGATTCCCGGTCAGGGCACATGACCAGGTTGCAGGCTCGATCCCCAGTGGGGGGTGTTCAGGAAGCAGCTGGTCAATGGCTCTCTCATCATTGATGTTTCTCTCTCTCCCTCTCCCTTTCTCTGAAATCAATAAAGACATATTAATAATTAAAAAAAAAGATGACAAGGTATGTTGTGAGGGCTGAAGGGGCATGAAAATGGTCCAAGTTGTGTTTCCTAATTTCACTCTTGCTGCTGATGACACTACCTAGAAATGCTTCAGTGAGGACCTGACCAGAGACTCTTCCCTGGTGGGTTATTTTGGGGACATCATTTTATTCTAAAACCTTTCCTCCTTTCTAACTAATCACTCCCCATTTCTCCTTCCAAGAGCCTCCCCTTCTGTCTCCATGCCCTTCACCTGGTGCTCTGGGCTGCTCAACTGTTCCAGCCTACTTTCCAATGTCACCTCTATGTTCCTTCTCTCCTTCTCCTCAATCCACTTAGCCATTAGGTATAAATGTACCATCTCCATAGACAGTGCTATGCACAGAATAGAGGGCCCTACAAATGAGGGGCTCCACTCTTCCTGGGGTTGGATAAGTGCAGTCAGTTAGCACACACTGATTAAGGGCCCATTGCCTCTGACACCATTCTAAACTCATCCTATGGTTCCCACGGGCCTCACTTTGTCTGTTCCAGAGTTTTCAGCCAGGGGCCCCCACCCATCTCAATGGCCCTCATCAGCCCTGGTGCTGCTCTGGAAGGGACCTCTCAGCCTGCACCTATATCTGGAATCTGCTTCCTCCCTCACACAGCACAAATGCCTCTCCCACCATGGAAACAACCTTTGAAATCTCCCTTCCTTCCATGGAATCTCTGCTGTAAGAAAGGTTATTTCCCCCCTGCTCCACCCTGTTTAAGCATGTTCCTCCCACGACCTGTTCCCGCCAATTCACCTGCCTTGTGGCTGACATGGAGTGAATTGTCTGTTGTTTGCCTTTGGGTTCCTTCGCATACCTGTGGGCAGACTTAGCATAAGCTGCCAGAGGTCAAGAACTATCTGTTTATTTGCACAATTATTGTTACAAGATAAATCTGTGAACAAAGCATATGAGAAGAAACATATAAACATGCCCAGCACAGCACCTGCCCCAGAGAAGGGACAATAGAAAGTAGTTCTTGGTATTAAAGAATAGGTTGTTTTACTCTGCATTTACTACTTTGGAGAAGTAATACTTCTCTAAAGGACATAGGACAAATCCTAACCCCAGCCCCACATTCCCCACCACCAGCAGCCATGGTGGCCTGTGCCTGTCCGCCTTCCACAGGGTGTGTGAAGAGCTTCTTAGAAAGTGAGGCTTCACTCGAGAATGAAGTACTGTAATCTGGCATCACAGTCACATGTGGACATGATCCTCTCCTCCCTCCCAAATCCAGCCAATGCATGTCATCAACCGGCGTATCAACTGATTCCAATCTGAAAGAGAAAATGAGTCCCAGTAACAAAAAGGGTCCGACAGAATGGACGATGTAATAAGGAACTGTATTGGCCTAGAGAAGGCAGGGCCCTCCTGGCTGCCATGCTGAGCCTGAAACCAATTTCTCCATAGTGCAATTGTTCACTATAATTCCTCACTAATGAAAAAGCCAACAGAATGTTAATGTTTGATATGATAATTATATATTTTAGAGCCTGTTTATAAAAAAAATAAATTCATCAATGCTAGTATACCAGCAGAAATTTATATATATAAAGGTGGTTGGGACTGTCAGTGAATTGTTTTCTTTCTTTTTTTTCTATTCTCTAAATATTCTTTAATGTGCTTCTGTAATAAAAAAAATATATATGTAACAATTTGTAAAATATGCTTTGCCATTACATACTTTATTGATTTAATCTTATTTATTTGGCATTCACTCCACATGCATATTTGAACATTCATGATACTGCATTAAAAGAGGAAAGGTAATAAACTCTTCCATGAATACAAATACATTGAGCAAGTGAAATCCACTCCTTTCTTGGCCGTATGCTTATTACTCGAGAGCACACAAAGTGTTATATAAAGTGATGATTATCTGTCTTGCTGAATATTGGGATCACATGGGACTCTTTAGAAAAATACTGATACTTGTGTCCCAACCACCAAGATTCTAGTGTAGTAGTGGGCTGAGGTGTGGCCTGGTTTGGGGTTTTTACAAGCTTTACAAGTAATTTTAAAGTGCATCCAAGGTTGAAAACCACCAATTTTAAACAGAAATGAACCCTGTTGTGCATTTATTAAAATAAAGAATCCAAGACAATGTCTTTATAAACTGCAACCAATCTTGTCCAAATCAAGAGAAAAGTATAGTATTTTAACAGTTCAATAATGAAAAATACCCTAGAATTTAAATTGTGTATTAGAAATAACAGTCCCCACTACTGAGGAGAGCCTGGCATTTTACACATGCCACCTTTAGTCTTCATAAGAGCTCTAAGAGATGACTAGTGTGATACTAATTTTAAGGGTAAAACTGGAAGAAGTTAAGCAGTTTGCCCCTAATCACACAGCCAGCAATGGAGGGGGCTGGGGCTTGAACACAGCTGATGCTGAGGCCGTCACTATCTAATAACCACGTTACTTCCACTTAAAAATAAAGAACAACACACAGAGCATGATCTAACTTTTGTTGAAACAGCCCTCAGTGTGCCTGCCTGGAAAAGGTCTGAGGGGATGTTTATCAAACTGCCAACGCCCTTCTGAGGAAGTGGTCCTATCACTTTTTGTTTTAAATACTTTAAATATTTCTGCTGTTTGGATTTTTTCACAATGAACTTGAGTTATATTTGTAATTTATAATTTATAAGAGCCAGCACTGAGGTAAGTATCACCAGTAAGGTGGTGGTCTGACCAAGGGGACAGCGTACGAACATTCCCTCTGATTCTACTTCCCCAAACCTTCATCCCCTTCTCTGTCAGCAGGGGGTAATAACAGTACCATCCTCAGGGGCTTTCTTTAGACCGAAATATCTTTATTTAAGCCTGGCGACCAACACATGGTAACTCCCAGTCTGAGGATGGGGAACCGAGGTCCGAATCACAGGGTACTCAATAGCTATTCAGCACCGCCTGGGAGGTTTCAAATTCCAAAATCTTCTTTCCTCGCCCAGCCCCTCCACTCTGGGCTTCCTGGAGGCTCATGATGCCCATGAAGCAACAGTGGACAAAGATTAGGTCATTTTTAAAGCTTGTGTTTTCTTTTAAGCATTAGGGCATTTAAAAAATCAAAATTAGTCAAAACAAAAACAGTGACCATATGTGTCCAGAGATGTCTGTGGAGAAACTCAAGATAAACAAGCAGCCTTTCCTGTATCCTAACAGCAGTTTGCCTCAGCTCAGTCTTTAAAAGCTGCAGGGTGCCCAGCCCCAGAATTTATCAAATCTCATTTCCAAAATCCTCCTCCATCTATCCCCTTGGTTCTACCACAGCTCATGGCAGGGGACCCATAGCCCATCTTGTGGTTTCTCAATGTCAGGGCAGGGCTCAGCCAAAACAGTTCAGTGTGTTTGTTTTTAGCATGAAAAGAGAACAAATAAGCTGTGCGCACTGCTTTGTTCTCGGTGCTGTGGATGAGGGAAAAAGCTGCAAACCGCAGAGACATGTTTTAAGTTAACAGGGCCTGACATAATTACTTGGGCATAATTATAAAGTGAAAAAGGACCTGCTTTTGAACACGTGTTGAAACCCTTTAACTTCTCAAATAAAAAATGCAACATTTAACTGGTACCTCTGACATGTTAGAAAATAAAGAACACCCACTTCCCTGGAGGAAGTCTACTGCACGTTACAGGGAAAGGACAGACTGACCTTCTCTCCTCAGGAAGCAGGGGGATCCTCGGGCTCTCAACAGCCCTTTCATTTGAACACGTAGCTGTGGACATGGGGTTGAGTCGAGTTAATTAGCAGCCCTGTGAAGGAGAAAGTTCCCAAGCAGGATTCCAACGTGGAAGGAGAGGCTCGCCGGAGTGCACGTACTGGCTGAACTGTCCTGCTGGGCCTCTGACGACAAATGGGATGCAGGGTGTAAATTAAAAAGTGGTACTGGCGTTTAAGAGGGAAAAACAGGCACATTCGAGAAAACACACGTGCTTTCCCTCTCACACACAGGGGCTGGGAACATTCCCTGAAAAAGATCTCTGTCCCACTAGGAGCAAGACTAGAAAATGCTAGAAAGGTAGCAACCAGTTGTATTTGGACACACAAGTCATTTGAGACAACTATGAAATTAAGGGGCCAGTCAGTCTTCTTTTAAAGGCAGGAAAATTTTAAAGGGAGAAAAGAAGATGAAAGTTTCATGCACACGAGAGGTTGTTTATCAGAGTGTGTGTGAGGCGGGAGTGTCCACAGTGAATGTGCTCATCACAGAAAGAGGTCAAGACCTAAAAGCAGGTTCCAGGGATTAGAAAGAATGAAGCAAGAAAAGAATCAGGGACAATGACAGGGTGACATAGGGAGAGTAGAGGGGCAGAAACTCACATTTAGGGAGCAGCTCACATGGACCAGGCCGTGTACTACACCCTTTAGCTGTGTCATCTCTTTTCTCCATACACTTGAGGTCGCTTCTAGGATTCCCTCTATGGATGAGGAATTCTGAGGCTCAGAAAGGTTAAGTAATATAATCAGCTTGCACAGCATTAAAGGAGGTAGAGATGAGATTTCAACTCAGTTCTGCCTGATGCCAAAGCCCTTTGCACCACCTCCTCTACCATGAACACCGTTAAAAAACAGCCAAAGAAAGCTGAGAGCAATATGAATGTACCAAGTCAGTCTGATTGACCCTCTCCAGGGTCCTCACATCCTAAGAGGGACTGACTTGTGCTGGGTCATGCCTGTTCTACGTGACATAGTGCCTGAGTAGGATATTTTAATATTTTGACATATTATCTTTCTGGGTGTGGTGCACTATTGTTACAGGCTGAATATCAAGGCAATATTGTACAAGGGCTGCTGCTCACCTGGAAACTCCAGGCACCAGGATTTTAACTGTAAGAGTCAGAAAGGGTCCACCCTGTGAAGGTATCTTGCTACAATAATAGCCAGTGGCTGTTGGTAACCCAGGGCTCTATGAAGGTAACAAAAGAAAGTATTGAGGGTGCTGGAATCAGATCCTGTTACTTCCAGGTGACTTATAAGTTTATGCAACAAACTGTACATAATATAGAAAGGCATATTGGCATAAATTCCCAAATTCTTCTAAGGTATAAGAGAAGCTCTTGGCCAGGGATGGCTAAGGGAATGTTTTGGTCTGGTCTGAATTCCTCTGTGTCTTGGGTTTCCAAGTTCTGGTGACTCTCCTAAGCACATTCCACACTGACCTTGTCATATGTCTCCAGTAAGGCTCATGTCTTTACACTGGTACTTGTTCAAATTTCACTTTACACACCAAATCTTGAATGATATTCCTAGGGTGGTTTGCTCTCTCCCATAGGCTCCCCGAATGCCTGCTGCTCACGTCTTCTATGCAAAGGGCTTCTCTCTGGTTTTGGGGTCATGCAAATCTGAAAGCCCAGCATTCTGTCCAGTGGCATTTGAATTCTGCCCAGTTTGTGTGGTCAGAGGGATTAGATTCAGCTTCTTTTGATGGGAAGAGTGACCTGTTTATTTGGGACCCTCCTCCAATCAAAACTATGGATGACAGGACACTTCTTGCAGAGCCCTATTAGAAACCATTTGGGTATAGTAGCTCGCAATGTGACTATAAACTATCTCATCCTCAGTACTGTGTGGACTGCACAGTGACATGCTTTCAAGGGCCCAAATAAGTCTAGGTCCTTAAAAAAAAACAACTGTTCAGGTTTTGATGATGGAAGAACTAAATTTAGTGTATTTAATCAAAATGTAAATGCTTTTTTATGCAAGGTGGTATGTCAGGAGCTTCATGTATGCCTTCATTTAATCCTCAGAGTATCTGTATGGGGTGGGTGCTCTATGCCCATCTTACAGATGAGGAAACTGAGACTCCAAGAAATTAGTTGGTTTGTACAAGGTCAAGGTTACACAGCCACTAGGACCAGATCTAGGATTTTTATTTTCGGTGGTGGTAAAAACATGCAACATAACATTTACCATCTTAGCCATTTTTCAGTGTACAGTTCAGGACTGTTAACTATATTCACATATTGTGCAACAGATCTCTAGAATTTTTTCATTTTACAAAACTGAAACATTCCATTGTATGTACATACCACATTTTCCTTACAGAGCTAGGATTTTAATCCAAGTTTGTAAGGCTCCAAATCCCATGCTCTTTTCTTGTGAGTAAACTGTGTTACTTTGTTAGTGCATTAAAGAGAATGATAAACTTTACATTCCACATAAAACAAAAGTGAGGAGGTAAAGGGGGGAGAAATGCAATACTGTCAACAATAAAAATATATATAAGAAGCAAAACAAAAGTGAAATGACATTGTTGTGCCCTGAGATGGAGGGACAGAGGGCTGACAAGGCCTTTGCCGACTTACCATTTCTAAGTGGGCCACTCTGTCTTTCTCCTCAGACAGAGCCCGGCGTTCCACTCCCCATTCACCCACACACCCATCACTGCCTCCCACCACCCTCCTACTCAGCACACGCCCTGGCCTTTCCTCTTCTGTAAGTCACGTACCAAGGGCTCCAGGACATCTCCAGCTGAATATAAATAGCCCTGAGACTTCAAACTCCCCACCCTTCCTCACCCAGCCTTCCCTGTTGCCCAACTTCTCTGTCCTTGTGGGCTGGGCCAGTGTCCTGTTGAGTCCGCAAGTCTGAAGCCTCGATTATCTTTGCCGCCTCTCTGGCTTTCATCACTCACTGTGAGCTGCCAAGGCCAGCAGCTTCCTTCTCTACAGCCTACCTTAATCTGCCCATATCCTCCCCCTTACCAGAATCCCGACCATGTCCTTTGACCAGGCCTGACGGCTTTACAAGTGCAGCGTTGCTCTTCATACCCACCCCTGCCACCTGCCACTCTCCCACCCCACCCCCCACCCCCACTCCTCCCCTGAGAGTGGCCTTGAACCATCCACTAACGCCTGATGGCAGATAGTCTACCACTCGGGGCTCCCCCGGAGTCATCTAACAAATCATACTCAACACTGACCTGCTCGAATCTTTCCCCAGCTGAGCACCACTTCCCACATCCTCACCTACACGCTCCTTGGGCATCTTTGTTCTGGTCCAGAGTATTATCTGACTCCACCTCCAATCCACGTGTGTCACAGTCACTTGCAACCTGTGGACATTCACCTAAACCACCCCCTGATCTGGGGCTCCTCTGGCTCCACTGCCGAGGTGAGCCCTCCGTCTTCTCCCTCCCCGTTTGGATGGCAATTTGCAGTCAATCAGATGAATTCCACCATATTCTCTTGTTTGTCATTTCTGAACCTTCTCAGGCTATAATATAATTAATCTGTTTCTCTATAAATATTTTTTAAAGTATATATTGCTTTACCTTTCTTTTTACATAAGTTCCTTTGAGAATGAACTAGGCCTGCTCTTCATATTCCCAAATGACTCCTTATACCATATAGAAATCAGGGAGAAGGGATTCAAGATAATATAAGAGCTGTTCTCCAGCCACAATGAGTTTAATGGGGTCATAATGCCCATGAAGAATTGGAGGAAATGGGGCTAGGGTCCCAATGCTGATGAGCTCCTGAGAAGGTGCAGTGTCTTTTAGCAAAACAAGCCCTGATAAAGATCCTGCTAAGTCTGGGGATATCGTGCCTGATAGCTCCATGTAGGTTCGGAGCTAAGCCAAGAGGTTCCGGCACAAGGCCCCTGGACAGTCTGATAGAGCCCCACACTTCAGCATGATGTCAAGAGAACACCCCCAAAGTTTCCCAGCACCACTGCCCCCAGCTCGGGATGTACAGAAGGGCCAGAAGAAAGGGCTGCAGTGCAGAGGACACCACAGCCAGGGAGAGGCCTCCGCATCCACAGGACAGAGGGCAACACTCTGAACCCGAGGGGCCAGTCCAGCTCATTGGAAGCCAAAGAAAACCACAGAACAGACACAACCTGCTCTTGTCCTCACCTGTCACAGACATAACAAAACATTAAATAAGCTTCCCTTAATCTAGAGCCTATCCTGAGAGGAGGAAAGGAAAAGAGAAGGAAAAGAGAGGAAAGGGAGGACCCTGAATAACCGAGGGGGTCACCCCAAAGAAACAAAGATTAAACTGGAAATGACTGAGTTACTCCACTTGGCAAGAGCCATGCTTCTACCACTGAGAGGAAACAGGGCTCTGAGCTGAGCTGGCGCTATTACCAAGTCTGTGGACTTCCTCTCCTCTGTGCAAATTATGCACCTAGCAAGCAGCCTGTCAAGTGTATGACTTGTAAAATCAGGCCCCTGGGGCTGGCAAGAGCTTTGGAGGTGGTTTAGGTGGAGCCTGTCATTTTAGTGAAAAGGACCCAGGACCCATGGAGGAGCGGGGATGTGGCCAGCTGTGGAGACCACTCCCCCACCACTGGACAGGCACTTTCCATCACCTTCACTCTCTGCTTAGCTCTGCCCTCCCAATACACCAGACGTCACACTTAGGGTAACAAGGGGAGACAGGTCAAGTTTAATACGACATAGGCTTCAATGAAAGGACTCAATAATTCCAAACACATTGCCATGTGTAGAGCAGGAACGTGAAGATCATATGGGAATGCGGAGTGCGGGGAGAAACTTTTTCTTTAACATCAAAATGAAGGTGGAGCAGGCCTGGGTGACTTGGGGTGGAGGTGGGGCACCTGGAGTCACCATCCTGACAGGTTTGAAGTGGTAGGTCCCTTCTGGGCATGTCTGCAGCTAGAAGGTTAAACTTTAATTATTTCTCACTGAAAGGACACATGCTTTACTTTTTATTGGAAGAGTGCTTTCCAAAAAAGTATACCCATTTTCACAGTTACCAACACTGCTGCACAGCTACAGAGAAGTGGCAAACACACCTTGGGCTTAGCTTGTTTGAGGACAGTGCTGTTCCATCTCCCTGTCAGCTTTGAAGCCAAGTATTGAATTAAGGAGTCACAGATGATCATTCTGCCACAATTAAGACTTCATTTTCCATATGTTAATGCCTCGTGTTCCCCACAGAATCAACCGTGTAGCACAGAAGCAAAGAATTGTATTTAAAAGCTTATTATGAGTAATCTCATAAGCTTATTATGAGAACATTTATTCCAAGTGCTTGGAGAAGGCAAATACCTCTTTATACCATGTCTAAATAAGCACTACGGTGTTTAAGAAGCACTTATTGAATGAAAAGTATCCCAGTGATTATAGCCAAATGCCTCTATCACTCTCACTGGACAGGCTAACTCGAAGCTTATTATGTTAATCACATCTGTCACTTATATCTAATGTGTGCCTGTTCTTATAAGGCAACAATTTTCAAGGTTGTGAACCCAGTTCACCCAGTCACATTGGTTCTTACTGGCCTTTTAGGGGTGGCATTGGAGGAGGGGAGAGAGAAGGGAGGGTGATGAATAATCTTGGGGTCTTAGGTTATGGGGTGATCCTCTGCTTGTTCTTATGTCCACAATAAGCAGCCAAAAATGAATCCTGAATGATCAGGCCCTGGGAGCTGGGAAGGAGGGGTCTGTGCTCAGTCTATGAACTCATGAATGAGGCTGAGGACAAGAGAGCCAAAGGGGAGGTTTATTGTACTTTCTGCTTATAGTTCCCCCAGGTGATGTGACCTTTACACACTCGAGGGAACCCAGCACGATTTCCTTGCAGTGCGTCATCTATGAACCAGGTAGCTGGCTCTCACCAGACACTGAATCTGCTGCTGCTGTGATCCTGAACTTCCCAAAACTCCAGAGCTGTGAGAAATAAACTTGTTTATAAATCATCCAGCATAATAATTTGTTATAGCAGCCTGAACAGATAAGAGGTCTTTGTGTGTGGTATATAAAAATGGAAGTGAGCAGCTGAATCCATAAGTCTATACACTTGCTTTGTTTTATTTATAATCCTAACATAATACTTACCATGTGCTGGGCACTCTTCTAAATGCCTGACTCAGGCGAACTTGTTTGCTCCTCATAACAACCCTGAGGCTGGTCACTTGCCCTAGGAGGTGGAGATGGACTGCGGACCCCTCCACGTTGGTGCCACTCTGAACTCCACTGGGCTGCTTCTCTGTGGACCAGCAATGTGAGGTCACAACCGGCTGGGCTTCTCTCCTTCCTTGCCCTAATCACCTTGATAACCATGTAATTACCGTTTCCTCTCCACCACCCTGTGCACTCCACAAGGGCAGAGTCTAGATCTGCTGCACTCACTACGCTCTCCAAGACCCAGCACGATACCTGGCACAGTGTAGGCCATGAAAGCAAGTGGCTGAACCCAAGGATCTGCTCCACTCATCTGTAATAAAAAGCAGAATTTCACTGACAACATGAATAGTTTTATAATTAATTTTGTTTGGCTGACATTGATACAGTCTAAATATGAGGCATTTCTAAAATCTTAAATTGTCTGAAAACTATGGTTTCACAAAATTGCATTTTGAGATATCAGCTATTAAAAATGCATGATTTTCTAAGCAGTGTGTTAAGTCCTTCGTGTCATTTCCCCCCCATTTAACAAGTCTATGAAGTGGGTACTATTTTGTCTATTTTTTTGTCCAACTTCAGGTGCACTAGCATAACACTGGGTTAATCATAATCCTTGGTTCAAGGCACACTGTTATTGTTCCAGGCACAGCCCTTCTCGTTCATCTTTATTCATTTATTAATATTTTAAAAAACAAAACAAACTTTGTCAATGAACTTACTGCCCTACCCCCAAACTAGAACATTAGCAATAACTTGTATCCATCTATGTGCTCTTCCCACCCCATTCTCTTACTCTCTCCACATATAATCACTACCCAGGATTTTACATTTCCTGTTTTTTTCCTATTGTATGCTTAAATACTTTATTCCTTAGTTTTAGTTATTTTTAAACTTTATAAAAAGGTGGCACTTTTGTTCTCTCAGCATTATATTCCTTAGATTCATTCATGTTTGTTCAAGTAGCCACAGCCCATTCGTTTCTCTGCTGTGTCATTTTTCCATACATTCTTCTGTTGATGGGCATTTCAATTGCTTTCCATTTTGTTTTTACAAAGGGCCATTTCTTTTTGGTATGATCCTGAGTTTACAAAGGAAGAAACTGAGGCCCAGAGAAGTTAAGAACTTACCCAAGATCTCCCACTCAGTAAGTGGCCTAACCAGGACTTGCACCTAGACCTCTCTAGCTCTACAACATGCTCCTTCTCACCACTGGTCTAGATGTCCTCTATCAATCTCCCTGTGAAGAAAAGATAACAGGAGGTAAAAAGCAAATTTTCCTTTCTCATTTTGCTGGTACAAAGTTACTCCACCCTCTCTTTGTCTACAGAAGAAAAACTTGTAAGTTGAGTTAATTAGCCTTTCAAATAAAATCACTTACCCTCTAGATACAGTTGCTATCCAATCCTCCCTACTTCAAAATGGGACATTGCTGGGTACAATATTTATCTGAGACCACACGTCCAAAAAGTTTGACTTTACACCTATAATCTGTTTAGTTCTTGGTTGGGGCCTAAATTTTCTTTGCAGTAGGACCAAGTGTGTGTGTGTGTGTGTGTGTGTGTGTGTGTGTGTGTGTGTGTGTGCGCATATTTTGTTAAATCAAAAGTTCTAAAGAAGAAAATGATGGAAAAATAAATACGTTCGTTTCTACAGCTTGCTATGATGTTCTTAGAAGCAAGATAACATAACTAAACTCAACTCTTCAGATTAAAAAATAGGTTTTACATGGAAAATTGCTCAATAAAATAAAATAAGTTCTGATCATATAAACTGTAGATCACAATTTTAAAACAGAAATGATTTCAATTATCTATGAAGAAATTTTTCCAAAAAGTGCTTAGTTATTTAGAATTTAGAAAAAAATAGAACACAATGTTTGCATTTATATAGTTTGATCTTTGAAAAAATAGACATTTCTGTACTTTGGGGACACTAAATAATATAAACTTTGACTTTATGTAGACCTTAGGTGTAGACCAGATTGAGGTCTCTTTTCTACAAGGTTATGTCTCCCAGCCTCCGACAGGCTTCAGAAACCTCACCACCCCCTGTGCCCTCACCCATTTTCCTTATAACAGACTATACTGGGGTCAACCCACTTCTTCAACAGCTATTTCTCACTTCCATTTCCAGCCTTGTGGGCATGTGTACTTGGGGCATACTGATGTTGTTATTGTTTAAAATATAAAACAAAATATTAAAAATTCGTATAACAACTTTACAGAAAGTTTAGAAAATAGAGGGAAAAAGTCTAACATACTCCCTCCATCCTCAATCAGCTCTTACCATCGCTGTGTTTCCTTTTCAGCCTTGTCTATGTGTAGACACATCATTTACAGTGGCAAACAGGGCTGTGTCTACACTTCCCTACCCTGCATATCTTAGCTTAGATTCTCCCAGAAGCAGACCTCGAGACAAGGATTCACACGAGGATATTGATTAGGGAAGTGAAGGCAACACTTAGGTCATGGGGAAGCAATACCAGGAAGGGAAAGCAGCCAATAAAGAACATGCTTATTATGTGATAGAAGCTTAATCCCCACAGTGCAAAACACACACTTCAAAATGATCCTCCTCTAGGGGAGCGCCCCTTGGCCATTGTTTGAGAACTGCTGTGGGGGTGAAGGGAAGCTAATTCCTCAGCTGTGTTTGTGTCCACAGTTGGGGGTGGTTGGGAAAGAGCCCCAACTTCAGAGATGCAGCTAAAATTTGGCTGGAACAACTGAGGTACCTGAGTGACTTGGGCGGAACCGAGAGCCTTCTACAATGCTTTGTTCACTTAGCATTAATTACAACACCAACACTTCCTTGTTGCTACACAGTATTTATATCCATGAGATTAATTTCATCATAATATTTCATAATGGAACAATAATTTATCCCTTGGATACTGGACATCTACATTGCTTCAAAATGAAATGAATGGGTTGGCAAAAATAGCTAACTCATTTCTGTCTAAACTCTAAAAGCAGGAGCAGATACTGGGGAATGGAAACATGTTCTTAAAGATACTGGAAGCTCTCCATTTAGAAGCTCTCCATTTAAAAGAGCCAAGCAGAGCACTTTAGGTGAAGACAACCCTGAGGATCATGACCAAGTAGTCCCTGCAACATTCTACTGTTGTTTCGAATGACACTTTCATTGCTAGTATGTGTTCATGCAATAGCTATACTTTGTTCTGCAGAATTTCTAAGGTCTATAGATTTTGTATATCAAAACCAGGGCTACGGTAGTAAGGAAGCACAAAACTACCAAATCATTTTGTACCAAAAAGGGGTATTGAAACCAGATACCTAGCTTTTGCAATGCAATATGTTCCACGGGCCACTGCGAGTATTTATGTATATACTAACTCATTTAATCCTCAGACAACCCTATGAACTAGGTATCCTGGTATCATTCTGCTTTATTGAGGAAGAAGCCGCATGATACAAGTAACTTTCCTAAGGTTGCATGGCTGGTAAATGTTGGAGCAAGAACTCTTACCCAGGCTGTGTGTCACCAAGATCTATGCTCCCCTGTCATACGCAGAATATCCACGCCTGTCTTTATGTAGCCAGAAGTATATCCGAGCATCACGCCTGCAGTAGCAAAGGTCGGCCTTGGGAGATACTGGCTTTTCTATACAGCCTTACTCATCAGCACTGACTCCCATGGGAGTTAACTCAATTTGAGTGATCAAAATTTGTAGTTTCTCTTAAGGGCCTCATAATTAATTACAAACATGACTCAAAATCACATTACTGAAAGGTAGCAGGTAATTTACTATTTTTCTTACCCTTTTAAGGTTAGCTTGTGTAGGTTAGACTGCTTGCAAGATTACCTTCCCTCCAGTTCCACTCTGTCACACACACACACACACACACGCACACACACATGGCACCATAAATGATGCTTCTGGACAGGTTCTCTTTCCCTATGCTCATTCCTCAACTTCCTATTTGAAGAAACCTTTCCCCAAACCTCATCCCAACCTTCTCTCAACTCTTGTCACTGGCTTCTGCTTCCTCTTTAGTTTTTCCTATTGACTCTCACTTTTTGGCCTAAGACACTGTAATTTTTGTGCTAGAAGGATGGGCTTGTTTCACAAAGAGTCCTTATTTTCTGTCTTAGCAACTGACTAACACTTTTCCCAATTCCTCTGGGTCTTTAGTTCCCACCAACCTTGACCCGACCCTCAATGTAGCAACTTCAGCTGGAGTTTTAAAGCCTCCAGGCAATAACTCCCCAACTCTTCATTTTCAACCAGATAAGACTCTCCAGCACTGCTCATCCTTTATTCTAGACCCAGGTTTTGCCTGAAGAACCATTCTCAGTTCTCACTGAGAAGTCATGTAGAATAACAGACTTTACGGAACACTGATTATGGGAAAACATTGTTCTGGTTTTTAAATGGGAGAAGGCTATATTAATTACAGGAATAATAACCTTTCAGCTTAATCCACCTGGACATGACCTTGAGCTTTCAGAAAAGAAACTGAAGAACCCCTAAGAGTCATCATGAATTCACTATGAATGAATCAGGCCAGGCTGGCCTTTTTATTTGGAGAGAGCTGGTAAATTAGAACAGCAAATCTTACTTCCACTCTTAATCTCCGGTGTGTCACAAGAGTGTAAGGGGCGAGTAGACTCACAACTTGCCCTCCAGGAATCATACATAGATTCAATCTGTTTCAACTTCTTAAAATATAAAAGAGAAAGCTTCAAACTGAGCAACTGTTACATGTGTAAATGTAGAGGTTGTTGTGTAGAATTAGATTTCACAGGGCAGAACTAGGATAAGTGTGCAAATCACAGGGAGACACTTCGGCATCCCATGTAGGGAGAAACTATGTAATGCTTAGGACAGAGCTTCTTTTGTTGTTTTTAATATGTTTTTATTGATTTTAGAGAGAGGGAGAGGAAGAGAGAGAAACATCAACAAGAGAGAAACATTGGTTGGCTGCCTCTTGCACATCCCCTACTGGGGATGGGGCCCACAATTCAGTCACGTGCCTTGATGGGAAATCGAACCAGCGACCTCTTAGTGCCTGTGAGGACGCTCAACTAACTGAGCCACACTGGCCAGGGCTAAAACAGAGTTTCTTTAACCTGAGTCATGTACAGACCCCCTGATAGAGACAAAAAATATTCCTGCAACTCCCCAAGGGCTCACAAATATTTTTCTATAATGTTTCTTAATTATGGGCTCACAACTAGATATAAAGTCCTTAAGCTTAGTTATACAAATTTACAAACTACATTTATAAATGTATAAATTAAATGCAAGCAAAGCTACAATGTCAACAATATTTAAATAATCTTATTTTAATGAGGGATGATGTTGTTTTCCTAGAACAAAACCACCTTTCAGAGCACTGATGGCTTTTGTCTCTACCAGGCAGAGACCACTGCGTAAACTGTGATAACCCAAACCGAACTGTTTTCTTTTTCTGAACCATAGAGAAACCTTCATGTATGAGGCAGGCTATGATGTCACTTTCCTTCACTAAAATTGACATTCACTAAAATCTTCTTGCCCATTTAGTCAAACTGTGCTCTTTTTTTACTATTAGCCCAAACAATTAAAATAGGACTACTCTCATAACATAAACAAAAGCAAGCACTGAAAGTCTCTTCTGGTGGTCCTCACATAAAAAGTGTCACTATATTTGTCAAAACTTAGAGACTGTACAACATAAAGAGTGAATGTTAATATGAAGTATGGATTTTAATTAATAATGTATTGATATTGGCCCATCAATTGCAGCAAATGCACTGCCCTAATGTAGGATGTTAATAATAGGGGAAATGGGAGGTAGAGGGGCCTGGGGATATAGGGGCACTCTGTACCTTTCACTCAATTTCTCTGTAAACCTAAAAGTGTTCAAAAAACTGAAAGTTGACTAATTTTCAAAAAGTGGTCACTGTGACATGCTTACATTAGTTCTTTTTAGATTTTCATCCAAATGAAAAAATAAAAATTTACTGATCTTGTATAGAAGCCTTAGACCTCAAAGAATATGTGTATTTCAGGCTCCTCACCATAGTTTAAGAAATGCTGAAATCGGGTTTGGGAATGGAATGAGGAATTCTGCAAAGCTGTGAGCACCTCTCTCCTCAAAGTGTCCAGAAAACATCTGGAAGGTCATCTTTCAAAGATGTTCTTCTGGGGATTTTTGCTTTGGAGAGAGGTCAGAACACATGATCTTGATAATTTCAAGATTATATGAGTTCAGTTTTTATGAAGATTTAACCCTAAATTATTTTGCTTTTAGCTCTAGTTTTCACAGACTGTGCAGTGGCCTGATGCCAGGACAATAATGTGCTTAAACTCGTAGCTTTCTAAAGTCTTTTTTTTCTTATTCCCACAACCCTGTCCAAATAGCAATAATTTTACTTAGGCCAACCCGTTGTCAATGTTTTGGTCCTGGGAAAGAAAAATGAATGAGCCCCACTTCATTCCAGCGAACCCAGATGGCATTCCTTTGTGATGGCTTATCACATTCCACTTGGAGCTAAGTACTGTAGCTACAGTTCTCTTTTACATCGTAGGCTAATCTATTTTCTAACTGTTCTCTTAGCGAAACCCTAGAAAACCTTTCGATTTCACCATTCCCAATGGAAAATATTTTCTTCCAGGAATCTGGGGCTAGGATAGATCTGTAGAAGGACTTTTATAATTCCAAACTTAAAATAAATCAACAAAAAACTTTTTATACTTTATTGAATTCACATGTACATCATTGTTCAGTTTTAGCAAAAACTGAACTGGCAAATTAGAAGATGTAACATCATTGTCACTGAGTATGTAAAACCCTTCTGCAAAGTGTCAATTGGGTCTAAATATTTAATTACTTTAATTGGGCTAGAATTTCTAAATTGGGATAGAATAGTTTGCCATTTGAAAGTAAGGAAGCTGGGTCCCAGTCATAATGTGCGTGTCTGGGGAGGAGTAGACACCCATGTTCTCTGTCCCAGCCCCTCTCTCTCTCCCAGGCAGCATTCTCTCCCGTGCCTATCTCATTACATCAGACTTCTCACACTTCTGACTTAGAGCTTCCAGGAAGGAGGGTTGCTAAGACGCATGGCTTTTCAACTCCACCTACCGCCTGCTTCAAGAACTGCATTAATACTTCTGACATCCTAGTCCCAAATCTACCCCTCTTCCAGAGAGGAAATGTATTGAAATGGAAAGAAAGAATAAATGGAAGAATGAACATTCAAAGATTCTGGGGAATAGCCTGAAAAATGAGTCACCAAGGAAAACCTGTTCCTATCTCTATTTTGATATTTCCAAAATGGAGCCCCTATTTATAAAAGATTACAACCAAAGTAGAATAGGTTCAAGTGACATGTTTTTCATGTAATAAGATCTACTAATCATTCTCAAGTTGAATTAAAAGCAGTCATTTGGTAACATATCTATTAGAAGATGTAAATACACTTGTTTTTATAATTGCTATCCCAATGTGTTCTCTGTTGGAAAATTGTTACGAGGTTAGCATCAATGTTTTTTTGGAACACAGTCTAAAAAAAGACAGAACATGCATCCCTGATGTGTTGTGATTCTTCTTATTTTACTTTAGGGGTAATTTTTTTCCCATACTTTCCCCAGTTTCAGGAAAGGGTGGGTTAGAGTCAGGGGCTTCCTGAAACTTTTCAGAAAAAGAATTCGAATGAAGCTGTGTTTAGGGGGTCCCCTGAGAATTGTGTTTGGGAACATACCGACCCCATGTGGTATTATCTTTGCCACAATTTACAGTTTTCTGTGAAATTTATTTTTAATCTTTAACAAAGCATGCTCCTGTTTATCTTAAGTTATGAAAAAGTGTAACTGTTTAAAACAAAACTTTCAAAAATAATTAAATATACAATGAATGCTAAAACATAAAAGTCAGACAGAATGTTACTTAACAAGAAAGAGCTTCCTAAAGATCAAGGGGTTGTTGTTTGTTTGATTTGCTGAAGACAAATAACAAGTACTTTCACTCTGAGGGATTCTGATGGTGATTCAGGGAGCCCCCCCCCCCCCCCCCCCAAGATAAAGGCTGCCTGCCCTTCCTATTCACAGAGCTAGAAATTTACTTACTGACACTGAAAGGACATGCAGTGTGCTTAGAATGAAATGCTGATATTTGTTTGAAGACAGCATATGAATCAAGACAATGGCATTTTTGAGCATGCCTTTCAATCTTATTTAAAATTATTGGGGAAGGAGACAATACCTTCCTTGGGCTTTGATTTATTTGGAGTATGGGCAGTAAGTTCTCAGTGCAGCACCAAGTAGGAGTGAATTGTGTGGGCTGCTGCATCCGTCAATGCAAATGCTTCCAAATTCCATCCACTTCTCTGATTTTAATGCTACCTTTGACAAAGAATGGGACAAATAAGCTTTTAGCGAATGGAAACCCTTGTCCCATGAGTACCTACAGATCTGCGTTCAGTTATGGACTGAAAGGTCAGAATAAGACAAGATGGAAATATAGCCTCAGTTGAATTTGTGTGGCCTATAAGAGATGAGTTTGTATAATAATGGTCCCTTTCATTGGGGGCCATTGTTATCAGCCAAAGCAACTCTGCATGGGGTAATAGCTGATTATTTCCAACCAGCAGCTATCATATGGGCCTGATCAAGTCCTTCAAGAATTCCATTCAAAGAGAAACAACAGTTCTATTTATCTTGTATATGCTCTTCCAAACAGTTTCAAAATATGTGTGCTATTTTTTATGAAAGCTCTCAACAGCTCATGCTATGAGAGGGGTGAAAGGAGGCAGGTCTTGAAGCTAAGAGTGCCCCGATAATTATAGGTATGACAGACTGTTCATGCTGAAGAGGGTTTTGCTGAGCCAATCATTCTTTAACATTCTACATGGGACTGAACTTAATTGCAGTGTGTAATAAATGATGTCCATAACTTCAGGAAATCTTACAGAAAACAAACAAACAACTAAAAACTTCTCAAGGTTGAGAGAGCAGTAATGCAAATGTTCCAAACACCAGATGCTCCCAAAATCATGGCTTTGGAACGAACTGAGTCAGCAAGCAAATTACTTTGTTTTGCTTAATTTACTTTAATGGGAGGCAGTATTGGCAGAGTGGTGAAATAAGGTAGCTCAACTGTTATTTTTTAAAAACCTTTTCATAGTATTGTTAACAGTAAGTGCTTGTGATTGACTGACATTGTATAATTACATACCCAACAGAAGCACAGGAAAGGTAGTTCACAGATAGGAATAGAGATAATAAAAAGGTTTAAAAGTACTGAAGATAGGGTAGGGGACTACTTTTATATTGGAGGATTCAAAAATAGAACTAATTATTTTGGTTAGACTAATTGGGTTATATCAGGCTTCTAAGAGAATTGTTTTGGTTTGCAGAAAGACTTGAATTTGGATCATATCTATTCAATATGTTTTACACATAGGTTTTAATTTAGTTTCCAATTGACTTGAATAGGTGGTTTTTAAAAACCCTTCATTTCATCCACCGCATGATTAATGTCAGCATTTGGACTGAGAAGACAATGCTTTTCCCAATGCTAATTTCATAGTTCCTTTACAGTTGAGTGTGGAGAACCTTTGACCTGAGCGTGGCTGATCCTAATGAGCACAGACTGTTATGAGGTGGTCTTACCTTATCTCTGTTGGAAAATCACATCCTGATCTGCCGAATTACTAGTGAGTAGACAGCTGTAGCTCCAATCCCATAATTCTACCACCAAAATAGAATTATAGTTACTTTTAACATAATCATTATCTGGGTAAAACTATATCTAGGTCTTTCCTGACAAGTTTTATGATTCAGTGCTTTGCTTCTATAAACTAAAGTTAGAAACACAGAGTGACTCACTTTTTTTTTTTTTGTATGCATCTAAGTGTACAAGGAAGTCAGACTGCTTCTGGTGTTGCTTTCTTTAAAAGACATGCTCCTTCTCAAGTATCCTTTTTAGGTCAGCAATTTTGAAGTGCAAGGCTTATTGGTATCCGAGCGGAAAGGGCTGATGCTCTGATTTATCACGACTCCTTGTGAGTGGAGTTCTTCCATGGCTGGAGAGAGGAAAACATTTGTTGTACTAATACTGAATGTGCTTCCTGTGTAAAATAACCTTTAACTTTGTGGAGATCCCCCATTTTAATGAAAAGGGACATAGTGGAAACAGAAGGAAATCCAAACACCCCAGTGGCAGCCACTCTCCTCACCAACAGGTCAAGCTACAAGCTCACTTGATGACAGCAATGGCTGCTAGAGGCATGTTCAGCTGGGCTCCTGTTTCTCCTGTTTTAGGATGTGACTATTTTAATTGTTTAAAAGTGTGGTGACATTTGGACCCAGTAAGAAGGGTGAGTTCCATCAATCAGGGGTCATGAGATAGACGGACCGGGAGTCCTCTTACTTGAGCGTCTGTCACGGGGACTGAGAAATCTGGTCAACTGTAGAAGTAGCTCTCAAACCCTAGTCAGGCTACAGGCTTTTGTATTTCCATGTCTTCATTACAGAGACATATTAAGTCTACAGTGACTCCCCTGGCCATTAGAATTCTCTTTCTATGCAAAACTTGAAATGGGATTCCCCACACTGAATGAAGGGGAAACCCTGCAGTGTTCACCTAGAGAAACACTTTTCAAGCATATGTGGGCTTTGCCAGCTGCTGCAGCAGCCCAGCTCTTTAAGTTCTGTGGAAAGTGCATCTGTGTGATGGGGAAAGAAGTTACGACATGTTTTCAGAGCTTCCCTGGAAAGCTGGCACTCTGTGTCCTCCTATAGGACACAATCACACCCTGTCTCAGCAAATGACACCTTAAAAGTACATTTGCTGTTCCCAGAATGCAACCTTCCACAGGTGGATCAATGGTTTATCTACCTCCACGCCCACCTGCAGCTGCTGCTTCTTGAAAGACGTGTCTACTTCTTACAAAGACAGCTGAGCTGATTGGGAGAGAGAAGAGTAACAGCGACTTGTTATTTTAATGTCTCTCCCATTCTGTATTCTCTCACCCTCCCGTTTCTTCTTTTTCCTGCTCCCCACTTACACCTGCAACTCCCTCAAGCTGGATCACCCAATTAATCTTGATTTACCTGTTTTGCCTCCCTCTCCCTAAGAATGAATGATTTGTCTCAGTGAGTGTGGAGCAGACCTAATGATTCAGAGCCATGTATTCACGTCTTGGACTGCATCACTGGGTCCTAAAACTCCTGCTAAGTCTGACACACATATGGTGTAGTAGGAGAGGCTACCTGGTACCTTAGTAGGTATTTGATAAATATTTATCAACTTTTGTTTGATATTTGATGTTTGCTAGTGGATTGAACACTGGTGAGGACTCATGAGAGTCTGGCTTTGTCAGTGTTTTACTTCCCTCTGCTTTTTGAAGTTATTAAGCGGAGAATCTAAGAAGTGCTGTTAGGTGATAGGTACTCTCCCTTTTAGCTTCTGTTTCTTTCTTATTCTTAAAGTGCTATTCCTGAGGGATCTCCCCCATGCCCATGCTTCACTTACCACCTTTATGCAGATCTCATTCATTTAAATATCTCTTCTGGGCACCAAAAGCCTGTTAATCCAGTAGCTTGCTTGGGATTTCCTTTTGGATATCTCAGAGGTGCAAACTCAACAGGTCTTAAGCAGGGACTTATGGCACCCTCCCTTGACAAAGCTCGTATCTTTCCAATGTTCCATATCTGAGTAATGCCACTATACCCATTCAGTTGCAAAAGCTATAAACTTAAGGGTCATCCTTGACATTTTCCTCTGCCATATTCCTCACAGCCAACCCATCACCAGAGCTTGTGACTACTGACTTCTAAGTAGCTCTCAAATCCACCTTCTCCCCATCTTCAAGCTACTTTCACTGTGTTAGCCTCCTCACAATTCTATGCCACATCCTGTTATGGCTCCTCTACCTGTAAGACCCTGCCTGCTCTGGCCCTATACCTATCTCCAAAAGGCTCATCCTTCTGTTCCAGAGCACTCGCCTCTTCCAGTCCTTCATACTCATCAGGTTTCATCTTATTCTGGGACCTTCCCCGTGCCCACTTCCATTCCTTCCTTCTTCAGTCAGTTCATGTCTGCTTGTCTTTCAGCACTCAGTTAATTTCTACTTATCAGATCTGAGAAGTCCTTTCTGACGCAATGACTAGTTCAAATCTCCTTTTTTAGAACCAGTCATGTCTCTTTGGTGGCACGTTCTGGAGCTGTACTTTTTTGTTGTTTGACTATTTGACTGATGTGTACTCCCCCTTCCCCATGGCTAAAACTCCATGAGGACAAGAACCATAACTGGCAGGCATTAGGATCCCAGAAGCTAGCATAGTAGATACTTTAATCATAAATATTTGATGAACCAATGAATAAAGCAGTTATTCACTAGCAAAGGAATGGGGACTATTGGAAAAAGCTATCGATAATGAGTTAAGGTCTTGGCCGGGTAGCTCAGTTGGTTAGAGCATTGTCCTGATATGCCAAAGTTGTGGGTTTGATCCCCAGTCAGGACACATGCAAGAATCAACCAATGAATGCACAAATAAGTGGAACAACAAATCCATGTTTTTCTCTCTCTCTCAAATCAATCAAGGAAAAAATGTTTTTAAAGGATTTAATAAATTACACACTTCACTAAATTACACACATGTGTATGTTGAAAAGTCTAGGACACCCCATAAAATATTTAAAACAACAAAACCCCCAAAACATATAAGTTCGAAACTAATAAAGGGAAATAACAGGTTAAGAAAAAGATAAAACACAAAACTTAATCCAAAAAAAGTCAAGAAGATAAAAAAATATAGAAAAGGCAGAAAAATAGAATACATAAAATATATGATGGTAGCAATAGAATCCAAATATATTAAAATAACAATAAGGATAAGAAGACTATATTTTTTTAATCAGATTATATAAAAAGTAAAGGCTTGCTACATGTTGTTTACAAGAAATGCATGTAAAACAAATAAGTTCATAGAAGAACTGAAAGTAAAAAAGATCAAAAACATTTAATAAATATTAACCAAAGAAAGTAAGTATAAATATATTATTATCAGATAAATAAAAATACTTTAACAAAAGCATTACTAGAGATAGAGGTTCATTACCTATTGAGAAAAGTCCAATTCATTGGAAGATATCAACAATTCTAAACTTGCATACTTCTACTAATAGAGCTTTAAAAAATACCAAGCAAAAAATGACAAAATAAGAAAAAGAAATTGACAAATGCACCATTACTGAGGTAGACTTTAACAAATTTTTGTCAGAAATTGACAAGATAAAAGTATCAGTAAGCATATGGATGATTTAACCATCACAATAAACAAACCAGGTCTAATGAACATATATAGATGCCCTTACCAATAACTGGACAATGTACTTTCTGTTCACAGGAGCAATTATAAAAACTGACAGTATACTAGCCCATAGAGCAAAATAAACAGTTGTCAAAGATCACTATCACGTAGACCACATTCTTTGACCATACCATGATTAATAACCAAAATAACGAAAAACTTAGAAATTTAAAAGCATAATCCTAAATTGTTCAAGTGTCAAAAAAGAAAGCAAAGGGAAATTAAAAATACTTAGAACACTCAATAATAATTATATAGGAAAGCTTGTGAGATACACCTAACGTGAGAGAGGAAGTGAGTAGCCTTATAATACCTACTTTAATAAAAAAAGAAGAGTTGAAATTACTAAAAGAACAAAAGGTCTGAGTACAATAAAGGAAATAATAAAAAATAGGAGCAAAAATTAATGAAATAGAACACAACAGTCAGTAGAAAGGATCAACAAAGCAAAATGTTGGTTCACTGAAGAAAAAATTAATAAAACTGATGAACTTTTAGCAAATTGATGAAGAAAGAGCATGGATACAAACTGTAAGAATAGAAAAGGAATCATAAATGCCACAGCAATTACACAGATAAAATATTACAAGCAATATATCAATACATTTAAAAACTTAAGTAAAATGAACAAATTCCTGGAAATCTAATTTACAAAACTGACTTAAGAAATTTAAAATCTGACATTTAAAATATCAGAGCTTGTACAGCCATACTGTTTGCTTGGAGACAGGGTCAGTTCTGATTTGTGCAACCATTCTAATTGGTTGTTAAATAGTTTGGTTACCACCCAGCCTGTAATCATTAATAAAATTTTATCAGTACTTAAAATTTTTCCTGCAAAGAAAACACCAGGTCCAGGCAGTTTTATAGGCAAGTTTACCAAGATTCGAGAAACAGATAATTCTAATCTTAATCTCTTAAGATTAAGAGAGTATAAAAGGAGGAACATCCCCTAACTCATTTTATGAGGCTCGTGTAACTTTATACAAAAACTAGACCAAAAAAAAAAAAAATTATAGTCCAGCTTCATTTGTGGTCATGGATGTAAAAATCTTTAAATATCAGCAACTATACCGAGCAAAATATACATGAGGACAATGATCAATTGGATTTACTCCAGGAATGGAAAGCTGTTGAACCATTAGAGAATTTATTAATATAATTTACCACATTAACAGATTAAAAGAGAAAAAACATATGGTCATTTCAAAAGAGGTAGGAAAAGCACTAAAAAAATTTCACAAGCCATTTATAACAAAAACAAACAAGAAAACTCATAGCCAAAAAGGAATAAAGAACATCCTTAGCTTACCCAATAAAGAGTATCTGCAGAAACATCTCTGGCAAATATAATACTCTACAGTAAAAAAATTAAAAAGCATTTTCTTTAAAAATAAGGACTAAGACAAGGAGATAAACTGTTATGATTCCTGTTAACTTTGTGCTGGAGTTCTAGCCACTGAGAGCACCAAGAAAAATAACAAAGTGCAAGGAGGGGAGGAAGAAACCAAATTGCCATTTACAAACTAAATGACTGTCTATGTAGAAACTCAGAATCTGCCACGAATGATTAGAAAAATAAAATGTACCAAGATTTTTAGATATAGGATCAATAGACAAAAGTTCATTGCATTTCCATATGCCAGCAGAAAAACAGCTGCAAATTTTCATTTTAAAAGGATGCCATTTATAATAGTACAAAAAAAATAAAGTATCTAGGAATAAATCTAAGAAAAATATTTAAGGAACTTCATTTAGAACACTACAAAATTTACTAAAATATGTGCAAAAACACTTAAGTAAATGAAAAAATATATCATATTAATGAAAAAGTTCCATCTTAAAGTTATCAATTTCCCCCAAACTTTATAGATTCAATATAAATCTAAATAACCTCCTTAACTAACTCAAATCTATAGGAAAGAGCAAAATGCCAAGGATAACTAAGGTACTCTGAAGAAGGAAGCAGGAAGTCTTGTCCTATCAAATATTAAAAGTTATTATAAAGCTACAATTAATATAGAATTTACAAAAATATTGGCAAATTGACCAATGGAACAGAAAACCCAGAACTAGATATTTTGGCAAAGTTGGCATTGCAGACGAGTGGGGGGAATGATAAATTTCTCAATATAAAAAGAGCTGGGATAATCTACATGGGAAAATAAAAGGAATTGGATTCTTACCTCACCCAATACATGTGTATATATTTGTGTGTGTGTGTGTGTGTGTGTGTGTGTGTGTGTGTGTGTGTGTGTACAACTACAGCTACATTAGGAACATAAATGTGAAACCTCTGAAAATTTCTGAAGATATTGATAAATTTGATTACATTAAATTTAAAGTTTCTTTATTAAAAATCTATAGTTTACCTACAGATCAGTAAAAAGAGCAAACTAATAGGCAAACAAGCAGACTACATGAACAGCCATTTCACAGGAGAGAAAACATGTATTGGCCAAGAATCTGAAAATATATTCAATTTCAATAGTAAGATATGAAAATTAAAATGAGATACAATTTTGTACCAAACAGAATAAGAAAAATGTAAAAGTTGATTAAGACCAAGTATTGACAAGGATGTGGAGAAACGGGAAGTCTTATTAGTTGAAGTGTAAATTGCTTTGACCAGTTTGGTTAACATGTGGGTATTAATAGTAGCTGTGAATGCAGCAATTCCACTCTTGGCAGGGAAACTCTTGCACCAGCAGATGTATGAAAAATATTATATTAGCAAAAACTGGAAACAATCCAATGAACCCAGTAGAATGGATTTTTAAAAATAAATGGTGTGTTTATACAATAGAATATTATACAACAGTAAACATGAATCAACTGTTTATTGAAATGGATGAATTGCAAAAACATTGTAGAGTAACAATTGGAAGTTTTGCATGAATATACCTTATGACTTTGTTTTTATAAAGGTTAAAAACAGGCAAGACTAAGTAATATATATTTATGTTACAGCAAAATTGAGTACAACTATATATAAAATCAAGGGGATGATTTAAAATTCTTTATCATACATCAGAATCAGATATTTCAATGTTTTAAAAATTATTCCAAACCACAGGAAAAAAGAACTGAAAGCTATATAATTAATTTTATAAAGCCAACAAAGTCTTAATCTGAATATCTGATTTTAAAAAACAGTATAATTAACGAAAATATTGAGTGACCTCACTTATGATTATTAGTGCAAAAATTCTGAATACATTTTTAGGAAATAGACTATTTTAGAATAATAAAAGTTTATTACAACCAAATAGGTTTATTCCAGGAATACAGGACTGGTACATTATTAAAAACCTGTCACTATAATTCATTATACCAGCAAATTAATGGAGAAAATAGTGATTATATAAATAGATGATAAAAAGGCATTTGAAAAAAATGAGCAGTCATTCCCAATAAAAACTTACCATATAAGGTCTGATTAGAAGATTTACTAGCATAGGCTAGCTTATTTTATAAACTTCAGTAGCTTAACACAAATTACTCCTCATCACATTACAATCCAAGCTGAGCCAGCAATGGAGCTCCGCTACAGTTATTCAGAGATTTGGGCTCCTTTCATCAGCAGCTCTGCCGTCTTCTAGGATCTCCGAGTTCTCCACCAAGTCCTCTGCATCTGACTGGCAGAGAAGGGAAGACTGAAGAATCATGTCAGAGGCTCAGTTAGGACTGGAAGTGTAGTAAATCACTGCTACCCACATTCTTTTGACCAAAATTTAATAAGACTGGGCTTCCTTAATTATAAGTAAAATTAATCACAAGCAGGATTGGAAAACAAGGCTTTGCTGTGATCACAGGAGAAAAGGAAAAGGGTTGGGTGAGTATCTAACCAGTCTCAGCCACAGAAAGTAACTACCTAAAAATACTGAAGGCCTTTACCAAAAAGCTGATAGCACACATTATCCTGAAGAGTGGAACACTAAATACACTTCCAGTGAAATCAAGAAAAAGACAGAGACATCCACTATCACTGTTATTTATTTAACATTTTGGAGGATGTAGCAAGTGCAGTAAGAGAAGGAATTAATATAAATTTGGGAAAGAAGAGATTATCTTTTTACTGATAATATGATTAATATTTAGAAACTCCAAAGTATGCTTTTAAAAAGAACCTACTAGAATTAGTAAGATGACTGAGTAATGTGGCAGGACACATGATAAATAAACACACAACACATACATATATACACACACAAAAATGTATGACGTGTGTGTGCATGCCAGCTGCTCTCTATGTCGAATCTCTCTTAATTCACGTCTATCTAAATGACTCTTGGGGTTTATACAAGCTCTCAACTATATCTGTAAAACTCACAGACTATTACTTATACGGCGGGATAAATAACCATATATTTACAATAACCATATATTCCATTTTCACCAGTTGAGTTGTATGCTTACTAATATCAAGTGCTTGCTCCTAAACATTTTTATGAGTTATACTATTATTACAGCCAAGTAACTTAAATAAATATTACTGAATCCAATAAACAATAATGTGAAAAGAACAAGTTGTTGTTTTATAAAAACTAAGTCCTTTGCTTTAGACGAGTTATGCCCTGGCAGGTCTGGCTCAGTGGTTAGAGCATCAGCCTGGGGACTGACGACGGGCCCCCAGTTTGACACCGGTCAAAGGTACGTACCTCAGTTGCAGGCTCGTCCCCTGCTGTGGTCAGGGTGCATGTGGGAGGCAACCGATTGATGTGTTTCTCTCTCTTTCTTTCTCTTTCTCTCTCTCCCTCCCCCCTTTCCTCCCTCCTTCCCTTCCACTTTCTCTGAGAAGCAATGGGAAAAATATCCTTGGGTGAGGATTAAAAAAAAAGAAGGCAAGTTACATATAATGCTGTCAGTTTGGGTGTGACAATTATAAAAAATGAGGGGGTAGTTGTAAGATTCTATATTTTTATTTTTCTATAAGTATTTTTAAGTTCTTGATCCATGGTAGAGAAATCCAAACTGGAAATTGTATAGGGTGCATTGTAAATGTGATTTATGCAAGAAAGACATCATGGCACTCCAAATCAGTGTCCCCATACATTAAAAAAAAAGACTTTGTAATAATATGGATCCACACACACATACACACTTTTAAATATGTGTGCTGTATTCATTAGGATAGGCTGGTTATACCACAGTAAACAAAACAAAACAACACAACATTAAATCTCAGTGACTTAAAACCACAGACTTTCACCTGGGTGGCAACCAGGGCAACTGTCTTCTATTCAATGGCTCAGCATTCTAGCTACTTTGGTCTTTGGGTACTTCCACAGCTACACATACTTCCATAATCACTACTGCAGGGAAGATAACAGAGAAAATCATGTTCTAGCTTCTCAAAGCTTCCATGCAGGAATGTAATACATCATATCCACTCAACATTTTCATTGGCCAGGATTAGTCACATGGTGATGTCTAATTCTAAGACACAAAAATGTATAATCTCTTGCAAACAGTACCTGGAAGTAGAGAGGAACAGGATGTTGTTAAACAGTGATAAATGTATATCATACATGTATCATTTTCTAGGATGTCTCAATCTTGCCAACTTAAAAACAAAACACTGTGAAAAACTGTATTACTGATTAAAATATTTGCTGTCCTCCTTGTTGGAATATTACTCATCTCCACCTCATTGATGCCAGGCTTGGCATGGTGGCACGAAGGGCCCTTCCTTGAGGATATGCATCCCTGACACTTCTATGTCAGATATGGGCATGTGTCTTGCTTTGGTTTATAAAATGAAGGGTGGGGCGGGTGATGTAGGACACTTCTTTGTAGAAGCATTATGAGCCATGAGGTGCTGACCTGGTTTCCTTTCCCTCTACTACAGGCTGCACTGCAATATGCCTAACAGCAGTGACTGTTAGCCTGGTCCTAGGGTGAAGAGGGTATGAGGCAGAGCTGCTGCCAGCTTGGAATGGGCATGGTAGTATGAGCAGGAAATTACACACCACTGAGAATCTCAGACTGACACTGCAGCATAACTTACTCTAGGCTGGTTAATATGCATATACTACCCTTAATGCATCAGTAAGAATGCTTATAGGAAGAGCCAGACAAAAATGGAAAAACATATATTTCCACTTGGATTAGTAATAAAAGTATACCAAAAGTATAGTATATGGAATACTTAAGGTTAACTTCCATAAGATAGGTTTAAGACATATGAAGGAAATTATAAAATGTTATTGAAGGATCTAAAACATGGCTATTCTACCAAAATCAATGTATAAATTTAATGTAATTCCAATCATAATCTCAATGGTTTCTTTTTGATAAAAGCATTTTAATGTTCGTGTGGAATAATAGAATTGACCTACAATATTGCTGCCAAGATTAATTAAATGAGCTAAAATATGTAAAGTGCTTAGAACAGTATTTGGCACATATATGCACAATATTAGGTAATTTTGTTATTGGGAAAAATAATTAGATCATTGTAATAGAGAGCCTCAAAATGTATCTTAGTACAAATGGAATTTTACTATAGCCATCTAGAGGAAAAGAAAATTAGATTATCTTAATCCATAGTAAAAAATAAATTCCATAGGAATTAAAATAAATGTGTGGAAAACAATAAAAAATATTTTAGAACAATTTAAGAGGATAAATTCATATACTAGGGGCTAGGAAAACATTTTCAACTAAAATAGTAAACTAGGGAATTGTAAAAGAATAGAGACATTTATTAAAAATATGCAGGTCAAAGAAAGATACCATAAACAAAAATATTACAACAGATTGTGGGAATTATTTGTAATGCATAGACAAGGTTAACATCTATTATACATGATGTTTGCCATCAAATTTATAGGAAAATGAAAAACTGCACAGAAAAACAAGCAAAGAATGTGGTAACAGGCATTTCCAGAAAAGCAAATCTAAATGGTAAATTAATTCAAAAAAAGTTTAATCTCACCAGCAATCAGGAAGATGCAAACTAAAGCAACAATGAGCTATCACCTCTCACTCATCAGATCAACAAAAATTTTAATTGTTGACAGAAATGTCTACAATAATGCAATCTGAATCATTTTTTACATTTGTTTTTAAAAAGGATGTCTCAAAACAATTCTTTCATAAATAATATCGGTAAAGGAAGAACTTACTTTTTATTGCAATTAATCATACATAAACTTACACTGAATCTGAAATTTCAGATTCTCGTGGAATGTATTTCGACAAAACTGACTTTTATTGCTCTTTTTACCTTCTACACTGTATGTCCCTCTCAGCTCTAAACAAAGGATTTTGCAACTACTTATGGTCATTGGAGAGTGTTTTATGTTTTTTTAACTTCATTACCACTCCACCCAGGACCACAAGGAAGCCCTGGTAACACAGCCTGAACACCCAACCATGCAAGTTGTGGCAGCCCTGGGTGAACTCTGGCTAATATACAACCTTTCTGGACCTCTGACTTTATGGCTGGCCGTGCCTAACTCCACCTAGTTTCTCACAGCCCTCACTTTTTCTACCTGTGCCTCACTCTTTCCCTACTCCCCACCCTTTCCTGGCATCTCTCCGAAGGGGATGAGGGCCAAGGCAGTGTTGATACTTCCCGAAGGAAATAAATGAGACCCCGTGCTCATCGTGCCCTGGAGCCGGCTTCACCCAGTCACCACCGCCAGGCCTTGAAACGCGCGCGATGTGCAGAGGAGTCAGGGGCAGGAGGGCGAGAAGGCGGACCCGCGGCCGGCGGCTGAAAGGCCGTCGCCGCGGGCGAGGGAAGGTGGGTCCCGGGCCGCTCGCTCGAGGTGGCGGTGGAGGCGGAGCCTTCCTGCGCCTCCTCCCAGAACCCTGAATTACCAACCGAGGACTTGCTGAAGAGGAGGCTTTTAACAAGACAGGGCAGAAACCACCTTGAGGCTGGCACGAAGGGCAGCGTCACAGAGGAGCGCGCCCAGTTCCCAGGGGAGGCAGGCGGGGGCGAGGGGGGCGAGGGGGCAATCTCAGCGGTGGGGTGCAGTGCGGTGCAGTGCGGTGGGTGTCCCCCACAGGAGTGAGGCCAGACCCCAGGCTGCGCTCCGCAGCGCGGGGCACCAAAGCCCAGAACAGCAGCCCACATAACATCCAGCCATGAAAGGCATCGGGGTTTCTACCCACCTGGGAGAGACAGCCTGTCGGAGAGAAAGCCGCTTTTTAAAAAAACAAAACCAAACCAGAGCACAGCATTTTCATTTGCAACCACACCCGAGGTTTCAGAGAGAGAGTGGTGCGGACTAGAGTTGCCTGAGGAGAATCTGGGGTGGGAGGCATTGGAGAGAGAGATGGAAAAACAGCGGCCGGGAGACATGAGCTCAGCCATCCACACCCCCACGCTGCAGCAGCCATTTGTCCTGAGAGGTGCAAGCCCCACCCGGCAGCAACAGCCCAGGGAAAGGCAAATGCCCTGCCCTCGGGGATACAGCTTCCCCACCCTGCATCTCTAACCCTGCTGAGGAAACTACAGGAGAGGCAGAGCCTATGCTTGCGAGTGTCTCAGGGGGCCTCAGTGACTGGCTTTGGAGTGGGGCCGTTCCTACTGTCCTGGGAACCTGGCTGGTGGTTCTCCCTCTCGGAAGAGCAGACAGAAACTCTTGGCTTCCAGCAGGCTCCACCAGACTGAATACAAGGGGGCTCTGCATATTTCCCGAGGTAAGGGAAATATTCCAGGACAGACTCCGACTGTGGATGTGGGATGGGGGAACACATGCACCTCCTTCCCTGAAATCTGAGTGGCACCTCTCCTTCATGGGAGATCCAGAGGTCTCATCCTCCCAATTCTGCCAAAAGCACTTTCAGAAACAGCCTTTTCAGTAACTAAGTCTGATAATTGGCAGGCAGAGGTGGGTGGAGGCAGAGCCCAAGGTGCCTTGGGATATTTGCTGTCCACCCCTGGCTCCCCTGATGCTAACAAGCTGGCCCTAGAACACAGCTTGGCCCCTCCCGAGTGCAGCCAAGCCCTGTGGTGGCAGCCACAAACTTTGGATTGCTTGAAGCTTGAAACAGGTTACTGAGAGCCAAACATGGACAGCTTCTGACAGAGGACAGCACCAAAGTACCTCCTGGGAAGCCCAGAAACGGCAGACAAAACAGTCAGCTCCAGTCAACATACCAGCAGGATCCAAAGGGGACTCCCCAGAGGAACTAAACTCGGCTAAGATGAACTCCACTTTGCTTTTTTTTTAATCACTGTCTTTATTTTCCTTTTTTATTGCACTGTTATTATTCTTGGCTCTCTTTTTTCTTTTCTTTTTTTAAAATACATCTTTATTGATTTCAGAGAGAGGAAGGGAGTGGGAGAGATAGAAACATTCATGATGAGTCATTGATCAGCTGCCTCCTGCATGCCCCCCACTGGGGATGGAGCCTGCAACCTGGGCATGTGCCCTGATTGGGAATCGAACCTCAATCTCCTGGATCCTTGGTTGATGCTCAACTGCTGAGTCAGGCTGGCTGGGCCTCTCTTTTTTCTTTCATATCTCTTATTTTTCTCTATCCTTTTATTTTTTTCTCTTTCTCCTTCTTCCTCTTTTTCCCCTTAATTTCTTTTTGCTTCTTTCTCTTTTTCCTTTTCTAATTATTTTCCTTTGTCTTTTCCTTTGTACCACTTTCCTTTTCTTATTATTTATTCTTTTTTTCCTCTCCCTTCTTTCCTTTTGTATTCTCTATTCTTCCCCCTTTTTTCTTCTTGTATTTTTTCACTTTACTCTTATTATTTTTGCTCTCTTTTCTCTTTCCTAATTCTCTTTTGTTTTGTGATTGTTTTTGTTGTTGGGGTCTTTGTGTGCTTTTCTACTGTTTCCTGTTTTGTTATGTTTTGTTCTGTCAGCTCCTGCACAAAAGCTCACATGACAAGGCCAAGGTTGAGCCTCACAGCCAGCCAGCCTGAGGGGAGAGCCCACCCCTGAACAGGACAAAAACAATCAAGACCCAATAACAACAGGAGAGACGAAATAACCCACACAAGGGACATTCCTAGAGCATCCAGCTTAAAAGATCAAAGAGACTGCACCACGGGGTCCCATAGGATACTTACTACATATAAGGCCACCCCACAAAGACTGGGAGGCATAGCAGTTCTGCCTAATACAGAGAAACAAACACAGAGACAGCTAAAATGAGGAGACAAAGAAACAACCACCAAGTGAAAAAAAGAATCTCCAGAAAAAGACCTAAATGAAATGGAGACAAGCAATTTATAAAGTAACAGTTACAAGGATGCTCAAGGAACTTAGTGAGAATTACAAGAAACTTAGTGGGAACTAAAACAGCATGAAAAATGAAATAGAAATCGTGAACAAGAACAAGTCAGAAATGAACACCACATATGACATCAAGAATACACTGGAAGGAATTAAAAGTAGAATAAATGAAGCAGAGGACTGAAGCAGTGACTTAGAAGACAAGGTAGAAAAAACAACAAATACAGTAGCAAAAAAGAAAAAAGATTTAAAAAGCAGGAGGAGAGTTAAAGGGCACTTTGGGACAACATGAAACGTAACAACATAGGAGTACCAGAAGAAGAAAAAAGAGAGCAAGGAATAGAGAACTTATTTAAGGAAATGACAGAAAATTCCCTAACCTGGTGAAGGAAAAAGTCATACAAGTTCAGGAAGCACAGAGAGTTCCAATCAAGATGAACACAAAAAGACCCATGCCAAGACATGTCATAATTAAAATGACAAATGTTAAAGACAAAGAATCATAGAGGCAGCAAGAGAGAGACAGGAGGTTACCTACAAGGGAGTTCCCATTAGACTGTCAACTGATTTCTCAACAGAAACCCTTCAGGCCAGAAGGGATTGGCATAAAGTGTTCAAAGTAATGAAAAGCAAGGACCTAAATTCAAGACTATTCTATCCAGCAAGGCTATCATTGAAAAGCGAAGGCAAAATAAAGAGAATCCCAGGCAAAAAATAAACAAAAAACTAAAGGAGTACATTACCATGAAACCAGCATTGCAAGAAATGTTAAAGGGACTGCTGTAAGAAGAAGAAATAGAGAGGAATATAGGTATAAAGAAAAATATGGCAATAAATAAGTACCTATCGATAATAACCTTAAATGTAAGTGGATTAAATGCTCCAACCAAAAGATATAGTGTAGCTGAATGGATAAGAAAACCTGATCCATATATATGCTGTCTACAAGAGACCCACCTCAGAACAAAAGATTCACGCAGACTGAAAGTGAAAGGATGGAAAAAATATTCCACGCAAATGGAAACAAAAAAAACGCTGGGGTAGCAATTCTATATCTGACAAAACAGACTTCAAAACAAAGGCCATAAAAGAGGCAAAGAAGGTCACTACATAATACTGAAGGGATTCATCCAACAAGAAAAATAACCCTTGTAAACATACATGCACCCAATACAGAAGTACCTAAGTATATTAAAAAACCTCTTGGTGGACTTTAAGGGAGAGATCAACAGCAATACAGTCATAGTAGGGGACTTTAACACCCAACTGACATCACTGGATAGATCTTCCAGATAAAAAATCAACCAGGAAACAGGGACCTTAAATGACACATTATATCAGATGGATTTAACTGATATTTATGGAATATTTCATAAGCTGCAGAATATACATTCTTCTCCAGTGCACGTGGAACATTCTTAAAGATAGACCACACGTTAGGACACAAAACAAGGTTCTACAAGTTCAAGAAGATTGAAATCATATCAAGTATCTTGCCCAGCCAGGGGTGGCTCAGCGACTGAGCATCGACCTAGGATCCAGGCAATCAAGGTTTGATTCCCGGTCAGGGCACATGCCCAGGTTGCGGGCTGGATCCCCAGACGGGGGCGTGCAGGAGGCAGCCATCAATGACTCTCTCATCATTGATGTTTCCCTCTCTCTCTCTACCTCTCCTTTCCTCTCTCTGAAATCAATAAAGATATATTTTTAAAAAATTGAAAATATCAAGCATCTTCTCAGATCACATGACTTGAAACCAGAAATCAACTAAAATAAAAAAACTCAAAAATATTCCAAAGCACAGAGGCTAAATAGCATGTTATTAAACAATAAATGGGTTACCAGTGAGATCAAGGAAGAAATCAAACACTTCCTGGAAACAAATGAAAATGAACACACAACTCAAAATCTGTGGGACACAGCAAAAGCACTCCTGAGATGGAGTTCATAGCATTACAGGCATATATCAAGAAACAAGAAAAAGCTCAAGTAAACAATGTAACACTAAAACTAAAAGAATTAGAAAGAGAACAACAAGAAAAGCCCAGAGTAAGTAGAAGGAAGGAAATAATAAAGATCAGAGCAAAAATAAATGACATAGAGACTAAAAAAACAATACAAAAGGTCAATGAAACGAAGTGCTGGTTCTTTGAAAAGATAAGATTGATGAACCGTTAGCCAGACATATCAAGAAACAAAGAGAGAGGACCCAAATAAATAAAATCAGAAATAAAAGAGGTGAATTAACAACAGCACAGAAATACAAAGGATTTTAAGAAAATACTATGAACAACTATATATCAAATAGACAAATTCCTAGAAACATACAATCTTCCAAATCTCAATCAAGAATGCAAGAGGGATGGAGGAGGGTGGGTGGATGGAGGGGGAGAGAATAACCAAAGAATTTATATGCATATATGCACAACCCAAGGACACGGACAATGGTGGGGAGAGGGACTGGGGAGGGGGAAGGGACAGGGTGGAGCAGGTCATTGGGGAGAAAAAGGGACATTTGTAATATTTTAAACAAAAATAAAATTAAAAAAAAAAAAAAAAAGAATCAGAAAACCTGAATAGTCTGATAACATCCAATGAAATTGAAGCAGTAATAATAAAACTCCCAGCAAACAAAAGTCTTGGACTGGAGAGCTTTACAGGTGAGCTCTACCAAATACTCAAAGAAGAACTAACCTATCCTCAAACTATTCCAAAAAACTCAAGAGGAGGGAACACTTCTAAGCTCTTTTTATGAGGCCAGCATTATCTTAAGTCCAAAAGCAGATAAAGACACTACAAAGAAAGAAAATTATAGGTCAATATCCCCGATGAACATAGATACTAATATCCTCAACAAAACATTAGCAAATTTGATATAGCAATACATTAAAGAGACCATATATAATGAACAAGTGGGATTTATTCTGCAGATGAAAGGCTGGTACAATATTCATAAATCAATAAATGTGATACATCACATAAACAAAATGAAGGATAAAAATCACATGATCATATCAATAGGCACAGAAAAGGCATCTGACAAAATCCAGCACCTATTTATGATAAAATCTCTCAGCAAAGTGGGAATAGAGGGAACATACCTCAACATAATAAAGGCCATATTTGACTAACCTACAGCTAACATCATACTCAATGGGCAACAACTAAAAGTGTTTCCCTTAAGGTAACAAGACAGGGATGTCTGCTTTCACAATTCTCATTCAACATAGTACTAGAAGTCCTATCCACAGTGATCAGACAAGAAAAATTAAAGGTATCCAAATTGGAAAGGAGGAAGTAAAAGTGTCATTACTCAAGGATGACATGATATAGTACACAGAAAACTCTAAAGACTCCAACAAAAACCCTGTTAGATTTAATAAATGAATTCGGCAAAGTAGCAGGATACAAAATCAACATCCAGAAATCAATGGCATTTTTATACAGTAATAATGCACTCTCAGAAGGAGAAACTGAAAAAACAATACCACTTACCACTGCAACGACAAAAAAATAAGATATCTGGGAAAACAACAGGACATTAAAAAAGGAAAAAGAGGAAGATACAAACAAGTGAAAATATATACCATGTTCATGGATTGGAAGAATTAACATCATTAAAATGGTCATATAAACCAAAGCAATCTAGAGATTAAATGCAATACCCATTAAAATGCCAATGGCACATTTCACAGATCTGGAACGATATTCCAAAAACTCCCCAAATAGCCTCAGCAATCCTGAGAAAAAAGAACAAAGTTGCAGGGATCACAATACTGGATTATCAAACTATACTACAAAGCCACTGTAATCAAAACAACCTGGTATCTGCACAAGAACAGACATATAGACCAAAGAACAGAACAGAGAACCCAGAAATCGACCCAAGCCAATATGGTCACTTAATATTTGACAAAGGAGGCAAGAGCATCCAATAGAGTAAAGACAGTCTCTTCAATAAGTGGTGCTGGGAAAACTGGACAGATACATGCAAAAAAATGAAACTCGACCACCAACTTTCACCATACACAAAAATAAACTCAAAATGGATAAAAGACTTAAATGTAAGTCACAAAACCATAAAATTCCTGGAAGAAAACACAGGCAAGAAAGTCTCAGACATCTCATGTGGCAGTAGTTTCACTGATACATCTCCTAGGACAAGAGAAACAAAGGAAAAAATAAACAAATGGGACTACATCAAACTAAAAAGCTTCTGCACAGCAAAAGAAACCACCAACAAAATGAAAATGGAACCCAGTGTATGGGAGAACATATTCACCAGTGGTACTTTTCATAAAGGGTTAATTTCCAAAATATACAAAAAACTCATACAACTCAACACCAGGAAGACAAACGATCCAGTTAAAAAATAGGCAAAGGACCTGAACAGACATTTCTCCAAAGAGGACATAGAGATGGACAAGAGACATATGAAAAAATGTTCAACACTAATCATGAGGGAGATGCAAATTAAAACTACAATGAGTTATCACTTCACACCTGTCAGAATGGCTACCATCAATAAACCAACAAACAAGCGCTGGAGAGGATGTGAAGAAAAGGGAACCCAAGTACACTGTTGGTGGGAATGTAGACTGTTGTAGCCACTGAGAAAAACAATATGGAGTTCCCTCAAAAAATTAAAAATGGAACTGCTGTTTGACCCAGCCATCCCACTTCTGGGAATATATCCTAAGAATCCCAAACACAATCAGAAGGAATATATGCACCCCTATGTTTATAGCAGTGTTATTTACAATAGCTAAGACCTGGAAACAGTCCAAGCGCCCATCAGTAGATGAGTCGATAAAAATGCTGTGGTATACCATGGAATATTATGCAGCTCTAAAAAAGAAGGATTTCTTACCCTTTGGGACAACATGGCTAGAGCTGGAGATCATTATGCTAAGCAGAATAAGCCAGTTAGAAGAAGACAAATATCACATGATCTCACCTGTATGTGGAATCTAATGAACAAAATAAACTGACGAATAAAATAGGTCAAGAGGCATGGAACAAAATGACAGATCTTAGAGGGGAGTGGGGTGGAGGGGACAGGAAGGAATTAACCAAAAAACATATATGCATACAGGCATAGCCCATGGACACAGACAATACTATGGTGAAGGTGTGGGGTAGGGAGCAAGAAAGGGACATCTGAAATATCATCAACAATAAATAAAAAAAGAAAGATAAGAGTTACAAAAGGATAGTTATCTCCAAAAAGAAAGTGAACAGCATTTACAGGGAAAAACAAGACCTGCAGCAATGTGTTACAGATGCTGAAACAATTATGTATGTATAGACAATGGGGCACAAAGGCCTATTTTCCCTGGAGGTGGGGCAAACAGGGCTTCATAGAGGAAGTGATGCCAAGAGAGGCTTCATCGAGGAAGTGACTCTTGACCTGAGATGGTACAACAGAACATTCCAGAAAGAGGAGAAAGCAGGAATAAAAGTACAGGGGCATAAAACCAACGACATTTCCCAAGAATTCCAAGTAATATAAATATGACTAGAGTAAAAGAATTAAGAATGAGGTTGGCAGTCAGATCACAGAAGGCCTGTTGCCATTCTAGAGAGTCTGGAATTAATCCTGTAGGGCAGGCAACAAGGAGTTATTAAAGGACTTTAAGGAAGGAAGTAATAGGTTTGAATTTTAAGGGATAAGACATCTTTGGCAGCAGTATGGAAGATGGTTTGAAATAAGGCACAAGCTCTTCTTGTGGTTCAGGCATCAGTTGATTAATTCCATTAACTGTGATAGGGATTTCTCAGGTGATTTAAATTTTACTGAGGTGTATTAGAAATAAATTTTCTTTCCCATTCATGTAAAAGACACCTAACTAGAATGATAAGCAACCAAAGCATGTTTCCCCCTTCTAAATTCCCATGTAAATTTAGTCTTACACTTTGATTTAATAAGTAGAACAAGGCTGAATAGCCTTTGGCATCAATCTGATACTGAAATAGTGAGAGAGAAAAAATGGAACATGGTATCTGTCCATAAATCTAACTATATGGTTAGGGTTATGGAGCATTTTAAGAGTTATGACTTCCCTGGCAAAATACCCCAAAAACGTACCCTTGAAAATTATTCAAAACAGCCTTTGGCATTCAACCACGTTGACAGAATGAAAAATGTTGAGTAAATAGCCTATGTGTAATTCGCCATTCTTCAAGAAGTAAAGGATGTTTTGTAAGGCTTCAGAATGACCTATTTTATTAAACAATATCATGGTCATAAAAAACTTCTCAGCTCACTTAGAAAATGGAGTCAATCTATTTTTTAAAAATAGATATATTCTGTCATATAGAAGAATGTGAGTTGACACATACACAGTGCTGATCTCTGCTTTCTATTCCCTTCTTCTGCCTTTTGGTGTTTTCTAATTTTCTACAACAGCATGCATTGCTTCTAGAAGGAAAAACAAGTCAGTAGAGCAAACTGCACAATCAGATGACTTAGGCTGTCTCTTTCAGCTTTTAGATTCTAAACCAGCTTTCTGATTCTGAATAAAATTAACGTAAACTGCTTTTCAGTGTGCTTGGAAAACAGGCAAATTTTCTCTCCTCAAGCCTTTGCCTTCTGTGAATAAATTTTGAATTTTTAAAAATACAAAAACGTCCCCTCTCATTTATTCACACCAGTGGAGGGGAATACTGACAATAGTATCTGAAAACAGAAGGGAATTGTACCATCAGGCATACACATATATTATACTAGGCTCTGTACACTGTCTTTGGCAATGCGACTTCTGAATTAAGTTTTTCTTTAGCCAACATTAAAATGACTCTATGCTCCTACGTGTGGGCTGGCAAATGAAGGTTCTGGTAAAAGAAACAGGACTATCATTTAAAATTCATTGCATATATTCTACAAACTGTACCCTCCAGAGGCAAATGGATAAAGACTCTATGCTGAAATGATAAACCACTTTTAAAAAACAGACAGACCTGAAGTAGGGCGATGAAAGCATAGAAACTGAATGCTAACCTCTGCTGTGTCTGATGCAGTGCAGATGTAATAGTAAAACAAAACACCTGGATCAAGAGTCCACTCCAGCTTTCTGAAAATCCAGCTTTTCATAATCAGAGGACACTCTTTTAAAAACAGCTCCATTTGAAATCACAGCCAGCAAAGAATTTTCAAAGAAATATGAAACACTCATCTCTTAGGGTTAAAGAAAGGGGTCTGTCAAATAAACTTGATGTAAAGTATTTCTCTGTCCCTTAACACTTATGAAGGGAATTGCAAAGAAAGATGTGTAAATATAATTTATCATAAATCAAGCACATTGAACCTTTCCCAGCATTACAAGAATTTAGATCATTTAAAGAAGAGTTGGATGTATTATTTATAATTTACAGATTCTTTTCTGAAACATAGTAACTTTCTTACTAGTTGAGACTTGTACTACCCCCTCGCATGAACTCCCTTCCCGTCTTGTAGGTGAGCACAATTTCTGAAACTTATACTGCCATACATTTTAATTATTAGGTCTTGGAGAGAATACATTTTATAAACTTTTTACACTAATTACATTATTTTTACCTCCTGCCCTAAACTCTGAAGGAAACTCATCACCATCAATCCTTGCCAACAGTCCCTCTCCAAATCCTCTAATTCTGCTTTCAAAGCTGAAAAGAACCCATCTGGCTGAGAAGTGTCTTCACACTGGGGGGAAAAAAGACCAAGCAGGCCTGGCCAGAATTTGTAGCTGGCAGGGAGAAGGGAAGGCTGGGCACATCACACACGCACACACACCTGCGTGTACACCTGTGACTCTTTATAGTTAGTGGATGTCAGGATTGTAGACTCTGTGGTTGGATGCCACTTTTCGTTGAGTCTAGTCATAGAGGAAAGGGATCATTGCAATTAGACAAGAAATTAGGGCCTTGGCTTAGTGCTAAGCTTTAGGGTTGGGATCCAGACCCAGGAAGGTGCTTCTGAAACTTCGCCAAATAAGCTACCTTGGATTGCCCATATCTACCTCTAGTCTATTTCCCAACTATATTAATAGGTCTTGCCTCCTACACACAACTACCCATTCATCTATTCTTTCCCACACTTCTCTACCCATGCACTCCTCTGCTACCATTATCTGGTCAGCCCTAAAACCTGCTTCTCATCTTCTGTTCACAAACCCCTGCCACTATATTCCTAGGAACACACAATTAAACTTCCCTAGTCTATTGCAATGAGCCTTCCCAGTATGTATTTCTTACTTTGCCACAAGTTCTCTTTCCACATCTTAGCTCTAACTGAAACCTAGCTTTCTCATAAATGATGCCACTTTCCTCAAAAGCTTGTGTAGTGGTGTCTACTCTTTCTCCAACTTTCCCTGACTCACAGGGCAAGCAAATGTCAGCACAGCCTCTTGCTACCCACCAGTACCACTTATTATCACTTAACCACCTCCTCTTGGAAGTGCATGCATCTGCTTTATACTACCCTTTCTCCACTTTTGGAGAATTTGTCACCTCAGAATGCTTTTACATCTCCTAATGATCAAAATGGCTGTGGTCATTCACTTGCTTCTCACCGATGTTTCATTACCAGTCTGCACCTAGATGGGCATTTCTGCTGTGTTGAATTACAGGCATTCAACAGATATTTGTGCCACAAGCTTAAGAGTAAAGTCAAGGAAGACAACAAAAAGTAAAGAAAAATAGGGTACTTGTTCCCCTACAATGCACCCAAGCCTGTTTCTTAAGTAAAATGTGGATAACAGTAATACCTACTTCATAGACTAATTGAGGATTAACTGGAACAATGTGTCAATGTATGTAAAGAACTAAGAACGGGGCTTGAAATATAGGTGGTATTAACTGTTATTGATATTCTATTCTCCAAAGTATATAATAGATAGCTATTTAAAATGACTTTAGCATAGTCAAGGCTGCCTTGTATTAGTTAATTCTGTAACAACCCCTTTTAAATGAATATAAATATGGGTGTGTACCGCTCAAAATAAAGTGATTTTTTCCTCCTTGCTGCACTACTAAAACTGCCTTCACGGTGGTCACCAAAGGTCTATTTTCAAAACTTCATGATCTTTTTGAAGCTACTTTATTTATTTAATACTCACCAGAGGATTTTTTTTCTTTTTTAGAGTGGAAAGGAGGGAGGGAAACATTGATGTGAGACACATTGATTGACTGGTTGCCTCCCACAAGTACCCCCACCAGGGCCGGACTGAACCTGCAACCCAGGTATGTGCCCTTGACCAGCAATCGAACCTGTGACGCTTCCGTGCACGGGCTGAAGCCCAAGCACTGAGCCACACTGGCCAGGGTTTGAAGCTACTTTAAAACTACTTCCTAACCTCTCTTTTGAACTACTCATCAACCTCTCAACACTTTCTTCCCCTTCGGATTCTAACAGAGCACTTGGATTTGGTTTTCACTCTGCCTCTCTGACGATTTCTTTTCTGTCTCCTTGGCAGGCTGCCCTTCTTCTGGCTGCCTCTTGAATTCTACTATTCCTCAGGTTCATCCCTACTTTTCACTGCTTCTCAAAATCTTTCCAATATGCTGTGCTACCTTAATTTACACCTTTATCATCTCTTGCTTGGACTATTGCAACACTCTAAATGGTATCCTGGCTCCTAGTTTCTCCCAATTCCAGTGTATCCCTCATGCTGCCACCAAGATAATTTTTTTTTTTTAAGGTCAAATGTATGTGAAAAGACCTCCATTATCTCCTGTTTCCTTCAAGAAAAAGCCCCAAACCTCAGCACAACACACAAGAGCCCTTCATTGTTCAGATTACAACATGCCCTTTTGAAAATCTTGCCTTTCCACATTTCCTCTTCCTCAAATGCCATTTTCCCCTGTTCCCAATCACTTCCTGGCCCAGCTCCTTTCTCTATTAAGTATTTACTACACTGCATTTTAAAAAAACATGTATTTTTATTGATTTTTTGAGTGAGAGAGGGAGAGGTAGAGAGAGAAGCATCGATGTGAGAGCAGAACATTGATCAGCTGCCTCCTGCATGCCCCCCTCCCCCCTGACCCTACCAGGGAGCCCGAAACCCAGGCATTTGCCCTGACCGGGAATTGAACCAGCAACCTCCTGGTGCACAGGATGACGCCAACCAACTGAGCCACACGGGCCAGGGCTTCACTGCATTTTAAATGTCTGTTTTCGTGTCTACTCCTCTGGGCAAAAGCATCTCAAGCATAGGGAAACACATTTTTCTTGTCTGTAGCTCTAGATTCTAGCACCACGCAAATACTCAACAAATCCTTAATAACTGAATTATAAGCAATCAACAAACATTAAACTGACTCTAAAATAGCTGCAGTTTTAAAATTCTCCTTAGATAAAACTGATGAAAGGAAAAACGTGCAAATGAAACACTCAAACTCAAATCTCAAGGTAAACATGGACATTTTGAACTGCCAGAAGACATAAGGACAGCAGGGCACAATACTTAAAATCTGGATTATGGCAGAACTTCAAGGTTGTAAGATCATGGCAGTGGATATACATACGAAACTTTATCACCTCCCTCCTTAAAAGCTTTCAATGACCTTTTAAAGATAAAGTCTCATCTTTAATCTAGTGCACAAATGCCTCCATAATAAACTTGCCTCCATCTCCTTACAGCGTCAGCTCACACTACTCTCTCCCTTACTTCAGCCACACAGACCTTCTTTCCCACTTCAGTTTTTGCACAAGCAAATCTGCCAGTAATATTCTCTCATATACTCCGCTACTTAAAACTAGTTCTCTCTTTGTCCTTTGGCTATCAGCCTGAGGATTCCTTCTTTAAGTTAGCTCCATCATATGAGGACAGAGCCTAAGTCCATCTTATCACAGTATATTTGTTAGGCAATACAATACAGTATTATGACAATGGATTTTGGGTCCCTGGATATGTATACATATACACTTAATCCTCACCCAAGGACATTTTCTTTGATTTTTAGAGAGAGGGGGAGGGGTGGGAGAGAGAGAGAGAAACATTAATGAGTTGCCTCCAGCACAGGTCTTCCCTGGAGCCAGGGATGGAACTCACAACCTAGGTATGTGCCCTGACTGGGAGCTGAACCTGTGATATACAGAACTACACTCATATCAACTGAGCCACACTGGTCAGGTCTCCTTGGGCATATTTTTTTAACCCCTTTTCTGTCTTGCTTTCCTCACCTGTAAAACTGAGGTGACAGTAGTACCTACTTCAAAAGATTACTGAAAGGATTAAAGGAAATAGTTCATGTTAAGCAGTTACAACTGTAACTATAAAGTGAGAGTCCTATATATGACAGTAATTATCACACTTAGTTTTCACCCTTCCGATCCCCAACAGTCCCTCCTCTCCTCTAGCCCAGGAACCACATCGGCCTGGTTCGTTTACTTTCTTAGCCTCACCACAGGGTCCTGAACACTAGCAGGCCTTCAATATATGATTTAAAAAAAACTTAGTATGCCTTGTGGTCCAGTTTTGCCTTACTGGCTGAACGACTGCAGGCCAATCACTCACCCCACCTATGCCTCGTTTACCCTTATGAAAAATATAGTATCTATCCAAGAGATCTTGTATTAAATAAGGCGATGCATCCCCTGAAGCACATCGCAACACGTCAGATGTACGACCGCTGGATGTTTGTTACTACCAGAGCGGAGGTCCGCGTCTTCCCTCTCGGGGCACAGCTCGTCCGGGCCCGCCCTGCTCTCAGCCCACACCCTTACGGCGCCCTTGCTCCCCGGTCCCCCGGGACTGCAGGCGTGGGAGCCCCGGCCCAGCGCTGCTCCCTCCCGGCGCCCCGCGCCCTCCTTCCTTCCTCGCCGGACGGACGCACTTCCGGCGGATGTGGGGGGAGCAGCCCCGGAAACGGAAGTGAGCGGCGGGGCTAGCTGACGGTAACGGGTTGAGGGGCTCTTCGCAGAGTGAGCTGAAGATGGTGAGTGAACCCCCCGTCGACCCGAGTTCCCGGCGTATTCGGGACCGTGGCCTGGGGGGACCAGGCCACCGCCTCCCAGCCGGTCTCCTGTAGCGGCGTCTTTGGTGGGAGGATGAGACCGGCCTCAGGCGCCAGGATATGTCGAGTCATGGGGTCGGGGGTTCGCGGCTGCCACTCGGGCCGCGCTCCGGTGCTGGTCCCGCGGCCAGCGCTTCGGCTTCATCCTTTTCCATCCCCTTCTCTTCTTTCGATTTGTGTCCTCTTTCCCCCCTAGCAGACCCCGACCCCGTCCTTGTAGTTGGCACGGAGTTGGTAAGGACATATCGAAAGTGCAACCTCTGTGGTGTGGCGTTGCCGCCTGCCCTTCCCCTAAGGGGAAACCTTTGGGAGCCCAAGATCCCCAAACTCCTCGCCCACCCCTGACCCTTGGAACTGACTTCATAACAAACCCACAACAATAGGTCTCATTTTTATCACTTAACTTTACTCTACAACGGTTTTGGGAACTTGTTTGCCAGATGCTGGAGTGGAAAAAAAACACAGTTGCTACTTAACGTTTGTCAGCATTGTTAGTGCATCTCCTCCATCCTCTGTCTCCTTTCTCTTTCTCTCTTTTTAACTTTAAAATTGTAATTTTGGGGGAGGACTCCTGAATCACCAGCCTCTGATACCAGTACTTCTCCTAGGCCGTCCGGATCTAGAAAACTGCTGATCATTGTAAAGAGGTTTTATAAACACCCTCAACTGTAACTAGTGGTATTAGAAATATCAAGTACTAATCCTGATATTTTACAGAAAGTAATTGGGAAGATGGTTTCAGTAAAACACAGAGATCAGAATCCCCTCTTTCTTTGTGCATGGAAGAAACTTTTCCTCTGTCACTTTACAGTGAAGCAGCCTGGGAGGAGGAGACTGTTCATGCAGAAAAGGATGTACGTTTGGGAAGGTACCTGGAAAGATGAGTAAACAGGACCAGAGAGGTTGAATGGGTTGATTACAGTCACATAGTGGGTTAGTGACAGTCCACACTAGATTCCAGATCCTTTTCCTGATTTACCCCATGATTCTGTGTGAGGGAGCTGAAATCTCTTGTGCAGGTTCTTGAGTTCCAGGCTAAGCACCTTGGACTTTATTCTTCAGACAAGACATTGATGAATCAGTGAAAGGTTTTTAAACAGTGTTTGTGGGGGAGATTGTATGTTTAGGAAAACCTTGATATGCAGAAGTGGAAAATGGAAGTGTGTGTAGGCAGTAAGACCCAGTAGAGTGTTGTGTAAGAAGTTATCCAGGTATGAGATCCTGGACTAGGGTGGTTGGTTGAAGAAGCCCTGGACAGGATAAGGTACCTAACCAAATAAAATATACGAATGACTTTAGAAATTAATTAAAGGCTGGATTTCTCAGAATAGTTTCTCCTAGAACAGTATAAGAGTGATGCCAAACTACCTCTAGCTGTTTTACATTTTTATTCAGAATTGTGGGGATATTGAACTTGAGCAACTAGTGATTTAAAGTCAGCGTCTTGTGTTTTACATGTATTTGCTTGTCTCATTTATCTTCACCAGACTAAGCCCTGGAAAGTAGACATGCATCTTTGGCATCTAGCAGAGTACCTGCCATATAGTAGATGCATAATAAATATTTGATGATTAAATGTATTATTGTATAAATGCATGGGGTGACTATTTACCAGAACCAAATGCACTGAGTCTGTCTTTGTTTTTGTTTGACACTACCCTGACTAGATATATTTATTTTTCATAAGTAGTACCTCTTATAAAAGCCACTTTCTGAAATCCCTCCCCCCTTTTTAAGCTTCTGTTACCACTCTATTCTAGCTGTTCTGTTCATTGTTAATCCCATTTTCTTATACTTCTTCCTTGTCCTGAAGGAATGGTGTTACCCAAGATTCTGTCCTCATCATCCAACCTAAGGGAGGAATCTGTCCATTGGAAGTAAATCTGATTATGCTATGTTATAATTGACAGAGGCTCTCTGTCAATTTCGTAATAAAACTGAACTTTTTTGCACCTTTAAGCCTTTTCATTTCATCAGCCTTTAATTCTGACTTTCTCACATGATCATTTATATTCTTATACCTTTAGCCATGTTCTTTTTTTCCCGAATGCCTTTTGATCTGACAGCATTCAGAAATGATTCCTTCCTACCCACAGATTTGATATTCACTGTACCATGTGTGTCACTCTAACATAACGCTAAGTAAGGCTCATTGTGATTGTCTAGAATGGGATCTTTGAGGACAGAGACCTTACTTTTTTCTCTCTAGTGCTTAAACCGTGATTTTTACTTAGAAGTTCAGTAGCGGTGTTTTGAATTTTTTGTATTTAATAGTGTTCTTTATTTGTATTGTAGAATACCAGAGGACTTGGATCTCAGCTAAAGGACAGTATTCCAGTTACTGAGCTGTCAGCAAGTGGACCTTTTGAAAGTCATGATCTTCTTCGGAAAGGGTATATGTGGGAGTTGTGACTTTGACTTTTTTATAATAAACTGTTCCTGGAAATTATTTTTCATGATATTCTTTAAATATTTTGCCCGGCTGGGTGTGGCTCAGCAGTGGAGCATCAACCTAGTCTCCAGGAGATTGCAGTTCGATTCCTGGTCAGGGCACATGCCCAGGTTGCAGGCTCCATCCCCAGTTGGGGACGTGCAGGAGGCAGCTGATCAATTACGACTCTCTCATCATTGATGTTTCTATCTCTATATCTCTCCCTCTCCCTTCCTCTCTCTGAAATCAGTAAAGATATATTTAATAAATAAATAAATAAATATTTTGTTAGGCCCTAAATATATATTTAGTTTGGGAGTTAGCAAGTAATATACCTTAGACCGGGGGAGGAGGGGAGTGAGGGCTTAGATATTTTCTATAGCCAAAGAAGTGCCTTATCAGCGTAGTAGGTTCCCAGGTTAGGGCATCCTCCTAGGAGACATTACCCAGTAGCATGATTTGATAGGATTCTTTATTTTGCTATTGATAACTTGGAGGGCCATTTTATTAACTATTAGACTGATTCACTTTATGGGAGGAAACTCTAGAACATAGCAGTTAAGAGCATGGACTTGATTCCGTATTCCTGGATTTTGACCCTGGATTTGCTATTTATTAGATGTATGCCTTTGGGCAAGTTACTTAATTGTTCTAAGTCTCATTGTCCTCATCTGTGAAATAGGGCTATTAATAGTGTATATGCTTTTTTGAGGAATAAATGAGTTAGTAGTACATGAAAAATACTTAGAACAGTGCCTGACAATAGTAAGCACTCAGTGTTAGCTGCTATTCTCTTTCTTTTCTAGCTTTAGCACACAGTTGTAGTCCTCTCAGTTTCTTTTATGTTTCTGTATGTCTAGGTCTCAATTTCTGGTACTAGTTCTTTTTCTTGGTAGGTTGCTTTTCTGCTTAATCAAATAAGAATAATGTCTTCCCCATCATGAACATTTTGTGTTTTGAATTTTACATCTAATTTTAAGGTGTTTAGTTTGTACTATAATAGAATGGCATTTTAGTGGTGTCTGGGGACAGACAGAATGCCTCATTACTGTCTTTCTATTTTGTAGTGAAAGATTGAGTATATAGCCTTTGAAATTGGAGATACAGTTTGATTTATAGTATAATCAAATTCATAAGGTAGCCAGTAACCAAATCCTGATAGTTTGTTACGTCTTTATTTTTTCACATAAATGCTCCTTTTTCTTGCTGGTTAGACTAAGATCTCCATGAGCAGGACCATTTTCAAATTCCACTTACATTCAGTAAATTATTATTGTGTGATTTCTAAGGTTTCTTTTATCTCTCAAATCCTGTTTTGGACAATAAGATATTCATCTTTATATATCAGGTGTAATAAAAACCAGTGGTCTGGTTCTAGCTGTGTATCACTTAACATAGTACTTTCTATGTAGGAGGTGTTCAGTAAATGTCGTACATGTTGTTTGATGTGTGTTATTAAAGATACATTAAATATTTAATACACATTTGACCTGAGCAGAAGAGACTTAGGTATTTTATATAACACAAAAGCATGTCATCAGAATAATAGTAAAAAACATGCTTTATGAAATTTCTTCTAGATATCAGGCATCATTTAACACCATTTTTTAGAGGCGTCTCTCTAGTGAATTGCAGTCTTGACCACAAGTATCTATATTAGATGCATTTTAAAACAATTAGCATATAGTAAATTTGACTTTTTAAAATTTGACTTTTTTCCCCTTTTGGTGGGTAGTTATATGAATTTTAATACATGTATCATTTCCTGTCAGATACAGAAGTTTCACCATCCCCAAAAAACTCCCCTCGTGCCATTCCATTGTAGTTATTCCTTTGATAGTTGTGATTTTGAGCTTTAAGTATTGAGTGATAATGTGATCTCTCTTTTAAATGTTTATTTTCAGTTTTTCTTGTGTGAAAAATGAACTTTTGCCCAGTCATCCTCTTGAATTATCAGAAAAAAATGTAAGTATGTTAACAGTATATTTATTTTTGTCCTCTAGTAGAAAAATGCTTTCAATAATATGTTTGTGGTTACATTTATTGAGACAGTTCTGGTGTGGAGCAATTGACCACGAAGAGTATGAAGCCTTATTTTCAATATTTTTGTAGAGTAGGCTTTGAATTATCCTTATACTGCTTCTCTAAAGTTCCCTTTCTAAACATTAATGTCTATCTTTTTATGGATATTTCTAAAGGTTAGTCCACCTCTCCATTCCTCTCATTGATTTTTTTTCATTTTATAATCCCATTTTCTTTTATATTTTTCTCCTGCTATTGTTTGATGTAGACCTCCAAATCCCTATCTCTAGCCTTGACCTCTTTCTCAGGCCTTGCTTCTCCAAGTTACAAAAGGACATATCCACATACTAGGCACAGTATGTACACAGATGAATATGACATAACCCCCAGCCTTAAGGGACTGAAAATTTAATGGGAGGACAAGCAGTGGATAGGGGCATCATAAGATGCTTAGAGAACCAAGGATGGCGCAACCACCTGTGCTTAGGGATTGTGGAAGGCTTTACTGAGGAGGGGACATTTGAGTAGTTTTAGACCGATGTTCTCCAGGTAAATAGATGGGGAAAGATCATTATCAAAGAGTGTATAGCCTGTACAGATGTTCTTTAGACAGTGTAGAGGGCTTTTAATTACACTTTTAGAGCAAGAAGAAAGAGCTGTTACTTGAGGAAGATGGTGCACCGTTACCCAGAAAGCTGACCTCCTCCATTTTTTTTTCCTCTCTTGCAAGGGGAAGGATCTTTGTATAAGAAAGAGTAGAACAAATAATATGGTGGTGAAATTGAATTTCAAATTAGATGAGAAAATAAAATGGCTCTTAGTTTAAGTGCATTCTGATTTCATGCTCAGAAGTTAGAGGAAGCTTAAGTGTTTTTCACAGATGAGGCTAACCAAGGAAAGCATGTAAATTGGATTTATGGAAGTAAAAGCTGGTAAGGATAGCTCATTTTAATGAATAAGCGAACTACATCACAGATGAGAAAATAGGTCAAAGGACTAAGCCAAAAGTTAAAAAACCATTTACACAGGAGAATGTGAAGTTTTGCGTTTGGGTTCAAAAGATGAACTATACACATTTAGATGGGGTAAACCTGTCTTGATAATAAAACTTGATTTTAATTGACTGTATGGTTATTATAAGCCAGCGGATTTTGTTAGCTACTGAAAAGAACAGTTAATGCAGTCTTGGACTTTATTAATAATAAGATGGAGTTCAAATCAGGGGAGATTATCCCCTCCATTTTTGTAAGTATTAATTTGGTTATTAGATATGGAATATTGGTTCAGTTTTGAGCACATACCTAGGTTGAAGCACATACTTACGTCGGGGCGTATACAGGAGGCAACCGATCTATGTTTCTCACATCGATGTTTCTCTTTCCTGCCCTCTCTCTTCCTCCCTCCTCTAAAAAAAAACATGGGTGAGGATTAAAAATAAGTAAAAATAAAATTACATTGCTGTCTTTTGTAGTTCCAGCTCAACCAAGATAAAATGAATTTTTCTACACTGAGAAACATCCAGGGTCTGTTTGCTCCTCTAAAATTGCAAATGGAATTCAAGGCAGTGCAACAGGTAAGTGTATGTGTGTCAGTTATGTGTGCATCCCATGTGTGTTGATACCGATTGGAATGACTCTTCTATTTTAATAATAGCTGTACAAACCTGACCTCCCCTACAACCTATTCTACTTTCCCCCTTTTAGGGCATGACCTCGATTCCTATTTTATAGAGAAAAAAGAAGCCATTAAATGGAAAACTGCTTCAAATTATGGGCTCAGTGTCTGAAAACTTACCTGCATCCACTTTCATGTTTTTTCTTTTGGAGGGTTTCATTGAATTTGAGATGCCTGTAGGACTATCCAAGTGAAGCTATCAAGTAGGCAGTTTGTAAATACCTGAGTGTACCTGTTGCTCAGGAGTAAGATCTTCAGAAATGCCTTCCAAGAATGTAAGAAGTGTCCCCCACCTGTGTTCTGGCTCCCTTTTCATGGATCCTTTCTATAGCTGATATCTTCAATCTCTCTCTACTTGCTGGAACTCAGCAGCTTTTACATATATGTGAACCTCTGTCCTTTAAAGCAAAGAAACATTGTATCAGTCTCATCCCTTTATAGCAACTTCTCTCTGAATATGCTTTTGTAAGCTGAGCTTCTTAAAAAAGTTGCCTACATTGCCCTACATTGCTACATATATTTCTTTACCTCCTATTCACTCAATCCATGGTTCTCTGGCTCTCGTCACACCACCGAAATTGTTCCTGAACAGTGGACGTTGTTATGCCCTCATTTTGCTGATCTCCCTGTGGTGTGTAACACTAGTGGCGGCTGCCTTTTTCCCTTGGCTTTTAGGACACTGCACTTTCCTGGTGTTCCTATCCTCTCTGAAACCTTATTTCCAGGTTTGCTGTGTAGCTTCCTTTTGGTTTCGTCAGTTCTCTGAAATACTAGTTTTGTTAGTACCCATTTCTGGTCCTCTCCTTGTCCTCTTGTTTCCTATCTGTTCCTATGACTTTAGGTATCACTGAGCTGTAAACCTATAGGTTTCTCTAATTGGGATGCCCACAGGCACTTCAAATTTCACTCAAGTACCAAATAACACGTTGTTTCTCACATACTCCTTATCATGTACGAACCAAGTTTTTCCTAAGGTAGAAAATGGAACATTAGCCTTGGTTATCTCACCTAGCATCTTATCCCCCACTCCCACCCTCCAACATCCAGTCAATTACCTCTTTTACCATTGCAACTACATTGGTTCTGACCCCGACAGTGCTTCATCTGGATTACTGCAACATCCACCCCTCCTGCCAGCCATTCCATTGTACACACTCTAGCCAGAATAATCTTTGTGAAACACAAATTTGATCATGTCATTCCCTTCTTTGCCCTCAAAGTAAACTCGCCTCCTTAACATGGCTCTGGTCATGAATTGCTTTCTTGCTCTCCACCATGCTCCATCATCTCCTCAGCTACTTGTAGTGTCCTGACTAATTTTGTTCTCTCTCCTTTTGGCCTTTGCACATGTTTTTCCTTCTACTGTGAATTCCTTTCTCTCACCTGGCCAAAATTGTGTCTTTTTCAATCGATTCTATTAATGCCATTACTGAGTCATTCTGGAAGCTGTTTTAGAATTTTTTCCAGGGATAAAGCTTTAAAACAGCATGCATGGCTTTACATCAGAATAACCTGGATGTGAATCTTGACTCCACCACCTACTAGTCTTAAGAACTTAAATATGTTAGAAACCTTTCTGAGCCTCAGATCGTGTGTTTGATTTTAATGCAAAATGGAATTAGCAGTGAGAACAGTGTAGGGTTATTGGGATCGTTCTGCAGATTAAATGCAATACATACTTTTGCACAAAATTGTTAGCTTTTCTTTTTATGCTCTTACAGATTCCAGCTACATATTGCTCATATTTTGGGCCTACGCTTTTAATCCCATTTAATCCAAAAAAATCTTTGTCCAGAATTCTGGCCCTTTTTTCCTGATCCTTGTGTTGTAGTTCTTGCTCGTCAGGATATATATCCACTGTCTGCTCATCCCTGCTTTGGATGCTTTCACAGGACGGTATCTCTGGTCAAACTGTACCTACCATCCCCCTACTGTCTGGTTTAATTTACAGGTTCCATTTCTGTTTCTTTCTCTTCTATCTTTATCCTCCCGCAGTTTGTTTGTTTTTCCAGTCTTGACAACCTAGAGAAATTTTTCCATGCCACAAAGATTTAAATAACTCTATAGGCCATTAGTAATTAAAAATATTTTTAGTCTGAATACAATTCTTTGGTGGAAAAAATCTTAAGTGCCTCCTTTGATTCTAAAGTTATGATTATTTTAAAACACTAGTATCATTTAGTCACTGACCACCTATTGCTTTTTTGGTATTCTTTCAGCAATATCCAAAATTGTCTGCATTGATTGAAATTATAACTACTAGACAATTAACAGAAAAAATTGAAAATTTGTTTTGGCTACATTAAAGTTTGTTGAGTACCAACTATGTGCCAGTGACTATACTATATACATACTTTACACCACACCATACTACAAGTTTGAGAGGGAGAGGTGGTGTAATCCTATTTCACAAGTGAAGAAACTGAGGGTGAGACAGATGAGGTAACTTAAAGCCCAAGGATTGGGAAGTAATTAGAATCATAATTGGAATCCAGATCTCTCTGACTCCACACCCGTGCTTTCTCCACTATACTTAGGTACCAGTCTGTGGTGTGTACTTACTTAATATTTGAAAAAAGTACATAACACTCTTTCAAAATGATGTGTTTTTTAAAGGCCCCACAAATGAGTTTCATCTTCATTTCCAATTACCACTACTGTTTGAAAGGGTTGTGACTTAGCGTTGTACTATGAGCAATACAAAACTACATACAGAGTGAAGTAATCAGTTTGCTGAGTAGAATAATGCTCTCACTGAGTTGGAATTTCTTTATGAATTTGTCCCACATTTATTAGAAACTAGATATAGTGCTAGGCTCTGAGGTTTTACATTTCATCAGATGTTATATACTGTGCTTTTCCTGAACAGAAGCAAAGCCCCCAAATGTGTGTGAACCTGATAGGATTATTAAGTGTTAATAAAAGTACACTTTTGGTGTCTACGTATTTTGAGTAAGTTTTGAGGAATTTTTAAAAACTTGGTTTGGGTCTAAAATATGAACTTTTTTTTCCTCTCCACTGGTTAAATTGACATTTAATTTTGTGGATTTTATAAATAAAGAATAAAGAACATGAAATTAAACTTTCCCTCCTTGTTTTTGTTCTAATTTTGCCCTTTCATACTTTTCCCAAAGGTTCAGCGTCTTCCATTTCTTCCAAGCTCAAACCTTTCACTTGATATTTTGAGGGGTAATGATGAGACTATTGGGTTTGAAGATATTCTTAATGGTAAGTGTCATTCAGCAACCTTTTCTGGAACCCCAGTAATGTGCAAGGCAACAGCAGCGAACAAAACCCACAGCATCCTTGTCCTCATGAGGCTGACTGTTGATTGGATTCAGTTGTGTTATCTACAGCACTTAGATACAATTTAATGGTGATAACTGTTTTTTAACTGGTTTTAAAAGTGAAAATTTTTTGTGGAGTTCTGAGGTTATAGTCATATCATTCATTTCCTCTCCTGAGGATAAAGTCTGATATGTGAATCCAATACAATATACTTAAGGTAATTTAAACAAGAATTGTTGTTTCAGTATTCACAGTGTTTGTGGGATATGACTAGTTTTTAAAACAACTAAAAAAATAGAAGTTTTCTTTAAAGAATATCCCCCCCAGATATTTTCTGTGCTTCTATAGATGGTGTGTAGGAAAGAAGACTCTGTCATCTTTAACAAAATTCCCTGGATAATTAATTGTATTATGTACAAGATACATAACTTTTAAGTAAAAACAACACATGCATCCTCTATTAATAATAATAGCATCCTCTAATTTTTCTGGTTCTGAGGAAGGTAAACAAATATAATTCTGTCCAGTATTGCCTCTACTCATTATGCCTCAGCAGTTTGGGAGAAACACAAAACCCAACAGGATTAAATTATATTAGTTTTGCTTGGCTGCTGATGTCCGGTAAGGAAATGGTGTGGACACAACAGAAGTCTAGCGAGCCTCCTCTTTGAGCATCTTCCCTGAGGGAGCTTTGTGAGGGCAGGAAAACCTGGAATTCCTAAGCTTGGACATTAAACTTAGTCCCCATTTAAAATTAGTAAGGTGACTGTTCAAGTCTGTATATTCTTATCTTTTAAGTAGCTATAAAATGCATTCATTTAAAAATCAGCTGTGATTCTGTGTAAAGAAAGGGAGAGGAATTTACTGAGCATTTATTCAGTCAAATGTTTATTATGTGTCAGGCTCTTGGCTAGGCTCTGAATAGACAGTGTTGAAAAAACCAACATCTGTGTTCTTATGGAGGAGGTGAACATTAAACAGATAAAACACAAACTGTTATAAATTGTGATTACATTCTAGGAATAGAAGGGATAGGAATAGAGTTTGTTTTTGGGTAGAAGAGGCAGGCACCTCTGGGAATATGACACATAAGTTGATTCCTAAAAGTTGTTTGATCTAAAAGTAGAGGGGAGAATATTTCAGGGGGAAGCAGTTATGTTGGGGGTCTCCTGCCTGAGAACAGCTGAAGTACTCTGAAGGGCTTAAGATGCTTATCCTACTTACAAGCTAACAAGTTAGTCTGTTATGGTTTCGTGGATATTGGCAGAAGGCAAGACTCTTAGAGACAAAAGGCAATTTATCACAGCAATAGCAGTAGCCAGAGTATCAGCTTTTCTCTTGGTGTCCCGAGCCCCAGTTCCCACAAGGCAGGAAGAAGGTGTCAGATGACACCTGTATATACCGCATATTTTGTTACAGGAAGAGGAACCTCACCCCAGGTCAGGACACCTGAATCTTATAATAGGCAGTTAGCCTGCTTGTATTGTGCTCCAGGGAAGACATATCTCTATCTTCTGAGGCTGTTTACATTTAGAAATGGCCTTGAAAAGGGTTAGAACAAAGGCATGCAGTGCATCTGCATCCAAGACTTAAGAATCTTGAGAGACCCATAGACAATTGTCTCCCAGCACATGTATGAATGTGTTAAGAAAGCCCATGTGGCTGGAGTGTTTTGAGAAAAGTGGAGAGTGGAATAAGGTGAGCTTGAAAAGCTAGGAGGAGCCAGAGCTTTGTAGAAATTTATTCAGAATGCAGTGGAAAGCTGTTGAATGGTTTTAATCAGTAATGTGATACAATTTCACATTTTAAAAGCTTACTCTCTTTTGGACATTCTTTTATATTCATTCCTTGCGTGTCTGTAAGGTAGATATGAGCTGGAAAGATCCCGTGATTAGGTAGGTGATTTTTGTCAGGATGAGACCACTGCATGGCACTTTGGGTAATTTCCTCTTTGTGGGAACTGTGACTACATAATGTATGGGTAGTTTATGGCTTCACCCTAGGGGCTGTGCCTTTGCTATTCCTTCTGCTTAGAATATTCTCCTCCGCCCCCCATTTTCAGGTCCCAGTTAAAATGGCACTGCTTCACAGGCCTTCCTTGACTACCCAGTCTAAAGTAGTCCTCAGTCACTCTGTCACCTCACTTTAATTCTTTGCATAGCAATTATCTGCTATTTTTTTTCTTTCTTATTTCTTGTTTCAACTTAAATACACACCTTGTGAGAGCTGGGGCCTTTATCTCCTTAGCTCTTGTGTCCCCAGTGCCTCAAGAAGTGCTTGATCCCTAGGAAGTGTTGCAAGCTCTTGCTCATCACATTCTTCTCATCATCTGACCCAGGAGGACATTTTATGTCTGTAATGAGGGAGTGGTTCGTTAATCTGAACTCCATGAGGACTGTTAAACCCTGGAAAATATACAGTGGAAATCTGTATGTTTCTCCAGTTTATGTTTTGTGACGTGTTGGAGATAATGAGGGTATTGGTCACTCGTCTGTGAAGTGCTTTGCCAAGAACAGTCTACATTTTACAAGGAAGGGAAGGGGCATGTGAGGAGGGCAATAGTAAAGTAAAAAATGGTCTCTTCCTTAATGCTGAAAGGAACCTTCCGTTCACTGCAGACCCTCACTTTAAGACGAGTAGCAGAGTGAGTCAGAGGCTCAGTCCTGCCCCATAGTCTCTCAGTGAGCTCCTGGCAGAGCAGGTGCTGGAACCACATGCCAGTACTTTTCTTACTTGGTATGCTGTCTTCTCAGGCATACCAAGTGCATATTTAACAAGTGTATATTTTATTAAAGGCAAAAGCTTAAAACAGAGTTTAAAAGAAATTGTTATCTAAATGAATATGATATTTGTTTAAAAATTTAAGACAATGTAGCCCAAATTCAGGTCCTCCATGATTATCCCCAGACCCATTTCTCTCCCTCATTCTCTGGTTACCTGCTGTTGCTAGTGTATGTCCTCCTGTCTGTCTTTAGACAAACTTGTAGTCAGAAGATATTTGGCATTGTTTAGTGTTAAAAACACATTGGTGTAATACTGTATCTCACAGTATACGTGGTACATCAGTACATTTGTTGATGGGTGCTTGCATTTTTCTCACTTATTAACACAAAACAGGGCTATAGTAAACATCTTTGCTTATTCTACTCATGTGCAGACATTTAAGTTTAGATTTTGAATATCTCTTATATACCTAGCAGTTTATTAGTAATTGTAGCAGTATCAGTTGTTGCTAAGGCTACTTTGTTGAGTGACAAGTGTGGAGAGTATAGATTAGATTGCTGAACTGATACAGTCTGCATAACCTCCAGTCTCTTAGGAGACCCAGTGAGGAACATCCAAATTGATCAGTAACTCTTGGTAATCATTATTTTAATGTGAATGGACATTTATTTTTACCAACTGATTATATAGTTTTGGGGTTTTTATTCTGTTTCCAGTCTAATGTTGAGTAGGACGCAAAAAAGAAAATAGGCTTTATTTGTCTCTAGGAACCTTACTCTTGCTATTAATTTTAAAAGCTCTTTCACATCTATTATCACAGTTAAAATTTTTATCTGACTGATCCATAAAAACAAGAGATGAAGATTGTTAGGATTTTTTTGTTCTAGAATTCTGATTTACGCTTGTGTGTTGTGTTTGTGAATGCAACAGAGCACAAAACAATAGAAATAAAATGTTTTTGCAATTTAGATTAAGAGATTGCCTCATCTCTTAATTAGAGCTTGTTCCTAGAGGCATCTGGGAAGCCAAAAATATTCCTTGGTTTTTTTTTTTTTTGCATTCAGTCCCCCCACCCTTGGCCCCAGGCAACCACTGGTCTGTTTTCTTGTCCCTTGAGATTAATTAGTTTTGCTTGTTCTAGATTTTTATGTGAATGGAATCATTGAATTTATCTTGTTTTGAGCATCTTTAATATGTGTTTCTGTTTGTTTTCAGACCCATCACAAAGTGAACTAATGGGAGAACCACACTTGATGGTGGAATATAAACTTGGTTTATTGTAATGCAGTGAGCTGACCATGGAAATGGAGGGACTACATCTCGTTTATAATCATCTTTTTACTATAATTTTATGTATACAACATTAAAAGTACTGACACATGAGAATTGTTGCCTACATAGTATCATCATTTGACAGTTGAAAGCATTAGAGATGATTTTAAAATTACTGATTTATATTGAAACAGTAGCCTTCTATGTCTTTAAAAATTGTTGCTAATGAATATTATAAAACCGACAACAGGTTCCAGTTGAAGCTATTTTCTAGGTATTCCATAAATTGAATATTGAATAACCATTATTAGTATTTGAGTCTGTAGTCTTCATATCCTCTTTCAGAGTAAACATCTATAATTCATTTCAGTAATAACACAAATTAAATACATAATCAGATACTTATAATTTACCTTGTTTCAATATAGTCCATTAGTACTCATAAGAATAGTATTTGCTATTGAAGCTATTTTGGAATTATAGCTATTCTTTGATTCTTTCACGTTGAAAAGTATAAGTTCACTAGTTTTTATTTTAGTCTTATTTTTAAAGTGAAAAATTAAAGCAACCAGCAGATGTCAGTGTTGTACTGCATAGATTTATATATCACAAGATGTTTAAATTAAAAGATCAGAACATTCAAGTATACATAAATACTATGTTTCCGTGAACAAATTACATTATAACTTATTTTAAAAGAAATCTTCATTATGGTGGTTCTTTCTTATAAGGTATTCTTTATGAACCTGGTATATAAAAATTAAAGATTTTGAAATTTAGTGAAAGGATATCCTTTCACTAATTAAAAAACATTTTAATTATCAAGTTTTTATATCTTTTTGATGAGGGGTTAATATCCAAAGCATATAAATAACTTATACAACTCAAAACGAATGACCCAATTGAAAAATGGACATAGTATCTGAATAGACATTCTTCCAAGGAAGATACAGATGGCCAGTGGGCACATGAAAAGATGTTCAGTGTCACTAATTAGAGAAATACAAATCAAAACCACAATGAGATGTTACGTACCTCACATTCTTGTGCATTCTTATGTCCCCAGAAACATGTTTATTGAATAAGTCATCAATTTGTAAGTGAAGGCAATATTGCCCCCCCCTCCAGGGGCTGGAGACATTTGAAAATGTTTAGAAGATATTTTTGGTTGTCAAAGTTTTAGATGGAACTGCTACTGGCACGTAGTAGGTAGAGGCCAGGGATGCTGCTAAGCATCCTACAACATATAGGACATAGACTTAATGGTCATGTAAAGAATTGAAAGCACTAAAGGAAGATAATGTAAGATACTCCTAATTTATATTGAAATAGCCCTCTGTATCTTAAAAAAAATTACTACTGAATATTACATAACTCTACACTCAGAGTTTGCCCTCTGCCACCAGGAGTCATTTGGTTCAAAATGTCAGTAGTGTCAGTGTTGGCAAAGCTTGAGATAAACGAAATGACACATCTTAATTGTTCCTGATTGTTGGAATTAAGTTTAAAACCGTCTGCAACACTGTTTTCCAACCTGTTTTACACTTAAATTATGAGGAAATATAGGAAAAAATGAAGGTTCACTAACTGATTGTTTCTAGATATATTTGCTTTCAACAAAATAAAGTTGGAAATGTCCCTTAGTTCTAGGAATAGTAGATACACTTACTGACCAGTAGAGGGTACTGTGAAATTAATGACAGTAAGTGGAAAAGCTGATGCTTTTAAATAGAAATTAAGAATCATGATTGGTGTTTACTTTCTGAAGGTCTTTTTGCTTCCTCCCTCCTTTTTCTCTTTCACCTTCTTTCTGCTCTTACCAGCGATCCTCATCCCTAGGTGCACATAAAATCGCCTGAGAGTCTTGTGAAGAAACTGATGTCATGGTATAATATCTCAGAAATTCCACTAGGACTATTCAGAAATAGGTCTCAGGAAGTGTACTTTTGAAAAAGCTCTCCAGGGTTGAGAACCTTTGATTTATATGCTTGCTTTCTTTTTGCTTTTGTATTAGTGACAACTTTTAGCATCAGTTAATTCTTCTGGTGTACCTCGGTGCTGAGAAGTTTACTAATGCTTTTTAATGTCTGTACTCTACAGTGTTTGTTTTGGGTCATTGGGGAACCAGATAGATTTCTGCTTTGACTTCGGCAAGGCTTACTTTTGGAGAGATGGATTGATTTTAACTCAAGACTTAGATTATCCTTATAATTTGGTTGTTTGTATTATGTAGAAATCTTGCAAAACATAAACCACCTTATATTTTCACCAACTTTTTTGAAAAATTTCTAATCTACGGGAATTGAGTATTTTTTTTTTCTGAAGAGTCAGTTGCAAGTCTGAAATACTTGCCTAGGTGCCAACTCTTCAATTAGGCATTTTTTTCCTTTTAGATTCTATGATTTTTATTGAATTATTATTTTCCTTGTCTGTTTTGCTTATAAAATACTAATTTTTGTATTCAAGAGGAAGTTTATAGGTTGGTGGCTGATTAAAATTCATTTTTTTAACATTAAAGTGATAAAATTCACAATAAAAGAGATAGAAACGTACCTAATGAAGGTGCAACCAAATTCTATATTAATTAAGCCTTTTAATCTGTATGGGAATAAAAGAATGTGTGTGTATTGTCTGAAGTGTTTGGGATGTCGCACTATTTGGCATACCATGTGGCTCTTGGACTAAAAACACCTCTTCACTCCTACCATCTGTGTAAGATACAAATGATAGGCTTATTTTCGTTAGTTTCACCCTTTGCAGTAGATGTTACCTATCCCAGAAGTACACACAAGCATGACCCAGTGTTCCTGCATTTTGTTATCCCTTTGAATGCAGACTTTCAAGAATGTGAATGATCGCCTGAACAAATAGATTACTTTGAAAAATGGAAGGAACTTGTAGTGTATAATCTTCCACTGGAATCTGCAATTGGTAAATTTTTTTTCAGACACATGAAATATAAGTATGAATTTTGACTTTCTCTTTCAATTAAGCAAAACCAAGGGTCAATGCCATGATCCTTCATTGGACGTGTTTAGTTCATGATTTCAAAGCTGAAATCCAGGTTCCTTCGCGTACAACAAATGCTTAATTAAGGGTCTGTACTTTTAGTTTGTCCTATTATAGATCCTTAAATCATATTAAAGAATGAGAACATACTGTTAATTTTTTAATAGAATTTCAGCAGGGTTTTTTTTGTGTGTTTTTTCCCCAGTTGAAAAAAAATGGAAGAGTCTTTAAAATGTTTTTTCTTTTAAAGACAAAAAAATCAAGTTTTGAAAATTTAGGGTTTGCTTCCAGATCTTGAATTTATTTCTGGAGCCAGTAGACATGCTTTGTCAGTTGTACTCTGTCTTTTTAGCTTCTTGACCTCGTGGAAACAGGAAGGGCTGTTATTTTTCATCTCTGATGAAATAGCCGTCACGTAGAGAATATAGCTTTGAGTCATTGAAGGACCAGGTGGAACTCTGCTTTAACTTTGGCTAGGCTTCCTTACTTTTGGAAAGATGGATTGATTTTAACTCAATACTTAACCTGCCCACCCACTCCCCCCCTCTTTTTTTCCTTCTGTATTAAATAGAAATTTTGCAAAACAATAAACCACAATATATTTCACCAACTTTTTATTTTGAAAAATTTCAAATTTAGAGAAAAACTGAAAGAACAGTACAAAGAACAACTGAAATAACCATGTAGACTCACCAATTAGCATCTTTTCTAATTTCCTCCTGAGAAGATGAGTAGATTCAGGATGCATATATTTGGCAAGAAGTCTACAAAGGCGGTGACATGGACTTCTTACTGCATCACGTCAGGATCCACAGGTGTGTCCTGTTTATTGGTGTTGCTAAGTGTGATCACTTGGTCAATAAGTGACCACCAGAGCTCTCTATTAAAGTACAGTTTGCCTCTTTGCCTTTTGTAATTAGTAAGTAATCTGTGAAGTAAATAATTTGAGACCTTATGTTATGTCCTGTTCCCCAAGAACCTTTCACCCAGAGGTTTGAGTGTCCATAAAAAATCTTTGCTTAAATCATTTATAACATGGTTGGGGACAGAATAGGGCTGAAAAAATGTGATATTTCATTATTCTACATTTATTGTCTGGCAAGTTCTTATAAAGCCAGGTTTCCCCCCACTTCTCTTTCTTTAAGATGTCCTATGGACTCATCGATTCTTAATTTTTTACAATGCATTTCTGTCATTACTCTCTGATTCCTTAAACCTAGTTGTTTTTATGAATACTTAAGACCTTCAATTTGAAAATGAAATTACATTGGGGTTAAAGTGCTCAGTTTAACTTTTGGCATTAATGGTATTAATGCTAAAAATTAATGGTGTTTCACAGAATACTGAATATGCTTGAGATACCTTAGTTATTGTAGTTACTGTAATCATAGTTACCACAGAAGTTGTTGCCAAAGAAGTGCTATGTTAGCTGGAGGGGAAACACTGCTGACCTTAATACTACTCATGTTTCACCTGATGATGTGAGAAAGTCAGAGATCAGGACCGGCAAGGGCAGCCATAGCCTTGCTCCATTCCTCACCGTGGCGTACAAGCAGGCATTATATTATGAAAATTTAAGAGAAGACAAAGGGAACTGAAAAGGCACAAAGAGGGGCACGTTCTGTTTAAACTTCTTATTACAGAAAATTTCAAACATCCAAAAGTAGAAAAATACAATATAATTTCATGTTTCCCATCCTCTAGGTCCCTGAATTTACTCACAGGCAATCTTATTTCATCTGCATTTTTCACCCACTTTCCCCTCAGTATTATTTTGAAAGGAATTCCAGGTGTTACACATTTCTATGTGCAAATATTTTAGTTTATAAATCTAACATAACCACAGTACTATTATCATACCTAACTTAACAATAATTCCTTATAATTAAATGTCCGGTCAGTATTCAGTGTCATTTTTTCCCAGCTGTTTTGTTTGAATTGGTGCTTGCAGTCAGGATTTCTGAGTGATAAAGTAATTGGCACCTGAGAGTTTGTGTTGTAGGGAACACGTCCTCAGAGTATTGTGGGAATCGGGATTAGTTATCTGACTGAGATAGTCTAGGCTGTGAAACCAGGCAGGAAAGCTAGCTGTCTGGCAGGCAACTGTAAAACACCTCTCCCACCTGGTCACATGAAATCACATGCCCAACTCATAGCAAAGCTCTGAGCAACCAGGATATGAAAAAGTCAGAATGGTGGGGTGGCTCCTGCCTTAAGGCAAGTAGGTAAATTCAAATCCTCAAACCAATCTACAGAAGCCTAAAGAATGGCATTTCTTACCGATACAGTACTCTGCAAAAACAAATCTGAGTCTCCTGAATTAGCACCGCTGCTGAAGTCCCTGCCCTACGAGATCCAATGTATGAAAACTGGAACACTGATCAGGACCCTGAGATTGAATTAAGTGGGAATATTGTAGATTGCAAAAGGAGGCAGCTTCTTCCTAAAGACTTTTTTACCTGAGGGGGTCAAGTTTACCAGAGAAAGCCAGCTCCCCTTTTGCCACCACACTCTTTATTTCCAAACACGGTTAGTGTTAAGAGCCCAGCAGCATGCCACCCCTGGAGACCAAATCCAAAGAAGTCTGACATATAGAAAGAATTTGGGGACTTTGCCAATTTGTATCTCCAAGAATTTCAGGAACATGTGAAGGAGTAGATTTTGAATGTGCTTTTATGATATCAATATGATGCCCTTGGCAAGACAATTCTAGGTTCACTGAACTCAAGAAGCTGGATGTGGCTTTAATACTTTGCAAAATTCGATTCAACACAGGCCCACACTAAGTGAAGCCGAGATGCCACAAGTCCTTCATATAGTGTATAGCAGAGGTTCTCAGATTTTCTTGTGCATCAGAATCACGGGAGAGCTTTAAAAACAGATTGCAGGGCCCCATCCCCAGAGTTTGTGATTCTAGAGGTTTGAGACAAATGTGAAAATGTGCATTTCTAACATGTCCTTGATGATGATGATACCGCTAATCCAAGGACCACACTCAGAACCCCTGGTGTAGAGGGAGGAGATAAAATACTTCCAGACACAGGAACTTTGGATTAGTTATCTGACTGAGATAGTCTAGGCCGTGAAACCAGGTAGGAAAGCTAGCCTATGTAAATCGCTATCAATTAGCTACCTAACTGTCTTTCCCAGCATAAGCTAGATAACTGTACCTTTATCAAGGGCCTTAAGCATGTATTAGCGCTGGCTTCAAAGCACCAATGTAGTCTTTTAAATTTAAGGTTATTGCCTGGCTGGGTGTGGCTCAGGGGCTGAGCGTAGACCTGGGATCCAGGCGACCCGGATTTGATTCCCGGTCAGGGCACATACCCGGGTTGCGGGCTTGATCAATGACTCTCTCATCATTGATGTTTCTATCTCTCTCCCTCTCCTTTCCTCTCTCTGAAATCAATAAAGATATAAAAAATAAAATAAATTTAAGATTATTGAGGTATAATTTACATAAAATCAATGGACATCCTTGCCTAATTCCTAGTTTTAGAGAAAGCATCTAGTATTCTTACCATTAAATACTGTGTTAGCTGTATCGGTTGTTCTTTTTTATTGGTTTTTGTAGATGCCTTTTATCAGGTTGATCCTCATTTCCTGAGAATTTTTATCATGAGTGAATGTTGAATTGTGCTAAATATTTTTCTCTACATCTTTTGATACAATCATGTGGAGTTTTTTTCTTCAGTCTGTTAATATGGTTCATTACCTTAAGTGACTTTCAAATGCTGAGCCAGTGTTGTATTATCTGGATACACCCCACTTGGTCAGATGTATTCTCTTTTTTACATATTGATTGCTTTGTTGGTATTTCGTTGTGAACTGTTTGCTTATGTTCAAGAGGGATATTAGTTTGTAGTGTTGAAATAACTTGCTAGGCCCAAGATGGAGCTGCCCCTGCCTAGGTTGCCTCATCAAACGGAAACTTAAATAACTTTTGTGTCCCTGTAGATGCTCCGCTTGACCAGCAACACAGTGACCCAGGCAGCTGATCTCCAGTTGCCAAACCAGCTCCGGGTCCTATACTTCTTTCCTTGTCCCTTGTTCTCTGTCCTATAGAAACTTCCTTTTCCATCCCATCACACAGCTCTCCAAGTGGAGACCATCACAAAATGTTAAAGTTAGTTTGCATTACTTGTCTTTTTTTTTAAACAGTACTTTACTTTTCTGGTAATTTCTTTGTCTCATTTTGCATCAGGATAATGCTGACCTCATAAGATGAGTTGAGAAGAACTCCTCACTTCTACGCGAGTGGGAACGCTTGTGTAGGATTGATTTGTTTTTCCTAGATGTTTGGCAATGAAACCATTTGTTCTAGGTCCCATCTTGATCATATCCTAGGAACATGTCCCCAAGAAAGCAGTCCCTAAAGAATGATCGGACGCCACGTAGGTCCAGAAACTTACTTCTGTCAGTGCAGCTAGAATCGACCTGGTTCAGGGAACTGTCTCAAGCTAATCAAATGAGACTTATTCTTCAAGCCCCCACTCAGCCAAGCACTGTACCAAGAATTTTATATTTACACTATTTTATGCGTTCTGTGATCTAAAATGCCAATATTTACATCGAGGGACAAACCTCTCCAGTAACCAGAATATGTGTGTCCTCTGTGTAGAGCAGGTGTTGGGCAAACTACTGCCCATGGGCCAAATTCAGCTTGCTGTTTTGTTGGAGCACAGCCAAGCCTCTTCTTTGCCTATGGCCTGAGGTTGCTTGTGCTAGGATGGCAGGTAAGTAGTTGTGCCAGACTGTGTGAGCTGACCCACAAAGCCTAAAATATGTACTCTCTGGCCCCTCGTCTAAAGTAGTGATTGTCAACCCTGGCCACATGCTGGAATCACCAGGAGAACATTTGAAAAAGTGCTGATGTGTGACTCCCTCTCTCAGAAATTCTTACCTAGTTGGGTTGGACTGGGACCTGGGCACAGGTGGTTTTAAAGGCTCCCCTGGTGATTCCACCTGGCTGCCAGGCCTGAGAATCCCTGGCTTGCTATTTGTGTTTGTTTTACTTTCCACTCCACTCTAATTATGCTCATGTGCATTTAGAGCTGACAGGCACTCATCTAGGGCAATAGTTTCCACATCTGGATGGGTATCCGTCACCTGCGGAGGTTTTTAAACTAGCTTCCAAGATCCCACTCCAGACTGACTGAATTAGAATCTCCAGGGACTTAAGTTCCGCAGGCAGTTCTGATATGCAGGCATTTCTTCAAAAGAGGACTGAACCTGGGGCACCCTGTTCTTATTAGCAAGAGTTTTGGTTATTGATTGAATAACCAGAGGATTATTTAGTGAGTGTAAGAGTGGAGAAAAGAGATTTCTTGAGGCAGTGTAATGCATACTATAGTGATCCTATTGAATAGTCCGGCCTTATAGAAATGCATCCTCCAGTGATGACAATATCCATTCCTATTAGCTACGGTATATCTAACCCCCCTTGTGCAGTGCCACATAAAAAGGAACATGTCTTTCCTTTCTGTTTCTCTTTTATGGACTTTATAAGAATAAGTAATTCCATTAATTTTCTTTCTTTTGATAATCAGATAAACAGGTTACATTATGGGAGATTAGATGGTAGCTTTCCTCCCAGTTCTCTCTTGACCATATACCCCCATCAGCTGGTGTGTTTCTCTAGTCTCTTCAGCATCACATTCATTAATCTCTTAGGATAGTCACTTTGGAGATAGCTAAGCTCACTCAGGCTATATTTTTACCTTGGGCCACCTCAGTCCTGTCCCCCAGTGTACTTTACTACATCTCAAATAGTTTTTGCTCAACTATGAGTCATCTGTCAGTCGTTCAATGTATTAAACAGTATCATCTGTGCTCTCTTCAGTTCAGATGAAATGTGCAGAATCATGGGAGGCTGAGCTGGAAGGGAGTTTATTATAGACCATCTTGTTTAACTTCAAAAGGGCAATATTGCAGGCATTTTGGTTGGGTACAGATCATGCTAATGTGGTTTTTTTTGTGGGGGGCACCTCATACTCTAGCTGACAATTCTTGACATTGGATTTTCAACCTGTCAGGTGTCCACCTCACTATGAAGAACCTCAGCGGGGCCAAGTCCATCCCTGCGTAGGGCTACTGCTTACCCGTCAAGTCACATCTCTCTGGGACTTACCCTACCTGTCTGTAAAATGAGGAAATGAAGCTGCTCTGTGATACAGGGTCATTAAGAGTTTAAAGTCAGGTGATACAGAAAGCACTTTGTAAACAGGAAAGTGCTGGTTCTTTTGGTTTGGGAAAAGTGTTGCATAGGAAGGAAAACAAAAATAAACAAATCTGAGTATCACTCAGTACTTACACAGGCTCCCAAACCTAAAAGGGATGGTCTTGGAAAGAACTCCTAGTATTTAATTTAATTATCATTATTATTTTTCAGAGAGGGAGGAATGGAGACAGAGAGAGAAACATCTATGTGAGAGAGAGACATCCCGTAGATCAAACCCACAACCTAGGTATATGTCCTGGCTGGGAATGGAAGCCACATGGGACGACACTCCAACCAACCGAGTCACACCGGCCAGGGCAAGAATGCCTAGTATTTTATTTTATATTTATGTTTTTATTTATTTATTTAAATTTATTTTTATTGTTGAAAGTATTACAGATGTCCCCTTTACCCCCCCCTTGAGCCTCCCCCCCACTCCCAGCCCCTCCAAGCCCTTCACCACACTATGATGAGTGCTGTTTGCTGGTTAAGCCATCGGCCGATTTCCCTCTAGGAAAAAGCCATAAGCAGTGCTATCAAACAGAAGACTCTGTCTGCTTTCAAGAGATTACAAAGAAGTTAATCAGCTAGTTGTGCTTCAAGGCATTTGTGTTATTACATATGGTAACTCAGAAAATGGGAAAGATTGAAGGACCTGTGAAAATACTATCAACCAATTTAAAAAGCAGATGGGCTACCATATATTTAAATCTATTTTTAAGGCTGGCATAACAAGTATAGAATATCAGTAATTACTATCCTGATGCATTAAATATATAGCTTTAAATTATTTTTACAAGTAAAAACAAAATTTTGTATTTGGTTCAACAAACATTTATTGAGGATATAATGAGGAATCAGGTTGTCCCTCTCCTCAAGGTGCTCCTTGTCCAATAGGGGAAGCAAACACTACAAAGCGATAGAAAATGCTAGGATGGAAGGAGACACAAAGAGCTGTGGGGCTCTGCAAGGACAGTGGGGCGAGGGGCAGGTAGGAGCAGGGACAAATGTCAAGGCTTCACAGAGGAAGCAACATTTTGGCTGAGACTTAGAAGTTGCATTGTCGCCAGGAAGGAAGGGCAAATGGAACAGTGTGTAAAAGATGAAAGCATGTGGTGTTTTCAGGGACCAGGGTAGGCCTGGGATGGGTGTCTGTCAGGCAGTAAGAAATGGATACCCTTTGAGAGAAATAAGGAACGAAGATTGGCGCTATGTTACTTTACTTCACGGTTGGCTGTTTACTCAGTTTTTAGGTTTCTTTAGGAACAATTTTATTTGTAATCTGATTTTTTCCAGTTACCCCTTTGTTACATACAGAAATATCATGCCTATCACTGATGAAACATATTAGGGAAAGTGAAAATATGTATTCTATTCTTTAAAGTGCCTCTGTTTTAAGGGTTTTGCATCTATTAAAAGCTTTCACTGTCCATAGCACTTTGATGGGATCTCGAAAACAAAGCATTACCTAAGAAGAGGTAAAATTATAAATATTTGAAACTTCTATTATTATTTTCCTATCAGTGAATAAGTCATCATAATTTTCAACAGTTGTCTTCAAAATCCTGGTGAGAGGTCAAGAACCCATTTTACAGAAGAAGAAACTGAGGTAAAGCGCTCTCCTTGATCTCAGTGTGAGAGACTGGAGAATGCCAGGGAGGTTATTGTATTTGATCATATCAGGAGTCTTAATCCCTCCTGATACTGTTTAGTTTCAATTTCTTTTGTAAATCCAAACAAGGGGAAGCGTTTTGAGATTTGTTCTCCGTACCAGAAACACAGCACATGGTGTGCATAAAGTGCTCGAAGTGCAGGGTCCTGCAAGAACTGGAGCCGGGGCTCCTCTCACTGCTCCAGCTAGAAGAAAGGACATGAAACATTGATCGTTCTTGAAGTGTTGATTATGGAGCTCAGCTGGACATCTCAGAAGTCAGAGTACATGGCATGGGCATTGCTTTGAAACCATAATGAATCATGAGTCTGACGTGTCTTCACTGGATTCTTCTTGGATAAGAAGTGCGTCGCTTCTCTTGTTCCAACTGCTGCACTTGACAACACTGTGCAAGCAAACAGGACATTTTAATATTGTCACTAAGGTAACATATAAGTAAGTAGTCTATATTCCACCTTTTCCCTGGTTACATGGCTTCTTGTAAAGTATGCAGAGTATGCATTGAAAGAACATAACATTCTGAAAAGAATTAAAAATCTACATGAGTTCTTTCTCTTCCAGATCTCTAACGTGTACTTGGCCCACTGTCTACTCTGTGTAGTCCACAAAAACTAGTTATGATTAAGGTTATGACTGAAATTCATGATCAATAGCTATAACTGAAACTAGGACAAGAAGCCATCTGGAAATAATTAAAATAGCATGTAATTTTAATTTTAAAAAATTTCAAACAGTACAAGGTTAAAAAAAAATCTCAGAAGACCATCTACAATGACAATATTAGAAGCATTATTAAAAGGATAACAACCTTTTATCGAGCTGCACAGATTTTTCCAGTTATAAAAGTAATATATGCTCATAGCAGAATATTTATAAGTATATGAAGATTAAAATGAAAATAACCCATTATTCTACTCCCTATGTAGGCAATTTTTATATCATTTTTCATGATATGGATGCACTTTATTTAACCACCGTTGGACATTTGGGTCATTTAAAAAATATTCTGCCATAATGAACTTTATATATAAATGTTGACATCACTGATCATTTCCTTAGGATAGATTTCTAAAAGGAATCACTGGGTCAAATACTATGAACTTTTAAGAAAGCTTTTGATACATGTTTTTATGAGCTGTTTTCCGAAAATGAGAGTGCCCAATAACATTACCACCAGCAATGTATAAATAAGGTTGTCTTATCGTGTGCTCACGAGCAGAGCAGGTACTTTTAATTTTTCCAATTCAATAGGTGAATAATATCTTTTAAAAAAAGATGTGTAGTAAAAATCACTTTTCATCAAAATTACCGAGGAACTGTAAATATTATCACACCCTGTCTTACACAGACCGAGGTATCAGAGCTCAGTTGAGATAATATGCACTGAGGTCCTACTATGAATGGACATGGGCCAGCCCTCTGAGGAGTTCACAGTCCTGGGAAATTGCCTGCAGCCTGTGCACATAGGTACTGTCCTCCTGCACCCAAAGGCCGGGCCCCACCTTCTCCTGACGCATCAGGGTCATGCTGTCACCTGGTGGGATGGGCCAAGCCCCACGAGACAGGTGAATGGTCTCTCAGTTCAAGGTTTTCCCCCAAAGAATGTGTCAAATATTTCTGCTTGGGCCCTGCAGCAACCACTTAGCTAATCGGCATATGTGTTTTGTTAAATAAAAGGCGAAAGGAGAAATAAATATTTCCCTTATGTTTATGCCTCTGGTCTATCTTTTCATTCTATATACTATTCATCAGAAACGTTTTGTACTTTGTATTTATTTGGATATTGACAATTAAAAAGGGAGTCACTAAATGAGCCAACTCGCTGGAAAGAGAGCTCCTAACATTCGGTGCCTGCTATCTGCCCTTGTCATTATTCTAGAATCCAGATTAAAGTGTGTTTTTGACCATCAAGGGCTATTACACTCCAGGAAATCATAGTCTGAATCTATATCTATGTCTATATATATATACCTATATCTGTATATACCATCTATATCTATATCTATCATCTATATCTATCTATATCGTCTATATCTATATCTATATCTGTATCTATTCTTAGATGCTAATTTAATCAATTGTTCGTATTTAAAGAGACAGGGCAACTTCTCAGAGTCTCTATCTGACCCAGTCTTTCTCTCTCCTAGTTCTGGTCAGCTCTGTCTCTGCTGCTTTTTTGTTAAGTGTCCGAAATTATTGACATGTCTTCATATCTAAATTTTTTGAAAAAAGCACATTCTAAGGCCAATCTTCTACAGACCTATGCACTTTTATTGGTGAGGTTAGGGAGTTCATTTAATTCAGCTATCCTTTGATAAACTGATTAAAAATAAGTACATACCATAGACTGACCACTGGAATTAGTAGCAGACCAGCAGACAGCAGAAAGGTGAAGCCTGTGTACCACGCAACAGTTGCTGAATAAATTCCATTAAAAGTAGAAACTGCAATGACTCCACCAAGTGTTTCAAAGAAAGCAATACAAGCAAACAGGGTCCCTGTTCAGGGTCACGGTACAGGGGGAGAAAAAGAAAAGGCTAAGTTACACAACAACAAACAAAAATGAGTGGACAAAACTGTTATCCATTGAAAAGAACAAAAGTGGGGACACTACTTGGTGAGTGAAAGCTATTCCTTGAAAATCCCTGAGAAGTCAGTAGCCTATTTTGTGGGTACAAAAACTGAGGTCAAGAGTTCTCGTTGGACTTGATGCGAGAGATGTTGAAAACACAATAGTTGACCTTGAACCACACAGTGAATAAGGGCACTGCTAACCCCCCCCCCCATAAACATAACTACAGTTATCCCTTGGTATCTGAGGACCACTGGGTCCAGGACCCCCGCAGATACCAAAATCTGCGGATTCTCAAGTCTCTTATACACAGTGGCCTAGAACAATGCATAGCAGTTCCAGTGACAACAGGATAATGCTAAAAGTTATCACAATTCAGAATAGGAAGTTCCGAAATGTAAACTAAACATTTTAAAATATCACTACATTTAAACATGTGAAATGACTTTTTAAAAGCCTTTATAAGTAAATGAAATAAAATAAAAGCCAAAATAAACTATGCATCCTGACAAGTCTATTTTGGTTTTAAGTCACAGGTAGACTTTTCTTTTTCCCCTGAACAGTTTGCGATATAATTCACATACCATAAACTCACCCTTTTAAACTGTACAGTTCAGCGGCTCTTAGTGTGTTCCTGGAGTTGGGTGACCATCACTATTATCTAATTTTAGAACATCTTCTTCACCCCAAAAAGAAACTCTGTACCCATTAACAATAACTTCCTTTCTCCCTAGCCCCTAGAAAGCACTAATTTAATTTCTGTCTCTATGGATTTGCTTTTTCTGAATGTTTCATATAAACGTGATCATAATTGTATGATAATATGTGGCCTTTTGTGACTAACTTCTTTCATTTAGCATAACAGTTTCAAGGTTCATCCATGTTGTAATGTGTCAGTGCTTTATTTCTTTTATTGCCAAATAATATTCCATTGGACTGATATACCACATTTCGCTTATTCATTCGTCTGTTCACAGACATTTGCATTGCTTTTAGTTTTTGGCTTTTATAAATAAGACTGCTGCAAACATCTGTGAACAGAATTTTATGTGGACGTGTGTTTTTATTTCTCTTGGGTACATACCTAGGAATGGAATTGTTGAGTCACAAGGTAATTAACTCTAACTTTATGAGTAGCTACCAAACTATTTTGCAAAAAGTGGCTGTATCATTTTACACTCCCACCAGCCGTGTGTGAGGGTTCCGATTTCTCCAGGTCCTCACCAACACCGTCTTTTTCATTTTAGCCAACTAGTGGTTTCGATTTGCATTTCCCTGATACCTAATAATGCTGAACATTTTTCACGTGTTCTTTATTGGCCATTTGTATATCTTCTTTGGAGAAATGTCTATTCAAATAGTTTGCCCATTTTTCAATTGGGTTGTCTTTCTGCTGTTGAGTTTTATGAATTCCTATATATTCTAGATACAAGTGCCTTGTCAGACATATTATTTGCAAATATATTCTCCCATTCTGTGGGTTGTCTTTTTACTTTCTTGATGGTGGACAAAAGGTTTTAATTTGAATAAAGTCTAATTTATCTATTTTTTCTTTTATTGTTGTGCTTTTGTGTCATAACCACAGCATAATTCAAGGAAGCAAATAGATCTTTACATGCTATACTTACAAATTTTTATATTCTTAAGTGGTTTTCCACTTATGATCATATAATCTATAAACAGCTGTGTGAATACACAGCTACATCTTACGAGTGCAACAGAATCAAGAAATATATATTTTAATTTCTTGAATTATGCAGCCTTCCCCAGTGGTGACTAAACTGCCATAAATAGGATAGCATAACTATGCATTATTTGTAAACAATTAATATGAACATGCGCACTAGGCTAAGACATGAAACAAAAGAAAGCTCCAAGTCCAGTGATACTCAGATGATACAAAGTGGGGGACAGGCAACTCCATAGGCGGATATTTAATAGGTAACTGGTTCTAGCCAGAAATTTAAGTTTCATTTTCCTTTTGTGCCAGTTATTTGCTGCACTCCCCGTGAACTGTCTGTTCTTCTAGCCCTGCTTGTGCTTAGGAGGCGCACCCCACAAATTCCATGACCTGGACTCCCTCGAAGGCCCCACTTCCTATTGCACTTGGTCAGTGGGATGGACAGGAGGAAAGGTCACGGCTTCTCCTCTGCTCCCTCCCTACTGGGCCGCCCCTTCTCTCCACTGCACTCCATTAACATCTCTGTAGGGAACCATCAGAGTGGGGTCCTGTTTTTTCTAGGACTCTGATGCAGGCCCAGCATAAGAATACAATTAGAGGCCTATGTGTTCTATTCTAACTATTTAAAAGTTATAGTTCTGACTAACAAACTGTTAACTAAAATATGTTCTGTCTTCCTCCTCTGAGAAATGTACCTTGTTAATGATTTGGAAGGTCAGACATAAATTCAGAATTCTCAGACTTTTAGAATTCCATGGAGGAACCTGATAGCTCTGGGAGAGCTGGCCTTGGGCCCTCCATCCCCAGCTGCAGGCTGCAGCCCACCCTGTGTTCTACGTCTTGCTCCATCCTGCTCAGCAAGGGCCTTTACACATGGCCGTAGACACCCTGCTCTCCAGTTCCAAGGTCGGGCCAGGTCTCCCATAAAGAGTCACTGTTTGGCTACTCCTGTGGTCTTGAGGTGAGCACACTGGGATCAAGTCCTCCTGCAAGAGGAAGGGTCTGGGGAAGGAGATCATGCAGGCATCACTGGGTATGAGCCCAGAGCTGTTTGGCTGGGAATTATGAGGACCCACATACCCAAGACTGTAGTCTAGAAGGGGAGAGGCACTGTGGGCTCCAGGAGGGCAGATCCACCTGGCCCTGAGGTCTCCTCCCCTCTTGGGTGGGGCCTGGGCGGGGGCAAGCCTTCAAAAGCATGAAGCCCAGGGCAGGGGCTCCCTTGTCTGAACAGGAGCCTCTCCCGAACATAGAACTTACCACGAACTCCAAGAAGTCTGTGCAGAAAAAAGGCTACAGAATACTCTGAAGAAGCATACACTGATTGTGCAGAGATTTGAGCCGGTGTAGGCTTTCGATTCGTATTCCTTAAGCAAATTAAACTTACCTTGCTCAGTAGAACGAACCACTTTTGACATCATGGACCGCAGAACAGAGAGCGGCACAATAGAGAAGAGGAAGAACAGCCTGACTGTGAGAGGAATGTTAGAAATCAGAAAACTAACGGTCAGTTTTATGTAAAACATTTTCTAACTATTTTATTTCTATAAGCATCCTAAGTCATTGCATCTAAAGACTGAATGAATTATAGAATTCTATTTAATGAATTAAGATAGAGTATACACAGGTCAGTTTAAGGTTAGTTTACTCTCAAATTCTTAATTGTAGTGTTAGCAACAAGAGCTCATGGAAGACTTAGGCCCACTGGGATTGATCTGCTATCTCCCTACTCATTGTAGTAACCTCTTGCATAGCAAGTTGAGACAAGTAATTAGTTTTTTCTGTTTCTTTTTTAGTTTTTATGTTTCAGACTTGGCATTTATAATGTTAGCATTCTTTTATTATATTGTTTCTTTTATTGATACACTGGTTCTTTATCTTCTTGCTTGTTCGTCATTGTGGCTGAATAACTTCATGGACACAAACTGCATCTGGCCATAAATGACCCTGAGCAGTCAGTAGTAATTTTAGGAATATGATAAAATAGTAATATATTACATTTGCAGATCACTTTAAAGTTTTGAACATGTTTCCACATAGATGAACTTACTTGGACTTGGCAACTCTAAGGGAGAGCTAGCATTTATTGGAAACAAGGCATTGTGCTAAACGCTTTCTAGTAATCTCTACTAATGTTCATTGTAATCCCCTGAATTAGGTAATACTATGCCCATTTTATAGATGGAAAAATGAAGGCTCAGAGTATTAAATTAACCTGCCCAAGGTCACCTAGTGCTAGAGATGGAAATTAAGGCCCATTCTGTTTGGTTACCCTGTTTCCCTGCTAGGTAGCAAGAGGTTGACACTGCCTTATTATAGAGGAAGACTGGGTTGGACTTTTCCCGAGGCCCCAATTTGCAGGTCCCTTAGCCCTTTCGAATGCAGAATCTCACTCAAGCCCTACAAAAACCATTTATGAGGTAGGTAGTTAAGGAAGCAGTCCAATTTGCCAAAAAGCGGTTCATCAAAAGCTAATTTATGAAATGACCAATCTGTCAAAAGATCAGTATGCAAACCCTTGTCGTAGAGAATTTTTTTCTTGAATGTATTCAGTGATTGTGAATTTTTCTTCTAAATCTGTAGAGTATACTTTACATAACTGTCTTAAAATTTTTTTTTTATTTTTTATTTTTTTACGGAAAGTAGGCTTCTTAGCAGCATTTTAAGAAATACTCATTTTGGTGAAAGCTATATTGAAGAATTGATTCATAAGAAGAATGTTCCTCAGAACAATTTTTTGGAAAATATGCAAATTTGGAAAACTAGTTATTATCTGAATTACTTTTTCAAAGCAAATTGGTGCTCAGCTTCTGGCAAACTAGATTTTAACAAATTACCTTTAATTGAACTAGAATGCAGTAAGCAGAGGATTTTATATTAAGGTTTCTCACCCAACAGACTACAGTCATTTGCTATAAACCCCAAATACACAGCTAGTTCTATAAGGCTACATTTGTAACTCACCTAAAAGCATCATCAATGTTGTTCTGGCAAAAGCAGTCATAGCCATTCCTGCCATGGTGGTAAAAATGCCAATGAAGGCCATGTAGATATCTTCCATACAGTAAGAAAAACCCCAGATTCCTAGGAAACTAGTCAGAAAAGAGATGCTACCCAAAGCTGACCCATAACCTATAAGAACTTCATTCCAGCAGAGTGGTGAATCCAATTCATAGAGGATAAAAATGGGGGAAATGCCAATTATCACGAAAAAATAAGTGATCATTGTGAAAAGTAACAAACAGAGCAAAGACCGTCGCCCACTGGAAGCATTTTTGAAAAGCATGTACGTTTGGTAAAACAGATTTTTAAAGCCTTCACTACATGATATGGAAACATTCTGAGACAAAGACTCCTCCATTGAGTCACCAAGAAAAAATAAAATATAAATCAAGTTAACAGTAAGAGCCATGGTAATAATGAAAAAGGACCACACGAAACCTAGTTCTCTAATAAAGTAGCCAGAAGACAGCCCTGTTAATCCAGTAACAAGCCCAAGTATGAAATCAATGATAGCTATTCGAATTGTTCTTTGTTTCTCTTCTTTACATTGATCAACTATGTAGGCGAAACAGGCACCCAAAAATGTTGTAGAATTGCCGAAAAGGGCCCCAATAAAGGTAGAGGCAATCAAAAGCTGGAATGGAAAGGCAAAATAGGAAAGCAGACAGAGCCAGGCACTGGTCACAAGAGCTCCAGCAGAAGTTAAAATCAGAGGGAATTTTCGTCCATGATGATCACTGTGGGACAGAAGTATGAACGTAGACAGTAGGCCGGGAATTAACCCACTTATGTCCATTTGTAGATTAAAAAGAGACACTTTTTTCTGAACTTCCTGCAAAGAAATAAAAAGAAGACAATGTGTTTACAGAGGTTTGTATAATGCATATAAAAATAGCATGGTGTATACTTACTACACATTGCCAGAAGGTCAGCGATGGGGAATCTGGTGTGTGGGTTTATACAGCTTAAATATTTGTCCAGTTCACAAACCACACGTCAAAAGGTGATATCATTGTTGCTTAGTCATAACATTCAAGTTCCATGGTGGGGACTTTAACCCATACAAATAAAACCGTGTGTATTAATATGTGTGTGTCTCACATAGGGGATCCATGGGCCCCAGGCCTGGGGGACTGGCCCTGTAATGAGTTTTCTTTCCTGTCTGAGCAGCTGGCACTGAGAGATCAGGTCGCTGCTCTAACACCACAGCAGTGTCCCCTCCCGTGATACGTCTTTCCCTCCCCTCTAAGGGGGAACGAATGTCAGGTGTAAATGTCATATTTGGTAGACCTTATTTAGGAAGAGCTCCTATATCCTTTTTACATGTAACTTCACAAACAGATTAGTGAGAAACATTCCTTTATTTACTAAAAATTAAGATAAAACCCAAAGAGGAACTTTGCACTAACTAAAAATGGAGGTGTGAGGTAAACCGAGTGGGAGAAACTCAGTTCTCCCGAGAACCAAAACAGACTGTGTGCACACACAGACTGGCAGCTGTCACAACTGTTACACTGGTTATTTGACAGAAAGAATTTGGGGGGATTTAAAATCATTTTCTGCTTGCAACTTCTCTGTATTTTACAAATTTTATATAAAGAGTATGTGCCATTTTTATATTGGAGATTACTAAGCTCATTTAAAAGCGATTTATTCAAGTAATATTTAGAAAGCACCCCAAACAACTGATGAACCACAAGGCTATCAAACACTGAATTAATGTGTTTTTTAAAATAGTGAGCCTATTTTTATTTTTACACAGTCATGTAATTCAAACAATTCCATGCGGCCAGGAAATGTTCTCATCACTCAGACTCAAAACTTCGGCATCTTAGTTGTGGCCTTTCCTTCGCTGGCGCCCCACTGACACCCTCCATTCTGCCCACCCCGTGTTTCTCGGGCCTTTTTCCTTCCTTCCAGTAGTAGTTGCCAATGGAGAACAACTCTCATTAGTGTCCACCTGGGCCACTCTGGCATCTGACTGGTCTCTATTCAATTCAGTAAGTAGTGCCGGTCTTCTCATTTGCAGATCACAGACACCCCATGGCATGCCTTCAGCCTGCCCAGAAGCTCCAGGCTCTCCCCACTTCCTGTTAGAGACAGGGGACGCTCCTCAGTCTCCTGCTAAGGCCAGGAAGATTCGTTCCAACCTCATCTGTCAGCATTGTCCCCACTCACTCCCCAAATGCTCTGTAAGTGCCAGGCACAGTGCAACTTGGATCTCCCTGAAAGTCCCAAACAGATGCAGCCTCTCCTTCCTCTGAACCTTCTCTCATGAGTATCACTGCCCAGTCGGACTTTCTGGCATAATGACTAAGACTGGGCTCTGGCGTCAGAGGAATCCGATTCTGATCCAGCCAGTGAGAATGCTCTTTACAGCAACTGGAATGACTTTACAAACATCGGCTCCTGCCGCTACCCCGCTCAAAATCCCCTCATGGCTGTCCTCGTGCGGGGAGAAATCCAACTCCTTGCGGTTGTGGGGGCAGCCTGAAATCGTGACCCCTCCAATTTCATGCACTTCCTCACCCCTCCCACCCCTCAAACACTCCATGCTCATTTGCTTTTGCAGTTGCTGTTCCCTCTGCCCGACTGTCACACAGCTCATTTCCTCAATTCAAATGTCACCTCCTTGGAGGGCCTACTATGATGGATCACTTAACCCAAAGCAATTCCACTAACCCCATCAAGGGCTCTATCCTGCCACCTAGTTTTCTTTAGACTTAACACTCCCTGACAGGACACAGCTTCAATGACCCACTCTCTGTGTGCCTCCTCCACTCTGACCCACACTCCAGGGGAGCTAGACCTTACTCTCTTCACCACAGTACTGCTGGCTGGCTTCTGGGACAGTGCTTGGCACAGGGTAGATACTTAATCGTGACTGAATGAATCAGTGAATGAATGAGCAAGTAAAATATGCCTCTGGAAGTTGCTGTGATCCTGACCAAATTATTTCTTTCTATAGCTTCTTTATTGGACAAGAGGGGATAACAACAGCCCTTACCTTGCAGGCTGTTGTGAGTTAAAGTACGTATAACGTGCTGGGCACAAGGCCCATGTACATGATCAGTGCTCATTCAATTTTAGCTGCTTCATTTTTATTAGATCAGGCTTCTTGAGCACATTTTTGTATCTCCTACAGATATAGCAGCCATCAGGTATGTACTGGATAATTAAATAAATAAATGAAACAGTTACCTTTTAATCAACTTTTCAACAGGATGTTCTGGTTTGGGGTTCCTCCTTCCATTTCCCCCCTCCACCTAAGTCCTGTCTTCTCCTTTCTATCTGCTGTCATTCCTGACCCAATCTTTCACTCAGACCACACTCCTTGCCTCTAGCCTATGCTTTAAAATACATATTTAAAAAAAGACAAACTCAAAGCATATTTCAATTATAAGTCAAAATTAAGACATAAGTCGTCTGTGTACCTTTGAAACATGGGAGAATTACAATTATATAATATTAAAGGGTAAATGAGAGAAATCAGAGTAAAAAAAAAGTGCTATTTCTTATCTAAGACTGGACAGAATGACAATGTACTGAGACAGGAATAAATTAAGGAAAGTAATATCGATTTTAAAGCAGTCACAATTTCATAGGCCAAAATGTACGTATTAATTCCAATTAAATAGAAAATGTTCCTTGTCTGCTGATAACAAGGGATTGTGTTATTAAAAGGTTTATATATAGCCCTGGCCAAGTGCCTCAGTTAGTTGAGCATCGTCCTGTGCACCAAAGGGTTGCAAGTTCAATTCTCGGGCAGGGCACATGCCCGGATTGTGGGCTCAATCCCCAGTAGAGAGTGTGCAGGAGACAGCTGATTGATTTTTCTCTCTCCCTCTCCCTTCCTCTCTCTCTAAAATCAATAAAAACATATTTTTCTTTAAAAAAGGTTTATATATAAACTGTTGAGCAAGAATAACTTTGTGATCTGTTGGTAACCCTAAGTTGTCCCCTCCAGTAGCAAAGTCCCTATCTTGAAAGTTGTTTGAAGGGAACGAGATCCCAATGGCCAACTGAACATTTAACAAAGGAAGGAGGGAGTGGTAAGGGGATTAAAAATTAATGCATTCCTCCACAAAAGTCAACAAACACACCTAGAATTTCCTACCTCTTTACCCTTGGCCAAGAGTTTCCTCCCCACAGCCTCCCCATTTTGTCAAGAGCTCCTTTGGAGATTTCTCTCATTGCCAGAGAGCAGTGTGTAGATGAACCTCATTGTTACAGGGCTCAGAAAACTTGAAGATTTGAAAAATAGGTTAGATCAATTTTTTTGTAATTGTATATATATTATGTATATATCTCAATACCAAATGGGTTGAAAAAGAAGACTCATCCATACAGATTTTTAAATGTTAAATGGAAGTGAAATAGCTCAGTTTACTCTTATAGCTGTACCTTGAAATTCACAGTATTTTTTCATTCCAATACATGTACATGTATGTGTATTTGTTATGTAGGAAGAATAAAGAAATATGCTGTAACAGTAAGAAGTTCAACACTTTATTGTATTATGCACTCTTTTCACACATAACTGACCTTTTGTGGGAGTGGCAAAAAACATCTGAGCTGGAAAAATCATTCATTCATTCATTTATTCATTCATTCATTCAGGGACTGACCATGTGCTAGGACATCTCTTATTTTTAGGGTTATAAGGACAGTCAACACACCGCTACACTTCTTTTAGTGAGCAAGTGGCCAGAACCCACTCAGCAGAGCTGGGTATTGGGACAGAAACTCAGGAAACAGAAACATTTGTTTTTGGATTTGAAAGGATGAGAATATTCTCTGAGAAGCTGAGCAGGAACAGTATACAAAAAAGGGGCTAGAAAGAAGTGCTAACGGTGATGGGGGCTCCTAAGAAGCAAAAATGTTCCTCTGTCTGAAGGAGCAAGAGGCGAGAGGGCCTCCATGGCTGGTTCCAGTTGTGGATGGGGGTAGGGCTGGTTTCTAGTTCCCCAAGCTGGAAAAAGCACCTGTGGCTCTAGATCACCAACTTTAAGGGAAGGGATCTAGGGCAGTATGTTCTCTTGACTATTAATCCAAATGAAAAACAATAAATTAAACAATAGTCAATTAAAAAATTTGGCAAAAATCTTCAAAATGAGACTGCTGTTCCAGACAGAAGGGGCTCTCAGCCAATATCCATCACCTGCACAGTCACAGAAGCAACCAAGGTGGCTAGACCGAGGCCTGTCTCCATTCACTCTAACAGGGGAAGGGCAGCCGACTTTTTTGATTTTCCGGTCCTCTCCTCTCCCTCCCCTCCAGTGCTCCCAGAGATCTGGTGAGCCTACTGAACCTTCTCACACACTTAGGAATAACATATAGATCATAGGAAACATTTTTGAAGGAAGACTAAACCATGAGGTGAGACCTGGGCCCTTCTATTTTTATGACCTCACCCTAGGCTAGAACCTTGATGTCTGCATGGCTGTCCAGAAATTATCAGTTCCAATAAATTTCTCCCATGGAAATGAGGAAATGAGTTACCAGTAGGGGCCATGCCCAAGAGCCAGTCCTCACCACAGCAAGGGAATGCCTGGGAGACCACTTCAGGAAGAGCTGCAGCTTTCCTTCAGGGGCACTTTGCCATTTCTTCCAGCACTCAAACTCCTCTCCCAGTCACACCTGAATTCTTTTTTTTTTTTTCTAATATGTTTTTATTGATTTCAGAGAGAGGAAGGGAGAGGGAGAGAGAGAAATATAAATATCAATGATGACAGTGTCATTGATTGGCTGCCTCCTGCACACCCCCTACTGGGGATCAAGCCTGCAACCTGGGCATGTGCTCTGACCGGGAATCCAACCAGGACCTCCTGGTTCATAAGTCGATGCTCAACCACTGAGCAACACCGGCCCAGCCACACCTGAATTCTCTTTTCCTCAGAGGACACTCTTAGAGCCAGCAGGCAGGTGACTTGAATTCCCATAAACTTTCCTTGTCCTTTGACAGCACCACCCTTTTGCCATCACAAAATATCCTCAAGGGGAAGAGTTCGAAGTTAATAAATGTCTGGTTTTGAGGCATTAGGGGGGAGGGGAATACCAAATCGGGATACTATGTTGTTTGCATTTGGACATTGGTAGACTCTGTTAAAAACTGCGTGAGGGGACAGGAGAATGGTGATGGACCTCTTGTTTTAAATGGATAAAAAATTGGGGGAGGAGAGAAAGAAGGAAAGGCTCTATAATATCTGACTAAATATTTCCAGGTGTCCTCAGAGCAAAACTGAGTGCTCTTCCCCCTACGTGTACCCGCGCATGGGGGTCAAAGCTGACTTGGTGTCACCAAATGATGAGTGACCAGTGCTGTCCCACCTCCCACCCCATGACAGAGGCTGGCCCCACAGTCTTCAGTGATGGGTCATGCATGTGCCATGGAAGGGGGGTGGGAGGAAGTGAGCAAGGGAAGGGCAGAATCACCATGTTTCACCACCACCCTCTCTGTCCACAGAACCCTCATTCGTGCTGGCCTTGGTCCAACTCTTAGGCTTTTGGGCGGACTTCAAGGGGGATGGAGGAAGGAGAGAGCCACAGAGGAGATGAGACTGCTCTGACATTTTCTGACAGGAGGAAGAAGAGCCAGTGTCACAGAAGAAGGGGATTTTAAGTGGCAGAGGCAGGCGAAAGGTGTCAGGAAACCTCAAACTGGATGAGAGCTGAAGACACGCACTTGGGCGTGGGTTAGGAGTTTCATGATGGCCCTCCAGAGATCAATGTGTGATGAGTGTGATGTACTCTTCTGTTTAAAACCCCATTACACTTTTCTTATTATGTTTTAGGGGTATTTTAATCTCTTACCTCCTGGAATGCAAAAATCGGGCTGCTTTTGTTTTTTTCACACTCAGAAACATTGCTCTCAGGTGCAATACTGTAGTTGCCTGTTTCTTCCCATATCCTCCTGTACACGTACTGTGTTGTCAGTGGGGTGGTCAAAGTCAGGGCAAACGCACTGAGGCAAATGGCAGGTTCTACAAGGAAAATCTTCATACTGCTTGGGTAGGTCGCTGAGTTCTTCAAAAAAGAAAAAGGAATGAGATAATGAGTCACATTTTTCTCCAAGAGGCTAGATTTTTACTGACGGGAAAGTCAGAGGAGTTCTGTTGTGTAAGTAAGCAAACTAGGGGACAGAAAGCACTTTCAAAGTGAGTAAGTTTTTCTCTGGAAGAGGGTGCTGGGTGAGCCTGAGACGGTCATGCTTCTCGTTTTAAAGAGTAGAACCTTGTAGGGCTCATACTGTCTTTGGGCCAATTCTATAAACGGACAAATTGTCACTATTTTGGTGACTCAGTGGTCACACAACTGTCCCCATCTGGCACACTGCGGGCCGGTTCTCATAAGGGAGACAGTGAGGTTACTCAGACATGACAGTTGCGACACTGTTACTGTCATCTGGCTGCTTGTTGACAGCGGGCAGGAGGCGACAGTTTTACAAAGCAGCTCCCAGACTTACAGGGCCTTAATTTTTTTGACTCACCGCACGGTCAGTCTTCCTGCCAGGGTAAGGGCCTGGGGTCCGGCGCGGTGTCCCCCGGGACGGTCTGCGCTCGGCGGGGCCCCGCGCCCCGGATACGAAGGGCAGCCTCGATGGAGTCCGACCCGGTGCCCCTGCCAGGGAGACCGCGGCGCTCACCTGCAGCACAGGCAGGAGATCGCACTTCCGCGTCCGCAGCGACCGCGGCCACGGTCCCCGGCGCCGCCCGGCCCGGCCCCGCGGACTCCCCGAGGCCCTGCGCGCGCCCCGGGTCCCGCCGCCCCCGCTGACCCCGCCCCGCTCGCAAGGAGGCGGGGCCCCGGGGGCCGGTCTCGCGCTGGGTCCCGCTCGGCCCCGCCCCGCTCCGAGGCCCGGGGTGCCGCTGGGCTCCGCGCTCGGCCTCGCCCGGGGCGCGCGCGCCGGCTCTGCGGCTGCCGGGCAAGCTTGGGCCCGGTGCAGGTTTTCGCAGAAGCACACCGGGGCTCTCTTGCAAAATAGCGTGTTTGCCCTGCACCTCCCCGAGGCGTTCCGGCCCGCGGGGCAAAGGTCCTAGGAAGAAACGCGGAGGGGGGGCGCGTGCGGGCGCGGGGCGCAGGACTGAGTGCCCGGCTGCGTTAGCCTTCGGCTGAAGCGCGTTCTCTGGTTCTTCCTGCCGGTGTGAACTTGGCAAAGTATTTCATCTATGTGAACCTCCATTTCTCTGTTTATCGAGTGGGGGTAACAGTCTTTCGGGATTGTTGTAACAAAACCCTCCACGTGTACTTACAGCGCTGCCCTGAGCCCACGGGAACACATCTGACTGACCGAGTTGCGTTTGCCACCTCGGGTAGCTCATAGCGAGGAGGAGTGCATTCATGGGGAACCATGGAGTATCGCAGCGCAAGATGTTTAGAATTTATTTTGGGATTTGAACCTACGTTCTGTGATTTGAGAAGAGTTCGAGAAAGCAAAGCCTGCACTGGATCAGATGCTGTTAGGGCATAGGGTAATTCTGAGACCGGACGTCTTAATGAACCTTACTTAGGAGTGAAGACTAGATGGAGGCTAAAGCCATCATTGATAAGAAGCAAAAGCCATCGCATTTTGGGTCAATTTTTTGGTTTAGATAATGTTCAGGTTCTGTCTCTGTTCGGACAAGAATATGGAGTGGTCTTGTTTTTGTCGGGATCATTGTCACAGAATAGCCTTCTCTGATGTTGGTGTTCTGTGAAATTGTTTTTTATTTCGCAGAACACCGTGGTGATAGTCCAGAAGAGCTCACAGCAACATCCAGGCCAGCACCTGGATGTCAGAGCTGCTTTCTCCTCCTCAGCGCTCGGTAAATGACAGTGAAGTCTTAGATTTGAATCCTGATCACTGCTTATCAGCTTGTAGCCTTGGAGTTGCTGCTTAACGCACTTCTCCACTTCTTCAAATGAGGATTTATAAAGCACTTACTATGAATCTGAAACTGTGGAGTGTGGACATTGGAAAGAAGGTGTCCAGAAATGAACACGATGCGGTGTCCTACATACCCAAAGTAGGACGGAACAATGAGAGCACCTGACTGAGGAGGAAGAGTTGGTCTGGGAGAAAGAGGTAGAGGTCTGACTACCCCCTGAACACAAGGAAGAGTATGTTAAATAATCTATGCAAAACTGCTTTTGAGAATTGTAAGGCACTGTGTAATCTTAATTACTGTCACTAAAATAACCTAGGTTTGTGCTAGTTGAACCCACTGGCTAAATGTTTTGGCTGGCTTGAGACCCTTTGGTCAACTCTCTTCACTGTCAGGAGTACAATGACCACTTCAGTTGCTTGACCTCTATAAAATCAACATCATGCACCAAATCTCAATACCTTAAAACAGCAAAGGTTTACTTATTTCTTGAACTACCTGTCCATCTATGGTCACTGGGGGGCTTTACCCCCTGTCACTTTCACTCGTGGGCACAGATGAATGGAGCCATCATCTGAATATTATTGCTGGCATTGGGGCGGAGAGGAGAATGTAGTGGACCTGACACCGGCTTTTAAAGGTTTCCCCTAGGAACTATGTATGCCGCTTCTGCTGGTATTTGGCCCACCAGCAAGTCACGGGACCTTGCAGAGGAGCTCAATCCTATCAGGTGCTCCAAAGGAGAAGAAAATATCAGTAAATAGCTTTAGTGTCCCCAGGCCAGGGCTTCTCATGAAAGTCTGTAGAAAGAAAGGGGCTTTAGAAGATGTTGGTTCTTAGGGGCAGTAAGAATTAGTATCTGATATACTTCGAGGCTTTGCGGCCCCTACTCTTCCACAAGGAGAAAGCCAGGTCTCCTTAATTTATTTCAATGCATATCTCCATGGTGATAATCATTATCCAAGCCTTTTTCTTTTTTTCCAAATCATATTAACTGCTTGAGTATGTATTAAACAAAAGAAGCCTTAACCAACTGTCGTTGGAATCTGTCATTTTACTGGGCACTGTAGATGAAGCAAAAGTTAACACCCCATAGTTAATTATCAAAGAAGTTTCTGTTTATATGGTAAGAAAAGAAGGGAACATATGAAAGGAGTAAAAATGATTCTAAAACCATGTCTATGGGAGTCAGCACAAACCAGTAACTACCACCGACTCTTGTTGCTCCTCGAAGGCTGACACTCATGCCTTCTTCCCTCAAAGACTCTGACATCGAAAATAAAATCTAGGCATGAAAGGAGGAGCCATTCACTGGGCACAGTCTTCCTGGCAGTGTTTTTGAAATGTGGGTCAGCAAGGTGTATTCTCCTGGGCAAGCTCTTCAGGAGAATTATGACATTTTATGTTTTCAGTTCAATGACCTAGAAGTGTTAACATAAGCATATTCTGAATTGTCTTTTAATCAAGTACTGACACTTGATTTCGCTGCCTGTATCTGCATTTCTGTTTATGATCACATTGGCTCCAAGAAGAAATACTTTAATGTCAGAAAAGGGAAAATAAGTGGACTAAATATATAAACAATATGCCCAGTTAAGTGAGACCAAACACTATCATAACATATTGTTTAAAATAAGATTTCCTAGTATTCCAATAAAAAGAGTTGGAGAATTGAGCCATCACCTGACACATAAACAGACATACTGAACTCAAAAGAATGCCTGCTGTACTGGGCAATGCCATAGTCAAGTGTCAAAGCCAAAACAGAATATAGTATCTACTCATTGTCATGGACAACAGTGTGGTGATTGCAGGGGCCAGGGGGTGTGGGTGGGGGTGGAAGAGGTTATAGGGGGGAGAAATGGTGATGGAAAAATTAAATTAAAAACAGAATATAGTCGCTACAAGATTTTGTTTGTATCAAAGGCAAGTGACTTTTTTGGCTTCTGATAAAATCAACAAAGTAAGATGTGATGAAAGGACCTCAGTTACACCAATTACTGCTTAGTAGGTAATTGTCAATACTGCGTTGATAAGAATGTAATGATACAACTCCAAATACAAATTGTTGAAAGGAAATGTAATCTGCTCACATGACCTTGGTCAATAATATGCCAAACAGACCTGAATAGGTCCTGTCTAGCTGAGAAATTCCTAGCCTGACTTTAGCCCTTGTGTTTCTTGACTTCTGTTGCCTTGAACACTGTTGAACAAATTCCTCCTTCTAGAAATGTTCTCTCCGTTTGGGTTGTGACACAAATCTGTCTTTCTACTACCCTAAGAGCTCCTTCCCAGTTTCCTTGGAGGGCTTGCTTCTCAAATGGCCCTCAGGTTCCATCTCAGTTCCCTTCTTCCCCCCAATCACATCACACTGTGTCTCAGCTACCACAAATAGACCAATCATTCCCAAATCTCAAGCTCACATTCTTCTCTTGAACTTGACATCCAGAGCTTCCACCTGACTATTTTTAAAAACCACTGCATACTTTTTTTGTGTCTTTGTTCCTTTTTTTTTTTTAATTAATTAATTTTTTTTGTTTATTTAAAATATTACAGATGTCCCTTTTTCTCCCCAATGACCCATTCCACTCCATCCTATCCCCCTCCCCAGTCCCCCTCCCCACCATTGTCCATGTCCTTGGGTTGTGCATATATGCATATAAATTCTTTGGTTACTCTCTCCCCCTCCACCCACCCGCCCTCCTCCATCCCTCTGATATTCGTCAGTCTGATCTATGCTTCCATGTCATTGAATTTATTCTGTTCATCTGTTTATTAAGTTCTTTAGATTCCACATATAAGCGAAATCATGTGATGTTTTTCTTTCTCTGCCTGGCTTATTTCACTTAGCATAATTTTCTCCAGGTCCATCCATACTGTCCCAAAGGGTATGAGATTCTTCTTCTTTACAGCTGCATAGTATTCCATGGTGTATATGTCCCACAGCTTCTTTATCCACTCATCTACTGATGGGCACTTGGGCTGTTTCCAGATCTTAGCTATTGTAAACTGTGCTGCTATGAACATAGGGGTGCATATATTCTTTCTAATTAGTGTTTCAGGATTCTTAAGATACATTCCTAGGAGTGGAATCACTGGGTCAAAAGGCAGCTCCATTTTTAATCTTTTGAGGAACCTCCATACTGTTTTCCGTAGTGGCTGCACCAGTCTGCATTCCCACCAGCAGTGTACTAGGGTCCCCCTTTCTCCACATCCTTGCCAGCAGGAGTTGTTTGTTGATTTGTGGATGGCAGCTATTCTTACAGGCGTGAAGTGGTACCTCATTGTGGTTTTAATTTGCATCTCTCTGATGATTAGCGATGTTGAGCATTTTCTCATGTGCCTCTTGGCCATCTGTATGTCCTCTTTGGAGAAGGGTCTATTCAAGTGCTTTGCCCATTTCTTAATTGGGTTGTTTGTCTTCCTTTTGCTGAGTAGTATGAGTTCTTTGTACACTTTGGAAATTAGCCCCTTATCAGATACATTCTTGGCAAATATGTTTTCCCAGACCGTGGGGTTCCTTTGTATTTTGAGGCTGTTTTCTTTTGCTGTGCAGAAGCTTTTTATTTTGATGTAGTCCCATATGTTTATTTTTTTCTTTTGTTTCTCTTGCCCTAGGAGATGTATCAGTAAAAATTCCACTATGTGGGATGTCTGTGACTTTACTGCTTATGTTTTCTTCCAGGATTTTTATGGTTTCATGACTAACATTTAAGTCTTTTATCCATTTTGAATTTATTTTTGTGTATGGTGAAAGTTGGTGGTCTAGTTTCATTTTTTTGCATGTATCTGTCCAGTTTTCCCAGCACCACTTATTGAAGAGACTGTCCTTACTCCATTGGATGCTCTTGCCCCCTTTGTCAAATAGTAACTGACCATAATGGCATGAGTTTATTTCTGGGTCTCTGTTCTGTTCCATTGATTTATATGCCTGTTGTTGTACCAATACCAAGCTGTTTTGATTACAATGGCTTTGTAATACAGTTTGAAATCCGGTAATGTGATCCCTCCCACTCTGTTCTTTTTCTCAAGATGGCTTCAGTTATTTGGGGTCTTTTTTGGTTCCATATAAATTTTCGAAATGCTTGTTCTAGGTCTGTGAAATATGCTGTTGGTATTTTAATAGGAATTGCATTGAATTTATAAATTGCTTTGGGTAGTATGGACATTTTAATGATATTAATTCTTCCAGTCCATAAGCATGGTATCTTCTTCCACTTGTTTAAATCTTCCTCTATTTCTTTTTTCAGTGTCATGTAGTTTTCCGAATACAGGTCTTTTACATCCTTGGTTAAGTTTATTCCTAGGTATCTTATTTTTTTAGTTGCAATCATAAATGGTATTGTTTTTTTAGTTTCTCTCTCTGAAAGTTCATTGTTGGTGTATAAGAATGCCATTGATTTCTGGATGTTGATTTTGTATCCAGCTACCTTGCGAAATTCATTTATCAATCTAGTAGTACTTTGATGGAGTCTGTAGGGTTTTCTATGTACAATATCATGTCATCTGCAAATAATGACAGTTTTACTTCCTCCTTTCCAATTTGGATGCCTTTTATGTTTTCTTCCTGCCTGATGGCTGTTGCTAGGACTTCCACTACTGCACTGAATAAGAGTGGTGAAAGTGGACACCCCTGTCTTGTTCCTGTTTTCAATGGAAATGGTTTTAGTTTTTCCCATTGAGTATGATGTTGGCTGTAGGTCTGTCATATAGGGCCTTTATTATGTTGAGGTATGATCCCTCTATTCCCACTTTGCTGAGAGTTTTTATCAGAAATGGGTGCTGGATTTTGTCGAATACTTTTTCTGCATCTATTGATATGATCATATAATTTTTGTCCTTCATTTTGTTTATGTGATGTATCACATTTATTGATTTGTGGATGTTGTACCAGCCTTGCATCCCCGGAGTAAATCCCACTTGGTCACGATGTATGATCTTTTTAATGTATTGCTGGATCTGGCTTGCTAATGTTTTAGTGAGGATTGTTCATCAGGGATATTGGTCTGTAATTTTCTTTCTTTGTAGTGTCTTTATCTGGTTTTGGGAGTAGGATGATGCTGGCCTCATAAAAAGAGTTTGGGAGTTTTCCCTCCTCTTGAATTTTATGGAATAGTTTGAATAGAATAGGTTTTAATTCTTCTTTGAATGTTTGGTAAAACTCGCCTGTAAATCCATCTGGTCCAGGACTTTTGTTTGCTGGGAGTTTTTTGATTACTACTTCAATTTCATTAGTTGTTATCTGCCTATTCAGGTTTTCTGCCTCTTCTTGATTCAGCTTTGGAAGGTTGTATGCTTCTAGAAATTTGTCCATTTCCCCCATGTTGTCCAATTTGTTGGCATATAGTTGCTCATAGTATTTTCTTACAATCCTTTGTATTTCTGTTGGGTCTGTTGTTATATCGCCTCTTTCATTTCTGATTGTATTTATTTGGGTCCTCTCTTTTTGTTTCTTAGTGAGTCTGGCTAAAGGTGCATCAATCTTATTTACCTTTTCAAAGAACCAGCTCTTGGTTTCATTGATTTTTTGTATTTTTTTTTTAGTCTCTATATCATCAATTTCTGCTCTGATTTTTATTATTTCCTTTCTTCTACTTCCTCGGGGCTTTTCTTTCTGTTCTCGTTCTAGTTATTTTAGTTGTTGCGTTAGATGGTTCATTAGATCTTTTTCTTGTTTCTTGAGATAGGCCTGTAATGCTATGAATTTTCCTCTCAGGACTGCTTATCATTGTGTCCCATAGATTTTGGGTTGTTGTCTGTTCATTTTCGTTACTTTCCATGAAGTGTTTGATTTCTTACTTGATCTCCTTGGTAACCCATTCATTGTTTAATAACATGCTATTTAGCCTCCATGAGTTTGAATATTTTTGAGTTTTTTTATAGTGGTTGATTTCTAGTTTCATGGCATTGTGATCCGAGAAGATGCTTGATATGATTTCAATCTTCTTGTATTTGTAGAGACTTGCCTTGTGCCCTGACATGTGGTCTATTTTTGAGAATGTTCCATGTGCACTTGAGAAGAATGTGTATTCTGCTGCTTTGGGATGAAATGTTCTGTAAATGTCAATTAAATCCATTAGGTCTAGTGAGTCATTTAAGGTCTGTGTTTTTCTGTTGATTTTTTGTCTTGATGATCTGTCTAGTACTGACAGTGGGGTGTTAAAGTCCCCCACTATGATTGTGTTGCTGTCAGCCTCCCCCTTAAAGTGCACCAAGAAATTTTTTATATATTTAGGTGCACCTATATTGGGTGCATAAATGTTTATAAGGGTTATTTCCTCCTGTTGGATTGATCCCTTTAGTATTATGTAGTGACCATCTTTGTCTCTTGTTATGGTCTTTATTTTGAAGTCTGTTTTGTCAGAAATAAGAATTGCTACTCCAGCTTTCTTTTCCTTTCCATTTGCATGGAATATTTTACTCCATCCCTTCACTTTTAGCCTTTGTGAGTCTTTTGCTCTCAGGTGGGTCTCTTGTAGACAGCATATATTTGGATCCTTTTTCCTTATTCATTCAGGTACCCTATGTCTTTTGATTGGACCATTTATTCTGTTTACATTTAAGATTACTATTGATATAAACTTATTTAATGCCATTTTCCCCCTTTATGCTGATGTACCTTTCACTATTCTTTCTTTTTCTTAAAGCAGTCCTTTTAGCATTTCTTGCAATGCTGGTTTGGTGGTACTGAACTCCTTTAGCCTTCTTTTGTCTGGGAAGCTCTTTATTTCACCTTCGATTTTAAATGATAGCCTTGCTGGATAAAGCAATCTTGGTTGCATGTTCTTGCCTTTCATTACTTTGAGAACTTCATGCCACTCCCTTCTGGCCTGAAGGGTTTCTGTTGCAAAATCAGCTGTCAGCCTTATTGGGGTTCCCTTGTGGGTCACTGCTTGTCTCTCTCTTGCAGCCCTTACTATTTTCTCTTTGTCCTTGACATTTGCCATTTTAATTATGATGTATCTTGGAGTGGGTCTCTTTGGATCCCTTTTGTTTGGAACCCTCTGTGCTTCCTGAGCTTGTGGGGCTTTCTCCTCTGCCAGCCTAGGGAAGTTTTCTATCATTATTTCCTCCACCAAGCTCTCTATCCCTTGCTCTCTTTCCTCCCCCTCTGGCACTCCTGTAATGCGAATGTTGTTTCACTTCATGTTGTCCCAAAGCTCCCTTAGACTGTCCTCATGCTTTTTAAGTGTTTTTTCTTTTTGCTGCTCGGATTGAGTGTTTTTTTTCTACCTTGTCTTTTAAGTCACTTATTCTATCCTCTGCTTCATTGAGCCTGCTTTTAATTCCTTCCAGTGTATTCTTGATATCAGATACAGCATTCTTTATTTCTGTCTGATTTTTGTTTATGTTATGTATCTCTTTTTTCATGTTTTTCCTAAAGTCCTCGATCTTATCCTCTATTGCCTTGTTTTTCTCTTTAAGTTCCTTGAACATCTTCATCATCAATACTCTGAACTCTGTTTCTGATAACTTGCTTAACTCCCTCTCATCAAAGACTTCTTCTGGAGATGTTTCCTTTTCTTTAATTTGGGTGTTGTTTCTCTGTCTCCCCATTTTGGTAGACCTTAGTGTTTGTATCTATATATTAGATATATTTGCTGTCTCCTAGTCTTATGGGATGGGATTTTGTCTTGTGGGTCCAGTGGAGCCCCGATGTGTGTTTTCCTTATACTTCTGAGCTCTTTGCTCTAGAAATGTCCGTCTTGTGGGTGTTTCTTTTGTGGTTTCTTTATGCTCTCCTGTTGTGGTTGGGTCTAGATTGTCATTGATCAGTCCTTGGGAGGACTCTTCTCTCAGGTTGGCTAACTGTGTCTCAGCCCTAACCTCGTCATGTAAGTTGTTGTATGGGTGCTAGCAAGTCAGGACAATACACAACTAAACTTCCAGGAAACAGGAGTATATTACAAACTATCTTGACAGTGACAATGAAAACAGCCCACGTGAAAATAGAACTGGGAAAGTGAAGGGAGAACACACAGAAAAAAAGCTAAAAAAAAGAAAGAAAAGTATCGCTTAGAGAGAGATGTATATTGTTGTTAATAGTGGTGAAAATTTAGAAAATAATAATAAACTAAAATGTGAAAAATAGAGAAGCTGCTGGGAGATAACAAAGGTAGAGAAAAGATTCTGAAAGAAGGGCCAGCAAAAAATTAAGGGAGTGAATAGGAATAGGATAATAGTTGAAATGAGAAAAATAAAAATACAATAAAGAGAATAAGAGAAACTAACAATTGAACAAAAAGACAGGAAGAAAGAAGGGAGAATAACAAAAGAATAAAAGAAAAAAGAAAAAGAAAAAAAGTTATGCCAATGGATCGAGAGGAGAGAGAGAGATATAGCCCAGGCAGGGAGGGAGTCTGGCAAGAGATTTGGTGGAAACTGTAGAGGAAAGCAGTAAACTTGGTTATAATGATAAAGCCCCAGTCCTTAAGCAGGGATATCAAGAAAGTCTTGATAGTAGAAGCAAGGATAAAACACAACAAAGCAAATAAGCAAAACAAACTAAAAACAAGCTAAGCAAGATGAAATTCTTTTATTAAAAAAAAGAAAAAAATTTGTTAAAAATGTTTTTTAAAAAATTAAAAAAAAAATTATTATAAAATTTCAAAAAGAAGAAAAAACAAATAAATTTTGCCCCCTTTCTCTTCTTCCTAAGGAGAAAAGAGAAAAAACAAATAAACAAACACAAACACAAACAAACAAACAGAAAAAACCAAAACCAAACCAAAACACACACACAAAAACAAACAGAAGAAAAAAAGACAGTCAATCAAGTGAATTTCTTCTGGGCAGCTTTTGTTGTCTGCGGCTCTCTGTTTTGTGTGCTGATTTCAGTTCTCTTGGGAGGTGCTTGTGTATCACTCAATGTGAAGAGCCATCTAGGTTTGGCTCTGTTGTCCTTAGGTAGATGGTTGATCTGAGGGTCTCCATGGACCACCTCCTCTTGTCAGCTATTTTGCCACCTTATAGTTACCTGGTCTTGCTCCAGACTCTTCTGTAGAGTCTTTAAGGTGCAGGATGGCTAGTGTAGCTCAGGGTGTCACTCCCCTTACTTAGAGGTTTTGCTGACAGGCACTTACTGTGCAGGAGTTAGTCTCTGCTCCACAGCCAGCTCCTCAGTCCCTACGTTGTCCTCTGATTCTAATTCCCCAGGCTCTGGCCTGCTACAGGTTCAGATTGATTTCAGTCTGTTGCCTTTTCTGTATGGGCCATTTCAGCAGCCTGGGCTCAGTGGTTTCGATTAAAAAAACATTCTGGTGAGCCCTTTGCCTGCCCAGCCCCCAGCAGGGTTTTTCAGCATTTCCTCCACCTGGCTTTTTGGTCACCAAATGCTATAGCTTTTATGTCATAAATATAACTGGTACTACTTATACCTCTTTTAGATGTGTGGCTGTAAGGCACGGTAAGCCCCTGAATCTTGAGCAGTTGAGTTGAACAGACCTTTTTTAGCTTGGCTAAGGCAAGGGGCTCTGTCTTGCCATCAGCAAATTTGGGAATGGAAGATGGTTGCTGAAGAGGAGGTGGGCAACTATGCAAAAAGACCAAGGATTTCCCTGGTAAATCAGAAATCCTAACTCCTTTCCTTTGGGGTTTCAAGTTATTATAACTATTTTGATGTGCTGGGATGGCCCCAACTAAGCTGAGTGGTCAGAAATGGACAATGATGGCCCTCAAGAAGAAATTCATCAGGATGGTGGTGATGGTGCTGGAGTGAAAACTCTGGGCCAGTGAGCCATGCCCCAGACCAGGGCAGATCTTGTCTTAAGGGAAGGCCAGTTGGGAACAGAGCCATGATGTTGCACTCTCTCCTGACGCACCATCTTGAGGTTCTTTAAGAGAAATAGTTGATTAACTGTAAATGGAAATATCTGTCACTAGAGTTGTAACTGGGAACCCAATCTCCTATAGTGTGGAGAGACCAGTGCTAACCATGGTTCATCCATCTCCCTCCAATCTGTGCAGCTGCCTGTAGTGGTGAGGCCTTCAAACCTTTGACCTAAGAGCTCACTTCCTCTTTTCTGTGCCACTGTCACCAGAGCAGAGGCTGGAATCTTAGGTAGGCAAATCAGACATCTCAGTCTCTTCTCTGCACAACAGTAGTAAACAGGACTGACATTTGAGCAAAGTAAGCACGTGAGGGTTCTACTTTCCAAGGAAAGGAGAGCTCAAAGGATAACGAATGGACTTCTCACAATCAGAATGAAAGCTCAACTTAGATTTTTTTGTGTAATAACTTAAATATGGCTTTGTTTTCTACCACAGCAAGTGAAGCAGGATATATGTGAAGCTCCTAGAGCAGGCTCTGACACTTGGTGGGGATTCAATAATGCTGCGATTTGGATCTCAGACTTTCTTGATCAGACATGTACTACAGTGTTGGAGAAATTACAGAGCCGGGCCACTGCTTCGAATTGGCATTTCCTCTTGGGACCCTATAGAGCAACTATCACTTTCCGCTTTTAAAAAGAATCAGTTCCGTTTCTAATGGGGTTGGGTGTGTGAGTAGGGAGGGGTTTAAAGTCAGCAGAGTAAGTTAAGTTCATGTGCACATGACTCTATTATGTTGACCATGTTTAGAAGGTCAGCACCCCTGCCATTTTCAGCTTCTTACCTCAGGTCACCATTGTCTCTCATCTGTGCTGTTGCAGCAGCTCTTTACCTGGGTGACAAAGCAGGATTATCTGTACATAGACATAGGATCACATCATTTTCTTCCCTGAAACACTTCAGCGACTTCCCCACTGAACTCTGAATAAAATGCCACCTTCTTGCCATGGCCTGAAAGGCTCCAGTGATCTGGCCAATACCCTTCTCCTTGCCCCTGAACTCCCTTCCCACTATTGAGGCCACTGCACTTCTTCAGGCGTTAACTTAAATGTCACCTTAGAGAAGTGTCTCCTGAGCATCCTACCCAAACTAGGAAAGTGGGTCCTTTCCTGCTATTCTTGGGCTCAACAGCTTCTTCTTTGATTTCTGTTAATACTTCACATTCTATATGATTTTATTTATTTGTATGTTTACTTTTTTCAGTCATCTATTCCCTGGGCTAGAATTGTAAGCCCATGCACACAGGACCATGGCTGACTCATTTGAGACTGTGTACACATCTACAGCAGTGGCTGGAACACTGCTAATCTTTGTCGAAGGAATAAAACAAGGTGCTTTTGTTCAGTGCTCCTAAATTATGGAATTGTACACTGACTCTGTCCTTCAGAACCACAGAGAATAATTATCTGATATATTTTTCTAAGAGACTGAGTTTATGACTACATGCTTTGTCATGCTGAGTCACTTAAAAGAAATATGTACCAGAATATTCAGAAAATTATGGGTACAAATAATATTCAACTATGATATATAATAATGACAGAAGTGAAAAGTTGTTTTTATTAAAATAGAGTTTATTCGTTTTTCTTTTAATATAAACATGAGGAAGAAAAATAACATAAGTTGTAGCATTCTTTTCAAAATAAAACTACAATCAATACTCGAATCCCTGCACTCTGAACTCCATAAACAATGTTTTTCAAGGTGGTAGATTGTAATATTTTATGTACCATTATTTATCATTTATGTTTCTGTCCTTTAAAAATAGTGGCACCTGAAGCACTTAATATAGTGTGAAGCCTTGCTATTTTGAGAGAAACTATTCCTTGGCTTTGTTTCTGAAATGTTTTTATAGGCAAAATTTCTAGGAATACATTTGAGAAGATAGGAAAAAATTTCACATAGTTGAGAACATTAATTTTAAAAAATATTTGAAGTTTAGGTGAGCTTTTACCAATTTCCTAAAAGATTACTTAACTTCCTGCCCTTAAAAGCCTGAGGTAAAGGTTCTTAAGATTTATGTTTCCCCTTAGATAATGAGACTTAAAGGGGACACCTAAAACCAGGTAAACATGTGGGATAGGAAAGCTGGTTCATTCACCTACTTTCATATCACTATTCAAGTCCAATTCCTTTCAGTTGATTACATGTGAATTAATACTGCTTCTTATAAGATTCCTTTACCAAATCTAGGAAAAAGAGTTTAGTGATCAAGGCAGATATACAGCAAAGCCCTGCAAAAAACAAAACAAAAAGGAGGGCATTTCTATGAAGATACAAGGGATCTCCCTAAAGTCTTAGCAATTTAAGCTTCGGCACTTGTAGAGGTATAAAGGCTATAAACTCACAAAACATCATTTGAAAGTCCAAATTTCTCTTAAACTTATCTAGTCCTGCAAATTCCAAATATTAAGCTTTTAATTTTAATTTCTTGCCTCAGCCCCCACTTGAAGTTAAATATTTAAAATTCATTTTTTTTTTTTGTTTCAGCCAATGTTTGCCATCTGCAAAGGGCTGAAACAAAAAAAAAAAACAAAACAACAACAGAAAGTCAAGATCAAAAGCCCCGTATCCCAAATCTACAAAACTAAATAAGTTCAAGATAAATTTAGTTAAACTTTCAAATGATGCTCTGCAAACCAACAGCAGCTACACTTCTGCAGCAGTTCCCCAGAGGCCCAAGCACACTACACCAATGCATAAAATTGCACCAAGACTCACAGGACACCTCCTATTCCATTACCTGCTTGCTATCACTGGGCCACCATGTTGGTTGGAATTATGAAAATATCTTTTGATGCATTTATTTAACAAAGGAGAATCAGCAGACAATGAGAAACACCATTCTATTTCTTAAGCTATGCAGCATGGACCCAATAGAAGTAGAAAATCAATGACTGATACTTTCTCTTATTATCTCAAACATGCTCATATGCTAATAAGTAGTCCATGCTTGCAGAGAAGTTGAATGAAGTATTATTCAACAGCTTTTTTGTTCAAACTGATTGCCAGTGATGACTAGAAACTTCAATGATGTAGGAGGAAGGAAGAACCCTTCAATAGCTAACAACGCTGCAGTTTCTTCCTAAGCAGCTTTAGGAGTTGTTAGGAGCCCCATGTTTCAATGGTAATATTGCTTTGGTTCTAAAAGGATATGCAGCAATATTGGGAAGGGGGGCAGTCAGGAAAATAGGAAAGACATAAAAAGTATATAGTGCCTTTAAAGTCTAAAAATTTAAACTTCAATTAAAAAGCCCTCACCTCGTTGACAGCTATCAGCTTACATCGTAAGCAGATATCTGTGTGTGGGCTGGGAGATTTTGCTTTGGAGCGGTTTTTGTAACTGTTTACATTTAAAAGGACGAGTATGTTGCATCGACAAGGTCCCATTCTTTCCTATGAGCATAGTCCTTGCTGTCCACGAGACTGTTGAATGCAGTGTCTGTCTTTTAGATGAAAATACTAACTTTGCAGGTTTTGGAGCAAGGGAGGTGATATTTCTCCAGTCCTCGTAGATGAGGGGCTCATGATGTTACAAGCCCTCATTTTTCCCTCAAGAAAGGATGACAGCATTAGAGCACTGAATGCCGATGAAATGATCAGCACTGAAAGACCTTCTTATAGCAGCTCTACACAGGTCTTTGCAATGGCCTTCACACAATCTAGAAATGGCCACTAGGTTCTGTGCTCTTTCTTTGCTAAGAAGAGCAAATAGAAAATTTAGGTTGTCATCTCTTAAGGAGCAAAGGTCAAAGTACACTGACAGGAACATTAATATTAAACTGAAGTAGCTCCAAAAAATGCCTTTGCATTTCTTTCACGAGGGTCTAGCAGTGGTGCACACTCCATGCATCCTGACTGTCCCAAATCCTGGAGGCAAGAGAATGGCTCCTAAATCTATTCTTTTCCAGATAGAGGGACAAATGTTGATCTGAGCATAAGTTAAAGCCTTTCTAAGTAAACCAGAGCTACTATTGCACAGTCAGCTGTTAGCTGTGGGCACTAAAAAGCAGGAATAAATTTGTAAATAAATTTGTGTTCAAGATCATGCTTACTGTATTCTTCTGGAAGCTTTACTCTTGTGAGTGGATGTACTCTCTCATCAGAACTATCCAAGGACCTATTTGCATCTCTGTTCTTTATGTGGTAATACATTGCTAAGGTCACACATGTTTTAATGGGGTTCTAAGATTAGGTTTGGCTGTGCTGGGATCTAGAAATATTGTTGAGCATGAGCTATACTTTTTAGCAAGTGGCCCTGGAAATACATAGTTTAAATGGTTGCTCTCTTCCTCTCTCCTTGCACATCCATTTGAGATTTGTTCAGGAATATTGTGCTTGCCTTGGATGGTCAGAAGGATCTGATTCCAAAGCTAAGTCTTAGGGCATCTCCTGGTCACTGATGTGCTGCGGGTGGTGGCCCTCACCGGCTCCCAAATCCAACTCAGCGGGCTCCAGGGTGAAGGCACTGTCACTACTGCCACCAAGTCCTGGCTGCCACCTCCTAGACCTCAGCTCCTAGCTGAGAAATAAAAAGTTTTAATTCATAAAGCCAGTCTAAAATGTGTAACTCCCAAACTAATTGTAATCCTGTCTGAAATTTTATTCTGTACCAAAAAAAAAAAAAAAAAAAAAGGGAAAATGTCCAATCCCACTAGTAATGAAATGAACTCACATTGGAGTAGCTATTAAAGTGTCATTTTCCACATTCAAAATGAGCCAAGAGTTTGTTTTTAAGATAAAATCCATTTGACCAGCCTGAGGCGAAATGAACAAATTGTCATACACTGCTAGTAAGAGTCAATTGTTAAATTTTTTTTCAGAGTAATAATTTAACATGCATAAAACCATTAACAGTTTGAGCACATATTGTCTACCCAGCAAGTCATACTGATGAAATAATAAAGAATAGATATAGAAATTTAGCTACTTGGATTGACATGTTTATTTATAATTTGAATATATAACACTGAATATGTAATACTATGTAACTATATAATTATATGTATAAAACAACAGAGTATATATATATATGCACACACATATATATAAATGTCTAGAAAGGCCACTGCACTATATTTTCACAGAATATTTAATTATATGAAAAAGTTTTCATGCTATGATATTGAGTAGAAAAAAAGAAATAAAAAATATATAGTATATCCCAACATCATTAAAAATAAGTATACATATTAATGCATAGAAAAAAGCCCATAAAGTAATATATCAAATGTTAATAGCAATTATCTCTGAGTGGTGGAATTACTAATCATTTTTATTTGTTTATTAAATACCATAGTATCATTTTCTGTATCCTCCATATTTTCAAAAATAACATGTACTTATTTATAATCAGAAAAAAGGTTTATTTAGAAAGAAATGAGAGAGAGAAATGATAGAACAATTATATGCAAAATCATTCATATTTGTTACAAAGCATTAGGGAAAAACCCCCTCAGAAACCTCAAAGGTTGATTTTTTTCCCAAGTGGTTCTGTAAGCTTTAAAGTTGAATCAGCAACCGTGTGACAAACCGACTTTCTTGAATTGTCACAGGTGGCCCTAGATAAAGAGGATGGAAAGCCAACTACTGACAGGCAATCGAGAGCCCTTTATCTAGAAGAGTCACTTAAGAAGGGAAAAATAGCTGTTCTGAAATGAAAGAAGGAACCTGGGTGAACCTTTGGGCTGCTGGAACCAACCTATTTAAAACCAGACTCACAAAACAGTGAGACTCACAGACCATAGAAATCCTCCTGTTCAATCCCCGAACTTTACCCACAAGAAAACTGAAACCAAAAGGAATAATTGTGTTTTTCTTCACAGGACATATTTGCCACATAATAGTCCTGTGGTCACAGAGACGTGGGGGGACCCTCCTTGGAATCCAGGCCCTGCTGCCACCCGTCTCGACTCCTTCATTTTCCTAAGGAGGAGTTTAAGAAGGCAGTTAAGAAGTTGAAGGAGTTTTTAAGGAAGAGAAGCTCCGATCTATGCATGTGCCCCAGGAAGATAAAATGTACCCTCTTATCTTTTCACTCCCACATTCTCCCACCATTACTCAGTTTTTACTACTGTGTCCTCCAGGCCACTGTACTCCCCAAGGTTACAGAAACAGCACAGTCATGCCACCTGGGATGGGACACTGATGGGAAGCCGTGCCCTTGGGTATCTTGTGTTGTGAGCATTCACACCAATCCTGACCAACTGGACTGTGGTTTACTTAATATCTATCCCCCTGTCCCTCTGGTAATATGTACGAAACCGGCAGGTAACCTGAACATAATCTGCAAGTACTCAGAACATTATTAAGCAGAACTCTCTATTAATGGGATTTTAAAAAGTATTTTTCCTTCCCCAATTATCTGCTATCGCACTGTATTCCCTAGTGTTCCACTTCTCTCCCAGCCAGCCCCAGCTTCATCCACGACTCCTCCCTCCAGTGCATTCCCTCCATAAGTGTTCATTCAGACCCAATTCTTGTGATTCATTAATTCAATAGAATGTACTGAGGGATTTCCAGTCCAGCTCTAATGAGTAAAGAGCTTGGAAATCATAACTCCCCACCCCAGAGCAAAAAAAAGCTGACCAAGCTGAAAGTCAGTGCCTTATCTTGTACCCATCAGAGATTGAGGTCACAGGTCACAGCTATACCCTGTGATCTGGAGACGGGCAAATACAAGGAAGGAACTAGAGCCACGTGCTGGAGGGGACACTGAGACAGCACTTTTGATAAGTTGCTGGAGGCCAAATGTGGATTAGCCAGAGCATGAGAAAGCCCTGGGATCTGCTGCCTCAGGGGCTCTACACTTTTTTTGTTTTGTCTGCAGGAACCTCACTAGGTTCTCACAATGAAGAGCCAAGAATGACCGTCTTTAGGCTCTGGCAGGGGAGGAAAATGTTTACTATTTTGAAATGTGCCTAGAGCATTCTCATAACAAAGACCTACTGTGTGAGGAAAAGACTTGTTCCACCTGGCTCCAGCCCAGTCTTGCCTTCCTGTCTCACCTGAGGGAGAAAAAAAAAGCTAATAAATACTTGTGAAGGTCACAGCTCAGAGACACGGGGCTGCTAAAAGACTGATATTTAATTATAAAATTGTATAAGAATGCTTCCTGTCCTCCACACCTGACTGCCACCTACAGAGCTCCAGGGAAGCAGAGTGGGTCATACCAGAAAAAGCTGTGAGGCACAGGCTCCATGTACTTTGAAGCCTCTGGTACCTGCAGCTACAGCAAAGATAAATACAGCCTGACATCCTTGCCAGGTTAACATAAAAGCTTACATTAGAGGCCTATTGACCTCAGCTTCTATTACCTGATAAGTCATGTCTGGCTTTCAACAAAAAATTGCAAAGCATGCCAACAGGCAGGCAAAAACACAATGTGAAGAGTGTCAGGGCCATTTGTGGATGTGGCAGAGATTTTGGAATTATTGGGTAGGCAATTTAAAACAGCTATGGTTAATATTTTAAGAGCTCTTTTGGAAAATGCAGACAGCTTGCAAGAAAAGATGGGTAATGTAAGTGAAGAGATGGAAATATTAAGAAGTCATCAAAAGGAAATGCTAGACATCAGAAACACTGTAATAGAAATGAAGGTTGTCTGTAACGGGCTCCACAGTAGATTGGACAAGGCCAAGAAGAGAACCAGTGTTCCTGAAGACAGATCAGAATCTATCAAGTGTCTCTTTGTGCTAGACACTGTGTTGGGCGCTAGTGAACAAAACAGGCTGACCTATGTCCCCCCAGAGCTGCCTCACTCCATTCATTCATCTCAAGTCTGCCTCTGTCCTGTCTCTCCCATCGTTGCTGCCCAATACCATCCCAGTCCTGACCTTGGCCTTTTTTGAAATCTCCCACTTACACTAACATGTTCACATTGGGTCTTCTTACCTTTCAATCCTGCCCCATGCCGATGGATTCTTCGCATTGCTGTAAAAAACCCCACAAAACCTCAAATATAAAACTACCTGCTTTCTCTCTGCTTTAGAGGGTACATGTTGCTATTGGGATAAATTCCAAATTCCTAAGCAAGGTATGCAGCATTGACCTCTACCTACTTGTATACCTGAAATTTTTGCAACTCCCTACCTGGACTTTTATGCACAGACATGCTGTACTCCGGTTCAGAAACTTAACATTCTGATCTAGTTCCTTCCTCTTAATGGAATGGTCCTCCTCTTCCCTTTCTGGCCTTGCCTAGCCATCTAATTTATCCCCAAGACACAATTCATAGATCAATGGCCATAGGAAGCCTTCCCTTCTCTCCCAGCACGTCAGTTATGTCTTCTCTGTCTACCAGAGCAATTACCACTCTATCATAATCACACATTCTTGACCATTCTGCCCTGGACTAAGCTGTGGGTTCTCTAACCGTAGGGACCATGTCTTAATACACTATGTTACAACTTTAACATACCTTTCTGAGGGACAGAATTGAATTCATAACACCCTACATCTTTCCATATATGTTTCCTTTCTATTTCGTGATACACCTCACATGCAGATAATATGGGGCATGGAAAGACATAACAAAAACAACTAAAGATAATTGCTTTTAATCATCAGCTTGTTTAGAACTAGCAGTTCTAAACAACATCAACGATAAAATACATCTCCCTCCCCCCAAATCTGTATGTTGGTTCTGTGGATCTCAAGAAAGAATCTAACTGCCAAGAACTTTCTGTGGTTAAAAACTTTCTGTTCCTAATCAAAGTCTAATAGCCATTGTTGACAGAGACCTCTTATAACACTGCCCTTCAAAGGACAGCCACAGGCTGAGCGGCCAAGCCTCCCCTACTGTTCTCCTTGTAAAGAAGCTCCTCTATGGTTTTTTAACCAATGAGTCGAGACCTGCACCCTCCAATTGGAGCTGCACACCTAGCTTTATCCTCATGTGCATCTTTACTGGCCAATCAGAGAGGCTCCATAATGACCAAATAGAATACACAATCTGACCTATCAGGACAGTGCTATTTGGACCAATTGGACCCCGATGCAATGGACTGTGGGACTACAGCTGGGAACACAGCTAAGTTAGCCTGATGCTGTACTGGACTATACACGTAGGGGACAGAAACTTTGGACCATGGCTCTAATCCTAGTTCTGCTAAGGACACAACTACACTTCTTCTGTGGCAAGACGGAGGGAAATGGGCCTTGGAAACTCAGGGGTGTAATTATGTACAGATAACTACCACTCGTTCTCCTGTGCAAGTCTCAGAAAATTCCTTTTCTCATGACATCCCAAGAAGCCCACTTTCCCCTGCAATAGGTGGGGACATGGAGCATACTCCACTGATAACACCTGGATGAGTAATGGTGAACCAACCCAGGGCTTGTGAAAAAGAACTATCTGGATGAAACTCAAGCTCTAATAGCAAGGTTAAAAAACAACACCAAAAAAATGTGTATGTGGTGGGGAGGAATGGGGACAGAGGGAGGAACCCATTTGCAGCAACCTCCCTCTCCCAGGTCTTCAAAATGTGCCCTTTGCTGATAACATTTCTACGACTTTGGGCCTCCGGTCCTCTGACAGTTGCTCCCAGTAGAGGACCGACCACCTGTCCTCCCTGCCAAGGAGGATTTTTAGGTGCATCTAGAGAGAGTGTCTGCTTTTGTCCTTGTGCTGATTGGTCCCACTAATGTGACACTCTACTAGCTGTGTTTTTCAGATTCTTACAAGGAAATGCCACTTTGTATAATTTACTGCCAAAGCACAGAATTTGGTGACGAGTTTCAGTTCTGCATGAATCAGTAACAAGTATATATTGACAAGTACTGAATTTTGACTATTGAAAGGTCAAAACTTAAAAGCTTGGAGAAGAGAATTACAATAATGGGTGGGTTTCAAAGAAGAGGGACAGGTACCGGTGGCCTTTTCAGGGGTGCCAGAATAATACAGAGATTGACATTTCAAAGGTGTATCTCATTAATCTTCTCCACCCATGGCCCATCTCTGTATTATTCTATATATGCCCCACACTCATCCACTGAGCCTTCCCTGGCAATAACCCTGTAATATTAGAGTGGCCATGCTTCCCAGTTTCCTGCTGTGTACTTGTTATCTTGGTATAATTACTAATAGCATCCCTTTCACTCTAAGAAGTGTCCAGGTTTGGAAGAGAAATTATATGGTCACCCTCCTCAGAATCATAACATCTCTGACATTCTATGACTCGGCTTGCACACTCTATTCCTTATCTACTTTTCAACTATCGCATTATCCCACAGCTTTCCTGGGGGGTGGAGGTGGGAACATCCCTGGGGAAGCCATGCTGTTGGATATGGACTTAAGACAGTCTCTGGGATCCTTGTTCAGGGCTCTGCTTACCACTCTTGGCCTTTGTCTGGGGAACTCTGTATTTTGAAATTTTTGTGGGCTTGCAGTGGCCCCACCCACTCTAACCAATTACTTTTGTTTCCAGCTTAGACTGACAGACATCTTCTCTACATCACCCTGACTTTACTGCACATTCATCCATCTCCCCTTTGTCCAGTCCCTTCTCCCATTGATCTGCAATAAATAGACTAGTAGCTTCCTGGTGAAGCTGCCCAAATGGCCATGCTTTTAATGTCTGGCCTTCCCTTTGCTCTTTTTCTATTATTAATAACTAGCTAATTACATTGGTAGTACAGAGACTGAAACATTGCTGGTCTAATCCAGCTACATCCCTCCCTGATGATGACTTCAGCCATGGTGAATGATGTAATCCCAGCCTGGGAAGTAGGCAGAGAAGCCTGCTTGGAGGCTCCACTTTTTCAAGGGGCTACAGGGAACCTCCCCCCCTGCCCCCCCGCCTCTGGAAGTTGTGTGGTTGTGAAACCTGGAGCTGCTGCATCCATCTTATGATCTTGAGGAGAGCTAGTGGAGGATAGACAAGCTGCTGAGGAAGAATTCAGACCCCTAAATTGGATTGTTGAGTTGCTGAGCTGTGCAACAGTGAGACAACCTTTCTTCTAGATGTTTTGATTATTTCTTGAAATATAGCCACATAATTGGTTAATAGTTTGCATCTGGTAAGTTTTTAAAGTTTGTGTAGGTCTATTTCTGTTGTTTCTTGTTTCCATTGGCTTTTTCTCATGGAGCCTAGTTTCCCAGATTGCCATTTAACTTTGTGCAGAGGCCATTGCCCTAGAAAAATGGTATGTGGGGCTTCCCAGAGGCCTGGCCTGGAGGTGCTTCTTCCATAGAAGATTTGCATTTGCTTCTGCCAGGTGCTTGGGGCTCTACTGGTCCTGGACACCCAAAACCACATACCTGGCTTGCCATTTCAGAGTGGAACCTGTCCTGCCAGTCTGCTCAAGGCAATGAGGGTAGGGCTACAGACTCTTCCACTGTTTTTTCTTCCTGCTTTTTTCTTCCAGCTGTAGTCTGTTAGCACCCAGCAATCTCCTCGAGGTCCAGTAGTGGCATGGAGACAGGGCAGGTTTATTTCTGGTTCACCCTTACCTCAACAGAGGGACCCTTTGGAATATCGTCAACCTCCAGGAGAGGCTGCAGTAGCCCCCGCCTGGGCACTGACTTCTCCCTTTTTCTCGGGAAGCTGGTGATCCAAGCCCAAGAATTCCTGTACTGGTTGCAGAAAAGGCCCTGGAGCAAAGAGGCTGAGCTCCTGCTCCCTTAACCTCTCTGGGTTCAGACTTTCCCTCAACTTTGGGTATTTGCTACCAGCTTATCAGTTCTTTGATATTTAAGGTGATGCTCTTGGTATTTCATCTAGAAAATGCTCTTTTCATGAGGAGGGTTACTCTTCCTCTGGAGTCCTTGTCATGTAAGAAAAGACATTCATTTCTGTTTCTCCTGAGTCAGGGTTTTCTGCTTCTTTCAGCCAACTGGGTCTGCTCTTGACATCTATCCCATTCTGGGGGAATTTCTGTCAGTATGCCTGCAAGCTGGCCAGAGTGTCTAAAAGTAGGATTTGGCAGAATCCTGCTTCAATCCGGATTTCTTAGTTACCTTGGGCAAATATCTAGAAAAGGAAAAAAAAAATTGTTTATAAAGGAGATGTGCAAATTACAACAAAAAAGAAAATTAACATTTACTGAAGCACTGGTAGCTTCTTGGCACATTGCCTTTATTTTCTCGGGACTGAAACTCTGGTCCTATCCACTAAACAATGAGCTCTGTGGCTTAAGATGACAGATAATGTGATAGAATAGAGAGAGAAGAAGGGGAGAGAGGAGGAAATAAGGAAAGAGAGAAGGAGAGAGACCTGTTCTGTCCCGTTCCCACTGGGAACAAGTTCACATAAAGGAGTTCGCTCCCTCTGCTGTGTGGGGTCAGCTGGAGCACACTGCACAACCATCACGAGGCCTCGTGGATTTTCATCACGGCTTCTGAATAACACTGCCAAGTTCACTGACAGTGCAATTTACACCTGGCTTTGTTTTCAAGCTGGGACCTTTAATTAAAAATTGTACTTAGAGCCACTGTAGTTGTGGTGACCACAGAATCACTTTTAGCTAGATAGGGTATCTTGGAGAGAGCACTGGGAGCCAGGGTCCTGGATCCAGCTTGGTTTTCAAGTTGCCTCTAGATTGTGGCAGAATCTCAATTTCCCTGAGCCTCTTTGCCCCCAGCTTTGAAACCAAGGGCTTGACAGGTGACCTTTAAGATTCCTTCCCATTCTGAAGTGCTGTTCTATGAATGCAAATCTACTCAAGATTTTAAAGGCTCGGATGGATGGCAAATCATGGAGGTGATTCCTGCAATAGTGTCCTCAGCCATGCAATATTTTCCTCATAATCTTCCCAGTTCTTCACCTGGCTCAGTGCACTGTCCTGGGGCCTTGCTGTAGAAAGTGCCACACTGTGCAGCCCACAGCCCACAGCCCACAGGCCCCAGCCCTGGCTGCTGGGCTGCCAGCTGTGACTCTGTTTGCAAAATAAATGCTTCAGGCCAAGGGACAACTCACCCCTTTTCTGGAGACAACACATTCAAGCGCTGGCCAGGGGTGTATGTATTGTTAGTGTGCTAAGGCTGCCATAACAAAGCACCACAAGCTGGGCAGCTTAAACAACAGACATTTATTTTCTCACAGTTTGGAGGTTGTTAAGACCAAGATTAAGGTGCCAGTAGAGCTGGTTTCTTCTGGGACCTATCTTTTTGGCTTGTAGATGGAATGTCTTCTTGCTGTGTCCTCAGAAGGCTGTTTCTCTAATCGCCCATCCCTGGTATCTCTTCCTCTTTTTATAAGGACACCAGTCATACTGGATTAGAGCCTATCCATATCACCTCATTAACCTTAAGAACCCCTTTAGAGGTCCTGTCTCCAAATACAGTCATATTCTGAGGTACTGGGGATTAGGACTTCAACACAGGCATTTGAAGAGGGCACACCCCAGACCCTAAAGGACCACAGACCATTTGGCTACAGAGCTTCCTGGAGACCAACCAAGGCCTTTGTTGCTACCAGTTCTCCCTCTGCCCAGTCATGCTGCCTTCACGCCCCACCCTTAGGTGTCCAGCCCAGAGCACTCCTCAAAAATCTTCCCATGTTCAAATCTCTGTCGCAGAGCTTGTTTCCTGGGGAGGCAGACCCACTACACACTCACCTACCTTTCCTTTATTTTCCTTCTGGGGAAGATGACTTTGGCAGCATATCAAGAAAGCTATCCTTACAAATGTAGCTTCCTCAAAATGCAGTTTCCCACGATAAAGAGTGACCACCACTGGAGGGGAGCCATGGGGGTAAGTGGTCTGACTAGGTGATCTCCAAGGCCCCTTTTATAAGACTTCCCTGTTCTAACTTATTGTCACCTGATAGCTCTTCCTTAAATAGTCGAAGGGCACAGAGGCCCAAATAAAGGTGAAAGTTACATATTCTGCTATCCTTAGGTCAAAAGTAGCTCCCTGCCCAAGCTCCCAGTGGCCCCAAAACAGTTTTACTTTCTCCCTGCCTTCCTTTCTTATACAAACTAAGAATGAATTCCAGGTCACAGATATCACAGAAATGAAAATTATAATGGAGTGAATTTAATTGAGATCTATTCTTTATTGAGTGTCTATATTGTGCAGAGCACTCTACCATGGGGAATAGAAAAAAAAGTAGAAAAAAAAATCTTGTTCTAAAGTCTTTACAAAGCAGATGGAGATGCAAGTTATATTCAGTCTGAAACTCGTCATTGTCATGGGAGATGTACCCAGACAGGAGGCCATTGTCCACTCTAGGGAGGACCTGCTGATAGAGGCCATGCTTCTGGAAATCAAAGTGAAATCTAGAGCCTGTGACTGATGGGAACCCCAGCATGAGGATCTCTTTATCTCTCTTTATCTGGGTAAGGATCTATGGCCATTTGTCCTGATTTTGCAAGATGTGGTTTTGGGGGAGATGTAGAAGACTAGCTCTTCCTCCAGCTACCTTAGACCAACCTTTTCCACACTATGTTGATGCAGCCAGTGGGTTGGGGACCTCTTACAAATTATCTGAAAAGCCTTTGAGAGCTTCAGAAACAGCTATGGAGTAAACCATAATTGTTTGCATTATTAATACAAAAAAGTTAACACATTTCTCAGTTGTTCTGTTCATCCTGGCAACTGCTATTGTTCACAGAGCCCACAGCCTCAACAAAACGTTCGTATATTTATGTCTGTACTGTTTCCTCTAGGAATCCTATATACTTCCCTAAGAAAAAAATCACATTGAGCCAAATATGTAACCTACATAATAAGCACAGGAAATTCTAAAAAATGTAGAAGAAAGCCTTCTCAGAATCAGGTAGAGGGAAAGTGGTAGGATTTAGCTGGTGAATCCAGTCCCTGCCTCTGCTGCCTCTCAGTGAAACCACAGCAAACAATGTGCATCTATCTCCACTCTTCTCCGGAGTGTCACCTGCAGTGAAACACTGAGGAAGAATTAACCATCCTCCAGAACTTGGCACAAAGTCTGATGAAAGACCACAGGGTGCCTTGGCATGAATTCTGAGACAGTTCTGAATCCAGAACTCTGGAACTGTCACTGGGCAAGACCGACCTGCATGGACCACTAGTACTTTCTTTGGGTTTGGTCAAGGTCCTAGGCCTTGGGGCATGGGGAGGTTCTAGAAGTCCACTGAGGGCTTCATATGGGGGCCAGGAGAGATTTGAGCTGAGTTAGGCTCTATGCTCTAAAGTCAGTTTAAAGCTTAAAGAGATTCTACAGAGATTGTAAACTGCCCTCTCTCTAGGATTTCCTACAGCAACTCTGATCCCCGCCTAGGATTCAAGGTCTGACCTAGATTTGTCCCAAGAGTGGCCCAAGACTGGCTGACTGATCAAGTATTAGCCGGTTCAGGACCCTCCTTGGGCATTGGAACTGATCTAGATCCTTTCAATCCATGTGCATTGGTCTAGAACATTCCCTAGGTAGTTGCTAGGTAGTGTTTGGATCTTTGCTTAGAATGTACTTACCCCAGACCATTGACTATTTAATACCCAGCTGAAGATTATGTAAAAATGCATTCAGTTCTTTTTCATGACTTACATTTGTCTGTATGTCCTCTGTTATTAGGAGTTATCTCCTTTTATTTATTTTTGGAAAGTGGGCCCTCTTTTAACCTCTAGGGGAAAGTGGACTCTTTTCTGCATTTTGCAGGAAGTTCTGTGAGGAGAACTGAGTGCAGTTCATCCACCCAATGGTGCATAATGAAAATACACTGCATTCATGTGTCAGAATTTTCTTCCAACTATCACTCCCACCCATCGTCTGTCTGATTTTATTGACATAAGTGGATATGTATATAAGTACACATATGAAACCAGATTACTATGCACATATAAAGATGTAGTTATTAAATATGGGTGTTCATATATATATGAAATCTGTAGTATTGTGTATATATATAAACATTGGTGGGTAAATATGAGTGTGTGTGTTTGTGTGTGTTATATGTAATTATAAAGCTTAAGCAAAGTATGGCACAGGAACATTAATGTCAGTTGTATCCAAGACCAAATAATGTGTTTGTGACAGAATATGGAACTCCTTTAATACTGAATTTGAAACTATCGACTTCCTCAATTGCTATTTTAAGAATAGCAATTGGAGAAATGGACCACTGTTTGCAAGAACTCTCTGGGACTCTCCCTTCTCTGAGATCGACTTCTCCCCCTAGGCCTTGGGATTATTTTTAACCAGCCCAGAATATGGGTCTCTGCCTATTTGAGAGGAGAAGCTATTTTGCACTTCCTCAAGCTTTGTGCACTCTGCTCTTGAGGTAGAAGGGTGGAGTTGAGAGAGACAATCCTGAGTGCCTGGGAGTCAGCTGCACCATCTGCCTCCTTGCTGGGGATCCCTGCAAACGGAGTACACGAGCAGAGGAAGAAGTGCTGGAGCTCAACCGTGGCCCTGCCTTTCACTTCCCCATGGTGGTGATGGGGCGTTGGGGGTGGGGGAGGCTTCTGACCTATCTTGGGCAGTACAGTGGTAGACCTGAGTATTTCACACCAAGACAGGTGCCCTCTACAAGATAAAATTATTTCCAGTACTGATCACTGGTCAGTAGTAACCATTATTCTTTCTATTAAAGAAGAATACACTTTCATTTTAAAGATATTATTGAAGTCATTAAATTATTTCAGGTGTGAACTAAAACAAATTTACCAGACAAAAACATTGTACTTCTCTGTTGGTACTGTTTCACTCTCTTACGTTTTAAACACAAAGAAAAATTCCAAGTGGTCATATAAAATGACAAAATGAAAGTAACCCAACTTCTGTTTCTTCATCATGAGCATCTCTGTGCTATTGTGGTTCATCTCCAATCTGCTCTTGAAACACAATAATTGCCAACCATAGGGTGGGAGACAAGAAACGGGCCCAAAGTGAACTGGATCGAGTCCATAGTGTTACGAATTTACTCCCCAAATGTCTGCGTGTACGTGAGTCCATGTAAGTCAGGTTAACTAGGGATTGTCCTGAATAACTTCCATATAGAATGCAATGATTGTGGAAGGTTAAGGAATTCAACTGTGTGTATTTGACACTTGCATATATGTTAGTAAAACTCACCTATAACTCTAGCAACTTTTGAGAACCTAGACCCCTAGAAGATTCTTCAGGGAGGTGAATTTTGTTTAAAATGGCTGGTGCACGCTGACATGAAGAACAGATTGACTTTTAGTTGGTTTTATTGTGAACTTTTTTGTCCTACTTGGCTGTCACTCCCTCCTCCCCATCATAATGGAAAGAAAAGGGAATCTGAACTAAGAGGATTTGACTTTGAGAAATTGACCAAAATTGTTGGGGCTCACTTTGCTTATCTATAAAACGAAAATAACAGCACTTCTCTACTGACCTCAAATTGTTGTTATGAAGAGTTCATAAATATGGAGCCTGTGATGTGTATACAAATATTAATTTGCACGACTAGCTCCTGAACTTGCGGTTTGCCATGGAAGAGCCTGGCGGCGAGGCCCCGCCTTGGGCTGCCGTGTTGCCCACCCTCCTCCTCTCCTGTCTGTCGCTGGCCCCGCTCCCTTGTCTGCTTCCTAAACACAGTGCAGGTGTTTTTCCAGGTTCTGGCTTTGACTCTTGGCTTCTCTCACTCTCCCCATTTCTGCCTTTTTGCCTTTGTCTCCCCCTGAGCTTATGTACTTTCTGCTTTCACTTTTACTAATTAGCTCAATTGACAACAGTTGCCAGATCTGCCCTCTTCAATGCCAGGCTAGCATTCCCACAGCCTGCTGCCTTTCATCTGCTCAGAGGTAACTAATTCTAAAGTGAACCCTTCATCTTTCTCCTGTCCTCTCTCCAGTAGTGTCCTCTTCTGGCTTGCCCACTTTTCTAACCTCTGCTGCGTCTTTCTGTGGCCCAAACTTGAAGCTCAGAGGCACCTGGCTCTCTTCCCGTCCTCACTCACATCCAACAGAAACGAGCCGGGGCACCAGGGCTGGAAGTAGAAGCGTCAGAGCCAGCTGACTTTTGGATCCTGGCTCTAGCTTGCACTGGTTGCCTGACCTTGAGCAAGTTTCTTAACCGTCTATGAATCCTGGATTCCTTCGGTGGGTTTTGACCCATGTTCTTCCGTCCTCTACCTGAAACACAAATGCACAGGGCCAATAATTTGTTATTTGCCTAATGTCTTTTTCCTTTCAGGGGTGTTGAATTTTTTAATTATAATTTTTATTTGTGTAAAATACGCATAACAAAGTTTTCCCCATCTTAACCATTTTTAAGTGTACAATTCTGTGCTAATAAATACATTCACATTATTATGCAACCATTGCCACCATCCATCTCCAAAACTTTTTCATCTTGAAAAACTAAAACTCTGTCCCCATAAAACAGAAACTCCCCATTGCACTCTCCCTCAATCCCTGGCAATGGTTATTTTACTTTCTGTCTCTGTGAATGTGACAACTCTAGGTACTTCATATAGGTGGAATCTTATATTTGTCCTTTTGCATCTGCTTTATTTCACTTAGCATAATGTCCTCAAGGTTTATCCATGTTGTAGCACGTGTCAAAATTTCCTTTTCAAGGCTGAATAGTATTCCAGCATATGTATAGACCACATTTTGCTGATCCATTCATTCGTGAGTGGACATGGGTTGCTTCTACCCTTGGCCCTTGTGAAAATGCTGCGTGAACAAGGCACACAGATATCTCTCCGATCCTCTCCCAGCTCTTTAGGGATATACCTGGAAGTGGGATTGCTGGATCTCGTGGTCATTTGACATTTAACTTTTTGGAAACCATACTGTTTTTCACAGCCTCTGTACCATTTAACATTCCCACCAAGAGTGCACAAGGGTTTCAATTTTCCACATACTCGTCAACTTGTTTTCAGTTTTTTGCTATGAGCTTTTCAAAAGATGAGGACTTAACTAGGATTTAGTCAGTGTTTTTCTAAACTTATTCTGAAGATTACCTCCTTGGGATCATCTGGATTGTTTGCAAAACTGTAGACTCCTAACCCCACCGAGGACCAAGGGGGACTTCCGAGCGAGAGCTCTTAAGCATCTCCTGTGCACACTGCCCCCCTCACTCACAGGAACGCCTCCCACAGGCGGCCTTGTAGGCCTGCCCACAAGCCGTGGGGAGGGAGACCTGGGCGGGAGAGGACCTGCCCCACCCCTTGAAGACCACAACGTGTCTGAGAACCCGAGCCATACCCGTCATGATCATCTCATTCTATGGAGTCAGATGACAACATAAATGAAAGAACTACAATTATTCATATTGTTTTTTTAAGTTTTCAGTCTTTCAATTACAATCTAATAGAACTCAATTCAAGGTCTGTAAACATGGCATTTTTAGCTGAGGAAATGCTCTTGATCAAAAACCAGATATTTACTGGTGATCCTGGAGAATGAACCGCTCTATTATCAGCTTCCTACAGACCTCCTCAAAGCCATTCTCAGGCATTAGGGAAGCAATCTCCACAAGGGCCACTTCCCTGGCTATAACCCCTGCTGTGATATGAGTCACGTCTTTTGTCTTGTGCCTGGAATTTGGGGATGTTTATGAAAAGCTTCTGTGAATACCAGTCATAATTCCTCATTTCACAAGGTTCTTTATTTCAGAAAAAATGAGTATCCATCACGTACAAACGTCATACACTTCCAGCTCAGCTCCATTGTCACCTGGAATTATTCCCTCTACCGTCTTACTAGAAATTATTTAAAGGCTTTTGAGAACAGTGTGTCACACAGACCATTCAGATAACAGTTTCTGAGGTACCACCAATAATGTTAAAATACACATTTGTATCAATTGTACCAACTTCATCTTTCTGAACAGAAAGTGGTGTCTTGGGTTAAGAAGTAAATATTAATAAAAAGCCAAATACCTTTTTCAGTGCAGGCAGGCACCTTGAGTTTGAGCACAATATCTATTTACTTGCTTCATTTAAATTCCCAAAGCAGGTAGAGATGTAATTAATACATACATCCTGATAGTATTTTCCTTAGCACAATATTAAGCACTGATATTTTAAGGTAAAGTGTGACAGTGAATAACTTTTTAAAAATACACAGAATAGGTCACTTGAGCTTTCTCCCTGTGATATCTCTTGGAATTCAACTTAAGCCTTCAGACACAGGTGTTAGATGAGATGACATGAATGTATAGAAAGCAAGACACAGTCCAGACTGCCCAACTAGTCTCGAGCAAAACAAAAAAGGCAACATTCCATCAAATCTGTAAGTAGAAATGCATGTCATGTAAACTGTCACTTACCCTCGTCTGTACTTGGCCAATGTTGATGAGGGCCGAGAGGAAAGTTAGAAATGAAATGCTCAGATGTGTGTGACTGAGCAGTAGTCTGGGAGAAATAAAGATACTAATTTATAGAAGCAAGTATTTAAACTGATTTAAAAAAATTTTTATTGAATTTATTGGGGTGACATTGGTTAATGAAATAATATAGGTTTCAAGACTGATTTTTTAAAGAAAAAATAAATTATACTTTCAGTTTCCACAGGGGCACGCTGAAACGGAATTGTCCACAGTAAGTGCAATGCCCTTTATGCAAACACCGGCTATTTTTTAAAGGCTCTAAGGCAGGCGAATTATTATGAATGGATGTTTGGTGTTGGCTGTCTGACATCAAGATTGGAAAAAAGGCAAGGTGGGAAAAGTTGGCCCCTCTTTTTTCCTGTTCAATAGAAAATAGTAGGGAAGGCTTCTTTCGTTGGTAGGCTAAGAGAACAGAGCTACGCAGACGTTTATGTGCCACTTACCACCCAAGGACGATGCTGAAATGAGGTTGTGGTTTAGCAGGTCTGGGGTGGGCCTGCGATTCTGAAATTGGAGCACTTTGTTGGGCTCTCTCTTACTGTTCTCTCTCTTGGCAGTTATGGAGCAGATTGAATTTGCACCCCATCAACATGGCAGCCCGAGAAGCTTTGCATTGTCTCACAGTTGTGGAGCAGAGGCCCCGGACGACAGGAAGGAGCCCAAGCTGATAACAGTAGCCCTGTCCACTGTCAACCTCTTTGGCTTTATTATTAATCAAACTGAGTCCCTGTTTTGAGATTTAAAAAGTGTGCTTTATACTTTCTGGTGGGGTTTTAGAGTGCGAATGAGATTGGTATGGATGGTAGATGATTCAATAGCTTCACCAGAGACAAGAGTGTCCCCACTGTACAGAGATGGCCAGGCCCTACAAACATCTTCCTTTTGGGGGAAGCCCTAGGAAGGGGGGTGGATGGCGCCATGAACATTTCCTTTTCATGATGAGCTCTCATTTTTCTTCCCATATTCCTGATCTTGCCTGTATTTTAATTTCACGCAAAGCATTGGTTAAATTTTATCAGGAATGAAAGGTGTTTTTCCCCTAGTGCTCTGGCACAGAGAACATCAGGGATTTTTTGAAATTCAGTGAGTCAAAGATCAAGGCCAAAGTCAAAGTCCTGTGTGGAGAGGTTGTAGCCAAATCCCGAAGTTGGCCAGGGCTGTTTTTCACCTTTTACACGATTGCTTTCATTAAGAATTAGATTTAAATAAGAGTTACAGGGTTGTGGGCAAAATAGTTTCAAATTTCTCCTCTTCCTAAAATCTACACATGCCACTCCCTCTGAGACCTCATGGCCCACGTGCACCTGTCAGTCTCTGGATTCAGTTGCAAAATCTCAAACTGATAACTGAGCAGTGGGTGTTTGCCATCCTTGTCTCTGTGTTCAGTGGCACCACCAGCTCCATCCAGCCTGTCCCCTATGTAGACAGCCACCTACTGAAACATGACTTAGCATCATTCTTGAATTGTTAGTCATGCAGGTCTTTAACTTTAGTTAAAGGGAACTTTTTATTTATCACAACTTCTTGATTCTGACATCAAATTCCCCTTACTCAATATCTGAGTCATTAGGGCTGTACCTGAATAAACAGCCCCATTGTCCTCCTTTCTGGGCTCTAAGTTTGTATTTTGTTGTCGCTTTTAAAGTTAGGTATATCATGTGACTTGTGTTGGTCAATAAAATGTGAGTGCAAGTCATATGTTACATCCAGGAGGCGTCATTAAGGGCTATGCACAATCTGTTCCCATTCTTCCAGTATCATGGAAACATTCCCCTAGAAATGTTCCCATCAGCCTGGGCCCCTGGATGTTTACAATAAGAGCACCCCCATCATCACATACAGCAATGTGTAGTGTACATGGAGCACAAGCTACAAATAAACCTTTGCTGTGCTAAGCTAGTGAGATGTATGTGTGTGTGTGTGTGTGTTTGTTACAGCAGCCTAACCTATTCTGTCCTGACTGATCCACTGGGAGGTGGTGTCATTCACTATTTGTAAGTACAGAGCTGCTAGGAAAGGACCCTTTGGTATAGGCTTCAATTTGTATTCTAGAATAGGAGGTGGGAAGGAGGGGCGAATTCTTTCAAGTTTAGGTAAACAGTTATCACAGCCACCGCAAGGAATCACTTCCTCATCTTCTCAAACAGTTGCCAAATACTTCAGTCAAGAGCTGAAATTAGTTTTTGTACATTGTTAGGACTCCATCTATATTTGTTTATTAATAAATGAAAGTTTAAATGTTTATAATACTTGCCTGTTCATTCTTTCAACGCCCTCTGCAGAGCACATCTATCCTGGATATAGACATATCCAGTCTTCAATGAAAGCTGGTAAAGGTAGGCACATGTAGTAAACCAGGGTCAGGTAGCACTCTTCTCTGGAAGGGGGATGAACTCAAGTGCATCGAGGTCATTTCGTGTGTGTGTGTGTGTGTGTGTGTAATTAGGTACTACAATACCTTGGTTATTTTATTATTTCCATTCCATTTAGTAATTAATTCTGGAGCCCTGCCAGTGCCAAAGCTCAGGTCCTGCTTTGCTTCTTTCTTTTCATGGCCTGCCACTTCTTTGACTTCATGGCCAAAATCTCCTCCGCAAATCTCCCACTCACCATATCTCATTTCTTCTGACATTTCCAGTATTTGATAATGAAAACATAGCCATCTATTGGGCATTCCATGCCATGTTCTTCTTCAGTCCTTCCTGGGTTTGAAATTAATGTGAATAAAGAAAATATTCATTTTTCCTGTTGTTCTAAATTGTTAACTTATTTGTGTAGGAGGCAATTCAGAAACCAAAGATGTAAGATTGAACTTTTTTTCTTTTTGGCTACATGGGCCATTTTTGGGAAGATGGGCCAGGTATAGAAGGTAACCAGGGCAGAAAGCCCCGATGCCTAGCAAGGGGCAAAACTGGGAAAACAAGGACCTTGCCTCCAGCGTAACCTTTCTTCTCTTGACCTTTCATATTGCTGGTCAAGGGGCTTAGACCCCCTGACCTTTCCTCCTTAAGGATAACACCTAGGCCTCAGTTGTATTTCAGCTCCAGGCCCAGAAAAGCAGCGAAACCAGACAAGTGATGCTGTGGCTGCCTCAGGACCAGCTGCATTGACTAATGACCTCCTGCCTTGGCTCTGACCAATCAGTAGAGAACATGGCTCTGAAAGAGCACACCTGGAAAACTGTTGAATTTTCTATAAAGACCGTCCCCTGAGACCTCCCTTGAGATTCCCCACCTGCAAGAGAGAGAGATAAATACCCTCAGCAGCAAAGGACCCAGCAGGTATTCTTCTTCTGGGGAGCAGGCCCCTGCCATTACCTTCCTCCTCTCCTTCTATAAAATGGGTTATAATCGTGTATCTTTCATTGGCTATTGTTGTGAACAGTAAATGAGTTAACATCTGTAAAATACTTAGGAGAGTGCCTGGGAAACAATAAGCACTTAGGAAGTGTTAGCAGCCTGACTAGCCCAGAAAGCAGGCAATATAGCCCAGCTGAGAGTACAGGCCATGGTGGCCAACTGCCTCTGTGGCCTTAGGCAAGTTAATGACCTCTCTATGCTTCAGTTTCTTTGACTGTCAAATGGGGAAAATAATAGTACTTACCTCACAGGAGTTTTGTGAGGCTAAAATGAAAAAGCATGGGACATATAAAATGCTCAATAAATGTTATTTTACCTCACTATTACTATTTTTTAAAATTTCAGTATTTAAAAAAATCTACCACCCCCTTTCCAAACATCCTATGCTTTTCTCTTCTTTTGGTGACATTTCTCTAATGGTTTGAAAGACAGAACTTCTGGTGTTGTCTTGTTTTTCTTTGATGGGGTAGAATCTTGGCTCCAGGCAGATGAGGTGTTTATGTTGGCTGTCAACAAGGCAATGCCCAGGAATTATTTTTTCAACCAACAGTTCTCAAAAAAACAAGTGTTTTTTAATGGGAAAAATAGTTTTGAGGCTTCACTAGCCCTTATAACCCACCTCTCGACAATAGCGTTTTCTTGCACACCCTGATCCTATGCCAGAAATTGCATAGCTTTGACATCTGAGATAGGAATTGTTTGGGTTAATTCAGTACATTATTTTTGGCTTGAGGTATATTTTATACTGGAATTTAAAAGAATTGCCTTATATCATATATTTAGACCACAGTGACTTGTTTTTCTCGCCTATATACTTATTTAGGTCTGTTTTTTTATTTTACAGTTATCAAAAGAGCATTACAAGACTTCTTTGTTGAACTCTCCACATATTTCAGAATTAGGCAGACATTATTAATTGTTACATCACACTTTTGAGAAACTCCACATTTATCTCAGTTCCTGTATGGAAAAGGTCTCTCAAACTAGATGTAGGTATAGAAATAAATTCATTATGAAAACAGCAGCTCCTTTGATTTTTTAAACTATTACAAACATATAATCAAATTTCTTGGTTCAGGTACTAATTTTACTCCTCTCAAAATTCTGGCACTAAGTGTTTTGAGGAAGAATGCTGGCTATGGACACTCAGGAACAAACAGTCCTAGTGGGAAGCATTTGCTCCTTTGTTCTCCGCAGCACTTTCCATGTGCAGGGAAATGCTGAAGAGTTGCCTGTGTGGGCAGACACGCCGGTATAGCCACGCACTGGCAGAAGATTGGAGTGGCCCCTCTGTGCAGACACAGCTTCACTGTGGCCAGGCAGGGCCCCCTTGCAAGACCAGCAATGTCATGTTTGGTTCAAAAAAATTTTTGAAGCTTTTGACAAATAGAATCACTGAGAAGTCTGTGGGTTCCCTGTATCACATTGCCTCTGTCATGGGCCTGGCAGGCCTCATCAAAGAGAAAGAAGTTCCAGGGAAGCTGGGTTCCTTCAGATCAGACCAGGGAAAGTGTGCTGGGGATTTGAGGGAAAAGAAGCTGGGGAAGCAGTATCTAACTAAGGAGCATACAAGTAAAATTTCGAAAAAGGACACTTGAGTGATCTGGACCCAGGGCAGGCTCCATGCAATGGGAAGTCCACTATAGTTGAACATGATGGGGTGGGGGTGGGTGTGCACGATCAGGAGCTCTCTGCTCTGCCATTTGGGTTCTCTGAACCACTTGGGATTCCATAGGAATCAATAGGTGCCGCTTGGTGGTGGGCATGGCTCAGTGACAAGAAAAAAACCAGTTCCCTCGTGTGGGATTTGGAGTGCCTTTTAGGTTTGGGTATGTGGATTTTGGAATATTGTTTGCTTTTCTTCTTGCCTACATCTTGTGGGGTGCCTTATTAGTTGTGTTTTTAATTTGGGATATTATTGCTTAGTGAAATTTGCATAGGAATCATAGTGCTATATAGTTGCTTCTCCTTCCTATTGCTCTAATTGTTTTTTTTTGTGTGCTACCCTTGTCTCTTAAGCACTGGTGGGGGTGTGCTCAGCGTCAGTACCCAGTGGCAGCCCCCTGAGTCACATTCTGGCCAATTGGTCCACCTATGGTTATGAGCCAATGACCAAGAAAAAGATGATCTTTTATCGTAACACAGTTAAAATTGTTTTGCCAAAGTTCTAGTAAATAAGATAAAATCTCTTATATGCAAGCTTTCCTGTTGTTACATCATAAGAATTCTACTCAGAAAGATCAAGTTGATGGTTCAAACAGGGTAAAAAGATCTCACTCCCCTCCCAGACAGTAAAACTCAAAATGAAAATATGAGGAAATAAGTCTTTCGACACTGAATCCTCCTCCTGGGGGGCTGGGAGCTGCTGCAGTCCCAGGAACACTGAGAAAATCAATGCCACCCCAAAACCCTGGTCAGGCTGTGGAAGCAGCAGGGCACTGCACCACCTCAATGTAAAGGAAAGATGTGGCACTTTAAAATTCAAGCAGCAGGGCCTGATATCTTCTCTCCCTCTTCTCTAGCCTCCTTAGAAGTTGCCAAGGACACTAGGTAATTAAACAGCTCACTTTTGAGCACACTACAAAAAAAGAGCAATCATCAGCAATCCAAATGGATAAGTTAAGTTTAATTTCTGTCTTTTAAAGTTATTAACATAAAATATGTTCATTTTTGTCTGGGTTTACAAAAACAGATTTATGTTGTTTCTGTTACACCTTTTAAAAATGTAAGTGCATGTGCCAATAGATAAAACCTGTTTCTAAAAGTTATGAAATGTATTCATAAACTTGCCAATCTAAAGAACACTAATTACTTACTTTCGGTTGTCACCAAAAATCAAGGTTTCTAAGAATTAAGTATTCTAATTAAGTTGGAAAAAAGTATATGATTTTGGTAATATAGAATTGAAAGTAGGTTGTTCTAAAGTTGGTTATTTCTGAGTTAAATAGAAACAAGCTAAGAGGGACTGGGAAAGTTGCAGAAGGATTGTATAAGTTGCTGAGGGTTTGTGTACATCACAGAGGGTTGTGCAAGTTGAAGGATTGTGTAGAGGGAAGAAGCAAAAAGAGAAAGAATTGAAGAAGAGAAAAAAAGATGAAAGAGGTTAAAGGAAGGGGAAACGCACATCACAGGAAGAACGGGCCTTGGGGGAGGAATCCTCAAGAAGGGAAATGGAAATGAGAAAAAGAAATAAGAAGAAAAAAGAAAGACACATAGATAGATAGTAAAGCAGAGCAGTAATTTTAATGACAAATGAAAAAGCTGAGAAGCTTCCTTTGATTTGTCAAAACCAGTTGTAATTTCTCCACAGGAACCCCAGGTATAATTGACAGTGGGGAACACATTAATGAATTCCTTAGTCTGATATACTTTCATTTGTAATTCTGTGTTATCTTAAAATATTGTTACAAAATAAGCAATTTTTTATATCAATTGCATTATGATCAGATCTATAACCATGTCATTTAAAATTTTTTTTTGTCATTTAGAAACGGTCATTGTTTTACTCTGATGCATTTGTAAAAATGTTACACCTTCTGACTTATTTTAAAATGTGAATTTTTTCTTTTATTTTTATTAAATGTATTGGTGTGGCATTGGTTAATATGATCATATAGGTTTCAGGTGTGGGTTTCTAGGTTACAAGATCTATATATTGCATTGTGTGCCCACCACCCAAAGTCAAATCTCCCATCACCATATATTAGGATCCTCTTCACCCCCACTCCCTTCCTAAAGTATGAATTTCTGAGAATAAATTTTCAGAACATATCTTTAAAATATATAAAAACTTATAAAACTCTAATTATTCATAGAAATACCAGCAAAAAATTAGGATAAACAAAAATTGATTATAGGGCTGAATGAAATGAAAATAATTATTATTCTTATGACTTTGTTCAAAATGTTGCTGATTTTTAAAAATGTATTTGTTTTCTTACAGCAACTTGGTAAATTGTACCTTGATAAGCAATATTAAAACATTTATATTTTTCTCCCTACTTGATCCCTCCAGAATTTAAAAACTCTTAATGAGTGAGTATTTTTATTTTCAGGGCAGTATGTTTGTTTGCATGAATCCACTAGGAATCTGATGTCTTCAAAATAGGACACATAAAGAGAATTTCCAATTGTAGTTTTATTAATCAAGACTTTTACTGGAATGTCATGTTAGAGAAAGACATGTTTAGACTCTGGATATCAGCAGAAAGCTCTTGAAGATTGACTTTGAAGCTGATAAAAACCCCTTGGAAAAATGGCCTGGTCCCTTGCTTATTTACATGGTTCATGACAGTTTTTCCAGGTAAGGAGCAAAGGTTGCTTTCCTGGGAGATGGCAAGAAAAGAACCTCAAGACATTTTGAGGACCTCATGAACTTGAGGAATTTACCCAAACCTATAGGTATTGCAGGCAAAGCCTGATGGCAACTGAGTGACTTGGCTTCTTTGCCCTGAGAGGCTAATTAAACTTCAATCTGAAAAGTCCTTATAAAATTTCAACAAAGCAGATTTTAAAAAGCCTATATAATCAGTTGCTATTCTGGTTGTGTTTATGCAAATAATCAGGCCAAATTAAAACTGGGCATAATGCAGTAAATAAATTGGTTTTGATTTGGCTCTTTAATAAAAAATGAGGGTGATTTTAGGGGAAAAATTGTGTTTCAATAGAATCTATAACACACAGTTATAGATATTAAACTCTAGTTCATTTAATTGTCTGTAAAATTTTATTTTTCACCTATGAACTAGACTGGATCCTGAATTTTTCTAGCTTTCTGAAATATTTTGGCTACAACCCCCTAACTTCAATGGAAATGGAAGAAAAATTGACAGTGGCGAATTGTACAGGTGGGGAATTATAACCTACCCCACCATTCTTTTGACATTGTTTCTGTAAATGTGGTATCTGACTTATGTATAACTTGTAGATAAACAGCATGTTTGTATGAAAATCCTAGGAACTAACTTCAGAGGATACAGACTCCAACCTTCAGTCATTCCAGCTCTAGGAGAATTGTTGACCTTCAACCATAAAACCAGGGTGATGAAAACCAGTATGACACACACTAGACCATCACTTGACATGTTTCAAGGTCTTTATCAGAATAGACTGTGCTGGTCGGCACATAGAGAACTTTTCAACCCCCTCCCCTTGATCTCTTTGTTCTGCTTCCCCTCTCTCATCTTATAAAACCTCTGACTGCACTAAAATTTGAGATAGGCTTTGCAACGGGAGTCCCCCATCTTCTCAGGTGGCTACACGAATAAACCTCTTTCCTTTCTCACTAGCACCTGTCTTATGAGTTTGGCTTTCGTGGCAGTAGGCAACCAAACTTTGGTTTCAGTTACAAGGAGACCAGGCATTGGCTGAGAGAGCTCCAGAGCAGCCATAGCATGTCCACTCTGCCTGGGCTGGGCAGAGGTTTACAGCCGGCTGGGCAGCCTGAAACCTGGCAACAAATCCTGGCACGGAATGTGGAGCCATATGTAGCTCCAGGATGGGCTCTGGGACTGAGAAGGGAGAGGGCAGCTTTCTATTTGAGATCATTAAAATAAATCAAGTTTCCAAGCCACTGTTGCATGCATTTCTCCAGTTTTGCTGTCCATGTCTCCTGAAGGTGTGGAGGCACATTCCTCAAAGGACAGTTGCCAGATGCAAATACCAGAAGTACCCTTGATAAAAGTATAGATTTGGTTGGTGGGTGTGGGGTGAGGCTCAGGCACGTGCATCTTAAACAAGGACTCCAAACACTTCTTATTATATAAAGACACCCCACCCCCGCAGATGGATATGTTACATGTCGAGACAGGGGTTCGGGGGAGACAAATATTTTTGGACTGCCAGCTTTTTAGTGTTCCTCAAATTATACTATCCTAGTTGTTGTTTACTCTGTCAAACCTTGAGAGAAAAACGTGTTTGTGTGCTTGGGGTGGTAGAGAATTGCGTAATTTTACTCATTCCCCTTTTCTTTTCAGGCTTAATGTCATTCCTGAGTTTCCAGTGAGCATTCCTAGCCTGGAGTCCTATGGATGTCACCTATTCCCTTCTCTCCTAGCAGTAAGGGGAAACCTCATCATCAAGTATGTATTCCTTTTCTTTGCCGTGTAACCAGTTACCACTTAAAACATCACCCACTTTTTACCTCACCATTTCTGTGGGTCAGGGTTCAGCAGGGCCTAGCAGATTCTTCTGCTCCACATAGCTGTAATCATGAAATCAGATGGGCTGTGTTCTCATACGGACCTCAAAGTCCTCTTCCAAGATCCATGGTTATTGGTAGAATTCACTTTCTTACTGTATAAACTGAGGGTCCTAGTCTCTCACTTGCTTCTGGATGGAAGGCACCTGTGGTTCCTAGAGGTACTTGCAGTGCCCTGCCACATGGCCTTCTCCATAGGTGATCTACAACAGGGCTGTTTGGATTCCAGTTGAAATCTTACTAGCTGCACAGCCTTGAGCAAGTTACCTAATCTCTCTCAACTTCACTTTCCTAATCTGTAAAATGGGAGATTATGGTAGTATCTACCTCAGAAGACTGTGATGTCACATATGAAAATGCATGCAAATCACTTAGCACAGTTAGTGTCTGCTACACAACAGACATTCACATTCGCCTTGGCTATTATTCACGAGCATCTCTGGTGAGGCCTTTATGAGGTGTAAGGGCCAATGAACACTTCCGTAATACAGGGCTCTCCCTCTACATTCTCTCTATAGGTTTTTAAAGGCCTCCAAAGAACTAATAATTCAAGTTTTTTATATCATACCTTTGGGTGAGAAGTTTGTGGGCATCTTCCTTTTTCTTTTTAAAGATATTATAATTCTTCATTTTCTTTAATTGATTTTTTTTAGAGAGAGGGAAAGAAAGAGAGAAGCATCGAAGTGAGAGAGAAACATTGATCCTCTCCCACACCAAACCCCCATCTGGGTGTGTGCCCTGACTGGAAGCCAAGCCTGCCAACTCTCGGTGTATGAGATGATGTTCCAACCAACTGAGCCACACTGCCCAGGGCTATGAGCATTTTCTTATGCTTGTGTCTTCAGTCTCCATCCAATTCTCTTTGTCAGTAAACATTGGCCACAATAATCTTATCATCATAACTCTTCCTTTCTTATTGTCCTTCCTCATTCTTTTTAAAGCAAAAAGAGTTTTAGGCCCATATTACATTCACCTCAGGTTACATAGCAAGTACAGAAATGCAAAGCTATTTCCATGTGGATCACTTTCAGTCAGCTTGTCTCTCCCTGCTTGCTGGGCTGCACGGGGGAGGGGTGTGACTGTGGCCACAACAGCTGCAGTCCCTCCCCAGGGCTCAGTTTCTCCTAGGCAGAGTGAGTGAACCATTCACTCTGTTACAAGGTCTTGTCTACCCTTTGCCCAGCTGCTCAATTCTGAGGCTAATTTGGCAGAAAACAGGACTTGCATTTTAGTGAGCGAGGATCAGGTCTTAAATACTCTCTTCCAGATCATTTTCCCTTTCTTTTATGAGTTCATGTTTACAAAGGAATAGATTAACTAAAATATCTCATTTCCTCAGTTTATCACAAGGTAATTGGATTCAACAACTGGATTATTTAGGAATCCTGTATCACTGATTCACTCAACATAGATTTCTTGAGAGCCTCCTGTATTACAAATAAAGTTCTTGGTTCTGGAGATCCAGCAAAGAACAGGGCAGACAAGGCCCCTCCTCTGATAGAAGAGAAGCACACAAGGGAAGAGATAAACCAGAAAATAGCTGGAGGGCAGGTGTATCAGGTGGAGATTTGGGTTAACAGCAACAGAAACTGACTTTAACAAAAGGAAAAGAGGAAAGATTTAACTGGCAAGATATAGGAGTATTCACAAAATCAAAGGAAAGGCTGAAGAAACAAGGTTTGGAAGCTCCAAACCAGAATAACTTTGAGGATCTAGGAAACTAGAAGTGACTGACAGACAGGGTCCCTGAAAAGCATTCGCACTCGAATCAGTCAGCTCCTGCTTCTATCTCCTTCTGGGTCAGGACTTCAGAGAGAGGGCAGCTGGTTGGTCTAGCTTGAGTCACACGACCAATTCTTGGCCCTGGGAGGGCAGGCCATCTGGATTGACAGTCCCTCCAAGCTTCTCTCCAATGCATAGAGTGGTAGCTCCCCAAAGCAAAACTGGGCTGCTGTTGCAGAAGTAGGAAAGATACTGAGCAGACAAAAAGAACACATGTCCCTGGTTTTAAAGGAATTTACATGGAAAAGGGCTAGGGGTTTTGGCTTATGCAGGTGTTCCCAAAATGGACATGATTTTGGTTTGCGTTAATTAGATCCACCTGGGTTTTAAGGTCGCAACAATCTCACAGTTCTCTCTACTGGTGAGAATAGGATTGAGGGTTTAAGGTTAGTCATTTTGAGAAGGACATTGACAATTTAAAATTATTGAGGGTAGTGAGGATAGTGAAGGATCTGGGCAGCCTGATCTCTGAAGAATAGTTACAGAAGCTGCTGTAAACAGTCTAGAGCCCCTGAAAGAGGTGTTAGTTGTTTCACTATTCTGATTTATTCCAAATGAGCTAAATAGCTAATTTCATTCCCTCCTTAAACATAATTTATTATAAAATCTTAGTCTATCAAAGGAAAACTTTAGAACAGGTGTCTCAAACTATGATAATTTGCTATTTTTGTTTATCCTTCTGTAAAAAGAATTTGAACCTTTGGGGTCTCTTTCAGTTTTAAAATTCTATGTTCTGCAAATCTCATCATCTTTACCAATCTGTTATGATACAGCTGGATCGTGTTAAAAAGAAACAGTAGACCTCAAATAGAGTCACTTGTGCTGAGCCCCACCAAGACTTAATACTCAACCTAATTTTCATAGGAGTGGAATTTTAAACCAATCAGTCTGGAATTCCCTGGTCAGCACTAGTGAGGTGATCTGAAGCTGACCTTGCCTGAAAAAATCTACACTTTTAGCTTTCACGTTCTGCCCATAAAAGCTTTCCATTTTGTACAGCTCCTTGGAACACCTTTCTGTTTACTAGATGGGATGCTGCCTGATTCATGAATCCTTCAATTAGATCTTTAAGTTTATTTGGTTGAATTTTTGTTTCTTTAACATTTGTAAATAATATTATTATTAACATAGTACCTTTGTTTGCCAAAATTTATTCTATAATATTTTTTTCTCGACTGTTAAATTAATCTGCATAATCTTCCTTTAAGTAGAGAAGAGTCAGATAAAATTTCTTCTATTTTAAAGATTAGGAAATGAGAAACAATGGTTCACAGAGAAGGGGACAATGCGTTTTATTTCATCTAGTTGCACTGAAGTGTATTATCCCTGCCCCTTTTGTAATAAGTATACAGCAGACACTATTAGATAACAATCTTGTGAGGATTATTGTCAAACAGGAAATTTTATATTTATCCAAACGATATCTATGGTGTAAGTTCTATTTGGTTACTTAGTTGTACCAAGGCTTTAAAAATAGTTATGATGAAATGTGAGCATAAGAACTCAACAATGAAACCTAAGATCTTCCTTTCCAGAGCAAGAAGCAATTACAATTTGCAATTTAATTAGGAAAACACAATTAAAGGAATCAAGAGTGTCTATTCCCCTGCTGAATATTAAAGTTCACCATAAAGGAGACCCTCATGTGAAATGTAGATGTGGCTAATTAGCTACAGTGTATGGGCTGGAACAAGTGCCTTGCTCAGGGCTAGACAATGGACTCTCAGGGCCCAGAGATCAATGATCATTCAAGAAGCAAACACTTAGAACATCGTCACTCAGAATATGCCTGTCTACTGCAACATTTCACAATTTTGTCTCACCAGTGGGCACTAACACATAATGCACCCCCCTATAATTTTTCTTGACATTCAATATGCAATTGCTTGGAAACATCATATGCTTGAGCTTATTAATAAATTATTGATATATGGACCCTGAGCTGAATCCAAGGCGAAGCTGACTAATCTCTGCAAACAAGCTGAGTAAGTTCCCAAGGTGGTAGGCCATTGAGTAGAGTTGGTAGGGGTCTAGTAGGTCTAGGGGGTTGATAGAGTCAGTAGGTCTAACCCCTGACCCTGGGTTAAAATGAAAAGCGCAGCTTGCAGACCAAGTGCTCAGAACAGCATGATCACAGAAAAGGGCACAAGGACAGAAGTCAAGAATCTTGGGTGCTGGTCTTCTAGATCTGGCACTGCCACTGCAAGCTGTGACTAAGTAAGGTTTTTTACTTCTCTGAGCCTTATTTATTTATCCTGTAAAAGGAATGAAGTGATCACGTTGTAAAAAAACAAGTATGAGGCAATGGGAAAATATAAAGGCGCAGTGCAAAGTCAGCATTCTTCTTTTAGAGCAAACTGCATGCAGGGGAAGGGGACTTCTTTCCCATCCCATCCCACCTGCTGATCCAACAGGTGTGTCCTGCAGACCTTGCCCTACCTGTTCCTTGGTTTTCAATTTTGTCTCACCAGTGGGCACTACCACCATCAGACAGTGGGCTGTCAAGACATTCATGCTCATCTCAACATTCCAGTGTGTCTGCCGGATAGGCACTGTTCTAGGAGCTGGAGCGACTGTCATGGACCAGAAAACACACATATCCTGCTCCTCTGGACATTCTCATCAGTGCACACCCACCACAGCAGGCAAATCAACATGTAATAAATACATCAACTGTTGGTGACAAGTGCTTGAGGAAAACAAAGTTGGTTAAAGGGTCAGGTCTGTTGGAGATGGTTGCCATTTTAGGTGGGGAAGCCTCCCTGATAAAGTAACATCTGAGCAGAGTCCTAGATGAAGGGAAGGAGGCGTATCCCCCACAGTCCCTGGGCAAGTGCAGTCCAGGAAAGTGGTCAGTTAAGGGCAAAGGTCCTGAGGGCAGTGTAAGTTTCATGTGTTCAAGAAACATCAAGACTGATGTGACTGGAATGAGGAGGGAAAGACAAGACTGGTGATGTTTTCTGTTCTGAGAGAAGAAGGACCATGGGGAGTTGCTATCCTTTTGCTTCCGGAGCATGGAAAGCATGGAGATGACAGCACAGTCCAGATTTAGAGTTACCCAGGTTGTTAGTGTTGGCTGGACTCAGAGAGAAAAACAGTCCTCTGGACAGGTGTGTGATCAGTGCCATCACACAAGTCCCCATGCTCAGAAGGAGGGTCCCACTTGGCTTTAAGGCTCTGTGGTAGGCCTTGACATTCTGAATAATTTTACTTTTGCACTGTAGTCTGTAAATGAAGTCCAATGAGCTGGTGGAGGCTGTGCCAGGGGCTCAAAACCCCCGTTCAGGCTCAGCCCTGCCTCCTGCCATCCTCTCACTGGGTTCTGAGTCACCAGCTCACATCCCTGCCTAGGACTGCTGCTCCCCTTGCCTGGGGTGGCCTGGGCACGGTAGCAGGAGGGCCAATGGAGGCATGGCTGTCCCTCTGCATACACAGTCACAGGGTGGGTCCCTGAGGGTTTGCAACCACCCTGCCTGTGCCTGAGGGAGCTGACATTAAGTAGCAAATGAAAGAAGGTAGACTGCAGAAGAAAGGAAAGCTATTTTTCTTGCTCTTTGAACAAGGGACTCGTATTTTCATTTTGCACTGGCCTCTGGTGCTGCTTGTGGCCCAGAAAAGATTATTACACCCTAAGCCATGTCATCTCCAGTGGAGCCTAACAGCTTCTCCAGTGGAGCCTAACTTCAAACCCCAACACTCTTGGTATTTTCTCTTGGGTGCTGCTGCCCTCTGCTGGGCAGACTAGGCTTTTGCTCTATATCAGGGCTTATGCAGAAAATGCTCCCAAATCAAGAATAACAAAACTTCCCCAGCAGAGTGGCTCAGCAATTGAGCATCGGCCTAGGATCCAGGTGATAGGTGTTCGATTCCCGGTCAGGGCATATGCCCGGGTTAGGGGCTTGATCCCCAGTCAGTGTGCAGGAGGCAGCTGATCAATGACTCTCTCATCATTGATGTTTCTATCTCTCTCTCCCCCTCATTTCCTCTCTCTGCAATCAATAAAAATATATTAAAAAAAAAAAAGAATATCAAAATTCAATGTTAGACGATGGTTTCATCCTTGATGTTCTCCCTTTGGGCTTCTGAAGGCTGTCACAGTTTTGAATAGCAAATTCCAAAGTGAATTGCCTTGTACGCAGGTGAGTTTTGTTTCAAAACAAAACCTTAGTATCCAGATCTAAGGTATTCATTTTGAACATTTGGTGATGCTGGTTGATTGTGCTATCATATAATATTGCTTACTGTGTATGAAATATTCTTTATAATTAAAAAAATATTTGAGTTAATGATACCTTTGTTCAGGATTTAAAGGATCTAATCACTTCAGTGTTCAAGTTCTATATACCTGGAGATTTTCCCTTTCATTGATCATAGGGACGATGACCTAGGGAACATTTCTTTAATGATTGTAAGATATCAAGCATTTAATATTTAACCATTAACCACTGTTTCTGAGAGAGTCCCTTTTTGGCAATGATCGTGCCAAAATCTTAGGAAAAAATGCCATTAAAAATAGGTGGATATCTGTTGTCTTTCCCTCTGCCATGTCTGTAAGATGAGCTGCCTCCGTATGTGAGGACAGGGCTGTGATTAACACAATGGAAGTCCCTGTCTAGACTCTACTGTGTGCTAAGCAGCATGGGATATATTTTGTCTTCCTTGTCTCATTTAAATTTCACAGCAACTTTGCAAGAGAGGTATTATACTTCCTACAGAAAACTGAGCAACAATGAAGTTAAATACCATTCCCAAGGTTGGTAACCTAGTTAGCTGGCAGTTTGGACTCAGTGCCAGATCTGCCTGAACTCGAGCCCCACGTGCTTCACTAGGGAGTGTGGCCGCCCACCCAGTGACTGACTCCAGCCCTCATTCATTTTGCAGAGTACTGACATTGTAAGGATTTAACAGATTTTGTAATGCAGTGACACATTACACTTTACAGAGGGCAAAACTGCAGTCCCAAGGACTGAAGTGACTGCCCCAAGCTGAGTATTAAGGGGAAGAACTGGACTTAGTCCCAAGTCTCCTTACGCCTAGTTTAGTGCTCTTTCCATTGTATCACGCTGATAGAATAAATCAGTTTTAGACACTGGGGATAACCTTTTTTATTCCCACTTTCCTATCTTCTATGTGGTGTTTGGGCCCTCCAATAACTACCTAGAGTGAGAGAGATAAAATAATGACCTGGTATAATAGTTTAAATGAATCACATACTGAGGAAGGAAAGAGAAAGGAAGCTAACTTCATAGGCCGCTCACTGTTACTTTAATATCACCCAGTGCAAACTTCCAATCAGTTGTTCAACCAGCCAGCACTCACTGAGCATCTTCTGTGAGCCGAGTACCAAGTTAGGTACGAGACAACCAGAGGTGTAGCTGCCAATAGGGAAATCAGAGTCAAATGAAATGAACAAACACGTAAACAACACTACATTGCAACTCGAGTCCTATAAACATAGTTACAGGCCTACAGAAAGAAGAGCAACAAATTCCACCTGGGAGAACCGGGGGAGACCCGCTGAGGGGCAGACACCCCCCACCAGGCTCGCAATAGGGCAATGCTGCTCGCACTTTTCTCTAGTCGTTTTTACAAGGAAATAGACATTCTTAAATTCCAACTCATGCACACAAGAGGATCATAAGAGAATCCAGAAACAAGAAAAGTAAAATTTGGGGGAAACAATTAAGTCATTTTGGATAATAAGGAACAGAGATGTGGATTACTATAAGATTGTGGCTAATTTAAATTCTTTAAAGGAACTGAGCAGCAAATGAAAGCCCTATTTTAGCTTCGTTAAACACAGTGTAATTGGAATGGTTAAATTAGTATCCTAATTTAATTAAAAATTTAAAGCAAACACGTTAGCTAAAGAGTGACAGTTATATATAATCTTAAAGAGATTTCAGTTTAAACGTTTTTCCAGTTAGAAATAGGATTAATTTGCTCTGGCCGGTTTGGCTCACTGATTAGAGCGTCGACCTGCAGACTGAAGGTTTCCAGGTTCGATTTCAGCGAAGGGCATGTGCCTCGGTTGCAGGCTCGATCCCCATCCCTTGTCAGGGTGCCTGCGGGAGGCAACCAATCGATGTGTCTCTCTCACATTGATGTTTCTCTCTCCTCTCTCTCCCTTCCACTCTCTCTAAAAAGCAATAAATATGGAAAAAATATCCTCAGATGAGGATTGAAAAAAAAGAAGAAAAGGATTAATTTTAGTGTCCCACATATATTACACTAAACTCAGGAAAAAATTAAGATCTAGAAATCTATTTGTTATTCCAGATAGATTAGAGAATTACATAATTTTAAAGTTTTAGAAAAACAGAAAATGGAGTTGATTATTTATTAAATCTCAGAATTGGGAAAGATTGTTCAAATTATAAAGTAATATAAGATTGCCCTGGCCAGGTGCCTCAGTTGGTTGGAGCATTGTACACCGAGAAGGCTGAGGGTTAGATTCCCGGTCAGGGCACATACCGAGGTTGCTGGTTTGATTCCTGGTTGGGGACAGTAGTGCCGGCAAACAATTGATGTTTCTCTCTTTTCCTTTCTCTCTCTCTAAAGTCAATAAACATACCCTTGGGTGAGGATTTTAAAAAAAGAAGTATTATAAGGTTGAGAGGAAAAAATGCACTTTAACTAAAAGTGTGAGTTTTCTTATGTAAAATTAAGAAACACCATCAAAGTACAAGACAAGCTCTAGCACAGGGGGAAATAATTATATCAAATACATGAATCATTATATAAAATTAATTACATATTAAATATAATTATATATAAAGATTATATAACTTAATAATCATAAAAATTGATCAGAAATTCTCTAACACCCTAATAGATAAATAGATGTGTTAGTCAGATATTACTACAATAATACTGCATAACATATCACCTAAAAATCAATGGTTTCCCACAACAGCATTTATTTTCATACATCTGTCATCAACTCTGATTTGACTGACTTAGGTTGAACTGGGCTGGGTGACTGCTTCAGGTGCCAGTTCACTGGGCTTGGCTCCAGGATGTGGTTTGGGTGCAGGTATATTCCCAGTGTCCCTCATTGCTCTAAGATCAGTGCTCACCCAAGGCTGGGGTTCTCATGGTGATGGCAAAAGTGCAAGATTAGCCAATCTGAGTTGAAGCCTTTTATTTCTGTTGTGTCCGTTATGATTCTGTTGGCCAAAGCTGGTTGTATGGCCAAGCTGACATCATTGGGAGAGGGAATGGCATTCTACCCACAGTGGGAGGAAAAGTGGAATTAATCTAAATGATCACAATGGTAAAAGGAAACTAATTGGCAAACCCACAAAATTGGAAACCCACAATTAATAGACATATGGAAAGGTGATCAACCTCTTTAGCGATATAACAAATGGAAATTAAAACTGCATTGAGATAGCACTTATTACTACTTATTACTATTAACAAAGAAAGATAATGTTAAAGAAATCAAATTACTCAATAGTAAAAATTCCTCCAAACAAGAACAGCATGAGATTCAGATAGCTCAACTACATTTTCTAGAAACACATCATTTCAGCTTATGTAAATTCTTCCAGAAGACTGAAAGAGTGGGAATATTTTTAATGCATTTTATGGCATCAAAACAAGAAAATAACACTAGAATAAAGAAAAATTACAGTTCAATCTCATTCTTAAGCATAGCTATAAAAGTCCTAAATATTACTAAATTGAATCTAACAGTGTATAAAAAAGATAGCACACCATAGAAAATAGCCCCAAATTGCATTCAATAAAAGAGAAGTTGTTAGCTTGGTTTGTCCAGGCTGGAGGGACAGCTCTGCTTCAACAAATGGTGTCGAGACCTAGGTTCCTTCCACTTTGTCTCGAGGTCATTCCCTAGACTATTCTATTTGCCTGAATGATCAAAGCTGGGCCACTCCCATGTCAGTGTTGAGATCAATGCAATGTGAGGAAAAGCCGAGTGCAGGGAAAGCAGTGTTTAAGTAGGAGCTGCACCATCACTCCTGGGGGCTGTGTGCACAGGAAGAGAAAGATAGAATTTTCAGAGATAATCAACAACCTGCCACACTAGAAATAACTCTAACAAAAGATGTGCAAGATCTATATACAGAATATCACAAGACCTTATTGGATGGAGGACATTAAAAAACACCCAAGAAAATGGAATGATATTCATGTTTTCAGAGAGGAATACTCAATATCATAATGTTGTTTATTTTCTCCAAATTCCAAATAAAAGCCAAATGGGATTTTCATTGAAATTGACAGGTTGGTTCTAAAATGTATACATAAGAGAAAAGGGTCAACAATAGTCAAGAAATACAAGGTAGACGGTCTTGCTCAGGCTGATGTAATGACTTACTGTAAGTGTGTAGCTTTCATGCATTGGATATTGGACTAGGGATAGACAAATTGACCAGTAGAACAAAATAAGGATTCAGAAGGAAGCCCACATCCCTATGGAACTTTGATATATAATAGAAGTGGCATTGCAGGTAATTGGGGGAAGAAGGAAGTATTTGATACATGGTTCTGGAATATCTGAGTATTCACAAGGATACAATTGCAATAGGATTCCTGTCTCCTACAAAAGACGAAAATCAATTCCAGTTGATTACATATGTAAAATGTGAAAGGCAGAATTTTAATACCTTTAGAACAAAATGTAAGAGAATAGCTTTCCAACCTTAGAATTTCTTTTTTTTAAATTAAATTTATTGGGGTGACAATGGTATGAACATGTAGGTTTCAGGTGTGGTTTTCTATGTTACAAGATCTGTATATTGCTCTGTGTGCCCACCACTTAAAGTCATATCTTCTCCCATCACCATATATTAGGACCCTCTTCAGCTCTACCCCCTTCCCTCCCGCAACCATCATACTGCTGTTTGTGTCCACGACTTTCAATTTTATATCCTATATATGAGTGAAACCATATGTTTCTTAGTTTTTTCTGACTGACTTATTTCACTTGGCATAATATCCATGTTGTTGCAAATGACAGTATTTCACCCTGTCTTATGGCTGAGTAGTATTCCATTGTGTACGTGCACCACATCTTTATTCAGTCCACTATCATAGGACACTTTGGTTGCTTCTACGCCTTGGCCACTGTGAATAATGCTACAATGAGCATAGGGGTGCATATATCTTTGCAAATATATGTTTTCAAGTTTTTTGGGTATATACCCAGGAGAGGGATTGCTGGGTCATATGGTAGCTCTATTCTTAATTTTTTGAGGAATCGCCAGACTGCCTTCCACAGTGGTTGTACCAGTCTGCATTCCTACCAGCAGTGAATGAAGGTTCCCTTTTCTCCACAACCTTTCCAACAATTGTTATTGTTTAGCCACTCTAACAGGTGTGAGGTGGCATCTCGTAGTTTCAATTTGCATTTCCCTAATTGCTAGTGAGGTTGAACATCTTTTCATATATCTATTGGCTACTTGTATGTCTTCTTGAGAGAGGTGTCTGTCCAAGTCCTCTACTCACTTTTTGATTGGTTTGTCTGTTTGGTGTTGAGTTTTATGAGTCCTTTATATATTTTGGAAATTAAGCCTTGGTCAGAGCTACTGTTTGCAAATATCACCTCCCATCTGGTTGGCTGCCTCTTTGTTTTGTTGTCAGTTTCCTTTGCTCTGCAGAAGCTTTTCAGTTTGATATAGGCCCAATCATTTATTTTTGCTTTTACTTCCCTTGCCTTTGGGGTCAAGTTCATAAAATGTTCTCTACAACCAAGGTCCGTAAGTATACTACCTATGTTTTCTTCTATGTAACCTATTATTTTGAGTCTCACATTTAGGTCTTTGATCCATTTTGAGTTAATTTTTGTACATGGGGACAAACTGCAAGCCAGTTTCATTCTTTTGCGTATGGTTTTCCAGTTTTCCCAACACCATTTACAGAAGAGACTATCTTTATTCCATTGTGTGTTTCTGGCTCCTTTGTTGAAAATTATCTGCCCATATACATGTGGTTTTATATCTGGACTCTCTATTCTGTTCCACTGATCTGTGTGTCTGTTTCTGTGCCAATACCATGCTGTTTTGATTATCGCAGCTCTGTACTATAATTTTAAGTCAGGTAGTGTGATACCTCCAGCTTCGTTCTTTTTCTAAGGATTGCTTTGGCTATTAGGGGTCGTTTGTGATTCCATACAAATCTGATGATTTTTCGTTCTATTTCTTTAAAAAAATGACATTGGAATTTTGATAGGGATTGCATTAAATCTGTATATTGCTTTGGGTAATATGGCCATTTTAACTATGTTGAGTCTTCCAATCCATGAACATGGGATATTTTTCCATTTTGTTATGTCTTTTTCAATCTCTTTTAATAATGCCTTGTAATCTTCAGTATATATGTCTTTCACGTTCTTTGTTAAGTTTATTCCTTGGTATTTTATTTTTTGGTTGCAATTGCAAAAGAAATTCTCTTTTTCATTTCTTTTTCTGAAGTTTTGTTGCTGGTATATAGGAAGGCAATGGATATTTGTACATTGATTTTGTATCCTGTAGCTTTGCTGTATTTGTTTATTGTTTCTAATAGTTTTTGTGTGTGGAGTCTTTGTGTGGAATCATGTCATCGACAAAAAGTGACAGTTTTACTTTTTCCTCTCTATTTGGTTGCTTTTTATTTCTTCCTCTTACCTGATTGCTCTGGCTAGGACTACCAGAACTATGTTGAATAAGAGTGGTGAGAGTGGTCATCCTTGTCTTATTCCTGATCTTAGAGGAAAAGCTTTGAGTTTTTCACCATTGAGTATGATATTAGCTGAAGGCTTATCACATATGGCCTTTAAGTATTTTCCTTCTATTCCTATTTTATTAAAGAGACAACCTTTACTCCATTGTGTGTTTCTTGTTCCTTTGTTAAAAATTATCTGCCCATATACATGTGGTTTTATATCTGGACTCTCTATTCTGTTCCACTGATCTATGTGTCTGTTTCTGTGCCAATACCATGTGGCATCTATTGATAAAATCATATGACTTTTATCCTTTGTTTTGTTAGTGTGGTGTATCACATTGGTTGATGTGCTTAAGTTGAACCACCCTTGTGCCCTCGGAATGAACCCCACTTGATTGTGATGTATTATTTTTTTGATGTTCTGCTGTATTCGATTTGCTAGTATTTTGCTTAGGATTTTTGCATCTGTATTCATCAGAGATACTGGTCTGTAGTTTTCTTTTTTTGTGTTATCCTTGCCAGGTGTTGGTATCAGGGGTACACTGGCCTCATAAAATGTGTTAGGAAGTATTGCCTCTTCTTCAGCTTTTTGGAAGAGTTTGACAGGGACAGGTTTTAAATCTTCTTTGCACATTTGGTAGAATTCACTACCAAAGTAAAGCCACCTGGTCCTGGACTTGTTTTTGAGGGGAGGTTTTTGATGGTTGTTTCAATTTCCTCACTGCTGATTAGTCTATTTAGATTTTCCAATTCTTCATGATTTAGTCTAGGAAGATTATATATTTCTAGGAACTTATCCATTTCTTCTAGGTTATTGAATTTGGTGGCATGTCATCTTTCATAATATTCTAGTATGATCTTTTGTATATCTGTGATGTCTGTGGTGACTTCTCCTTTCTCATTTTTGATTTTTTTTTGTTTCTAAGGTTTCTTTTCCTTTTTTCTTTAGTGAGTCTAGCCAGGGGATTGTCAATTTTAATAATCTTTTCAAAGAACCAGCTCTTTGTTTTATTAATTTTTTGTATAGTATTTTCGTTCTCTCTTTTATTCAATTCTGCTCTAATTTTTATGATTTCTGTTCTTCTGCTGACTTTGGGTTGCTTTTGTTTTTCTTTTTCTAGTTCTTTAAGATGTGATGTTAGGTTGTCTACTTGGGATTTCCCTTGTTTCTTGAGATAGGCCTGTAATGATACAAACTTCCCTCTTATTTCTGCTTTTGCCGCATCCCAGAAGTTTTGATATATTGTGTTGTCATTCTTATTTGTCTCTGCATATTTTTTGACCTCATCTTTTATTTCTTTTTTGACCCAGTCATTTTTTAGTAGTATGTTGTTAAATCTCCATGCATTTGTGGGTTTCTTGACTTTCTTTTTTCAGTTGATTTCTAATTTCAAGGCATCATGGTCAGAGAATATGCTTGGTATAATTTCAGTCTTTAATTTATTGGTGCTAGTTCTGTGACACAACATATGGTCTATCCTTGAAGATGTCCCATGTGCACTGGAGAAGAACGTATAATCTGATATTCTGGGACGAAAGGCTCTATAAATGTCAATTATGTCCATTCAGTCTAGCATTTCATTTAAGGCAGGTATTTATTTATTTTCTGTGTGGTTGATCTGTCTAGAGATGTCAATAGAGTATTAAGGTCCCCACCTATGATTGTGTTTTGATCTGTTTCTCCCTTTAGTTCTACGAGTAGTTGCTTTATATATTTCAGTGCTCCCTGGTTGGGTGCATATATATTAAGAGGTGTTATGTTTTCTTGATATAGTGTCCCGTTTATCATTATAAAGTGCCCATCTTTGTTTCTTGTTATCTTTGTTGTTTTGAAATCTATTTTGTCCAATATAATAAGTATGGCTACACCTGCTTTTTGGTGGATGTTATTTATTTGGAGAATCATTTTCTACTCGTTTACTTTGAATTTACCTTTGTCTTTGCAGCTTAGATGTGTCTCTTGTAGGCAGCATATGGCTGGACTTTGTTTTTTGATCCACTCCGCTACTGTGTCTCTTTATTGGTGAATGTAGACCATTTACATTTAGGGTAATTATTGATGTATGAGGATTTCCTATAACCCTTTTATCTTTTGTTTTCTGGTAGCTCTGTTTTTCCATTTGTTCTTTTCCTTTGTACTTCTGTGTTGTTTTTGTTTAGTGGTGTTTCATACTTCTTTCCTCTGTGTCCTCTTTCTAAGCTGTGTGTCCTGGTTTGGGGATTTTTGTGTGTAGTTACCACTAGGTTTATAAAAAAATAAAGTTGCATATATACAATAGTTTCTTTTTTTTCTTTTGAGTGCATCTGATGTTCGTTCTCCTTTGCCAGTTCAGACATTTACCTCCTCCCCTTTTATGTTTTGTTGTCACAAATTATCTCTGTGTATGCTGTAAGTTTTTTGGTGATCTTACTCATAGTGCTATGCCTTTAGGTTCTTTGTTTCAGGTAGAATAACTCCCTTGAGTATTTCCTGCAATGGAGGTTTTATGGTGATAAAATCTCTAAGCTTCTGTATGTCTGGGAATGTCTTTATTTTTCCTTCTTATTTAATGGATAATTTTGCTGGATATATTACTCATGACTGTTAATTTCTCTCTTTCAGACGTTTGAATATTTGGTTCCACTCTCTCCTGGCTAGTAGAGTTTCTGCTGAGAAGTTGGATGAAATTCTGAGGTGTTTTCCTTTGTAGGTCACTTCTTCCTTTTCTCTGGCTGCTTTGAAAATTTTTTCTTTGTCATTAATTTTTGAGTTTTAATACAATGTGCCTTGAAGAGGGTCTCTTTGGATTAGGGTAACTAGGTGTTCTGTTTGCTTCTTAGATTCAAGAATCTAGTACTTTCCATAGATTTGGGGAGTTCTCATCCAGTATTTGTTTGAATAGACTCTCTGGTCCCTTCTCCCTCTCTTCTTCTTCCACAATGCCTGTTATTCTAATATTGCTTTTTATGATGGAGTCAGATAGTTCTTGTAGAGCTGGTTCATTTTTCTTTATTCTCAGGTCTCTATCTTCTTCCCTCTGCATCATTTCTAGATTCCTATCTTTAATATCACTAATTCTTTTTTCCACCTGGTTGGCTCTGTTTTCTATGCTCAGTAGCTCATTCCTACTTAAGTAGCTCATTCCTAACCTCCCTAATTGCATGCTTCATTTCCAGGATTTCTTATTGGTTCTTTTTTAAAGTTTCAATCTTTTTGGTAAAGTACTGATTTTGTTCATTGATTTGTTTTCTGAGTGCACCGAATTGCCTGTCTGTATTTTTTTGCATCTCATTGAGTATTTTCAGAACTGCAATCTTAAAGTCCCTGTCATTTATATCACATATTTTCATGTGTTTCAGCTTGCTTCCTGGGGATTTTTCATTTTCTCTCTCATCATCCTTGTTACCGTGTTATTCGTGGTATTTGTGTCTCCTTTGTCTAGGCATAAATATCCCTTTTACAGAAGCATTCTCTGGAAAGGTCTTTCTACTATTTTGCAGTAGAGGATGCTGAATCACAAGATTGTATTACCTCTGTGATCTCCCAGATTTGGCCTCTATGACTTCTGTAAGACAGTACAGCCTCACTGCTTGGGGGTAGGGTTGGTTTTGTCCTCGCTGTAATGGCAACCCTGGATCCTGGACCTCTGTGGGGTCCAGCCCAAGCACCAAACCAGAGAAGAGTGATGCAGTGAAACACACTGAGATGCATTTTATAAAATGCAGAAAGATTGAGCATAAGTCCTCTGGAACAGTGGCTAATTATATGAGTTATTAAAATATTAATATTTGTATATATTGTAAATGATCATCACAATTAAGTCTAGTTATCATCCATTACCTCACATAGATACAAATTTTTTTCTTGTGATGTGAACTTTTATGATCTACTCTCTTAGCTACTTTCAAATATGCAATATAATATTATTTATCTCAGTCACCATGCTGTACATGACTTATTTATTTTATAACTGGAAGTTTGTACCTTTTGACCCCTTCACCCATTTCACAGCCTTGCCACCCCATCTCTGGCAACCACCAACCTGTTCTTTTTATCTATGAATTCTTTTTTTTTTTTTTTTTTTAAGTAATGAATTTTGATATTGTTTTGCCCTCCTTCCTTTGTCTATTTTTGCTGTCCTCTGGATCACTTCCCAAATAAACTACTTGCAGATGAGATTCTCATGTTCTGTGTTTAGAAGAACCCAGGCCTTACTAACATCAATTTAATTCACCACTGAGCTTATAAGAGAGTAAGAGGAATTGACCAGGGACTAAAAGAAAGGAGAGATGGAAGCCAGAATGGTGAGCAAGGACTCAGTAAGGAGATTTCCTATAATATAGGGTGTTGACTTCTCTGGGGGTGGCAGATTAAGTCTTGGCTTACACAGGGAGAAATATTGGAACTAAGACCTTTGCACAAAGGCTCTAAGGGCAATGCCATTATAAAAAGACCCGTCCAACAATAAAAGGAGTCTGGAAGAAAACCAAATATGATTTCTAAATAAAAAATTACCAAATATGGGAGGAAACTGCTCACAATGAGTGAGGCTGAGCAGAAAATAATTTAGACCCTTGAGAACTTTAAGTATTATAATGATCAAATGTAAAAATTTAGAAAATGTTCCTAACAGGTTACTGACATTAAAGAGAGAATTAAAAATATGAGAAAAGAATAAGAGAATATAAAATGAGCACACACATTTGAAAAAGAATGATGAGAATTTGAAGAAATGAAAACAGAAATGTTAAGAAATGGCCAATCCAATTCACAGTTACTTACTTCAAAAAGAGAAAAACACCTAGGAATAAATTTCACCAAGGGTGTAAAAAATCTGTACTCAGAAAATTATAAGACACTGAGAAAAAAAATTGAGGAAGATACAAATAAGTGGAAGCATATAACATGTTCATGGATAGGAAGAATGAACATCATTAAAATGTCCATACTACTCAAAGCAATCTACAGATTCAACGCAATTCCTATCAAGATACCAATGGTATATTTCACAGAACTAGAACAAATGTTTCAAAAATTTATATGGAACCACAAAAGACCCTGAATAGCAACAGCTATCTTGAGAAAAAAGAACGAAGTTGTAGGAATCACCCTACATGATATCAACTGTACTACAAGGCCATAGTAATCAAAACATGATATTGACATAAAAACAGACATATAGATAAATGGAACAGGATATAGAACCCAGAAATAAAACCACTTCTTTATAGTCAATTAATATATGACAAAGGAGGCAAGAACATACAAGGGGTAAAGACAGTCTATTCAATAAATGGTGCTGGGATAATTGGACGGACGCATGCAAAAAAGGAAACTAGACCACTTTTTTACACTGCACACAAGAATAAACTAAAAATGGATTAAAGACTTAAAAATGTTAGGCTCAAAACCATAAATCCTAGAAGAAAACATAGGCAGTAAAATCTCGGCCATTTTTCGTAACAATATTTTTTCTGATATATCTCCTCTAGCAAGTGAAACAAGAAAAATAAACTAATGGGACTGCATCAAGCTGAAAAGCTTTTACACAACCAAGGAAACCATCAACAAAATGAAAGACAACATACTGAATGGTAAAATATATTTGCCAATGATACATGTGATAAGGTGTTAATATCCAAAATTTATAAAGAACTTCTGCAACTCAACACCAAAAACCCAAACAATACAATTAAAAAATAGGCAAAGGACCTAAATAGACACTTCTCCAAAGATGACATACAGATGACCAATAGACATATGAAAAGGTGCTCAACATCACTAATCACCAGAGAATTGCAAATTAAAACCACAATGAGATATCACTTCACACCTATTAGAATGGCTATTAGCAATATATCAACAAACAACAAGTATTGATGAGGATGTGGAGAAAAGGGAGCTCTTGTGCACTGTTGGTGGGAATGCAGACTGGTGCAGCCATGGTGAAAAGCAGTATGAAGTTACTTCAAAAAATTAAAAATGGAACTGCCTTATGACCCAGCTTTTCCACTTCTGGGTATCTATCCAAAGAAACCTGAAACACAAATTTGAAAGAATATATGAACCCCTATGTTCATTGGAGCATTATTTACAGTAGCCAAGATTTGGAAGCAGCTCATGTGTCCATCAGTAGATGAGTGGATAAAACAGCTGTAATACATTTACACAATGAAATACTACTTGGCCGTAAAAGTAAAGAAAAATTTACTTTTTGTGACAACATGGATGGACCTGGAGAACATTATGCTAAGTGAAATAAGCCAGTCAGAGAAAGGCAAGTACCACATCATTTCACTCATATGTGGAATTTAATGAACAAACTGAACTAATAAGCAAAATAGAGACAGACTCATAGATAGAGAGCAGGCAGGCAGCTCTGGTGTGTGTGTGTGGGGGGGGGGCGGAGGTTGGAGGTAGAGGAATTGAACAAAAAAGCAAAAAAAAGAGAGAGAGCGAGCTCATGGTCATGGACAACAGTGAAGTGATTTCAGGGTGTATGTAAGGGGGAATGGAGGTGGAAGAGGGCATAGAGGGGATAAATGGTAATGGGAAAAATAAAATAAAATAAAAAAATATTTTAAAAAGATACTAATTGCCTATATTAAGAATGAGAGATGTAACATCATTCTAGAGCCTACAAATATTAAAAGAATATTAAAGAAACGTTATAAACACCCTCATGCCAATAAATTCAACAACTTAGATGAAATAGACAAATTCCTTGAAAGACACACAGTACCAAAATTCAAGAAGAAATAGATATTCTTAATATATTAAGAATAGATATTCTCTATATATTAAAGAAATAAATTTGTAATTAAAAAATATTTCCACAAAGAAAACTCTAGGTCCAAATGGTTTCATTGATGAATAAAAAAATAAAAAAATAAAATAAAAAAAAAAAAAAAAAGGAAAGAAAGAAAGAGAGAAAGAAAGAAAGAAAGAAAGAAAGAAAGAAAGAAAGAAAGAAAGGGAAAACAACTAAAGAAGATATCAAGAAAAGTTTAATGAATGGGTAAATAATGATTAGAGACTACTGAAGAGAAATGAATGAGCTGGAATAGAGATGTAAAGGAATTGTGTAGAATGGAAGGAAGGAAGGAGGGAGGGAGAGAGGAAGGAAGAGGGAAATAGAGGGAGAGAGAGAGAGAGAGAGATGGGAAATAAGAAAAACAGACTAAGAGATATAATAAGAAAGTATAATATGCATTTAATTGGAATTTCAGAAGGATAGGCTGGGGAAATGTCAATATTAAGTGATAGTATTGGAGAATTTTCCAAAATTGGTAAAAGATAAGAATTCTTAAATTCTTAGATACAGGAAGCACAGCAAATCACAAACAACAGGAAAAAATGAAATGCAAACCTTAGAAATGAAGCGAACTGTGAAGCAACAAAAACAATAGGAAGCTAGGTCTTAAAGGAAGAGTAGAGGAAACAGGTCACCCACACAGGATAAACACTGGATGGGACGGCAGCAGCAACGAAAGCCCGAAGAGAGGGTAGTTGCTAACCGAGAACTGCATACATGGATAACTACTGTGTAAAGATGGAAAGGAAATAAAGACACGGTTAGGAAACCCACCTGGAGAGTGTTTAGCTCCAATGAGCATTCACAAAGGAAGTTCTGATGATGTGCTCCGGAAAGAAACTGATCCCAGAGAAAAGATCTAAGATTCCAGAAGGAACAGTGAGCAAACACTGACTATAAAATAAAATAATAATAACACTGTCTAATTTGCAGAGTAAAAAACCCCAGTGAAATACTATATGATATCATGTAAGATGGGCGGGGAATAATCCGAGTTTAAGTACTCAAATGTACTTTATTGTTCAGGAGAAGCACAAAGGTATAAAAATGAGAATTTTCAGTTACTTGTGCTTGTTACAACTTTAAGGATAATGGCTAAAAGAAACACAGAGGGTGTGTAACTTCTGTAACAGGCAATATAAAACAATGGGAAATTTCTCTCAAAGTGAGGCAGAAAAGAAGAAACAAACAAACATGCAGACCAATAGGCAGTACACAATAAGCCCCGGCTGAGTGGCTGAGTTGGTCGGAGCACTGTCCCGTACACCAAAAGGCTGTGGGTTCGATTCCCAGTCAGGGCACATGCCTGGGTTGTGGGCTCGATCCCCAGGAGGGAGTGTGCAGGAGGCAGCCCATCAATGACTCTCTTTCATCATTGATGTTTCTATCTCTCTCTTCCTCTCCTTTCCTCTCTCTGAAGTTGATAAAAACATATTTAAAAAAAGAGAAAAGTGTTGTCAGATTGCATAAAAATAAGCAGATTTTACAAATTTATGGGGAGCACACACCCAACACAACACAGAAAGGGTAAAAGATAGAAAACGATATGTGGCTATTGCTAACCAAAAGGAAGCTTCTGTAGCAATATTTATAACAGAAGAAAAAAATATTTTAACATAAAAAGTAATAGTGAGAGAGTCCCTATATAGTGAAGAAATATATAACTTACCAAAAATATATAACATTTCAAAATTTGTTTGCCCCTGATAACATAGCTCCAGTATACATAAGCAACAGCTGACAGGATTGCAAAGAGAAATGGACAAATTCAGCATCTCAGTGGGGGATTTTAATACTCCTCTCTCAGTAATTGATAGGTCATGAAGACAAATATTAGAAAAGATATAGAATAGTTGGAGCAAAAAATTAAAAACCTTGGCCTAATGAACACACATAGAACCCCACACCTAAAAATTAGAAGATATACATTCTTCTCAGGAACAAGGAGTATTTACGAATAGTCATTCTAAACCAATTTTGAAGAGTCTGTATCAAACAGACCATGTCTTCTTGCTGCACTGCAAGTAAACTAAAAATGAACAGCAAAAAGATATCTCAAAAAGCTTCATACATTTAAAAATTAAAGATACTTGTAAATAACTTATGGGTCAAAAAGTAATTGTAATGAAAATTTACAATTTAATCATATTGAAAACACCGTATAGAAAAATACATGGGAAATTTATCAGAAAAAAAAGGTGGAAAATTAATGAGTTAAGCTTTCAACTTGAGAAGTTTGAAAAAGAACAATAAAATAAACCCAAAGAACACAAACGAGAGGAAATAATAATAACCAGAGCAGAAATTAGTAAACTTGTAAATAAAATAGACTCAACAAAGTCAAAAGACGGTTCTTTACAAAGACAAAACAGAGACAAACAGAAAGAATAAATTAAGAAAAAAAGATTGAGAAAAAAACAGTGTATCTAAACAACAATAGAAACATAATGAATGTAACTAGAAGTAGGAAGTATTTAGAATTAATAAGAAAATACTATAACTGACTTTATGCCAGTTGTGGAGGCTCCAGAGATTCGTGGCACAGACTCCCCTTCAAGGAGGGACATGTTGCCTCAGCTGGGGGGAATGCTGTGAGCCTCACGTGCAGAAAGCCCCCTCCTCCAAGAGCACATCTTCCCCAGAGAGTTCACATCCAGTGACCGATGTGGGTGGGGATATAAAGATCTGGCATTTAGCTCACCTTGGGACAGCTCTTACCATGTCATATATGCAGTGGTGTGTTTGTAAATGTTTAACACCTGGTTCTTTGGCTGAGTAAACCCTGATTTGTAGTGTTTCCCAATTTCTGTGGTGTAAACACACTCCCCATGGATGACTTAGAGCTACCAAAGTGATACATACCATGAATGTGGAGTTGGAAAGAGATGCCCAATAGTACATTATCACATGCAGGGCGGGGCAAAACTAGCTTTACAGTTGTTCTTATGTAAAATAATACAAAAATTAATAAATAATAATACAAGAATAAGCTGTTTTGAGTACTCACAACTGTAAACCTACTTTTGCTCCACCCTGTAGTATTGCCACCATATACATTCAAGTTGTAAACAGACTCAAGAGCATATATAAATGCAGCAAAGTAATGGAAGTGCTTTGTTCACTTTGCTATCTTTGTTTTTAATATAATATATATAGCCCTGCTGGGCATGGCTCAGCGGTTGAGCATCGACCGAGGATCCAGGCGATCGGGGTTCGATTCCCAGTCAGGGCACATGCCTGGGTTGAGGGCTCAATCCCCAGTCGGGGGCATGCAGGAGGCAGCCAATCAATGACTCTCTCATCATTGATGTTTCTCTCTCTCTCTCCCTCTCCTCTCTCTGAAATCAATAAAGATATATTTAAAATATATATATATATAAAATATATGATATATATAATATATATAAAATATATATAAAATTGTAAGTTTAGTCAACCTTCAGTGATGGCTATATGTAACAACTGCCTCACAAAATGTCTAAATATTTAACAACTGATGCTGGCAAGCCAGTACAGCGGGCTCTAGCACACCACTCAGTATGTGCTGCAGAGCAACCAGCTCTGGCTGAGCCCTTGGTGGGCTTTAATCACAATCCAGTTACTCCCACCGTCCAATCCTGATTTCTCTTCTTCCCTCCCCATGGGCATTGACCCCTAATAACATCCTGCTGTGTCCCCTCAAATTCAGCTGTTGAAACCTAACCCCCAATGTGGTGGTAGGTATCAGGAGGTGGGGGCCTTTGGGAAATGATTAGGTCCTAAGGGTGGAGCCATCATGAATGGGATTGATGCCCAGAGAGCTCTTACCCTTTCTGCCCCGTGAGGTTACAGAAAAAGGACAGCTATCTAGAAGGCTGGCTCTCCCTAGACACCAAATTTGTTGGCACTTTGATCTTGGACTTCCAGCTTCCAGAACTGTGAGAAGTAAATGTCTGTTGTGTATAAGCCACCCAGTCTACAGTATTTTTGTTACTGCGGTGTAGGTGGACTAAGACACAGTCTCCTGCCAAGTGTCATTTATGACTTGGAAACACTGCTCTACCCTTTCTTCCTCTGTCTCCCCCCCCCCCCCCAGCATTTCAGTAATTTGGAATTGCGAAAGGCTGGTGCCTTTGGCTAACTACGTGCCCCTCAGTCTGAGAAGGCAATGGGGAAATATTTCTGAGACCTTCTGTGGCAGACAATTTTGATGGCCTCTCTCACATCTGGGCTGCCCTTGAATCATAGCTCTGATGGACCTCCCTTGCAAGCTGGAACTCAAGTGAACAGTGCCCCCTCCCCAACATAATGCTGCCACCAGTCACTCTGTTTTTCTGCGTCAGGGTCTTTTCTAAAGCTCTGGGTGACGGGAAGTGTAAGGGAGTTAAATAAGTCCCATTCTCAGAGACTAGGAGCCAGATGGTCACTGTTTAGCCCCATCTTTGAAATGACAATTCTGGGAGGACTTTTGTAAGCTTCTCAGAGATCCTGATGTATTGAGTACCTGTTGTGAATAGCAGTGACCTTATTAACACACTTCTTCATACTTTCCTGTCTCAATATTTCAATTTCACCGCTCCTGCTTCCTGGGATTATCTACCAAAATAATCTCCCTACATCCAAATCCTTCTATCAGGCCCTGCTTTGAGGAAACCTATACAGAGGTACCTGCTGATCATTTTTTCTCTCAAAAGAACATTCTACTCTTTTTTTCAGTTTCTAAATATAGGCATAACCAAATGTTAAAATGGTACTTGGAATAACTACTGGGAACAGTAGATGACTATGCTAGTTTGGGACCTCTGAGAGGCAGATGCCAAGAAGGATTAGATGGGTGCAAAATACGTTGAGAAAACACCTGTATAGGGTAGTAGGGGAGGGAGGAGGTTGGCATGAGGGTGAGGAGAGCCTTCTGACTGCCATGCAAGGCTGACACCTGTGAAAGGAGAGGGAAGGGAGGAAGGTGGGGTAGGAAGAGCCTCAGACCACAGGGCAACCCTAAGAGAGCCTTGGCAGGTGACAGGGAGTTCTGGAAAAAACACTGCCTATTAGGGGGGTCCTTCATCAGGGGGAAATGGTCCGCTCTGGCACTCCCACCATGGATAGCCACGGACTGGGGGGGATGTGCAACCTTGGTGTGAGTGTTGTTTAGATCCAAAGGTATGACAGCTGGAGGCTGTCAGTTAGTTATACCCTTGAGATTTGAGTGCCATGCCTCAGTGAATACCACAGAGACAGGTATCTTCACATTTTTATTTTATTTTTTAAAACTATGTTTTTATTGATTCTAGAGAAAGAGGCAGGAGAGGGAGAGAGAGAAGGAGAGAGGGAGAGATACGTTGTCTCCCATATGCACTCCATTCGGGGTCTGAAACCCCAACCTGGGCATGTGCCCTGACTGGGAATGGAATCGGCAACTGTTTGGTGAATGGCATGATGCTCAACCCCTGAACTACACTGCCCAGGGATCCACATTTTAAAGAGTCCTTGGACCATCTTTGTATGATTTGCTTTGTAAGGGTTCTGCTGTTTGCCACCCAAATTTAAGAAAAGGGGGGGAGGAACATGATGGTGGATTGAGTGGAAGCTACACTGACACTCTTCCAGTACTTAACTGGAATTACAACTAAAATATAGAAAAACCATCCTGAATAATCAACTGCAACTGAAGATGAGCTGGAGAGAACCCTCATAACCAAGGAGGAAAAGTGGGGACTGCATAGAAGCTAGTAGGAAGTGCAGAGGCTTGAGAGGGCTGGCTGGGCTCTCACAGGGAGCAGCTGAAGGTCCAGAGGGATATCTCAGCTGTGGGGGGTTCCCACTGAGAACTCTGGGGTCTAAACCTCAAGCTGGGCTCCCCTGCCCAGAGCACCAGAACTAAGAAAGGTGCCCTCATAACAACTGGCTGTGAAAAGCAACAGGGCTTCTGTCTGCCAGGGAGAGATGGCTGGAAATGCAGGCACTCTCTTAAAAGGCCAACACACAAAGTTTCAGGTGTAGTGACTCCCCTTGGGATCCGGCAGAGGGAGGGTAGAGGGGACTAGAGCTGAATGAGGAGAGTCTGGGATTGCTGGCTTGGGAGTGTAGAGCACAGAGGTCAGCCATCTGGATTCCTCTGCCGAGTCATTCCCCTAGATGGCAGAAGACGTCTTTCTCAGGCAGACATTTACCATCCAAGCAGCTTTTGCCTGAGAGGGGTTTAATTGCCCCAACCCACTGAAAACCTCTCAACCCACCCTCTGGAGTTTATACAACCTGAGGCTCATTAAGAAACTGAATAACATTCAGCCTCTGGTTGCTTTGAGCCTTTGCCTGATCTGTTTCTGGACTCAGGGCTTGGAAAAGTAGACCATGGTGCACATCTTGGTCCTTTCCAGATGCACCCAGCTCCAGCAGAGAGAACAACAAGCTGTGAAGTGCAGAAAACTTCAAACAGGGTACTCAAGGCCAGTTGCAAACAGCATCTGACATTGGCCTGCTCCAGAGACCATCTTAAAGACTAAGAGTCCAAGCAGATTTACCTAATACATAGAAACAAATCAAACAGGCAGCCAAAATGGGGAGACAAAAAAACAAGCCCCAAATGAAAGAACAAAAGAATTCTCGAGAAGAAAGGTTAAATGAAATGGAGATAAACAATCTATCAGATATAGAGTTCAGAATACTGATCATAAGGATGACCAACAGCATGAGAAAAGAAATGGAAACTATGAAGGAAATTAAGAATGACATAGTAGAAATGAAAAATATATTGGAAGGAATAAACAGCAGATTAGGGGAAGCTGAGGATCAGATCAGCAAATTAGAAGACAGGGTAGAAAAAAAAAATCACTCAATCAGAGAACAAAAAAGAAAAAACAATTGAAAAACAGGAGGACAGTTTAAGGGAGTTGTGGGACAACATGAAACATAACATTTGTATCACAGGAGTGCCAGAAGAGGTAGAAAGTAAGCAAGGGTTAGAGAACCTGCTTGAAGAAATAATGGCAGGAAACTTCCCTAACCTGGTCAAGGAAAAAGTCACACAGGTTCAGGAGGCACAGAAAGTCTCAAGCAAGAAGAACCCAAAGAGGCCCACAGCCAGACACATCATAATTAAAATACCAAAAATTCAAGACAAAGAGAGAATCTTAAAGGCAGCTAGAGAAAAGCAATCTGCTACTTACTAAGGCTGTCAGCTGATTTCTCATCAGAAACTCTACAGGCCAGAAGGGAATGGCATGAAATATTCAAAGTAATCAAAGCAAGGATCTGAAACCAAGACTACTTATCCAGCAAGGCTATCATTCAAAATAGATGGTGAAATAGCAAGCTTCCCAGACCAAAAAAGGCTAAAGGAGTTTATCACCAAATCAGCATTGCAAGAAATGTTAAAGGGACTGCTGTGATAAGAAGTAAAAACAGAAAGAGAAACATAAACATAAAGAAATAAAATGGTAATAGACAAGTATCTATCAACAATAACCTTAAATGCAAATGGATTAAATACTCCAATAAAAAAGCATAGGGTAGCTGAATGGATAAGAAAACATAACCCAAATATATGCTGTCTACAAGAGACCCGCCTCAGAACAAAAGACTCACACAGGCTGAAAAACAAACAAACAAAAAACTTCTGGAGGGATTTAAGGAAGAGATCGACAGCAATACAGTCACAGTAGGGGACTTTAACACCCAACTGACTTTACTGGATAGAGCTTTCAGACAAAAATTATCAAGGAAACAGTTACTCTAAATGACACACTAGATCAGATGGATTTCATTGACATTTACAGAACATTCCACCCCAAAGTTGCAGAATATACATTCTCCTCACGTGCACATGAGACATTCTCAGAGATAGACCACATGTTAGGACACAAAACAAGTCTCTACAAGTTCAAGAAGACTGAAATCATATCAAGCATCTTCTCAGACATTTACACCATGGAATACTATGCAGCTGTAAAAACAAAGGATCCCTTACCCTTTTAGACAACATAGTGGGACCTGGAGCGTATTATGCTAAGTGAAATAAGCCAGTCAGAGAAAGACAAGTATCACACGATCTCTCACTCACATGTGGAATCTAATGAACAAACTAGACTGATGAACAAAATAGATCCAGAGACATAGAAGCATGGAACAGACTGACGAATCTCAGAGGGAAGGCGGGGGTGGGTGGGTGGGTAGGGATTAACCTAAGAACTTATACACATATATGCATAACCCATGGACACAGACAATAGTGTGGTGAAGGCCTGCGGGGAGAGGTGCAGTGTGGAGGCAATGAATGTGGGGGAAAAAGGGAGATTTGTAAAACTTTCAGCAATAAAGATAAATTAGAACATAAAAAAAAGGAAAATGTGGGAGGGATTAAGGATAAGTTTGGTAGTGAGCATTATAAGGTGCTGCGAGGAAGAGGAGGGAGTATCCCACAATGTCATGCAAAGAAAGGGGAGAGTCTGGAAAGTGTTTGGAGAGCTTGGCGTATTGCCTGGGGTTGCATACATGCATTAGCCCAGAGAGGGTTATTTGAATCCTACATGAAAACCTACAAGGAGAGAGGTTGGTCAGAGCTGCCTGTGACCAGAAAATTAGGGAACCCTGCTGTGACAGTGACCTGCATGGACATGGTAGCAAGTAGCAGGGTCTGCCTCTCAGGGCATGCTGACCCTGCAGAGGGTCTGTGTGAGTGAGGTGGGCCACCAGAGAAGCTGACCTGGAATGGAGGACCAGGGCCTGGTGCAGGGGACATTTCCCATGCTGCCACCCTGGAGGTACCAGCCTTCACAGAGCTAGCTGGGAGGGTATAGAACAAGGAAGAAAAAGCAGACATTTCTCTTCCCCATGCAGGCTCTGTGCTTGGATCAGGCTGGGAGCCGCGGGAGTGGAAGCCGGGTGGGGAAGGCGTAAGTGGAATGGGACTGACATTTTGATTTGGATTGGACTGGACTTTTTAATATCAGAGAATCAGACTGTTGATTAACACCTGAAAGTGACAGGAAAAGCTATGAAATCTGCCCTAGATTCTTCCAGCAGAGAAGGGACATCTGATAGAATAATTTAAAAAGACAGTGGTTGGGGAATAAAGGTGCTGTTTCATGACTTTGATTCACCGAGCAGCCCAGCTTGTTAAAAAAAACTTAGCTAGTATAAAATATTGCTTAACATGGTAGTTTGGAAGAGGACACCCTCCCCTTAAAAAACATTACCTAACCAGTGCAAGGATTAGCCCCCCTTTCGTTTTTATAATGACAAACGTTTATTCTGCTGCCGTGGGAGCCAGAGGCAACAGCAGCTCTCTGAACGCTGCCTTTTCAAACCTCCAGGAGCGGAGCTTCGGCCCGGGAAGGCCCTTGAGAAGTCATTAATATATTTATTCATCAGAGAAGGCGAGGCTCTCTAGGAGCCCCTGAACAGTGTCAGGCACATATGGTGCTTACCGAGCACAGATGTAAACCTGATTCTGGAGACTCCTGCGTTTTCCGCAAACATTTCCAGAGATCAACTCTGGGCTCCCTGTGAATCCGGAATCTTCCCGCCCGCCCAGTTCTTCCCATGGATGAACCCCAATTCCTCCCGCTGCTCTTAATTCACAGGGGCTCCCCCTTCTGCTTGAAGAGGGAAACAGCAGAACCTCTCCTCACACACCCCTACCCTGTGGCCCCCGCCCTCTGTCTTCCCTTCCTTCCCTTGGGGTCGTGGGGAAGCTCGGGGAACGCGACGGTGCGGCCGGGCCGACCCCGCGCCGCGCCCACCGCCCCCTCGGCTCGGGTGGCCGGCGCTGGCCCAGCGGGCGGCAGAGGGCGCCACGGGCCCCGGCTGTGGGTCTGCGGGCCGCGGGGCGGGAGGAGGCGCCCGGCCCCGGTGTGTGCGTCCTCGGGCGGCCGCGAGGGGCGCGCCACGGCCGCCCTCGGCACCCTCCTCGGGGCCCGCGCGCCGTCCGGCTGTCACCGGGGTCCGGACCTCACGCGCTGCGCGGCCCGCTCCCAGATCGGGCTTCGCCGCCGCCGCCCCGCGCCTTCCCTTTGTCCCCGCAAGGCGGCCGGAGGGGCAGTGCGGCAGCGGCAGGCGAGCAGCACCCCGACGTCCAGGCTGCGCCCCGCGCGCGTCCCCCGCTGCCCCGGCTCGCGAGCGGGGTGGCGTCCTGGGCGGGGCCTGCGCTGGGAGTGCGGGCGCGGGTGCGGGCGCGGGCGCGGGGAGCAGCGGGGGCGAGCCAGCCCCAGGTGCGCGGGCGTCCCCGGCGCCTCCACCTGCGCCTCTTATGCCCGCTTCTCTCGGCAACTTTGTCTCCCCTCTTTGCGGACGTCCTCGGCCGGTCAGTGGAGTCAAGATTTGTCGTTAAATAGAAAACTCGAGCCGGGCGAGGAGGCGGCGGCGGAGGGAGCGTGTCGGAGCCGGGTCCGGGTGAGACTCTCATTGAGGCGGTGGTGGCCTCTCGGACGTTTCTCGGGGCTCTTCCCCGCCCAGGTGAGCGCATCGTTTTGCAGAGTCCGGCAGGGCCGGGCTGGGCTCTGGTCCTGCCTCCTAGAACCTGCGGGGAGACAGGTGTCGGAGTTGGGGAGCGAATGCAGCTGAGTCTGGCAGAGCTGCGTTTATTTGGCTTTTCTGTCACCGCGATTCTCACTCTGCCTGCCACCTTCCCTGTCGGGCCAAGGTTTGCAGCTCAGTGGGCACCTTGCCTGCTGCCAGGTTAAACATTCTCCGTCTTGGAAAGGATGGTAGGTTAGTTCAACCGAGTCACCGCCCACCCCCAGCTTTGGATGATTTGTTCCGTGTCTTCGCCTTAATTTAGCCTGAATGTGTTATTTCCTTTGAGCTTTATAATGGCAGAGCAGCGAGGCAGGTTGCTACATCCATTTTTTTCTTTTTCATTCGGAGCTTGTGCACAGAAGGAATTGCAGACAAGTGATGTTACTACCAGTCTATTTTAAATACAAACACGGAAAGAAGTGCTCTTGGCAGGACACCAAAGGTGCCTGTACTTTCTGTTATGTAAGGGCTTAAAAAAATTCGCTCATTGGCGGATCATAGGTGTGATTACCAGACATTCGAGAAGACAGGTTGAGATAAGTGAGAACCGTCATTTCTGCTTTAACTTTCCTTGAGGATAAATAGGGTCTTAGCTTGAGATACCCTTTAAGATAATATAGGGCCCTTGCTTTGAACTAATTAGGTGGAATTGCAAAAACATTAAACAATAAAATAGGTTTTGTAAAAGCTAAAGAAAGTTGGTGAAAATTCTTTGATTATGATAGTAATAAAAAAGATCCCACAGATATCCTTTATGGCTTTCAAACTATAGAATTATATTTTTATACCTGATGGAAACTTAGTAATTATGAGCTGCCAGTTATTAAAGATCTCCCCAGCAAAAAAAACCTCCTCTCATATTTATGGTAATTTTTTTTTCAGGTAAGAAGGAAAAGTAGAAAGCATCAGATATACTAATGTTTAGGCACCCCCTTTTGTGCTCCCTAATATTTCCTCTTAATTGGTTTTGGGTGATGTGATAGCATTTGTACCGTTAAAAGCTCTGTTGGTGGTTCTAATGTGAGAGCCATTGTATAGCACTGTGTGTGTTTTTTGTTTGTTTGTTTTTAAATTTGTCACTTTGTAGCCCCAGGTGTGGCTACAGTGGTTTAAGGTAAATAAAAAAATGAGTGGCTAGAAATATGGGGAGAGAAAACTACTATTGGGAAGGAGATGTGTTGAAGAATTAGAGCATGTACACTTTTGTATTTTGTCTAAATATCTTTCTTGGTATTTTTTAAACGTGTAAAGAATAGTTGATGTTTATCAGGGACCGGTAATTTCATGTAGAATATGGAGGGGCATCCTAAGCGGGACATTTCTTTGTGCAGAGGTGACGGGGAAGTTGAGTAGCAGTGTCAGGAGATTCCTTTTTGTTTACATGAAAAGATAAGCACGTCTTATTACAGATTATTTTCTCTATCTAATTCAAAACTTCTTATGTTAATGTCGACTGGTAAATTAACTGCAGAATGCTTTGATTGTTTCTGAGGCTGGCTGCTGCACCAGTGTTTTCCATCTACCTATGTACTTCCACAGACCCCAGCCTGGGCGCAGACCTTGTGGACGGCTTATGAAGGCTTATGTAAGAACTCCAGCCATGCTTTTTGTATGCCTCTCTGCTTTGGCCATTACAGAATTGACACAGTGCTGGACTGTGAAGGCCCAGATAGGACAGGGGGGCCCAGCCCCAGCCCAGTCCACAAATTCATAATGAATTGCTGCCGTCAAATTAGAAGGAACAGCAGGGATGGAGGTTTGTGAAAGAGAGATAAGAATAGTATCTAGAGGACTGATATGAGACTGTTATGCTTAGTGGATTTCTATATTTTAGTGCTGTGGTATAAACCTCTCTAGTCTTTTATATCCCCCAGCAGAGGCGAATTGACTGGAAAGCTAATGAATCTTTTAGCGTCAGGCCCCCTCACCCAGGCTACCTCCAAGCCCCTGGGAGGGCCACTAGCAATGTGTTCACATGGTCACACCTAATTTTGTGTTTTTAATTTTGGAGTGGACACTCTCCCCACCCCACCCACCTCCCATTATATAGACATAAGGCTCCTGGAACACTGAATCCACCCTGTCTTCAAATTACATTCAAATATTAGCTTATAAAGATGCTTTTTAAAAACTTTAATATCTGTAGTCTTATGAAAAGACAAAAATAATTCTGGCCAGTATTGTAGCTGACACAGTACTAGACTGTGAAAGCCCAGATAGAGAAATGCAGATTGCTATCATCTAGGGCTGTGTGCAGCGACTGAGATTAGGTATTCGCCTGGAGAACCAACCCTGCAGAAACAGGACTTTTTTGATCTGAGTGTAAGCTCAGGAGGCAGAGAAGAACTGAGTTGGGAACAAGGAAGGGAGGAAAGTGTATTAGAGCTCTTCCACATCTCAGAGGTGGGCTGCCAAGGGGAGAGGAAGAGAAAATTACCCAAAGATGCTTCATTAATAAAAAGTTATAGGAACAGGTAACATCAGCTCCATAGGAGATCTTTCTCTAACCTCCTTAGTATCTGTCTCTAATAGGAATTTTAAACAGTGAGCAAACTCAGGTCTGGAAAATAATTCTATAGGAAACAAGTGCAGGTTGAGAGGACTAGGATGAACAATGGACTTGTTCCCATCAGCAGATTTTATGAGTAAATGGAGCTATATTATGTTCACCACAGGAATGTATGAAAGGGAGTTGTTGAAGAGTGGAACATTTTCTCTGGAATGATTTCTACTTAGAACTGAATTTGGATGTCTTCAGATCTTATTATCTTGACCCCTTTTCCACCAATCCTTATACCCCACCCATCCACCCACAGAGGTTCTCTCCTTGATCACATTTTTAGTCAGGTTCCTCTGAACTCTCTTCTTGACTTGGCCTCAAACTTGGCCAGAAGAACTGCAAGTTTTCTTTTTTTAAAAATTTTATTTTTGTTGAAAGTATTACAAGTGACCCTTTTCACCCCACACTGATCCCCTCCACCCTGAACCCCCCAGGCCTTCACCACACTACTCTCTGTGCCCATGCATATATGCCTGCAAGTTCTTAGGCTATTTTCTTCTGACCCCATGACTTCCCTCTGAGACCCATCAGTCTGTTCTATGCTTCTATGTCTCTGGATCTATTTTGTTCATTGGTTTATTTTGTTCGTTAGATTCCACATATGAGTAAGATCATGTGAGAATTGTCTTGTTCCGACTGGCTTATTTTGCTTAGCATAATACTCTCCAGGTCCCACCATGCTGTCTCAAAGGGTAAGGGATCCTATTTTTTACAGCTGCGTAGTATTCCGTGGTGTAAACTTCCAAGAAGATGCTTGATATGATTTCAGTTTTCTTGAACTTGTAGAGACTTGTTTTGTGTCCTAACATGTGGTCTGTCTTTGGGAATGTCCCATGTGCACTTGAGGAGAAAGTATATTCTGCAGCTTTGGGGTGGAATGTTCTGTAAATGTCAATGAAACCCATCTGATCTACTGTGTCATTAAGAGTCACTGTTTCCTTGATAATTTTTTGTCTGAAAGACCTATCCAGTAAAGTCAGTGGGATGTTAAAGTCCTCTACTATGACTGTATTGCTGTCGACCTCTTCCTTAAATCCCTCCGGAAGCTGTTTTTTTTCAGCCTGAGTCTTTTGTTCTGAGGTGTGTCTCTTGTAGACAGCATATATTTGGGTCTTGTTTTCTTTTTTTCTTTCTTTTTAAAAAATATATCTCTATTGATTTCAGAGAGAGAGGAAGGAAGAGGGGGAGAAAGAGAGAGAGAGAAACATCAATGATGAGAGAGTCATTGATCAGCTGCCTCCTGCATGGCCCTGACTGGGGATGGAGCCTGCAACCTGGGCATGTGCTCTGACTGAGAATCGAACCTCGATCTCCTGGATTATAGGTCGATGCTCAACTGCTGAGCCATGCCCAGCTGGGCTTGGGTCTTGTTTTCTTATCCATTCAACTACCCTATGCCTTTTTATTGGAGCATTTAGTCTATTTACATTTACGGTTACTATTGATAGTTACTTATCTCTTGCCATTTTATTTCTTTATGTCTATATTTCTCTTTCTAGTTCAACTTCTTATCACAGCAGTCCCTTTAACATTTCTTGCAATGCTGGTTTGGTGGTGATAAACTCCTTTAGCCTTTTTTGGTCTGGGAAGCTCGCTATTTCACCATCTATTTTGAACGATAGCCTTGCTGGATAGAGTAGTCTTGGTTTCAAATTCTTGCTTTGATTACTTTGAATATTTCATGCCATTCCCTTCTGGCCTATAGAGTTTCTGATGAGAAATCAGCTGACAGCCTTAGTAGGTAGCAGATTGCTTTTCTCTAGCTGCCTTTAAGATTCTCTGTGTTTGTCATGAATTTTTGGCATTTTAATTGTGATGTGTCTGGCTGTGGGCCTCTTTGGGTTCTTCTTGCTTGAGACTTTCTGTGCCTCCTGAACCTGTGTGACTTTTTCCTTGACCAGGTTAGGGAAGTTTCCTGCCATTATTTCTTCAAGCAGGTTCTCTAACCCTTGCTTACTTTCTACCTCTTCTGGCATTCCTGTGATACAAATGTTATGTTTCATGTTGTCCCATAGCTCCCTTAAACTGTCCTCCTGTTTTTCAATTGTTTTTTCTTTTTTGTTCTCTGATTGAGTGATTTTTTTTTTCTACCCTGTCTTCTAATTTGCTGATCTGATCCTCAGCTTCCCCTAATCTGCTGTTTATTCCTTCCAATATATTTTTCATTTCTACTATGTCATTCTTAATTTCCTTCATAGTTTCCATTTCTTTTCTCATGCTGTTGGTCATCCTTATGATCAGTATTCTAAACTTTGTATTTGATAGATTGTTTATCTCCATTTCATTTAACCTTTCTTCTCGAGAATTCTTTTGTTCTTTCATTTGGGGCTTGTTTTTTTGTCTCCCCATTTTGGCTGCCTGTTTGATTTGTTTCTATGTATTAGGTAGATCTGCTTGGACTCTTAGTCTTTAAGATGGTCTCTGGAGCAGGCCAATGTCAGATGCTGTTTGTGACTGGCCTTGAGTACCCTGTTTGAAGTTTTCTGCACTTCACAGCTTGTTGTTCTCTCTGCTGGAGCTGGGCGCATCTGGAAAGGACCAAGATGTGCACCATGGTCTACTTTTCCAAGCCCTGAGTCCAGAAACAGATCAGGCAAAGGCTCAAAGCACCCAGAGGCTGAATGCTATTCAGTCTCTTAATGAGCCTTAGGTTGTATAAACTTCAGAGGGTGGGGTGAGAGATGTTCAATGGGTTGGGGCAATTAAACCCCTCTCAGGCTAAAGCTGCTTGGATGGTAAATGTCTGCCTGAGAAAGATATCCTCTGCCATCTGGGGGAATTACTCAGCACAGGAATCCAGATGGCTGACCTCTGTGCTCTACACTTCCAAGCCAGCAATCCCAGACTCTCCTCGCTCAACTCTAGTCCACTCTGCCCTCCCTCTGCTGGATCCCAAGGCAAGTGACTACACCTGAAACTTTGTGTGTTGGCCCTTTAAGAGGGTACCTGCATTTCTAGCCATTTCTCCCTGGTAGACAGAAATCCTGCTGCTTTTCACAGCCAGATGTTATGTGGGCACCTTTCTCAGTTCTGGAGCTCTGGGCTGGGAAGCCCAGCTTGGAGCTTAGGCCCCAGAGTCCTCAGTAGGAACCCCCCACAGCTGAGATATCCATTTGGATCTTCAGCTGTTGCCTGTGGGAGCCCAGCCAGCCCTCTCAAGTCTCTGCACTTCCTACCAGTCTCTATGGGGTCTCCACTTTTCCTCCTTAGTTATGAGGGTGGTCTCCAGCTCATCTTCAGTTGCAGTTGATTATTTAGGGTGGTTTTTCTGTATTTTAGTTGTAATTCCAGTTTGGTCCCTGGAGAGTGTCTGTGTACCTTCTACTCAGTCCACCACCATCTTGGAAGCTCTGTAAAAACTGCAACTTTCATAACACTCCTCCACCCCCACACTAAGAGACTTGAAAAAACTCCCACATGGCTTCTAGCTGCCTAAGTCCATGTCCCTGGGATGACCTAGCCCCTTTCCATTCCTGTTGGAAAAATCTCAAGGTTGCCAAAAGAGTTTACCCTTTGTTCCAGCCAATACTTGATGATAGGACACCCCTCCTCCGCCGCAAACTCTCCTTTTATTAAGTATTTATTTGAGCAACTTAGAATTATAATCCTTTCTCTTCATTTTCAAATGTATGCATGTGTCCTACAACCCAGGAATGTCTTTCTCAAGGACCTGACAGCCATTCCTTTGAAATGCAATCATTAGGAAAGAGAGTGCCTGTCTCCTAGGCTCTGTGGGAGGAGAGGGACCTAACTTTGACAAGTGCAGTTAGCCTGTTAGCCTGATCACATTGACCATGACAGCCACCCAGCATGCTGTCTTCGGTAAGTTTCCATTTCCTTGACTCTGCTTGTTCCCTCCCTATTCCTTCATCTTCGTTTAAGATGCCCTTTTGCTTCTACATGGATTGAAGTTGAGCTCAGTTCTATACTTTACTTTCTTTCCCCTATTGCAGTAAATACTGAATATGGTCGGTCTTTACTGCCTTTAGTTAATGTCCAGTGTTGTTTTTAACAATATCCAACCAATACTTTTGAGTGTGTGCCTGGTGCTGTTCTACGCATTAGATGTTATAGAGCAGTGAACAAAAGAGACAAAAACTGTGCCTGAGGAATTTACAGTGTAATGGATAAACTGAAGTAAAATATTCAATATATCAGGTAGGAATAGTGCTGTGGAGAAAACTTAATCAGAGAGGGGGAGGAGTGTAGGGCCGGGAACTGTTGCGTTAAATAAGCTCCTCAGGGAAGACCTCGCTGAGAGGGGATGCTGAGCCAAGCCCCGAAGGGGATGGAAGAGTGAGCCATATGGATACCTGAGGAAGAGCATTTCACTCATTGGGGGACAGCCAGTTCAGGGAATTTCAGACCAGAGCTCAGCTGGCACTTAAGAGGAGAGCAGGGAGGCCTGATGCTGCAGGCGCTTGTGGGGGATTCCCATGCTAGTGGCCAGTGCTCTCCACAATAGCCCGCCTCTGTAATTCTGTGGTGGTGGTTTCCCTTAGACCCTGCTCTCCAGCAACCTGAGGCTGTGTCAGAGAATGGTGATGTTGCTCTTAGGGCCTTAGGAGGCCTTATGTTGCTGCTTGGGACGAGGTACAACCAAGGGCCTCTCAGGGCATCTGGAATTCAGTCTAGGCCATTACATAAACTGGAAGTAGGGAGGAGGTTGTGTGTTTTCACCGATGGTTCCCCTTGACTTGTAGGAAAGGGGTCACCAGGAAAGTTCCATTTTAGCTTGGATTTCCTGAAGTCCCCCAGGGACAAATAGAACTGTGACGAATAAAGGATATTGACAGTGGGAACCACACTATTCTTTCTTGGGGAAAGTCAAAATGTCAAGAACCTAGAGCAACTTCTTAGGTGCAGTTAATGCAGAGAGAACCCCATAGCCTGAGGTATCTGGGTTTAGTTAGGGTTTGAGGAGGGGAAATTGTTCATTGGCTCCTGTGTGTCCAGATGGCTGCCTGACATCTAACAAGGAAAACACACATGTGGACCTTACAGTAGTCTGTCACAGGTCCCTTGGGAAAGGTGAGATGCCAGTGGGAGCCACAACCAGGACCTGTCTGCTGTTAGAAAGGCCTAACCTTCTGGGATGTGTTGGGGGAACAGGGGTGTGGGACAGGATAGATGGATAGGTGTGCACTTTTTCAAGCCATTAGCTTATAACCATGTTTATCCCTCACACAGTCAAAGAAGGAGTCTTCCATGTAGACAAATGTTCTTTGGATTTTTTGCTGGCAGGTAGGAGCCTAACAGCAGCCAAATGAGACACAAGCAGGTGGCATTAGGAAGGTGGCATATTAGGAGATTGTCTTTCTTGCCTCCTCTATGGCTGTCATTGCTTTGTGTGGTCTCTCACTTTGTAGGCTTCTCTCACATGCCCTACCATGTGTAGAAAATGGGGGATTTAAGGTTATTCCTGGGTATTTTATACTCTTTAGCTTTTGTGAATGCACCCTCTTGTAGTTGGTTGTTGTTATATATATTATACATATTTGTTATATTATATTGTCTTAATTCTTGGTTATTATTGTATAATTGGTTATATGTATAATATGTATTGGTTATGTTGTATTGTCTTAGTCTGTTCAGGCTGCTATAACAAAATATGACAGACTGGGTAGCTTATAAGCAACAAAATTTATTCTCATAGTTCTGGAGTCTGAGAAGTCCAGGATCACAGCACCAGCAGATTTGGTGCTTGGTGAAGGCCTGCTTTCTGGTTCATAGATGATGGCTTCTTCTTCTGTCCTCATTTGGTGGAGGGAGCAAGCAAGCTGTTTGGGGCCTCTTATATAAAGGCACTAATCCTACTTGTGAGGGTTCTGACCTTATGACCTAATCACTTCCCAAAGGCCCCCACCTCCTAATACCATTACCTTGGGCATTAGGTTTTCAATATATGAATTTAGAGGGGACACAGATATTCAGACTGTAGCATGTACAAAACCAATAATTAATATACAGAAAACTGTTATTAATTTTAAGGTATAGTTGTGTAACCAGGCACCTTTCAAACTCATGAATTCTAACATATTTTGGGTTATTTCCCTTGAATTTTCTAGGTAGACAATCATGTCATCTGCAGAAAACAATTATTTAAGTTTCTCTTCTTATTTCTATTTCATGTTTTAGTGTAGACTAGATAGAAGAAGAGACTGTTAACTCAGTCTGTTGAGGGACTTTTAAAAATAAGATTGATTATTATCTTTCAGGCAGATGTACTTCCCTGGGCGCAGAGAGGATAAACTATATGACCCCTCAAGACTTCTCCTTATTAGTTTTGCCACCCTTTGTTCACTTACAGACCTATTGAACCAGTAGGTTCAGTTTTCTTAGAAAAACAAAACAGTGTGTACACAATCACTAAAGGTGCATCAGCATTTTGTGATTAGGGCTAAGTTAGTATTAATGACAAGATGATATTGACTTTGGGAACTTTGACTCACCTACAGAAATGAAAAGCCAACATAGTGCTTTAGCTTCTATAAAGACTATAAGGCAAATACATTTGTCCAGAAATAGGCTAACATTGATACAGTGATTTTTAAATGCTTTACAAAAGTGTAGTGGAAAAGAGCATGGGATATAGAGCCATGGATTACAAGAAAAGGCAATAAAACAGCAGAAGCAAATAATGAACACGTAATAGGGAAGTTAAATTTCCACAGTTCACCAGACTGTTATTGCAAAGCAGTAATCTAAAAACTTAATATGAACAATATCTCTGTTAAATGACAGTACAGGGGAAGTAATCTCAAATCACCTAGAATTAATTGTCTTTGTGCTGAACTGTTTGAAATTACTCAAAATAACTTTCTAGATAGGCAATCTTTCTCTACACACAATTGTCTTCTCAGGTTGGAATTTTTGCTGCATACTATGTCAAATGTTTTTGTCTTTTATTTCTATCTTTTAATTTTCAAGGGAAGCCAATTTAAGGACTGAAATCATGCAACAGAATAATTTTGGTTGAAATTGTTATTTCTAAGCATTTTCTGTTAATGTTGCATAATATCTTACGAAGTTTGTATGGCATACATGACAAACATTACATTTAATTTTCTAAAGATTCTAGCATATATTTCTTTAAAAGACAACAAAAACCGCAAAACCATGTTATATTAGTTTAACTGGCAACTAGTATTGAGTTTAATATTGAGTGAGCTAATTTGCCTCTACTCTCAGTTTTAAGAGATTAGTTTAATATGACTACTTAGTTCTCTACTCCCAAACTTCTCACTGAAAATTTTCTGCTTGATTTTAAGATTATCATTTTGACAACAACCCAAAATACTGTAGCAGAATATAAATGTGAGTTAGAATTAGTATGTCAGTTTGGAGAGTTAAAAAAAAAAAACAGAGGTGTGGTCTGAAATCACCCTTCTCTGGGGTTAAGACTGAGAGGCTTGTCAGGCACTTACCTCAGGCACAAAATTTAAGGGGACAACCAAAAATTGAGCAATAAAAAGGAATAATATTTTAATGAGGTTTAAAAAAATAAAAATTAGTGCAAAAATCCACGATGAACAAAAAATCAAATTCTGAAAAGACAGCATCAGTATTTGATTTTTCTTCTTGTGTTAGACTCTCAGACGGAATAGGATGACGCTTGCTGATCATATCTTAATTTAAAATTTTGATATTTTGTTCATAATGGATTTTTTGAATTATTTTTTATTTTTTAAGGTACCACTTATCTTGGAACCATATCTAGAATTTTGGAGTGAGCGTATTCTGTAAATCCTCTTTTCCAAAGCATCAGTAAGAACAAAAATTCACCAAGTGAGGCAAAAATTGTAAAACTATTTTAGAAATCTGGAAATTAAACTACTTTTAACAATTCAAGGAGTTTATTCAAGAAAAAAAGATTGAATCTTGGTAGGAACAGTGAACTTTGTGGCCTTTAAACTTATTCCCATTGTTCCTTTCTAGCACCACAGGAACTTAGAAAACTAAAAACTACTGGAGAGAACAGACAGGTTTAGAGCTCTTTAAATATCCTATTCTCAGAAAACTGTTACTGGATGAATTATCTGGAAGCTCTCTGTAAAGCTCTATTCTCTGAGTTTGTTTTTATTTCACCTAATGAATTAAAAATCATTCATCACTCAGAATTCATTTATGTAAATAGCTTTAGGACATTTATTAAAACCAATCAGTGGCAATTGTTTAAGCTCACAGTTGCTGGAATTGGATACATGAGTTGGGGTTAACCAAAAAACTTAAAAGGAATAATTGGAAAAGAAGATATCCATAGGGGGTTTTGAAAAGCTTTGACATATTTCTTAGAACCCACGAGGCCCATATTCACATACAGGTCTATGTATATGCCCAGGAAAGACCTGAAAAGGCCCTAATCTGTCACCTCTGGCTGATATTGAGGCTTTACACAAGCAGGAAGAAAAGCTAAGGCAGAGTTGTAAACTGCCTATGAGAGCGTAGAAAACCTGTGTCAATATACACACAGAGCGCCCAGCAAAGGCTGTGGGACATATTGTTTAAAAACATTTAAGGAAATTTCTGTTCCATCATTAGCTGACTACTAAAGCAAAGTGAGAAGAGACTTATGTGGCTGCTCATGATAAAGAAAATAGACTGTACAGAATTGGTTTAGGAAATGAAAAGAGCATTAGGAACAACAAAAAGAAACAGCAACAAGAAGAAACCTTTGGTGGCTAGTGGTGGAATCTGATTTTTGGAGTTGCCATATTATTTAAAATCCAGTTTTCAACACAATTAGAATACACATAAAGAAACAGGAAAGTATGACCCATTTTCATAGAAAAGAAACAATAAAAAGTGTTCTTGAGAAAATTCAGATATTGGACTTATTAAACAAATGTTTTAAGTCAACAATTATGAATGTATTAAGAATAAAAGAAAATTGTGTCTAAAGAAAGGAAAGTAGGAGAAGGAGGTCTCACGAAATAGAGAATATCAATGAAGAGACAGAAATTATAAAAAAAAGAACAAAATAGAAATTCTGGAGTTGAAAAGTATAATACCTTAAATGGGAAAAAAAATCACTGTGGGGGCTCCACAGCAGATTTTAATTGGCAAAAGAAAGAATCAGAGAACTTTAAAACAGAGCAATTGAAATTATACAACTTGAGGAATGGAAAGCCAAAAAAATAAAGAAAAATGAACAGAACATCAGACTATTCATCATGAGTACCAAAATATGCATAATGGAATTCCCAGAAGGAGAGGAAAGAGAAAGGAGCAGAAAGAATATTTGAAGAAACAATGGCCACAAAACATGTCAAATTTCATTTAAAACATTAATTTGCACATTCAAGAAGCTGAATGCATTCCAAGTAGGATAAACACAGAGAGCCACAGCTAGACACACAGTGGTCAAGTTGTTGAAAGCCATAACAAAGAAAGTAGTAAGGGAAAAGTGAATCATTATGTACAAGGGATCTTTAATAAGATTAACATCTGACTTCTCATCAGAGATCACAGAAGCCAGAAGGTAATAGGATGACATACTCAAAGTGCTGGAAGGATAACCATAAAATCAAGAGTTCTATATCCAGCAAGACTATCCTTCAAAATTAGAAGAAAAAAATTAAGATGTATTAACAAAATAAGAGAATTTGTTTAAAATTTTAAAAAACCAAATAATCTGTCACTAGCAGACCTGCCTTACAAGAAATATTAAAGGGAACCTTTCAGGTTGTAATGAAAGGACACTAGACAGTAACTCAAATTCGCAGAAGAAATAAAGAGTACCAGTAAAGGTAACTACATTGGTAAATGTAAAACACATTATAAACTAGAACTAAAAAATGCAATAAAAGAAACAACAAGGGAATTAAAATGGTATTTAAAAATATTGAACACAAAAAGAGGCTGTAATGGATGAATAAGGGAACAAAAAGACATGACATATAGAAAACATGGTAAAATGGCAGATGTAAATCCTATCAGTAATTATACTAAATGTAAATTGACTAAACACTTTAAAAAAAAGGCAGAGATTGGTAGAATGAATTAATAAACATGATCCAGTTATATGTTCTGTACAATAGATCCACTTTATATTCAAACACAAATAAGATGGAATAAGATATACCATGGAAAAAATAATCAAAAGAGAATTGGGAATGGCTATGCTAATATTGGACAAAATAGATTTTATGTAAACAATTATTACAAGAGATAAAGGAAGTCATTATATATTGATAAAAGGGTCAATTCATCAGGAAGATAAAACAATTACAAACATTGCATCTTGCAACAAATTTCCAAAATACATGAAGCAAAAAGTGACAAAATTTGAAGGGAGAAATAAAAAATCAATAGTAGTTGGAGAGTTCAATGTCCTGCTTTCAATAATTAATTGAAAGTAGACAGAAAGTAGGCCACTAGATGAAAGGTCAACACGGAAATAAATACCTGAACAATACTGTAAACCAACTACATACAAGTAATAGACATTTAAAGAACACTCCACCAAAACACAGCAGACTACATATAATTCTCAAGTGTACATACAAAATTATTCAAAATAGAATATATCAGGTCATTAAACATATATTAGACCACAGAACAAGTCTCGGGACTTAAAAGCACTGAAATAATACAAAGTATGTTTTCTGACCACAATGGAGTGATAATTAGAAATTAATGGCCAGGAAATTTCAGAAATTCACAAATTGTGGAAATTAAATGACATACTCTTAATAACCAGTGGGTCAAAGAAGAAATCACAAGGGAACTTAGAAAATACTTTGAGTTGAATGCAAACAAAAATGTGCTAAAAGTTACGGGATGCCAGTAAATCAGTGTTTACAGGGGAATTTACAGTTGTGAATGCCTATATTAACAAAAGAAGAAAGATTACAAATCAATAACATAACTTTTTACCTTAAGAAAGTAGAAAAGAGCAAACTAAACCCAAAGCAAGAAGAATAAAGGAAATAATAAAGAGTAGGGCAGAAGTAAATGAAATAGAGAATAGAAAAACAATAGAGAAAAACCAATGAAACAAAAATTGGTCCTTTAAAAAGATCAACAAAATTGACAAAACTTTATCTGACCAGTAGAAATAGAGATAAGTCTCAATTACTGATATCAGGAATGAAAGAGGGAGCATCACTACCCTCCTTAGACAAATAAAAAGGATCATAAGGGAATATTATAAATAATTTTATGTCAACAAATAAGATAACCTAGATGGAAAGGACAAATTCCTAGGAAGACATAGACTGTCCAAATGACTGAAGATGAAATCGAAAATCTGAAGTGACCTATTATATGTAAAGAGATTGAATTAGTAATCAAAAAGAGTTTCCCGCAAAGACAAGTCCACTCTCAGGAGGCTTCTCTGGTAAATTATACCATACATTTAAAAAAAACTAATAGCAATTTAGCGCAATCTCATCCCGAAAATGGAAAAGGAAGGAAGATTTCTCAGCTCATTCTTGGAGGCTAGTATTACTTCTATACCAAAACATATAAATTGGGCTTCATAAAAATTTAAAACATTTTTTAGAGAAAAGATAACCCGTAGAAGGGGAGACAATTTTTGCAAATCATATATCTAATAAGGAACATGCATCCAAAATGTATTAAAAATGGTTGCAACTTAATAATATAAAGAGAGATAACCCCAGTTAAAAATCAGGCAAAGCATTCGAGTTGACATTTCTCCCAAGAAGTTATACTAATGACCAATAAGCATATGAAAATATGGTTCAACATCATTAGGTATTAGGGAGATACAAATCAAAATCACAATGAGATATTACTACACACTGCTAAGATGGCTGACATAAAAAATACAGATAATGACAAGTGTTGGTAAAGGTGTGGAGACATTGGAGCACTCATACATTGCTGTTGGGATTGAGAAATGGTGCAGCCACTTTGCAAAACAGTTGCTAGTTATTCAAATTATAAATGTAGACCTACAATATGACCTAGAAGTTCCATTCCTTTTTAAAAGTTAGTTTGTATTTATTGAAATTCACAACAGACTAGAGAAGTACATTCAAAATAAAGATTACCAAAAGAAACTAGAAAAGTAGTTCCAAAATAAAGATGACCAAAATTTAGTTTGCCTGAGTATTGACTATTGTTGCTATAACACATTACCACAAGCTTAGCACTTTAACACAAATATATTATCTTACAATTCTGGAGGTCAGAGGTATGACACAAGTCTTTCTCGGCAAAAATCAAGGCATTGGCAGGGCTGTGTTCCTTTCTGGAGGCTCCAGGGGAGCATCCATTCCCTTGCCTTTTCCACCTTCTAGAGGCTGCCTGCATTCCTTGGCTCATGGCTCCTTCCTCCATCTTCAACACCAGCATGTTGCATCTCTCTACTGTCCTTCTGGGTTTCTCATTTCTCTCTGACTATGACATTCTTTCAATTTCCTCTTCCACTTTTAAGGACCCTTGTGATTTTATTGGGTTCAACTGGAGAACCCAGCATACTCTTCCTATAACAAGCAGATTAGCACCGTAATGCCATCTGCAACTAATTTTCCTTTGACCTTTAACCCAATATATTCACAAGTGCTGGGGATTAGGATGTGACATCTTTCTGAGAAAGTAGTGTGTGTATGTGGAGGGAGAATGATTCTACCCACCACGCTTTGCACGTGTCAATATACCACAGTTTAATATTTTCATGACAGTTCAATAATAGTCATTCCGTTGCCTTAATCTACAGAATTTATTTATTTTTGAGCTATGTAAAATGTATTAAACTGGCCAGATGCAATAGTAATAAAAAACATAAAGAAATTTAAGACAAATTGTGTAACTTAACAAAATAGTGGTTATTTGTGTGTATGTGTTTATGTACATATAAAGCTATACATGTGTACATATGGGTGTGTGCATGTGTGTGTGTTTACATACACACACATACACATAATTTTACAGTTAAGTGGTTCTAGAAAATCAATATACCATAGAGATTCCTGGGAAGGTAATGCTTATAAAATAACGCATGTTTGTGAGGATCCAAAATCAAGCAAATATTTAAAAAAAAAAATCTTTATTGATTTCAGAGAGAGGAAGGGAGAGGGAGAGAGAGAGAGAAACATGAATGATGAGAGAGTCATCATTGATCGGCTGCCTCCTGCACGCCCCCAACTGGGGATTGAGCCCACAACCCCGGCATGTGCCCTGACCGGGAATCAAACCACGATCTCCTGGGTCCTAAGTCGATGTTCAGTTGCTGAGGCACACTTGGCCTGGCCAACCAAAGATTCTTAATGAAGAAAGCAAAAGTTTGAGACAAAGAAATGTTATTGTTTTTAGGTTAGTCTTTTTCCTTGCTCATTTTCGTCCTTATTTTTTCCTGCTGTTGTTCTTGTGCAAATTAAATGTTCCCATGCTCTAAAGGACCTGCATTGTGGGAAGTGACCACAGCCCGTATGAACAAGGTTAAGTCACCAACTCACAAATACATTAATGTAGCTGCTACGGAGGAAATAATTGAAAACAAAAAAATAAAATAAAAAAAAACAACCATCTATGCCCCATTGCATAGCGTACTTATAATTCTGGAGGTCATAATTCCTTCAGTGGCTGCAACACTAGCTTTGGTTTTCCAGAAGCACTTTACTTGCAAGTGTGACCATGCCATTTGGTGGGTGCCTGGTCCACACCAGACTTAAAAGACGAAAATGTAGTATTGGTGGTCATTCTTGGTCAGCAGGGAGATCTCCAGCCACTCCCTGAGTGGCTCCTCTGGGTAGCCAACTTCAACGTTGCTGGAGTTAAATCTGAACGCTTTTATCTTGACTTCAAGGGTGTATACAAGTATAAACATATCAATCTGTTCTAGTCCACTTGTGTCACCTACAGAATTTAGGTGATTCATCGGGAAGAAATAAAAGGTATCCAAATTGGAAAGGAGGAAGTAAAACTGTCATTTGCAGATGACATGATACTGTCTATAGAGAGTCCTAAAGATTCCACCAAAAAAACTACTAGAACTTATAAATGAATTCAGTGAAGTAGCAGGATACAAAATAAATATCTAGGAATCAGTTGCATTTTTATACACCAATAATGAAGTATCAGAAGGGGAAACTAAAAAACAATCACATTCATAGTTGCTTAAAAAAAATATCTAGGAAATTTAACCAAGAATCTAAAGACCTGTACTCAGAAAATTATGACACTGAAGAAATTTAAGAAGCTATAAATTAGTGGAAGCATATACCGTGTTCATGGATAGGAAGAATGAACATCATTAAAATGTCCATACTACCCAAAGCAATCTACAGATTCAATGCAATTCCTATCAAGATACCAATGGCATATTTCACAGAACTAGAACAAATATTCCAAAATTTTATATGGAACCACAAAAGACCCTGAGTAGACACGACAATCTTGAGAAAGAAGAACAAAGTTGGAGGAATTATGCTACCTTATATCAAACTATACTATGAGGCCATAGTAATCAAAACAGCATGGCGCTGTCATAAAAACAGACATATAGATCAATGGAACAGAATAGAGAGCCCAGAAAGAAATCTATACCTTTATGGTCAATTAATATATGACAAAAGAGGCAAAAACATACAATGGACTAAAGATAGTCTATTAAATAAATAGGTGTTGGCAAAATTGGACAGATAGGTGCAATAAAAAGGAAACTAGACCAACTTCTTACACTGCATGCAAGAATATAGTCAAAATGGATTAAAGACTTAAGTGTTAGACCCAAAACCATAAAAATCCTAGAAGAAAACAGAGAGAGTAAAATCTGAGACATTTCTCTTAACAATATTTTTTCTGATATATCTCTTCAGGCAAGGGAAACAAAAGAAAAAGAAACTAATGGGACTACATCAAACTAAAACATTTTTGCACAGCAAAGGAAACCATCAACAAAATTAAAAGACCACCCACTGAATAGTAGAACATATTTGCCAGTGATACATTCAATAAGGGGTTAATATCCAAAATTTATAAAGAACTTATGCAACTCAATAACGAAAAACAAATAATACAATTTAAAATGGGCCAAGGACCTGAATAGACACTTCTCCAAAGAGGACATGTAGATGACCAATAGACATATGAAAAGGTGCTCAACGTCACTAATCATCAGAGAGATGCAGATTAAAACCACAATGAGATATCACCTCACACCTGTCAGAATGGCTGTTATCAATATATCAACAAACAATTAGTGTTGGTGAGGATGTGGAGAAAAGGGAACCCTTGTGCACTGTTGGTGGGAATGCAGACTGGTGCAGCCACTGTGAAAAGCAGTATGGAATTACCGCAAAAAGCTAAAAATGGAACTGCCTTATGACCCAGCAATTCACTTCTGGGTATATGACCAAAGAGACCTGAAACACTAATTTGAAAGAATATATGTGCCCTTATGTTCATTGCAGCATTATTTACAATAGCCAAGATTTGGAAGCAGCTCAAGTGTCCATCAGTAGATGATTGGATAAAACAGCTGCGTTACATTTACACAATGCAGTACTACTCGTCCATAAAAATAAAGAAAAATTTCGACCTTTTCGACAGCATGGATTGATCTGGAGAACATTATGCTAAGTGAAATAAGCCAGTCAGAGAAAGACAAGTACCATATGATCTCACTCATATGTGGAATTTAATGAACAAACTGAACTAATAAGCCAAATAGAAAAGCTTCATAGATAGCAGGTAGACAGCTGTGGTGGGCGGGTATTGGTGGGGGTGGAGAGATTGAGCAAAAAAGATAGAAAGAACTCATGGACATGGACAACAGTGTGGTGATTGTGCGGGGGAGGGGCTGGTCAAAGAGGGTATAAGGGGGATAGATGATAATGGGGAAAAAATAAATAAATGCAATAGTCTCAGTGCTTAATGTAGGAGCAGATTCTGTGTGCCCAGCAGGGCCATGCTGTAGAACACTGCCCACAGTCTCTGATGTCCATGATTCTATAATCAATAGGAAAAGTTAACAAAATCTTAGTGGGTTTTTAATAAGGTAGGGAAAGGCTATACTTTATGAAATAGCATCATCCAATAAAAACATAACATAAGCCACAATGTAATTTAAAATATTCTAGTAGCTACATTAAAGCAAAAAGAAACAGATGGAATTAATTTTAATATATTTTATTTAACCTAATATATCCAAAGTATCATGTAATGCATTGGAATATTTTACATTCTTTTTTCACACTGAATCTTTAAAATCAGGTGTGTATTTTACACTTACAGCATATTTCAGGTTTGATGAACCACATCAAGTGTTCAATCACCACATGAGTCTGTGTGGCTACTGAATTGATCGTTATGGAGTTATTTTATAAAACCAGACTCAAGCCTCCAGAGACACAGCGTGGTGTACTGGTTTTGACTTGAATCTAGATTCAGCTTTGGCCAAATTTATTCAGCACTGCATTTATTCTTAAAATGTTTACTGTCATCTAATCTCAAAAATTATGTCATTTATTTCTATGATCAGACATGTAATATTGGAAAGAAGTGAAATGTTCTTTTACTGTTCTAATTACTGCAGGACCATCGAAGGAAGGGGTCAGTGCTACCTGGGTAAGGTCCAGTGTGGTCAGTGGCTTCCTGAAGAGGGGCGGGGTTGAGCTCCGTCTCGGAGCATGAAGTGGAGGAAGGGCAAAGGCAGTGAGGGAGGCTCGATATAGTACTGCCCAGGAAATCGCTTAGAAGTTTGATGTGCCTGGAGCATGGATGTGAGTGGCTGGAGGAGTAGTGTGGCTGAATTAGAGTTAGGGGTCATGTTTTTGCAGGATACCTGCAAAGGAGTATAGAATATAGGCAGTGAGCAACCACCTAAGAGCTTAAAAAGGAAGTCACAAGGTAAGATTTGTTCTTTTTTTTGTTTTGTTTTTTTTTGTTTAAAATATTACAGATGTCCCTTTTTCTCCCCAATGACCTGTTCCACCCTGTCCCCTCCCCCTCCCCAGTCTCTCTCCCCACCATTGTCCATATCCTTGGGTTGTGCATATATGCATATAAATTCTTTGGTCCCCCCCCCCCTCCCGCCCTGCCCCGCCAATGTGTTTCTGATTCATTTTGATGTGCTTTCCCTTTAGCCTTCCCTTCTTGGAGATCTGCATTCTTACTCTCACCTTTATGGCTTCCAGCCCTCAGCTTTTCTCTCTGCCACTTTGTTCTTGGAAAAGACTTAATGCTGCAGGGAGGAAGCTGAGAGGGAGTTAGCAGTAATTAGAGTCCGGGTGGGAAAAAAGAATTGAAAAGAGACTCTCAAGCCCTTCCAAAGGCTGGAGTTCATTTATTATCTTTCAGGTGCCATGAAGATATGTTGGTTTGGAATGGAAACAGTTAATGCTCAAACCACTGATGCTGCACAGAAAAACGATTTGTGCTGAGCAATTGGTGGTTTTGAAGATTTGTTTCATGATCACTGGGTTTTAAAATCATATCTATTTTCTTGTTTGGAAAAATGATGAAATTTCTGGTTGGATATCAGCACTTTTATATGATGCGCCTAATAATAGCAGACATTCTATGGTGTCTATTGCAGTAGCATTTTGGAGGAAAAATTGACTCTTTTCAGCTAACAACTAATTTTGCTGGACAATTTAGAGGAAAGGAATTTTTGCTGATTTATTTTGAAATACAGTTTTATTAGGGATTTAATTAATATTAATATTGTCAATATTATTGGATTTATGGGTCCTCTGGCTTTTAATTTCTTCTGAATTAGAATAAAATAAGAATCATTACTCTAAATTTGGTGCAGTTTAGGAAAATTCAGTTCTACAAAATGGACATGATTATTCATGTATCAGAGGTATTTGTCCCCTGACAAAAGCCAAGTCTGAAGTCCTTAAGATACATAATTTATATGGTGTATTTAAGAATCAGTTTTCACATAATTAATGACTTGAGGGATTAAGACAGAAAGAAAATTGAAGTTGTGTAATCCACTGAAGATTAATCTGAAACTAAGGTTAAGTATCTCTAAAATTCTAGACACAGCCAGTGGAAAAATAGTGAGTTCATGACACAATTCTCATGTTGAAGAGTTTATTTGTGGTACAATTACTGCTTAGATTTAAGAACTCCTGAACTAACTTTGTTTTTCAGTGAGAAGTAGTATTGTAATTAAGTTATTGTTTATGCTTCCCTGAATTTTCCTCTTTTTTTCTGAAATTTTCTGTCTTTTTTTCTTTTTAAAGCTTCCACGCTTGAATTATCAGTTAGGGCTAATTGTCACCAGTGGCAGTGAAACTTGCTTTCTGGGGGTCAGGGTGAGTGCATGCGGAACCTGTTTGGTTTGTTGTTCTATCTGACCTGGGTACACAGCTGTCTCTTAAATGTGTAATACGTTCTGGTAGTTGAAGTAATAACATGGTAATTTTTTGTAAATATCAGTTATGAAACAAGCACATTGAAATGAATTCTCACATGAAAGCCTAATTTAATTTTGCTTTTTTTTTTTTTTCAAATGTGAGGAATATATTTAGATATTGACTGAAACAAGTTCAAGCAACATGTTTTGTTAAGGATATTAAATTGGTGGAGTGTGTCTGTAATGGCCATCTCTTTCCTCATGGTAATTAATCTTGCACTGCAACAAAAGGTTATTGTGTTCTTGTTAACAAGTGTGTAGTAACATCAACTGACAGAAATAAGACAAGGGGATGCAGTAGCATTTAGGGGCTTGCTTCGAGTGGAGGAAGTTACTGAGAAAAAGACAAGGTTTGGGCGGGGTGTGTGTGGGGGAGTTAATACAGTGCAAACAGAGTTTATTAAACTAAGAGTAGAAGCTTTAGCAAACAGCCAAGACCCCAGAAAGTTGAAAACATTCGCGAGAAACTTTTCTGAGGGCTGCTGCAAGCCCATATGGCATTTTGTGCAAATTAGACAGAGTCACGCCTTCCATCTGATATTCTACTTCCATCTGATGGAAAATTGTTAAACAATTTAGAGGAAAGGAATTTTTGCTGAGTTTTAAAATAAGATATTTTATTGCCACATGCAGGGAAATTGCAATTTAAATAAATTACGCATCTTTGAATCATCAAAGTTATAATAAAAACACAATTTTAAAGATAAGGGAGATACTAATGATGTGATTGATGCCCCCTTAAATGTGATGGGGGCATGTTCACACCCTGAACAACTGCTAGGCTGGCTTAGTTTTGTTGGGATTCAACTCAGGACAGACTCTAAGGAAGGGAGGCTTTTATTAAGTTCTGGTCATTGGGGGCAGAGGATAGAAATGATAGTTTGGGGTCTGGCTTTGATTGGGCACTTGGGTTGCATGAAAGAAACTTAACAGAGAGGTAGCAGTGTCTGTAGGTTGGAGGCCAGAAGGGGAAGCCTGAGCTTTCTAGGGGTAAAGCTAGGAAAGGAAAGCCAAAAGTATGTTTTAAACCAAATCTGTGACCAAGTTCCTGCAAGTTAGAGGTACAGAGTGTGTACTTTCAGATTCCTAAGACGACTTATGTGGCTTTACTCTGTACATCACCACCTCTGTGATGTTCTTGTTCTCAAAGACTATTTATACTTGGGTTTTTTTTTTCCTCCAGTAAAAGGGAGTTGTGTTCAAACATTAGTGTGTTTGTAGTGGATGGCTCTTACCTACTTGTGAATTTTTGTAATTAATCTTCTGATGAGACAGCAGCTGTTATGTTGTTGTTAATGGGTAGATATTGATTGACAAATACAGGGTGGGAGAAGTACAGCAATATTTTGGGGCCAGAGGTAGGGCTGCAGGTGGAAAATGTGATATGACATGTTACTAAGGAAAAAAAGAACAGATATGGGAAAAAACAATGCAGTGGGGATAGGTGGCAGTGGTGGTCATGGTAGTTGGGGTCATGGGTGGAGGTGGTAGTGGTTGTAGGGGTGGTCAGGATGGTGGTGGCAGGGTTAGCAGCAGCTGGATGACTCATATTAAGGGAGGAAATGGGAGATGGAAGAGATGCCAGGCCATAGACACAAAATATAATGCCTGGGAAAAAGCTTTTGCTCCCCTAGGTGCTGATGGCAGAATTGATTAGAGGGAAATTTAAGGGGCTCCTCCTTGTGGAACACTATTGTATTATTTATCCGTCCTTTCATCCCAGAGGGCATCACCTCACCCGAGGAATAACACTAAGAAGACCTCAGAGGGGCGTTTCATGTTTATTTCCCATATTCCTGCTCGAGGCCCACATTTCTTTTGTGTGTGTGATACTCTGTTTATTTTTGTTAATCCTCACCGAGGATATTTCCCCATTGATATTTTAGAGAGAGTGGAAGGGGAAGTGGAGAGAAAGAGAGAAATATCAATATGATGTGAGAGAGACACATTGATTGGTTGCCTCCCGCATGCACCTTGACGGGCTGGGGACCAAACCTGCAACCCAGGTACTGTCCTTAGCTGGGAATCGAACCACAACCCAATGTGCAGGCCGAGCACCCCGGCCAGGACAGGTGTGATGCTCTAAATACAGACGTAAAGGAACCCCTGGTCAGTTAAGAGAACCATTTATGGGATTTAGGGGAACAGGCCTTGGTGTTACTACATCTGAAACCTCTCTCCCCACCCCCACCACACAAACGTGATCTATGTTTTGAAGAAATAAATGATGTGGATGTATTTTTAAAAATGAGTTAAGCCCTGGCTGGTGTGGCGTAGTTGGCTGGGCGTCATCCTGTGCACTTGGGGGTTGCCGGTTGGATTCCTGGTGAGGGCATATGCTTGGGTTGTGGGCTTGATCCCCAGTAGGGGGTGTGCAGGAGGCAGCCGAGTGATGTTAAGCTTGTACATGGATGCTTCTCTCTCTCTCTCTCCCCCTCTCCCTTCTCTTTCTAAAAATCAATTAAAAATCTTTTTTAAAAAAATGAGTTAAAGGGGCAGAACTAAAAGGGGAGAGAAGATAAGGGAGGCTTATATGAATGTCCCCCCCCACCCTCCCTAATTGTCTATTTCACTTTGTTTGCATATTATTTCCAGTTTTTTTCTTTGCCTTTGAATATGAAGGAATGAGTGAGAGTCTGAAGATGTTCTGGGTCTCATTTTTGGCACCTGTGATATTGAGCTAATAATTTGGTGTTCCATTTTGCCTTACTTTTCAGTAAGGAGTAAGATATTTGCTACTGAAAAATATTTCTGTTTTCACTAGGTTAATAAATGTTAAAATGAAACAATGAAATTTTACAACAACCTAGCATTCTCATCACTGATGTCATAATTTTTGGATTGAAACATTATATCACTATATGACCTGAATAATTGTCTTGATTATCTTTAATGAGATCCTTTATGCTGATTGTAAAGATGTACAGACTCTGCAGCAAGAGAGATGTAGACACACAATAGCTTTTTAAAAAGGGAAGTTATGGGCTGTCGTCTGATGGAGGTTCTTAGGTACATAATGCCATGTACTTAATCCATTCTTGACGGGACGGAATGGCTTTACGAATGTCAGTGTTAATAGTATCTACCATGTGGTGAGTGCTCACTTCAGTGCTGTGCTGAGCCACATACTCACTCAGCATATCATTACACCCTATGAGGTGGGTGCTGACACCTCCCTCGTTTTCCACCTGCTAAGTGGTGAAGGGTAGAGCTCGGGTTTGCAGCCAGAATGCCTTAACCACTTGGCTTTACTGCCCCTTTGAACACTGGACTCCATCCACCCTTTAAAAGTCTGTTTTGTTTCTTGAATTCTATGAGTTTCAAGTAGCCTATCTCACCCCATAAATATCAAGCCTGATGTCTTCATAGAAAAAACTGCTTTAAAACTAAGCAGGTATGCCCAGCCGGGCGTGGCTCAGCTGTTGAGCGTCAACCTAGGATCCAGGCAATCAGGGTTCGATTCCCGGTCAGGGCACATGCCTGGGTTGCGGGCTCAATCCCCAATGACCCTCTCATCATTGACGTTTCTGTCTGTCTGTCTGTCTCTCTCCTTTCCTCTCTCTGAAATCAATAAAAATATATTTAAAAATAAAATAAAATAAAACCGAGCAGGTAATTTTATCATTAGAGGGCACCAGCTGAACGAGGCTGGAGCAATCCTAGAAATAAATTTGTACCACATGATGAGATGTGAGGGAATTGTTGGTTACAGTTGGTTTCTCAGAGACCTTTGAGATTTTTTAAAAGACTATATTTGTTTGTTTTTTTCCACCAAAGAAGGACCTGTGAGTCTGAAATATCAAAATCTCAAATAGGACTGAAATACCCTAAGATTCTGAGTATGTGCAGAGACTCAGCCGTGTGTGTCTTATTTTCTGCTTTAGAATGATCCTCAGGAGTAGATTTGAACCAGCAGGATTCTTGAGTCCATGTTTTGTGGATGGTGAGGTTAATTTCTCCCACAATCCATCTTTTCCTTCAGTAGAAAACAGGAAAAAAAGAGTCCAGACATAATGTACTATATTTAAATCCATAGATCCAGAGCCCAGAATTTTAGGAAATTGGTTGCTGGGAGTGGGGGAGGCAGAGTCAGTAAATGTCGCAGGGATGGTCGTTCAAGACGATAGAAACCACAGAGGCATCCTTGTTGTCCGTTTCCAATGGTGCACAAGGAGGCACAATTTTCCCTCATCCTGTTGGCTACACACTGTGACTTTGCCCCTCTTGCCAGGAATTAAACCTGAGTTCTGTTTGATGCGAGGCCAGATTGTATTAAACTAGGTCATCGGGGCACACGCACGGGGCTTGGACCATGCTGGCACTGTGTCATCATTGCTGATTAAATGGGCAAGCACACCAGTGGGCAGACGGCACAGCTTCGCTCTGCTTTTCGAAGCAGAGAGTGGGGAGCGGTGCAGTGTTTGAACACGCGTCGCGTGGATGCTGAATTGCAGGGCGGCTCCTGGAAAAGTCCTTGTTGTCCTCTTTTGTCAGATGAGTTCATTGTCTTTAAAATTATCACAGAAATTACAGCACAGTTAAAAATGAATGAGCTATTCAAATGTTTTATGAGTTATTGCTTTGACTTGCACATCCTTAGTACGATGTCGATTTTTCCCCCTCTCGGTTTAGAAACACTGCGAACCTGAGCTGACAGCAGCCGTTCGGCAGAGATTTCCTGGGGCAGAAGCTTGGGCCTTTGTACAAGGGAATCGGTTGGGGATTCATTTCTGTTTCTTCTTTTGAAGGTTTAGCTTGGTTCCATCCCATGATAGGAGAATGAATTAAGTGGTTTTTTAAAAACGGCTTTTTAAGATTTACTTTGGCCTAAGAAGAATTTTGTATTTAATGTTTCATCATATTTTTAGTTATTATTCATTGTAGTTAGCATCCTGATTTTTAAAAAATGTGCTACATGTGTATTTACTGTTCAGCTGCTGAGATGGGGCTACTCCCCTGAGAGGCCCCCATGGACAGCAGGGCCTGTTCAGCAGTGGTCGTCGCCCATGTGGGTTGGGGAGCCGCCTGGCACGTGGCAGAGAGAAGCGGGGTCCGCAGCAGGCTCTCGTCTTGCTCCTGTCGGTCCAGTCTGCGGCCAGAATGGTGACTCTGTGAGGACTGGTGCTGGCTGTCTGTTTTATGGTGTCTTCCTAGTACCTTGAACAACACACGCCTGACACATGATGGGTGCTTTGTGAATGCTTCTAGAATGATCGAGGCAAGATTCACGTCACCCTTCTTTCTGTAGCAAACACGTATTGAGAGACCAGGGCAAGATGGACTCGGTGAAGAAACTTACTCAGTGGAAGCACTGGCCCTGCAGTAGCATCCTTGGGAAGCTGGTGCGTCTTTAGGCTTTGTTACATCGACGGCTGTTATCCTTGTCACTCGGGAGGAGACAGGTTAGTAGGCAGCCAGGATGAAGGACGATGTGGAATTTGGGGACACTCTGAGTCATGTCTCCACTCTGCCTTTTTGCGTGTGTGACCTGACTTGCGTTACAGGTTCCTCACCTTAAAATGGGGCAGCCCATCCTGTGTTCTGTAAAGACCAAGAAGGTAATGAGGGAGGACACCAGCCACGTTACAGCGCCTGGCACCGAGGAAGCGTTGCCTCTCCCTTCCAAATGACGCCACGTTTAAAGTCGCCTTCAGAAGCTGACATTTCTAGACTTCTTGTTGTACTATTTTTTTTATAACATAGATGCAGGTTTTTAACTCCTCCCTCAAAACAGGGCACATTAAAGACAGCCCTAAATGGGAGTAGGGCTGCTGGGGTTTTGATTTGGCCTCAGGACCAAGTCTAGGCATTTACATAACTGCATTGATCGGAGCTAGTCTGTTAATGAACCAACATTCTTAAGTATGGAGGCATGTGCGAGAAGGCCACCGGGAATCCAAACCTTGAGGTCTGCCAATCCAGGGCAGCGTCCCCTCGGAGTTTAATATAAAGGAATGATAGTTCTCTGTAATAACTAAAATGCACGAAAGAATTAGATTGGAAGTACTTGGCTAGTTATAAATTCTAAGATGCGTTTCCGTTCACTCAAGCATTTTAACATCAACCAAAAATGGACGGACACAGTTCCGAGTCCATCGAGCCAAAGCTGTCTGTGCCCTTTAAATATTTGAGTTGTTTTCATTTTTTTTCTTTTTAGAAGGAATTAAATGATCTGGACAGGTTAATCTCCACAGACTATTATAAATGTGCAAATAATATGTCACTTACAGTGGATTTCTAATAGCCTGCTTGTCAGGGCTCAGGCTTTCCTCGCTTCATGAGGAATCAGTTCTTGCTATGCATTCTGAAAACAAAGCGTCTTTCATTTATTAAGAAAGCGCACACTTAACAAAACCAATGAATTTTAACACGAGAAGTGGATTAGGACTCGTTGTCTTCCTGAAAGGCAGACATAACAACTGTCACTCCTGGCTCTGCGGCACTTTGTCAGGACCCTGTGTGGTATCTTCGTCTACCTCATACTGTAGTTTTTTCTGACACAGGCTATGTTTCTTACTGAACTCTACCCTTCTTCAGTGGTGTGAGCCATGTCCCATTCACTCCCAACATTATTTGACAAAATGCCTTACATATAATGGGGCTCCATCCATATTTGGTGAATGACAGCATTGAGAAAGCACGGAGGGCCGGATTCATGGTTCGAGGTTCTCATCATTTAAGGCGGGAATGTGTGGAAGGGTTCACGACCCCCTTAGGCCCTGGCTGAGCGTTGCCTGCACTGTGTGTGGGGTGACAGGAAAAGCCTGCCAGGAAACCACCTAAGGTAACTCTCTTTGAAAAGTGGGACTATATTGAAGTAGGCATAAACGGTTTGGAGTTTCCGTAAATGATGCCAGTATCACTTGAATGTTCTGGTGGCACGTTGGTTTTCCTTGTCGGATCTGAGAAGGTGACGGTGAGGGTGGCCTCTGTGGTTTTGCCTCTCAGAGGGAAGGGACGGGGCACAGGAGCTCTGATGGAGGATAGTCGTGCTCTAAAAGAGAAGGCGAGAGGATCCATTGCCACGGAGCAGGGAGAGGTGGTCAGTGGGATATCGGGCCTAGAGTAGATTATAGAGGACATTAAAGACTTTTAAGACTCTTTTTGGCTCTGTCCCTCTTCCTTGTTTCTTGTCTGCACTGTCTTGTCTCATTGCTTTGGCAAACAATGAGTAGATGAGGAGTCGGTGGGGTGGTTTTGCAGGGCAGGCCTCATTTCCTTCCCTGCATGGTCTCATTCCTCAATCCGCACTGTCCGAGGAACCAGGCAGCAGCCCTGGAGATTGTTGGCACCTTGGAGTTACACTTTCTGATGCCAGCTGGGACTCGTATAGCTCCAGCACTACAGCATCCGGGCATTCATGGTCTGCAAAGCTCGGCCTCAGGAGGAGGGCGGGGGGTGTGGGCAGAGTGTAGCTAGGCCTGCTCTCGTGACAGCCTGGCAGTTACCTGGGCCTCCTGCCTCTGCCTGGCTTAGCCCCCGTGTTATCTGACCACTCTGTATATTTACCTACAGGATAGTGCCCGGATTTCTTAGCAGAAATACAGGGTCCTTCACACATGCCGTGTTTTACCTGTGTTTCTGGCTACATGTTCCTTTTTTAGTGCAGGTGTATAAGTATTTATTGAATGCCTGCTTTGCTTTGTGATATTTACTATGCTAGGTGCTGAAAACATAAAAGTAATATATTTTTTTAAAAATTTACAATCTAATGCGATAGCCCAATATGTAAACAGTGCTTTAAAGGACTGTTCCAGGGAAGCATGGAGGCGGTACTCCCAGGCCCCTTTTCTCCATCCTTCCCAGGACACTGACAGTCATTGTGGGGGTCAATCAGTATTGGTTTGATATTGCTGTTTTATATTTGTAGTATTGTATGACAATAATTTCTGTACTGGAAAATAACTTTACTGTAAGAACTATGATAGTAAAAATTAAATTATACTTCGTTAATGCTATCTAGTCTGCCTGGACAAGAGACTAATATTTTGGAATTTTGGAAATGTTTTCAATAAAAGGGGTGTGTGATTGCTGAATTTAAAAGAAAATTAAATTAGAAATCTTCCAGTAAGCTTTCTTATTAATTACCATTTTATAATATTTTTACCCTTCCTTCCCCATCAATCCTTCTACTATTGATGAGAGAATTGTTTTTGACCTGAATGGTCTAGATCTCAGTGGGAGTGATTTTCCTGTTTCTCCCAGTGGACATTTGGCAATGTTTGGAGACATTTCTGGTTGTCACAACTGGGAAGATGCTATTAACGCTGAATGGGTAGAAGCTAGGAATACTGCCCATTACTGTATAATATACAGGACAGCCCCCACAAAGAATTTTCTGACCGTAAATGTCAGGTGTACCAAGGTTGACAAACCCTGAATAGCCTATACTGTTCATATTCACTAGAATATTTACAAGATCCAGAATCAAGTGTGACCATAAAGATATTTAAAAAGATGATTTTAGATGACTGGTCACTGTTCGATTCCCAGTCAGGGCACATGCCCAGGTTGCGGGCTTGATCCTCAGTGAGGGGCATGTAGGAGGCAGCTGATCAATGACTCTCTCTTATCATTGATGTTTCTGTCTCTCTCTCCCTCTCCCTTCCTCTCTCTGAAATCAATAAAAACATTAAAAAAAAAGAAAGTTCATTAAAAAAAAGATGATTTTGAACAAAACGGGTTTGGAGGGCTAGGTGGGAGGTGAGATGATTATTAGTGATTTTTCACTGTTGACCTCTTTTCTTTTATTTTGGCTTTTGCTGCATGCCTTTTAAAAACATAACAAGCTTGTTTTTAATTAATGAATCCATAAGATAAGTTGTCTTTTGTGGTTATTGCTTAGCATGTTTGTGAGAACTTGACTGATGTATCGTTTTGTCTCCCACAGACCGGTAACATAGTGCACACTTAATGTTGCATTTGTTGGATGAATGCATGAATGCATAAATGCATATGTTCCCAGAGATGGTATATTTTGTTTCCAAATACTCCTTTTGTGTTTTCATTGCTAGCTAAGTGGAAAGTGTGCTGCCAGAGTTCATGAAAGTCATTTCAGAGATTCAAAGAGAGTGTTAGGTCAGTAAAATAAGACACCTGGCTCTCCAAATGGAGAAGCTAGAAAGTCATCAGCTCTAACATCAGCTTGTTTGAAAAGCTGAACAGGCAGAAACACAGCAGAAGTTCACCAAAGCCCTCTTGGTCCGGAGCTACAGAGGAGTAGGGTATACGCAAACAGCTGTACCGAAGAGCAGAGTCAACACAAACCTAGCATAGGCGAGCCAGGGGCATAACTCAGGGTCCTCAGAGGAGAAACAGCTTACCTCGGGGCGCAGACTGATAGAACGAGCGCGTGTGCAGGCAAGGCAGCCCTGCCCTGCCTCCCGGACGCCATCTGTGCAGTTCTGCTGGGCAAAGCCCTGCCCAGGTTCTGAGTTTTCCTCTGTGAACCCTTTGCTCCAGCCAGGTTTCCCTGCTTATTCTTGTGCTGCTTTTGCCTGTTTGCTCCCCACGTTCTATGCAGAACACCCTTTTCTCTCTCCTCTCTACCTCTGCGTTTTCTTTCACAAGATTCAGCTCAGGTTCTGTGCCCTTTGTGAAACCCTTCCTTAGTTTTTCTGCGTCAGAAATCTTCAACCCTCTGAGTCCTCCCTGCCCGTATTCCTCCAAGTTCAGGAAACAACCTGCAGTCCTAGTTTACCCCTGAGGCCTCAAGGGGCACAGCCATCAGCCCGCTGCATCTGGAGTGCGAGTCCCAGAGCGAGGACCGGGAGAGATGAGGGCAGCACTGGGGCCTCCGCTCTCTGGAAACCTCTGTGGCTTTTTAAAAATCCACTGGGGAAAAATTCACCTTTTTCTGGTCATTGAAGCAGACAGTAAGGATAGGAAAGCATCCCCCTCCTGTCTAGCAAGTGCCCATTGGACGATGCCCTCCAGGCAAGGAGTTTTTGGGCAGTGTCTGCGCTCAGCACTCTACCTGCTGCTGAGGGTCTGAGCGACAGTGCCCGCCTGGACACACAGCGCTGTGAAGGAGTGCTTGTAGCTGGCCTGAAGGCTAGAGGCAGGCGGGAGTGTACATGCCATCCTAACATTAGGCAGAGGTAAGGTCCCCTCAGTGTAGTTTGGGATACAGCCAGTCCTTGTTTTCTCAGGGTCCAGATACAACGTGGAAGGTGTGTATGTCTCTTGCTGTGCCCGATCTTGGCTGCAAGCTCAGTGAGAGAGGACACGCTTTGCTAATTGGCCAGAGCCAACCCCGCTGGGCTAGGCAGCCCTGTCGGTCTTATTGGGGACCCTCCCCCCAGGTTCACCTTGGAACTTTATAATATTGTGTGAAATTCCAAGCAGCAGTGGGTTTTGATCAGCTGTGTTTAGAAGAGCAATATTAAAAACAGAAGTTTCCCAGAAGGTATGCTTAATAGTAAAGTGTTAAGCAATAGAAGGGAGAAGAGACTTGTAAAAATGAAGTTTAATTTTAGTACAGAGAACTTTCATGCTTTGTATAGCATTTCTTAAAGATGTCTCTAGACCATCCAGGAGCCTTTAGACAGTTGATTCATTTTACAGCAAAAACTCAGACAGACACAGTAAAATTAAAACATGCTGGGTATTAAAATTTTACTATCATACCTGTCCTTATTACAAGCACTTGTTTTCTATTTATATGAGACCACTGAGTAGAGAAATTTACCTTGATTTTTGTATTCAGAATATTCAATTGCCTGTTTAACATGGTTCCATTTATTTCTGGTTGAAATTTCTCCCTTTTGTGTGCAGCTGAGTGTGGCTCTCGGTTGCCAGAGGAGAGGAATATAGCTATTAAGTGAGAATGATCCCTTATTTGCAAGTTAAAATATATTCCGAAAGGGAGGGAAGCTTATTCTTGCCTGAAGCTTGTCTGTTCTTTGAGGGCTGTGCGGTTTCCGAGGGTCGTTTCTATGCTGTGCTTTCTCCTGGGTCTTAGCAGCAAGGAACACTCCTGTCCCAGCCAAAGCCCTGACTTAGGTTGGTACAGGAAGTAGAAAAGGGTGAGGAAGTGTACCCGGCATGGACCTGTGAGATGTAAGAAACCCTTAACCTTTGCACAATTTAAATGCAGAGCTAGTGCTTCGGAAAGATTCTCAATTTTATTTCTTTAAAATTTATCTTTATTGTTGAAAGTATTACAGATGTCCCCTTTTCCCCCCATTGGCTCCTTCCACTCCCCCCCCCCCCACTGGCCTTTACCACACTGTGCCCATGGGTTATGCATATATGCATATAAGTTCTTTGGTTAATCCCCCCCCCCCCCCCCCCAGCCTCCCTCTGAGATTCATCAGTCTGGTCCATGCTTCCTGTGTCAGTGGACCTATTTTGTTCATCAGTTTATTTTGTCCTTTAGATTCCACATATAAGTGAGATCATGTGATATTTGTTTTTCTCTGACTGGCTTATTTTGTTTAGCATAATATTCTCCAGGTCCATCCATGCTGTCCCAAAGGGTAAGAGATCCTTCCTTTTTACAGCTGCACAGTATTCCATGGTGGAAATGTCCCACAGCTTTTTTATCCACTCATCTACTGATGGGCACTTGGGCTGTTTCCAGAGCTTAGCTATTGTAAATTGCACTGCTATGAACATAGGGGTGCACATATTTTTTCTGATTGGTGTTTTGGGATTCTTATTTTTTTAAAAATATATCTTTATTGATTTCAGAGAGAGGAAAGGAGAGGGAGAGAGAGATAGAAACATCAATGATGAGAGAGTCATTGATCGGCTGCCTCCTGAACCCCCCCGACTGGGGATCGAGCCCGCAACCCTGGCATGTGCCCTGACTGGGAGTCCAACCCTGATCTCCTGGATCCTAGGTCGACTCTCAACAACTGAGCCCCGCCCAGCCGGGCTGTTTTGGGAGTCTTAGGATACATTCTTGGAAGTGGGATCACTGGGTCAAAAGGCAGCTCCATTTTTAATTTTTTGAGGAATCTCCACACTGTTTTCCATAGTGGCTGCACCAGTCTGCATTCCCACCAGCAGTGTACTAGGGTCCCCCTTTCTCCACACCCTCGCCAGCACTTGTCATTTGTTGATTTGTTGATGGAGCCATTCTGACAGGTGTGAAGTGATACCTCATTGTCGTTTTAATGTGCATCTCTGATGATTAGCGATGTTGAACATTTTCTCATGTATCTCTTGGCCATCCGTATGTCCTCTTTGGAGAAGTGTCTATTCAGGTTCTTTGCCCATTTTTTAATTGGATTGTTTGTCTTCCTCTTGTTGAGATGTATGAGTTTTTTGTATATTTTGGAAATTAATCCCGTTTCAGATGTGTCCTTGGCAAATATATTCTCCCATACTGTGGGTTCCTTTTCACTTTGATACTGGTTTTCTTTGCTGTGCAGAAGCTGAAATCCTCACAAAATATTAGCAAATAAGATCCAGCAACACATTACAAAGATCATACATCGTGACCAAATGGGATTTATTCCAGGGATGCAGGGCTGGTATAATATTCTCAAATCAATAAATGTGATACATCACATAAGTAAAATAAGGAAAAAATCATATGATCATATCAGTAGATGCAGAAAAAGCAATCGACAAAATCCAACACCCATTTCTGATAAAAACTCTCAGCAAAGTGGTCTCAACATAAGGCCATATATTACAAACCTAAATTGTACTTTTAAATACTACCATTTAAGCAAATGCATTTGGACAGTGACATTGGTGGAATTTATGTTAAATGAACAAGTGCACCTGAAGCCTTTGGGTTGCTAATCTACAGAGATAGGAAATCAGAATACTTGTTTCAGGTCCAAATGATTTTATATGTATATGTATATATACATATATATTCAGAAAATATTCATTGAGCAACTGTTATGTATTGGGTACTATACAGGTGTCATGGATACAAAGGTAAATGATATGATCTTCAGCTTCTAGGAACTTAGAGTGTAGGAGGAGGCATGGACAAGCGAGCGAGCAGTTGTGGTGCAGGTGAAAAGGGCTCTGACCAGGAGCCTGAAGTATGTACAATTCTGAAGACCCTTCTTAAAAAATGTACAAAATTACAAAAAGAATTCGGGGGAGAAATGAGTGTTTATTTGGAAGGGGCTTGTGTAAGTGAGGAAGCCTGAGTTGTCAGCTCCCACCCATGGCCCTTGGGCAGTGTCCGGGCGGGCTGCTGGGAGCCCCTGAGAAGGACCAGTGCCCATCTTTGGGCCTTGGGAACCCCTTCCCAGAGGAGGCAGCACTGTGGGTGTGTGGTGTTTCTACTCTTGCTCCCCTAAGTGTATTCTCCGCACAGCAGCCAGAATGAGCCTTTGAAACCTGGTTCGGACAACATCAGTCCCCTCTCACAATTCTCCACTTGCTGTTCACCACATTCAGAATAAAACCCACACCCTTCTTTCTCCGAGCTCTTGCTCCCAGTGCACCAGCCACTGGCCTCACTGTTCTTGGAGTGTCAGTCACCTGCAGTGTCTGGTTCGCACGTGCCATCCCCTCTGCTTGCAGGATCCCTCCCCATACATAGTAGAGCACATGGCTTGCTCCTTTGCTGCCTCCGTGTGCTGCAGTGTGGCCTCGGAAGGGCTTTGCCTGCCCACGCCATCTGCAGCACCCCTACATTCTCTGCTCTCTTTATTTCAACTTGTTTTCCTTGGAGCATCACTCTGTTACATGCTCATTTGTCTCCCCAGCTGGAATGTCAGCTTTGGGAGGATGATTTGTTTGCGGCGGACAGGAGACCCTCATTTAATATTTGTTAGATGAAAAAGTGATTGGAGGTAATGGAGGGGATCGATGGGGGGAAAAAAGGGACATCTGTAATACTTTCAACAATAAAGATAAATTTAAAAAAAGAGAGAGAAACATGGTTTGGGGACAGCATTAGTTGGGAGGTTTGTCTTGTGCAAAGGAAAGTTAACATTCTTCTAGGGCTGTAAATATTTTGAATGGCTACAAATATATGTTTCTGAACAACATAAATGTACAGAAGTTCTAAATTCTCTGGAAAAATATCCTTGCCACATGCCTGTGGACAGACAACATCAGATAATCATAACCTGAGATATGTCTAATACTCCTCTGTCATTAACACCCACACCAAATGTCTTGTTGTTTCAGATTCTTCATTTGGATTTGGTTAGAAGAGACTTTTAAGTTTGAGAAGTAGAAAAAGGGAAAAGTTCGAAGGGTGTGGTGGAGGGAGTATAATTTTAAAGGGGTTAAAAGTCTCACCTGCAGTTTCTTCTACTGTTGGTTGTGCGTTTGGTAAACTACTTGAAAATGTATTTGATCATGAAAGCAGCATGTTGACTGTGGAGTGACCTCCTGCTCCTTATGTTCTTGCCACCTCTTCTCTAGGATGTGTTTTCCAAAGTGGGTGCTTTGTGGGGGGAGGCTCCTAAAGTTCCTTTAGGGATGCAGGATGAGACAGAAGCTAAGCTTTATTATGTTTTGTTATAAGGACAGACACAGGCAGCTTCATTTTTTCACCTGTAACATTCTGAACTGAGGCATCCTGAGGAAGCAGTGGGAGGTCACGTCTGGGTGGAAGCAGTGACCCTGTCCCTTTTGTGGTATATGTATGCAGGGTAAGTCGATTTACAAATTACATGATCTAGTTTTAGCTAAATTAACCTCCACAAAATAGATATGTGGCTTAAACACCAGAAACTGACCATCATACTAACAAGTGAAAGTGCAAATAAACGTCAAGAAAATGGCAGATTTGATGTTGTTCCTACTACTCCTTCTATGAGAATTTTCTTAGCCAAGTAAAAGGCAATGATAACCAAATCCTGTTGGACAAGAAGTTGGCCAAAATTCAAAATCTTACCAGGAAGCTTATTAGAAATGAGGATTTGTAGCTGTTATTGCAACAATGTACCTTGCTTGTTCTAACTGGATAGCATGTCTTCTTATATTAGTTACTGGTCAGAATACAGGTATATACACTTTATAAATAAACAAGTGTATGTGTGTTGGGGGATGCATGCTCAAATGTTTTATTGTTAAGTAGTGTCCCCTCAAGAAAATTTCTTGCCCACAGCTTGAGGGTCTTGCTTTTCAAAATGTGGTCCCCAGACATGGGAACCTGGTAGAAATGCAGAATTTCAGGCCCCCACGTTAGACCTCCAGAATCAGAGTTTGCATCCCAGCAAGATTCCTAGTGATTTGTTGGCACGTTACAGTTTGGGAAATGCTGCTCTAGGGCATATTTGATAACATACTCCTGTGTTTTTGAAATCAGGAAATGATTTCCTACACAAGAAATTGTGGGAATAAATTAACCTGTTTTTTTAAAAATTGAGGTATAACTGACATATAACATTGTCTTAGTTTTGGGTATACAACACTTGCTATTTGTATATACTGTGAAATGGTCACCAAAGTACGTCTAGTTAATATCTGTCAGTAAACATTTACAGATTTTTTTTCTTCTGATGAGAACTTTTAAGATCTACTCTCTTAGCAACTTTCAAATATGCAAAACAGTATTATTAACTATAGTGTCCGTGCTGCACATTATATCCCCATGACTTAAGTATTTTATAATTGGAAGTTTACACCCCTTGATACCCTTTACCTATTTCTCCCATCCCCCACCCCTGCCTCTGACAACCACCAATCTATTCCCTGCATCTATGAGCTTGGTATTATTATTTTTGTTTGTTTTGTTCCACATATAAGCAGGTCATGTGGTATTTGTATTTCTCTCTCTGAGTTACTGCACTTAGAATAATGCTGTCAAGATTCATCCATGTTGTCCCAAATGGCAAGATTTCCCTCTTTTTATTGCTGAATAACCACTCCTCTGTGTATATGTACCTCATCTTTCTCCGTTCATCTACCGAAAGAGTTAGGTTGTTTCCATGTCTTGGGTATTGTAAATAATACTGCAGTGAACATGGAGGTGCAGATACAGTAGTCCCCCCTTATCTGTGGTTTTGCTTTCTGTGGGTTCAGTTACCTGCAGTCAACCACGGTCCAAAAATATTAAGTGGAAAATTCCAGAAGTAAACAATTCATAATTTTAAATTGCGAGCTGTTCTGAGTAGCATGATGAAATTTTGCTCTGTCCTGCTCTGTCCCACCTTGGACAGGAATCATTACTGCTTCCAGGTCTCCACGCTGTAGATGCTCCCACCGATTAGTCACTCAGTAGTTGTCTGGGTTATCAGATTGACTGTTGGGCATCACAGTGCCTGTGCTCAAGGAACCCTTATTTTACTTAATAATGACCCCAAAGTGCAAGCCTAGTGATGCTGGCAATTCACATATGCCACAGAGAAGCGTGGTAAAGCACTTCCTTTAAGTGAAAGGCATGTGTATGTACAGGACAAGACATAGTTACAGAGACTTCAGCACTACCTCCAGTGTCAGGTATCCACTGGGGGGTCTTGGAACATCTCCCCTGCGATAAAAGGGACACTGTATCTTTACAAGATAGTGATTTCATTTCCTTTGGATAAATACCCAGAAGTGGAATTGCTGGGTCATAGAGTTGCTCTATTTTTTACTTTTTGAGGAACCTCCACACTGTTTTCCACAGTAGCTACACCAATTTACATGCCCACCAGCGGTGCACAGAGTTCCCTCTTCTCCGCATCCTCACCAACACTTGTTGTTTCTTGTCTTCCTGATAAGAGCCATTCTAAACAGGTGTGAGGTGATCCCTTGCTTTGACTTGCTTTTCTCTGTGATTAGTGATGTTGAGCCCCACAAGTCTGGCTTTAAATCTTGTTCTGTCACTTACCACCCTGACCAGGCAGCTCACTGAACCTCCGAGGTCTTGTTTCCACATCTGTGTAACAGAGATGGCAGCACCTGCCTCCCAGGTGCCTTTAGGGTGGCATGTATGTGAAGCACAGAGGGGCAGCCCAGGAGCTGGTGGTTCAGTCCCTCCTTCCTCCCCTGTCCCTTGTTAGTCTGTAAACCCATGGGGGTGGTTAGATGTAGATATAGCTTATCTATATCTCCCTGCTCAGTCTTAAACTTTTTGCTCATGTAACTCCTAAAAGAATTTTGAAAAATTATTTATGCCCTCGCATTTTAAAAAGTTAATGTCGAAAAGTTTCATCATAGTTTGAAAAGTTGCAAAGTAATCCCTAGGTTATTGTAAATATTGATATTTTTAAATAAAACTGGTTACATCACTCTTCAATTTAGCCAATGGAATAAAAACCCCAGGTGACTTGATAGCCTGTCAGTGAGGGGTTGGCAGTGAAGGAGCCAAAGCTTCCCCCCGACCCCCTGAGACTTTGGTCGTGTCTCCAGCAGCAGCTGAGCCCTTGGGCAGGCAGTTCGGGCTCCTGGTGGTTCTGGCTTCCTTCTGGGGACGCTGGTCCTGCAGCTCTGGTCACACCACCTCTCCCTTTGTTCCTTCAGCGCAGGGTGGGTGTGGCTTCCAGCAGTTGCTCCTCTCTGCCCTGCTTTCCGGTTCCCAGTCCCTTCCTCAGCTTTTCTTTCATGTGTGACCAGTTCCCTGCATTACTTCCCTCTGCGGCAAATACTTAACATGGATTGTGTTTTCCAGATGAGGTTTTGACTGCCATTCGGTTTTTATTGAAATGCCAACATTTGAAATGGTCCCACCTTGTCACTGGAAGCTTTTAAATCAGTGCAGCATAGGAAGAGTCGGGCTGTGCTTTTCTTAAAAAATGGGAGAAGGGCAGGTGAGAGGAGAAAAGATGTTGCCAGGCAGAACCACTTGGGGGAAAGTAGAAATAAGAGATAAGGAAATATAAACTGATTCCCTTAAAGTGAGTACCTTACAGGAAAGTCTGTGTGTGCCCCAGTTTGAAGATTGCTGCCTTGCAAAGCCAGGCAGGCACCCTGCGTGAAGCCGGCTCATGAGATGGATAAGTGGGTGGCTGTCTTCGTACCCAGATCCCTGGTGTCCAGGAAACCTGCTCTAGCTGCCAGCAGGGGCTCGGTCTCAGTCCAGCTAAGGGAACGGGTGCCAGGTCAGGCGCATGCTCAGGCTGAAGCTCATAGCTGGCTGGACAGGGCATTTCCAAGGCAGGCATTTGGCTGCACCCCTGGAGCAGCAGACAGCAGGGAGGGAGCTCAGGGGTCAGGACCATCAGCTGGAAACGTGGCTGCCGTCCTCGCTCTGTCAGCAGCCGCAGCGGCCGCCCTGCTGTTTGTGCTTGTGTGCATCTGCTGCCGGCTTGGAGCTCCGCCACTCATCTGGGGAAATCTCTTTGACAAATTTGCTTACAGACTGTCAGCTTGTGCATTTATTTGCTAGACAATGAATCTGAAAATAGGCTGAGGGTTTATAGAAGGGTAACATTCATTGGTCACAGAACAGAGTCCTTCCCAAAAGAGGACTATTTAGCATCTTTGCTGTTTTGCTGTGATTTTAAGTTGCAAGTATATCCTCAACTTCAATTCATATTAAAGTGGAATGAAAGTAGAGTTTAAAATACCACCCCCCCCAAACCCCAAACCAAACAGGCACTTACTCAGAGAGAGACCCCTGTCATTTATAGAGTGCCAGCTGGGCTGGGCTGGGTATTGTGCCCAGTGCACATGTTCTCCAACATTACTTAATTTTCATCATGAACTCATCAGGTGCATATTGTTATTGAGTCCATTTTATTGATGGTGGTGCTGAGACTCATATAGTTGCTTGCCCAGAGCCACACAACTAATAAGAGGCATAGCTGGAATGGAACCAGGCATTCTGGTTCCGGAATGCAACTTCTTAGCCACTAAATCAAAACAGCTGAGCAACAGGGTACATTAGCCACAAAATCTCTAAGGTGTCTATGTTTCCCGAGGGGCCTGGATTACCTGGGACGGGAGGACCTTGGTGTTGAGTGTATTGAGGCAAGGTTAAATTTAATTTATAGCAATGAGTCCCTCCTCCCACCCTGGGTGTAGAATTGGTGATTTCTTACAGGAAGTGTTGTACCAATTGAGAATATTTGGGAAGCTATTAACTGACAGATAAAGGCAAACCTCCTTAAACTTAGAAATTTGAACTTGTAACTAATAATTCTTTTCTAAAAATCTAAATGATTAAAGTCATACAGTCTGTGAAGTTTCTGGGGGATTTAAGATTAAAGATCAGTTTTTAGGACGATGTCACACGGGGAATGGAGATGTCACCCAGACAAGAACAAAATTGGCTCCTGAAAGAGAAGGTAAAGACACCAAATGTGTGTAGTGGGGTAGCCAGGATGCCAGCAGGCTTTAAACTAATACCAGGGGCCAGCAAGGACCAGGGACCAGGCTGCCTTTTGGGAAAAAGGGAACATAGTAATCGTTTGGGAAGTCAAACTACAGAACTATCTCTTTCAAGTTTTTAAATAAGTAATGGATGAAATACATCAGATGTACCATATCTTCTTTATCCAATTATCTATCAGTGGACACTTAGGTCGCTTCTATATCTTGGCTGTTGTGAAGAGGGTTTTATGGTAAGTGAGATAAGTCAGACAGAGAAAGACAAATACCGTTGCCAGAGGGGAGGGGCATGTGGGGCCCGGGTGAAAAGTGAGGGGATTAAGAAGTACAAATTAGTAGTTACAAAGTAGTAATGGGGATGTAAAGTACAGAATAGGGAATACAGTCAATAACATTGTAATAACTATGTATGGTGCTGGGTAGGTACTATCTTATCAGGGTAGACACTTTACAAGTTATATAAATATCTAACCATATATGTAATATATGAAATGAATATAATATTGAATGTCAGCTGTAACTGAAGATTAAAAAAAAAACTTAAAAAAGAAAATACATTAGGTGTAGTCATCTGAAAGCAATGAGCGAAGGACCTGTTAACAGAGTTTTGATGATGAGTGTGTGGGAAAGTATTCAGGGAATGAGAATGTAAAGAAGTCAAGGTGAGGGGAGGCGCCTGCTTCAGGTCAGGTTTGCTCCAGGGTTGTGCCCCTCACAGTTTCACTTTGGTATTTTCAGTGTTAGCAGTCATCATCCATTCATTCCTCCTTTCCATAAATATCTTTGAGGACAGGGTGGTCCCAGGGGCAAGCTCAGAAAGAGGGTGCACTTTGCTGGACGAGGGGGTGGGAGAGCTGGAGTTGGAGCTAGGTCTTCAGATTCCATCTCTAGTGCTCATTCCCCGAACTGAGCTCCATTCAGGTGGGGAGGTGGTGGGAGAAGGTGGGAGAGGGTAAAGACAGCCAGCCGCATGTGGAGGGGAGGAACCAGGACGCAGAGGGCTCTCAACTCATATCTAGAGGTAGCAAGTACAAGGGACCAGGCTGCCTTTTAGAGGAGAGGAAAGTATGGATAATTATATGTGATTTTTTAAAAAGGTGTCTTTTGTGGAGCCTTCATCAGGCCCAGGTGCAGAGCTACGCCCTGCGCAGCCGTCGCATTTGCCTTGACACGAGTGCTCTGGATTAGGTGTTGCTGCCTCCACCTTACAGAAGGAGAGCCTGAGGCCTCGTGGGTTGGCCCCCAGGTTGGACTCCACCATGCATTGTTCTGATTCGGTTGTCAGTGCTGCAAGGGTTGGGCTTGGCCTGTGAGGACTTTGCCCTGCCAGTGATATTGTTCCAGGTTGGATGTCTGCAGACAGTCCCCACAAATGTCTGGCATAGCTGAATGCTTCAGAGACATGATGCACGAAGGATGTTAGGGACTGCTTGGGGAATCTCATCCCTCCAGCATAGTCACTTCCATGGAAAAATCATGTGTCTAGTCCGTTGTAAGCCAGGTCTGTGTGGGCGATGCTCTGCTCCCTAGGACTAGTTCTTTGGTATGCCCTGGCTTCCTGAGGTCCCATGTGTGTGATGATTGCCAGGGTTCTAAACTATAGGAATTAAGGCTTATAGGAGTTAGCAGCCCTCAACATAATGCTCAGTACAACTAGCTACTATTAAACGTAACTATGGAGGTAAAACCTTATTTTCATAAAACATAATGAATTTTTAAAGGCATGGGGTAAACCATCCTGTAACTGATGTTAAGAAAGACTATATAAGGAGCTTCATGGCAAAACATCACACATAGAGGAAAGATGTAGCGTGGGAAATGCGTATGCTGCTTCTAGAAAAATGCTTGCGTGGGATGATCAGGATCCAAGGGAAACTCCCGCTGATCCGGTGGGGGAGGGGTGCAAGCCTTTCTGGGAGCAGGTTCCCCCTGGAGCTCCAGAAGTATTGGGTTTCATTGCAGAATTAATCATGCTGATCAATAAACTTCATTCTGCCTACTTTTGTTACCAAACCTTGAGCCTGGGGGAGGCAGAGTCGGGGGGAGGGATTAGAATTGCATTTAGTTGTGATCAGTTAGACAAAGTGGGAGAGATCGTTGACAAGGTGATTTCGAGTTTGCTTCAGTGCTCGCTGCTACTGTGTTCCGCCACCTGTAAGGAAAGCTTCCATTTGGACAGGCAGCTGACCCTTGAACAACACGGGTGTGAACTGCACGGGTCCACTTATACACAGATTTTTTTCAATAAACACTGTAAATGTATTTTTTCTTTCTTATGATTCCCTTAATAACATTTTCTTCTCTCTAGCTTATTTTATTGTAAGAATACAGTGTATAATACATCTCACATGCAAAATATGTGTGAATCAACTGTTTATGTTATTGTTAGGGCTTCCGGTCAACAGTAGCCTATTAGTAGTTAAGTTTTGGGGGAGTCCGAAGTTATATGCAGATTTTCTACTGCACATGGGTGGGGCAGGGGTCAGTGTCCTTAACCCCCATGTTGTTCAAGGGTCAACTGTTTAATCAAAATACTTCTAGATTTTATTAAGCATCCTTCTGTCTTGTACAAATATGCTTGTTCTTTCCAGGTAACTCTTTTCATTTTCTGTGAAAAGAAGCAAACAGCCCGTTTGTTAGAGGGGAAATGAGTCAGCATTTCTCCCAGTCAACCCTTTGCTGGCTTTTTGCAAGAATCAGGGAATTTGGTTTTCTTCCTCCTGAAAGGATGTTGTCTGAAGAGATGTGAACAGAGAACACCTGGTGATCTCTGTACCATCCATCACTTGTGCTGAGAGGCTAGAGTAAGAGGTTTGGAACTGGGACCTTGGACACTTCCAGACACCCCCTGTGAAACCAGCAGAGAAACGTGGTTTAATTACGAGAGCGTGGACGATCTGACCAGGGAGGCTGTCTTGCCTGGGTCCGAAGGAGAAGCAAGCAGTGGAGCACATCTTGACAGGCATTGCCGTGTGCTGCACACTCCAGCTTAGATGGGCACACGAGCTGTGCTCATTCTTCATGCCGAGTCCGTGTTTGGAGCCTGACTGCTCCCTCCTCTCTCACTCTCCTCTATGCTGGATTCTGGAGAAACTAGGCCAAGTCATTCTTGTATTGCTTAAGAGAATCCCTAAACATATCTGTGAAATCTTAGCCTGTGCACACTCGCTCTTTGTAAATGCTGTCTTCACACATGGGGAGGGGTGTGGCAGTGATTCAATGTATGCATCTCACGGTTTGTGTTGTGCCCTTTAGAGCTCTGGCTGGACAGCTGTAGCTTGGCCTGATAACAGGAGTCCTCCTCCCCAGCGGCAGGCAGATGATCCCTTGCCAGTTCCATCAGAAGCAAATGATGTTCTTATCAGGTAATCAGTCTGTTAGGGAATCTTATCAGTCTCAGAGAACCAGCTGACAGAGATGGTTAAACCTTTGTCACTCAGGGTCAGAGCCAATCAGGGGCTGTGCTCCCTGCTGAGTGTCAGTGCTTACAGAGAGTTTTTCCCCAGTGCCAAGGCATAAACAGAGAAAGTGGTCCCCTGGCCTTAGGATGACATATAAAATGGGAAGAAATATGTGGTGGAGTGGAGTGCATTTATACTTTTAAAATGTATGTGTAAGTTTATGTAGGTGAATTGCCTATTTAATAAGTGATTGCCAGAACTGAGTTAGGGAATTAATTGCGGGTAGCCTGCACATTCACATAGGGCTGTAGGAAATATTGCTGTACGTGTAGTTGGGAGGCTGTGAGGCTGGACAGGCCTGATGTGGATACAGTCTGTCACTTGCTAGCTTTGTGCAGGCATCTTGCTTTTCAGAGCCTGTTTCTTTTACTCTAAAATGGTGACAATAGCCAGCCAAAGGGTTGCTTTGGAATTAAATAGGATGAGAGTGTGTGTGTGTGTGTGTGTGTACATTAATAAATTTTAAAATGCCTGGCACTTAGCAGTCAGTAGGCAATAGTTGCTATTATGTATATTAAAATGTGATCTTTGGGAATAATCTTAACAAATCAGGAGTCTAGGATCTTTTTTCTGTGCTGTATTTGCTGGGTCTGGAGCAGTGCCTGGTGTCTCAGTCAGTTTGGGGACAGTTAGGAGGCCAGTGTTCTCCATGTTCAGTGGCCTGAGCAATGCATGTGTGAGAGGAATGGCTGTAGAGGTTTGAATGGTGGTGTGACCACTGGGAACACTGAGTGAGAAAGAGCTTGTGCCTGGATTTCCCCAATCCTGTTCCCAGAGGTTTTCAGACAACTCCCCACAGGTTATCCCCTGAGACTTCTGCTGCTTACCTCTTTCCCATACACACCCAGCTTCCAAAAGTATGTGGGAAAGAAAACCCTTTTAATTTTCATTCTTAATCTAGGGGAGAGAGGCTAACACTTTACAAGTAAGTTCATCAGAAATAGACCCTGGGTCATAGCTGGGAGCAGACAGAACTAAATTTCAAACTCAGGCAGGTTGGAAACCAGGCTCCAGTTCATCCCCCAATGTGACGCCTTCTCTCCATACTCTCTCCTTACCAGGAGGTGCTTGAGCCAGTCTGAAGATTCGCCCACTGACAGACAAGGCTGAAGAAGACAGAGTTAGAAGTTTAGAATGTTCACTCTTACAGAAATTAGCATGTCAAAAAATCCTTCTTGCCTGTGATAACTCTGGTCTCCAGGGAAACGGGTATAATGCAGTACCAGAGGCAGCAGACAAAACCCACATGCAGGCGGGTTGCTAAATTTAATGCAATATTAACTGAGAAAGAGGAATAAACATTTTATATACAAAATGACTTTAGCTAAACATGTTATGAGTAACAAAGAAATATGTAATAATAGATACTTTCTATGAGAGTGATGGTGCTCACATGTTTTATAATTTCAAACAGTTTATTTAAGGAATTATCATCACTAAGGGTGATTAAAAAGAAGAAGAAAGTAGAGAAAATGTGAACATATACAAGTCATTCACATGCTGTCTTGTCTGCTGTTCCCAAATGTTCCAGAACTGTATAGGAGAGAGCTTTGATAATTAAGCCTCAGCTTTATCTACCATAGTTAAATCAGAGCCCAAGCTTATCGCATTCAGCATCTTTTCTGCTTTTCCCCTTCTTCCAGCTCTCCCATCATCTCCTAAGCAATTAGATTCCTTTACTCCCAAGAGCTGGTCTACAGGCTCTGTTGCCCCACAGACACGCAGCTGATTCCTTACCAAAATTCACTCCCTGTTCTGACTCACAAGTTTCAGTCATCCCCAACCTCCCACTCAGTTACAGTCTGTTGGTCTGAGTGACACACCTCACCTGCTGGAAAACCGGCGAGATTTACACAAATTGTGATGTAGCCCAGTGGTCCCCTCCCTAAGCCTTCACACAGAAGCCCACAGTGTCATTAAAGCGGTTGTGTGCCTAGCCTGGCAAGCATCTAACAGCCCGAGGCTCAGGGACTTCGACCTCAGGCAGGAGAGGTTAGTATTAACAGGCAGCCACTTCTGCTCCTGGGCTGTGGGTGCTTCGTAAGCCTGGCGCACCCGTCTCTGTGTTTGCTTGGGGTAGGCCTCCCAGGGAGGGAAAGAGAACTCATTACAGCAGAAGACTGTTTCACGGGTGCCACCAGCAGTCTTAGGTTCTGCTGAGAACAAATGTGTTTTACTATGAAGTTGATTTCCAGCCTTTAGCCCCCAGACAGTGCCTTCTCTGGAGTTCAGAGGTCACTGCTTATACCCCCATGACTCTGATTTTTGTCTTCTGCCACTTTGCTCACTTCTGGGAAGCAATGAAGGTGAATCTGTGGCTGAATTTCTACCTGTCCTTGCCTCTCTCTACTGCATATTCACAAATGCAGGAAGCTCTTCTATAAACATGCCGATTATGAGCTCGCCATTGTTAACTACATAGTAACCATAACAAGTGTATTATAAGGGTCCACATGGCATAAAAGGCAAGTGGGATTATTTTCTACACTATTTTCTAGGGAAGGTAATGTTAACCTGATTTTAGGTTATCCGATTAACCCATATAGATGAAAATTGGAGCCGTGACCATGTCTGGATGGGAGAGCGCTATGCTTCAAGAGTGTATCATGACTAGTGCTTGGCACCTGTAGTGACTGAACTTCCCAGGTTTCCTGGCTCGTCACAGGCAGTTCAGGTTGGTGAGCGAGGTGCACCTGCTGTAACTTACCAGGTTCTGCTTCCGCCCTTGTCATTGCTGCCTGGGTCCCGCTCGGCAGCTGGGTGGTTCAGTGGACTGACAGGCCGAGAGGGTAGATACAGGCACAGGAGGCACTTGAACATACTCAGGTGTTGGAGATACGGACTCATTTATTCAGTATATATTCATTGAGTTCCTGTTATATGACATTGCTGACCTTGTGTTTCTTTCCCATATCTTGGACCCAGCTATAAGCAGGCCAACCTACTTAGTTAGAAAGGGGATTGATTAACCATGGGAACTATATTTGGTCCTCATGTGGCCCCTTTTAAAGCCACTGTGCTGTGTTGCAGGGCAGTACCATTGACTCCAGCTGGCTCTCTTGTCACTGAATACTGTCGGTTACCAAGAAACCCAAGTTGGATTGTGGATGGCTTAGTCCAGTTAATCTCCATCTTTAGAAAACACAGTTGAAGCTTCTGTTGCTTCTTAATTTGTGTCAAGAAGGGGAGCTGTTTGATTTGGTGTCCTAGTTCAGAATATGTAATGGAATACGGCTTAATGTTCTGTTGGATTTGTTTCTCTAAGAATTTATCCTCTGAATGAGTAAACGCCAAACTGCCTGATGGAGTATCTCATGAAAACATTGGAAGAAATAAGTGGGTCTTTGCTGTGTCCTCAGAACTGCACAGAATGACGGGAGAGTGCCAACCATCAACACAGCAGAGGTCTTCAGTACAGAAAAGAACATGGGAAGGTGTTCATTTCTCTTTGAAGTAGCTCCTGAAAATAAAACCCTGTTTCCTGCAATGCTGTGTGTAGGAAAATAGGAACTGGAGGGGACAGCATTCTAGGGGCTCAGTAAAATATTTTGAGCCAAAATAAACCTGAGAGCCCCAGGCATTGTTTTAGCTTATTGTCTGTTTGAGGTGACCGGATTGATAATGACCTGTGTGAGCTGCCTCAGTGCCTTTCTTGGGATGAGATAGATAAAAAAGGACTAAATATCAAAGAAGACAGTTACAGGGTGGAGACATGTCAAAGTGATCCTACCGTGTCCTGTACATTCCTTGCAGGAGTTTGGGGTGATAGGGGGAAGGTGAGAAACTTTTGTGGGGGGTTCAACTCATGTTTTAGGATTTGCAGCATGGAATCCTGAATCCAGTTTCTTAGAATAAAGCTTAGACTGTTCTGTAATTCATAATCCAGCTTTTGGGTTACCTGCAAAGAATCAGGGACTTTTGTTCTCAGTCTTACATGAAAAACATAATAAAAACCTAAACAAAACAACAACAAAACCCCCCGAGAAACGTTTAAGCTGGCAAATGGCTGTTCTCAGCCATTTGCGCTTCTAAGTGACTTAGTGACTCCTCTGTTAGTGCCCGATAATGAGAGGTCGAGATTAGTTATGCAGATTATTTTAGCACCAGGTATCCACGCGGGCTGCACATTTCAAACGGGGAGAAAATACAGCTTGTGTTGTGTAACATGCAGGGTTTTGACTGATGGTGGAATCTCCTGCACCATAGGATGGATTATGGTATTTCTAGAATATTCCACTTAAAATTAGCCCCTTGATTGGGCTGGCTCAGAAAGAGCAGTGTCATCGGGAACAGTGGGTTTTCCCCATGGTGACATTCGAGGGAGGGTGGGGTGCACTGGAGTGACGGTCTCCTGGATGCTCAGCTGCTGCTGCATTTTGTAATTGCTTTCTCGTGATTTCCTTGATGAAGAAGCCAAGCTGTTTTCTTGAAAAGAAAATTGGAAACAAACTATCTGAGGCTATTGGAAAACTCTGCTTAGAGTTTGGATTCCTACTTCTCTTCATTTCAAAAGCTAATATAATATTTTAAGGGTTTCTTACTTGTCTTTAAAAGGCCAAGTGTAAAAGAGGAGGAGGGGAGTCCCCGATGATGTGTTTAAATTTTCATGAGGAGTGCATTTTAGTGCTTCTCCAGCTAGGTGGTTCTGATGCTAATTAGCAAGAAGATGTTTGCTATATGCATGGAGCACATGTGTGCACTGTGTTTTGTGTCTGGACCCCAGACGGTGGCTGTTGCTGGTGCTGTTTACTGCACTGTCTCCGTGTTTTGACCCTGTTTGAGCTTAAATGTTAATTTACCTATAGCTGACCTTAAGCCGTGTGACTTTTCCTTCTGATGAAATTCAGATGATTGGAACTTCATTTTCCTGAACTTCAAATAGTTGGTAAGCACAGATGATTATAGATGTGTGCAGGTAAGGGCATGATAGGAACAAAGAGCTGTGTGTTGCCTCCTGCTTTCTGGCATGTGGCACTTTATGGGTTATATCCTTGATTCCTGTGGCTTGTGTACTACTTGACTGCTGAAACTATGGGTTAGAAATAGTCTGTGTTAAAAATACGAAAGTGACTGATTCTTGGTTTTCATTTAGGTTTCAAAATTTAATTTTGAATGGTTTGAAGAAAATACTTAGATTTATTATAAACTCTCTTCATGTAATTATCTTATTTTAAAGATAATTTTAGATAAGATTCAGCGAATGGTTGCAAACAATGGTTTTTAGAGAAAGTATATATAATTTTCATTTTCACTTGTAATAGTTTTAATTTAGTTTTTATTTTGGGTTGACAGTTGGGTTTCTCTGTCTTGTAGTAATTGGTACAAGGATGGATAGAAGGATTATTGGGTATCTCTCTGAATATGGCTCCTACACCTGCATTTTAAGGTTGCTCCATCCTCTTAAAAAACATATTAATAATTGACGATCTAGTGAAATTGTGAAATGAACGTTAAAATGCAGGTAAAGTTTTTAAGGACAGTAATAGGATCACGAAGGAATCAAATGCATCTTACACCTGCTACTGAAGCAAGTGTTCGTTACATCGCTCATCTCCAAGCTCTTGCAAACTCATGACAACAGAAGTCAAGCCTGAATCCTGCCTGCCGTACTTCAGTGGTAGAGGGTAGATGGAGGAGGGTAGAATGGTGGGGAAAGAGTTTGAGCTGGTCTACGCTTGTGCAAGACCATTGCCAAGAAAGGCAGAGTTTTTAGCTTCTAGGAGACCTTTGCTCTTTATATTAAGCAAATACTCCTGTCATTGTTACTACTAAATAAAACTGGCTCATGGCTCTAACTCTTGGAGGTTTGTAACCAAAGCTTGCTCTCTTTTCTTCCCACTTCCCCCTCATATTTGATTCAATACAAATTTTAAAATTTAAGAAAAAATGGAGGAAGACTGTACTGACCAACAATACAGAGTGGAAGGTCTGGAGCTGCCAGTGGTGCCGGCTGCTTCTAGAGAAGGAGGAGTGTGATTTAAGGTCTCACCACTGATTTTCTTACCTTTTCTGCCAAACATCACTTTGTATTGCTTACAAAATACCCATTGCGAGGAAAAGTTAAAGCTTTTCATACCAGAAGATGCGCATTGTATTTAAACTCAGCTGTCACTGTTTATCAGTGCATATGGGTTTCCTTCAGTAACGAGAGGAAGAACATTGGATGTTCCTGTGTCAGGCAGAGAGTGTGGCGTCTTCTTGTAAACTGACTGTGATCCCAGGAGTGCAACTGCTCAGCTGTCATGAGGATGTAGGCAGCTCTCGCACCTGTGTCTTGTGCTTACTGTATTGTCATAGTGATGGTTGCCGCTTCTTTTCTTTCTTCTGAAATACTGGTACAAGGACCCACGGGAGTGATTGCAAGTTCCAGGCCCTTTCTGCACATCTGTCATGGCCAAGATATGAGTTGTTTGCTCATACTTCAGGGCCCCCGTGGTTTGAAGTCCTTGGACATTCTGACCCTTTGAAAGAAATCCCTGAAAGACCAACACAAATAATTAGACAACTGCCTACTTTTGTACCTACTTCTAAGAAATTTGAAGCACTTTCTGTTCATATGATTAGTTTTTATCTGCCTAAGCAGAGATGAAGAGATCATAGGATTGCTTTAAGGAAAAAATAGCAGGAAATAGATGTCGGAAAAACAGCATTTTCTCCCATGTTAACAACCTAGTGAGTTTTGGAATTGCATTTTCGCCTGCTTAAGTGAAAATTCACACTGTGGTATAATATTGTGTAGTTTACTACCTTACAGTAGTAGTGTCCTGTATGACAAATTCATCTATCTGTTCCTTGTCTTGGAACCTACATCTGTGGTGCTTTAACTCACTCAGAGTCATCAAAGGTACAACATTGGTGGTTTTCTGTTCGTTTATGCTGGAGTTCTAGTAAGCTCCTCTCATCTTTCTGGTTGGACCTGTAGGGGGAGGAATGGGTGACTCTTCACAGTGTTATACTGCTGGTCCTGGGTCCCATCTCCCCAGGGTGTTCCTTCTCTTCAGTTTGCTTCTGCTGGTATTTCTCCTGCTGGACTTTCATTCATTAGCAGGACTCAGGTAGCTTTTTGGATTACAGGGATTGGATAGTCCTGAGAAAAATATTCCAAAATTTAATTTTTCAACCAAGTAAGTTAAAAATAAAGCATCAGTCATCACTCACCACCATATTGTCATTCTCTCCTTGCTTTTGTTGCCAATAGAGAGATAATAAAGGAAGGATATCTTAACTCTGGAGAAGAAGGAAAGCTATAATCTCAGACTATCTGTCCTTTAGAGATGGAATAAGTTCAGCTTTATAAAAAGTTCACTATATGCCATTTAAAAAACTTCACCATGGGCTAACTGATAACTATTTCAGACCAGAGTTTGGGAGGCATTGGGCTGGGTGATCTCTAGGAGTTTTCCCAGTACTTCCACTCCATGATGTGTGTTTGTGCAGGATACTCTTGGTTTCCCATTAACTCTTGGTGCAAGCAGAAAGGAGAAGGCTGGTGAACATTAGTAGTATCCAGGAAAATTGTCAGAAACTTCTCTTTTAGAGCTAACAGCTGTAATGTTTACACAGGGTTGATTTAATTATCTGCAAATCAACTGCAAATCCTTCTCAAAGGAAAGGAACCTTTAGAGCTATTGAAGAGCTCTTCAGAATCTTGACTTTGGCTTTAACTCCTGCCCTAGTTGGACTTAATTCTCTTAACTTGCTCTGGGTCCTCAAAGCTAAATAATTAAAGCCAACTTCCAGTGAGTTTAACTGGATAGCTCATTGTTCAAATGACTTCACATTGGCATTGATCATAGGGCCCTTTCAAAGCTATTAAATTCTAATTCATATTAACTGGGTCTTAAAAGTAATTTAATGGCTGGACTCTCATTGGTCCATTTATAAGTCAGTTTTCATTGTGAAGAAAGACTCTTTCATTTCAGTAATATTCATAGAGTTTTGTTAAAAAGAAGTAGAAGAAAACATTGAGGGAGCAGATCACTGTATTTTGTGTCTGCATTCTGTGCAATATACAGAAATGGTTTTGGTTATTATCAAATATTTGAATCACTTTAAAATCTTCACTCTCGGGCTGATGTAGACTCTGATTTCTTTATATACATTAGTTAAAAGCTATGCAGAATATTATTCGATTGACATTTTTGACTTTTAAAAAAGACTTAAATCTTAAGGAGGAATCCAAATGAAATATCTCTTACTGTTTGAGTAGTACAACAACAATCTTGATGTTATTTCCATTGTCTGAATGATTGCACAAATGGCCTCACCTGGAGAAACAGACAGATGACAGAATGTAGGAGGAGGAAGGAAGGCCCTCTGGAGTGGAATTCCACATCACAGCTTCTTTCATCTTCAGTGAAGTTCTTTGCTGGACCATTCACCATCTCCTCACATTGGTTGCCATGGTTATCAGTGTTCATACCTCTGGTAATGATAAAACTTGTTGATTAGTTTGGATTTATCAAGTTTGGTTAGATTTGTGGTTAGTCAAGAATGGTGGTTAGGAAGACATAGGAGTTTGTAGGAGCAACTCACAAGAAAGATAGTAAGGTGATAAGACATCGGAGATTTTCAGGAAGGAAAGGAGGCATGTGACTTAATTCATGCTTTAAAATGATGACTGTGATTATGTGTGGAGAATAGACTGCAGAGTCCAGTCAGGAGACTTCTGTACAAGCAGTCTGCATCCGAGACAAGTGGTGTGGATCTGGTAATGGTGGGCAGCTGAGGGAGAGAGTGGGTGAGGTTAGAGTACACTTCAAAAGATGTGTTGATGGATTCAAGGGGAGTGTGAAGGAAAGAGAGGAATTGGGGACGACTTTTAGGTTTTTGGCCTGAGCAATTGGATAGATGTGATGCTTTTTACTTAGTTGGGGAGACTTGGAGAATAGTAGGTTTGGGGAGACAATCTAAAGCTTTGTTTTGGATGTGGTAAGTTTGAGAGCCACATTAGGCATCAAAGGGGAGATCTGTGGGGCATAAGCAACATTTGAAGGGATAATGGGGTGAATTTTCCAAATCTGATGAAAGACATCGTAGATTCAGAAAATTTCACAAACCCCAAATACACTATAACTTCATCAGGGTAACAACAAAACTTACAGCTGACTTTTTAAAATAGAATCAATGAAAGCCAGAAGACAATGAAATGATGTGTTAAAAAAGCTAAAGGAAAATAACTGCCAACCTAAAATTCTATATCTAGTAAAAATATCCTTCAAAGACAAAAGTAAAACAAAGATATTTTTAGACAAATGAAAACTGAAAAAATATATTGCCAGCATACCAAAATGGAAGTATGGAGATACAGCAAGGACTAATATATTTCAATGACAGATCTTTGAGATTCTTGAACATGCTATGAGGAAACATTTGCTTCCTCCAAAGAATCTTTAAGGCACATTCTGTTTTCTCTGCCTCGTGTTATTCTCATCTCTCTTTGTTAGGTTAACCTACTCTGGTTATCTAGATAGAAGCACAAATGCCACTTTTCTGGAAGCCTTCTGTGATACCCAATATAGTTTGGAATGAGGTCAAGTCCTTCTGTAAAGGCTGTCATATGTATACAAATATTAATTGTTAGAGTCTTCTACAATGTTGAATAGGGAAGTAATTATCATCACAATCTAAAAATATTTGTGAACTGGTGACATACATAAAATTAGTTCTCACTTAAAAAAACCTCTTGCCTTAACATTAGCCTCTATCTCCACTCATCCTTTTAGTGTCTTTATTATTTGATCTCTAGTTAATAGTTGGATGTTTACAACAATGTAGTATTAATTGGTTCCAAATAAAAATTACACATATTGCCAGCTATGCAGAATTTCATGAATTTTATTATAGTGATGTTGAATTACTACTACCATGTAAAATGGTAATGACTAATTAAGAGCCAATAGAGTTATATGAGTTCATAGTTGGAAAAAGATGTAATGGACAATGAGTGACCTTTGACGGACAACAATTTGGAAATCAAAGAGCTACTCTAAGTAAATTAATTATTATTTTTTACAGGAATCACCCTCTTTATTATTGTCCTGTAAAAGTTCAAAGTGAAAATAAGGGTTTTGCATTATGCTGTTGTACACTATTTTGGGGGAATTGTTATCCATCTCTCTAATTAACACTCGATTCATACTTTTGTTTTAAGAATGATTTTAAAAATATATATGTTTTTTTAATTTTTAAAAATATATCTTTATTGATTTCAGAGAGAGGAAAGGAGAGGGGGAGAAACGGATAGAAACATAATGATGAGAGAGTCATTGATCAGCTGCCTCCTGCACTCCCCCTACTGGGGATTGAGCCTGCAGCCCGGACACGTGCCCTGACTGGCAATCCAACTGTGATCTCCTGAATCCTAGGTCAATGCTCAACCACTGGTCGGTCCATGCTTGGCCAGGCGAACTAAACTTCTTTTTGAAACCATTTTCAAAATAAGACATTCAATTTATTTTGTGTAGGAAATCCCAAAACTTAAAACGAGGGGCATTTATTATCTCTCTCTCATGGTTTCTGTTAGGAATTCAGGAAGGATTGGCTAGCTAGTTCTTTCTGGGGACGTCTCAGCTGGCTGGGGTCATTTATTAGCTGGGACAGCATTCATCTATAGTTGTGACTAGACTGGAATGGCTCATTCGTGTGGCTGGCTGTTTGCTTGAGGCCCCATTTTCTCCTCATGTGGCTCTCCTCATGAGGGTGCTTGAGTGTACTTATGGCATGGTGGCTAGCTTCCTCAAGAGCAAGTCATTCAAGAGGTCAAAGTAGAAGCTTTAATGCCTGTCATGACTTAGCATCAGAAGTCACATACTGTAACTTTTACCAACTATTAGTCATAGAGAGCCAACTCTGGTTCACTGGAGGATGGAACTATTTAAGTACAAGAATACCAGGAATTATGGATCATTGTAGGTCATCTTAGGGGTTAGCTGCTGCATAAGTTATTTTTCTTTCACAATTTATTATGAAAATTTTTTTTGGTTGTAAGTGGATTCATTCCAAAGGGCCATGATTGGTATCAATTATCCTGAGATAAGTTGAACCTCCTAAACTATTGTTTTGTTCCTACCATGAGGCTATTTGTTGTCTCTGCCTCAACAATGTTTTACGAAGGAAGGGTCCAATGGACCCCACCGTACCTGGCATATAATACTCAGTAAAAATGTATTAAATGGATGAGTAAATGAATCCAGTAGGGGTTATCTGCTCCTGGTTAGAGAAACTACAAACTTAGGTTAAATATATTTTTTGTTTTCTGTTGTTTTGTTTTCTTGGGTATGCCTTTACGCTGCTGCTGTAATAAGCCTACATGCTGAGTGTTCTGTATTCATGTTAATGTTTAATTTTTAAAAGATTTACTTAGTCTGTGCTATTGTGGAAGAAAAAGACCCACAAGTAAAAGTAGCCATCTCTCAGCATCCTCAGGGAATTGGTTAAGAATTCTGTGAATTGCAAATCTGTAGATGCTCAAATCTCATATAAAAAGGTGTAGTATTTGCGTAGAACCTATGCAATCCTCCGGTACACTTTAAATCATCTCTGGACTAGTTATAATACCTAACACAATGTAAATGCTTTGTAAATAGTTGTTGTACTGTTTAGGGAATAATGATAAGAAAAACCGCCTGTACAAGTTCAGTACAGACACAGCCATCATGGGCCTAATTTCATGGTACCCATCAGCAATAACATAACTGTTTTTTGGAATATTTTCCATCAGTGATCGGTTGAATCCCTGGATGCAGAACCTGCAGATACAGAAGGCTGACTATATGCTATTGGACTGATGTGGATTTAGCTTCTTCCCAGGGAGAAAATCTTTCAGGTAAATTCTATAATTGAGCACTTGGTGTCACTCAAGAATATTAGTGATCATTTTGATAACTTGAGATTAGTAAGAATGATAAAACTATTTTTAAAAGGAAAAAAAAAAGGTTTTTTTCTTCATTGATGTTAAGAATGTATCAGTAAGTTAGAATTATTTTTATTAAGGGATTTACAGCAATTAAGTGATTATTTCATAGGTTTGCTATTTATATTCTGAATTTGTTTTATTCATTGCTTGTTTTGCCTACTAAAACCTGTTTAAAATGTTTTTAAATTTAAAAATTGATGAGCGTTGGATGAGTGGCAGAATACCAGAAAGGACCAAATTCCTACCCCCACCTGCACACTGTTACTCTGAGATGTTGTTATTTAAGTGGTTCACCTAACAGCTGAAACAAGACTCTCTGAGGAGGGTTTAGCCCTTCTAACTTTCTCCCCATCTCTGCCTTCCTTCACAATTAAGGAGCCCAATTTTCAACAATGAATCAGTCTGTGACCCCGTCCACCAGATTATAAATGTGAGCAAAGAGACTGTGTCTGTCCATGAAGAGTTGCCTGTAGACACTTGCGCAGCACGTCCTGTTAAGATTGCCTAAATAGTGAGATTTACTAGCACCCATAGATATGGAAGCTGAGAGGTAGGCTAGAATTCAGCATGACATCGTCTAGACCTGCGGTGGGGAATGTCTGGCCCGATAGCCCTATGTGGCCCACAAAATCATTTGGTCTGGCCCTGACAAGGCAACCACAGGCGGGACTCAAAATTCAATAAATCTAGGAGCTTTTTTCATAGCTAATTTTTAAGTTGATAATTTTGTATGGCCCACAAATGATGTTATAAATACCCAAATGGCCCTTGGCAGAAAAAAGGTTCCCCACCTCTGGCCTAGAGGTTCCAGATCCATTTCCATGTGAGCCTCTTGGCTGTACATTCCCCCATGTCCTCAGGCCATTCTAAAGATGGCCACAGCTCTTCCAGGCCTCTTATCTCAACACACTGTCTAGAGGAAGAGAGCTACTTTCTGGAGGTCCCTGAAGATCGAGGAAGATTATTTCCAAAGGCCCCAGGAAAAGCTGTCTTTGTGGGTCTTTGGCCCAGGTTGAGTCACAGCCCCATTCCTGATCCTATTCCCTGGTGATGGGAGTGGAATTTCCCTTGGATCAGTCAGGCCTACCTATGGAACTAGGGGTAGGGCCAGCTTCTGGGGGAATGCACTGAAGGAGAGGTGAACATCTGAAAAAAATCAAGGTTTTCTTAAGAAACAGGAAATACATGCTGGGAGGACAACCAAAACAGTATCCCATACACTCCTTGTTGTGTTCCCCATGCCTGGGAACAATGCCTGGCATGTAATAGGTTGTCAGTAAATACTTATTAAATTAATTTGCTCTTTTATTTCTGGTTTTCTTTCCCAAATTCTATGATAATTTTTGTTTCCTGGGAGGTAAATGTTTATACATTGCTTATTATCATTGTGCTATTAAAAAATACTTATTTAAATAGACTGTTGCTATTTCACAATTAATGGAATTATTAAAAATAATTTATGATTAAAACAATGTGGTAGATATATATTTAGACACCTGGCTAGCATATTTATGTCTGAGGGCTCATTTTTAGTAAAACCATGAAAATAAATCTGATCCATTATTTATAACTTGTAAGCCAGTGGAAGTCTAACAGAAAATGTCATGTTATAATAATGGCATGTTGTAGGAACCATAAAATCTCACATCACTTGTCGACACTTGTTCAGTGAAGAGAAGTGAATTAGTGTGAGATTACTATAAATCCTGTAACCAACGTAGTGATGATGATGCTTTGGTAAATGAATCACTAAGAAGATACTCAGAAGCTTCCCACTGATCTGTAATAATATGGGTATATGTATATTTTATCTCTTGATGTTACAAACTATAATCAAATTCTTATATTGCTGGGGCTGTTATTGGTTTGCTTAAAGTAAATTTAGCATCCAGATAACGGATTCTGATTCTTGGCCATGGTTCTTTTCGGTCTGTAGGCAGCACAGGTCTCAGAGGTGCTGGCTTTTCTGTTTCATCACATCCCCAAATGTGCAAGGTTTGCACTTGATCATTTGAGTAATGGCTGGTGGATTAGGGTGCATGCTTCGTGGCTCTAAAGGATTTTAATTGATGTATATGAGGATCAAATTTGGTAGGCTTTAGGCTAATGACCCAGAATACTTTCAAACATTGAGCTTTGTGGCTTAAAAAATATTAGTTTCTAGAGCCAGTGGAAATAAAGTTTAATTATTATTTAAGACCTTCTTTTCTTAGCCCACTGTCATGTTCCTCTATGTTGTTAATCCCAACTAGGAAGTTCAAATTTTAGAGCTTGAAGGTAGGGTCTATGTGATACCATTTACTCCTGGCCCATTATTTCATGCACCAGTGCTACAAAAATATTGGTGTTAAAAACTTCACCTGGGGGCTCCCCTTGTTTGAATACATTCTTGAAACATTGCTGCAAATTTGAGAGACTGAATTTCTCCTGAACAAGGTAGACTGCTTAGTGTGCTTTAAGAGAGAGTGTAAAATGACCTTCATTGAATAGTAGAGTCCCTTGATGATCTAGCAGAGGTTGAAAATTGATGGGAGTGAAAAGAGAACTCTCCAAAGTGAGGAGAAAGACTTTCTTTTCAGTATTGAGTGTCCAGTTGACATTGACACTAGGGATGTATCCTAGCACCATTGGTGTGGTTATGTGGTTTTCAGGGTCAGTGCTCAACAACACATGAGAGAACAGAGCAGACAGAGGTAGATGAATTGATTCAAGTTGGGAGACAAAAGGGCAAGAAGTTGAAGGTATTTGTACTAATAATATCTGAAGTGATGGATCATGGGGGTGAGGCAAAGAATTGAAGCCAGAAAGAATTCGATATATTAAAAGAAGACAGATTCAGCTACTGAAAGGCTCCATTCATCACTTCATTAAACATTTAGGCACATTTTCTGAAACTTCATTTCATCAATATTTGATCTTTTTGTTCACATTTTGGTTAATAATATGATTTAAGGAAAATGTTGATTGTGCTCAACTCACACCAACTCTGAAAAATATGGGGGAAAAACTCATTTACTGTTGGTGAAATTGAAATCTCATTTCCCTTCTGTCTGTTCATTATTGCTGCTTATTTGCATATTACTTTAGGGTAATGAGAGAGAATAAAATGTATTTTATTAAGATCAGAATAAATCTAACAACTTGGATTCCTGAATATATATGAAACATAGCAATAAATGAATAAAGTAAAGCATTAATAAATTTTGTTCTATCTTGGGTTTTGTAAATTGGAAAAGCAAAGTCCGGAAATCAGGTAAAAACTCTGAGGTACTCATACTAACAACTTACATGATAACACTATTTATCTACCAAAAAGCAAAAGTCAGAAGAAAAGAAGAATTAAGTATTGAAGATCTATGTTTTTCATAATAGGAAAAATAAATTTTAATGTAACGTGCATATTTTGGAAAATAAAATGAAAGGAAAAACTAGTTACCATAAATTATCCTACTCAACTGTAATCACAGATATTATTTTGAGTGTTTTACTCCAAATTTTGTTCTTTTCTGTGTAGAGATTCTTTCCTTTTCTTATAGTTGGGGTTATTTTTAGTAACTTTCAATATTTATGTTACTTGAAAAGATAAGGTGGATAGTTGATGGAGAGAATGATGACACTTTGATTTCGTGGTTGACAGTACAGTATGGTCTGTTGTTGAGAGAAATCTTACCAACGGTGGAGTTCTGGAATAGACTATAGTTCCATACTTGTTTTTATAATTAAATATTTTTAATAAAGCCATGGCTGTAAAAATTACAGCCATTGCTGTGGAAGTGGAGACCTATAATAACCAAGACAATTTTGAAAAAGAATATAGTTTAATGATTACACTACCAAATTTGGCAATGGCTTAAGGGTAGACATAAAGATCAATTAGACAGAATAAAAAGTCCAGTGATAAATGCACACATTTATGTAATTTATTTTGACAAAGATACCAAAGTATTTCAATGCAGAAAGGATAATCTTTTCAGCAAATGTTACTGGCACAATTGGCTACCCATATGCAGAACAGTGAACTTAGACTCTTCACACCAAATACAAAAATGATTTCAAAGTGAATCATGGACCTAAATGCAAGAGTTAAAACTAAAATTCCTGAAGTTAGTTTTTGTGTGTGTGACTTTGTATTAGAAAAGAGTTCTTAGATATCACATCCAAAGCATTATCCATAAAAGAAAACATTACTAAATTAGACTTCACTAAAATTAAAAACTTCTGCTTTTGAAGACACCATAAGAAATGAAGAGACAGTCACAATTTAAAAATTTTGCTCTGCAAAAGGTCCTCTTAAGAAGATGAAGAGAGAAGCTACAGATTGGGAGAAAATATTTCTAAACCATATATCTTAAAATGGACAATATCTAGAATATATAAAGAAATCTCAAATGCAACAGTAATAAAACAGTTCACTTTGAAAATGGGCAAAGGACAAAGACGTGAACAGACTTCACAGACATTTCACTGCAGAGGAGATACAGATGGCAAATGAGCACATGAAAAGATGTTCAAATCATTAACCGTCAGGAAAATGCACATTAAAACCATAATGAGGCCTGGCCAGTGTGGCTCAGTTGGTAGAAGTGCCGTCCAGTGCGCCAGAAGGTGGTGGGTTTGCTTCCTGGACAGGGCACATAGCTGGGTTGAGGGCTTAATTCCTGATCAGGGCAGGTTTGGGAGGGAACCAATGGATGTTTCTCTCTCTCTTCCTTCCTCTCTCTAAAATCAATTACAAAAAACATAATGAGATATCACTACACACCTATCAGAATGGCTAAAATAAAAATAGTGACAATACCATTTCTGAAAATGCAGAGAAACTAGACATATTGTTGGTGGGAATGTCAAATGGTACAGCCACTCTAGAATTCACTGGGGCAGTTTTCCTAAACTAAACATGTCTTTACCACACGATCTAGCAATTGCACTATTGGGCATTTATCTCAGAGAAATGAAAACTTATGTTCACACATAAACCTGTATACAAATGTTCATAGCAGCTTTATTTAGAATCACAAAAAAGTGAAAACTACTTGTATGTGTTTTACTGGGCGGATGATTAAACAGCTGTGGTATAGCCATACTATGGAGGACTGTGCAGCAGTCAAAAGGAACAAATGATGCATACAACTTAGATGGATATTCCTAGGTGGAATGTTCTATTAATAGGATATTCTTTTTTTTTTTTAAAATATATCTTTATTGATTTCAGAGAGAAGAAAGGAGAGGGAGAGAGGAGATAGAAACATCAGTGATGAGAGAGTCATTGATCAAGCCCACAACCCGGGCATGTGCCCTGACCGGGAATCGAACCCTGGATCCTAGGTCGACGCTCAACCGCTGAGCCACGCCCGGCCGGGCAATAGGATATTCTTAAAATAACCAAAGTATGGAGATGTGGAACAGATTAGTGGTTGCCTGGGGTTCAGACTGGAGAAGGTGTGGCTTCGAGGGTAGCATGAAGGGGCCCTGTGGTGATGGAGCAGTTTTGTATCTTGAGTGTGGCAACTATTACGTGAATCAAAAATGTTATAAAATTGCATTGCACTGATGCTCACCATTATGAATCATTTGGGGAAGCAAATCAAAACCACCCATTAGGACTTCATACCCATTAGGATGGCTATTATTTAAAAAATAAACAGGAAGTAACGTGTTGGTGAGCATGTGGAAGAATTGGAACCTTGTACATTGCTGGTAGGAATGCAAATTAGTACTGCCTTTATGAAAAACAGCATAGAGATTTCTTAAAAAATTAAAAATAGAATTACCATAGGATCCGGCAATCTCACTTCTGGTGTATAGCCAAAAGAATTGAAATCAGAGACTCAGATACTTGTACATCCATGTTCATAGCAGCATTATTCACAGTAGGCCACGGTAGAAACAACTCAAATTTTCATTGATGGGTGGATGGATGAACAAAATGTGGTATGTGCATGCAGTAGAATATTATTCAGCCTTAAAAAAGGAAGGAAATTATTATTTTTTAAAAATATGTTTTTACTGATTTCAGAGAGGACGGGAGAGGGAGAGGGAGAGAGAGAGAGATAGAAACATCAATGATAAGAGAGAGTCATTGATCAGCTGCCTCCTGCGCGTCCCCTGCTGAGGATCGAGCCCACAACCCGGGCATGTGCCCTGAGTGGGAATGGACCCTCTATCTCCTGAATCATATGTTGATGCTCAGTCACTGAGCCACGCCAGCTGGGCAAAAGGCAGGACATTCTGACACGTGCTACAACATAGAGGAGCCTTGAGGAGGACATTGTGCTAAGTAAAATAAGCCAGACATAAAAGGACAAATACTTATGATTCCACTTATATGAGATATCTAGAGGCATCAAATTCATAGAGAATGGTGGTTTCTAGGGCTGGGAAGAAGGGTATGAGAGAATGGGGTGTTAGAGTTTCATGGGGACAAAGTTTCAGTTTTGCAAAGTGAGAAGAGTTCTGTGGATGGATGGTGGTGATGGTTGCACAACAGTGTGAAGGTATTGATGCCACTGAGCTGTATACTTAAAATTGGTTAAGATGGTAAAATTTTTTATGTGTATTTTACCATAATAAAAATACATAGAGCCACACACACACACACACACAGAAATGAGTATTTAAAACTGGTTAAATCTGAATAAAATCTGTAGATTTTACCAGTGTCAATTTTCTGGTTTGATTTTTTGCTGTAGTTAACTTAAGCAAGGTGTTCTTTTGAGGGAAACTGGGTGAGAATCCATGGGGCTTCCCTATATATATATATATTTTTTGTGTGTGTGTGTGTGCTACTTCCTGTGAATCTATAATTATTGAAAAATAAAAAAAAAATATATATTTTAAAGACAAGCCACAGATTTTCCTGGTGTACAGGAAATAGACAAAACTATCTGTAATCATTGGAAGACTGCCATTTTGTTAGATTTTTTTTCACCTACATATATATAGGAATTAAAATTCTAAGATTTAGCAGACTTTTCCGTTTGCACCTTTTGCTATTTTGCCCATTCCAAATGACTATACCGAAATTTATCATTACTACCTGGGTTGATTTCAGGAAATTATATTTTTCAAATGACTGAATGAATGAATTTCTGTATACCAGGTTTTATCTTAGCAGATTTGACTTGGGTGTTTTAAGAAAAGCATCATTCATAGTTTGCTTTTCATCTTGCTTTGCAGTGATTGTATTTTTTAAATACAACATCTAGTAAATATTAGTAAGAAAATTTGGCAAGAATACAGACTTCCATGTTCAACTAGATTGAAAGTGTTCTTGGCAACCAAATTATGCCAGGAGGCCAACAAGGAGGTGAGCATTAGTAGTGTTCACTTTGTGGATAAAGAGGGAGAAAAGGAACTGACATTGACTGTCAGCATTTATTGAACTGCTACTGTAGATACTTTTATACTGATTTTTTATTGCCCTACTTTTGCCCTTTGTAGGAGGGTTAAGTGTTTTCCAGAAGAGGAAATTGAAACCCAGAAACATTCAGGGTCTTCCCCAAGGACAGAGGGCTGATGAGTCCCTGAACCAAGATCCAGACTTGTTTGGGAGAGGCAGCGAAGTGTGCAGCTGGGGGGCAGGTTTTGGGTGAAATTTAGGTGTATGTTGGTCTTTATCTCCTTTATGCATCTTTGGCTCTGAACAGCCTGGTTTATAAGCAGGAAATGTTTATAGCACACACACACGGATCAGTCTTAAATGAATATTAAATATTATTCATAGAGTAGATTAATATCTATTGATTAATTTACATTCAATAAATATTTATTGAGTCCTTAATTGCTTCCAGGAAATATTTTGGACCTGGGAATATAGCAGTGGGCAAACCAGACTAAAATCAAAGAAAATAAGTAAAATATATGATGTTCCTAAAGAATGTATACATACACTTTGAATAATTACAAAGGCAGTGTTTATTAAATTACATTTCAGTTTCAAAATTGAGCTATCAGTGGTTGCAGTGTGTATACATGTTTTTGGGACACCCTGTATATGTATGTTAGATAGTGGCAGGGATTAGAAGGGAAGAGTGATAGCATGTGTTGGGGCGGTTGATATTTTGAACAAGGTCATTAGGGAGAGCCTCGCAGGGCCACCTGAAGGTGGTGAGGAGTAAGTCTTGCAGAGCTACTTGGGAAGGGCATTCCAGACAGAGGGAATGGCAAGTCTAACAGCCCTGAAATGGGAACGGAACACAGAGAGTCAGGTGCGTATAGAGCACAGTGACTGGGTGGGGTGGTTGGGATGACATCAGAGGAATATAGGGGCCACTTAGAAAGGGCCTTGGAGGCCATTGTTAGCACTTTTGCTTTACCGTGGGAGGTGGGATGAGGTTGGAGGGTTTTGAGCAGAGGTGTTACCGTTCAACTTAATGTCAAAAGGATCATTTCTGGGGCTTTGTGGAGAAGAGAGGCTGCAGGAAACTCAGGCAGGAAGCAGGGATACCAGTTAGGTGGTGGTTGTAGTAAAAGTAGGCAGGAGACCACGGAGGCTTGAATCAGATTGGTGGTTGTGGAGGTGGTGAGAAGTGGTTGGATTCTGGTTCTGTTTTTCTGGTTGGGTCTACAGGACTTACTAATGGATTAGATATGAGGCATGAGAGATCAAGAGACTGAGAAGGGCTTGAAGTTTTTGGCCTAAGCAGATGGTAGATGCCATTGGCTGAGCCGGGCAGAGCATGGGAGGGGCAAAACAGGAGCTTGGATTTGGATATGAGAATTCCCCAGGGAGGTGAGTGTTGCCTGTGTGCAAATCAGTTCTGCAGCACCTTTGAGCAGGCAGAAGTAAGTATATGATGTGGTTATTCCTCTCAAGAACTTGCTGATAAATTAAGGGAGAATAAACTGCACACAATTTAAAAAGTATGGGAAGTTTATAAGTGATATGGACCAAAGCTGCTTGGGAACTCAGATGAATGTCACTATGGGCTGGAGTGGTTTAGGGTTAGGGTGACTGGGTGGGAAACGAGCATTTTCCCTTGACTCTGAAGTGTTTGTAGGGTTGGCAGGTTAGAGGTCTGGGAAGGCACAAAAGTCAGGATGCCCAGCAACAGGGATTAAGCCATGATGGCCAGCATGAGGGTTTGAGATGGAGAACAGAGTTGTTAAGGTTGCAGGGGGCTCTGGGGCCTGCTAAGGAGTTTGGCCTTCATTTTGTAGATGAGCCATAATCAAAGGGGCTTGATTTATGTAGTTGACCTGGTTGAATTACTTCCTTAGAAGTTTAATCATCCCCATTAGGGCTTTCAGACATAGGCCTCTTTGGTGTTTTAATTGTGCTTCTTCTCTGGGCAGCTTCCTCATTATTGACTACAGTTTTCTCGGTACATTTGTGCCTTTTGACCCCTGGATGCTACTAATTTCTGATTCACCTCCAGTCTCTCTGATGACAGCACCTTCCTCATTTATTCAGGAAGTATTTATTGAGAGTGCTTCGTGGCAGACCTCGTGTTGGACCTGGAGGACAAGGCAGGCGGTCTCTTGGGGAACAGGCATTAAATAAGTTACCCACTCCACTGCGTAATTTCGGTTTTCTTATGCCTGTGAAGGAAAACTTCAGAGCACAGAGAAAGGGAGTTCAAGGTGGGCCCCCTGAGGAAGCAGCTTTTCAGCTGGGGCCTGAAGCCTGTGTCACTTTGGGGAATAGGAAGGGGGAGGAGCACTCAGGCCCAAGGGCCATGGGTCAGGCCCTGTGATGGGAGTGGGCCCAGGAAGAAAACAAAGGTGGGTGCGACTGCTGAGCTGTGAGGGAGGGTCCTCCGAAGTCTGAGCTCGGACCTCTTCTCTCTGGGAATCTCATCTTTTTTTAACCTCAGCTGTCATCTGGGCAGCTATTTCTGCCTCTCACCTCCTCCATGACATCCAGACTTCCTCCTCACCAGGCTTCTCCACCTGCATGTCCTAAAGACATGATACACTTAGCATGTCCCAAACTCTATGAAGTATATTTTCAATTGCCTTTTCTCAAGTAAATACCAGACATTTAACTTGGGCTCTGCTTTTCTTCACGCCTTTCTCTTTGTCCCAAACACTGTTTCTACCTCTTTCCTATCAAAACACAACTGAGATGTTACTCTTTTGCAAAACCTTTTCTACCCATTTACCCCCCTACCCCTGTCTTCTGTGGCAGAGGAATTAATCCCACGATCCTATAAAACACTATCCATGGCTCTATTAACATTATTGATTTGTACTATTGACCATTGTATATTTGTCTGTGTTCTTGATGGATTGAGTCCTTCTAGACCTTTTTCCCCTGGTACCTTGCATGGCATGTGGGACTTTTAGTAAATAACTTTTATGAGCAGATTAAAATGAATATTGAAATACTGATGAAAATGCTTTAAATGGGATAATGAAAGTAGAGAGAAAGGGAAGAACCGTGTGTCTAATACAGAATGAGAATGTATCACGTGAAGAAAACCCACCTCTGGTTTTCCCCTTGGCATCTGAATTGGGGGTGCTGGCCATTCTAGAGAAAATTGGCCCCTTGAGATATTCAGTCAACGTTTGGGTTTCACCCTTTACATTTAAAATTGCATTGTCGATGTCTAGGGCAAAGGGTAAGGCACAAACTACATTGTTTGGAAAGATTAATTAAAGAAAAAGAAATAAATTGTATGCTAATTCACCCCCTCCCCAAGAAAATAATGTAATTGATAGTGAAGTTGGATAACCAAGAATGTACTTGGAAGTAATTGGCATTTACTGAGGGTGCTGCATATAATCCATTTATTTTCATTTCTTTTTAATTCTTTGTGATGATGGAGGTGACAAGCTCCTTGTTCCCTTGTTCTCGATGCTTCCCAGGAGGGAAGGCTCTTCACATGCTTCCCATTCTGTGTGGCAGCTTCAGAACAGAAAGGAAGCATCTCAGTTGGTGGCATTCCACTCAGGGGGGAAGAGTCAGCAGCGTTTAGGGGTTCACTTGACTTGCAAGGATGATTGAATTGAGATATGCCTTGCCTACCCCAGCGTACTTCAGCTCATTCGCACAGTAGCATTTTCTCTTCAGTGCCAGCATCAGGCTTGCAGGTACATGCTCATTATTTCTGACTTCCTAATTATAGCAAAGTCATCACAGATTTGGGTGAGCTGCCTACTTATTAGATCATTACTCTATTGTAGGGCATCTGACGTGCACACTGAGCACTGGTGTCTTTTGTGCTTGAGACTCCCATGCTTTCCCTCAGTTTATGTACAGTATTTATTATAAACAATTATTAAACATGGAACAGTACTTTATGCTCCATGCTGGGATTTGCATTTTAAAAGAAGGGGTGAGGGATTTTTTTCTCTTGGAGGGAGGGTAGCTGTTGCTGAGGAGACATGGGGAAAACATTATACTCTAAGATGCTCTAACTTGTGATTCTAAGTGTTTGCATAATAAACAACCAGTAGCAATAAGGATAAGAGCCCCAAGGAATAGCAAATAGAAACTTGGCATGACCTCACTGAAGTTCCTCCTTTCGTGTATGTTTGTGTTCCTTGCTCTTATGTGGTGTTTGAGTGTGAAAGGCATATACAGTCCATTGTAGTGGGGGTGGGGAGGTTCAGAGAGGGGATGCAGGGTGCCAGGGGTTCTCCAGCGATACTTAATTAGGGTCTTGGCTATATTTGTCCACACCTGCATTCCAGCACCTGTTTTGGAGTACTTAGCGGGCAAGTTTCTATGCAATGTAGCAGCTTTTTATGACACTATAAAGCATAGTATTGTCCCTTAAACATCCTTTGTTTTGGCTATGTAGCTTCATTTCTAATGATTTTTACTTTGTAACTACAGAATGGCCTCAATTATAGGAGCTCTTGGTGGTTATCTAGCATAATCCTAGAAGATGGCTTGGAAGGGAACTTATTAAAACATCTAGACAGGTATATTTCAAGCATAGTGATTCCAGTGCTATATTCATGATTTTCGCCATATCTGAGCACTACCCTCACTCTTACTTAATATTTTTTTTCTAGATAAGATCATATGTTGGGTTTAGCTTTGTCCTAAGAATAATGTCTGGATTTCATAAAGTTGCGGCTTGGACTCTGGAGCCAGACTGTGTAGGTTCAAATCCTAGCTCCACCTCTAACTAGAACAGTAACCTCCATCTCTCTGTGTCTCTGTTTCTCCAAGTGCAAGATGGGGATAATCGGAGTATCTGTCTCATAGGGTTTTTGTGAGGATTAAATGAAGAGAAAGGATGTAAAACGGTTACAGTAGTGTAGTGCTCACAAAATGCTAACTATTGTTATTAGCTATGTATTTTTCTAATAAACATGAAACTACTTAACCATTTAAAAACTCACTCTTATGCCAGCTAAAATTAGATGGCATTCTACTTACAGGATATGTATTTTGCTTTAAGAACCATTGATCTTGTCATTTAGTCTTATACCGTTTTTGTGCTTAGTACTTTCCATTCCTTAGGCAGCTCTGACAGAACAGGCCACCTTCATGGGACCCCAGAGCTTCCTCCCATCAGTTCTGGTTTCCCCTTTGACAACATGGGGACCAACTCTAATGTCTCTTTTCCATTAGAGTCCTTTAGAAAACTGAAGAAAGCCACCGTGTCTCCGGGTGGCTTCTCTTTTTCATTTTACAGCGTGTCAGCTTTTCCTCTGCACCAGCTCCAGCTTGCCTTGCTTGTCTAATGTTAATCTTTTCCATGGAAAGAAGCTGCAGGAGATTTGTCGTAGGGCACCTGGGATACACTTTGCTGGTACTAATTAATGTTTATAAATCCTGTGAGCACTTGAAGCCAGGAAGCATCCAGCGTCTTTTCAGATGCAAAAGTTGCATACAGCCAACATTTTCATTAAGAGCCAGAAATGTTTATTTGAAGAAGACTTGGACAACTAGTACCTGTGGTTTCTTCTGTGAAAGGGAACTGGGTGTCAGGTGAACTTGCTTTTCTGTATACTTTTATCTTTCAAATTTTATATCGTACAGTGTATTACCTATTAAAAAAACTTCACATGCACATACAAGAAAAGTAGACTCAGACTGTTGGAACTGGGACATATCTTTAAAAAATAATATGAAGGAGTTTTGCCAGTGATCAGTTCTTAAGTGAACAAAAATATAATAAATAGGTGTAGTGGTCTGAAAGGAGAATATAAAATAAATAAAAATGACAACAAAACCTCATCTCTAGGTTGTACCCTCCCGTTTCCCACCTGCATACTCTGTTTGGTCTGGCTAATTCCTACTGCTCCTTTAAGAGCAGCTCAGGTGTTATTTCCCCCTGGGAAGCTTCCTTTTATGCCCTAACCCTTTCTACCACGCTGTGGCCAGGGTCTCCCCCACGCTGTTTCCTGAACATCCTCTGCAGCTTCCAGACTTGTATGATTCTACTTACTGTGGCCAATTTTTAAAAACTGAGATATATAATTAACATATAATATATTAATTTTAGGTGTACAACATGATTCAATATTTGTATGTATTGTGAAATTATCACCACAATAAGTTAACAGTTATCACCATATATAGTTACAAATTTGTGCTTGTGATGAGAACTTTTAAGATCCTATTCTTTTAACAACTTTCAAATATACAATATAGTACTATAAACTGTAGTCACCATGCTGTGTATTACACTTCCAGGACTTATTTATTTTATAACTGGAAGTTTGTACCTTTTAACCTCCTTCACCCATTTCACCTACCTCTGGCAACCACCTATCTATTCTCTTACCTATGAACTCTTATTGTTTTATTTATTTTTTAAAATATATTTTTACTGATTTCAGAGAGAGGAAAGGAGAGGGAGCGAGAGAGAGATAGAAACATCAATGATGAGTCATTGACCAGCTGCCCAGCCCGCAACCCAGGCATGTGCCCTGACCGGGAATCGAACCCCGATGGCCTGGATCCTAGGTCGACGCTCCACCGCTGAGCCACGCCTGGCCAGGCAACTCTTGTTGTTTTAGAGTCTACTCCCAAGTGAAATCATACAGTGTTTTCCTTTCTCTGACTTACTTCGCTTAGCATAATACCCTCAAGGCCCATCCACGCTGACATAAATGGCAAGATTTCTTTCTTTTTTTGTGGCTGAATAATAATTCATTGTATAATTCCATTGTATTTCTGGGACACACATATATATGGTATCCAAAAAAATGTATATACACACTTTGAATAATTATAAAGGTAGTGTTTATTAAAATACATTTTATTTTCAAAATCGAACTCTCAGCTGTTAAAGTGTGTACATTTTTTGGGACACTGTATATATATATATACACACACATCACATTTTCTTTAACCATTAATTCATTGATGGTCGCTGAGGTTGCTTCCATATCTTGGCTATTGTAAGTAAAGCTGCAGGGAACTTGGGTGTGTGTGTTATCTTTTTGAGTTAGTGTATTCATTTTGGGGGAGAAATATTCAGAAATGGAATTACTGGATCATATTGTAGTTTTATTTTTAATTTTTTGAGAAACCTCCATACAGTTTTCTGTGGCGGGTGCACCAATTTACGTTCCCACCAACAGTGCACAAGGGTTTCCTTTTCTCCAGTTCCTTGTCAACACTTGATAGTTCTTGTCTTTTTGATGATAGCTATTCTCTGGTGTGAGGTGATATTTCATTGTGGATTTGTATTTTCCTGATGGTTAGTAGTAGTGAGCACATTTTCATTATCTGTTGGCCATCTGTCTGTCTTTGTAAAAATTCAGCTTTTCTGACCATTTTTAAATTGGATAGTTTTTTTGTTTTGTTTTGTTATTGAATTGTATGAGTTCTTTATAAATTTTGGATAATAATCTCTTATCTGATATATGATTTGCAAGTATTTTCTCCCATTCCATAGGTTGCCTTTTCATTTTGTTGGTGATTTTCTTTGCTATGCAGCTTTTTAGTGTGATACAATACCACTTGTTAATTTTTGCTTTTGGTATTGGTGTCAAATAAAAAAAAAATCATCACTGAGACTGATGTCAAGGAGATTACTGCCTATGTTTTTGTCTAAAGTTTTATGGTTTCAGGTCTTATGTTCAAGTCCTTAATCCATTTTGAGTTTTTGGGGTTTTTTGCATGTTATAAGATAGTGGTCCAGGTTCATTCTTTTGCATGTGGCTGTCCAGTTTAATTTATTGAAGAGACTATTCTTGCCCCATGTTATACTCTTGGCTCCTTTGTTGTAAATTAATTGACTAAATATTTGTGGGGTTTATTTCTGGGCTCTCTATTCTGTTCCATTGATCTTTGTGTCTGTTTTTATGTCCAAACCATGCTGTTTTGATCACTGTAGTTTTATAATATAGTTTGAAACCAGTGAGTGAGATGCCTCTAGCCTTGTTCTTCTCTCTCAAGATTTCTTTGGCTATTCAGGGTCTTTTGTGGTTCCATAGAAATTTTAGGTATTTTTTATTTTTGTGAAAATTGACATTGGAATTTTGATAGGGATTGCATTGAATATATAGATTGCTTTGGATAGTATGGGCATTTAACAATATTAATTATTCCAATTCTTGAACACAGGCTGTCTTTCCATTTACTTGTGTTTTCTTCAATTTCTTTTATCAGTGTCTTATAGTTTTTGGTATACAGGTCTTTTGCCTTCTCAGTTAAATTTATTCCAAGGTATTTTATTTTTTTGATGCAGTTGTAAATACGATTGTTTTCTTAATTTCTCTTTCTCCTAGTTCATTATTCATATGTAGAAGTGCAACAGATTTTTGTATATTGATTTTGTATTCTGCAAATTTACTGAGTTTGTTTATTCTAACACTTCTTTGGTGGAGTCTTTAAGGTTTTCTAGATATAGTATCATATCATATGCAAATAGTGACAGTTTTACTTTTTCTTTTCTAATTTTATTTCTTTTTCTTGACTAATTGCTATGGATAGGATTTCCAATACTATATTGAATAAAAGTGGTGAGGATGGGCATTCTTGTCTTATTCCTGACCTCACAGGAAAAGCTTTCTGCTTTTTAACTACGACTATGATGTTAACTCCAGGCTTGTCATATATATCTTTATTATGTTGAGGCATGTTTTTTCTATACCCACTTTGTGAGAATTTTTATCATAAATCAATGTTGAATTTTGTCAAATGCTATTAAAATGATTATATGATTTTTATCCTTCTTTTTGTTAATGTGGTGTATGACATTGATTCATGGATGTTGAACCATCCTTGTGTTCCCTGAGTAAATCTCATTTGATCATGGTGTGTGATCCTTTTAAAGTACTGCTGAATTTGGTTTGCTATTATTTTGTTGAGGATTTTTGCATGTATGTTCATCAATGATATTGTCATATAATTTTATTTTCTTATGGAATCTTTGTCTGGTTTTGGTATGAAGGTAATGTTGGCTGCAAAAAAAAAATAATAATTGGAAGTGTTCTCTCCTGTTTTTTTTTAAAACTTTTGGAAGAGTTTGAGGATTGGTACTAATTCTCTTTAGATGTTTGGTGGAATTAGCCAGTGAAGACATTGGTCCTGAATTTTCTTTGTTGTGAGGTTTTGGATTACTGATTCAATCTCCTTACTGTGCAGAATTTTTCTTTCTTTTTTTAAAATCCTCACCTGAGGACATGCTTATTGATTTTAAAGGGAGAGGAGGGAGAGAGAGAGAGAGAAACATTGATGTTCCCTAACTGGGGATTGAACATGCAACTTAGGTACATGTCCTGATCAGGAATTGAACCTGCAACCTTTTGTTATATGGGATGAAGCTCCAACCAACTGAGTCACACTGGCAAGGTCAGATTTTTTATTTATGATTCAGTCTTGGTAGGTTTTATATTTCTTAGAATTTATCCATTTTTTCTAGGTTGTCCAATTTTTTTGTATATAAATGTTTATAGTAGTCTGTTATGATTCTTTGTTTTCTGTGATATCAGTTGTAACATTTCCTTCATTTTTGATATTAGATATTTTAGTTCTTTCTTTTTTCTTGGTGAGTACAGCTAAAGGTTTGTCAATTTTATCTTTTTTAAAAAAACCCAGCTCTTAGTTTCATTGATCTTTTCTATTATTTTTTTGTCTGTATTTTATTTATTGCTTTTCTGATCTTTGTTATTTCCTTCCTTCTAACTTTGGGCTTTGCTTTTTCTTCTTTTTCTAATTCCTTGAGAGGTAAAGTTAGGTTATTTATTTGAGCCAAGGAAACAGTAAGAATGGTAATCTCTTCCTGAGAGCCAAAGGCAAAGCCATTGATCAACTAATCTGATTTGTGGTTAGAAGAGTCTTGGAACTGCTAGGTGGGGGCTGCACTATGAGTTAATTTTATGCATTTCTGTTAGCTTTGGTAGGCCAGTAATTTTTCTAGGGTTTGATGATGAGTGATTTTGAAACTTTTTCTGAAATATAGGAACAAAGGTGCCACATAAAACACAGGGCTTCCTGAGACACTGTGCTTTGCTGGTTCCCTGGAGGAGCTCATACTTTAGAAATGTCAGAGAGACTATGAGTTTTGAGATACCCTCTAAATGAATTTTAGAGCTACAGCTGTCTAAGTGAGAAGACAGACTTTCCATGTGAATAGAACATGATTATTATAATTTATGTCCTTGAGTTGTGAGGCTTAGTTTCTGCCATGTACAAATTTGCAGATTTTTATGAGTCAGAGAAATATATTGTAAAGCTAGGATCCAGAGAGACATCATTTTGCCTTAACTAACGATTTAGGATTTTGCATTTACAGCAAGTAAGTCACACTTTGTTTTTTAGTGATGGGTGAAGACATATAGATTAAGATGTTGTTGAGAGATTTTAGTGTTGATTATTTGGCTCTTTAGGGCCTGCCTGGTCATTCCTCCCTATTTAACTTCTCTCTTCATCATGGTCCCTCCTATGGACTGACTTATGTCCCCCAAAAATTCATATGTTGAAGCCATAACTCCCAATGTGATGATATTTGGAAATGGGGCCTTTGGGAGTCGATTAGGATTATATGAGGTCATGGTTGGATTAGTGCCCTTATAAGAAGAGGCACCATAGAGCTTGATTGTACTCTCTACCTGCCATGGGACACAGTGAGAGGGAGGCTGTCTGCAAGCCAGAATGAGAATTCAGAAACCAAATAGGTGACACCTTGATCTTGGACTTCCCAGCCCCCAGAACTGAGAGAAAATACATTTCTGTTGTTTAAGCCATCTAGTTTGCTATGTTTTGTTGTGGCAGCCTGAGCTGATTAACACAGTGCACCACAAGCAAAACTTGTGAAAGTACAACTGAGGGTTCAAGACCATGTGTTTACTACATAGAAGTGCTGCACCATTCCTTTTAGAGGTTATGTTCCATAATTCATTTTTGACATATAAATGTCTGAGAGAGACATGTGGAGGTAAAAACTGGAGTGTATTTGTGGGACAAATTCTAGTAAAGGGGAGGCATACTTTGCTTAAAATCAATAAAATCCTTGGAGCCTAGGACATTTTATACTGTGACTAGGGAAGCTTGGAACCATTTGGGTATTTAACTGGCTAATGTTTAAAATATAAGTTCTCGGGTGTACAATAAGATTGACAAATTGGTTAATTTATGATTAATACAATTATGGATGCCACAGCCCTATAGCAATGAAAGAAGGACCTAAGACAAAACAGTTTAAAAGAGAGAAACAGTCAAGAGAATTATGAAAGCATTTCAGAGAGCTCAAAGTCTGTCAGTTTTAACTCTTAAAAATCATTCATTCATAGCAGTTGAAGGCCAGCCTCATGTGCACCAAATTATGTTTAGAAAAAGAGAGATGGAAGGATAAGCTCATATTCATATGTGGGGATGGTCCCAGCTGTGCTGTGTACCCCCCAGATCTGAAATACAGTGGGACTCCTCCAGCAAGTGGTTTCATGGGTCTCTGAGGCTGCAGCCTTGCCAGAAGAGATCAACACATTACATCAGCCTTTCACTGCACTAGCACAACAATTTTCAACCGGTATACTGCAAGAATTTTTAAAACATGCAGTACCTGACTGTTTAGTCAGGGGAACTGACCTCTTTCTTTTCCCTTAGATTGTCAAATAAAAAAATGACAACAGCCAACACAACAATGGCCATCCAGTGTGAATAAATAAAAACTTATACTTATTTTTTTGTTAGATTGGCAAAAAACATATTTTTTACTATGCTGCAGAATTTTAGTAATTAGTTTATGTGTGCCATGAGATGGAGAAGGCTGAAAATCACTGCACTAGGCTGATAGTGTCTAGGCAATTTTCAGGGGTTTTACTTGAGTGTTTTTTTTTTCTCTAATTTATGCAGTAATGAACTGTGCTTCTGTTGGAGTTTAGGACCTAGAAAGATATTTTGAGGAATTTTGTAATTAAAAGAAAGTTATAACTAAATGTCTTAAATTTGGAGCCACGTAAGTTCCAATATTAATTCAGGCAGTTACAGAGTTACATTCATTCTTTTAGATCAACTAATATTAATGGATAGTGTTTATCTACCAGGAATAGTTTAAGCAGTAGGGAGATTTAGTATGTAACTTATTAAAAATTTGTACTCTTATAAATTTTGGTTGACCTTCTATAGGAACCATGAAGGTGAGTGTTAAATTCTTGAGAAATCAAATCAAACCACTGTGCGCACATCTGTGTGCCAGGCTATGGAAACATCAGATCTCTGCTGTCCGAGACACTAGCCACTAGCACATGTAGGCATTTCAATTTAAATTAAGGTTAAGTACAGTAAAAAATTCAGCAACTTAGTTGTAGCTGACCCATTTCCAGTGTTCATGGTGATGGCCAGTGGCTTCCCTCCGAGACTCCACAGACACACTACTTCTGTCGCAGCGAGTTCTGTCAGTGTGGCGTGGGACCGTTTTCTCTGCCCTCACCAAATCTTAATCTATTTGATACCCAGGACAGAAAGATGTGGAAAAGGAGATGACAAAATGAAACATTATTAACATTTTATCAGCCGAGTCTCAGTACAGTGTATGATTAATTATTGGAGTATTTTTATTGGTAATAAATGATCCAAGATGTTAGGCTGAGGTGGTCAGGAAAGAGCTGTGATTTTTATTGGGTGTTAATATAATTGTAGGATTCTGACAGGCAGTGATGAAGTGGGAGACATTCTGTAAGAATGGATCGAGAGTCCTGTTGAGGAGGGAGTGAGGGGAGAGGGTAAGATCTGTTTGAGGCAGGCACAGCTGTATAATTTGCAGGAACCAGAGCAAATTGAAAACGTGGGGTCTCTTGTTAAAAAATTACTAAGAATTTCCAGACCCTAACAAGCATGGGGCCCTTGCATAGGCTGTGCGCCCATGCAGCGGGCCCTGCTTTGAGGGATGGCGAGTCAAATTGACAGGGTTCTTATGAGTCCTAATGGTCACGAGTGAGATGTATCGTCAGAAGCACTGTTAAAACCTGAAAGCATTTCTTTGTCTCAGCTGCACCATCTCAGGGCTTGGTACATTCATCATGGACTGTTGGAGCTCCCTGTTCTCCCAGTGTCTGGAGCATGACACTGAAGATAGGGTTATTTTTCTGGACACAAAGAAAATCATAGTGTGTGGCCAACTTCTTCATCCCTACTGACTGCAAACATTATTTCTTCAGGGAAAATGAATGATGGGGTTTAGAAAGCCGAGTGCCAGGCATACGAAAAACTTCCCCTCTCAGTTTAAATGCCTCACAGGGATTTATCATGCCAAATAAAAAAGCAAAATAGAAATTACCATGGAGATATGATATTTTTATTTTAGACATACTAAAAAGTGCTATATTACAGGCTAGAAATTCTGGGCACTTGAGTTCTGACTTCACATGAGAGACAATGTGTGGTGTTGTCTTCGGTTAAATGTCTTATCAGTCTGCACAACCCTTTCTTCTGTGAGGTAATGATTAGTTAGAATATTTGTCTACTACATGGGTAGTTAAGGAGATTAACAATAAAATAATAAGACTTGGTGAAGATGCACACCTTTTATTTAGCAAATCAGATTCCTCTGATTCCTACCTTTACTTCAATCCTTACCGCAGTCACCCTGTCCCAGCAAGGGCTGTGTCTTTTACTTCTCTAGACAACAAATACATTCCCCTTGTCATTATTTCATTGTTTTTGAGATAACTGTAGATTCTCATGCACTTGTAAGAAATAATAAAGCTCTTGTGTACACTTCACTCAGTTTTCCTCAGTAATAGCACCGTGCAAAACTGTGGTGCAATATCACAACCAGGATATTGGCATTGATACAATCCACCAATCTTGTTTGGGTCCCCTTAGTTTTACCTGCATTTCTTTGTGTCTGTGTCTGTTTAATTCTGTGCTGTTTTATCAAATGTCTAGGTTAATGTATCACCACCAAGGTCAAGATTCTGAAGTTTCATCACCACAAGGATCCCTTGGACGACCCTTTTATCACCACACCCTCTGCCTACCCACCAATCCCTGGCAACCACTGATCTCTTCTCCATAATTGAGTTATTTCAAGACAAAATAAATGTAATCATATAGGGTTAAGTTTTTTCACTTAACATATTCTCCGATTATTAGTCTAAACTGTTGGGCATATCAGTTTATATATACTATTTTACTGCTGCTGAGTCGTATCCCATGGAATAGATGTACAACAGTTTAAACGATATCTAGGAAGTTTCCATTTGGGGGCTATTACAAATCAAGTTGCTATGAGCATTCATTGTATTAGTTTGTTAGGCTGCCAAACCAAAGTACCACAGACTCTGGGGCTTAAACAACAGGGACTTATTGTTATTTATTTTACAATTCTAGAGGCTAGAAGTCTAAGATTAAGATGTTGCCAGAGTTGGTTTCTTTTAAGTCCTCTCTGCATGGTTTGTAGATGGCCTTCTTCATATATTATGACATATTCTTCCACTTGTATATTATCTGTGTCCAAATTTCTCTTGAAAAGGCATTAAGCATACTGGATTTAGGCTCACCCCCATGACCTCATTTAACCTTAATTACCTTATTAAAGAAACTATTTCCAAATACAGTCAAGTACTGAAATATTGGGGGCTAAGACTTCAACATATGAATTTGGAGGTAGGGGGAACTCAAGTAAACCCATAACATTCATGTACAGAAAAACTGGTGACTACCAGTTTTTACTTCATTGAGATAAATGCCCAAGAGTATAATTGCTAAGTTGTGTAGTTGTTTCTTTTCAAGCTGCCACGCTTTGTTTCAGAGTGGCTGTACCAGTTTACATTACCACCAGCAATGTGTGAGTGATCCAGTTTCTCTGAATTCTTTGCAGCATTTGGTGTTGTCACTCTTTTGTATTTTAGCCATTCTTGGTAAGTGTGTGATGATATCTCCTTGTGGTTTTAGTATGTATTTCCTTGATGATGAATGATGTGCTTGCCATCTGTATGTCTTCTCTGGAGAAAAGTCTGTTCATGTCTTTTGTCCATTTTAAAATTGGAGTTTGTTCATTGACTTCTAAGAGTTTTTACTTTTACATATTCATTTCCAAATATGTGGTTTGCAAGTTATGGAAGTGTAGCTTGTCTCTTCACTGTCTCTTCATCCTTCTAACAGTCTTTCACAGAAGATTTTTAATTTTGATGAAGCCTAATTTATCATTTTTTTCTTCTATGTGATTGAGCTTTTGGTGTCAAGTCTAAGAATTTTTTGGTTAGCCCTAGATCCCAAAGATTTTCGCCTATGGTAGGATCTGTGTCTTTTCATATACATTTTAGAATAAGATTTTTTTTTTTTTATGTCAGCAAGAAAAAACTTTACTGGGATTTTGATGGTAATTGTATTAGATAAATTTCAGGAGATTGAGTCTTCCAGTCCTTGAAAATGATATGTCTCTCTATTTAGTCAGCTCTACTTTGATTTTTTTTATCAGCATTTTATAATTTTCAGCATAAAGATCTTACAAATGTTTTGTTAAGTGCATCCCTAAGTATTTAATTTGTTCTGGGAGGATTATAAATGGTTTTTAAACTTGGTTACTGTGTCTTCTTTGTTAGCATATAGAAATGCAGTTGATATTTGTGAATTGATCTTGTGTTTGCAACTTCGTTGAATTCATTATTTCTAAGAGGTTTCTTTTTGTAATATTCTTGTGAATTTCTACATAGTAATGTCATATTCAAATCAGGATAGTTTTATTTTTTCCTCTCTAATCTAAATTTATTTCCTTTTCTTGCCGTACTGTGTGGTCCAGAACTTTCAGTACTGTGTTGAATAAAAGTGGTAAGAGTACTTGTTCTTGATATTAGGGTGAAAGCATCCAGACTTTCATCATTAAGTATGATGTTTGCTGCAGATTTTTTGTAGGTACACTCTATCAAGTTGAGGAAGTTCCTCCTCTCCTAACTTGCCGAGAGTTTGTCATGAATGGGTGTTGGATTTTGTCAAAGGCTTTTCTTTTTTTTTTTTGCATCAAGTGGTCTGGTTTTAATTTTTAGCTTGTATATATAGCAGACTGCATTAATTGATTATTCAAATGTTGAACTAACTTTGTATACCTGGAATACCATACTTTATCATGGTATATAGTTCTGTTTATATGCTGTTGGATGCAATTTGCTAATATATTGTTGAAGATTTTTGTGACCAAATTCATGAGAGTTATTGTCCTGTAATATTTTTTTCTACTGTCTTTGTCTGGTTTTGATATTAGAGCAATACAGGCCTTTTAAAATGAGTTGGGAAGTGGTCCCTCATTTTTCTGTTTTCTGAGGGAGATTTTTAGAATTGGTGTTAATTCTTTAAATATTTGGTAGAATTCTTCAGTGAAACCATCTTGGCCTGGTAATTCCTTCCTGGGAGGTTTTTATAATATGAATTAAAATTTTTAATAGTTAAATGGCTATTCAAATGATCTCTTTCATACTGGGTGAATTGTGGTAGTTTGCAGTTTTTGAGGAATAGGTATAATTTGTTCTAAGATTCCTTTTTTATGACTTTATGACTTTTCTATTTGAAGAACTTCCTCTAGCCACTTTTTAAGGGTAGGTTTTTAAAATAATGAATTGTTTTAGTTTTCCCCTATGTGAGAATGACTTTATTTATTCTCATTCCTGAAGGATAGTTTTGCTGGATAAAGAATTTGCAATTGACGGTTATTTCCTCTCAGCACTCGAAAAACATGTGCCACTTCCTTCTAGCCTCCATGGTTTCAGAGGAGTAATCTGAATTGGTCATTCCCTATAGGTAATCTGTTGTTTCTCTGGAAGCTTTTCAGATTTTTCTTTGTATTTATTTAGTTTTGAGAAATTTGTTATGTGTTTTGGTGTGGATTTCTTTTTTTTCCTTCTTTTTTCCCCCTGAGATCTCAGTTATTTACTCTTTTTTTTTTTTTTTAAAGTGTATCTTTATTGATTCCAGAGACAGGAAGGGAGAAGGAGAGAGAGAGAGATAGAAACATCAATGATGAGAGAGTCACTGATTGGCTGCCACTGGGGATTGAACCCTCAACCCAGGCATGTGCCCTGACTGGAAATCAAACTGGGATCTCCTGGATCATAGGTCAGTACTCAACTGCTGAGCCATGCCAGCCGGGCTTGTGTAGATTTCCTTAAGTTTATCCTGTTTGGAATTCATTTTGCTTCTTGATTCTGTAGATTTATGGCATTCTCCAAATTTGGAATGCTTTCAGCTGTTGTTTCTTGAAATACTCTTTCAGCCTATTCTCTTTTCCCTTTCCTCCTAGGACTCAAAACAACACAATTGTTGGACTTTTTAAAATTGTCCCACATGTTCCTGAATCTTTGTTATTTATTATTATTATTTCATCTGTTTCTCTCTGTTGTAAAGATTGGGTAATTTTTTTAAAATTTAATTTATTGGGGTGACGTTGGTTAATAAAATTATATAGGTTTCAAGTATACAATTCTATAACACATCACTAAAAGTCAAATCTTCTTGCATCACCATGTATTTGATCCCCTTTATCTTTTTCCCCCACCCCATTCCCTCTGGTAATCACCATACTGTTGTCTGTCTTTGAGGTTTTTTTTTTTGCTTGTTTTTCTTGTTTGTTCATTTGTTGCTTTCAGTTTTGTATCCCACGTATGAGTGAAATCGTATGGCCCTTGACGTTTTCTGTCTGACTTATTTCACTAGCGTGATATTCTCAAGATCCATCCATGGTGATACGAATGGCAATATTTCATCTTTTCTTATGGCTGAGTAGTATTCTGTTGTATATATGTACCACATTTTCTTTATCCAGTCATCTATTGAAGAACACTTTGGTTGTTTCCATATCTTGACCATTATGAATAATGCTGCAATGAACATGGGAGTGCATAGATCTTTGCAAATAAATGTTTTCAGATTTTTTGGATAGATACCCAAAAGCGTGGTTGCTGGGTCATATGGCCATATTCTTCATTTTCTGAAGAACCCTTTATACTCTTTTCCATAATGACTGTACCTGTTTACATTCCCATCAGCAGTGAGTGAGGGTTCCTTTTTCTTCACAACCTCTCCAACACTTGCTGTTACTTGTCTTGTCAATAACAACCATTCTAACAGGTGTGAGGTGATATCTCATTGTAGTTTTGATTTGCATTTCCCTGATAGCTAGTGTAGGTAAGCATCTTTTCGTATATCTGTTGGCTATTTGTATGTCTTCCTGATAGAAGTGTCTGTTCAGGTTCTCTGCCTCCTTTTTTAATTTTAATTTTTTATAATCCTCACTTGAGGCTATTTCTTCCATTGCTTTTCAGAGAAAGTGGAAAGGAGGGAGGGAGAGAGGGACATTGATGTGAGAGAGACACATCAGTTGGTTGCCTCCTGACCCAGGCTGGGATCAAGCTTGCAACCAAGGTACATGCCTTTGATCAGAATTGAACTTGAGGCCCTTCAGTCCATGGGCCAACGCTGTAACCACTGAGCTAAACCAGCTAGGTCTGCCCATTTCTATTTATTTTTTATCCTCACCTGAACATATTTTTTCCATTGTTTTCAGAGAGAGTGGAAGAGAGAGAGCGCAAGAGAGAAACATTGATGTGAGAGGAGCAAAACAATGATCAGTTTCCCTTACTTGGCTTACCTTGTGTTGTCAACAGAACTTCCTTTTGATTCAGGGGAATAATGAACCTACCTGGCTGCCTTCTGGTGCTAGGTTGAGAATAAAGAAATTCCAGGCCTAAGTTGTCTTCTACTTTTGGGTGGGAGATCCTTAGGCACTCTGCTGCTCTTCTGTTCTTTTAGCCCTGGGGTCCCTGGCCTTTCTGCTTTCCTCTCTGTATACCTTTCAGAATTCTTTGGTTGACACAGACTTTATTTCTAGGGTTTGTAGTTGTACTTTGTAATGAGGGACAGGGAGAAATGAATTTTTGCCATCTTGTTTAGACTCAAATATTTTTTGTTCAGCTTTCATTTCCTTTCGGATTTGTTTTTCCCACCTTTTGCATGAAAAGCTTAATTCCTGTAACTAAGCAGGGTATCCTCTCACTCTTGGGCACAGATACATGGAGCTCTGCTGTATCTGACCAAGGTGAAAACTCCAGTAGGCTGAATTTATTTTATTTGTGTGGAGTCATGACATTCTACTAATGTAAAGACAAAAATTTAAGTCCACATGCATAGGGCATGAAAGAGAAGGAGCTGTTGCTGCCCCTCTATGAAGATTACAGGCGAAGTTGGCACTGCTCTTTCCTCTCTGGCACCATGCCTGTAGTTGGTACTTGTCATGACTGAAGGGGTGGGTTGTGGCCATCTGGTCATAAGTTGCAGTCACTTGAAGTATAGTGCCCAGTCTTTGGATTATCTCGAGGTAATTCTTGTACTTTGGACACTGAAAAGGAATAGAAAAATGAGGAAAATTAAAATTAGTGGGAATTAGTGGGAATTCCCGCTTTAAAATTAGTGGGAATTAGTAGAGAAGCAGATGAAACCTCTACCTGATGGCCAGTTTTCCTGTAGAAAATGACAGGTACATTGTATGTCTTCTTTGGAGAAGTGTCTTTTTAGGTCTTCTGCTCATTTTTTAATTGGATTGTCTTCTTTTTGTTGAGTTGTATGAGTACTTTATATATTTTGGAAATTAACCCCTTATCAGATGTATCCTTGGCAAATATGTTCTCTCATACAGTGGGTTCCCTTTTCACTTTGATACTGGTTTCCTTTGCTGTGCAGAAGTTTTTTAGTTTGATGTAGCATCATTTGTTTATTTTTTCCTGTTTCTCTTGCCCTAGACAATGTATCTGTGAATATTCTGCTACATGAAATATTTTATATTTTGTTCCTATGTTTTCTTCTAGGATTTTTATGGTTTCACGACTTACATTTAAGTCTTTCATCCATTTTGAGTTTATTCTTGTGTATGGTGTAAGTTGGTGGTCTAGTATCATTTTTTTACATGTGCCTGTCCAATTTTCTCAACACCATGTATTGAATAGACTATCTTTACTCCATTGTATGCTCTTGCCTCCTTTATCAAATATTAATTGAGCATATTGGCATGGGTCAATTTCTGGGTTCTCTGTTCTGTTTCATTGATCTATATGCCTGTTCTTGTGCCAGTATCAGGCTGTTCTGATTACAGTGATACAGTGTTGATATATGGAATTGTGATTCCTCCAAATCTGTCCTCCTTTCTCAAGAGTGCTGTGGCTATTTGGGATCTTTTTTAGTTCCATACAATTTTTGGAGTGTTTATTCTAGGTCTGTGAAATATGCCATTGGTATTTTATTAGGGATTGCATTGAATCTATAGATTACTTTGGGTAGTATGTACATTTTAATGATGTTAATTCTACCAGTCCATGATCATGGTGTATTCTTCCACTTGTTTATATCTTTTTGTATCTTTTTTTTCATTGTCTTGTAGTTTTTGAGTACCAAAGAGGTCTTTTACCTCCTTGGTTAAAAGTTTATTGCTAAGTATCTTAATTTTTGGTTGCAGTGGTAAATGGGATTTTTTTTTTAGTTTCTCTTTCTGAGAAATCATTGTTGGTGTATAAAAATGCCATCAGTTTCTGGGTGTTAATTTTTTACCCTGCTACATTTCTGAATTCATTTATTAAATCTAGTAGTTTTTTGGTGGAGTCCTTAGGGTTTTCTTTGTACAATATCATGTCATCTGCAAATAACAACAGTTCCACCCCCTCCTTTCCAATTTGGATGCCATTTATGTTTTCTTCTTGTCTGATCACTGTGGCTGGGACTCCAGTACTATGTTGAGTAAGAGTGGTGAAGGCGTACATCCTTGTCTTGTTCCTGTTCTTAGGGGAAATGGTTTTAGTTTTTGCCCATTGAGTATGATGTTGCCTGTAGGTTTGTTGTATATGGCCTTTATTATGTTAAGGCATGATCCTTCTTCCCATTTTGCTGAGAGTTTTTATCAAAAATGAGTGTTGGATTTTGTCGAATGCTTTTTCGGCGTCTATTTATGTGATCATGTGATTTTTGTCTTTTAATTTATTTATGTGATGTATCCCATTAATTGATTTGTGAATATTGTAACAGCCTTGCATCAAATCATTAGCTACTTTTAAGCTATTTAAAGTTTTGCTGAATGTCTAGTATTATGTTTTCAAAATTCTCACCTCCATGGGGATGACTCCCTGGGGCTCACATTTCTCTGTGGCCGGGTCATGTGCTCTTGCTCTCTTGTCACCGAGGGTGTCTCACATTGGTGAGGACCTGGTGCTGAGTCCGTGACATGGCTCTGAATCCTGGCTCCACTGTTTAAAAACTTCAGACTGTGGGCAAGTTTCCTCACCTTCAGTTCCTGTTTCCTCGTGTATACACCAGGGGAATATAGTACTACTGTAGAGAGGTATTATGAGTACTAAATGGAACAATATATGCAAAGCACTTAGAATACTCTTTTGATTATAGCAGATGCATAACAGGTGGCAGCTTTCCTTGTGGTGAGTGGTTACTGTTCTTAGGAACCCAAAGAAAGTAGGCAGGACTGTGGGAATTAAACACTTAAAGATAAAACCACACTGGCATGGTTGTTCACTGCCAGGATCTTGATTTTCTGGGCAAATAATAAATCCTGTGTACTGATATTTAGCTGGATGCTGCCTTCCACCGCATCTGGTGCTCCCTGTCCTCTTTCCCTCCCGAGGGTGGGAATTCTCCTCACTGCTCATTATGATGTTCTTCATAACAGTCAAACTGGAGACAAGCTATCAAATACACAAAATCCCCATCTAATCTGTTTCTAAAAGGTCTGGCTTTAAGAATAGTGGGCATTTATATGACAGTTAATTTTGTTGTACTTTGTTATTAAGAGAAGATGATGTTAATACCAAATGAGAGATAAACCAATTAAATTCATTTAGGGAAATTAAAGTGCTGACAAGTTCATCATGGGGCTTTCTGGTTGTTAAATGAGATTGACATGGATTAACAATTGGTGGTATACAGAAATGTGCTGAATTTACTGAAGTATATTTCCATTAAAATGACAGCTGTGTGTAAGAGCCATCGCCAGGGCATTTAGTTACAGGGTCCAGGGGTGTGAAGGAGAGAGCTAATCAAATAAGATAGCTTGTACTTGATTTTAATTAGGTAAATTGCCCTTCACATTTTAATCACATAAACTTAGTCATGGATGCTGTAGAAGCAAATGGCCAGCCACCTTATTGTCTAACTCTGGTCTCTTTTCCTGTTAGTTTTAAAAAATAAACTTAACTTTTGTATTTGATCATGCATTCTGACTTAACCTCTTTAATTAAAATTGTCAGCCATCTTTTCAGCATTTGAAATTTAGTCTAATAAGTTCCCACAAATCATCTTTTCAAATATACTGGAAAATCATGCAGTATAATTTGTAATGAAAAATGGGATCTGATGTAAACGACTTAGATCAGTGAAATTGTTTAGTTGCCGAAATAGCCATAATGTGTTCTAGGATATGATTTCAGAAGACCATTAAATCCTTTTCAGTTCTCTGTGTGCTGTTTACTGTTCATTCATTTGTTTTTGCAATGTGGTATAAATGGGATTCTGACCTGTGTTAGTTCATTAGATTTTTGTTTTACTAGGATATTGGGGGCAGGAAGGTACCAGATAATCAGGATTTTATGATACTTGTGAGATACAACTTAGTGTTGTAGTGCTTGTACTTGTGAAATTTTCTTCTACTTAAATGTACAGCATGTATAGCATGAAATTATTTTTTGGTTGATGTAAATAGAAGTATAATTTGTGAATTTTGCAGCAGCCTATGAGATTGGATTTAATCAACATTTTTAATGTATTACTGTCTGCAAAATACTGTGCTAAGCACAAGGAAGATACAAATATGTATTTTTTAAAAAGGCCTTGCTTTTAAGTTCCCTAAAATTGAAGAGACAGACAGATAAACAATAGTATAAAACACTAGGAAATTAGTTCTAGATAGAGATGAAATGATTTCAATGGAAAAAATCTGAGAAATTCTAAAACTTGACAGTTGAGCTTGGCCTGAAATAAGGATTTCAGTGCATAGAAAATGGGTGGAAATGTCCTCCCAGGCTGAGAGCCAAGAGGAGAAAGGTGTGGAGGAGAGTCCATGCTGCTTTCAGGCAGTGGCCAGAGAACTATGGTACCATAGCGGGTGAGGGAGGGAGAGCTGTATGTAGTAGGAAGTAAGTCAAAGCCAGAGTTACTCACTTCTTGGCACCTACTGGGAGTGAGGTGTGTGCTGGCTGCTTGGGCCACCAAGGCAGCCATGGTGGTCATGGCCCTGCTTTCATGGGGAGTGGGGTCTGGTCATTAAGGAAGGTGAAAGTCCCAATGTGGAGCATGTTAGTGTTAGGGAGCCATTGTGGGTTTTTTGTAAATATGTTTTCATTGGTTTTAGTGAGAGAGGAAGGGGAAGGGGGAGAGAGAGAGAGAGAGAAAGATCAGTGTGAGAGAGAAGCATTGATCGATTACTCCTGTATGCACCTTGATCAGGAATCTCGGGATTGAACCCACAACCTGGGTATCTGCCCTGACTTGGAATTGAACCCATGACCTTTGGGTGCATGGGACAATGCTCCATCAGCTGAGCCACCTGGCCAGGGCACATTGTGTGTTTTTGAAGATGAGAATTATATGCTCTGATGAGGGTTTTAGGCAGAAAAGTCCGGTGAGCTGTGGAGGGGAAGGTTGGATGGAGGAGGAGGAAACAGAGGCAGTGAGGGTGGAGAGAGAAACCTGAGGAGATCAGGGGGCAAGGTGAGAGGGAGGGGAGAGAGGGTAACCCCACATGGAGCTGAGATTTTGAAGGGCTAGCTCAGTTATGAGTGTGTGTTTTTTTAACAAACACTGAGAAACTTTTCAAGAAAAAAAAATTATGGGCTGTCCCCTCTTCAAATAACTTATTTTACCTGATATACTAAAAGTAGGTGTGTTTATAAGTGAAATTATCTATTAAGTAGAAGATTGTCTTGTGATTTATCCATTAAAATGTGGTTGCCCTGGCATAACGGGCCAGCGGCAGCATGGAGGCAGTTTTGTCATTTATCCTGAAGGTAGACTGAGGGCCTTTCCTGGAAGCTGGGGGGTCCACCGGACTGGCTTGGGGACAAGGAGAATGATGCGAGGCGGGGCGGAGCTCTGCTTGCCTTGCTCTTGCTGTGGGGCTGGGAATGGGAGTTACCTGGCCAAGGCCTCTGCCTTTTTATAGTTGTTTGTTTTAGAAGACTTAGGACAGTCAAGTGGGCCGACCTGGAGTTGGTTGCCCTGGGTCCTGGTTTTACTGGCTGCTCTATGACTTTGGATCAGGTACTTGGGGTAGATTGAATCACCGAGCTCACCTTTCACCCTCTTACAGTGTTGTCCTTCCACGCTCTGGCTGTGGGAGTGTACTCCTCAGGGCCTTGGCTTTAAGTGTGGGCGCATGAGTTGCTCTGGCTAGTGAAATATAGGAGAGTGGGAAGCAGGAGGAGGCGTGACTGTGCTTGTGTGCCCAAGGGGTTTGCACTGAGAATAGGCTTCAGATTGAGAAGCAGAACAGACCTAAACCCCCCTCAACCTGGAGCCTGCGGGACCACTGTAGTCCAAACCGATGCGCACATTCGGGTGTGAGAAAAGAAGGGTTTGTGGTCACAAGCCCCTCGAGTGGGGCTTTTGTTCTGTAATATCCCCGCGGCAGTAGTGAACTAACACTCTGCTTGCGATCTCTTCTGTAAGTGGGAATATCATCGCCCTCCTTTCACACTGTTGTCTGTGCTTAAAATAAAAGTGATCCATTCATAGTGAGCAGACAATAAATAAATTGTACTATTTTTAATAATTAAAATAGAGGATATACGAACAAAAGAAGGGCACAGTTTCTGCAGAGTGAGGAATTAACATGTGAAGAGGAAGGTGAAGCTCTAACATTGTGCTGCGTGTTACTGTAAACTTGACATGGTTGTGGGCGCTTTATGCAATCAATGTGTGTATTACGGCTCTCCAGAGAAACAAAGCCAACATGAGATTTATACGGGGGGGGCAAAAGTAGGTTTACAGTTGTGAGTATGCAAAACAGAGTTTATTCTTGTATTATTATTTAACTATTGTATTATTGTCCATACAAACAACTGTAAACCTATTTTTGCTCACCCGTGTGTGTGGTGTGTGTGTGTGTGTATGCTTTCTTCTTCTCTCTCTAAAAAGAGATTGATTGACTTATTTTATGGAAGTGGCTGAGGATAGTGGGTACTGGCAAGTCTGGAATCTGTAGGGTAGGCTGGCAAGCTGGAAACTCAGGCAAGGTCTTAAGGCAGAATTCTTTCCTTGTTGAGGAACTTCAGTCTTTGCCCTTAAGGCCTTCACCTGATTGAGTATTTTGCTTTACTTAAGGTTAATGATATCTAAAAAATTCCTTTACAGCAACATCAAAGTGATGTTTGACCAAACAAGAGGGTGCCAGAGCCTAGCCAAGGTGACATATAAAATTAACCATCATAACATGTATGACTAGGATTTCTGCTTGCATGGGGCTTAGAGTCCAGTGACCATTTCCTTGTTTTGCCTTTACAGTAACTCTGTACAGACGTGCCTTGTTTCTCACCATTTAGCAAATGAAGAAACCAAGGTTCTAGGAAATAAGCCCTTCACCTAAGGCTGCATATTTGTCTGATCCAGGGATCTTACTTTCTCTGTTCCCTGTGCTGCCTCTCGGGGGGAACATATCCCAGATGACGGTGACCACCGTTCTGTGCGATGCAGCTTATATGGGATTCCTTGACTTCACGCCTGGATGGCTACTAGACAGTTGGACCTAAGAAATGGGAATTCACTGATAAAAATTTAAAATGCAACAAATGCTGAACACTTTTACCTGTACGTGTTTTATATTATCAGATGACATGTCCCAGGAGTGGAGTTAGAACTAGACATTAGTCTTCTGCCAAATATCATAATTAAGTTAAGGTTCTTGCTAGAAAATGAAATAAACCTATCACACATGCCTGCAATCAGTAGATTAATTGTGGACTGTAGCACAAAAGTCAGCCCAGTGCTGTACATAATAGAGATATTGGTTGTGAAGTTTATTTCAAGTGTTCGTAGAGTTGCATCCCATTTGCTTATGTTTCCTCCCTCTTGTATACTCATTAATTGGTTTTATATGTTAGTGTTCTTATGTCATTTCCCAGCTTATACTTCTAGAGAAGGCCCTTTCTGATTCATTCACCATTGCGCAGTGTATAAGGATGTACGGTACTGTTTAATGCTGACCACAGCAGACCTCCTTTGTGGTGAGCGTTTTGTGTTTTGCTCTTTTTAAAGCTTACTTGTGCGTTGAGTGATAACTGACATACAATGAAGGCACACACCTTACAGGTACGGCATGGTGAGTTTTTACATGTGTATAAATCTCTGTAACCACTATCCACATCAAGATACAGAATATTTTCAGCACTCCAGCCAGCTCCCTGTGCCCTGCCCATCCTTCCCCACTCCAGTTCCCATAGAATCGTCTGCCTGGGCCTGAACTTCGTGGGAATGGAATCACAGAGTATGTTCTCTCTGTGCCTGGTTCCTTTTGCTATACATTATGTTGGCAGCATATGGCATTTGCAGTTTTTTCTTTTTTGCTGTGAAGTATTCTATTGTAGGAGTAGTGCACACTTTATCCATTCTACTGTTGAGGGACATTTAGACTGTTTCCAGTTTTTTGACTATTTTGCATAATGCTGTTATGAACATTTGCTACATATATTTTTTGGTGAACATTAAGAACTCATTTCTCTTTGTATATACTCAGGAGTGAAATTGCTGGGTCCTGTGTGTACATGTTTAGTTTTAGGCGATGCTGTCCAATAGGTGTTGTGAGTGGTGGTTCCAGTCTGTGCTCCGGTCAGCAGTTCCAGTGGCTCTACATCCTCACAAGCACCTGCTTTTCATTTGCTTTTAAATTATTGTAGGCAAGTTCTCTTGAAGACATTTATGGAGTTGCTTAAGTGACTCTAGTGACAGTAATAATTACCACATGCTGTCCCCTATGATTAGGTTCTGGAATTTATGTTGTCTTGGCACCCCTTTCTTTTAATTTCCACAGTTTATTCTCTGATGACCTTTGCTTGGACGTTCCAAATGTTTGGATCCTGAGGCTGAGTTAATGTGTTTATAATTGTATTTTCTTTCTTTCTGGGCCATGCCTCAAGACCAGACACAATTTTTGAGGCCAGATCTTGTATTAGAGGAATAAAAAGAACTTCTCAGACTTGACATGACTTCTCACTGTGTCCTTTACAGCCTCTCTAGAGACTGTTAGATGCTGTGAGAGGTTCTGTGACATTAGCAGGAAAGTGGGTGGGGTGCATGGGAACTCTGGCACCTTTACCAGCTCCAGCCCCTCTAACAAGCCTGAAATTCAACTTGATTTGTAACTTATTTCCCTTTCACAATTGTTATATGGATTTCTCTTGGCTATATGTTTTACTTAGAGATAAAAATGATTTCTCTGACTTTTGTCCTGATTTGGTTTTTGCCTCCAGTTGTATGTGTTATCTCCAGGAGCCTTCGGGGATGTTTGTGGCTCGCAGCCAGGAAAGTGCTGGTGTGACCTATGCCCCGTCTTCATGGGCCTGTGCCTTTGGTGAGCTCATTTGCAGGAGGCCAGCATGCCCAGTGTGGCCTGTGGGAAGAGTGAGAGCTTCCTCAGGAACCAGAGTACCTACTCCTGCCCTCCCCTTTGACTCTCTCAGCGCAGAGGACTTGTTCTGTCCTGCGGTGCTTTGAGGGGGTGGTAAACTAGTCTCTTCCTCCTCAGGCATTTTCCTGGGGCTCTGGAAACCCTAAGGCCGAACATTGACTCGCCTGTCTCTGCTTTCTTTTGAGACACTGATCCTTAGGAGATGACGCGCAATGCCCAGCCCCTGAGCGGGAATTGTGTGCCAGCGGAAGTGTGGAGGGGGAGAGTGGCGCCCATCTGTTAATATTTCAGAATGTCATGTGACTTTGCCTTCATGGCAATTCCAGTTTGTTCCTCTGTGCTTATGAATATGATGTGGCTTTCTACATGTGATGCCTTTTCCCCGATGGTAGGGCAGAGAATGGGTGTAAAGTTTGAGTTGAAGGAGAATTGAAGGAAGCACATTCTTGTGGCTCTAGATCAAAAAACAAAGTTGGGCCTTAGCCAGTTTGCTCAGTGGTTAGAACGTTGGCCTGTGGACTGAAAGGTCCTGGGTTCAATTCCAGCCAAGGGCGCGTACCTCGGTTGCAGGCTCCATCATCGGCCCTGGTTGGGGCACGTGCAAGAGGCAACCAATTGCTGTGTCTCTCTCACATCGAAGCTTCTCTCTCTCTCCCCCTTCCACTCTCTCTGAGAAGCAATGGAAAAAATATCTTCCGGTTAGGATTAAAAAAATGACACGAAGTTGGTGCCTAAGAGGAGGAAGGCAATTTTAGCCCCCTGATGGACTCCCTAGCTCTCCTTTGCTGACATCATCATGGCACCAGGCCAGCTTTCCCAGTTGTCCTGGGGCTGGTGAAGGTGGACATCTGTGTGTTCTGGGAGCACAGCCCAGAGCCAGCCTGGGTGTGGGGGGCAGTTGCCTTCGTGGCTGCAGCGCTCTGGTTGCAGATTGAGGGGCAGTGGAAGTGCCTGTGGTCAGGGATACCAGGACTTGGGCCTGCTGAGCCCTGGAACTGAAGGCCGGGACTTGGAATATGTCTTGGGAAGAAGAAGACACCACATTGTGATGGGCCGGGGTCTCAGCCACCTTACTCCTTTAGAAGAAGAGTACCTTTCACAGATTCTGGCCTGATCCACACCTTCCTGTTTATCCAACTGGCCTGTATGCCCAGGCATAAGGAAGTCTCCCAAATCCAAACCATTATGCATGCCAGCCCTGAGAATATGCACATTAAAGTTTAATTTAGTGTTAAATGTGACTGACTTCATTAAAATGTATTTGTGTGTTTTTTTTAATTTAGTAAAAGAAAGATATATCTATCCTTCTGATTTTTGTGATATTAGAACCATACAAATGTTTTCTTGCCCTCTTTATTTATTTTTAAAAAATATATCTTTATTGATTTCAGAGAGAGGAAGGGAGAGAGAGAGAGAGAAACATCAATGATGAGAGAGTCATTGATCAGCTGCTTCCTGCACACGCCTGACTGGGGATGAAGCCCGCAACCCGGGCATGTGCCCTGATTGGGAATCGAACCGTGATCTCCTGGATCCTAGGTTGATGCTCAACTGCTGAGCCATGCCTGGCCAGGCTTCTTGCCCTCTTTAAAATCAGTAATTGGTATATCACAAAGTAAGTTAGAATCTTTAGAACGTGTAGTCTAAAGGAAACAAAAAAATTAAATTTCATATGAAAAATAATTTACTTCATTTCCCCTTTTTACTAGCATATGTAATATGCAACTTTAAGGTTCCCCTGAACATTCTCTGTGGGGTCTTCATTTCCAAAGATAGAAAGGAATTTCTTATTGGAGAAATTGAGGCACAGAGAGCCACAAAAAGGCCAAGTGTTTTGCTTAACTGTAGCTGTCACCTTTCTCCCTAGATACTAAACAGCCAGTGGGTTAAGTGCTTGGAGCTACTAAAAATTTCAATTTAAGGCACTGAAAGGCATCTGAGATCATTTTATTTACTTTAAAATGGGAATCCATAAAAATGATCATAGTTTGAAACTGCTTTTTAATTGAACTCTGCCCTGTTTCCATAGTGCAGGTATATAGTAATAAGAAACAAACTGTGAAATCAGTTTCTGCACTTGTAATTATTCATTTCTACTTCACATTTCTAGACTTTTCAGAAACTGACCACAGTAATCTGGTGGATCCCCATAACCATCTTTCCGTCTTTGGTGGGAAAGTATTTGTATTGCCGGAGGCAACAGGAAAGGAATTCCATGCCCACTTGAACCAACTCCAATTAAAGGAACACATGATTTTAGGCTGCTCACATTCTCACTTTTGTTTAGAAAATTTCAATCTGCTATTACTTACATTACTACTTTTTACCACACTTTTTCTTCTCAGGGGGCTGCATGGCCGTGCATCATGATTGACGCTCTTCATTGTGCCTGAATGTCCACTTTGATATTCTTGTACTGAGTGATCATGGAATTTGCTTATGGACATTGTGAAGTGGGTCTCAAGATAAATGAACATATCCCAAAGCCCATGAATATGGACCTGTTCCTTTCATATCTTGTATAAATACTGACCTTCATGGTTTAGATAATGCTCAAAGTTAATACAGTTGAAAACACACACTCACACACCAACAACGGAAAATGCATGGCAAGTGAGAAGCAAATAAAAACAAGGTAGTAAAATCTCTCTTAGAAGGAAATCTTCATTTTCTTACCAGCACCTTCGGGTCTGTGTAAGATAGTTTAGTCTCTTTGTGACAAAGGATAAACAAAATAGGCCTAATGAATGCATAATACGTGTACCCCTCAGTGTGCAAAACTGCTGTGCAGGTGACTGATAGGCTACTGGACCCCAGTTATGACATTTCTTTGGTGAAAATCTTTCTGATACTCAAGCCCAATATTTTACTGTGAGCCCGAGTTAAGTTTCCAGCTGAGGTTGATGATGCTTATCTGGGGACTGTACCCTGAGAACCCCAGAACTGGATAACAGTGTCACTCTGTCAGCTAGGCACACAAATTCCTCCCAGAAAGGAAGCTTTGTTATAAGGTTGGAGGGAGCTTAAAGTGTCCGGCACTCAGGAAGCAGTAATGGTAGCTGCTGCTGCTGTTGTTTCCTAATAATTTTTACATTATTTTCACTAAATATAAATAATTTCAGAAAATATGCAAGTAACTGCTATGTCCATTTGCTAGGGGACTAAATGTGCTCAATAAAATATAAAGTGAGTAAGATATTTCTACCCTCAAGGAGCTTATAATTTAGTGAAGGATATAAACACATCGACAAATAAAGCATGAAACATGTAACCAGGATAACAGGAACACAAGGGGAGATTCTGATTCACCGGCCTGAGCCTGCATTTTGAACAGGCTCCCAGGTAAAGCCCATGTCAAGGATCTAAACTGATACCCTTGGGCAAGTATGGCTCACTTGGTCATTTTACCCGAGATGTTGATACAGCCAAAGGACTAGACTTCCTTTGAGATGGAGAAGAATTTATGTGTGCAGGTTGTGAGCAATTATTTGGGGAAAGACAATTAATTGGAGGCTATAGGATGGTAAGGCAAAGAAATATGCAGCGTCTCTTTGCAGTTAATTTTCGGTTTATGAGGATATTGAATTACCTTTGCCACTTATATACATCTCTAAATAGCAATAATTGAAATCTTTTTACTTAACTAAATATCTTTCTTTGTTGTGATTGAGTTCATTCTCATTACCATGGCTTTTGTAAGGTAATATATTACTTTTTAAGAGCATCATAACCTGAGCCTTGAATTTATTAATTAACATTTTACTGGAATTTTATGTTTTGGGTATAAAGGAACGTGGCTGAAAGCAGTGTCTGCTTCTGAAAAGCAGGAGCTGCCTTCAAAGGCCCGGTACTCTGAGGGTGCTTAGTGATGATTACACCACCTGAGACTTAAAGACCAGAGGAGTTGGACTATGGCTTTGAAATGCACAAGCCAATGTTGATTTTATAGAAGGAAATTGCTTGAGAAAAAAAATCTGTGAATGTAATTTTATGATTTTATTTTGATGAAGTACCAAAAAAGTTAACTTTATACAACATGTTTGTGAATTATTCATTGAGAAAAAGAGTTCTCAAAGCAGCTACCAAAGTTACATGAGATCTTTTAGTTTTTACCAAAAAAAAAGTTTGTGACTGCTACTGGAAACAAATCATGAGTGAGCTCATACTGTGGACTCAAAGCAGCCTCCTGGTTAAAGTAACTTTTTTTTAAATATATCTTTATTGATTTCAGAGAGAGGAAGGGAGAAGGAGAGAGAGAGATAGAAACATCAATGATGAGAGAGTCGTCATTGATGGGCTGCCTCCTGCATGCTCCCTACTGGGGGCCGAGCCCGCAACCCAGGCATGTGCCCTGACCCAGAATTGAACCGTGATCTCCTGGATCCTAGGTTGATGCTCAACTGCTGAACCATACCTGGCCGGGCTAAGTCACTTTTTAGTACACGCCTCGTGCATAAGGAATCCAGTGCCATAGCACCTCCCAGGCTTTCCCAGAGCTGGTTGATTCACATTTAAAACTTTAAGGGAAAGATAAAAAGTCAAGTTTTGGTTTAATTTTACATTTCATATCTTTCATCAGAGAAAGGAAAATAAATAATTGTATGTATGCCACTTTCTTTTTTAAAAATATGTCTTTATTGATTTCAGAGAGAGGAAGGGAGAAGGAGAGAGAGAGATAGAAACATCAATGATGAGAGTCATTTATCAGCTGCCTCCTGCATGCCCCCTGCTGTGTATTGAGCCTGCAACCCGGGCATGTGCCCTGATTGGGAATCGAACCAGAATTTCCTGGATCACAGGTCAATGCTCAACCGCTGAGCTATACCACTCTTTCTTCCAGAGTGTAGTTGAGGGGACTTTTAGAAATAGGACCTATTAACTTCTTTTTCTTTTTTTTTTAAGGAATAGTTTGTTGATTTTTTTAGAGAGAGAGGGATAGAGAGATAGAAATATAGATGAGAGAGAAACATCATCAATTGGCTGCCTCCTGCATGCCCCCTAAAGGGGATCCAGCCCAAAACCCCAAGCATATGCCCTTGACCAGGAATTGAACTTGCAACCTCACGGAGTACAGGACGGCGGACCAACTGAGCCACACTGGCCAGGGTTATTAACTTTCTTTTTTAAATGGGATGTATTGACCATTTGGCCAAAATTTTACCCAGGAGTTAAAGACAACTTTATAATATTAATTTGTTTAGGATAATTCTTGACAGTTGGAAATTTCAGTGTGTTGATTAGGACTATAGTTTGATGTATATTGATTATGCCTTGAGAGAAATTTTCTTTTGGAATTATAAGAATTCATAGACCATCTATTTCTTCAAAGATGACAGTTCATTTTCACAGTGAGCATATTTATGCAGACAGATTATTGATCATGATGTTAACTGTTTTTCACTAGAAAAAATAATTTTACTGTTACTCTGACCTCCAGAATCTAAGCTCCTTCAGAGCAGAACTTTGTGCCCAAGTGCCCACTAGACTGTTTTCCAGTTGTGTGGGGGATGTGCACCTCTAAGCAAATAATACGTTACATCATGGTGGATAGAAGTGTTTTCAAATGATCCTAAAGCACCTAAATAATTCAAAATAACCTCTCTAGTTTTAAGAAGATAAGGCTCAGGCCATGAAGTAGAAGTTACAGGGAGGCAACTTTTTAGGAACTTTTTCACTCTATAGGGCTGTTCAAATGAAAGCGGGCTATCTCAAGCAGGTGGCCTCCTTTGGTATTGACATTGCCTACAGTTGGAAGTGTTCGTGCAGACGACAGGGTCTGTGGGTGGAATTCCTCCATTAGGTAGGAAACTAGTCTGTTGGCTTCTGAGATTTTTTTCCTCATTTCGATATTGCTTATTTTCCTAATCTCATAAAATTGCTGCTTCTAATCTGTTTAAATGTCAGAGAAGGCTTTATGACTTTGTTGGCGATATATTTTGTGTCACCACGGTGGACTATGTAACGTAGCTCGCATTATGATGCTATCAGCCATTGCTGGTTCCCAGGTGTGGGAAAGAGCGGAACCTACTTTCCCTGGGCCCACACACTGCGCTCTGTATTACAGCATGTGCCTGCTGTCCACCTTCCTGACTGGAGCTTTTGTGTCATAAGCTCAGTACAGGTTGGAGGCCTCCTCCCCACGCCCCTACTGGGTTTCCAACTTATAAATCATGCAAGTTGCTTCATTTTCTTGTACCTTATAGAATATAGTATATTTTATAGGATATAAAAGAGAACAGTAATAAGGTAGTAGGATATATATGTTCACACTTTTTAAAAAAATTAAGAATGTACCTTGTTGTTCAATCTTTGCTGCATAGAAGGGACTCTTTTGCCACTTTCCTGCACTGGGTCCCCAGGGTCCCAGATTATATGGTGCTTCTGGGTTTTCTCACTTTTCCAGCGCTTCTCAGTTTTCAGCCTAACTTACCACTACCTCACCCACCTTCTTATTTTTTAGTGTTTTTAAATTTTTAAATTGTGGTCAAATACACATAACATAAAATTTACAATCAGAACCATTTTTAAGCATCAGTTCAGTACTGTGTAAAGTTCATTTATATTGTTGTATAACCAGTCTCTAGAAGCACTGTACCCATTAAACACAAACTCCATTTCTTCCTGCCCCAACCCCTGGCAACCACCGTTCTACTTTCTGTCTATGAATTTGCTCTAGATACGACATATAAGTGGAATCATGGCATTTATCTTTCAGTGACTTGCTTATTTCAAGTTTCACCCCTGCTGCAGTGTGTGTCACAGTTTTCTCCTCTTTGGGGGTTGAATGATATTCCATTGTACGTAAACACCACACTTTCTTTATCCATCACGTGTCGATGGACACTCGGCTCCCCTTTTGGCTGTTGAGAACAATGCTGCTTTGAATATGAGTATTCGAATATCTCTTCCAGACCTTGCTTCCAGTTCTCTTAGATCCATACACATAGTGAGTGATAATTGATGGATTATATGGTAATTCTCTTTTTAATTTCCTGAGGAACTTCTGCACAGCTGCACCATATTATATTTCCACTGACAGTGCACAAGGGTTCTAATCTCCCTGCATCCTTGCCAACACATTTCTGCCTTCGCAGTAGCCATCCTGATGGGTGTGAGGTGATATTTTACTGTGGTTTTGATTTGCATTTTCCTGATGATTAGTGATGTGTAGCATCTTTTTATATACTTGCTGGCAACTTGTATATTTTCTTTGGAGAAATGTCTAAGTCCTTTGCCCATTTTTAAATTGGATTATTATAATTTTTTGTTGTTATTGATTTGTAGGAGTTCTGTATAGATTCTCAATATTAACCCCTTAACAGATATATCATTTGAAAATATTTTCACCTATTTCATAGGTTGCCTTTCACTCTGTTTATTGTATCCTTTGATTCACAGAAATTTTCTGACTTCACATGAGTGATGACATTTCTGAGTTAAGATCCCAGTGTGTCACTTCTTAATTTCAAAGCACTGCAAATGACACAGACTGCTCAAGTTTTCTCTCTTAAAAGCAAAATGAAATCATTGTCTTCCATCAGTTTCTCTATCCGTTATTCCCTGAACCCAAAACCCTGGCAGCGCATTCCGAATGAACACATTGGACTGGGTTAGGAGGGAGGATATGTTCATTTACTCATTAATGTTCTCGTAATGTGGGGACACAGCTAGTGCTGAGATGCGAGGTCCTGGAGGCTGTGGGCTGGAATCTCCTTGAAGACTGCAGGTCTCATTTGAGTGGGGCCCTGAAGCACACGGGGGAGGCCAGCCTTCCAAGAACATGAGCAGCGTAAATCATTTGGTGGAGTGGGGGTGTGAGAAGAGGGTGGGAGTGATGTGGTTTGAGGAAGTGATCAGCTTTGGGCTCCTAGCATGGACCCTTACACAGGGGATGAGTTTGTTTCTGAAAGTTCACCTCAAGAGTGGTTGGAGTGGAGTGTTGTATCTAGAAGTCTCTTTATAATCCTTACTTCATTGTCATGTGCTCGTTGGACTGTCCCCAAACCAGGTGCCAAAATTCATGAGGCATTGCAGAGGCTCTGGCCAGGTAGTTCATTTGGTTAGAGTGTCATCCAGAGACACCAAGGTTGTGGGCTTGAAGGTTGCAGGTTTGATCCTTGGTCAGGGTACATACAAGAATCAACCAATGAATGCATAAATAAGTGGAACAACAAATTGATGTTTCTCTGTCTTTTCTCTTGCTCTCTCTCTCTCCTGAATCAAAAAAAAAAAGTACTGCAGTCAGTTGATAGGTACTGGTTTTACAGGTGAGAAAATAGGCTTGAGAGACTGACTTTTCCAGTGTTTATTTGTGGAGCTGTGACTCAGACTCTGGTCTGCTTGAGTCCCAGGGTAGTGCTCCCTGTGCCCTCCCACACCGTCTCCTACCACACATTTCATCCACATACTGGCCACTTGCTGGCACTGAACAAGTTTTGTGAAGTTTCCCACAATGTAGGTCACATCATGGTTAATACACCCCATGAATAATTAAATTGACTGTAAAAAGTAAAATATAAATATAAACTCAAGGCAGGTTTATGTTTCTAGAGAAGGCCTTTGTGTCACCTGGCATTTAAGCAAAGCCTTTATCTTGTTGCTAGCATTACACCACCCCAGCCGGAGCCACCAGACAGGACTGTGCTGGCCCACTTAGGCTATCTTTAATTGCTCACTATAAATAGCTTAATGATGCTGCCATAAAAAGACTGATATAACTGAGGAGCTCAGAGTGACCCATATATGATGTTTTCTAGGTGGCTATTGATGCCCATGCGTGAGATAGTTTTCACTGCTGAAATGAAGGCTTAATTTCCAAGCCAATCACTTTTTACCCCCACCTACCTTCAGATCCCATTGCTTCCACCATTCCTACCATTCCTTTCTAGCCTCCTCTGTGGGGAGGTCATAGCTGACACTCTGTCACCCTCACATCCCAGTCACAGTCCCACCACCCACTTAACCTGGCCTCGAAGAGTAGGGCCCACCAGGGCCCAGCCTGAACCCTTAAGAGGACCCATTTGGGCCCTGTTGGCATGCTTCCTGTCTGCTCTGTCTGTTATGGGAAGAGAGACACCTTGCTTTGCTCTAGACGTCAATGAATCTTCTTGACTCAGTCATTAGATTTTCTCTGCCATAGTTCTCACCAGCCTTTGCCAACCACCACCCCCAACCTGGGCAGTAATTTCCCATGGGTTTCCTCCCACCACAGGCTGTCGGTCCTTCCACATCCATTCAGTGTGGCTGCAGCAGCCCCGCTGCTCTGGTTCTCTTTCTACCCTACCCCTGCTATGTGCTAGTTTCTCTCCTGTGTGTGGGGCATCCCACCAAGACTTGTAGGTTTCACAACCAAACTCTCTTTTCAAAGGAAGGGAAATCCAGTAGAATGGGAGACTTGAAATGTCGGGAGGATTGCAATGAAAGGGGTAGGACTGGTAGGTAGGAAACATAGAACAAAGACCCAAACTCTAAGGGTGAGTATGCATGGCTAAGAAAAAACACCAACAAACCAGACATCATAACTGGGAAGATGAAAGCAGAGAGGGGGAGTGAGTGAGGGAGTGTGGGAGGCGGTCATGGGGAGACTGGGTGGATGGACTGGTAGGAAGAAGGTGAGTTGGGGTGAGGGCGAAGAAGCCACCCTCTAGAAGATGCAGTGATCTTAAGATCTGGGGCTTTGCATCTGCCCTTTGTCTGTGCTAAGAGATGGACCACGCCACACAGAGAGCTCTGCATTTGGAGAACAAGCGAATTCTAACCAGACCAAAAGTGAACTCAGTACTTTGGTCCATAGGTTGGGGGTTGTATTTGGTCTTTTTCTTTATAGAGAGGCAAACTTTTCCTTACATATAAAAATCAATAACAGCAATGATATTTGCCATTCATTGACTATTCATATTTCTTTTGCACCGTGTTTTTTTTCCTCTCCAAAGTTCATCAAAACTCAGTGAACAGGTATTTCCTTATATTAGATGAGGAAATACTCAGGTAACTTGCCGAGTGCCCACGGGTGACTTTAGAACCCTCTGACTTTAAACTTAGACTCTTGCTTAGAGACCAAGTATTCTCTCTCAAGAGCAGAGATGGGCATGGGGCCTGGAGTCCGATGTAGGACCTGATTCCGAATGTCACTGAATTCAGGAACACAGTGCTCTATATTTTGTGAAATGCATGTGGTAGAAGGCATGAGACTAAGCCCTAACATCTGCCTTTAACCAATTATTAACCTAGGCATCTTGAAAAAATATGTCTCTTGGACATGTTTTATGAGGCCAGCACATTTTCTGAAACTAACAGGTGCTACAATTGTGTGAGAATTGTCAGCTCTGGTTATGCTCTAATAGTAGTAAGGCAAGAAAAATTTCCAAGTGCTTATTAGGTATCCATATTTAACGTGCTTCTCCTACTTAATTATCACAGTAGTGTGGGAGCCCCAGTGTCCAGCTTGACTGTCATCTCAGACCTCTCCCCTGGGCAGTGGACTTGTAGAAACACTAGGAGGACATTTTCCCAGCAGTCTGTGGTTGACATGGGACTCCTCTGTGCCCATAGGCCAAATGTCACAGAGTTTAGGACACTAAACCTTAGGTCTGCCTTTAACCAGGCATCTTGAAAAAACATGCCTCTGAGACATGCTTGTTTGATCTGATCTCAGTGAAGGGGAAATGAATCCTTAAATGCAGTAGCACAACGTGGTATTTGAGGTCACTTATTGTCCAACTTAACTAACTGGAACATGATGAGGAAAGTGTAAGTGAGCCAAATGGACATCAGAGTAGCCCAAATATATGTTGGGAAATTTGTGTGTAAAGTGGAGAGTCTTAGTCTGTTTACTATAGTTTAAAACTATCTCTAAAAAATTTGTCTGCCCAGTTTCTCAGCCTGCTGTCTATTAGGAGTAGCAGATTAAGAGGTGTGGGGATTCTCAGAAGCAGTCACATTGACAAGTGTGAGGAATGAAAAGAGTAACAGGCAGTCATGGGAACTTGCAGAATTGGGTCAGCAGGTGCCATTTGATGTGAGGGCAGAGTTCTTATCACATAGAAACTGGAATCTTGGGGAATAAATACGTGCATAGCCATGGATGTTTGTATTATTGAACTTTGTCAAAAGGTGGAATTAATTTTAGTGGTCTGTGTTTCAGAAGGATAAGGAAATTCATAGTTTGCTTGAAAGCTATTTCTATGTTTAAGATTTAACCAAAACATTTAAAAAAAATTGTGTTTTAAAAGGTTGCAATTTTAAAAAGACTTCTGCCTCTGGGAAGATGGCATAGGCATATTTTTCCCTATTCTCTCCCCAAACAACTAAAAGCTCTGTACTTTATATATAACACATGATTCCACATATGAGATGGGGGTGGGAAGGGGAATGGGGGACATCTGTAATACTCTCAACAATTAAAAAATAACACATGAGAAGGGTCTCAGAGGTGGAGAGAAGAAGGCATGCTGGCTAGGGACTTGAGGATGACACAGTGATGAATTCTTGGGTTTTCTTCTGGTGTCATATATCGTGGACTTGGAGAAGAAGAAACCAGCAACCCAGAATAGGCAACGGGCAAATTAAAAAGCCCCAGCAAAAGCCAGCTTTCTCTAGCCAGAGGGCCAGGAAGGAGCAGGTTAGCAAGACAGAAAACTCCTAGACAATAACCACTGTGCTTCAGGCAAACACCAGGAAAAAATTGTAGCCCCACTCCCACCCAGGCCAGCAAAGGCCAAGTGAGAGCCTGGACTTTACCCCAACACCTCTGCCAGGTGTGACAGAGAAGTTCGAGTAAAGAACCTGGAAACGGTTCAACAGTCCCTCAGAAAGTTAAACATAGAGTTGCCATATGCCCTAGCAATTCCTCTCCTAAGTGTGTACCCAGGGCAATTGGAACATATGTCCACACAGACACTTGTACATGGATGTTCATAGCTTTATCCATAATAGCAAAAAAATGGAAACAATATGAATGAATAAACAAAATGTCATATGTCCATATAATGGAATATTATTCAGCCAAAAAAGGAATGTAGTATTGATTCATGCTACAACATGAATGGACTTTGAAAACACAGTTAGTGAAAGAAATCTGTCACAAAAGGCCACATATTGTTTGATTCCGCTTACATGAAATGTATAGAATAGGTAAATCTGTAGAGACAGAAAGTAAATTAGTGGCTGGCAGGGACTGCAGAGAGAGGGAAATTAATGATTGCTAATGCCTGTGGAGTTTCATTTTGGAGTGATACAGATGTTCTGAATTAGGTAGTGTTGATGGTTGCAGAACTTTGTGACTATACTAACACTACTACTCATTTGTACAGTTTAAAAGGGTGAGTTTTATGGTACATGAATTACATCTCACCAAGCAAACAATGTTTCAAAGAGCAATTACAAACACATTTAAGACAAATAAAAAAAATAGAAAGTCACAGCAAAGAAGTGGAAGATATAAAGAAGAACCGAATGGAGATTTTTAGAATTGAAAACTATAACGAGCAAAAAACTGAATGGATGGGCTCCATGGAAGAATGGAGGGGACAGAGGAAAAATATCAGTGAACTGAGTCACTGACCAGGAATTATTAAAATAGAATGGTAGAGATTCAGCCTAAACAACAGAGAAAAAAGAGAAGAAGAAATCAGTAGATTGTACTGGGTTGTACATTTCTTTCATGATTAGTAATCTTGAGGATCTTTTCATGTACCTGTTGCCCTTTTGTATGTCATCTTTGGCAAAATGTTTCTCCAACCTGCCAGTCTTGGTCACTGCTGTTGCCACAATACCTAAGCAGTACCTGGCATCTAGGAAATACTCACATAGTTGGTGAATAAATTTCTAAGGACAGTAACTGCAGGTATGAGTTACAGTTGCTATTGGAGATAAACAGTTGTGTTGCCACTTTCTGTGCTCTGCTGTGGGGACCTCAAGTGAGCGAGGTCAGCGTTCCAGTCTGCCTGAGTCTTAGTCATGCACAGGAAGCCTTCCCGTGTTTGTAACCGCTGGTGTGGGGTTAGAAGAATGTCCAAGGTCCAAATCCCAGACCTCTTAGTAATGGCTAGTGTCTCTTGATTGTACATTTCTGAACAGAATCCCTGCATCCTGAGTTCAAACCTACTTCAAGTTGGCAGGGCCCTATACTGTGCATGTATATCTGATAGTCCCATATGTTCTCTCAGTTTTGATGTGGCTCCCATTTTAGTAACTTGCAGGTTGTACAATTGCTCCTTATAGCTGATGAGCAGCACAGTAATTGCTGTCACCCTATGGCAAATGTGTGTCACTTTTCATTTTAGTAACGAAGTGGGGAGAGTCACTTGCAATAACCATGTTATAATAATGAGGTTCAATGGGTGGTTGTGATATACCATGTGTGCTCTTCTAGCCCTTTTTGTCAGTGTTACACTTCCTTACAGTTTACAGAGTATTTGCTGTAAATCTAATTTTCTTTAGAGCCTCCAGAGGTAGCAGGGGCCCATTCAGTGTACAGGCCAACTTCAGTGTGGCCATTCAATCATTGGCTCAGGTTCCATCATTTGTAATCAGTGGACTTTCTGGCATTTTTCACTCCTGTCCATCTGTTGATAGGTTGGAGACCCAGGAAAGAGTTGATGTTTCAGCTTGAGTCTGAAATCTGACTGGAGACATAATTTCATCTTCCTCAGGGGAGCCTGAGTCTTTTCTCTTAAGACCTTCAACTGATTGGATGAGGCCCACCCACATTATGGAGGGCAATCTGCTTTACTCAGAGTCTACTGATTTAAATGTTAATTACATCTAAAAAATACCTTCCTAGCAACATCTAGACTAGTGTTTGACCAAAAAGTGAGCACCATGGCCCAGCCACACTGGCACATAAAATTAACCATTATGTTGACTAACTAGACAGTGCTTAAAATTGGCATTGTTACAAAGAAAATTGTAGTATGTTTGATAAAAACAAAATGTTTATATTTACTCCAGTATTGTTAACCAAATAATAATAATAATAAAGAGCTAAATTAATAATTAGAAGCAAGAGCCTTTAATGATATACTTATTTTATTTTTTTATTTTTTATTTTTATTTTTAAAAAATTTTTATATACCTTTATTGATTTCAGAGAGAGGGCAGCAGAGGGAGAGAGAGATAGAAACATCAATGATGAGAGAGTCATTGATCGAGCCCACAACCCGGGCATGTGCCCTGACCGGGAATCGAACCTCGATCTCCTGGATCCTAGGTCGATGCTCAACCGCTGAGCCACGCCTGGTCAGGCATGATATACTTATTTTAATGATGTCCTACAAATAGTACTTTGTAAATCGAAGAGATGACCTCATTGTTTTTGTGAGCAAAAAATTACTAATTCCTAGAAAACCCTGTAGCTACTTAGAAGAGTGGATTCTATTTTATTTTAGAGACTTGCTTGAAGACATTCAGTTTATGTGCTCATCTTTGACTTGGAAATTATCAGATTTTAAAAAACTTCTTAGATACTTTGATTTTAGTGTTTTAATTAACTCTATTTTAAATAATGTTTAATTTCAAAACTTTGAAAGTTAATGTATTGTACATTTAAACATTAGTTACAAATTTGTTTAAATTTTAAAAATATAATTAGAGTTACAAGTTTTTTTTAAAAAAAATTGAACTAAAAATAACATGTTATCAAGGATGTAGAGAAAAGGGGACCTTGTATACTGTTAGTGGGAATGTAAATTGGTACAGACACTGTGGAAAACAGTATGAAGTTTCTTCAAAACATTTAAAATGGAACTATCATACAATCCAGCCATTCCAATTCTGGTTATTTATCTGAAGAAAATGGAAAAAAAAAAGCACACCCTAATTTGAAGAGGTTTATGGACCCCTATGTTCACTGCAGAATTATTTACAGTAGCCAAGGTATGGAAGCAACCTAAGTGTCCATGGATAGATGAATGGATAAGAAAGATGTGATACATATATGCAATGGAATATTACTCGGCCATAAAAAAAAAAATGAAATCTTGCCGTTTGCAACAACATGGGTGGACCTAGAGGGTATTATGCTAAGAGAGATAAGTCAGAGAAAGACAAATACTGTATGATTTTACTTATATGTAGACTCTAAAAAGCAAAATGAACCAAAAGCCCTCAAATAAAACAGAAGCAGACTCATAGATATGGGAAACAATATGGTGGTTACTGGAGGGAAGAAGAGGGGTTTAGGGTTGGGTGAAACAGGTGAAGGGGATTAAGAGGTGCAGACTTCCAGTTATAAAATAAGTCATGGGGAGTAATGTTCAGCACAGGGAGTATAGTTAATAATACTGTAATTAACTATTAATTCAAGAGTTTATCATCCTCTTTTGAACGTTTCTCAAACTCTTAAGTTGTTTAATGCTTTGCGTCACAAACCTGCTCTTATGCCCTAGGGAAATAATATTAATTCTGAAATATTTAGGAAGTTTACAAGTTATACAGTATTTCTTGATTTGGGAAATAACCTTAGAGGAAGTTTATATGAGATGAATGTGTTGAGAACGGTAGCAAAATTCCCCTTGATTAGGTGTGATAAACGTGGGTAAATGCTGACTGTCATAACCATGGTCTGTCAGTAACAGCACTGCAATTGCCATTCCTCGTACTAGACATCATGAACTGTGTCATGAAACTCCCTACAAGACATCCCAGGCACTGTTCTCACGTGTGGATAATGTCGTTCAAAGAAGTTGTTGCTGCCGTAATCCCATCACAGGCAGGAGTCAGTAGCACTGTTGGTCACGAAACTGAGTATTATACAAACTAAATTTATAATCTTTTACTTTCAGCATATAGCACACGCTGAGCCTGACTACTATTAATATCACATGTTCAACATGCTCCTGTTTATAAGGGGGAGAGAGGCACTTGTTTATATTGTCGCCTTATCAATCGGGAACTTTCCAGGAAGGTTTAAAGTAACAAAGTGTAATTGTGGCTGTTGAATAAACCAGTGTGTATTTTACTTCCCTTTTGTACTCATCATCTCCAAGAAGGAAAAGGAAAACTCTGGTCTATCGTGAAACTCTCGATTCATCCAATGAACCCGTGCTGGGAGGAGTAGAGCATCACTGTCTGTGTTGTCCTTGTCATCGTCGTCATTGTCATCATCATGAAAAAGCCTCTGCTGTATTTTGAGTGACAGTCCGGATGTTCTTCACCTAAAACACTGCCATGTCTTGTTGGCTCCCGGCATTAGGAATTGGTAAGAATAGAGGCAGGATCTTGCGCCTGAGCCCTGTGCTATTCTTTTTTCCCTTTTCCAAGCCACCCACTTCACTCCCATTTTCTTTTTCCACCATATGACATGATCTATGCACAACTTTTGTCATCGCTGGAAGAGTAGGCCAGCATATGTTCCAGGAATCATGAGTCTGGGTAGATGGAGAGAACAGTTTGTTCCAAAGGAAGCATGTGGCCATGGTTCTGTATATTATAAACATCATTTAGAAAGACACGCATGAACAGGAAAACTTTGGTGACATGGAATGAACTATACTTCACTCTGTTATTTTAATAACACTTCTTGCTTTTTTATTATCTAAATAGTGGCTTATTGTCTGCACAAATTGAAAATGCTATAAATAAAAGTGATCCATGATGCCCATTCAGCTACTCCCAGCTACGTTGTAATACCTTCAGGTCTCTTCAGGTTTCTTTTTACTGCATAATTATATATAAAGTACCTACTGCGGTGATTACTTTTTTAAAGCTAATATTGCACCTTGAATATGTTTCTCGATAAAAATGATATTCAAAAATTAATTTTTAATGTTTGAACATTTTTATTATTTGGATGAACCAAAGAATACTTTATATCATGAGGCTGGGGCAGAATACAAATGGAGGCCTCATAACATATGCTTATGTATTTAAAAGTTATAAATTGAAGTAACAACCTGCTAAATAAAATATGATCTGTTCCCCTACCTTGACAAATGTATTGTTGTGATGGTAAAAGAAAAATGTGTAATGTTATGATATTCTTTAATCCTCACCCGGGGCTATTATCTTATAGGTTTGAGAGAGAAAGAGAGAGAGAAAGGAACAGTGAGGGAGAGAAACATCAGTGTGAGAGAAAAACAGACTGGTTGCCTCCCGGACCCTCCCTGACTGGGATTGAACATGCAACCCTTTGGTGTTGACATGACCCCCTTGGTGGCTCCAACAAATCGAGCCACCAGGCCAGGGCTGTAATGCTATGATTTTTATGTGAGTGAATATCAGGAAAAAAACAGATTTGATTAAATTTATTTATTATTTTATGTCATTATATGCAGAATAATGGACCAGTGCATTTGCAGAATATGCAAAATAATTTAATTTTGATTTACTAAGGAATATGAAGTTTCTGGGATTTCATCTTACCAGTTCAGATCTTGGAATTGATGTGGATACTTTTCTTGCTCATTTTTAGTCTTTGATCAGTAACTGGATCTTCATTAAATAAAGAATTTGTAATGTTTTGTTAATAAATTTTATGTGGGTCACACTCTCTAGAATCCTGCTCACTTTCAGTTTTAACATTTAAAAAATTTAAGCTGATTGCTTCTTAGAAAAATTTTTAATTTTTAAACTTTTTCTTTCATGAGCTTTACTTTCATGATTTTTGTTTCTAAAACAATCTCTACATGTATTCATTTCTCAATAATCTAAAGGATTAAAAAATAAAAAGTAATTGTATACAAATTGTATCCAGAGTATGCAAAATGTAAATATACTTTTATCAAATCAAATGTAAATAAAAGTAAATGTAAAAATCTAAAATTTTTAAGAACTATTTTTCTCCTCTAAAATATTCAAATTATGCAGTAAAATTAAAAAGCACAAGCAACAGAAGCAAAAATAAACAAGTGGGGCTACATCAAACTAAAAAGCTCTGCATAGCAAAGGAAACCATCAACAAAATGAAAAGACAGCTTATTGAATGGGAGAAAATATTTGCAAGCCATATATCTGATAAGAGGTTAATATTCAAAATATATAAGAAACTGATACAACTCAATAGCAAAAGAAATCCAATATAAAATGTGCAGAGGGCCCAGCTGGCGTGACTCAGCGGTTGAGCATAGACCAGATAGAGGTTTGATTCCCGGTCAGGGCACATGTCTGGGTTGCAGGCTCGATCCCCAGTAGGGGGCATGCAGGAGGCAGTTGATCAATGACTCCCTCATCATTGATGTTTCTCTCTCTCTCTTTCTCTCCCTTCCTCTCTCTGAAATCAATAAAAATATATTTTAAAAAGATAAATAAAATGTGCAGAGGACCAAAGTAGACATTTTCCCGAAGAAGACATACATATGGCCAACAGGTACATGCAAAGATCCTCAGCATCACTAATGATCAGGGAAATACAAATTAAAACCCAATGAGATGTCACCTCACACCTGTTTGAATGGTTGTTACCAAAAGGACAAGAAATAACAAGTGCTGAAGAAGATGTGCAACAAGGGAACCCCATGCACTGTTGGGGGGAACGTATAAATTGGTGCAGCCACTGTAGAAAACAGTATGGAAGTTCCTCAAAAATTAAAAATATAGCTATCATATGATCCAGCAGTCCCATTTCTGGGTATATATCTGAAGAAAATGAAATCAATATCTTAAAGAGGTATCTCCACTCCTGTGTTTGTTAAAGCATTATCCACTATAGCCAAGACATGGAAGCAAGTTTTCATCAGTGGATGAATGGATCAGGAAAGTGTGATATCTCTATTTCTGTCTCTGTTTCTAATAACAGTATTACTCAGCCATGAGAAAGAAGGAAATCCTGTCATTTGCAAAAATATGGATGGGTCTTGATGGCATTGTGCTAAGTGAGATATGTCAGTCACAGAAAGACAAATCCTGTATGATCCCACTTATATGTGGAATCTAAAAGAGCCAAACCCATAGAAATGGAGAGTAGAGTGGTGGTTACCAGGGACTAGGAATTGTGGGAAATAGGGAGGTGTTGATCAAAGGGTACAAACTTTCAGTTAGGAGATGAATAAGTTTTGGGCATTTAATGTACAGCATGGTGATTATAGTTAATAATACTGTATCATATCCTTGAAAGTTGCTAAGAGAGTAGATTTTAAATAGTCTCAGCCCCCACACATGTAACTATGTGAGTGTTAAGAAAATTTTTGAAGAAAGAGGCACACAACTTCAGAATTACATCAAGAGTTTATTAAGGGATCTTATGAACAGAATCATGGTTTGGGGCGGCAGCAAGGTGGTAGATCTCTGCACCCAAAGAGGAGGGGCTTGTTATATAGTGTGGTATGGGCTAACACATGGCCCATGCATGTTAAGAGCTATATTATCCAAAGTGGTAAACAATTTCTTTTCTTTTCTTTTTAATCTTCACCCAAGGATATTTTTCCATTGCTTTTCAGCGAGAGTGGAAGGGAGAAGGACACAGAGAGAGAAACATCAATGTGAGCGAGACACATCAATGGTTGCCTCCCACATGCACCCCTACCAGGGCCAGTGACCAAGCCTGCAACTGAGGTATATGCCCTTGGCCAGAATTGAGCCCGGGACCCTTCAGTCTGCAGGCTGATGCTCTAACCACTGAGCCAAACTGGCTAGGGCAGCAGTAAACAATTTAATGGGCCCACTAAGCAAGGATATTCTCTTCAGGAGATACAGGCCCACCATTCCCAGGCTAAACTGGTTGTTAGCGTGCTCTGTAAGATAGCATTGTACACGTTAAGTACCAGGAATCATTTTGCCTAACAGTGAGATGATGGAGGTGTTAACTAACTTTATTGTGGTAATGATTTCACAGTACATATGTGTATCAAATCATCATGTAGTACATTTTAAACTTGCATAATCATATCTGTATTGGCTATATGCCAATTATATCTCAATAAAGCTGGGGGGTGGGGAGAGGAAAGCACTATAGAGTGCCAGAAAACAAAACAAAGCAAAAACGCAAAATACAAGTTACAAATTACAATTCACCATATATAATTTTAAAATAAAATTATTTTTCAATAAAGCAGCAGAGTAGTCAACAGAAATTACGTGTCCTGCAAAGCCTAAAATATTGGCTACGAGACCCTTCACAGAAAAAGCTTGCCTGCCTCTACTTTAGACCCATGACTTACAACATGAAGAGAAGCAGGAACATGGAGGCTTGACCCTACTGGGGTACCTGTAATTTGAAGATTGATTACGTCTGTATCATCTGAGAGGAAGGATTGAAAACTGAAATTGAGTATTTTCTCCATGTGCCCCAGCCTTGTGATATGCACCACCTCTCAGGCTGGCAAAGGTACAGCCCACACACCTGCACTGTGTTCTAGTGCGTTCATCTCAGGGCCGCAGGGTGAGAGCTGGGCCAACATGTTTCCCTGGGGCCTGACTGCTGCCATTGACCAGGGGAGTGCTGAGGGCAGGACCCAGAGTTAGGAGGCATCGCGTAGGCATTTTATCCTGTGGATGTGTGACTTGTGAGGGTATATAATGCAAATAGGTATAACAACAGTTCTTGATATTGTTAAATAATCTTTGTTCTAATCTGGACTCATATACTCTTGTGCGTGCATACCACACAGACACACACACACACACACACACACACACACACACACACACACACAGAAACAATGCCAGAAAGTAGAGATAGGTGTTGAATTTGGAATTTTTAAAATGCTATGGGAAAACATCACTTTAACCATTTGAAAATATTTTAAAGACATTTGGATTTAGAGTATAATTTAAAAAACAGGAACACTATACTGATTCATTATCAGTATTATTATTTTTTTTAATATTGGTGAATTGAGGTAAGACACATGGCCCAGGGCCACTAACAGACAGCAAAATGAACAATTCTTGAGGAATATGAATTCTGTGGTTTTGGCCTGCAACTCCACATATCATCTCTGGTGGACCAGGGACTTAGCAAACTTCCAGAGGGGTCCCCAGCTTTTCCTTTTAAGAATTAAACTTAGTGTCCTCTCAAGCTGAAAATGAAAGTGTAATAAAAAGTTCAAATTAATAGTTGAAAGAAACATTAAATTCAGTAGGACTATAGGCAAAAGAGCTATAGAAAAACTGAGTGGGCCACAATGCACAAATGTAGAAATAGCAATCTCAGATTTTCATTTGTGTATAAAATGGAGTATGGTATTACATTTATTGCTGTTACCACTGATAATAGCATGCCTTTGTGTTTTCATAAAGCTTTCTATTTTTTGTTGTTGTTGTTAATTCTCACCTGAGGATATTTTTTCCATTGAGTTATTGGAGAGAGTGGAAGGGAGGGGGAAGGGAGGGAGAAAGAGAGAGAGAAACATCGATGTGAGAGCCACACATCGATTGGTTGCCTCCTGCACGTGCCCTGACCGGGGCCAGGCATCAAGCCTGCAACCAAGGTGCGTGCCCTTACTGGGACTGAACCCAGCACCCTCCAGTCTGCACTACTGAGCAAAAACAGCTAGGGCTCAAGCTTTTTATTTTATACAGAACTTCCCACATGGGATTATTTCGTTCTCATTGATTTGTTTAATCCCCACCCAAGGGCATTTTTTTCATTGATTCTAGAGAGAGAAGAAGGGAGAGAGAGAGAAACACTGATGTGAGAGAGAAACATGGATTGGCTGCCTCATGCATTTGCCTTTATCAGAGGTTGAACCCAAAACCTAGGCATGTCCCTGGCTGGGAATCGAACCCATGACCCTTCAACCCTTTGGTTCACAGGATGATGCTCCAACCACTGAGCCACACTGGTCGGGGCTAGTTAGTTGTCATTTTAATGTGTGAGAAAGATGGGCAAAGGAACTGAGGTCCTAAACAGTGAAGGGAATTGGCTAAGGTCAGGATGCTTTTATGTGGCCAAAACAGGACTCACGTTTTGGTGTTCTTATCCCATGTCGTGTTCTTTCTTTGATACCAAAGCTTCCTTTGTAAGTAATAATTGATGAAATTTATGTGCTGCATGCAAATAGCTGTGCTAGACAATTCACGGATGCCAAGTGTTAATAGCCAAGGGTGAAGTTCAACATATGCGCTGTGATGTTAGCATTAATGAGAACAACCAAATTTCACAAGATATAGACAGGTTTGAGGATGGGGATGTTAAAACTAGACATACAGACTGACAGTTGAGGAGAAAAAAAATTTTGCTTAAATCAAACCCATTTTGAACAGTCCTCAGCATCTTAGATCTGTGCAAAAAGACAAAACAAAAAATCCCCACCATTTCTGGAGGGTGTGAGAGTGTTGCCTGCAGATGGAGGTGTGTGGGGACAATGCCAAACCCGTGGGATCACAGCAATCCCAGGTATAGTAATGAAAGGCTTCTCTGATCAAGTGACCCACCTATTCTTCAGAATCCTCCACCACAGAAAATAGTCAGCATTATTAATCTACAGAGTAATTGGCCTTGCCAAGTCCTTCTACATTATTTTAGCAGGTGGCCTTGCGAGGAGTCAGCTAAAATCATGACTATTCAGCACTAGGCAGCATTTCAACTACCAAAGCTTCAGAATAAGCACTAAGCATTTGGGGGTAGAACATTTTAATGTTCAAAAATCCCAAATGAGCTTCGTTTTTTCAAAGGGTTCAGTTGAAAATAATTTGAAAAGTGCAAGCACTTAGGCTGTTTTGCCTTCTGGGCCATGTACGACCTAAATCCTAAAGAGCAAGCCTCCTGCCAACACCCCCTACCCTGAGAGCTGCAGGGTGTCAGGGAATAATGACCTGTGCATCCTCTGAGGTTTGCTTTCTGTCTCCTGGGAGAAATGTGTACTTTGAGAAGGTAATTCTTTAAAAATTATTTAAATTTAATTTTGTGGAGTTTTTAAAAACATAAAAATACTGGAAATAATTCATCTCTCATGTATATCCACATTTAAGAGACGCTGCTGTTGTTTTGCATTTGCTGAAGGGTTTTTTTAAAGAAAATGTTTCAGATACAGCTATAGCCTCAAACCCCTATCTTAACCCCTCCCTGCAAGAAAATGACTATTCAGAAGTAGGTGTGAATCCTTTCCTGCATGGCTTTATCTTTTCTCTGTACATGTGTGTACTCAAAGGAGTTTTTAGTTCTATTTTTTTGTGTTTAAAGTTTAGATACACCCTGCATATGTGACTTGCTTTTTTAAAAAAGAAGGAAACCTAAGTTTAAGCTTTATCAAATATATGGATTTAGTTTAATCATTTTCACTGTTTTATGATATGAACATGATATGAATATGAAATTTTATTTTTCCTGTCTGCTCTGATGGACATTGAGATTATCTTTAATTTTTCACTCTTCGTAAAAGTAACGCACCCAGATTCCTGATGGATAACTGTGTGGACCCATGTGGAGGTAGCCTGGAGGTCACTGTTTTTCAAGCGATCACACATTAATAGGTCATGATATCAATTTACTGTATTGCAAAGCACATTAAAAAATAATAGCAAAGATTAATTACAAATTGTGTGTTATATAAATAATATGAAAATTTATTGCACATTATAAGGGTAAGTTTTGCTAATGTTTTCTTTTACTTCAATGTTTATGTATGTAGGTGCACTGGGTTATGGCGTCAGATATATTTCTTACTGAGCCTTAGTAAAATAAGGTTGAAAGCCAGTACTCTAGGGCCTGTCCTGTATGTCCCACTGCTGGGTCACCGGGTGTATGCATCTTCAACTTCACTGATTGTTGCCAGTTACTCTTGACGTGACTGTATTATTTTGTAGTGTTCATTCCTGTTTCACCACATTCTAGTGCTGGGCTTTTGTGACAAGGGTTTCTAATTGTAATCTTAGTTTGACTGAGAACATCTCTAAGTGTTGGAAATGAATGGGAAAGGTTATATATTTTTTTGGCAAAGTATTGCAGAATCATGAGAAAAATAACCAAGGCAAATGAAAAGTAGAAGGTAAGGTCTTGAATGGTTCAACAGGAAAGAAGGAAGGTGAGAAATATCTAATGTTTTCATATCTGATGTTAAGGGCTTTAGCCTCAGAAGGAGACTGGGGTTATGGTGCTCTCTGTTGTCTCTCCTCGGGGGGAATGATATCTGTAAGTGTAATAGTGGTCACGCGTGGGCAGAGGGTGAAGGTAGATGCTGCCAGCAGCCTGCAATTTTATATACTTGAGTACAGTGTGCTGGGCATAATGTATTTGCACGTTTAACACACAGGGTAGTTCTTCACTGATTCAAAGAATTAGCCTCCTTCCCAGTTTTCTTGAGTCAACTACCTTTTTTGTCTTTTATTTCCTCCTTTGATACCTGTGTGGATACAGAGAACTAATGGGAATGGTCAAGTGCTGGCTGACAGTGGGCTTCCAAATTGAGAGGCAAAGGGCAGTGGTGAGTCCTGGAGAGGGTGTGACTGATTTAAAGGGACATCTGTGACTCTACTCTGGGGATTTTTGTTTTGTGGCACTGTGAATCCAAAGTTGGTAGATGTTTTCATGTGTTTTCCAAGAGGAAGTGGAAATATTTTCAAAAATTAGTTTAATATGCCCTGGCCGGTGTGGTTCAGTTGGTTGGAGTGCCAAATACACCAAAAGGTGGCTGGTTAGATTCCTGGTCAGGGCACATACCCAGATTGCAGGTTCGATTCCTGGTTGGGGTGCATGCGGGAGGCAACCAATCAATGTTTCTCTTTCACAGCAATGTTTCTCTCTCACATCGATGTTTCTCTCTTTCTTTCTCCCCCTTCCTCTCTCTAATTTTTAAAAATTAGTTTAATTTTGTGAAATCTCTTGATTTGTTTTTAGAATGTAGACCCATGTTTTAAAAAACAGTTTTGGTGAAGCAATACATGTCCTAATTTAGTCTGTAGAACACTTGTAATTTTTTGTGTTAGGAGAACAGAATTGTGTAATGGTTTAAATTTTAAAAATCACTAAACTAAGGTTGATTCCTTGTGACCTAATTTGTCATTTTGCTTGTTTCCTCCTGGGTGTATAAATGGGTGTTGGAGGAGCTGTGAAATACTGAATTACATTCATTTGTCTCTGTTCCTTAGCAGCTAACACAATGCTTATTATATGGTAGGTTCATAATAAATGTTTGTCAAATGAGTGAGTACACGAATGATGGAAACATGTAGCGCCTATATTCCTTTAGAATTGACAGTCTTAAAGTTAAAAAATGCAGTTACTGTTTGTTCAGTTTTGTGTGTTAGGACTAATAGCAGAAGGAAAATTCTGCTGCACAAGACTCTCCACATGTCACATCCCGACAGCTTTACTGTTCACCACAATGCCAGGTAGCTAATTCATGATTTATAAAGACAGCTCAGCACATTAATAGGTTAGAGAGTCAGTAGAATGAATAATAAATGGCAAAGCTATGTATACAAAGAAAATATGCATAGCTATTGGAAAATCATGTAACAGGGGTTGGCCCATCTGGAACCTTTGCTTCCCTAGGGGAAATGAGAGGACTGAGTGATAATCCTTCAGTCATAAAAGAAGGAGATGAAGTTCCAGCTGGGGCATTTGCTCAAGCCCGGGAGATTGCAGTGCTGAGGAAATTTGAGAACATGTAACACTCTTCTGCACTTAACTCAGTGGGCAGCCTGATTGCATTGGCTGCAGCAGGATGTTATTGAAATTGTTAGTGTTGAGTGGGTTGGAATTTAGTCACAGCCCTTTCCAACACTAGTGGTCAGAGCTATCAGGGCATAACATTGGAGTGTCTTGATTCTAAGAAGTCACTCAATGCGATCCTTACTTCCCCTTCCTCGCCAGTCCTCAGCCCTCCCCCACCCCAGGTCCTGATCCTTCTCTGACCACTCATCCTGTTGACTTGCTTTCCTCCTGGCCTGGGCCACAGAAGCTCATGCATGGCCAGCCATCCCCTCCAGCCTTGCTTTCACACTGTAGGGAAACTCTTCAGAAGACTGTGGTGACAGCTGGGTCATCAACCAATCAACCTAGCGATCTTTTCTCAATTCTTATTTTTCTTCCTGACACCATAATAATATCTACTGAGTACTTACCATATGCCAGGCACTGTTCCACGTATTTGATACATGTTATCTCATTTAATAGTATTTTCCCTCAACCATTATCTTCAACTTTGGTGGTGAGAAAACTAAGGCACATCTTCATCACCTTCTCCAGGTTGAAATTCACCGTCTCTTTTGTCTCTATATTTGTGCTGATGAGCTTTGCTTTCATTGAGGCTGTTGAAGAATTTTAAACTTGGGACAGATGTGGACAGAATTCGAATTCAGTAGGTTGTTGTGCATTTTGAAGGTTGAATAGTGGGGGGAGGGTAAAATCAAGAGGAATCAATTACAGGGATATTATGATAGTCCAGGGGAGGGATGATACAGCACAGAATAAAGTCAGTGGGGATATAGAGTAGGACGATACATGAGAGAGTGGATAGGAGACAAATTTAGAAGTTAAAATCACCGGGGCATTTTAATAATGGCAAAATATTGATGTAATTGGAATGACTATAGATGAAGGAATGATTAAATTGTGTTACGTATATATACAGTGGCATATAATCAGCTGTTACAAAGAAAAAAGCAGTTGCACGTGGAGTGGCAGGACCAGCTTCCAAGATTGTGTGAGGAGAAAGGTGCAACAACTATTTGCTACTGTGCTAATCCTGATTGCAAAACAGAGTGAACGCAAACTACTCTGGAAGGAAGTGTGGTTGCTTCTGCGAGGACACACGGGCCATTGGGGGACTTGGATTTCATGAACACCAGATGGACCCTTCCATCTTTTGAACTTGGTACCATGGGTGTGGGTTACCTATTCTTTACAAAGGTCTGGTTATGAATTGGGTGTGAAGAGTTAGGGAGAGGAGGTTCAGGACTCAGGTGAGGAAGCAGGTTTGTCAGATGGTGGTGTGGGTGGAGGAGGGGGGAGGGGATTATGAGCCAGCTGTATATATTTTTCTCACAGTAGGTTTAAGAAATTTATGATCAGAAATCTCATTACTTTGTCTTTTTTTCATTTAAAATTGCCCAAAGTATTGTTTTAAGATATTTCAACCCCGTTGGCCTTTATTGAGACCAGTACGAGAGTAGCAATTTTAGATGAATGAGATTCCTTTTTCTACAGGACACATCACAAGTTCTTGAGCTGCTCTTTTAACTATAGTAACAGAACCAGCACACCCACCTCTCGTCCCCTGGTAAACTCCAGAATTAAATGCAGGAGACTGCCCTGCCTGCCATCTCTCTGCCCTGGCTCATCCTTCCTGAAGGTCTGGGAAGGCTGTTGTGAACCCCTGAAGACTCTTAGCTGGTATGTAAGTTCACAAGTGGAGGAGAGAGAAGCTGTGGAAAGCTGTGCTAGCTTAGAAGGGTTGGTCCTTGGGGCAGACCTAAGAGATGGCAGCCTGCTGTCGTGGGGGACCTGGGTTCGAAATAGTTTCTTGTTGATGACTTAGATGTTTTCATTTTTGTTACTTACAATTCCTGGAATTCTACAAATTATGTGTTCCTTTGGGTTACTAGTCAGCTTTAACCAATGCAAATGTCTTTGGATAGATTATGAATCGATGAGGCATTCCTACGTTGGTATGGATAACTTTTGGGGGAGGAAAGTTGGGGACGGATTGGGTCAGAAGATCTCTAGGTTCCTTCATCTCCAAGGTTTTGTGAATCTGGGTTTTGTGAATCAGGTTCCTGGCACTGGGATTAAGAAGTTCCAGAGATAGGCCATTTGAAAGATGGACCAGTGTGGGAGAAATGGACAGACCTGCTGGGATGGCTGTGGTGGGAGGTGTAGAACAACTCTAGGAGTGGAGAGTTGGGAGACAGACAAAGTGAGCTCAGGGGAAAGCAAAGAAAACAAACATGCATTTCTAAACATTTTGTCCTTAAGAGAAGGAAAGGAAAATTTTCTTAATGACCAGAACTCAATGGCTTATTATAATCAGCCATTAATGAGTTAAATTGACTCTGGGGCTCCAGGCCAGTGGTGCTTAGTGGTTGAGCATTGACCCAAGCACCAAGAGGTCACCGGTTCGATTCCTGGTCAGGGCACATGCTCCATCCCCAATAGGGGGCGTGCAGGAGGCAGCCCATAGATGTTTCTCTCTCATCGATTTTCTATTTCTATCTCCCCCTCCTTTCCTCTCCCAATAAAATAAAATAATAAAATAATAAAATAAAATAATAAAATTAAAATTAAATTTAAAAAAGTATAAAATAAAATAAAAGATATAAAATAAAATAAAAAATAAAAAATACTGTTGTAATTTATATGCTATTTTAATTGAAAATTTGTTAAACATTATTATATTTTTTATGGGAGAATTTTTTCTTAGTTCCTAAAGCCTCAATTATACTTAAATCTTTAGAATATAACCTATTTGGTAAGAGGGGAACTATTTTTACTTGCTTTCTATTAAGGAGTTACTTGGTAGAACATAATTTTTTGAGTAACAGACATTTATAGGCTGTTAGTAGCTTCACATTAGTCATCGGAATATTATTTTGCTATATTATTGGGTGGAGAGGAAAGCCTTTATTATACAATAATGATAAATAAATGTTTGTTTCCATTCACTGGGATGCAGGCAGAGAAAAAGAAAATTAAGAAAGCAGTACTGTACTAATTCAGTTTTGAGCTGGTGGAGTTCAGGATTTATTTTATTAATGGGAAATTCAAACATTATACATCTAGAAAGCTATCATTTTTTGCGTGTTTACTGTTTTCAGTTTTAAAATACTAATTTGCAAACTTGCACTCTCTCAGTATCACATTTTAATGGCAGTTGTAATATATTTGCTCTCTCCCTTCAAACCACCACAGCCCCTTCCCTGAGGAGATTCATAGGCAAGCGATGGTCCCGAAGATAGAAAAATGACCTTTATATCACAACCTTGCACAAAGTATGGTGACATTGCTCCATGAGATAGAATTTCTCTGCCAAATTCGAGAGCTCTATTTTCTCTCCTATATTTGTCTTGCCATGTGTGCTCTTTCTTTCTTTAAGCATTCTTATTGCATTTGACATTCATTAAAGTATATTGAGAATATAGAAAGTTTAGTGAAATAGTCAAATGTCTTAGCTACCACTGCTGAAAACTTCCCCTGTAGTTTAAAGATCTTCCATCAGAAGGTCTTGCCTGACTCCACAGGACAGTTCAGACAAGGAGGAACTGGTCTGAGCCCCGACCCCTCACGTGTAGGCCCAGTTTTGATTAATAACAGAATAGAGTATCTGAGGAAGAAGACTCAGGAATGTAAGTTTAGATTAATCAACAAAAAATGAAGAATTTAAATAACATCATTTACATGAAGAAGAGTGGGAAGGGGGACATACATTTATACCTTTGTTTCCTTCTTAAGATGTAGGAATATTACTTACACCGGGCTGTGTGAAGTCTTTGGAATTCTTGTCCACTTAGCAGCACATCTTTCTCATTTGGGAACTCAATTGAGCATTATCCTCTTGTCTATTAGAAATGACTGTGATGTGAAGGTCGTGTCTATAGTCTGTTTTAAAATGGGGACTCAGACTGTATGACAGGAAGGTATGTCCTGTGCACTGTGATGACTCTTGATAATATTCTTCTGCCGTGGACAGCAGCACATCCTCACTCCAGTGGCTGCATGGCCCTCTTCCCAGCTCTCTAGCCTGTCACTGCCCCTCTCCTGAACCGTGTGTGGACCCCCCCACCATCTGCCCATGTGGTTTCCAGGGACCCTAGCAAAGGCCGTTAGGCTCTGACAGCTGAGACCACTGGAGGACAGCCAGCCAGGGTGGCACCATTCCTGGGTTCTACCTCTTCATTTTACTCTATTTCATATGACCTTTCCAAAACAACTCCTTACCTTTGGGCTGTGGAAAGCAACTCTCTCATCATTCCATGAACCATTCAGAAGGTGGCAAGTCCTTCCTTCTCCTATTCCCCAAAGCTTCGGCAGACTCTGGACTCAGACATTGCCAAGAGCACCAGTGGGCATTTAGATGACTCCAGATCCCAGGAACTGAAGGTTAGAAGGAAACTTAATTGAGAGAGACTTTTTCTGAGGTAGGTAACATGAGCAGTCATAGTTGAGGATTTAAATAAAACCTTTTGTTAAGTACTCTGAATCGAGAGGTGTGACTTCCATGGCCAAGTTGGTATATATACAGACATGATATAGATATATAGACATATACAGTGTGTCCCCCAAAATGGATATACACTTTAACAACTGATAGCTCAATTTTGAAAATGAAATGTATGTTAATAAACACTGCCTTTATAATTATTCAAAGTGTGTGTATACATTTTTGAGACACCCTATATATAGCATATTTGTATTTGTATTTGTATTTGTATTTACAAATTCAACCAGGCTTCTGCCTAATTAGAACCATGCTATCCTTTTTCAAAAATCATTGTTATAGCCCGGCCGGGCTTGGCTCAGTGGTTGAGCGTTGACCTAGGATCCAGGCGAGAAAACATATTTAAAAAAAAATGTGTGTGTGTTCTTACGTTAAGTTTGTGGGTTTTTGCAACAATAGCCATAGAAAATTAATATACTTATCTCTTGCTTCCAGACATACTTATTTGTTTAGATCTTATCAAATATCAAGGAATCTGTTGTGTTCACCACTTCATAGAGCATTCATGATCCTAAAAATTATTTTCATGCTAACATTTAACGCACAAATTGAAACAGATTATTAAGGAAATATTTTAAATTTGGAGCAACTTTTTTTTTTTTGTCTTTTAAATGAGTCTACTTATGAAGATGCATTGCTCCCTCAAAAGAATTGAACATGGCATCCAGAAGAGAATTAGACAGGGAGGCACACCTCTTCTTTTGTGATGACATGTTTAAATTTAAAGCTCATTATCAGTAGGGACTTTCTCATACTTAGTCAAACTACATGATGAATTTCCAAAAGGAAGTCACTTTCTAGATATTTGAGGGCTTTTGGGTATATACAGTGTTTGAAAGGTAAATTTATTGATTTTGTGAATATTGGAAATAAATTAATTATAATGAAGAGTCCATGCTATTAAACTTAGTTCTTTTCCCAAGAAACATTTCTCCTGATTGCTATATTTAAAAATATTAATTTATTTTTAAACAGGTCATACATTTGCACTGTTGAAATTATTAAAATTATTAAAATTCTTCCTACCCCGTTCCCCCCATAGATAGACACCTTAGTTTTCTTGTATCCCCTAGCATCTGTGGGAGTGTTTCTTTATGCATATGCAATAAATGCAAATTTATAATGCTCCCCTCCAAAAGGAAGCACACTACATGCATTCTTTCTTGTTTTTCTCACTTCAGTTGTATGTCCTAAAGCTCTTTCCATATCAGGACACTGAGAGTTTCTCTCTCTTTTTAATAGCTGAATTACATGGTAATTCTTTTGAAGGGATTAGCTACACCATAGTTTATGTAACCAGCTTTCTGTGGATGGCTACTTGGATGGTTGCTAATGTTTTTTTTTTTTTTTTTTACAAACATTGCTGTATCATTGTATTTGCACTTGCAGATATATTTATAAGATAAAAATCTCAGAAATGGGATTGTTGGGTCTGAGGTAAATGTTTTTGTAATTTTGACAGACATTTGTAATTTGATAGACCATAGAATTTTTATTTATTTTTTAATTTTGGTCTTCCACCAGGAAAGTGTGAGAGAAATGATTTTACTGTGACCAAGTGGTTTATAGTTCAAACCAGGACACTTTTAAGAAGCATTAGTAACTCTATTAATAATCATACTGGGGCAACAGTCATGAGCCAGGACTGTGCTGGCCATCTGGGACGTATCCTGACTTACAGTCTTGCCAACAGAATGTGCTGTCAACTCTCAGTTTTCTCAAGGGACTTTGAATGGAATTAAGATTAAAAAATAATCATTTCATGAGGCCAGTCTTTAAAAGTAAGGTTACCAATGATGGTTGCCCAGCAATGTGAATGTTCTTAATGCCACTGAACTGTACATGTAAACATGGCTAAAATGGTAAATTTTATGTTACATGTATTTTACCACAACCAATAAAAGAAAAAAGAAGGAACAAACTATTGATACATGGAGCCACATTGATGAACAGTCTGAAAAGGTCACATATTATATGATTCTATTCATAAGATATTCTGGAAAAGGTGAAAGTATAGAAACAGAAACTGGGTGAGTGGTATGTAAATTAACCTTAATTTAAAAAACAAAAACAAAAAATAAATTTTAAAAAAGTAAATCCATGCAGTATTGTTTCCCTTGAGCTTTGGGAAAGATGGCATGCCTGAGCTGGCTCTCCTTCCTGGGCACGTGTATGTGACCTGAGTGGCACTTGCCAGTGGGCCTCCTGCCCATGACCACTTGTGTTACTTGCATTTTTCTAGGCTGCCTCATGAAACTCTGGCACTGTGAGAGTTTGTCTGGCCTGTCTCAGGCTCTTGCTAATGCCAACATCAGGGTCTAGGGCTAGTCTGGTTCACTGGTGCGTCACTGCAAGGCTCAAGTAGGCGCTAATAGCTCTGTCCTTTGTCCCATCTGGAGGATTGAGAAAGCCCTCTGCTTTGGGCTTTACCAGCACAGCTAAGGCAGTCCCCTCTGATGGTGTGAAGAGGGCCCCACTGCTTCCCAGTGCTCAGCCCTTCTTTGCATGCCCTGAGAATTCAATCTCATTTCTTCTTGGGGTAAGGAAAGAATTCTCAGGCAGTGAACCAACCTTGGCTGTGACAGAGGGTGCCAGTTGATGGCCAAGGTGAATATCTGCTGTATTTGGATCAAGTAATTAGAACGTGTAGATGGGCAAGAACAAAAGGTCCCATAGGTAAGTGAAGTCCAGGGTCATGAAGACAGTGAAGACATGGAAAAAGGGAGATCCTGTGGGCCCAGACTGGAGAGCAGATGCTCAAGTCAGAAGAAGTCAAGAGTAAAAATCAGGAATGTTCAACATCACTAACCACTCGGGAAGTGCAAAGCACATCACAATGAGATACCACTTCACACCCATTAGGATGGTTATTATAAAACAAACAAACAAACAAAATAGCAAGTATTGATGAGGATATGGAAAAATTGGAACCCTTGTGCACTGTTGGTGGGAATATAAAATGGTGCAGCTGCTGGGGAAAACAGTGTGGCCATTCCTCAAAAAATAAAAATAGAACTACCATATCGTCCAGCAGTCCCACTTGTGGGTATATAACCCCCAAAAACTGAAAACGGGCTCAAGCAGATATCTGTACACTCACGTTCATCATTAGTCACTGACACCAAAGTGCAAGCAAGCCCAGTGCCCATTGACGTATGAGTGATAAACAAAATGTGGTCTGTCCATCCAGTGGAATGTTATCCAGCCTTGGAAAGGAAGGGAATCCTGTCATATGCTGCCACATGGGTAAACCTTGAGATTATTACACTTCAGTAAAATAAGCCCGTCACAGAAGACCAACAGTGTATGATTGCATTTATATGAGGTGCCTGGAGGAGTCAAACTCTTTGACATAGAAAGTAGAATGGTGGGTGCCAGGGGCTGGAGTGCCGGGGAGGAGAAATGAGGACACAGTTCATTTTGGGAAGATGGAAAGTTCTGGAATGGATGGTGGTGATGGCTGCACAACAGTGTGAGTGTACTTGTTGCCTCTGTGCGGTAAACTTAAAATGGTTAAAATGGTTTTATGTTATGTATATTTTATCATAAAAAATAATCTTACAAAAATATCCAAGGGCAGTGAGTTAAAGCAAACAGGCCTCGCCAGCCAACCGAGGGCAGGTGGCCCGCCCTCTCCCTAGGCGGTTGTGAAGAGGGAGCCGCTGCAGCGGCCAGGACAGCGTCCACACCTGCGCACATCGTCTTTCACGCTTGTTCACACAGGGCCACGGTCACCAGAGGTAAACGTGCTGTAGCTCTGTGTGTTTTCCTGGGAGTGGAAGTCATGCCAGTTGCTTCTCATTGACTAGAGTGTGTGCAGAGACCTGAGTCTGAGAATGGACCCAGCAGTCAGTATCTGCTTGTAGAGTTGTTTTTTCCATTCCTTAGAGCGCCACAAGTTGTCACCTGGTCCTACTCAAGCCCTCTCCATCCCCGCCTCCCTGGCAGGGAGGGCCTTGTGAACTGCAGAGAGTTCTGGAGGCTTTCTTGCTCCTGCTCGGTTCCGGGTCCTGGTCCTGGCGGCTGCAGTGAGTCCTGCCACCGAGTCACTGAGTCTGGCCTGAGGCTGGTGAGGGGTCCTGTGCCCACCCTGCAGACATCCAGTGCAGAAAGTCCCCCTTCATTTTCCCTGCATTGGGACCTGGGGGAGGAAACAGTGTGGATTGGGCCTCTCTTGGCCACATGGGTTACCTAGTGGGGCTTCCTTGAGCCCCTGGTGCTGTTTAACAAAGTTCCTCTATTAGAGTTCACTTATTCTATAGCATAATCATCCTCTACCCGGAACCCAGGAGGGCCAGAGGTTAGACTAGACAGCACTCTGAGTTGTAGACTTCAGGAGGACCCAGGGTTCCCCTCCTGTCTCACACTGAACAAGTGTGAGTGTCTCCACTCTTCTGTCCTTTGGGATGTGTTTTCTGAGGTGGGCTTTCACCTAGAGGCCCCTTGTAGGTCCACCACTGCAGCCCTCCACTGATGCCTAACTTGTGTTATTGTTGGGTGACTGTCACTGGGCTCAAACAAATCCCCCTGCTACACACATTGTTGTTCCCATACAGTGGCCATCTCTATAATTGTTCTGTCCAAAGCAGTGGTCAGAAGCAACACGTGACCAGTAAGTACTTTAAGGGCGGCTCATCCAAATTGAGATTTGCTGTAAATGTAAGAAGCATTTCCAATTTTGAAGACTAAGTATGAAAAACATTCAAATACCTCATTAGTTATTTTATATTGATATGTTGAAATAACATTTTGGATATATTGGGTGAAATAAAATACATTATTTAAATTGTTTTCACTTGTTGGATTTTACCTTTTGAAAAGGTGGCTACTAGAAAATTAAAATTACAAGTATGACTCACATAATGCTGTTGGTCAGCATTTTTCTAGAGCAGCGGCACCACGTGGAAGGTTGTTAGAAATGCAGACTCTATCCATCCCCAGGACCAGGGCCTCAGAAACTTGGGGTGGGCCGGTACAGTTTTCACAAACCTGCAGATGACTCTGGTGCCCGCTCAAGTTTGACACCAAGGACATTAGAGCCACCAACTGAGTCAGTTCTTGTCACCAGTTATTTTATTGGAAGCATTTACAATGAGAGGGAATGAGTAAGAACCCTCTGGAACCAGTGAATGGTGCTACGGTAGCTGGTAGCCCTGTAACCACTACCAGGACTGAAAGACTGCTGTATGGGACTGCTGTAGAGACACTGTCCTTGAACCACAGCTCCTTGCGGGATGGGCTCTCAGGAACGTCAGCGGTTGCTGCACTCTCTTGCTTTGCTCTGGGCTCTCTCCCTTTCTCTCTTGCCTCTCTGGCCTCTGACCCACTTTGTGTCTTTTCCCTCTTGTGGCCCTGTGTTCCTCAGACCCGGTGACAGGCTTGGGCTTTCCTTTTCCCTGCTCCCTGGGACAAAGGCTCGCACTCTTCCAGGGCTCTTTCTGCCCTGGATGCACTGGAGTTGATGATTGCCAAGTAACCAAGTGAACTTTGCTGCATCCTGAATGAAGTCTTCCTTCTGGTTAGATGGACAGGAGGGAAAGACCTTCAGAAGAATAAATCAGGGGAAGGGTGCTGAATTGCCTGTGGATTTTGAAATTTCATGTATTCAGAAGCTCTTGGGGGAAAATGAGACTCCAAATATGTTCCTCCCTCCCTCTTTTGGGGGAAATTTTGTGTGTGTTTTTCCCTAGGATCAATAAAGGGGTCTTTATGAGAGTTCTGCATTTGTTTTTGATGAGACCACGGGTATTTGAACAAATCATTTGTCTCTGCTGCAGTGCTACTAACTCCTGGTCCACAAAGCAGAGGTGGGCTTCCAGCACTGTGTGAAGGTGCACAGCTCCCTCTCCGTAGTTGCAGGTGGAAGTGTTTGACAGGCGGCCTGGTGGTCAGGACTCCGTCCTGGCTTTGACATCTAATGAGCTTTGTTTGGGTTCTTTTTGAACCTTGGTGAGCTCATTTGTAAAGTGAGGATAATGTAGGTCCTTTATACCTTCTATAAAACCCTTGGGACCAAATGTGCAGGAACTGACATTTTTTTCAGATTTTTGGATTATGCCTATACCCTGCAGGATACAGCATTCCTAGTAGGGAATGGGATAGCCTCCTGCAAGAAAGTACATTAATATTTCTGAAATAAAACATGTGGACATTCTCACTAAGGGGGGGGGGGTTTTAAAAAGACTGTATATAGCTTCATATCAGTTTAGTTAAAATTTTGCTGTTAAATGAATTATAAAAACAACCTTTTGGCTTTCAGACCTTTTGATATCAGAATTGTGGATAAGGGCTTGTGGACTTTGGTAGTGACCGTGGTGTCTAAAATAATGGAATAAACTCAGATTAGCAAATATGCAGCTTTATCTTGGAATGCCTGAGGAATTCCCTGGAGTGGGAGAAGATTCCAAAGAGCTGATGCCTGTGTCTACCTTCTGTAGTTGATATTGGTGCCAGCAACCTCTGAGTACTGTGCTTTAGTGTCAGAGTGAGGTACCAACATCCCCAGATATTGGTGCCTGATGTTGTTTTGATTTTTAGACAGAAAAAAGAATCCCAATCCAAGTACATCCTTGAGTATGGCTATACGTGCATGCTATGCCAAGTTTTATTTCTTTGAAAATATAACCAAAAGTACTTTCAGAAATACACAGTAATGTCATGGATTTGCTGTGATAATTGTGATACTCTATGTAAAGCAGATAGCACAGAGCATAGTCCTTAGTAACCCAGGAAATGTTAACTTCGTATTATATTATAATAATTACAGATGCTAATAATAGGTAGTGCTGCCTATTCTTATGCCAGATAAAAAGCTTTTATAAAAAATTGCTCCCTATGTTTTAAAATACTTTTAGCAATGGAAGAAATTATATTCTATTGTTAAAGCTTATCTTAGATTTTCCATCTTAGTTCTTCTCAGTGACTATAGTAATGTCACTTACCCTCTGTGATGGCTGATTTTTTTGCGTCAACTTGACTGGGCCATGGTGCCCAAATGCTTGGCCAAGCACTACGCTGGATGTTTCTGGAAGGGTATTTTTGGATGAGATTAACATTTAAATTGGTAGGCTTTGAGTGGGTAGGCCTCATCCAGTCAGTTGAAGGCTTGTATAGAACAAAAGATTGTACCCTGATTTATTTAATTAATATTAATAAAGTTTACAATTTAATTCTTTAGTCACACCAACCACATTTCACTGCTCAGCAGCCATATATAGCTAGTGGCTTCCGTACTAGACAGCACAGATACAGAACATTCCATCATTGCTGAAAGTTCTATTAGCAGTGCTCTGGCCTAGAGCTTTGTATGCATTCACTCATGTACTGTAGTGTTTTGGAGTGGGAATTACTGTGTCCATCTTTTAGATAAAGATATTGGGGCTTAGGCTGAATAACTGGCCCCAGATCACAGCTCTTAAGTGACAGAGCTGGAAACTCAAAACCAGTCCCTTAGCCTCTCCTAGAGACCCTGAGTATCCCTCTGTGTTCCCTTAGCCTCTCCTAGAGACCTGAGTATCCCTGTGTGTTTGGACTTGTCAGCCTGTGGGTGGTTGTGACATGACACCCAGGGAGTCTTGCCTCACTGTGGGCCAAGAAGAGAATCCCTGGGCAGCAAGGGAGAAAGGAGGGCAGAGAGTGAGGAGGGAAACACGGGGAGTTCCAGAAGGACGCAGCATTAATCAGTGCGGTTCGAGGAATTAGGGCCAACTACATGGTGTCCCTGAGATTTGGTGGGCTGAGGTTGTTTATCTTTGTCAGGAAGACAGTGCAGTGGGAGGGAAAACAGCTGGATGGCAGGGCTTTGAGTAGTGAATGGGAAACAGGGGAGGGAATGGAAAGAGACAGAGGTGTAGCTAGGAAGAGATCAAAAGACACCAGATGTTTTTAGAGTTGTGAAGGCTTGACCCTGTTGATGGACTAAGATGAAGTCTGTCTGTGGGGACCAGGCTGGGAGTAACTTGAGGGGAGCAGTGGGGACACTGGCAGCCCTGACACACGTGCAAAGGGGCAGCTGCCATGCTGCCCAGGGGGCTGTTGCTGGGAGGCCATGTTAACTATCTGTTGCCAGATTCCAGACATCTTATTTTTATGTGAAATTTCCCTAACTATAAGCACTTTAAAAATAATCTGAGTACTCTTTTCATACAAAACATATATTCCATTGCAGAAAAATAATGTCATTTAAAAATGGTAAGTTAATTTTAGAGAGGAAGGGACAGGGGGGTGGAGAGAGAGAGAGAGAGAGAGAGAGAGAGAGGTCGGTTTTCTCCCATATAAAAAAATAAAAGCATATATTTTTTAAAAAGGTTCAAAGTTTTAATTATTTAGGATAAATTCTATAGGTCTAATATATTCTATGGTGGCTCTAGTTAAATAATTCTGTATCGTATACTTGTAATTTTCTAAGAGAGCAGATATTAAGTGTTCTCTTCATACACAGGCAGAAAAGTGTTAACTAGCTTGATTGTGGTAATCCTCTATCTCACGATATATATTATGTCAAAATATTTTGTACACCTTAAATATATACAATTTTTATTTATCAATTATACTTCAATAAAGCTGGGAAAAAAGACCAAAATAATGGTAAATCTTATGTCCTGTATATTTTAACCTCTATTCACCAACACACACACGTGAGCACACATATATCCTTGGGCCATTTTGACACACAGGCTTTGAGTATGTGACTCGTGGGCTGGGGGAATAGATCTCTGTCTTGGCTGAACAGAAGGGTCCTAAAGACCAGGCCATGTCCCAGAATATGGAGTTAGAATGTCCTGGAGGGTACCCAGCCATCAGTATTGTTTAAAATGAGCAGGTGATTCCTGTATGCAACCAGTATTGAGAGCCTCTGGTGTAGAAGATGAAGTAATTGAAGGAAAAAGCCCCTGCAGAGACAGGAAGGAGTAGCGTAAGGACCAGGTGTAGGAAAGCCTCTGCTTCTGGAGGGACAAAAGTGAGGCTAATGTAGACCGTGTTTAAGATCAGGAGCACAACGCAATGGCAGCGTGAGCCCAGCCCTTCCTTCCTCCCTCCAGGAGGGGAAGATTTATGTACTCACCCAGCCACATCACCTTGTACCTTTGTGTTGCTGGAAATCTAAAAAAAGATGAAATATACTGTATATTGTCCCCAACAAAGCTTTTAGTGACAAGTCCAAAGTATTTACCAAATAGGAACAATTGCTTAGAAAAGTATAATTATCACTTTTAGTACAAAAATTTAGAAGTCCATTAATTATTGAATATTCAAAGAAGAGCATTAGGTGTAGATAGAGACCTGAGGCATTTGGCAGAGGCAGAATATTTATTAAATGGGAGTGTATTTATGTGTACTAAACATTAGAGGAGGTTTTGAATAATTCAGGAGGCAAATGAAGTTGCATTCCCCCCCTGAATTGAATGTAGTTTGAAGTGATGTAAGCTCCGGCCTAAAATATTAGTTTAATATGAGAACAAGCCCCTGTACAGCATGAAGACATTGCTCATTCAGCTTTCCTTGTAATCAGAAGCAATTATTTGTGGGACAGCTCTGCAGTACTTTGACTCCATTGGTTTTGGACCAGATTTTCATCAAGAGATGCAAATGCTTTCTTGTCAACAGTTTCATTGGCTGAGCTGCATCTGCTGAGATAAATGTATATTGATTCCCTGTAATTTAAGATGCTCTGTTGGGTGTATTATCAAATTCTGGAGGCTGGGAAAGGGCCAGGAGCTAGAGTTGCTGGCTGGGTCAGCTGTTGGTCTGAGAAGCAGCAGGGGAGCTAGGCAGCTACAGGAAAATCATGGCTTGGCAATTGGGATCTTTGGGGGTGAATTCACATCTTGTGTAAGAGCTAACCAGAGAAAGAAGCTGATGAAAATGAGGCCAAGATACGGGGTAAACATATGAGGAAATTTTAGGGAAGCATATGGAGTTCAGATACACCGCTAAGAAAATTTTTAAACACTGACTTCATTAACAGAGCCCATCAACTGCTTTCTGCGCCAGGGAATACATCCCCCAGCAAACTCTAAGAAGTGTGGTGCGGGTGGGGATCACAGGGTCTGAAGAGGCTTGAATTCAGCTTATTGATGATGGAAATGGAGGAGTCAATGAATTTGGGTCACCACGTGATGGGGGTTGGTTCTGCTGCTCCATAGGCCTCTATGTGGGTGTCCAGAGGGGCCAGATAGGGAGTTCAAGTGGGTGAGGCTGTCTGGGAGGACAAGGACTTACCTTCTGTTGGGGTGACAGTGTGAGGGGTAAGGATTCATTCATTTGACATGTGTTGACTAACCACTCTATGCCAAGCACAAGGTGACTGGGACATGAGGAATCCCAGGCAGGAGAGATGTCAGACACCTGGGACTTTGAAAGGAGCTAGTATATGCATGGGATGTGATAGGGAGCACTCATCTGGGAGATTGGGTGGTGGTGTGTCATTAGCAAGTGGAACTATGGCTGGTGAAGGGCTTTAAGGCTACTCCAGAGTACTGTGTGGGCAAAAGGGAGCCCTTAGCAAAGAGGTGACATGATCACATTTGAGTTAAAAGATGATTTTGGCTGCTCGTGGGCAGAGGAACAAGATAAGATGAGAGAGCTTGGCTACCTGTCAGCAGGTAGGCTGGTGCAAGCTTAATTTAAGGGGCTAGATTTTGAAAAATTAGCTTTTGGTTTATTTAAGACTGCAACTATGTTAACTTGTGCAGTTAGGTTCTGTGCTGCTGTTGGTCACGTAGAGAGGATGCACATGACACTGTGGAGCCCTGTGTGAGTTATCCTTGCCTGTGCTGTACACCACAAGCTGGACACATGCTTTACTTGACTAGCAAGCATACTGTACTCTGTTTATTTCTGTTAAGGTGGTGTACCATTTATAAAACTCAGGTATACCTCTTCATTTTCTATAACTTAATTTAATTGTGACTCTGAGCCTTCTTCCTGCTCTGGGCTGGAGATTCCATCTTAGCTATTTTTATAGTTCTTCCCTCTTTCTCTTGTGTGCAAAGATCCTGGGGTTGGAGGCAGCACCTGGACAGGAGAGACATCCCTCTGGTCATGAATCTCAGGTCCAAATCAATTACCTCCAGGATGCAACAGAGTCTCTTCAGGTTAGCCATCCACTATATCTCTTCTGCACCAAGAACCTGTGCAGCCTGGGATCCAGCCCGGCTAGGTACCAGGCTCTGCTGGCTGTGGTGTGGCCAGTGTAGAGCCCAGCTGCCTCTAGGAACCAAGTCCCTCTCTCCTTTTGGAGCCTGGGAAAATTACTGTTGGGAAATCTTTCAGTTCCTCCCACTTCTCTATAGTTTTCACAGAGGTTCATCCTTTTGCCAGAAATCCCTTTTTCCCTCCGTGGGTCTAAGGATTTGGGAACAAAAGCAGGAAAGGAAGTGACTTACTGGCAGTGCCCACTCTCCTCAAAGTCACAGGCCTCCTCTGAAACTGGGAGCACGGAGCCAGCTGCATGCTTGGGGGAAGCAGGCAGAGAAAGGGAAAATAGAAGGAAGAAACAAATTAATACTTCCACACATATTATTTCCATGCATGTTGATACACCTGTTTGGTTTCAAAGCCAAAAGGAAGCAGATATGAGGACTGTGGCAGAGGAGAGGGAATCAGGACCTTTCAGTGGGTGGGAGAGAAGGGGAGCAGGCAGAGGGGAAGGACGTGGTGTCTGCGGCCTGTGCCGGGACCAGAAGTGGGAGAAGATTCAGCACTGGGTGCAATTGCCCATTAGGAGCAGGCCAGTGCCCTGAGCTTCCTGGCCCCAGTAAGAAGATTTTCTCACCATCTAGGACCTGGGCTTCCTGGAGGACGATGTCCAGCTCTGAGGATGGTGCTTGTAGCTTTCAGTTAAGAAAGGAAGAGGCTCAGCGTCCTCCTGGGGCCTGTGCCCTGCTCTTCCCCAGTGAGCAGTATGGGTAGGGCCGTGTGCTGTGGGTGGAGGACCCGTGGGAGCTGGGAGAGGAAAGCAGGGCCTTGACAGGGCCTCTCCTGTACATAGGACGTGATGAAAGCTGGACACTGATGGCAGCAGCATTGAAAACTGCAGACAGATTCTATACCTGCCACATTTCTAGAAAGGCGCTAAAAACATTTCTTATAGTCCTATTTTCGGTAATTCACAGCTAGGCTTATGCCGGGACATTTCTAGAACTCCATTTAGCTGTTCCTCTGGTGTTCCTTGGGCCTTTGGGAGACTCTAGTCCTGGCTGCTTTTATCAGCATCTGGCTACCCCAGCAGAGCCCTGACTACGGATATGTAAAATGTCAGGGTTACTTGGTTGTGGCCTCCACTACCCCACGTGGCTGGAGCTCCTAGAGGGTAGGGATGCCATCTTATTTTCTGTTTTTTCTCCAGGGCCTTGTGCAGAGGTGGGTGAGGTATTTTACAGCATCAAAGAATGGCTTGCTGACAAGGTGGCACTTGAGTGGAGACTCGAAGGTGACTTTGTCTACCTGTGCCCTGGTTCCCAGGTTCTCCTCCCTTCTCAGAGCCCTGCCACGTGGACAGCCTCCTTTCTCCTAGATAGCTCCTTCCCGTCAGATTGTGCCAGGTATAGCTTTGACTCCTTAGGAACAAGTAAGGAAGAAATGAGGGAAGAAGACTGAAGAGGCAAAAAGGGGACCCCCTTTGTCCTCTGACACCGTCCCGATAGCCCCTCTCCCCGCCCAGCCACACTTCTGAATGCCTTCTGCTCTCTTGCTCTCTTCCCTCCCTTGTTCCCGCCCACTGCCGTCTGGGACTCCACTGGAGCTGTACGTCAGGGTCTCTAACAACTTACGTGATGCTGAACCGGTGAACATGTCAGGCCTGTTTTGCTGAGTTCATCCGCAGCATCTGACGTGTGGACACTCGTGCAAATGCTGGGCTCTTTCTCATCTATCCTCACCACCAGGTGCTCCTATGTTTTTCCTACACAGCCAGTGGTCCTTTCTGATTCCTTTGAGGACTTCTCCTCCCATTAAAGGACTCAATCCTGAGCCCTCTCCTTTTTTCCCTCTGTATGCTCAGCCTGGATGGGTTTTTAAAAATCTGTTTTCATGGTTTAAATAATCATTTACAAACCGAAGATTTCCAAATACATGTTTCCATCTAGTGTCTCTCATCACCAGATTCCATGTGGCCGGTCCCTGTCCACCACTGTGACTTGAACACCTCCCACATGTGGTCTCAGAATACCCCACCCAGTCCTTCCTTCTGCTGAGCTTCCCGCCGTTTCGGATACCCAGACTTTCAAGTCAAGACCCGGGGGCCATCCTTGACTGCAAATCTGAGCCACCACCAATTTTTGCTCTTTGGCCTCCTAAATGGCCATGAATCTGCTCACTCCCCCTTTTCTCTGCTGCCACAGTCCCTCCCCTGCTGTGCTCCTCCAACAGCCTCCCTCCTTCCACCCTGCTCCATCCTGCCCCATCTCAGGCTGCAGCCAGAGCTGCCTTCCCGAAGTGCAGACCTGCGTGCTTGGCTCCACTGGACACCTACCAACAGCTTCCCATGGTCCCCTGCCAGGGTCAGGCCGCTTACCATGGGTACCAGGCCCTTGTCCTCTTTCCCTCTCATGGTCCTTGCTCAGGCCACGGAATGGCTTTCAGTCCTAAAAAACTGCACTGTTTCGCCTCTGAGCTTTGCCCATGCTCAAAGTCTTTTGTCCTAAAGACTTTGGCTTTTACTCTGAGTGAAATGGAGAGCCACTGTAGAGGTTTAAAGAGAGCACTAACAGGAGCTAATTTGTATTTTAAATTTCCCTCTGGCTGCAGAGTTGAGAATAGGTGGTAGGGTAGGATCTGGGGGACCACACAGGCCATCCAGAGGTCCCATTGAGAGAGACAGTGGCTTGGACTGGTGGCAGCTGTGGAGGTAGGAGAGGTAGTCAGATGGACCTGTTTGTGAAAGAATACCTGACAGAACTTGACAATAGAGGCAAGGTGACTGTGAGTTACTTGCCCTGATCCATGGAAGGATGGACTTGCTGTCAACTGGAATTCAGGTGGACTGTGGATGGAACAGATTTGGACAGAGGTGGTGGGATTGTGTGGGAAGACCAGCAGCTCAGTTTTGTGCGTGTTAAATATGAGATCTGTCCAACATCTCTATGTGTGTGGTAGGGAGAATAATGGCCCCAAAGATGTCCATGTCCTAATCCCAAGTACCTGTGACTAGGTTACCTCATGTGGCAAAAGGGATTTTGCAGATGTGATGAAGTTAAGGATCCTGAAATGGGGAGATTGTTTGGTACATTAAAGTCAGAGAAGGAGCTGTGATGACTGAAGCAGAGGTCAGGGTGATGTGCTTTGAAGATGGAGGGTGGGGCCCACCAGCCAAGGAGTGCAGGTGGCCTCTGCACATTTTCTGAAATATATTCTCCAGCTTCTAGCTGGAAAAGGCAAATTAATAGATTCTCCCCTAGTGTCCCCAGAAGGAAAGCAGCTCTGCTGACACTTTGATTTTAGTTTATAAAACCCAGTTTGGTCTTAGGACATCCAGAACTAGAAGATACTAAACATATGTTGTTTTAAGCCATTAGGTTGTGGTAGTTTGTTACACAAGGAAAATGAAACTAATACAGTGGAGTTGTGGAGTAAGCCTCCTGGGGACATGTACTGCCCTAATTGTCACAAATTTACAACAAACTGACAACACTCGTTTGGCATCCTCAGCTGTCCTTAACAGTACAAACCCAGGGACAGTGTATAGAGAGTAGGCTGCATAGATTACGCAAAGTGCACAGTGTAAGATTCCTGCCCTTTGTTGAAGTCTCATGCCCACACCACAACCTACAGACTATGTACTCATTTACTTGCATACTTTTTGCTTTGTACAAAATTTATTTTATATTGCAATGTAGTTTCATATTATAACAAAACTGGAAAAGTTATATTTTGCAGCAGAAATAATGACAGCTGCAAGATCTAATATTTAACTAATGGCAGGGAAAGATGCAGGAACATTAAAGTAAAAGAGAAATACCAGGATTTCAGTACAGTTGTATTTGAGCCAATAGTTTAGCAAACAGATATGTAAACACTATTAATTAATCCTTAAGACCAGGACTATATTATAGCATTAGTCATTCAAAATGACCAACATGACTCAACAGGGAAATACTGTATTAAATTATTCATGATGCACTGTTTAAGAAAATAGGAATTTATTGCACAATATGTTTTGCAAGCTGTCTGTTAACATAATTCTAACTTTTATTGCAGCAGCTCTTAGATTTGCTTCAGGTGCTAGAAAATTAACTTATGTGGAACACTTAGGTCCCCAGCGAGGCCAGATAATAATTGTCACTGAACTTAGCTGAGGATAAATCTACACACTGTCATGAGAGTCAGTGAGATATTTAAAGATTAGGCTCTAATTGTGCATAGACCCTGTTGTGAGCCTTTCCCTACAAAATTGTAAACAACTAAAAGTACCTCAAGAAAGCAATGCACTAGAAGTTCAATCCCCAAGTTAGACTCAAAGCAACAGCTTTGCTATGACAACTGAGATGGAGAGGGTTTTTTCCTTTAATTTTTTTAATTTACCAAACAGCCATACTCTGCTTACTGGGTGCATGGTACTCTTCTAAACCCTTCATATATATATTCACTAGTTTAACTTTCATAACCATAACTCTGTGAGTTAGGTAATATTACTGTTCCCATTTTACAGATGGTAGAAATGAGGCACAGAGAAGTTAACTAACTCAAGTTCACCCAGCTGGTCAGATTCAAATTCAGGCACCTGGCTCCAGAGTCCATACCCCTAACAGTGCTCTGCTCTAACCTCATGGTCTTTTAGCTCTGCTCTTGGCGTCTCACGCTTCTGCCCTCTCCAGTGGAGTTCGTGCAGAAGGTGCTAATGGGATTTCTCTTTAACACTTTATGTCCTAATTTGAGTTAACATCTTTTGCCTGGTCTGGGCCAACTGTTCTTCTGCCCCATTGTTTCTGGTGTCCAATCCAGTTTTTATAGGACTGCCTAACCTAATGTCATTCTCCTTGCTTAAAATTATGCAAAGTTTCCCATTTCCTGCAGAGCAGCAGCAAAACTCCTTATCATGACATTTCTATTACTCAAGATTCTTGGATGTGAGCACGATTAACCCACTCTGGTGACAGTGAGCAGAAAAAGTGATGCCTGAGTGATGGGCAAGAGCTAGGAGCACTGGCAGCAGGCACAGGGAGGCAGGATGCTCCCACAGCCCCTGCTGTTGCCCCAGGCACAGCCTTCACTACTGGCTACAACTGCTGCAGCTGCTGCTCACAGGGGCCCTCTCACATCTCATGTCACCATCATCTCATCTCCCCATCATCTCAGTTTGTGTCAGGTGCTGAAGATTCAAAGTCCCAAGTGAAATCATTCATTTGATCAAGCCCTGCTCACTTCCCTAGGGGAAGGGAGGATGGGCAGCTTCCCTCCTTTTTGCTTCTTTACTGGGATGGAGAATACCTGCCTTCCACAGGACAGCATTGAGAATCTCCCAAAAGAGGAAGCTGGTTTGGTTGTTGGCAGCCAAAAACAATGACAGACATCCCTATAACAGTGGTGCCTGAACATTTTCGTCTGAAACCCAGAAAGGATATACATGCATGCACATGTGCATGCTTGCTCACAAGCACACACACACACACCTAAAAATGATTTCCAGAAACACTACTTATCCATGGAAATGTGATAAACTGAGCTTTTTTATTATAGTCTCATTTTAAAATATGCAGGTCATGAATAAATTGATTCCAGTTTGAAAGTCTTGCCCTACAGCAATCTCTGTGTAGCACATTCACAATACTCTCAATGAGTGGTTTTATGCATGAAATGCTTATTTATATACTAGTCAAACCTTTTCCTCAATGCTGGCCGTTAAAGAAATGTTTGTGAAATAGATCCTTGAAGAATGGCACTTTTATCTTGACAACAAAGTAGGCAAAAGAAAAAAAGAAGAAAATATGAAACTGTTGTGCAATGAAAAACAACTTTGCACTGGCCGGTGTGGCTCAGATAGTTGGAGTGTCATCCCATACACCAAAGTTTGGTGACTTCAATTCCAGATTAGGGCACATACCTAGGTTGTGGGTTCAATCCCTGGTCGGGGCATGTATGAAAGGCAGCCAATCAATGTTCTGTCTCGCATCGATATTTCTCTCTCTCTCTCCCTCTCTTTCCTTCTCTCTAAAATCAATAAACATATCCTTGGTTGAGGATTAAAAAGAAAAAGAAAGAAAAACAACTTTGTACTGTCCAAACAGAATACCCACTGTATCACCAGGAAGTACCTAATATAATAGTTTAGCATCTTTGTTTATATAGCTTCCCAGGAAAATTTAAATCAATGAAAGTGATGGGATTTTGATTTTTGGTGCCTATTAAACAGGCATGTTTCTTTCAACAACGATGAACTGAGAAGCTGCCCTTGGTATTATGAAGGATACACAGCTGAGCTGGGCTGGGATCCTGGTCTCAAGGAAATGAAAGCCTAGTAGAGAAAAAAAGACAGGAGGCAGAAAATAGTTGAACCAGGTACAAGTTGACAAGGATCATGAGAAAGGAATACAGAAAATGCACAGGAATGCAGAGAGCGTGGTTGGTGCCCAGTTCCTGACGAGTAGGTTCTGTGGAACAAGGAGGAGCTCAGAGGGTGAAGGGGCATTTTCCTGTCACTGGTGCAGCTGGTGAGGCCATGGGCATCGGCACAGGCTTACAGCCAGAGGGCATTGTTGCAGTGAGGATTCCCACCTTAGTTCCTCTGTTCCTAGCACTGTGCCACCTTTGGCACAAAGTAGATGCTCAATACATATGAGGTGAATGAATTACCCTGGCTTTGACAACAGCACTCCTGTGGGCTGTGGTGAGAGCTCAGCCTTGAACATACTGGCAGAAGGATCCCTCACAGCCCTCTGCAGGACTGAAAGGGTGTGGGAGAGCCGGGGGGGCTGGGGTGGCAGTGGTACCAAGCCCAGCAGCCAGAATGGGCTAGAATTCACAAACATGGCTTTGTGGCAGTGCTTGCCCATCCCTCAGTCAGTGATCACCGGTTTTATCTGTGATTCATTAAAGTGTTATTGAGTGCCTGTTATGCAAGGGTCTGGTAAAAGGATCTACAGATGCTAAAGGGCATAAAGAGCAGTCAGACTCTGAACAACGCAGTTGGGGGCTGGAGCATATACAGAAAAAAACTATGACCAGTACACAGAAGGGGGTGACACACAGGCAGAGAAGGTGTAGGCCAGTGGCCTCTGGCCACAGCCAAGCAGGGAACTTTGATAGGAGCGCACTGGGCATGTTATGGTCTATGTGCTTCAGGTCTCTAATAATGATACCAGTATCGTGTAACCCTGCTTCTTCCTAACCAAAATTTACCTAGTACTCTTAGCTTAGTGCCTAGTACACTTCAAAGTACTTCTGTGTACTGTTGAGACTGCGAAGGCTAGAATCTGCTCTCTAGGATAATCACCGTGGAAAGAATGTTGAAAAGGAATAGCGTTGTGTCATATGTCCTTTCAAAATGAAACTATTTCTGTGTCCTGGCAGATGGCTCATAGTAACTCTTCTTATTTGATTATAGCAAGTTCTTTTAAAGATGAAGTTCTGCCTAAGCAACAATCTCTTACTATAAGGGAGTCACTCTCTGGAAAAAGGCTCATATTTGTTCTGTGTTGATGGGCTGTGCAAATTCTAGAATGGAGAGAAGGGTGACAACTTAGCTGAACGGTAGGTTAGACTGGGAGCGGCTCTGGAGCTGAGCTGGGCAGTGGGCAGAGTGAAGAGCAGGGTGAAAGTGGAGGGTGCTCAAGCTTCCTGTGAAGGTCAGGTGCTGGCGGGCACTCTGTCCTGGGCGCTGTAGAAACAAGCAGCCTCCAATGCCCTGTCATTTCCGTAAGAACAGCCAGGCATCCAATCCTGTGATTGCCTGAGATCTCTTAAATTTTAAATTTAAATTTAAACTGAGAAGTCACTCTGTAGATCTTTTTAATGAGTATGTACCATTAGATTTTCATTAAAATGATCTAAATCTTCACACTTTGCTTCAGCTTTCTTTAAATGTTCCAGAAGGAAACAGTGGCTTCAAAGTGTTCACTTTTATTATGGTGATAAAGGGCTATGACCAGACACTGCAGTCTTCTGCCCCTTTCTCACCCCAGATCCTGCTCCTCAGAGGCAGCAGATTTCAGATAATTTTGCTGTTCCTTCCATTACAGAGCTCCCCCATTCTAACAACTTCTTTTAGCACATCACCCAGCAGTGGGGAACTCATGTCTCTCACTGCATACTCCCATGGTTCCCTTCCCAGCTGCCTGAAATATGGGTAAATTCGCAGTGACTAGTTACACTATTACATTGCATGTAATTTACTGATGATCTCATAGTGGATGATTCATTTTCTTTTCAAATGCAACTTATTTTCTTCGGTTTTACCCCTAAGTCAGTGATTGCCACATGGGACAATGCCAGTTTTGTTCTGATGTCTATCCCTTCGCCACTTGACTTGGTAAACTCCTAATTATGCCAAGCCAATCACCATGCAGGGGGTGCTTCTGGGGAAGGGCTCTTTGTTCTTAAACAAACGTGGAAGGAACTACCTCCCCTATCACTTGGAGAAAAGAGTTCCAGGAACACTTACTAAACAAATCTCCAAACACAACAGGGCCATCAGTTGCATTTTCTCACGGGATCTGCCTTCTGTTCTGCTCCAGTCAGATGGCTGATCTCTAGGCCTGAGCGCTCTTGTTTTCTTGGGTTTCTTGTCCCCCTCTTCTGGATTCCCCATCTTACTCATTTATGTATCCATTTTGCAGAAGCATATTCTTTAGAGATTTGGGAAATATATATATTGAACTTTTGAGTATTGGAAAATGAATTAATTCTGTACTCACACTTGATTTGATAGTTTAGAAAAATGTAAAATTCTAGACGAATCATTATGTCTTCAAGTGTTACCATTGCTCCTCTGACTTTGAATATTTGTTAGTACTGTTCAGAAATCTGTTGCAAGGGATTCCTTTCATTGTGATCTATTTTATCTCTCTGGTACTTCTCTTTATTCCTAGGGCACAGAAATTACATGATGCTATGCCAAGTTTTATTTCTGGGCCCTCAGCAGGCCCTTCTGATCTGGGCACTTGTGTTCGTCAGTGCTAAGAATTTTCTTGTTTTGTTTCTTCGGTAATTTTCTCCTCTTGTTTTCTTTGCCCCCTCCATACACACACATTTCTTTTAGAATTTAGTGTTCCTGCATTCATTGACACTAATTATGCTGTCTTTGTTAGTTTCTCCTTTTGGGGGGTTCTAATATGGGTTCTGAGGAGAGAATTTCTAGATTTTATCCTTAAAACCTTCTTTCATTTTTATATTTTGTCATATTTTTAATTTCTTTGAGTTCTTATCTGTCCTCTGGTTATCCTTTCTATAGCACCATATTCTTGTTTTATGGACACTCTTCTATCTCTGAGGGAATTAATTAGAATTTTTAAATGATTTCTTCTGTCCTTCAGCTGGTGAATGGATAAACAAACTGTGATACAAACATACAATGGAATGCTACTCAGCAATAGAAGGGAATGAACTATTAATACATGTAATAATATGGATGAATCTAGAATGCAATATGCATTCTATATTATTAATGATAATGAAAATTAATTATATTAATACAATAATACAACAATGTTTTTGTCTAGTTTCATCCAGTGAAAGAAGTGAAAGAAGCCAGATTTAAAAGGGCAAATGCTGTCTGATTGTATTCATATACCATTTTGGAAAAGCCAAACTACAGGGATGGAGACTAGATCAGTGGTTTGTGGGGGGCAGGGCTAATTACAAAGGGCTGATGTGAGAAGTTTTGGGGGTGGTACGACTGTTTTGTATCTTGATTGTGTTGGTGATTATTCTATGCATTTGCTAAAGCTCGTTGAGCTGTACACCCAAAAGTGAATTTTATTGTATGTAAAGGAAAATATAAATTAAAAACCAGTTTTCTCCTGTTTTTTGTATTTTTTAATGCTTTATCTTTTTTCATTTGAAGGCCTGCTTACATATTTGGTAATTCTTAGCTGTTTACTCACATTTAAGAGTGAGACTGGAATCTGGAGCCATGTGGTGCCTGTTGTTTGCCTTTGCTCTTTTGAGGTATTGAAAATGTGGGGGATGAAAAGCTATCAAATGTTTACACACACACACACACTTATACACACTCATGTGCACACACTCACACATGCACCCTCACATATGCACATGCACTCACACACTTCCACATATACTTATGTACACACATGCACACATGCACACTCACACATGCACACACATACACACACATGCACACTCATATCCACTCACATGCACACTCACACATGCACTCACATGCACATTCACATGCATTCACATGCACTCACATGCACATGCACACTCACACATGCACTCACATGCACACACTCACACATGAACTCACATGCATACTCACACATACACTCTCACATGCACATTCACATGCATTCACATGCACTCACATGCACTCACATGCACACTCACACATGCACACTCTCACACATGCACTCCCATGCTCACACATGGAATTCCAAGCAAAAAGTGGTAAATCACTGCTGATCATTTTCCTTTTTCTAAAATGCATTGCCTTTTTCTACTTTAATATCCCTGAGTTTTCCTTTCCTTTTCCCTCTCTTTTCTCCTCTAGCCCCCTAGCTTTTGGTGGGTGGTGGAGAATTTGCATTAACTTTCCAGTAGTCCTTTATTCTTATCACATGAATCAGAGGACCTGTTGTATGGGGTACAGGCTACCACTTTCCTGCCCTCTTAACTGACAGGTTCTTAGGCTACGGGGTTTGAGCCTCTTTGGGCCACTGCCACCTCTCTCAGGACCTTGCACCCAGCCCATTTGCTTGGTGAAGAAGCTCTGCCCACTGCTAGGGAGATTTCCTCTGATTTACTCCTGTTGACACCAGAGAGTGCTCCCACGGAGAGCTGTGTCACTATAATATCTTGTTTGCTCCTCCCCTCAGAGCTGTTCTCACACTTTAATGAGAAAGAGCCCCTAACAGTAAACCTGGAACAGATTTCTCTGGGTGGAGGAGGGTAGTCAGTGTATAAACATGCTGGGTCCAGAAATCAGATGGAGGACAGTCTGGGCTGCAGACTTGGACAGCTGCCCTCAGAGGAGCAGTCCCAGGGTCCTGAGGTCAGAAGCCTTCTTGGAGGCTATCAGAACCACACGTTAGGGAGGGCAGATTCGCATCATGCTCCCATGTCCATGCCTAAACATATGCATTTATCACATATAAGAGGATGTGACTGAATCATGAAATGAAGTCCACTAACTAGCTTTCTTACTGTCATATTTAAAAGATAAGAAACATGAGATGACATTTCTTTGAGAGTCTTTGATTAAAATGGATGTTTGAGTATCTTATGTTATTTACAGTGAATTTCTAAACTATGATTTTAAATATTTAAAACATGCTCATTAGAATTCATACTTATTCAGGTTTGTGCTTTCTTGGAATGTTTGATTCTTGTTGCTTACAGAAGTTGTGTATTTTGGTATTTAAGATGTATGAATTCTATGGCCCATCCTAGAAATGCTAGCAAGCCAATTTTCCACTCTGGAGGTATAGGTTGGGTGTTACTCAAACACATGTCAACACGTTGTTCTTTAAGAAAGCATTCTTGCCGGGCCGGGCATGGCTCAGCGATGGAGCATCGACCTGGGATCCAGGCGATCGGGGTTCGATTCCCAGTCAGGGCACATGCCCAGGTTATGGGCTCAATCCCCAGTCGGGGGCATGCAGGAGGCAGCCGATCAATGACTCTCTCATCATTGATGTTTCTCTCTCTCTCCCTCTCCTTTCCTCTCTCTGAAATCAATAAAAATATATTTAAAAAAATAACATTCTTGAATTATGTTGGGAATATAAGTATTTTTACCTTTTTTTTTAAGTTTTGGCAAAATGTTGGAGGATTCCTACAAGTTAACTAAAGCAATATTATTCACTTATCTCAGGTGTATTGAAAAACCAGTAATTCTCCCCAGTATATATCATCTATTTTTATTATATGTTTCTAGGCCAAATAGGTTCCTAAGTAATATATTTTTTCTTTTTCTATTTATCTTTATTTTTTTATCTCTTCCTTAGCGATAAAGACATTCAAGCATGGTGATCCAAAATGCCTTGTTCATTACACAGTATCACAACTAATGAGAATAAGACTCTTCACGAAAGGCCTTGGGCTGTGGAAGTCTGTGCCCTTCTACTTAGTGGAGGTATTTGCGGTCACCCATGTACTTTATGTACATGCTTTCTGGTTGTTACAGACTGTTTTGCTTTGACTACAGGATGGTATTAAATATTTAGCTTTATCCTTCTAGGTATCTAGTTCATGTGACAGAAGAAAGGTTTCATGCTTCTGCGGGAAGATAAAAGAAATTAATCCTCCCCCCACGAACCCCCCCAACAAGAAAAACGATTTGAAGGAGCCTGTTTAGAGTGACCTGTGCAGGCTTTTAAGCTGGAGGTGATTCTGACTTTATCCCTGATGATTTATTTCTTCCTTTCAGATAGCAGGCAGTCCCTGAGGTTACAGCTTGCTGTCCCGCACATAAAGGGAATCTTGTGCCACCTCATCCACTCGTAGGGTCTAATGCACACAGAGGAGGGTCAGAGAGGCACAACTGGAGTGTGCCTATTGCTGTGAAATTAACCACTTCGAGAAGCTAGATGAGTGGGGCCTAGCTGAGGCACTTGAGAAAATGTCCGTGCTGCCCCTGAGCTTGCACTTAGCTGGGAATTGCCTCCCTCCAGGAACCAGCCTCCCTCCCCACCTGTTCAGGTAGATTTATGGATTCTCCCCAGCATATACCATTTTACACGTTACAGAAGCTGACTGGAGCGTAGGACTAGTGGTAGGAAAGATGAGAGGGGTGGGTTTGTTGGGAATATTCACATAAGGAAGGTGATAGATGAATGAAATAGTACAGTATTGTATTAACACTTGGGCAGGTGAATGAGTCAGAGACGCTCTAAATCTAAGAGTGGGCTTTCCATTGTCTTCAGGTGACACTCAGGTGGCAGAGGCTGACACAGCTAGGCACAGGTTAAGAGGCCAGAGAGCTACTGGAGAAGAAGTGCATGCCTGGCAAACATGCACTCGAATTCAGCTTCTAAAAAGTGCTGCCCTCTCCCAACAAGACATAACGAAACCTTGTCTGATTCAGCCCTTCGGATGCCAGTGGAAATGCCGATGTTGAAATACATTTCCTTCTCTGTAAATCAGAAGTATTTGCTTTTATCTAGATTTGAAGTGCCTTTCTTTTTAGTCTCCTGTTAATAAACACTAGCACATAATAATGTTATTGAAAGAGCATGGATCTTACCTGGTGTTCTGTAGGTAGAATATTAGTCGTCAGTATATCAGCTTTTCCCACCTGTCTCAGGAAGTGATGGCAGAGAATTTATTGCCAGCTCTGGAGAGTCAAAGTGAGTGTTCTTGCTGCCTTTGGAAACTGCTAATCTTTTCAACTACATGCCGACATTTTCTTCATTGGCCAGAAGAGATAACTCTCAGTTTTTCTGGTGAGCAGATAGGGCTTGCAAAGATAAATGAAATCCACAGATAATCCCACGTCTCATTTTAGCTGTTATTTTGCCCTACTTCCTCAGGAAATCCTTTTTAGAGCAAGCAGTGCTTTACAGATTGGAGTTTCCTTTCCTGGCTTCCTTTCCTTAGCATCCCCCCACTGAAGGGATAGGAAGGAAGTGGGTGATAGGAAGCATCACGTACAAATCCAATACCCTGCCTTGGCTGATGCCACACCTGGGTGTACATGAGTGTGGGTGAGCCCGCTGGAGTCTGTGCAAAACTACACACACACACACACACACACACACACACACACACACACACACACAAATTGCCAGAAGGGGCAAAGCTCTCACTTTCCTGGCCCCTCCGTTGTAATTTCTACCTCCTCGTCATGTGGTGCCTTCCATTTCTGCTGAACAGCATATGTTACTCCACCCTGCCTTGCTTTCGTTACCAGAGTTGTTAGCTTTATATACATTATATCCCTTTGCCCTCAGGAGAGTTTAATTTCTCTGAGGGTTAGGATCTTACATTTATCTTTTATTTCCTATTGTTCTTTGTACTGTGCTGTTTTATCGGTTGATGCTCAATGAATTGGATCCATTTCACAGCCCTTCTGAGTCCCGTCGCCACCTCACCTGGATTCTCTTACCTTCCTGACTCAGGAGGCTTGGTCTGGGGGCTTCAGTCTGCAAAGGGGCTGAGCCCCAGACGGGTGAAAGGAGCTGGGCCCACCTTGCTGTGACAGGTCTTAGCAGGGGGACTTTGAGTCACAACGCCTCTCTAAGCTGTAGTTTTCACACATAAAACAAGAGGGTTGAACTAATTAATGTTTCACTTCTTTTCCACCTTTAACACTCAGTGATGCTGTGATTGCTCAGTGAGACTTGAAGAGCTAAATAAATTAGGAAAGTTCAGTTATGCCACCGTATTAGTTAATTTAGCCAATATTTACTGAGTGCCTACAATGTACTGGATGCTTCTGGTCACTGGGGATCCATGGCGAGCAGGCCTTATCTGATCCATACGCTCCTGGAGCTGGTGTTGCAGAGGGAGGTGAAGACAAGGACCAGTAAACACACAAGGACTAGCTGGGGAAGGCTGTGCAAGAGACGGGGGCTGCGACTGGGGACAGAGGATGACCATCAAGGAAGCCCGCCGGAGGACACATTGAAGCTGAAGCCTGAAATGAAAGAGGAGTCCAGCCATGTGAGCAGCCAGGCATCGCGTGTGCAGAGCAGTGGTGACAGCCATGCAAAGCCAGCCTGCAGGCTGCTGGAGAGGCCACTGTGGGGAGAGCAGAGAGGGGGGGGAGGGCGGGGAGGGGAGAGAGGTTTCACAAGCCCCAAAGGTCAGAGCAAGGAAGCCCTGGGAGGGTTCCTGGCAGGGAAACGACCCTATCTGATTAATATGTCAAGGTATTACTCTGGCTCCCTTGTGAAGGGGGAATGGCTCTACAGAAACGTGAGTGGAGGTCAGTAGATCTGGTAGGAGGTTTGTGTGTGGCTTACATAGGAGATGGTGGTGGCTATAGAGATGGAGAAAAGTGGGCGGGCTGGGCATGAACTTTGGAAATCCATCCAATCGCAGTCGCCCCTAATGGATTCAGTGTGAGTTAAGGGAGAAAGGGTCCAGGAAGCTTTTGAGATTTCTGGCTTTGGTGATAAAGTAGACAGTGGCACCACCACACCAGGTGGCGGAGACCTGTGAGGGCTGGGGCCTGGCGATGTGGGGTGGGCAGTAGGCAAGAGGTCTTCTGTCCCACTGTAACTCCCTGAAACAAGTCCTTCAAATTCTAACATCTCATTTTCTCTTGATAAAACCTGAATTCTGGAAATAGCTTGCCTCCGGTGTCTGCCATTAAAAACAATAGTTAAACACAATCTCATGTCTGAGATATGCAGTATGAAAGAAGCATTACTAATAGCTAAAAATCACATGCAATGACCTGTAACCTCACTAGAGGTAAAGACAAAACAAATTAAAAAAATTTTAAATCCTCACCTGAGGATATGTTTTACTGATTTTTTAAAATTAATTTAAAAAATATGTTTTTATTGATTTTAGAGAGACAGGAAGGGAGAAGAGACAAACATTGATGTGAGAGTACAACATCGATCAGCTGTCTCCTACACTCTCCCTACTGGGGATTAAGCCCAAAACCCAGGCATGTGCCCTGACCAGGAATCGAACTGGTGACCTCTTGGTTCATGGGTCAATGCTCAACCACTGAACCACACTTGTCCGGGCTGTTTTATTGATTTTTTTAGAAAGAGGGAGAGAGACATGTGAGAGAGAAACACCACCACAGGGGATCAAACCCACAACCCAGTCATGTCTCCTGACTAGGAATTGAACAGGCAGCCTTTTCTATGCATGGGACTAGGCTCCACCCAACTGGCCAGGCTAAAATAAAAATTTTTAACCTATCAACTTTAAAAATGGTTGATTTAATGGAAGCTCAGAATGGTGGCTTCAGAGCATAGACTGTAGGTTCAAATACCAGCTCTTCCATCTGCTATCAGAAGTTATTGAACTTTTCTCTGCCTTAATTTCTTCATCTATAATATGGGACAGTAATAATATTTAGCCATGGGGTTGTTATATAGATTAAATTCAATAAAGCACTGGAAACAAAGCCTGGTAATGGTTAGTGCTATTCAGGTGTTGATGAAAATAACTTCCCAGTGTTGATTAAACTTTGTCCAATTAAAAAATGTTTTTGTTCCCCTTATGTGCCAGCTCCTGTTTAGGCTTGAGAATTGAACGGTAAACAGAGGAAGAGGTGCCTGCTCTCCTGGAGCTTAGGCAGGATGAGGGGAGGCAATAAGTACAAGCATCAGGTCACCTTGGGTGGTGAGAAGTATGTACTAAACAGGGTGACCATATATCCAGTTGATACCTGGTGTCATGGCATTTTGCCTAGTTTTGCATTTTTTAACTCTCAAAAGTGTTCCAGTTTCATATAAAAACCTGAACACAAATGTTTATAGTAGCTTTATTTATGATTGCCAAAACCTGGAAAGAACCTAAATGTCCCTATTTAGCCACAGGCAGGAGCGGACTGCTGTTAGACAAATTTCATATGCACTGTGCTAGGGCAGCGATTTTCAACCTTTTCGTCTCGTGGCACACAGAAACAAATTACTAAAATTCCGCAGCACACCAAAAAATATATTTTTTTGCCAATCTGACAAAAATAGGTATAATTTTAATTCATTCACACCAGATAATTTTTGTTGTGTTGGCTGTTGTCATTTTTTATTTGATGATCTAAGGGAAAAGAGGTCAGTGCCCCTGACGAAATAGTCAGGTAGCTCCTGTTTTAAAAATTCTTGCAGCATGCAGGTTGAAAATCGCTGTGCTAGGGGAAAGAAGCTAGACAAGGCTGTATACTGTACACTTACATTTAAAGGACATTCTGGAAAAGGCAAAATTGTAGGCACAGAAATCAGATCATTGGTTGGCAAGGGCTGGGGATTGGGGAAAGGTGGGCTACAGAAGGGCTTGGGGGATTTCTGGAGCTCATGGAGCTGTTTGGTATCTTGCTTGTGGTGGTAGTAGACACAAGACTATACATTTGCCCAAACTTGCAGAGCTATAAGGCAAAAAGGGTGAATTTTACCATATATAAATTATACCTTAATAGAAAATTGTAAAAATTTCCTATGCAAGAGGAAACTGTGCCTATTTGAATGGTAAATGATCTGGTGATTCTAGTTGGGAAGACTTTTGAGAGAGAGAAAATGGAGTAGGAAATGGGTGAACAGAAGGATAGAATGAAGAGTAATGCTTTTTATCTTGAGAGCAGAACGTGTTTATTCAGCAAATGGTTATGTGCCAGGCCCTGGCATGTAGTCTAGGCACAGGAGATGCACCTGTAAACAAAACAAATACTGCCCCCCATCAGGCCTGGCTGGGTAGCTCGGTTGGTTGGAGCATTGTCTCAATATGCCGAGGTTGTGGGTTCAATCCCAGGTCAGGGCACATACAAGAATCAACCAGTGAATGCATGGATGGGTGAATAACAAATTCTCTCTCTCTCTGCCTCTCCCTTATCCTCTCTAAAATCAGTCAATAAACAAACAAAAAATACTCCTCAGGGAACTTAGCATTTTGTGTAAAAATGCAGATGTGCATACCTATTTCCGCAGTGAGTCTAGCTTTAGGAACATATCTTAAAGAAATATGGGGTGAAATAAAGATATACAATCAGCAGTAAGGGGACTGGTGGGTAAATTATGGTAAAAGTGACCATTAAAAATTATAAATTTATTACATGTATTTATGTGGGGAGGTGTCCATGACAATCAAATTGAAAAATCAAAGTTATAGAAAGCCATTCCTTGAGTGTAAAAAAAACTTGGATATTACACATCAACTGTATTTCTTGGGCTGGGAGTAGGGAACTTTGGTATTTTTACTTTTTTTTTATATACAGTGGGGATCTGTTTCTGTTATATTGGCAGTTTTGAAAGAAACATTCCATCCAAGAAAGAAAAAACCCCAAAATAAATATTAAGCACAATAGGCAAGGAATTAATATTCTGTATTTTCCATGTGAAATTTCATCCTGGAAGGAAGGATTTGTTTTTTAAAGGGGAAAACAAATACTTTTTGCTAGCAAATGTGAGTGAGGCTTCTTTTGGAGAAACATGCAATATTTTTTTTTTGGTGAGACTTTAAATATTAATTAATGTAATATTTTGCTTAATTGTCAGATGGGCCTAGGGAAATCAATACCACTTTTCCTGGCCTTCCATAAAGGGGAAACAGCAGCATTTCATTTACGTTCATATTCTTCTTCACCTTCCCCCAAAAGACATTCTTGCTGAGCACAGTCCTGTTTCTGCATTAGACTGAAATGTGACATACTCATGTTCTGTACATGGATAAAGAGGTAAAGCAAGACCCAGAGAGCTGTTATGTTTTACATTATCTGGCACGCTTTCACGGAGTTCAGCACCACAGAGAGCTATGGTCCCAAACAGGTATTTACCATCTCCCAACTAGCAAGTCAACCTTTAATCATGCTGTGGTGAAGCTGAACTCATGAAGTTCATGTAATCTGCAGTGCACCACATTTTAGAATACCTAGAATTGAGCTTGTTGAGAATAAATTTACACAACAGTATGGAATTGGACCAGTAACCTGGCTATTCCTAAGAAATTACAACGGCAGAAAAGAGGACTACTTGCCATGAGACTTTCTAAAGCAGGTGAATACATTGGCTTGTATGTAAATACTTGCAAGTAATTTAAAAAATATTATCTTTATTGTTGAAAGTATTACAAATGTCCCTTTTCCCTCCCGCCCCCACATTGATCCCCTCCATCCTGCATGCCCCCTCAGGCCTTCACCACACTATTGTCTGTGTCCATGGGTTATGCATACATGCATATAAGTTCTTAGGTTAATCTCTCCTCCCCACCCACACCCCCGCCTTCCCTCTGAGATTCCTCAATCTGTTCCATGCTTCTATGTCTCTGGATCTATTTTGTTCATTGGTTTATTTTGTTCATTAGATTCCACAAATGAGTAAGATCATGTGATACTTGTCTTTCTCTGACTAGCTTATTTCGCCTAGCATAATACTCTCCAGGTCCCACCATGTTGTCTCAAAGGATAAGGAATCCTTTGGTTTTACAGCTGCATAGTATTCCATGGTGTAAATGTCTGAGAAGGTGCTTGATATGGTTTCAGTTTTCTTGAACTTGTAGACACTTGTGCATCCTAACATGTGGTCTCTCTTTGAGAATGCCCCATGTGCACTTGTGGAGAATGTATATTCTGCAGCTTTGGGGTGAAATGTTCTGTGAATGTCAATTAAATCCATCTGATCTAGTGTGTCATCTAGAGTCACTGTTTCCTTGTTCCTTTTTTGTCTGGAATATCCAGTAAAGTTAGTGGGGTGTTAAAGTCCCCTACTATGACTTTATTGCTGTCCAGCGCTCATTTAAAGTCCTCCAGAAATCTTTTCTTTCTTTTTTCTTTTTTCAGCTTGTGTGAGTCTTTTGTTCTCAGGTGGGTCTCTTGTAGACAGCATATACTTGGCTCATGTTTTCTTATCCATTCACCTACCCCCTGACTTTTTATTGAACCATTTAATCCATTTACGTTTAAGGTTATTGTTGATAGGTACTTATCTATTACCATTTTATTTCTTTATGCCTATGTTTCTCTTTCTCTCTATTTTTACTTCTTATTACAGCAGTCCCTTTAACATTTCTTGCAATGCTGATTTTGTGGCAATAAACTCCTTTAGCCTTTTTTTTCTTTGCCTGGGAAGCTCTTTATTTCACCATCTATTTTGAATAATAGCCTTGCTGGATAGAGTAGTCTTGGTTTCAGATCCTTGTTTTTCATTACCTTGAATATATCATGCCATTCCTTTCTGGACTGTAGAGTTTCTGATGAGAAATCAGCTGATACCCTTATGGGAGCTCCTTTGTAGTAACAGATTGCTTTTCTCTTTCTGCCTTTAAGATTCTCTCTTTGTCTTGAATTTTTGACATTTTAATTAGGATGTGTCTGGCTGTGGGCCTCTTTGGGTTATTCTTGCTTGAGACTCTTTGTGTCCTGAACTTGTGTGACTTTTTCCTTGACCAGGTTAGGAAAGTTTTCTGCCATTATTTCTTCAAACAGGTTGTCACCCTTGCTTACTTCCTACCCCTTCTGGTACTCCTATGACATGAATATTGTTATTTTTCATGTTGTCCCATAGCTCCCTTAAACTTTCCTGTTTTTTGTTTTTTCTTTTTGGTTCTCTGATTGAGTGATTTTTTTCTACTGTCTTCTAATTCACTGATCCAGTCCTCAGCTTCCCTTAATTTTCTGTTTATTCCTTCCAGTGTTTTTTTATTTCTACTTTGTCATTCTTAATTTCCTTCATAGTTTCCATTTCTTTTCTCATGCTGTTGAGCATCCTTATGATCACTATTCTGAACACTATACCTGATCAATTGCTTATCTCCATTTCATTTAGCTTTTCTGGGGAATTCTTTTGTTTTTTCACTTGGGGCTTGTTTTTTGTCTCCCCATTTTGGTTGCCTGTTTGGATTTGTTTCTATGTATTAGGTAGATCTGCTAGGACTCCCAGTCTTTCGAATGGTCTGTGGTGCAAGTCAATGTCAGACACTATTTGTGACTGGCCTTAAGTACTTTGTTTGAAGCTTTTAGCGCTCCACAGCTTGTGGTTCCCTCTGCTGGGGCTGGGTGTGTTTGGAAAGAACCAAGATGCTGCTTTTCCAAGCCCTGGGTCCAGAAGCAAATCAGGCAAAGACTCATAGTACCCAGAGGCTGATTGTTATTCAGTCTCTTAATGAGAAACAGTCTCTGCTTTACATCCTTGGTTCTGAGGGCGCTCTCCAGCTAGTCTTCAGTTGATTATTCAGGCTGGTTTTTCTATATTTTAATTGTAATTCCAGTTTGGTCCTGGAGGAGTGCCAGTGTAGCTTCCACTCAATCTGCCTTCATCTTGGAACCTGCAAGTAATTTAATATAAAATTATTTTATTAAATGTGGTGGAACATTATACACCCCAAATATATAAATGGAGTAAAAATGCCAACAAAATTTGAAAGTGGGGATTTTGACTTTTTTGCATTATTATACTTACTGTTAAATTTTCAACTTATATCCTGTACATTTTTCTGTGTCTAATCTCCTGAACGATAATTTATTGCATGGTAGGAGCTGCCACTGGATGGAATTGCATTATACGAGGGAACAGTGCTTGAATATTTATATGAAAATCCATAACTGATAAAGCATTACACAATTACACAGCAGACCTGGCAGCTAAGGGAGGCTGTACAACACTAATTTTCAGTATTTAAAATCCATGTCCCCACCTTTTTTCCTTTTTAAAAATTTTTATTTATTGATTTTCAGAGAGAAAGAGGAAAGGAGAGAAAGAGAGAGAGAGAAATTTGTTGTTTCACTTACTTAAGCATTCATTGGTTGATTCATATATGTGCCCTGACCAGGGATTGAACCCAAAACCTTGGTGTATTGGGACGATGCTCTAACCCCATGCCCCCTTTCAATAACATAAAAATTCCTCAAGCTTCTTTTAGTTTGTTTATTTTCTAAGTAAATTAAATATCATGACAAATGTAATTCAGACAATGACAGTCAGAATGTATTTTTCCATATAATTTCCCCTGGACATTCTGAGGCAGCCCTTTTGGGGTGAGGAGGAGAAGGTGTCTCCCCAGTTACTCAGTTAGGAGGTGTGGCTTAAAAATCTGCATCTTAGCCCACCCGGGCATGGCTCAGCGGTTGAGCATCGACCTAGGATCCAGGCGATCGGGGTTCAATTCCCGGTCAGGGCACATGCCTGGATTGCGGGCTTGATCAATGACTCTCTCATCATTGATGTTTTTATCTCTCTCTCTCTCCCCCTCTCCTTTCCTCTCCCTGAAATCAATAAAGATATATTTAAAAAAATTTTTTAAAAATCTGCATCTTAAAAGACTGAAAAAATTGGGCTTGTGCTGTACTGAAAGTGGTGTCTATATTTGCCAGTTGGGAGGAGATTGCTTCATCCTGAGTGCCTACTATGTGCAAACTGCTGTCCCATGGTAGGAGCTGGGAAACAGAAGTAAGTACCTGATCCATTACCCTCCAGCCTAGTGAGCATATGATTTAATAAAGGAAATAAGACACATGTAACTATAATAAAAGTAGGACACATGTATCTGTAATAAAGAGACACTCAACTATAATAAAATAAGATGCACATCACTATAATTAAAAAAACATGACAGTGTCAAAAAGAAAGATATGGGGATTCAGAATATGAAGAGACAATATCCAGCTCCTTCTGCACCATTTTTGGGGTGAGGAGGGAGGAGAAATTTTAGGACAGTCTTCATGGAGGAGTTGTCCTTTGAGCGCAGAAGGTGGAGCTCCCTGTTGGATAAGGAGGATGACTTTACAGGGCAAGTGTGTTTTAAGTAGAAGAGTCGAGGCGATTAAGTCTGGACACATACGTGGGCCCAGTGTTCATCAGACCTTCAATGTCAAGCAGAGACAGCTGTCACTCAGCCAGGTTAACTCATGGTCATGTTAGTGGGTGGCACGAAGATGGTAGACCTGCTCTCTTCCTCTTTCTCTGAGAATGCCTTTCACGCTATCCTGGACAGAACAAATATGGGAACAAGAGATTGAAGCACAAGATGGGCAAATTGATTGTATCTGAGCATATAGATGCCCTCAGTCTGCATAATGATTCAGAAATGTTTATGCATTCAACTGAAAAGTTTTAGATGAGATGGTCAAACCATTACCAGAGATTATGAGCTGGGGAGAGCTAAAGGCATGTGTGATTGTTAAAGGTGGGCAAAGACAATTTTATTTGTTAGTAAGGAGAGGGTGCAGTGCGCAAATTATATGCTAGTGAGTCTGATGTGGAGGCCACATTGGATTTTAAGAAGCATTTGTGATTGGTGAGTTATGAGTATTGAAAAAAATAAACATTGATCCTTAGAAGAGTGGTGAGTAGTATGTAGAACAAACAGGTCATGGTAGATCAGCTTCTTTGTCTTTTCTTACTTCACTTTCTTTTTTTCTTTCTTTCTCTTTTAGATGAGAGGTGATGTTATAATTATTTCAGCAACACGTTTGACAAAGTGTCTTTTCCCCGCCAATATTTTATTTTTACTTTTAAAAATTTTATTCCTGTCCCTCCACACCTTCCCCGTTGGCAACCATCAGCTTGTTCTCTATGTCTAAGGGTCTGTTTCTGTTCTGAGTAATTCATTCATTTATTTAGTTAGTTTTAGATTCCACATAGAAGAAGAACATATGGTGTTTGCCTTTCTCTGTCTGGCTTATTTCACTTAGCATAATACCCTCTAGGTCCATCCATGTTGCAAATGGCAAGATTGCCTTCCTTTTTATTATTGAATAATACTCCATTGTTATCTATCTATCATCTATCATCTATCTATCTATCTATCTATCTATCTATCTATCTATCTATCTATCTATCTATCATCTATGTATCTATCTATCATCTATCTATCTATCTATCTATCATCTATCATCTATCTAATTAAAAAAACTTTGAATCATAGCCAAGATATGGAAGCAACGTAGATATCCATTGATAGATGAATGGATAATACATGTATTATAGATAATATTCTGCATCTTTTTATCTGTTTATTTATTAATGGATATCTATGTTGCTTCCATATCTTGGCTATTACTCAAAATTTCTTTTCTTATGACATTGTGGACAAGGTGGGAAACATGCAGTGGCTGCAGGGCCTGGTGGGTGGTGGAGTGCCTGTGTGAACGTGCCCCAAAAATACTGATAAGCAGATGAGGAGCATCATGGAGTTACTTCTTCTTGCCACCTGATGCTGCCACTTTCTCTCTACCCTTTTCTGCTGACATTGGTATTAGTGAAATGAATGATAATGTGGAGGGTACACTTACTTCTTTGAAGAGGAATGAAAAGAGAATGGACTGCATATATTTGGGATGAAAAATTAAGGGTTGGCCCAAAAACTTTTGAATAAGATAGAACAATGGGCCTAGATCAGCAACGTGAAATTCAGGGCTACATTTTTATGGTCCTACCCATGGGTGCTAAAAACCAGTTATGAATTCCTAGGATTGAGTCCTTGTAGTTTAGGAATAACTCATGTAGTACTTGGCATTTTATTTGATGACATGGAATGAACAGGGTGATTTATATGCACATGAAGAGGTCACTTTCTTAGATTGTGTGGTATAACTAAGAGAATGGAAGTCTTATTTCCCCATAATGTTGGGTGATGTACTGAGGACTGGAGTACTCTGTACAGCTCCGAGACCCTATGTAAGAGGGATCAGGCTCCCTGGTGTGTGTGCTTAGATGGTGGGAGTTTTCAAAAGCTGCTCCGATAGTTCGGAGAATCTGAGTTCTACAAGGAGACCAAGTTTGAGGGAGGAAAGAAGCATAATGGCCCTTTCTTTTTTTTACCCTCCCCCGAGCATGTGTTTTACTGATTTTAGAGAAAGAGGAAGTGGGAGGAGAGAGACATTGATGTGAGACAGAAACATCTATTGATTGCTTCTCATAAATACCCTAACTAGGGATCGAACCCATACCCTTTTGCTGTATGGGACAATGCTCCAACCGACTAAGCCACCTGGCCAGGGCACAGCTCTTTACAAAGGACTGCATTGTTCTGTTCTAGGGAGGTGGACATCTGCTCCTGACTAGTTGAATGGTGGTGTGAGGGGCTGCCTAGGAGCTGGTGGATTTCCTGACACTAAGGTTGTCACCCTACCAGAACACTATTAAACATTGGATAAGGCCATGAGCTTAGAAAAATCTTTAAATTCCTTCTGGATTTAGGATTTAACAAATTGATTCTTTTTTTGTTTTTCAAGATTAATTACCATTTACTTCTAAGGCCATTGTTCGTAGCTTTCTATAGTCATGGATGTGAAGCACATGAAAGTTATGCTTCTCACACTGGGAAAGTGCACCTCAGTGGGGAGTGAGCACAGTTGGTTGACACATTTGCATTTTTGTTTAATCACACACTATATTATGAGTCTGAATTTTTATGATCATGTTTATATTGGGAAAAACATTTTATCTTAATCGAGTACCCTGGATTGAAACCCAGGTTCAGAAAAGAACTTGTTCATGTGACTGTCCTCCGGTGGAGCCACAGAGCTGCAGGGGTGCAGCCAGAGAGGGGGAGGGAGCAGGAAACACACCTCTATATGTAATTCTGCCTCTGTCACTGGAAGAGGTTTGGAATTTGATTTTCCTGTCTTGTGGGAGCTTTTATCCCTCTTTGGTTTCTGGTTTTACCTTTCTATTCTTATTCTTATGATGGTGACTTTGTCCTTTACTCTTCCTGTGTGCTCTGTACAGTTTCACCAATAGGCAGCTTTGCTTCTTACAGCTTCCCCTTTTTGCTCAGATTTTACTGTCCTGTCTCTGTCCTTCTCTTAGTTGTGTGATCTGGGGGATGTAACCTTATCTCTGCTTTCATTTCCTTTCCAGGAGGGACAAAAAAAGCACAAGGAGATGTTAAGATCTATGTTTGGAAGTTATTACAAATATTAAATAGCTTAAATTAAAAATTAAATAAAATATGATTTAAAATTAAATTTTACAAATATCTATTAATGCTGAGAATGGTTCTTGGCTCTAGGAGGTTCTAGCTTTCCATGCCGTCAGCAATGAGCAACATTTATTGTTTACTGACAAAGACAAAGAACACCCCTTATGTAATTCTTTAACAGTTAAAATACAACTCTCTAGCAAGACCTTGATCTTGCACCTGTCTGTCACTCTCTAGCATCAGGTTGTAGATTGTGTTGTATGTGGTTTTGCTCATCACTACGGAGAAGGATTCATTTATTTGTCTCTCCCAGCCTTGACAATTCAAACCAAACAGGGCTCTTAGCTTCATGCTCCTAATTCTTTCCCCAGAGAATCAGAGATGCCCTTTTTCTGTGCATGGCCCAAGTCTGTGTAGTTGCTTGCTCTCCCTGACTTTCTGGAACACCTATTTTCCCACCCAGGGAGCACAGGATTCTTTTAAACTGCCATCTTACTGATTTCCCTGCATGCTTTTGGTATTTGTGCCTAGAGGACATGTGTATCTTCAAGAAGGACACTTTTAAAATTGAATAAGGAAAGAATCTGAGTACAGAAAGGGGGTTCTTAGAGAATCTCCTTTGTCAAGGAACCTAGGCTGGGATCAGAATACCAGCACCTTGGGGTCAGGCTGGGCCTGGGGTACCACTGGCTTGCTGAAGTCAGGCCTGGAAGGAGACAGAGAAGGAGAAACAATAAGGGAGCCAGGGCTGAAGGGAGTGGGGGGATGAGGGCTGCAAGTGCAGCATGGGAAGAACAGAAGGGCAGGATGGCCGGGGAAACAAAAGTGCACCTGTGCGCAGGTGTTGACATGTGGGGCGGATTGAACATGCGGATGACCTAGATCAGAATGTGAATGTGTCTTGGGGAGAGGGGGAGAAGGGTCGAATAAAAAGAAATTGAATTTCAATTTGTTTTTTCCATTTTGTATGAGCTTTCTCTTTGTTTTTGATTACTGACAAGAAACCAGCTTGTAGCAAATGATCTCATTTATGTGCAAAGTACATGCTTATGTATAGATGCAAAATAAATGAGAGGAAAAGAGAGCTCTATCAGCTGAGCATTTGGGGATGTCCATGATAGGTTGTCACATGAAAAATTAAGTTGGAAAAGTAGAGGAGGGATGAAAAGGAGCATGGAGGTAGCTATAAGTTATTGGTGATTTTTCCACCCTTTGTGTTTCTTGTTCATTATATTATTTTGTTTTATATCATATATATATTATAAAATAAATATATATGTGTGAATATAAATATATAGTACACGTATGTATTATTTTGAATATATGAAACCACATATTAAACAGTGATGAAGGGAAGACAAGTGGGTTGCCATGTAACCTATTTTAGTAGAAACATCACAAGAGCCTCCCAGGTAATATACACAGCGTGCATGTGTGTGTGTGAATGTGTGTGCGTGCACACAAGCTCACATGTTTGTATGAATGAGGAGGAAGGTGTGGAAGACTATTCACTTTGAATCCCCATTTGGGGAATTAGGGATGAGGCAGAACCTTGTTACTTTTAACTCTCCCACCCACGGCCGAATAAAACGCATTGATAGTGTAGGTAAAACAATGTTAGCCTTGAATCAAATTGTTTACTGATGATCTGTGAGTTCACTTTGATGGAAATTTAAATACTCTGTTGGATTTTAAGCTCTATGAGGACAGAAATAACATTGATCTTTATAGCTCATTCAGTCATTTGTCCATTCACATTAAGAGCCTGGTACATATGCCTAGCAGGAAAAATATTTTCTTCAGTGTCTTGCACAGCTGAAGGTTTTTCAAGAGTAAAAATATAGGATATTGTGAAAGTTCATCATAGAAGTGCCTAATCCATTCTAGTGGATCAGGAAGGCTTCCTGGAAGAAGTGGTATTTATACTGCAAACTGAAGAATATAAATGAGTTACTTGGATGAGGTTGGGGAAGAGTCCATCTTCCGTTTATATGGAAGAGTATGTGCAAAGGCCCTGAAGCAGGGAGGAAGGATCATGGCAAAATTAAGAATGAGAGCAGTGTAGCTGTAGCCTAGAGAGTAAGAGGGCAATTAGTGGGGAGGAGGCCAGAAAGGGGTATAGGGACTGGATCATGCAGGCCTTACAGTTTGAAATAGAATTCTCCAACTTTCTATTTCAAAAATTTCAAACCTATACAAAAGTTGCAGGCATAGTAGAGTGGATCACCTAGATTTTGAAATTAACATTTTGCTATAGTTGCATGCTCTCTGTTTCTTTCACACACACACGATCACACACATGTATTTTTCTCTTTGCTGAACCATTTGAGAGTAAGTTACAGACAACATGTCATGTTAAGCGTATCATGTTTAAAAACATGTATCTTCCAAATTCAAAAATTATCTCTGATATGATCACAATATTATTATACACTCAAGGAAGTTAACACTGATAAACACTTTTACCTAATATATAGTCCATATTTAAACCTCTAATTGTCCCAGTAATGTACTTTGCTAACTTTATTTTTTAAATTCAAGGTCCAGTCAAGAGTCAAGCACTGCATTTAGATATCTATTTACATTTTCAGCCAAGGTTAGGCCAATTATTTTGTAAAACATCCATCAACTTAAATTTCTTCCTGATGAAATTCAAGTTGAACTGTTATAGCAAGAATATTACCAGGTGATAGGAGGATTGAGAACTACCTAAACTCAGGAACACTGGTATCAGTTTCCCTTATTGATGACGTTAAATTTGATCTTTTAATTAGGGAGATGTCCACCAGTTTTCTCCATTGTAAAGATAAAATTTTTCTTTTGTAAGAAATAAAGTAAGCTGGAGGATAGTCCCTTGAGGTTCTGTTAATATTCTGTCCCCCAACAATCTTTCACCCAGTAGCAACTTTGGTGTCTCTTGCCCAAGATGATAATGACTCTGCTGATTGCAAAATGGTGATTTTTCTAACTGTAGTTTTTCCTGCGTTTGTCAGTAGTCTTCTGTGAAGAGCCTTCTTTTCTCCTGCACCCTTTTTAGTCAGTATCAGTATGGACCTGTGGATTTTTAAAATTTGAACTTAAGATTTAATATGTGCTTATTATCCATTTATAACATTAATTATTCTGAAGTTTCAATTTCTCCCTATTTGCCCAGCAGAAGCCCCTCTCTGGAAGGTTTTTGAGAAACCAATGGATTGAATGAATGAAATAATAGTATGAAAGTGATGAATCAATCTGTGTTTACCTTGCCTTTTTCTCCTGAAAACCTCTATGTCAATCTAACATGACTTTATTTTGATTTCTCTCTAGGTCTCATGGACTAATTGGCTCTTGTTCAGCAGGCCCCTAATAGACAAGTCATCCTGCCATATATCAAGACAAGGTTCGGTTTTAAAGCTGCTCTGAACATGATGAAAAGCAGCATCTCAATGTGACATTGTCAGGGGGCGACAAGCAGCTTCAGAATTTCCTGTTAATCACGCAGCAGCTTGGGGGAAGCTCTTTTCTGTCTAGGAGGGCTGCATGGAGAGCAGCCCCCACTGAAGGTGGAAGATGAGTGTTCCATTGGCACCCAAGAAATCATGTTACACTCAATTGCAGGACAATAGAAAGGGGGCGAAAAATAATAATGAGGGTCTCCTAAGTCTGGGTGATACTAATGCCAATCAAATCATGGTGGAGGGTAGTCCCTCTACCGATGAGTCTCAGACATGTGACCTGACAGATGAAATTGGAAATGCAAATTCACATGAGCTAGAAACTAGTTCCTGTTTCCAAAAGGAATTTCACTCATTTCAGGACTTCAGGAAGGGATTGCAAGCTCGCCCCAGCAGCCTGAAGGATTTAAAGTTTTCTTCAACTGTTTGTGGGGAATTAAGTGAAGAGCACACAATGCAGAGGGGCCCAACTCTCCTGCAGCCCCCAAGGAGTGGCCAGGGACCAAGTCTTGCAGGCCAGAGGAATGTTACGGGTGAGGCCAGTCCAGACATTTTGACTCCAAGGGATGCCGAAATTCCCCGGCATGCTCCCAAGGATAAATTGGCAAAGACCCTTGACAATGAGGAACTAAGAAGGCATGCTTTGGAAAGGACGAGCAGCTCTGCTGGTGCAATGGACAAGTTCACAAAGGAGCGTGCTGGGAGCCTGACTCAGCCACTTCCACAGCCTTCCCCACTGGGCTCCCCTGAAGCCCTAGATGGTGTGCCTAAGGGTGGCGAGGGGCCACAGAAGACAGTGACAACCCATTCTCCAAGGACAGCTTTTACTCCAGCTGACATCACCTCACAGGGAAAGAATGTGTGTCATCCTAAACCATCTACCTCAGAAACCAAGGAGACCACCAGCTTAGAGGCCCAGATGGAGGGGGGACACGTACCAGGAGTTAGGGATGAGGGCACAGCTCGTTCTGCCCACTCAGAGTGTGTTCTGACTTCAGAATCCAAGGAAGTCCTGAGTAAGCCAGAAGCACAATTAGGTCAGGAAAAGGGAGAGCCCAAGCTGGAGCTGCAATTTGTCCAACCCTGGGCCATTCAGGAATTAACATCAACTGGGGCCGAGTGTCTGGGATGTCCCATGGAAGACAGTGTGTTACTCCAAGAGAGAAAGTGGCCCGGTGGGGAAGCACAGCAAGAAGTCACCACCAGGGCAGTCAGCAGTCTGCTTCACAGCAGTGTCCACCCGCTTGGCATGGCAAGAGGCAGGAGTGTGCAGGACAAGAGCTCCATCCACCTAGGTGAACAGGGGTCTCTTCAGACCACCCCCAGACCCAGCCCTGTTTCCTTGCGAGCTGCTGATAATCAGCCCCCTGGTAGAATTTCACCAACTGCAGCTAGGAAACTGAGTGAAAGTTCACCTAGCAGCATCTCACCAGGTGGTGGTCACCCAGCTCTTCTTCCTCAAGCCCCAGCTGACAGCAGGCCCTCAGATGCTGATGAGGGGAGAGGGGTGCTGAACAGTGGGAGCAGGGGCAGTGCTATGGTTTTTACTTCAGATCCTTGTGTTGAAGAGAGAAAAACTGGGGTCACCGAGCCCCTTGACCCTCAAAGCAGCAGCTCAGAAGCAAAGGAAAGCAAAGAGGTCACAACATCTATTGCTGAAACTAGGAACCTTCTAGAAAATGCAGTTAAGCCTGAAAGTTCCCCAGCAAGAACAGATTCTCTTCTCACTGTCCCAAACTCTCTCCACCCAGAGAAAACTGTGAATGTGACCCACCAGCAAACATTACCCAGTACCAGTCTTCAGGACCTGAGTACGCTGAGTGTGGATGAGGGCTCACCCTCGGCTGCCCCACCTCCCACTGACAGCTGGCGGTTGTCGAACACCTCCCCAAAAGTGCCTGACAAGAACCCCTGCCCCAGTGGGATCCCCAAGCCTGTCTCCACACATTCTGAGGATACGCCTTCCTCACAGGAGGGGCTGGAGAACCACCAGGTTGAAAGAACAGAAGAAAGGACAGAACCCAAGCCCATCATTTTGCCCAAGCCCAAGCACGTGAGGCCCAAGATCATCACCTACATCAGGAGGAGTCCACAGGCCCTCGGCCAGGTGGACGCTTCGCTGGTCCCAGTGGGGCTTCCATATGCCCCGCCCACATGTAACACACCTCTTGCCAAAGAGGAGAAGGTGGCAGGCAGTGACCTGAAGCCGACTGCCAGCCTCTACGAGAAGTTCAAGCCAGACTTGCAGAAGCCAAGGGTCTTCAGCCCTGGGTTGATGGTATCTGGGATCAAACCCCCAGGACACCATTTCAGTCAAATTAGTGAAAAGTTTCTACAGGAGGTAAGAGAATGTCATTGTGATACAATCTATAAGTTGAGCACCCTGAACTTTGTCATGTATTTTCCATTAATTGTGAAAACAGAATATTCTCCATTGGGAAATCTTTTGCTGGATTCACTTGTACAAAAATGAATGTTTTTAACAGAGGAGATCGTAGACAAATGGATATTTTTGACTGGAAAAGTTTGATAATCATAATGAGATGGATCTACCATTTGAGGAAGCTCATTTAAATTCCACGCAATATAATACACATGAAGTTAGACAAGCATGCATTTAAATTGGCTTCCATGTTTAAATAAGTGAGCATAATTCTTCTATAAGCCAAATTAGTGGAAAAAGAAATCAGAAATAAATACATTGTTCAAATTGGTCAGACTTCATCCTCTGAGGGGGGTATTTCCCTTTTGGGACAATCACATATTCACATATGTGAAGAACACAGTGAGTAGAAAATAATGTGTTAGACGTGGGTTCTTGTTTTTTCTTTTGATCTTGTTTTTAATCCTCACCCAAGGATATGTTTATTGATTTTTAGAGAGAAGAAGGGAGAGAGGCAGAGAGAGAGAGAAACATCCATGTGAGAGAGAAACATTGGTGCTCTGCTTCTCGCATGCGCCCCAACCAGGGTCTGAGCCTGCAACCTAGGCATGTGCCCTGACCAGGAATCGAACCTGTGACCTTCGGTGTAAGAGATGACGTTCCAACTAACTGAACCACACCAGCCAGGGCTGGTGTTATTTTTAAGTCAAAATAACAATTACGACTAACATTTAGTAGAACACCTACTATGCCTTGGGCCCATGTAACATATTTAACCTTTGTCAGTCTTCAGCAGTCCTTACTATAATTCTCTGGAGACTGGGTTGCTGTTTTTATCACTTTATAAATGAAGACACAGACATGGAGAAGCCTGAGTAACTCACCTAGGTCCACAGAATAAGGGCGGCACTGTGATGCTCCCCTGGGATACTCCCCTGAGACGCTCCCTTGCTGTTTCCTCATGGTGCGGCCCCTGTGAGTAACTGGGTGTTATGGTGAATGATCCTCCCAGAGCTCATGAAGAAGATTGGTCTTCTGAAGCAATCTCCTGCCAGGCAGACTGATCAATTAAAAGGAAAGCTGGCTCAGGTCACTCCTCTCCCTAACACCCTTCAGGTCTTCTGAAGCCACTGAGTACAAAGGCTGGAGCCAGTAGGATCGCTCATTACCTCCTTGACTGCCTCTCCTTCCTCCACCCTTCCTCTCTCCTCTGCTGCCTCAGGCCTTTTGCACTTCCCTCTACTTGGAATGTTCTTCCCAGGTACCTGAATGACTATCTCCTTCACTTTAGGTCTCTTCAAATGTCGCTTCATTGGAAAGGCTGCCTTTCTTCTGAGACCCCTTTCTCTAGTTTCTTTCTTCTTAGAACTTATCTCCCCTGACATACATTTTTTGTTTTTGCTGCATTAACTAGAATGTGAAGTCTATGGGAGTAGGGACTTTTTCTGTCTCTTATTCCCCACTGTGATCCCAGTGTTTATAACAGTGCTTGGCATAAATACATGCTCAAAAAACGTTGAATAACAACTGAATTATGAACTCACAGATCCAAACAGAAGTCAACCAAAGCTCCCTAGAGATAGAATGATCGACTCCCAAGTTGGACTCAAACTTGATTGACTGTATGAACAATTTTACAGACTGTATTGATCACAGCAGAAGGTGTCATCTCTGGCACAGAGCAAGCAGTCGATCCATTCTCAGAAGATCTTGACCAAGGCTGGCACTGACAAGGTGTCCAGCAAGCTGCCCATCCACCTGCCATGGTGCCTGCCATCAGCACCAAATCACAGTGCTGGCTCCCTGTCTTCTGACTCTGCACCTGGAGAGGCTCACCCCTCACATCTCTAGAGAGAGGATGCTGACCTGAGAGTTCAGGGGTCCAGTCTCCTTGTTAGGGACTCAACTCCTTGTGCAGGCTGTATGGTGTCCTATTCTAAGTGCAGTGAGAGCATGCCCTGGCCAGAGGACCTTAGAGTCTGGCCCTCGGCAGTGCCATCTCACTAACAATGGACAGTTTGCCGCTTTGGTTTATAGGTCAATCTCTTAGCTGGGATAATGTGAGTCTTTCTCAAATTTCCAAAGACATATCCCCCTGGGCCTCTGAGGCTCAGGGTCAGGCTGTGACCCTGGACTCTTCTCTAAGGCCCCTGAGAGGCAGCCACATGACCCTCCCCAGGGCTTTTGATACCAGAGCTGGCTAAATGAATGAACCTCTTTCTTCTCAAAGTGTCACTGCAGAAGTAACCAACTTGTGCAAGATAGGGCCCCCAAATCTGGCATGGTGGAGGATCTCTTTGACAAGCACACCCTTGTAAGATAGTGATAGGGAGAGCCAAGCCTTAGGCTGGCTTCCTTGTAGCCACTGGGTGACTTCTCTGGTCACCAAGGCAGCTCATACATATGGGGGTACCCTAGCCTTTTCTATTCGTTGTACCAAGACGTCCAATTGAGTTCTTTCATTGATTCCATTTCTCCAAATAAAGTAATTTGATGTATTTTCTCCCCAGCCCCCAAAGAAAAGATCCCCTAGATTTTTCTCTACAGAAAATGAAACACATACACACACAAAAAAACACTCATCAGAAACTTTATTTGGAGATGTTGGCAAAAACTTACTGTCTGCAATTCTTCCTCTGTGATCCTTCCTAATTTTTCTTTTGTGAATTTCTTTTCTGTATTGCTTCAGCTCCTTCTATAAAATATAGAATAATTTCTATAGTATATGCACATTTCCCCCAAAATATTTTCTATACTCAATCTTCGAGAAACTACCCCAAGTGTTAAGGAAATGGGGCAGCAGTGGTATTTGTGTGGCTTTAGTAGTTCAGAGGGGTTTAGAGAGACCCCGTTGCTGTGGGGACAGCAGTCCTGCCCTGTGCCAGCCACTCTACCTGGGGACGGTTCTCTGCCACAATCAGAACCTCTAAGACTCAGGTCCTGTTCTCAGGCTACAAGTTAGAGTAGGGAAGCCCAGGTGTTATGATGGACTAATTTCTGTGATAATCTTCTTTAATAAGAAGTGGGGCTTAAGCTGGCCCGTAGCCTTTGGTCCTATTTCTGTGACTTGCTATATAGCTCAGGAAGTCCCAGTCCAATGGTCAGGCTCGACGCGGGGAGATCTGAGGGCTGCCTCCTGCCATTGTGACCCCAGCTTACCACAGGGTGCCTGAGCCATTCCCCAGGACAGGAAAATTTTTCTGATCAGTTGCCACAGAAATATTTTTCAATTGTAGAAGTTATATATCATTTTAATAAAAAGGGAAACTCTTACAATAAAAGCCCAAACCAGCCTCAGATCTGCCATCATTATTGCCAGATCACTGCCTGTTAGCGTGAGTAGAGATGGGGAGTCAAGAGTGGATGCTCCTCTGAGAGAGGGGAGCAACACAGACATTAGAGCTCCAAGAAGTGGCCTTGAAGACAGTCTTGGGTCCAGTCATGCCAGGGCAATAAAACCTGCTTACTCTTTTTGCTCCTTTCTGCTTTCAGCTCTCCTGAGGTCTCAGGGACACTCTCTCCTACTGATGCCTTGGGGGAAGTCTTTAAGTTTTGGTGTAGAGAGGTGGGAAGAAAGGAGCAGGGGTGCGAGGACAGAGGTCAGGTAATGTGTTTACAATATATACATATGTGCTTTGGACTGCTCTCCTTTCCTGCTCCTTGGTACCACCTCATCTCTGAAGAACACTGTTTTTGCAGGGTTTTCCAAAGAAACACAACATGCATATAGGTATGTGTATGCATGTATGTATCTGTCTGTCTGTCTGTCTATCTATCAAGATTTTAAGGGATTGGCTCATGCAGTTGTCGAGTCTGGCATGTCCAAAATCTGCAGGTTGGGCCGCCAGGCTGGAGCTCTAAGGAAGAGTTGATGCTGCAGTTCAAGTCCAAAAGCTGTCTGCTGGTAGAGTTCCCTCTTCTTTAAGGGAGGTCAGACTTTTTTCCAAGGCCTTCAACTGACTGGATGAGGCCCACCTACATTATGGAGGACAATCTGCTTTATTTAAGACCTCTTGATTTATATGTTGATCTCATAAAAAAAATACCTTCACAGAAATATCTAGAATAATCTTTGACCAAATATCTGGGTAAAGTGGCCCAACTTAGTTGACCCAATTAGCCATCACAAGTCCTCTCCCTGCAGCTGTCCCAATGGCTTCTCAGTGAAGCCTCTGCACTTACCCCACATCTTCCCAGTCCATGATCCCTTGAAAAACAGGATGGGGCAAATCAAAGAGGGACAACCCAGTAAGAACTGATGTGTTCGTGTGCTGTTTGAGTTTAGGAGTTTGTTTGAAATCATGAGCATCCTTTAGTTTGCTTTCAGAATTGTTTCTCTAAAAATACTCCAGTGGAGCTTTGCAGTGGCAGTATTGTAGCCAATGAGGTTTATCCAAGATTATTGCTAATTGGAAAAAAATTCTCCATTAGAGAAGGAGGAAAAATACCATTTGGGTTGGACTGCTATGTGTTTATGGCTGTGCAGTGATCCCTATTGTATTCTGTCAATGAAGATGAAAGGAAAGAGTGTGAAGCTGTTTGTAGATTCCCTTGTTTTATTAAAAATGCACGGATTAGGCATCTGAGGCATACTTTTCACCTCTGTAAAGAATTTGTTTTCTTACTGGAGACAAATTACCCAACAAAATGACAGGCATTGAAGTTACTGAAATCATGATGATCATTTTCCAGTGACAGACACCATGGTGGGTTTTGATCCCTGAAAACTATCCATTTTCAAAGAACTGAGTAATTACTGAGCTCAGCATATTACAGTCCTAAAACTTGACAGGTGTAGTTTAGAAATGATTATAATATTGTCATGTGAGCACCTGCTAAACACAATGTACAATGGCACCAAAAATTTAGAAACAAAAATTTAAAAATAGAGTAAATATGAGTATAATATAAGAGCCAAAGATTGATAGGAAGAGAATAAGTAGAAAATGGTAAAATTTTTTATCAGAGTGCAAATGTAGAATGTTCTTTCACAGGAATGTAATTTGCTCTGGCCTGAGTTCAATCTGTCTGCAATAGCAATCATACATATTTTACAATGTGATTATGATAAAACTTTAAAGGCCTAATCTTTTGTTTCAATAATGTCAATTTAAGGAGAACTTTGTATCTATTTCAGCATTAAAAGAGTATCAAATTAAGGATTTATCTCTTCCAACTACTTGGATCAAAGCTTCATAGACCCTGTTAAAAAATGTTAAATGCTTGTGATTCCTGAATATGTATGACACATAAAATGTATTGTGATTTAGAGCAGAATTAATTAACAAATGTATTTTTTATGCATAGCCTCTGGCGCTATTTTTTTCAACTGAGAGGAACTAGATTATTGAGTTGTCTTATTTTTTCATTTTTAGTATGAAGCAGCACTGGTAACATGAGTAGGCTTTGTGAGCCCAGACTTGCATATACGAAAGGAAGCTGTAAGTCGTATTCTAGTCTAAACTCTCAGCTATGGGAAAAGTCACAGGAATGTTGTGTTATTAAATTTAGGAGACAATAGAATCATGATTGTTTTATTTGTTGAATACTTACTGATGTCAGCTCTGTGTAGACACGGTTCTGGGCACTGTGATTGAGCAGCCAACAAGCCTCTGCCCTAGACCTTCCTCTCTGGTGAAACTTTCTCAGACCTTCCTGGCAGCGCCCCCTTAATAGGGAAGACAATCAGAGGAGGTAAATCGCTCTCTTATTTTTAATGATGTAAATAGATTACAAAGACCTGAAAACACATATTTTCCTCTAACTTCTCTGCTCTTTCAAATAGCCTTTTTTCCCTCATTAACAGTGCATATTTTATTTTCTAAGTAGCCTAGAAAAAGACAACATAAATTGATAAAGTTCATTTACTTACTATAAGACTATGTTAGCCTAAAAACTGTGCCTTTTGTCCTTAGGAATAATGAAACTCATAGTCCTATAAACAGTTGCAAATTTTTTCCTTGCTTCATGGACATTGTTTATTTATAGATTGGCTACTTGCACAAATTCCAATGATTTTGTAGCAATCAAATTAAAAAATCTTGCCAAGTGAGTTGTAGATTTGTAGACTATTAGAACTAGAGGAGACCTGAAACGTCACCCAGGCCTGTTGTCAACTCAGAGATGAAGACACTGGGGCCCCAAGAAGGTAAGTGATGAGGGATGGAGCAACTCAGAGAGCTTCCAAGGGGTGGTCATCACTGGAGTCTTGGGCTTACCTGAGCAGGTACAGTTCTCATCCTGGGATGTGTGGTTCTCTGATTGAGCTTCCACTCATTTGTCATAGGTTACAGAACGCCCTGGAAAAGAAGAATTTTGCTCTCCTCCCTATGCGCACTACGAAGTTCCTCCCACTTTCTACCGCTCGGCCATGCTCCTTAAGCCCCAGTTGGGATTGGGCGCGATGTCCCGTTTACCGTCAGCAAAGAGCAGGATCCTTATCGCGAGCCAGAGGTCTTCAGCAAGCACCATCCACCCGCCAGGACCCATAGCAACAGCTGCTGGTCTCTACAATTCCGATCCCGCAGGTAACGGATCCAACATGACTGCTTTTTCCTGCTGCATTTTGAAATGGTGTAAAATGTGGCAACTGTCCAAATATGAGTGCCTTTTGTCCTTAAGAGAAGCCTTTTTCTGTTCTTCCATCTGACATTTATCAAGACTCATCTATCTGCACTGTCACCCTTCATGCCACCTTTAAAATGATGGCCTTTGTAACCACCTGCTCACTTCTCGTAGTTCCTCCTTCCTCTAGTACATCCCGTAGACCAGGATTCAGAAACACTTACCTGTAAAGGGCCAGGTGGTCAGTACTGTAGGCTTTCTGGGCCATGATGGTCTGTGTTGTAACTGCTTAGCATGGAAGCAACCACAGGCAAGACTTTGAGTGCCTGGTGCAGCCGTGTGCAGGTACAGCCTCAGTGGGCTGGACGTGCCCGTGGGTGGCGGTGTCAGGGAGCTCTTCCTATAGGACAGCACTGACCATATCACTCTCTTTTACCTGCTCACAAATCTGGAACACAGAATGGCCCTGCCACCTTTCCTGGCCCTGTCACTCTGCTCTGCAGTGGCTGGCCAGTGTCACCTCCTGATGTTCTCTGCACTTCATTTTTCTCTTCATGCTTCTGTTTGTGTGGCTTCCTCTAGGTTTGATGTATTATTTTATTATAGAAATAACACATACCCATTTAAAATTTTTTCCAATATAGAAAAATAGGAAGAAGAAAGTAATACTACTTATATTTTAGCACCCATCCTGAGTTAATATTATGGACATTTTTATTTCAGTATGGTGTGTTTTTTTTTTTTCTATGCATTTTTCAGTAGCTAAAATAACACTAATGTGAACTTTGTTTTTTTCCTATGAGTATCATATTGTGGGCATTTTCTATGCCATCAATGTTTCAGAAATATTTAATGGTAGCATAATATTGTTTGTTTATTTATTCAACAAATTTTGGTACTTATTTTGTGCCAAAAGTTGTAAATTGAGGACAGCAGCAGTGAACAAAACAGAGCACTCCTGCCTTTATGCAGCTTATGGACTAAAGCAGGAAATAGGCACTAAAATAAATACACAATTACAAAGTGTGATAAATGTCACCAAAGCAGGGAACATAGTGCTTGAGAAATTGCAACATGAAGAGTGCTGTGGATGGGACACAGGTGCGTCGCTGGCAGCGAGTGTCTCTGGTGTGGGAAAAATGGGCAACTGGGGAAGAGTCACAGAACTGATGTAACCATCGTCCCATTACTGGCACTTGGGTTCTGCTTACTCTGTACTATTTTCCATAACGTTGCCATTTGAATCTTTGTGCATATTTATCTTCTTTCATGTTTTTTTTTTTTAGGATAGATTATTTCAAGTGTAATTATTGGATAAAGCAGATCCAAACTTTTTACAGGCTAATTTTTTAGAAAACATGTAACAGTTATTTTCCTAGGAGTGTTTCTTCAACTTGCTCTTCTTGCCATACCTTTGCCAGTATTAAATATTAGTTTTATTACCACTACTATTATTGTTATTGCATTTCTTTTATTTCATTAGTGGAAGGGAACTTCATCTGTTTGCCATTATATTAGTTTGTGAATTGTAATTTACTGAGGTAATTATTGATGGTCTTAATGATTTGTTTTTTTGACAAGCACTTCTCTAAAAGATCAAATTATTTTTTGATGATTCCCATGATATATGTATATTGTGATGGACTTATTTGTTGTTATCTGAGCTGCTACAAGGTAATTATGTATTCTGTCACTCATTTAACAATTACTGCTGAGGGACTTTCACATGTCAGCACTGCTGTAGATGGGGAAGGGAAATAAAGCAGCAACAACAGACAAAAATCCTTGTCTCTGAGGAGCTGAAATTGTAGAATGGGGGAAGACTGTTTTATAAGTAAGTAAACAAACTACATGGTGTATTGGGATAAATAACTAGTATTGAAGAAAATGAAACATTAGAGAAGGGAGAATAAGAGGTTTGGGACATGAAGGAGGAAGATTATAATTTTAAATAGGGTGGTCAGAAAAAACCTCCCTGAAAAGATGGCTCCAAAGGAGGTGAAGGAGGGAACCTTGTGGGCATCCTGGTGGAGCATTCCAGGCAGAGGGAGGAGCCAGTGCAAAGGCCCTGAAGTGGCAAGAAGGCCGGGGAAGCTGGAGCAGAGCAAGTCAGCAGGAGAATGGTAGGGGGTGCGAACAGAGTGGTGACTGGCGCTGGGAGAGTTGCATAAGGCCTAAGAGCCATCATAAGGATTTGATTCTTACTCTGAGTAAGAAAACTAGTGGAGGATTTGAAACTGGGCAGTGTGATCTGACTTTTGTGTAAACAGGATCTCTCTGAGTCCCATGTTAAGAGCACACTCTAAGGGGACACAGGCAGAAGCAGGGCGAACAGGTGATGCAGTGACTTGGACAGTGATGAGAGACAGTGAGGTCAGGCACAAAGGGGCTCCTGACTGACCCAACACGAGCTGGGAGAGAAAAAGAGCAATGAGCGGCGACTGCAGGGGTTGGGACCTGAGCAAGTAGGAGGATGGGGCTGCCATGTAGAGAGGGAGAAGCCACTATACAGGGGCATAGGAGCTAATTTAGGGCATGTGAAGGTTGAAATGCCTTCAGTTATCCTATGGAATAAAACACTGGATCTAGGAGACGAGGGTCAGGAGGAAAGGACCCAGCTGGAGACACGACAGTGTTAGTCGTCAGCAGATGGGCCCTGTTTAAAGCCATCATGTCCCTTCTCTGGTGGCTGTTGCTATCCAGCACCATTTCACCTTCCCCTTCATCAGTGAGTCATAAACTTGATGTAAAATTGGATTATGTACTTTGGAAATAGCATGGTATAACAAATGTTAATAGTTTTACTTTATGTACATAATTTGGGAAAAATTAAAATTACTAAATATAAACTTAGTTGAGATTCATCTTGTTAAAGTCAAGTTTCAAGTGAAGCAAGGTCTCTTAGAGGACAGCACTTGCACGCTCCCAGGAGATGGGCAGCCCCTTCTGAGGCTGCCTTACTTGTGCTCTCACATTTGTGGTGAGGCTGACACTTCTTCAAAGTTCAGTTCAGACCTCACAAGGACAGAGTAGGGACTCCCCCAGCCCTACTCCTTCAGGACCTTAACCCTTTTTCTTGGGCTTCTAGGTGTCTTCACTGAGAGAAAGGTGTATGTTCACATAGGTAATCATTGGCGACCCAGCAAAGCCTGTGACAATGACAGGTGTCACTCGTATAGGACGCTGAAGATGTGAAATCCTTTCTTAGTGCTGCTGGACGGGACTGCCTGGCAGGGGCTCTGGACAGAAAATGAGAAGTTCTCGCTCCAGACAGTGGGAAGCTCTAGATGGTGATGATGGCTCAGCTCTGATTGGCTCTTGGGTACCAGAGCCATGCCCATGGCCCTTTGCTTGCCCTGGTCGCTTGCTAGAGTCCTCAAGCTTCCAAGACCTGCTCTGGCAGTATTCCTCACTTATATTTTTTTTTTGCAGAAATCCTTCCATTTTTCTTCATGTTTTCCTCAGATATATCCCCTTTCTTCCCAAACACTATTTCAATGACTCCTAAAGAGGATGCCTTCAGCTGCAGTGGGGACAGATCAGTAGAGCCCACAGGGCAGGGGCACACCCTGAGGAATCCTTGACTGGAGCAGTGGGGTAAGTCATGGCAGGAGACAGGAGTGTCCATGGCCCTGTTTCTCACCACACAACTTTAGGGAGGCAGAGCTGACTGACAAGCAAACATCTTTACAATAATCATTCTGTAAGGTTGAGTGTCAAGAGACTCTAAGATATAAGCAGCTCTATAGCTGCCAACTTTGTCTGGAGAGAAATAGGTTAAAACAAGAGTCTGTGCTTAACACACAACCTCAGGCCAAGACACCTCTGGAGCAAACAATGCCTGCCTCTTGTGAACCCTGCTCTGGCCTCTTGCATGGACCTCATGCAGATAGCTAGATGGGGAGAAAGCTAGATGGGGAGAACTTACCTTACAGAATCAAAATCCCCATCTCTTCTTGCCCCCTCCCCTCCTCACTAACACACACCAGGCCCCAGTGGCAGTGGGAACCTGTGTCCCCAGGAAATACAAAACCTGTTTTCTTCTGTGTTTATCTCCCTTCTTTTATTACCATTGTACCATTTTTACCATTATGCTTCTTATTTTTCATATTATCATAAAATTTTATGGAACGATTTCTACCTGTTCTGCTCTAAGATGATATGCAGAGACTGGGTCTCTCCCTTTAGCAACCCTGGGCTCCAGAAGGGCTAGTTTCAGCACAGTAATTTTAAAAAGCTCATTTCAGCTACCAAGAGGATACTAAGGAGTCTAGTCTATACCTGCTGCTTATAAAGCAAAGATGGGAAGCAGCAGCTAAAGTAGAAGTGGGGAGCCTAGGGGAACCTGGTGGCCAGAAAGCCCAGAGAAGCAAGGAGTGGTCAGCCATCTGGACTGCTTCTGAGGAACTGGGTAGTTTGAGGACAGAGACAGGATCAGTGAATTTGACAACATGGAAATCATTGGTTATCTTCGTAAGAACAATTCAATGGAGTGATGGGTCCAGAATCCTGATTAGCCAGATAGACAAAAAGAAGCTGACACGGAAATGTAGCCAGCTCAAGCTTATGGGACAGAGGCAAGTAGCAGAAATGCTAGATGAGACTTACAGAATGAGAGTGACTTTGTTATACTCAGGGTTACGGGGAAACACTTGACATAGTTTGGAGTGAGTATACTAATGGAATTTCTTTGACAGCAGCCTTTCTAATGAATATGACCTGAACAGAGACAGCACTGTTAGCTGTCTTCAGTCGTGTCATGGGTTTCAAAAATCGACTAACTTTTCAGGTAGTAATTGACAGTTTTATCTTATTGCTGTCAATATGTGAAATATTAGCTGGGGTCATTGTCTCAGGTCTATTTTCTTGGCTTTTAGGAAATCAAAACAGCTGAAGAGGGAAGGCCTAGCTAGGGAAGGAACATGAAAATGGTCCAGACAAGTGAACAAGGTACCTGTATGGCTTCCTGCCACAGAATTTCAGAGGGTAAATAAAAGTTCAGAAAGCTGTTGTACCCAGCGAAAGATGTCTTCTGCAAGGCTGCGGGAAGAAAAGTGACCGTCATGCTTAGTGAGACTAATGGCCTGTTTTAAGGCTGAGCTTGTATGCAAAATTATTTTGACCACCAAAGAACAGAGATGATGAAGATAATTAATTGCAGTTGCAGAGTGATTATTATAAAAATATCTTATTTAACCTGTAAACAAATTGAGGAGATAGGTTTTCTTTTTCCTGCTTTTTCTGTTTCAGAGGTGAGGAAATTGTTTTACAGATGAGGCTCAGGGTGATGAAGTAACATTCATAGGGTCACAAACCTAGTCACTCAGCAGCACAGATCCCACATTGACATCTGTGTGGCCAGTGATTCACATTATTCATCAGCATTGCCATTCTGCTGCAAACAGAGGGCCCAGTTCACTCTTTCCCCAGGCAGATGGGCAGGACCCAGTTTGGGGAGGTTTGCTTGTCAAGGCTAATACACCTTTATATACCTTTGTAACCACAAGGACAGTGCAGAACCTTTCCATTATCCCTCACGTGTTCCCTGTTCCCCTTTCCAGACAAACCCAACCTGCTAATCTTTTTTTCAACTTACATTCAGTTTTGTTATGAATTCTGCATCTTAAAAACAATTTTAGTTTAGAATTCACCATATTGTGCTTTGGTCTAGAAAGTGCCCTCAGGTGGTGAGATGGGTGATGGTGGGCGCCCCTCATTTATTTTCCTCCTCCAAGGGCTCACGTTCCTGTGCCGCCTGTTGTACAGTTTCTGAAAGCATTACCTGCCTATATTTTGCTTTGTTTTCTAATTGTTTATGGCAGTTTCCGTATCAATTAGGTCTTCATGGGTGGCATTTCTTTTACATGGTCCTCAAAGATTGTTAACATCAGATACTTGCTGTGTCTAATAAAAACTTTCTCACCTTTTGTGTTTATTCCTTTAGTTCTGGGCTATTTATGTAGCAGTTGTTTTTTGTTTGTTTGTTATTATTTTAAGAATATATTTTTTTAATATATCTTTATTGATTTCAGTGAGAGGAAAGGAGAGGGAGAGAGAGAGATAGAAACATCAATGATGAGAGAGTCATTGATCAGCTGCCTCCTGCACGCCCCCAACTGGGGATCGAGCCCGCAACCCGGGCATGTGCCCTGACCGGGAATCGAACCCCGATAGCCGGGATCCTAGGTCGATGCTCAACTGTTGAGCCACGCCCGGCCGGGCAAGAATACTTTTAAAATGTGTCTGTACCTGGTTGCATTTTGAATTTAACTGGTATTCTGTACTCGGCAAGCCGGGATTCTCACTCTCACGTTGATTATACTCCTGTCTTTATGTTATGTGGTCACTGGAGGCTCTGAGCACCATTGCACTGGCAAATGGGAACTGGAGATAGGAACAGCCCTTAATGCTGACCCTGCACTTTAGCGTTTGCACATTTCCAACCTCAGGATTTCTAGGATCTGGTTTGATATGTGAATTGCATATATTGCATTTTTTCAGTTCTAAGGTAGGAAAACTCTTAGGTATCTAACAGGCAAGTGAACTGTGACTTAGACCTTGGGAAATATTCCTAATGTTTCCGCTCCTGTGTTGGTTTTATGGGTACCATTAAGTACTTCATAGCTTTGGAGTGGCCTAAAAGGACTGGATATGCAGTAAATGTGTGCCACCCCACAGATGAGACTCTTCCAGAGATTCTCTGTCGTAAATTAATGCTACTTCTTAGGACTCTTAATTAAGTCTTACAGATCTTGATGTGACTGTGTCTGCTGAAGAATAAACTAGCCTAAGCACTTCCTTGCTTCTTACATCACTCCTGTGTTTTTATTTACAGTGTTTTCTCACTCCACAGTCATGCCTAAAACCATGAAGTTTTACTGTCATCAGGCCTGGGTATGACACTCAGGAGCTGTTTAAGTGCTCAACGTAGAGCAGGACTCTTGCCTCCCTTTGGGTGGACAGAAAATCTGTATTAGTGAAACCTAAGATTGTGTATATAAACACAATTTTGCTGTTAGAGCCCTCCATTCTGAGAAGTAAAAAGGCAGTATCTTTTTGTACTCTTTTTAGTAGATCTGTATATTTTTATGTTATTTATTCAGAAAAACATCTCTCATGTCCTAAAGCATTGTGTGAAAAATGTTAACCTATACAGTGTACAGCATGTTAGAATGTCATTTGTTCACATGGAGATGAATATACCCATGTTTTCTTGTCGGCAATGCTATCTAAAAGAACTCTAATATTTTGTGAGAGTAGTTAAAGTGTCAGTATAGAAATTTTTTAAAGACTAGATAAGAATACTCCATTATATAAGTGAGCAGAGAAATTCAACCAGATAAGAGAAGTTGGGATAATTTTTCTCAAATTACATCCAGTTTTGTTATGAATTCTGCTTATTAAGATAAATTTTATTTTAGAGTTCAACATACTGTATGAAATTTTCTCTTAGGTAATTTTTTTAAAGACAGGATAAATCCTACTAAATTTTAAAATTTAGACAATTAAGTTAATGAAATATGTCTTGAAGAGCAAGTAAACTTGATTGGAACAATTTAAACACAAGCACAGTTAGTACTTGTTGAAAAGTCTGACTGGTCATGATAATGTCAGAAATTCAGCGAAATGTCAGCATATGCTCAATATTTCTAAAGTTAGAATTCTAAGGTGACAGCGCTATTTTTATTTTTCCCATATATTTTTGCCTTTCTAGCGCCGAAGCATGTAATAATTCTGCATCTCCTGAATTGTACTGGAAGACTGGCGTCCGAGAGATATTAGGACATTTTTTGGATACCTTCAGATAGCAGTAGGGTCTCACCTCTTCCCATTCTAGCCTCACTCGGGGATAGAAAGAATGAGGCCTAGTGAAGCACTGATTCACCCAGTAAACGGTCCAGCACTGGCTCTGTGCAAAGCCTGTGAAGCGCTGCTGCAAGGTGTTAATACAGGGGGAAGAGGGTTAGCGGGCAAGTGAACTCCTGGAAGAATTCATGGATGGACAGAGTAACACAGAGTGAGGTCTGTGCAGGAAGAATATGGCAGAGACATGGAAGTGTGTGGCTTCTTTAGGAAAGAGGGACCAGTTTGAGGAGAGTTGCTGGAAACAAGGCCAGATGAGTAGATTGGGGTCAGATTTGTGATCATGATCATTTTTAAGTTGAGGGTCTACGTTGCAGAATTCACGTGGAGCAGATGGGAGGCTGTGCAGTCTGCTGGGCAGTCCTTGTGCTCTGAGTCAGACAGACCAGGTTCTCATCCCAGACTCTTGATTCATTAGTTACTCAATCCACACCTGTCTGAGCCTCAGTTTCTACCTCTCTAAATTGAGGATAATAACAGAAGCTAAGACATTAGATTGTTGAGAGGGCTGAATGGAAGCTCTTAGAATAGCACCTGACAGTCAGAATGTGTCAGCCAATCAGAATGCCTCCCCTGGCCTCCGAGGCCTCCAGGGCCAGGTCTCCTCCTACCTCCTCTCTCAGGCCTGTTTGAGTCTCTTCCTTTCTTCTCACTGCATGTCACCCACAGTGGCCTCCGTTCAGTTCCTCAGACATGCCAATCTCCTCCTGACCTAGGGGTCTCTGTGCCACCATGCCTCCTAGAACATACTTTTTCCCACACTCTCCAAGACTGGCTCTGTCTCCTTCTTTAAGTTTTAACACAAATGTCACTGCCCCAGAAAGAAAGGCTATACTGATCCCCGCTCTCTACAGTGACACATTCCCAACAGGATACTTTCTAACAGGTTATCCTGTTTGTTTCTTTCACTGTCTTTATCAGGCTCTGTAGTTTTCTTATTTTGCTTTTACATATTTATTATCTCCCAACCCACTATAATATATAGTATATGAGAACTGAGGGATTTATTACATCAATATCTATTGAATAAATGTTAATAGCAGTGGAAGTAATAGTAGTTTTTTTCATCATTATGGAAAGTTGGTAAGGTCCTGAGATATTTTGGGGCAGGAGAGGGCAAATTAAATGCTAGATAGTAAATACTTTTGCTTTGTGGGCCAAACAGCTTCTGTTACAACCACACAGCTCTGCCTTTGTAATGCAGAACCAGCCACGGACCGTATGTAAGTGAATGAGTCTGGCTGTGTTCCAGTGAAACTCTTTTTAGGAAAACAAGTGGCTAGCTTGTGGCTGTAGTTTGCTGACCAACTAACGGCTATTTCAGAGGATTACCGGTCTTTGAGATGATCAGAGCCACTCTTGATTTCTTTATTCAGTATTCATTCAGCTATTCAACAAAGGTTTTTCGAGGACCCATTATGGGCCAGGCACTGGTCTATGTGCTCAGGATGCCCACATTAAATATATAGTCCATGTCTTTGTGGAATAAAGAGATAAGTTAATAATTAAACACGAAGAGCGAAGTATGTGATAGACAGGTGAGGAGGGATGTTCAACTCAGCCCAGGCCGGCGAGGGCTCTGGAAAGATTCCCTAAATGAGATGAGTTGAGGTGAATTTTGAAGGATAAATAGGAGTTGTTTTTCTCTTATAATTTTTATTGAATTTATTGGGGTGATATTGGTTAAGAAAATTATGTGTTCCAGGTGTACAATTCTATAATACATCATCTGTGTATTGTATTGTGGGTTCACCATCCAAAGTTAAGTCTCTTTCCATCACCATTTATCACCCTTTTACCTTCTTTTTCCTCTCCCACCTTGTTTTGTAATCACCATACTGTTGTTCGTGTTTGAGTTTTTGTTGCTGTTTTTTGTTTAATCCCTTCACCTTTTTTACCCATCCCCCAACCCAATCATCCACTCTGACAACTGTCAGTCTTATTCTGTTTCTATGAGTCTGTTTCTGTTCTGTTTGTTTACTTTGTTCATTAGGTTCCACATATAAATGAAACCGTATCGTATTTGTCTTTCTTTGACTGGCTTATTTTACTTAGCATAATGCTCTCCAGGTCCATCCATGGTGTTACAAAAGGTAAGATTTCCTTCTTGTCCGGCTGGCTTGGATCAGTGGTTGAGCTTCAACCTATGATCCAGCAGATCGAGGTTCGATTGCCAGTCAGGGCGCATGTCTGGGTTGCAGCTCGATCCCCAGCAGGGAGTGTGCAAGAGGCAGCCAATCAATGACTCTCTCATCATTGATGTTTCTATCTCTCTCTCCCTCTCCCTTCCTCTCTCTGAAATCAATAAAAATATATGAAAATAAAAAAGATTTCCTTCTTTTATATGGCCATGGAATGTTCCATTGTGTAAACGCACGACTCATTTTTTTTTATCTACTCATCTACTGATTCGCACTTGGATTTGGTGATTGTAAATAATGCTGCAATGAACATAGCGGTGCATATATTTTTTCAAATCAGTGTTTTAGGTTTCTTTGGATATATTCCCAGAAGTGGAATTGCTGGGTCAAAAGGTAGTTCCATTTTTAATTTTTTGAGGAAACTTTATACTGCTCTCCACAGTGGCTGCACCAATCTGCGTTCCCACCAACAGTGCACAAAGGTTCCCTTTTCTCCATATCTTCTACAGCACTTGTTATTTGTTGATTTATTGATTATAGCCATTTTGAAAGGTGTGAGATGATATCTCATTGTGATTTTAATTTGCATTTCTCTGTTGATTAGTGACCTTGAGCATCTTTTTATATGTCTGTTGGCCATCTGTGTGTCCTCTTTGGAGAAGTGTCTACTCAGGTCCTATGCCCATTTTTAAATTGCTTTGTTTGTTTTCTTGTTGTTGAGTTGTATAAGCTCTTTACAAATTTTTGATACTAACCCTTTATCAGATGTATCATTGGCAAATATGTTCTCCCATTCAGTGGGCTATCTGTTCATTTTGTTGATGGTTTTCCTTGCCATGCAAAACCTTTTTAGTTTGATGTAGTCTCATTTGTTTATTTTTTCTTTTGTTTTCCCCAAGGAGATATATCAGAAAAAGTATTGCTATGAGAAATGATTTAGATTTTACTGCTTATGTTTTCTTCTAAGATTTTATGGTTTGAGGCCTTACATTTAAGTCTTTAATCTATTTTGAGTTTATTCTTGTGCATGTTGTAAGAAGGTAGTCTAGTTTCATTTTTTTGTATGTATCTGTCCAATTTTTCCCAACACCATTTATTGAATAGGCTGTCTTTACCCTGTTGTACATTCTTTCCTCTTTTGTCAAATGTTAATTGAACGTAAAGGCATGGGTTTATTTCTGTGCTCTCTATTCTGTTCCATTGATGTATATGTCTGTTTTTATGCCAGTACCATGATGGTTTGATTACTGTGGTCTTGTAGTATAGCTACAGGTAGCATGATTTTTCCAAGTATGTTCTTTCTCAAGATTGCTGTTGCTATTTTTTTGTGTGTGGTTCCATACAAATCTTTGGAATAATTGTTCTAGTTCTGTGAAATATGCCATTGTTATCTTGATAGGAATTGCATTGAATCTATGGATTGCGTTGGATACTATAGACATTTTAATGATGTTAATTCTTCCTATCCATGAACATGGTATATACTTCCACTTATTTGTGTCTTCTTCAATTTCTTTCTTCAGTGTCTAATAATTTTTTGAGTACAGGTCATTTACATTCTTGGTTAAACTTATTCCTAGGTGTTGTTTTTTTTTTTTTTTTTTTTTAAAGTAATTGTGAATGGGATTATTTTCTTAGTTTCCTTCTCTGATAGTTCATTATTGATGTATAAAATGCAACTGATTTCTGAATATTTATTTTGCATCCTGCTATTTTACTGAATTCACTGATCAGTTCTAGTAATATTTTTGGTGGAATCTTTACGGTTCTTTATAAACAGTATCATGTCATCCGCAAATAGTGACAGTTTCGCTTCTTCCTTTCCAGTTTGGATGCCTCTTACTTCTCCTTCTTGTCTGATGGCTTGTGGCTAGGACTTCCAGTACTATGGTGAATAAGAGTGGTGAAAGAGGACACCCCATCTTGTTCCTGATCTTAAGGGAAACACTTTTAGTTTTTGCCCATTGAGAATGACGTTGGCTATGAGTTTCTTATTTATGGCCTTTATTACTTTGAGATATGTTCACTCTATTCTTACTTTGCTGAGAATTTTTGTCATTAATGGGTGTTGGATTTAATCAAATGCTTTTACTGCATCTATTGATATGATCATGCAATTTTTATCCTTCATTTTGTTTATGTGATGTATCACATTTATTGATTTGCAGATATTATACCAATCTTGCATCCCAGAAATCAATCATAGAGTGTGATCTTTTGAATGTATTGCTGGATCCAGTTTGCAATATTTTGTTGAGAATTTTAGCATCAGTGTTCATCAGAGATATTGTGCTATAAATTTTTTGGTAGTATCTTTATGTGGTTTAAGAATTAGGATAATGTTGGCCTTGTTAAATGAGCTTAGGAGCCTACCCTCCTCTTGAATTTTTTGGAATGGTTTGAGAAGGATGGTGTTAGTTCTTCTTTGAATGTTTGGTAAAATTCACCTATGAAGCCATCTGGTCCAGAACTTTTGTTTGTTGGAAGGTTCTTGTTTTGTTTTTTATTGTTGTTTTAATTTCATTAGGTGTAATAAGTCTATTCAGATTTTCTGATTTTTCCTAATTAAGTTTTGGAAAATGTTATGTTTCTGGGAATTTATCCATTTTGTTCAGATTGTCCAATTTGTTGATCTATAGTTCGTAATATTTTCTTACAATCCTTTGTATTTCTGTGGTATCAGTTGTTTCTTCTCCCATTTCATTTCTGATTTTATGTATTTGGGTCCTCTCTCATCCTTGATGATTCTGGTTAAAGGTTTGTCAGTCTTATTTATCTTTTCAAAGCACCAGCTCTTGGTTTTATTGATCTTTTTCATATTGTTTTTTTATTTACACTCTATTTTTTGTTTATTTCTGTTCTGATCTTTATTATTTTATTTCTCCTACTCACTTTGGGCTTTGTTTGTTGTTTTTTCCAGTTCCTTTATGTTGAAAGTTAGATTGTTTATTTGACATTTTTCTTGTTTCTTAAGGTAGGCCTGTTAAGCTATGAATTTTTCTCTTAGGACTGCTTTTGCTGTGTCCCATAGATTTGGGTTTGTTTTGTTCTCATTTTCATTTGTTTCAAGGTATCTTTTGGTTTCTTCTTTGATCTCATTGGTAACCCATTCATTGTTTAGTAACATGTTATTTAGCCTCCATGTCTTTGTGTGTTTTTCAGGTTCTTTTGTATGATTAATTTCTAGTTTCATACATTCTGGTGAGAGAAGATACTTGATATGATTTCAATCTTTTCAAAACTATTTAGATTTCTTTTGTGTCCTAACATGTGTCCTATCTTAGAAAATGTTTCATATGCACTTGAAAAGATTGTATATTCTACTGCTTTGCAGTAAAATGTTCTGAACATATCAATTAAATTCATCTGGTCTAGTGTGTCATTTAAGACCACTGTTACCTTGTTGAGATTTTGTCTGAAAGATCTACCCATTGATGTCAATGAGGTGTTAAACTTTTCTACTATGACTGTATTACTGGCAATCTCTCCTTTCATGCCTAACAAGATTTGCTTTGAATATTTAGGTATTCCTATGCTAGATGCATAAATGTGTACAAGGGTTATATCCTCTTGTTGGATTGCTCACTTTATTATTATATAGTGTCCTTCTTTGTCTTTCATTATAGCCTTGTTTTAAAGTCTTTTGTCAGATATAAGTATTGCTACCCCAGCTTTTATTTCACTTCCATCTGCATGAAATATCTTTTTCTATCCGTTTACTCTTAGTTTTGCATATCTTTTGTTCTAAGATGGGTCTCTTGTAGACAGCTTATATATGGGTCATGTTTTCTTACCCAGTCCACGACCCTGTATTGTTTGATTGGAGCATTTAAGCGATTTACATTTAAAGTGATGATTGGTACATATTTATTGCCATTTTATTCTTTATAACCATGTCCTTTTGTTTTGTCTTTTACTTCTTGTTGTTATTTTTGTTGTTCTTTTTCTTTCTTCTTTCATCATCTTCTTAAAGAAAACCTATTTCTTGTAATACTGGTTTGGTGGTAATGAACTCATTTAGTTTTTTCTTGTCTGGGAAGCTCTTTATTTCTCCATCAACTTTAAATGATAGCCTTGCTGGGTAAATTAGTCTTTGTTATAGGTCCTTGTTTTTTATCACTTTGAACATTTCATGCCAATCCCTTCTCCCCTGAAATGTTTCTGTTGAGAAATCAGCTGACAGACAGTCTTATGGGAGCTCCCTTGTAGGTAACTAACTGCTTTTCTCTTTCTGCTTTTAAGGTTCTCTCTTGGTCTTTAATCTTTGCCATTTTAATTATGATATGTCTTGGTGTGGGTCTCTTTGGGTTAGTATTGTTTGGGACTCTCTGTGCTTCCCAGACTTGTGTGTCTTTTTTCTTCACCAGGTTAGGGAGTTTTTCAGTGATTTTTAGAGTAGATTCTCGATGTCTTGCTCTCTCTTCTTCTTCTGGTACCTCTATGATGTGGGTATTGTTATGCTTCATGTTTTCCCAAAGTTCCCTTAAACTATTCTCATTTATAATTTTTTTTTTTTCTGCTACCTTGTCTTCCAAATCACTGATTCAGTTCTTGCTTCATCCAACCTACTGTTTATTTCTTCTAGAGCATTCTTCATTTCAGATATATTCTTAATTTCTCACTGGTTGTTTTTTATGGCATCTATGTGTTTTTTTTTCATGCTCTTGTAGTTCTCAAAGTTTCTTGAGCATCCTTAAAACCATTTTTTTTTATCCTCACCTGAGGATATGTTCATCGATTTTAGAGAGAGAGGAAGGGAAAGAGAGGGAGAGAAGGACGAAGAGAGAGAGAAACATCCATGTGAGGGAGAAACATTGATCGGCCGCCTCCTGCACATGCCCTGGCCAGGGATCAAACCTGCAACTCAAATATGTGCCCTGACTAGGAATTGAACCCACAACCTTTGATGTACGGGAGGATGCTCCAACTAACTGAGCCACCTTATAACCATTTCTTTGAACTCTACATCTGGTAAATTACTTGTGTCCATTTCATTTGGCTCTTTTTCTGGAGATTTTCCTGTTCTTTCATTTGGGACATATTTCTTTGTCTCCTCATTTTGGCTCCCTCTTTGTATTTGTTTCTATTTGTTAGGTAGATCTACTGTATCTACTAGTCTTGGTCGGTTGGCCTTATGTGGTAGGTGTCTCTTGGGATCCAGTGTCACAGTCTCCTTGATCACCTTAGCTGGGTGCTCCAGGAATGTCCCTTTTATGGGTTATGTGGGTCCTCCTGTTTTAAGTGAGTCTTGATTTCTGTTGGCCTATTTGTAGGTGGGTTGACCCTCAGGCTGGCTGACTATGAGGATCAACTCCATACCTCAGTGTATGAGCTGCTGTGCAGGTGCTGACCACATGAAAAGGAATTCACCTTAGTGGGGTCTGGTGCTTTCCAAGATCTCCCTTTGGATATGCTGTTTGTGAAGCTAATTGGATCCTGCTCTGATGTTGCCTGAAGCTGGCTTCTGGTTGTGTCTATTCTGGAGACTCTTGTGAAGGACTGTTATACATCAATGTCAGATGCTGCCTGTGACTGGCTTTGGCCAACCTGTTTGAAGCTACAAAGTGACCCACAGTTTATGGCTGCCTCTGCTGGGGTTGGGTGTGCCTCGGAAGGAACAAGCTATGAGTGAAGACTGGCTTCCACCAGCACCAAGTCTGGGGCAGGTCAGGCAAAAAGCCCAAGGCATTCTGAGATCTGCCTTTGCCTGCCTCCTCCTGCCAGCTGCCTATTAGGCTCAGTCACTGAAATATCCTCTGGTTGGACTTGAGTTGCATGAAGAACGTTCTCAGTGAGTCACCAGAAAGAGGTGAGTAGTGTTCACCAGACTGATACAGGTTCAGTCTTGGGCCAGTCCTGGGTATCAGGCCACTCAGCAAAAGTCCCAGTGTATACCAAGTCTAACTTCCTCCCACTGGGTGTCCACAGTACTTTGTGGTTGGGCAAGGGGTCTCAGGAAATCATCAGGGTGAGGCCAGTGAGTTTATCAGTTCCAAACTCACCAAGATTTGGCCATGTGAAGGGAGGATTGTGCACCTGTTGGGCATACAGGGGAAATATGGCCCCCATCCTAGAGCTATACAACTTAGTCTGTCTCAGATTCTGCCTGGAGCCCAAACTCAGCAGGGTGGGGCCACCTGGAGTTGGGTGGGTAGGACTAGTGGATCTTGTGGGAGGGGGAGTACTAGTCAGACTTTGGGGAAGGAGGGAGGTGTGGCCCCCCACTCCAGAGCCACACAACTCAGTCACTGACACCCCTGAGTCTTCCCAACCTCTGCATCCCTGATTCTCTATACCTCTACCCTGGAAGCTGACTCTTCAGCAGGGTGTGAACTCTGCAGTGTAGGGTGACAGGGATTCCAGAGGGTGGGGCTATTGTATTCCCCTGGGTTGATGCTGTAAATCCTTTGTTATAAGACTTCTCTTAAGCTAGTCTTCAGTTGGTTATTCAGGTTGATTATTCTATACTTTAGCTGTAATTCCAGTTTGGTCCTTGGAGGAGGTGAGTATAACTTTCACCTACTCTGATACCATCTTAGATATCTAAAGGATAAATAGGAGTTTTCCAGGTAGAAAAGGGATAAAGTTTGAATGTATACCTGACAGAGAGAGAAGTCCTCAGTTCAGGTGATTTGTATCTTCTTATAGGGAGCACTGAGGGTGTGTTTTGTAGGATTGGAGTGGTGGTGGACAGTTAGTTATTTGACATATGCCAAGTTTGGGATTCCTAGGGGACATTTAGGTAGAATTTTCCAGAAGGCAGGATTTGGGGCTGGAGAGAAAGCAGAACCAAAGATAAAGAGTCATTACTCCATAGATGGAAGATGAAAATGAATGAGCCAATTCAGGGATAGAGGCACATGAAAGAAGGAAAGATCAAGAGGAGAACTTTATGTCCACATTTAAGGAGTAACTAAAGAAAGGACCCTGCAAGAGACAGAACACTGTAGGATGGGTGGGTGGGTGAGGGGTAGGGAAATGTACTGTTTTGAGTATAAGGAAGAGGGAGTTTCTAAATTAGAATATGGTCAAAACTGCTTCACAAAAGAAAGGACAAGTAAAAATGCAGTTTGTTGGGATTGGAAATTAGGAAGCAGTTGGTGACCTAGTTTTGAATGAACAATTTTAGTAAAATGTGGGGGTGGAAGTCACATATTAGTAGATTGAGAAGTGAATGAAAAGTGTGGAAGTGGAAGCAATGAGAATAGACTGCTGTTTCTAAAAATGTACTGATGGAGAAAACAGCCATGGGTGCCAGCTGGAAGGGAGGCAGGGCTGAGTTTTGTTTTGTTTTTTAGAGTGTGGTGGGAGAGATTAGAGCTGGTTGGAAATGTGAGAGAGAGAGAGTGGGCTGTAGAGAGAAGTTGAGCATGTGGTGGTGGTAACTGTTAGAATAAGAACTCCAGGAGGGTGATAAATAATGAAATCGAGATATCACATGGAAGGGTGAACCTTAGAACTGAAGTCGAACATTGATTCTTCTAAGACCAAGGAGGAGAGTAATAGATAGAAAACAGGATGAGTGAAGTGTTGATTTCTATGTTGAGTGAGAAAAGTTTATTGACATCACCTAAGAGCCATTTCACTATTTTCATCACTATTTTACTTAATTTTATGATAACTATAGCATCTACCAGGAGAGATTTAAAGCAGATGGGAAAACATCCCCATAAGACAAAAAGAGGAATTACTGAAATGGTAAGAGTGAATATGGCCTAACCATAGTCCCTTAATGACAGTGATGACCTTGGGACCTATCTTGGAGGCTACAGAGGCACTGTTCAATTTGTTCTACATACTGTTGAAATGAACATTGACAATGCCTGTATTTTCACTGCACATTTAGCAAACAAAGCTGTTCTATCTTTGGCTTACTTTCATTGCAACTGAACATGCCTAATAATGCCTTGGAGAAGTTTATTAAAAAATGCAAGTTTCCTCAGCCCAGACACAGAGAGTCAGCTTCAGTGGCTTTGGGGTGGAACAGGCATAACAACTATTCTTTTCTTTATTTGGACAAAAACTGTTTGTATAGTAATTAATATTTATTGAGCACCTACTATGGTTAAGTTGTTCTAGGCATTGAGGATACAGCCATGAGTGAGATAGAAGAGATCCCTTAGGCAATTATGATACATTGTGATTGAATGCTGTGATGGAAAAGTCTTCTGAGCTCAGGAGAACATAGGAGGGAAATCTTACCCCAAGTTGGGGTCCAGAAAAGTTTCTCAGATGTAGTATGGTATGAAGGGCTAAAAATTTGAGGTTTGGGAGTGAAGGATGAGGAAATGGTAGGAGTGGAAGAAAGGTTATTTCAAGCAGAGGCAATGGTGCAGGAGAAGATTAGTGTGACAGAAATGTAGAGTACCAGGAAAGGATGAGAGAACACATAGAAGATTGTGATGACATGGCAAGATGTATTAGAGAATTTGCATTTTTATCCTAAGAGCAAAATGGTTCATTCAAAGGGTATTAAACAAGGGATTGATATGATCATTTCATTTTTAAAAAAATATCAGTTGGACTAAAGTTTAGAGAATGGATTGAGGGACAGGAATGGGGTGGGGTAGAAGGATTGGAGACAGAGACCCTTTATGAGGCTATTGCAGTAAACCAGAATGATAGTCCATCTGTGGTGGTGGTAGTTGTGTCTGTGTGGGGGGTGGGGGAGTTGATGGAGAGAAGTAGATGGGTTTTAGAAGGTGGATTTGACCAACTCCCTAACCCTGTGAGTGAAGCTCACATCAGAATAGATTGGGAGGGAAAACAAAGAATAAAAATCAAGGAAGAGTAATGTCAGCCTTGGCTCAACTCTGCAGGCAAAAATCCACTACTAATTCTAATGTGACTCAGCTGAAGAATATGACACTTGTGATTTGCTGTTTTATTTGCTTGCTTCTTAAAATGGTAGTAAAGAGGAAGATGAATAATCTAGATATTTTTGTCCTGTTATTGTTCACCTTGGTTGTCGTGGAATCTTAAGACGTCCATCTGATTTACCATTGCGTATGAATACCCTGCACAGAGCTTGTCTTCCTGGATTTTTTAAGCATGGAAAGGGGCTGTATCCTTACCTGTATGCATTTTTCTCCTTCCTTAATCCAAAACCATATAAAAGCATAACTTCAAAGCATAGGTTCAGACGTTGGAGAGTATTGAGTGGTTTCGGTTGGTAGAGCCTCAAACTGGAGTGAGGGCAGGAATCAGTCAGTGAGTATTTTCTGTTCACCCTCTATGTCTTAGGCTTTCTATTTCAAGGTGCCTTCTTCTGCTGGCCTTCTCAACTACATGCTCTTCTTCTGGAACTCCTTTCATTTCCCTCCTTGGGTGGATCCATGTGTTCTGCCACTTTGGTTTCCTTATTCATTTTGCTGGTATATCCTCAGTAATTACCCAAGAGTGAGTTCAAGGAATGCAGACTAGCAGTTTTGTCATTTTCCAAACTGTCTTTAGTCTGCATTTACTAGATTAATTATAATTTTCTAGATTGAAAATGAGTTTCTTTCAAAACATAAAGATATCCAGTGGTGTTCAAAAGAAAGCTGATGCCAGTCTGAGAAATATTTTTTTGTAGGAGACCAGATATTTTTTCTTTTTGAAAGCTTTAGAATCTTCTCTTGTCCTTGGTGTACTAAAAATTCCCAGGCGTGTGTGTGTGTGTGCACACGCATGTATATGTATGCCGGGGGTGGGGGAGAGACTGAGAGATGACAGAGAAGGAGAGTGGGTGGGAGACAGAGAGAGCGGAGACTCAGAGAGGGGGAAGGATTGATTGATCTTGCTAAGCAATTGTGAAACTCTCAGCTTGAGACTTGAGTATCCTTTCATCTTTGGGCAATAAACCATCTTGTCTTGTTACTTGTCAACTTCTACTTCTTTGTTTTCTGTTTCTTCCTAAAATTTCTACTGTCCGGTTGTTGGACCTCTCAGAGTGATTACTTGTGCCAACTTTGTCTTACGTGGTTTCCCTCACCACATGTGCTCCTTCTTCATTTTAGACAATTTAACTGGACTTACTTTCTAACACTTCTGTTGAATTGTTGTTTTGGTATTTTTAAAAAAAAATTTTTTATTGATTTCAGAGAGAGAAAGGGAGCGGGGAGAGAGAGATAGAAACATCAATGATGAGAGAGTCATGGATCGACTGCCTCCTGCATACCCCCTGCTGGGGACTGAGCCTGAAACCTGGGCATGTGCCCTGACTGGGAATCAAACCTCGATCTCCTGGATCCTAAGTTGATGCTCAACCACCTACCCCTGCTGGCTGGGCTGTTCTGGTATTTTTAAGAATACTTTCATAGTTTCTGACTGCTTTTTTCATAGTATATTGTTCTTTATTTATTGTTGCAATTTCTTTCTAAATTTCTCTGAGGATACTAATTAGATTCGATTTTTAAAAAAGATATATTTTGTTATTTGAGTTCTCTCTATATCCTTGGGGGAAGTTTTTCTCTTTGTGTTTTAAAATTTTTTGTTGTTTGTTTTGTGCTGGAAGGTTTTCTCAAATTCTTAGTGATCATTTACTCTTATTGAGATAGATGAACTTGGAGTTCATTTGTTCAGATTCTTTTCTTGCCCCACCGGGTGTGGCTCAGTGGTTGAGCGTCAGCCTTGGATCCAGGAGATTGTGGTTCAATTCCCAGGGAGAGTACATGCCCCGGTTGTGGGCTTGATCCCCAGCAGGGGATGACGCACAGGAGGCAGCCGATCAATGACTCTCTTTCATCATTGATGTTTCTCTCTCTCCCTCTCCCTTCTCTCTGAAAGCAATAAAGATATATTTTTAAAAATCACATTCTTTTTTTAAATTAAATTTATTGGAGTGACATTTGTTAATAAGATTATATAGGTTTTAAGTGTACGATTCTATGATACATCGTCTGTGTATTGCATTGTGTGTCCACCACCCAGAGTCAAATCATCTTCCATCACCATGTATTTGACCCCCTTTACTACTCCCCACCCAGTTCCCTCTGGTAACCACCACACTGTTGTCTGTGTCTATGAGTTTTTGTTTGTTTTTATTGTTTGTTCATTTGTTGCTTTCAGTTTTGTATCTCACATACGAGTGAAATCATATGGTTCTTAACTTTTTCTGTCTGATTTATTTTGCTTAGCATTCCCAAGATCCATCCATGTTGTAGCAAATGGCACTATTGCATTCAAAGTCTTTAGAACTCTATTTCTTTTTCTCCTTGGGCTTGGCAGAGGTGGGGAGGTGGGAGGTAAATACCTTGGTACTGGACACTGCATTTCTCAGCCTACTCTTCCTGCTCCTTCCCTTAGATCTGTCCTCTGCACCCTGGCTGTGCAGGCTGGAGGTCAGCGGGCTGCTTGCTCTCCTGCACCATTGCTCTCACATCTGTGGCGGGCTGCACTCCTCCTCGGCCTGTCATCCAGGGTCCGCCATCAGTGTTCTGTGTTCCAGAAACTGCTGGAATAGCTGGCTCAGCATATACCTGTCTCTTTTCTCTCTGTTTTTCTAGGTTCAAACACGTAAAGTGCTTAACAGAAATAACTCAATAAATATTTAGCTATTATTATTAGCTGTATCTCTTAAAATTGAATTATCCTCATTTTAAGGCATCTTTGGCTAGAGATGTGTTCTGTCCCCTGCCTTGAGCTGCGATCTCCTCTTCTATTTAAATCTAGTCAGTGTTGCTTACTAGCATCTCTCTGGGGTCTGTTTAGTATTGTAAAAGCATGGGCAACACATGTTATGGGTTTTTTCCTTAGCAAATAGAGCAAGTCTTTTACTTTTTCTCCTATTTTGAAATGCTAAAGCCATTCATCAGAAAACAGATTATTCAACTGCAGTGGTTCATAAAAATGTTGTTTCTTTTGATGAGTTTGAGCCTCTAATGATTTCTCTGAGCATCGCTAACATAATCAGGATCCTGGGCTTTATCAACCCACGTTTATAACACAGCAGATTAGGAGCATCAGTAGATTTACAATCAGTTCAAAATAACTGACCAGCTCTTCTAATTCTGGCAGATGTGCCAGGACAAGGTCACCTGGATTTGACATATCTTTTTAAACAGCTTCTACTTATAATTAGATCTGTCCAGCAATAAAAGTATGACATGGGCAGTATTTACATTATTGTACCTTCTGCTATTTCCTTCTGTGTGTAGCGCTCTTTCCTCCTCACTCCTCTCCTGTTCCTTCCCTTTTACACAGACTTTGATTCATTTATACACTGACCGAATCTGCAATGTACAGGTCAAGTCTCCTGCTGGGGGTTTTATTCTAGTACGGTGGGAAACAAGGCAGTGGTTATTAGTGAATCTCTGGATTAAATGCAGTCACTTAAGGTGTTAAACAAGATCTAAATGAAGATCCTCAGATCCCAATTATTCTAATAATCCAGTTCTAAAATCAGTTTTTTAGATTTTTATAAGAAAGTAAAACTCAAGGTTTGGTCTTCAATGAAAGATACTGCATAAATAGGTTTCTTTGTTTTTGCAGATTATGCATTGCTCATTTAGCACAGGGTTCTGTTTTTACCTCTTTGTAACTCCAAAAAATTAATAAAACAAAACAACTTCCACTAGTTTCTTTTTCTGGTCTGGATATTAAATAATGCCACTGAGTCACCGCTCTCAGCTAAGTTTCCTCTGCTCATCATTCCTAGATTATGAACACATCTGTAATGAAGTTAGCAATATTTTTTTTTTTTTGGTATGCTTTTGCCCTTTACCTCTGGCTACACTAAGTTTTTATCAAAAACATGGGCTCTAAGCCTCCCTCCCATTCATTTGCATCCTTTCTGTTCAGGCATCCTGGGTCCACTCTGCTCTTCTTTCTTAGGCGCCTTTCTGGGGTTTGCTGTGCTTATCACAGGGAGTGACCCAGGGATTCCCAGACAGTCTGTGGAAGAGGTTTCCATGGGCTCCTCTGACCAAAGTTTCCTGATGTTCTCTTCGAAGTGAGGAGGATTTTTCTAAGGCTCCCACAAACTGTTGTATTTTCAGGGGTGTATGATCTCAGTGGGGTATGGCTCAACTATAATGGTTTCCTCGGAAAAGTTTCAGGTATGTAGGCCTTTTCTTATTCCTATAACAAAGAGGATTTCTCTTTAATCACCCACCCCAACCCCTGTTCCACCCCAATCAACCAGCAAGACCTGATGATTTTGTAACTTGAATCCATTGGCCCCACTCCACCCTGTTCTCAGACATGGACTTCTCTCCCTCCCTGCTGGCACCTGGTTGATTTCCCTGCCTCCAGTCTTGCCCCTCTTAGACCCGTCCTCCACAGGGCAAATCAAGCCTTAGTCTCCTGCCTTTAATATTTTATAGTGGTGCTACACTGCTGTCGGGAGAGAAAACCAACCACCTTAACGTCTGTCAAGTTCTTCCAGCCTACCTGTCCACCTCCGCACTTGGCTTCTCCTGCCTTCCTCAAGTAGCTTCCTCCCTGACACAACCTCCTCCCTTCTCTATTCCTAGTTCCACTTGCTCTGTTTCTCCTTTGTGACCCAGCTCAGCTTCCCCCTTCCAACAGCCCATTCCTTGTTCCCCACAGTCTGGGCTTAGGGCTGCCCCACTTTAGCTCCCACAGCTCTGGTTCTTGCCTCTGTCATGTCACTGAGCACACCTTACTGTGATTTTCTGCATGTGCATCTGATGCTGATGTTAGCAGGGACTGGACCCTATTTATTTTTATTTTGCAAGATCAGGACACCCGGTGCACATTCGGTGTGTCTCGAATTCAGCTGAACTGAGTGAAGCCAGAGGGTCTGCTGTTCTGTCCTGCTCCTTCACTTCTACTCTCCTTGAGGCGGTTTTCACCCTCTGCCCCTGGTGCTGGTCTCAATGGCTGTGCTACTGCTGACACTACAAAGTTCTCTATTTTAGGCATCTGTCTTTTGGGTCTCGAAGGGCTAATCTAGTCATCCGTCTTCCACCTAATTGTCTGTATTTTCTATCTTATCTCTTTATTTTTCTTTCTGGGAGCTAGTTAACTAGCTAGCTAACTCCAGCACTTTCTGCCTCTCTCTCTCTTAGATAATAACTTTACTATGATATAATTCATGTTCCGTACAATTCACCCACTTAAAGTGCAAGTTCAGTGGTTTTAAGCCTGTTCACAGAGTTGTGCAACCATCACCACACTCAGAACATTTTCGAACATTTTCATGACTTTAAAAAGAAAGAAAACCTGTGCTCATCATCAGTCACTCCTCACTGTCGCCAAACCCCAGCCCCTGGCAACCACTGACCCACTACATTTGTCCTTATAGATTTGCCTATTCTGGATATTTCGTATAATGGAATCATGTAATACGTGGCCTTTTGTGTCTAGCTCTTTTCACTTGCCGTAATGTTTTTAAAGGTCATCCAATTTGTAGCATATGTCTGTACTTCATTCCCGTGTAGTCAGGTCAGGTGTCACAGTAGAATACCACAGACTAGGGGGCTTAAACAACAGAAATTTAGTTTCTCCCAGTTTTGCAGGCTAGAAGTCCAAGGTTAAGGTACCAATAAGATTGGTGCCTGGTGAGGCCTTCCTCCTTGGTTTGCAGATAGCCACCTCCTTAGTGCACCCTCACATGGTCTTTGCATGTGTGGAGAGAGAGATCTCTGGGTTCTCTTCCTCTTCTTATGAGGGCACCAGTCCTATTGGATTAGGGTTCTACCATAAGACTTCATTTAACCTTAATTACTTCCGTAAAGGTCTAGCCCCAAATACAGTCATAATTAGGTTAGGGATTTAACATATACATTTTCGGGAACACAGTTCATTTCATGACAGTTCCTTTGTATTGCTCAATATTCCGTATATCACAATTTATTTATAAATTCATTAGATCATAGACATTTGGGTTGCTTAGTCATTTTTTGGATATTATTAATTATGTCACTATGAACTTTTGTGTACAAGTGTTTGTGTAGCTATTTGGTTTTCTTCTTTTATATAGATCCCTAAGAGTGGGATTGCTGGGTCACACGGTAGGTAATTCTATATTTAATCTTTTAAAGTGCTGCCTGACTCTTCTCCAAGGTAGTCACAGCACTTTGTGTTCCCGCCATCAGTGCCTGGGGCTTCTGATTCTCCACAGCCTCTCAAACACTTGTTATTATCTGCTTTCTCATCCTAACCACCCTCTTGATGTGAAAGTGGCATCTCACTGTGGTTTCGATTTACATTCCCTGATGGCTAATGGTGTTGAGCAGGTGTTCATATGCTTCTTGGAAAACTCGTGTGCTTGTTGGATATTTTTATGTCTTCTTTGGAGAAGTGTACATTCAGATCCTTTGCTCATGTTTAAATTGGATTGTCTTTCTATTGTTGAGTTTCAGGAGTTTTTTGTATAGTTTCAGTACAAATTCCTTATCACATAATATTTACAATATTTTTTACCATTTTGTGGCTGTCTTTTCACTTTATTAATTGAGCCCTTTGAAATAAAACAGGTCTGTACCCAGACTTTCCCACACTCACCAGGGAAAGACCATGCGAGGACACAGTGAGAAGGTGGCCATCTGTAACCCAGGGAGCGGGCTCTCGCAGGCACTGACTCTGCCTTGATCTTGGACTTCTAGCCTCTAGGACTGCGAGAAATAAATGTCTGTTGTTTGAGCCCCCGAAAAAGAAAACAAAAAGGAATAGAAAAGTTTGTAATTTGGATAATGTTCAGTTATTGATTTTTCCCTTTTGTTGCTTATGCCTTTGCTATCACATCTAAGAGTCTTACCCTAACTCAAGTTCATGAAGATTTATGCCTGTGTTTTCTTAAGAGTTTTATAATTTTATCAATTAAATTTAAATCTGTCCTCCATTTTGACTTGAGTGAGGTGGGGGTTCAACTACATTTCTTTGTATGTGGCTATTCTGTTATCCCAGAACTAGAGCTTCTCTTTTAACTGTTAATGATTTGGTTTTGCTGAGATGTTGAAATTATCACCAGTTGTTAGAGAATTTATCTTACCCTCTGGTTGGCAGCTCATTCCATATTATTATTCCAGGCATGTCTTTCATTTTATTTTCATCACTCTTCAGGCTGAGGGACTTCCCTACCTATATCCAGATTTATAGCAAGTCTATTATATATTGTTGAAGTGGCTAGTTAAGCCTGGGAGTTATAACTGTTGGGTGACCAGCCATTGAGGTGAGTCTGGTTATGTGCTGAGGGATTTCCCAAGATGTGGCACTTTAAGGGTTTAATGAGGATAGTCTCTGTACAGACATCACTGTCCTGATGGAGAGAATGCCATTGAATTGAGCTTTGTCCTCAAATCCTGAGAGTCAGATGTTAGCTGAGCATCTGTCATTTGAAAGCTGATGGCTAGAGGACCTATTCCCAAGGTAGCTCACTCACACAGCTAACAAGTTGGTGCTAGCTTTTGGCCCGAAGCCTCAGTTTCTTCCATATGGGTCTCTCTTTACACAAAGCTGTTACAGCATGGAGGTTGGCTTCCCCCAAAGTGAGCAGCCCAAGAGACCAATGAAGAAGCTGCAATGCCTTTTACAATATAACCTAAGAAGTTTCATACCCTCAGTATTCTACTAGTCACAGAAGCCTGCCCTGCCTCTCTGTGGGAGGGAACCACACGAGGGTGTGAATACCAGGAGGTGAAGATCTTTGCAGGGGAGGGCATCTTGGAGGCTGGTTGCAACTAGCTTCCAGTGGTTTATGCCCCTCCCACAGGCCAGAAACACTCACCGCATTGATGCCCCCCCCCCCAATCTCATCCTTTAAAACATCAGCTCAACATCCAGAATGTCATAATCTGAATCAGGCCCAGGAATGAATGAAAATACTTAGATATAATTGAGAACAGATCCTTGAGTACAGTTCCTCTTGAAATAAAAATCTGTGATCTAAAGAGATAAATTTTCCCCTCCAGCCACCCAATAGACAGTGGTGGGACAAGCATAGGAAAACTTCAATAGACTCTCCCAATTTTTAAAAGAAGGGGCATAATGTGAGGCACACTGTGAGAAGAGTCGCTGGCCCACAGCAGCCCTAAAGTGCAGCAGGGTACATGGTTGTCGTTCCTTGATTAAGACTAAGTTGTACTACTGTCTGGTAGTGATTTTGTGTGTGGCTGTTGGCCTCACCCTCGGGCTCCTGGTTCGCTCTTTTTCTTCCTCTTCCATGAAAGGTTTGCGTTGCCAGGGCTTTCTCAGCCTGCTTACTGCATGTGGAAGTTTGGATGTCTAAAGACCTCCTTTTATTTAGTATCGTTTCTTTATTATTTCAGTATAAGCTGGCAGTATTCCTGTTAATATAATTCTCTTAAATTTGTTATGTATTTTATGAATATTATTGGGTTAACTTCATTTGACAAACGCCACCCCAAAATTCACTTGGAAATAAACCTTTCTCTACCTTGGGCTTTTTCTGAGGCTACCGAGGGACAATAACCTTAAGCCTCTTTGAGGCTTTATTTAACAATTATTTGAGGCTCTGTCTTAGGTCTTTCTGAAGTCTTATCAAAGTATTCTACGGTCACATCTTTCGCTTCATCACTAGATCATGTACCCTTACAGTAGTCTAGATATGATTTCTGCCTAGAAGCCATTTCTTATTTTGGTATTGCCTGCCACCTAGAGAAGCTGGGGATTTTCAACAAGTTCTAGCTCCATTAACAACTCCTTTATTTTAACATCTTTAGCCTATCCCTCTACTTTGCCATTTTACCAGAAAGGCAAGAAGAAGCTAGGTAGCACCTTCAGCACTCTACCTGGAAATCTCAGTAGCTGAATTACTAATTTATTAGATACTATTTCTACATTTCATAACACAGTGGGTTAGTTGCTAAACTTCCTGCAACTGATTAACAAGGATTCATGTCCCATCGGTTTTCTCACTTTCCTTTAAGCCCTCACTGGTAGCTTCTTCAAGGGCCATTGGCTTATGCTAAAAGTTTCTTTGAAGCTCTTTAGGCTTTCACTAATACTCTTTTTAAGTTTCTTACAGCTTCTATTTTGCCTGGTTCCAAAGCCACTCCTCCATAATTATATTCTTGTTATGGTAGCACCTCTCTTCCAGGTACCAAGATCTGTATCAGTTATAGTTGCTGATAACTGATAACAAATCACCCCAAAGCATAGTGGCTTAAAACTATAATAATCATTTACCATCTAATGGTTTCTGTGGGTCAGGAATTTGGGAACAGCTTGGCTGGATGCTCCTGACTTGGAGCCTTTTATGAGGCTGAATCATAGTTGGTTGGTTAAGTCTATAGTCATCTGAAGGCTTGACTGAGGATGGAGGACCCACTTCCAATATGAAGTCGTTAACTCACATGGGTGATGAGTTGGTGCTGGATGTTGGCCTGAGTCCCCAGTTTCTCACCAGGCTGCTTAAATATCCCAATGGCATGGCTGGCTTCTTTCTGAGAGAGCAATCCAAGAGTCCAGAGAAGAATCTGCAATATATCATTTTTGACCTAGACTCAGGAGTCACAGTCTAACAGTCTATCACTTAAACAGTATTTTATTGTCACATAAGTCAGCTCTGATTCGCAGGTGAGGACCATTGGAGAGCCATCCTGGGAGTTAGCTAGCATGTACTTTGACCTGTGTTCTTTTTTCAGTTGGAACAGCAGCAGCATTAATGATAGCAACTCTACAATGCCTATCATTTATTGGGTGTTTACTACATGCCAGGCAATATGGTAAGCACTTTAGATGCAATTTCTCTTCTGTCACTAAAATAGGTAGATGGTTATATCCTAATTTTTCAGGTGAGAAAACTGAGGTTCAGAGAGTCTGCGTCTGGCCTGAGATTACACGCTTGATGGTAATTGTATCAAACCCAGTTCTTCAGCACAATCCTGAAAGGTGCCACTTCCCTTGCTTTGTTTAATCGTGTCCTTATTTTCTCCTGTGGGAGGGGTATAGCCTCATACTAAAGAATTGTGGTCACTGTTTCCCAGTATGAAGGGAACTTGGTAAAAACAGCTGCTGTTTTTCATAGTCCTGAGCAAGGCGAGGGAGGAGCAGTTTCTCAGCCGTTTAACAAAGCACACCACCTCTCTACAAAATATCTGTGAGAGAAACAGTGTTTAAAAGCCATGAGGAAGAACGGTAGTAACATTAAAAATAATTTGGTTCAAATAATGTACTGCCTTGTACATGTAAATACACTAGAAAAAAATGTTTTAAATATAAAATTGTTAGAAAAACAGGGGCTTGAATAAGACCTTTGAATTAGTCTACTTGATTTTGTGTTCATTTAGTTATTTTCTTCCCATAGCAGTAGGTCTTGCTCTGCTCTGGCCCTACTCTCCCCTTTCTGCTTGGGTGGTGCCTCTACCCCAGCAGGTTGGAAGCACCACTTGGGGACCAGTCCATCCTTGCTTCTGAACATCCCACGGCACATTGAGAAGGGCCTTCCAATAGCAGGTTGTGAATGTATGTTGAATTGTATTAATATGCACTTTCTTAAAGTCTTTATTTTACTGCTTGGGATGTCAGTAATGTTAGACAATGATGGATGGATCTTTTGTCAATATAACATTAAACTTTAGAAGTGCTATAATCTAATTCTAGTTGGCTGAGATATTTCTAGTATTGTAGAGTTATATTTAAAGAACAGTCAATAAAAAAAGCAAAAACAAGAACAAATAAAATTCTTCAGGTTTGAAATGTGAAGGTCTGCATTCTTCAAAGGATTTATCATTCAAAAGAAAAACAGTGTTACTTCAAAAGAGCAATGCATTTTTAAAACATTCAATAGCAGCAAAATCTCTTTCGTTATTCAAACAGGAATTTTTATCTTTTTTTTTCTTTTTTGTAAAATCTTGCCAAAATATAAAGCCATGATAAAAATAAAAGAAGTGGGATTTGAATATTTGATCCTAGGGTTTTTTTAATATTTATTAATTTTTGAAATTATCTTAATTACTTTCTCCACTATGATTTTATATGTTTGGTAGGGTCTTTGATGTGCTGTATAAAACATTCTTTCACCTGCCTGTTGAAAGCATTTTGTGGAGGGCTCACAATGACAGACCAGCTCTGTATCTGACACAGGCCCTTTGAGAGAGTATGAAAAACAGTCATTGCTCCAGCTTAATGTAAGCCTGTTACTGAACTGAGAACAGGAATTGTTTATTCTTTTAAACTTTTGTTTTAATATAATAGCTTTATGGAGATATAATTCATATATTACATACAATTGCCCTTTTAGAGGATATCATTCAGTGGTTTGTGGTATATTCACAGAATTGTGCAACCATCACTATAGTCAATTTTAGAACATTTTCATGACTCCATGAGGAAGGAAACCCTGTGCCCATTACTCGGCACTCCTCATTCCTCCCAAACCCCAGCCCCTGGCAACCCCTACTCTACTTTCTGCCTCTATAGATTTGCCTGTTTGGACATTCCATATAATGGAGTCATAGAATATGTGGCCTTTTGTGTCTGTTTTCTTTCACATGCCTTAATGTTTTTAAGGTTCATCCATATTGTAGCATGTGTCCATACTGCATTCCTTGTTGTGGCTGAAAAGTACTCTAGAGAATTGTCATTTCACGTTTTGTTCATCCACTCATCAGTTGTGTTCATTTGCACTGTTTCTACCTTTTCTTTTTTATGAGTAATGCCACTAGAAGTAGAGAAATGTTTTCATTTCACACCTAGAAGTAAAATTGTTCTGTCATATGACACCTCTAGGTTTAGCCTTTTGAGGCACTGCTAAACCGTTTCCCACAGGGGCTGCACCACTTTACATTCCCACCAGCAGTGTATGAGGGTTCCAGTCTCTCCACATCCTCACCCACACTTGTTAATGTCTGTCTTTTTAATTTTTATTAATTTTTATTTTTTTTATTGTTGACATTATTACAGATATCCCCCATCTAGTGGGTGTTAGGTGGTATCTCATTGTGAATTTTATTTGCATTTTCTGATGTCTAAAGAGGCTGTGCGTCTTGTCATATGCTTATTAACTATCTGTATATTTTCTTTGCAGGAATGTCTATTCAAATCCTTTGCCCATTTAAAAATTCACTTATTTTTCTTTCCATTGCTGAGTTATGCAGTTATTTATATATATGCTTTTAGATATTAAAAAGTTATCAGATATATTGCAAATATTTTCTCCCATTCTTATGTTGTTGTTTTCCCCCCACTTTGCTGTTAGTGTCCTTTGAAGCATAAAAGCTTTCAATTTTGATGAAATTCAATTACCTGTTTTTTTCTTTCATTGCTTATGCATTTTGTGTCATATATAAGAAATCATTGCCTAATCTGAGGTTGTGAAGATTATACCTGTGTTTTCTACTGAGGTTTTAGCACTTATGCTGAGGTCTTTAATCCACTTTGAGTTGTTTTTTTTAAAACTATTAGCTATCAATGACTATTTGTTAATTAGAAAACATGCATTTTATTTTTATTGATTTCAGAGAGAGGAAGGGGGAGGGAGAGAGAGATAGAAACATCAGTGATGAGAGAGTCATTGATCAGCTGCCTACTGCATGCCCCCCACTGGGGATTGAGCCCGAAACCCAGGCATGTGTCCTGACAAGGAATGGAACTGTGATCTTCTGAATCATAGGTCGATGCTCAACCACTGAGCCATGTCAGCTGGGCCACTGTGAGTTGTTTTTAGCAGGATGTGAGGTAGCAGTCTAATATCCTTCTTATGCATATGTGTATCCAGTTGTCCCTGCAGCATTTTGTGGAAAAGACTGTCTTTCTCCCCATTGAACGGTCTTGGCAGCCTTGTTGAAATTTAATTAACTGTAAATGTTGGGTTTATATCTGGATTCTCAATTCTATTAAGCTACATGGCTATCTTTGTATTAGTACTACACTGTCTCGATTACTGTAGCTTTAAACTAAGTTTTGAAACTTAAAGTTTTGAAAGCAAAGTAAAATATTACAGAGCAGCGTTTTTATGAAGTAGCTTTGTGGTCTGGAAGCAATGCAGTTCCTACTTCCAAACACTTTGGTATAAGATTAATAAAATAAAAAAAACAAAACCCCTCTACTTTGGTTCTCACGTTATTGGAACTTTACCAGCAAGGCGATCGCACAGCTACCTTCAACGCCAGAATGGAAAGCCTCACTTGAGTCACCTTCCTACGGGAGGTTGGTGGTTGATGATGCCACACACCTCCAGAGAGTATGAAACGTATGTAATTGAGCTCTCTGGGGAGGGCAGGGCTGGCTTCCCGAGCAGCTGCAAAATGGCTTGAGAGAGCAGAGAAAGGAGATTCACCTGGAGTTTTATTGTGATCATGGTGTGGGGCAGGGTGAGTGTTCCAGACTCACGTAGGTGTTTGCGAGTTTGGGCTTTCCCATAGGCTATGAAGGAGGGAGCACCGGGCTTTCTTGGGCTTTCTTGTGAGCTTTCCTAGATCTGGGAAGAGGGAGAGCCCTGATATTTGACTAATGACTAAAATGTACTCTATTTCATTTAATTGAATTTGAACTTATTTAGTAAGCCAGTATGGTGCTCTGTGATGCTTGCAGCCTGAGGCCAGTAAAAGAAAGTTGAAAGTTCCATCAAACACCTTGTTCAAGAGCCCAGCACTATGTGTTTTGAGAAGCAGAATGATTGCCTTGTTCACTGTCAGTAATAGTTGGAACTGCAAGGTGGATAAGGACTGTCTTTGGTGAGGTCACGTATCGTGGCTGTAGTAGGTGTGGAGACATATATAAACTTGATTTATATTTTGGGTATCTGCGACACATAGGATTCCCAGAATTTTTGTTTGTTTTTTACCTCAAGGGGGTAACCTTGAGCAGGGAATGGACCAGACAGCCAGGCAGTGGCTCAGAGAGTAAAAATGTGCCAATGGGACTAACTTTTGACCAGATCACCCAGTGTTAGATGACTTTCTGAAGTTTGTCTAATTGTGCTGACCCTTGGGTCCCATCTTTTAGCAGGGACATCTTGGTTAAGGGATGAAAGGCAGTGGCTCTCCAACAGGCTTTGTCTGTGACGGTCATGGTTCCATTTGTAAAGCTCCCATTGCTGTTCATCATTTGACCCAAAGGGCTTCCCAAGTAGCCAAGGGGTCTGGGAGAGGAGTGATCTTCAGCACTGTGACATCAGGCAAGAGACTGAGGACAGGGAGGCCACCCATTCCTACAGGTGGGATATGCCAGAGGGCCCTGGTTTGGCTCCATCCTGTAGCAAGAAAAACTCACTATCTGTGCAGAGGGTCCCAGGTTGAGGGCCTATGAGAGCTTCTCTTTTCAGGAGAGATCAGCATGAGGCCAGCAGTTGCCACTCTAATGCTGTAGTCTCCAGGGCCAAGGAGGGCAGTTTCTTGCATCAGAAGCCCATGGGCAATTTATAGCCATTGTGGGTGGTCTAGAAACTCCAGGAGGCACGAGAGGAGGTTGGTCAGGCCTCTACAGTGAGGGAGTCTCTGAGGGCTCTGATGGAAATGTGTGTTTGTTGCAATATGGACAGACTCTAGAGCTTTTTGTTGAAGGGGACCCCAAGGAAGGTGGAATGAATTGCAAGTAACAGCATAAATGGACTTAAGCAAATTTGCAAATGAAGAATATTTTGCGTCTTGAACCCTAAAGAACCTAAAAGATCCTGGGAGTTTTTTAATATTATGGATGCTTATAAGATCATTAGCTGTTTCTTGGCAGTGTCAGGGATGGAATACCCCACAGTTTACCAAACCATTTTTAGGAATTTATGGTGGCAGAGCCTTGCACTATGTGAGTGTATGTATGTCCTGAATGAGTGTGTCAAATGACTGTCCTCAGAGGAGGATGTCATCAATATCATGGTAGACCTGAGCTCCTGGAGAAAATTGGATCCAGGTAAGATCTAGCTTGCAAAGACTGTGTGTGATGGTAAGGCTGTGAGGAACCCTATGGGTAGCCACCATGTAAAGGGGTATTGTATCCTTTTGGTGGTAAAAGAAAACTGTGACTGAGAGGCACTGGACAGAACATGTTATCCAGATCTATAAGAGCAAAAATATTTTCCAGTTTTTTATTTGATGGAGTCAGTAATTTTAATAATATTGTGTCTGGAGGCCTTAATGAGTAGCACCATAGCCTTAAGGTTGCATAATCCACTGGGAACTGTCATTGATTTCACGTTTAAGAACAGGTCAAATAGATTGTTAAGTGGAGAAGCAGTAGGCTTGTATAATGGGTTTCAGTCCTTGCAGGCTTCATTTAATTTACATTGGGCCATATTAACTACTTTAACTGGAGGTCTGTAGGGGTCCCATTTTGTCAAGCCAATTTGTATGTGTTACAAACTATTTTATTTAAATTTATTCATCATTGAGTGTCCATGTTCACTGTGGGATATTTTAGGGCCATGGATGCTATGTGCTATGAGTGGGGAATTTAAGCAAGACGATAATTCTTGTGGTTAAAGTGAAGCATACCTGTGTCCTCTATTTTTTGCTCAGTAACTTCTCTGAGATTATAGAATATTATAGGGGATACATTGCTTAAATTTAATGAGATCCCCAGGTATGACTGTAATTTGAGCCTCAGTATTGATTAAGGCCATGAAGTTTGCTAATTGGTGCATTTAAGCAGATGTTATTGTTAATTCAGAAGCTGTCTTGTAGATGTAGAGGTACAAAGGTCAGTCGGTGCCCTTTTCTCTTCTGTTGTATAAATTCTTTAGGAAATCTTGGATTTCTAGTTCTGAAACTAGGTCCAACTGTAGACATCTGTTTTAGTTTTTGTTTACTCTGCTATATCCAGGGTTTTTTCTCTCTCTTCCCCTCTCCAAGCCACCCCCCCCCCATCTTTCTTTCTAAGCTTTTGTTGTATTTACTGGGGGTTCTCTCTGCTTATATTTATAAATTTTCTCCAGAGAGCTGCAAATCATTATCCAGTCCTCCCCCATGACAGTGGTTGCTTTATAGGATTTAAAGACCTTGGGCTTAAATAGGGTTTGAATTAACCCCTTCAGTGTGCCACAGAAATGCCATCGGAGTTTTTTGCTGTAGCCCTGTGGGTCAGCATTTTTGTTGGGACAGAGATGTAGACAGTAGCAGCAACGTAGGAACGAAGGGTCCTGCTGAGCCATCTGTTCTTTGGAGTGCAAGCCTCAGCACTTCACATGGCTCCTTTTTGCTTTCTTCTCTTTTCCGATAATGACTGCTTTTTCATGAGTGACCGCCCAGTGAGCCTGTGTGTAACATAAGGTAGTCTTTTCCCTGAGCTCAGCATTAGTTACAACTTCATTCTAAGACACACAGATAGGTCCAGCCTATAAAATACCTGACCCAAGGCCACTCTAAAGAGGGCCCCACCTGAATCCCATATCCTGTTCTTAAAATCCAATTAATTATTGAAACTTACAACTTAGGTCAGGTAAATCCATCACAGAGGCTCTGGAGGACTCACTAATGCAGCCCTGAGCTGCACAGCTCAGAGCAGGAGCTCGCCAGCAGGTAGCAGCTCAGAGTGCAGGCTTGCTGTTAGGCAGCAGAGCCAGTAAACAAACAAAGCAAGAAGGACTCCCCATGAGGGGGGCACTGTCTCAGTATCCTGATCACAGAACCTATTGTTGTAACTACCCTGAAGAGGTAGGGTGGACCCACCCAAAATTTGGTTGTAAGAACTGATGAAGCCATACACAAAGTAAGAGGACTTTTATTAAATAATTGAGGTCTCTCTAACATCTCTGAAATGGCCTGAGGGAGCAAGGAAAGGACATGGCTTAGCTTTTTGTTGTTGTTGTTGTTAGGAGGTGGGGCCCCGGGGAGGGTTTCCAGGGAAGTGGGCAGTGGCTTATGTAGTTTGAATCTGCTGCAGGTGCCAAAGGAAGGAACTCTGGGCTTTCTCATCAACTTTCCTAGATGTGGGGCAGAAAAGGGTGGGGACTGTAGAAGGGGATTTGAGCCATGATAGCTGTTAGCAGTCAAACAAACAAAAAAAAAAAAATGGAATCTGACCCTTGACTATAGTTTCTAATTATTTTATTCTTTTTGAGGCTATTGGGTCCATTCATTGGATTATCCATTACAAGTGGGTCCAAATACAATTGATTTTTTATGTTAAAATCAGTAACATTGCTGAACTCGTTTATTAGTTCTATTAGTTTTTTAGATTTCATATGAATTTCTATATACAAGCAACACCATTAACAAAGTTTTGCTTTTTTTTCCAATATGCATACCTTTTATTTTATTTTCTTTCCTCATTTCCCAGGCATGTATTCATTTTCAGTCATCTTAAAGTACTTTCTAATTGCCCTGTGATTTCTTCTTTTACCCGTTCATTATGTAATAGCATGTTTCTTAATTTACACATATTTGTGAACTTTCCAAACTTCCTCCTGTTGATTTTTAATTTTATTACATTATGATCACAGAATATATTTATATCATTTCAATCCTTTTAAATTTATTGATGCTTGTTTTATAGCTTAATACATAGTTTATCTGGGAGAATATTTTATGTGCACTTGAGAAGCATATACAGGGTGGGGCAAAAGTAGGTTTACAGTTGTTCATATGGAAAATAACATAGTAATAAATAATAATACAAGAATAAACTTTTGCATACTCACAACCGTAAACCTCCTTTTGCCCCACCCTGTGTATTCTGCTGCCATTGGATGGAGTGTTTTACAGATGTTTGTTAGGTCTAGTTGGTTTATAATATTCAAGTCTTCTATTTCCTTGCTGATTTTCTGCCTAGTTGTTTCATTATTGAAAGTAAAGTATTGAAGTCTCCAACTATTATTTTGAATTATTTATTTCTCCTGTCAATTCTGTAAGTTTTTCCTTCATGTGTTTTGAGGCTCTGTTGTTAGGAGTTATACATTTATATTTGTTATATCTGCCTGATGGATTGGCTTGTTTATCATGATAAAAAAGTCTTTCTTATTTCTTTCTTGTTTTACAATGTATTTTGTCTCATGTGAGTATAGCTACTCCAGCTGTCTGATGGTTGTTCTTTCCATGATATATCTTTTTCCATCCTTTTACTTTTAAACTAGTTACAAATTTGAATTAATAGTGTCTCTCCTGAAGACAACATATATTTTTATCTTGTTTTTTATCTAGTCTGACAATCTCTGCCTTATGATTGGATTTTTGATACCTTCACATTTAATGTTATTATTGATAGAGTTAGAAATTAGATTGACATGTGCCATTTTACTTTTTGTTTTCTGTTGACTAATGTCTTTGGTTTTTCTGCTCCTCATTACTGCTTTTTTTTGCACCAAATATTTTCTAGTGTAGCATTTTAATTCCTTTAGTGACTTTTTTAGCTATATATTTTGAGTTTTTTATTATTACTCTAGGGCTTACCAGATACATCTTCACCTGTGAGAATCTACTTAGTATTTATACTACTTTCAGTGAGCTATAGAAATGTTACTCCCTCTTTCTTCTTTTTGTGCTATTGTTCTTATATATTACATCTGTGTCTGTTACAAACCCAGTAATAAATATTTTTAGTTATAACTTCACATAATTTTATGTCTTTTAAAGAAGTCAAGAATGAATAAAGTAGAACAATTATATATTTCTACAGTTTGTTATATTGACCTTATTTACCATTTTAGGTTTTCCTCATTTCTTCCTGTGTAAGGAACTTACCATATGGTATCATTTCCTTAGTCCCATACAGCTTTACTTCTACCTATTTCCTTTGTACTATTATTCTTAAATATTTTACATTTCTATGTTCTAGACCCAATAATAGTTATATACCTATTATTTTATACAATTGCAATTTAAGTTATGAGAAGAGAAAAAATACAGGATGCCCCTCCAAAATATACATTTTAGAGGGGCACCCTGTATTTTAATAATTATAAAGGTAGTGCTTATTAAAATACATTTCATTTTCAAAATGTAATAACCATCAGCTGTTAAAATGTGTATTTGTACAATCTTTTATAATTACATAATTACCTTTAGCAGTTTTCTTTGTTGTGTGTGTGTGCGTGTATTTGAATTATCATCTGAGATCACTTGCTTTTAGTCTGAAGGGCTTTCTTTAATATTTTTTATAAATTGAGTCTGTGAGCAATAAATTTCTCACCTTTTGTTAACTTGGGAAGGTCTTTATTTTTTCTAGATTTTTAAAACATAGTCTTGCTGGATATAAAATCCTGGGTTGACAGTTTTATTCCTTCAGCACTTGGAATGTGTTATCCTATTGTCCTTTGGCTTCCATTGTTTCCGATAAGAAGTCAGCTGTTAATCTATGAGTATTTGCTCACACATAGAGTCATTTTTCTCTTTCTGCTTTCAAGATTTTCTCTGTTTTTGGCGATCAAGATTTTTACCATAACATGTGTGGGTGTAGAACTCTGCATGTATTTTATTTGGGTTTTGTTGAGCTTCTTGGATGTGTAGATTAATGTTTTTCATAAATTTTGGGAAATGTTAGCTATTATGTCTACAAATATATTTTCTGCTCCTTTCATTTTTCTCCATCTGGTGCACCCATTACTTGTATGTCATTGCACTTAATGGTGTCTCACATTTTTCTGAAGCTTTGTTAATTTTTCTGTTTTTTTTTTTTTAATTTTGTTCCTTGAATTACATATTTGTTGATCTATATAAGTTCATGGATTTTTTCTTCCAACAGTTTAAATCTGTTTTAGAACCCCTCCAGTTAATTTTTTATTTTAGTTATTTTACTTTTTAACACCACAATTTCTGTTGGGTTCTTTTTTGTTCTTTATAAAATAACTTTAATCTCTTTATTGTTATTTTCCATTTAATGGGACACTGTCATAATATCTCCCTCACTTCTTATTTTATTTTATTTCATTATTATTATTATTATTATTTTTAAATATATCTTTATTGATTTTAGAGAGAGGAAAGGAGAGGGAGGGAGAGAGAGAGAGAAACATCAATGATGAGAGATCATTGATTGAGCCTGCAACCCGGGCATGTGCCCTGACCAGGAATTGAACCCTGATCTCCTGGATCCTAGGTCGACGCTCAACCGCTGAGCCACGCCTGGCCAGGCTCCCTTCTTTAACTGTGGTTTCCTTTAGTTCTCTGAATATATTTATAACAGATATTTTGAAGTCTTCATTTGCTAAGACGTACATTTGAGCTCGCTCACAGACAGTTTCTGTTGTCTGTTTATTTTCCCCTGTCTGAGTCATAGGTTTTTTTTTGGTGTGTTTCAAATTTTTTTTGTTGTACACTGGACATTTATATAGTATATTGTCACATCTGTGGACACTGGTTACCTAATTTCCTGTCTGGGGCTTGTTATTTGCTTTTTTATTTGTTTGACATGGTTGGCCTATTTTAGTGAAGCCTATTTCTTTAATACGTTTTTATTGATTAATTTAGAGAGAGAGAGATAGAAGCATTGATGAGAGAGAAACATGAATAGGCTGCCTCCTGAAAGTCCCCTACTGGGGATTGAACCCACAACCTAAGTATGTGCACTGACCAGAGATTGAACTTATGACCTCTTGGTTCATGGGTGGACACTCAACCACTGAACCACACCAGCCAGGCAGTGAAGCCTATTTCCTTTGCAGTGTGAAACCACTGATGTCACTTCATAGATGACACAGCTGTGGGAATGTGCATAGTCACTCTGACAGTATTTTAGCAGAGCTTTTTTTGTCTCTCTTCCTGATCTCCCTGTTACTCTGTCTTCCTCCATTTGATAACACACCCAGCTATCAGGCTACACTAATTACTGGCTGATTGCTTTATTGTTTTCTACAGTGCTCTGAGACATAAATTACTGCACATTCTGATCCAACTAAATTCAGGCTCCTTTTCAGGGGTGGTTTTGAAGTCTCTTTGAAGTTAGTCCTGAGTCTGAGAAAGCTCTTTTTTAGCTCTTTTTTGGGTTCTTTTTGGTAAACTGTCTTACCTATAGTTTATCTTCTTGCTCCCATAGAGCTACTAGCCTCCTCTTCATTGCCTACCGTAAGAATCTGCATTGTTTTCAAGAGTGTCCTTAGGTTTGAATTTCTCCCATACTCTATTCTAAATAAAGTCAGTTTCGTTGCACAGCACTTCAGCCATTTTTGTTCTTATGGCCTGTCTCTACCCTTGGGCAAAATCTCATAGTCATGATTCTGCTAAGGAGTGGAAATAGTGATGTGTTTCTCTTGGATGTGGGTGGGAAATGGTGGTGGCCTATGTCTCCCACTAAGGTACCATACTCTAACAGGAAGAGGAATCTTGTCATTTTAGCCAGACCCACCCAGAGTAGATCTTCATCATGCTGAGATGGACAGGGTACAGGGGAGGAAGGGAGTAGGTCATGGCTCAAGTGCCATCCACTATCACTGTTCTTACTGAGATTTAATAGATTTTCTTATATAAGTGTTTCATTATTTGCTGTATGTCCTTAGAACAATTTCCATAGACTTTAAATTTTCGTTGTGTTTTAAATAATTTTTACCAATTTTGTTTATTTCTCTGGAAAAAGTATCCATGGAGCTTCTCATGCCACTATTGTGGAAGTTGTCTTTCTTACATGCTCTCAGTTTATTATAATATTAATCACCATCATTATTTTATTGAGGGCTTACTATACACCTTGACACATTATTTCTGTCAAAGTCAATATTCTTGAATATTCCAAGGATACAAAATGCTTGAAAAAATATGTTCCTCTGACATGCTGGACTAGTTTGAAAAAAGAGTAAGGACTACATATTTTTTATAATTAAGCCCATTTTTATAAGAAACTAAGATTAAACTGAGGCATATTCAGTTAGAACATTCTGAATGAGATCATTTCACAGGATAAATTGGCATCTTGTAAACTTTATTGAACAATAGCTTGTTAAAACCAAATGTGTAAGTTTAACCTATACTACTGGTGCTAGGGACTGATGGTATAAAAGAAACAAGACTTGCTTCTCTAAACTTTGATGGTGTATACTATTTGTGAGATTTATCTGGTAGAAAGAGAGACCATTGTGTAGAGACTTGATGTATACTAAAGGTTATATTAAATTTAGAAAAAGTGTATACACACAGAGTTGGGACAAGACATACTTCCACAAATAGCCCCACCCCACCCCACTCCACACCATATGTGCCTTTATTAAAAGGAAGAGCTGGACTAAGGGAATGTGAAAACTAGAAAGTCATTTAGAGACCTACACATTTGTCTTTGAACATTTTCAATGACTTAATTGCCTTATGTAATGATTTAATAAACTTAGTTTTTATTCTTAAATAAATATTAAATGAATGTTTACCACATGCCAAAGTGCTCTGTTAGGAATTCTGATTTCTCCTTCATTTCCAAATATGGATTTGCTTTTCCTCCAAAAATATTTTATTCATATTTTTCTCACTTGATCTTGTGTAATCTTAAGTCAATTATTGATTAACTGGGTTAGGAAGAAGGTTATCTATGACTGAAAATAGTATCAAAATGTGATGGGTTTAGTGTATGATTGTTGATGAAATTACATCTCATTTTTAGCAACTTTTTTACTGTTTTACAGGCATAATCCAAAATTGCTTTGATATAAACTTATTGTGAAAATGGTATCTGATATATGGGGACACTTTCATTGTTCTGGGGTATCATTTCAAAGTAAGCAAAATGATATGAAAACAATTTAAAGACATTGGAAACGGCATTTAATTGCTAATGCAAAGGGGTCATTGCTATTTATTAAACAGTGATTCTTTCTTTATTGTCATAGTTGAGCATTTTTTAAAGCATTATGACAGATCTGAGTTGGGAATATTTACAGCCCAAGCTCCCTGTTTCCTCTTCCTCCTGCACTCACCTGATTCCTCCCCCTCCCAGTCCTGACCCAGGCATCAAGAAACTACAGATGTGTTGATTCTGCTTTCACCACACATGCAACTGTCCACAACTTCACTCTTAGGGGGAGTTGCTGGTAAAGGAAGAGGCACTGTATACCCAGTCTGGCATCTATTGGTTCTTTTTATATTTCCACCCATAGAAACTTTCTAATATGTAGACTCTTCATTGAGTTTTAGACATTGAATTTTTTTACAAATGGGCCATTTAAAAAAATATGTTTAATCCGCATCCTGATTAATCTTTCACTGGATAATAATGAGTTGACATCACTGAAGGATCTGGATATAAGCACTCGAAGTAAATATGGCTGCAGGGGAAAGGGGAAAGTTGTTAAATGGCTTGGCTTGGACAATTATACAGAATACGAGGAAACTTGGCCCTTTTTCTTTTAAAATTTGGTATCGTAGAGCCCTTGGGTCTTAATAACATACTGTTTCTATCTGGTATTGTGAGGCTTCTTGTAGTGTGATTATCATGGGAGCCTGGCTCAGACATGGTGCTGAGATGATGGATTTATAGCATGATGTTTTATTATTTCAATAGCTGGATTTGCATATATCTGGGAACTAGTTTTGAAGTTTGCACTAACATCAAAACAAGTAATAGAAAAAGGAGAAAAGAAGCCTGACATTCATTTGAGCACCTATCAAATTCGGTATTATAAGCAGGAATATGTACTTATACTAAACCTGCGGCCAGTTTTCTAATCCTCAGTTCCTTCTGGGGAAGGAAACTGTGCTTCTTAGTGTTAGGGAAGGGGCCCAAAGTTACAATACTGGTAACTGGTATAGCCTAGATTCCGACCTGGCCAGCTCTGGTCTATGCCCTTTCCACTCATTCCTGCAACCAACAAAAGGTTAGTAAAATGAATTATTTGTACCTGTTTCTATGACTTACTATGTGGTGGTTATAATTGCTAATGAATAGTTGCCACAAGGGTCCTTTGCCCATTGTAAGTAGGATTTTTAGGTGCATCTCAATGACACAGTTCTAGGGTAACTTGCACCAGTAAGCATTCTCATTCTATTCAGCTTCCTGAGCACTTTGTATCTTTCTTTAAGACCCTATAATAGGTTAGTTGTCTGCTTTAGTCTCATCCACCCTCTGCCTCTCCTATACACCTTCTGCGTCTCCTTCTCTTTGAGTTCTCTAAAGCCCCTGCCCACAGTGAGGGGCTTTCTCATAAAGATGTATTCGTGAATGTGCTAAATTGGACCCTCAAGGTTACTCATAGACTGTTTATGCTAGAACAGGATTAATATTCACACTCCGTGTAGTCTCTGTCTTGCTTTCAACTGAGAAATTATTTTTGGTTTGGGTTCATTTTAGCAGATTTAAAGAAAGCTTCCAGTTCGAATGCTGCCAAATCCTGTCTACCTAAATCTGGACTTCGCCCTCCTGGATACTCGCGTCTCCCAGCAGCCAAGCTGGCGGCATTGGGCTTTGTGCGGAGCTCCAGTGTGTCCTCAGTCTCCAGCACCCAGTCCATGGACAGCGCACAGCCAGAGCAGAGCCGGCTGGCCAACCGTAAGTGGGGCCTTGGGCAGGGAGTGAGGGTGGCCTGCTCGGTTCTCCTGCAGGAACGCACCTCTCCAGATAGGAGCAGGTGAATCAGTGCGTGGGTGTCACAGTGTTTCCTTTTCTTTACGTCATAAGCTGAAAATTTGGGTTGACTAGCTTAATTTACCATTATTGGGATTTAAAAAAATAATCTACTGTAGAAAAGTAGCCTATTTTAAACTATCATTTTCTCAGTAATGGGGAATTGATGTGCTGGAAAAAAGACTTTAAAATTACCCTTAAATCTAGAAAATGAATTGTCCAAGGACTGATTCCTGGAACCTTTTGCTTCACGGATTCCAAGTAAGAAGTCCAAAATCCATAAGGTGTTAAAAGGTACTACCACGTTGTGCTATCATGAAACATATTAGATATTAAATGTTAGTGGAAAAGTAATTTTAGTCACCTGTATTACCTATAATGCCTTCATATTGGTGGAGCACTTGACTGGATACCTAAAAGTTAATTCAAAGTTGTTAAAATAGGAAAGCACAGCTGAGCTTCTCAAGTCAGTGTCCAGGAAGACCCCCAATTAGCTGATTGATTGCAGTCCAGGCCTGGTTCCTAAGACATAGGCTGTAAACTATACTTTAAAGCATGAATTAATAACCTCAGAGCAAGCCACAACAGCCAGTGTGCCTAAAGAAGATCCAGAAGCTGCCCCATTTGGCAGTCTTTGATGACCAAACCCCATCTCAGCCTCATCAACTACAAAGTTATTGTTATTGCATTTGAAGCCATGACATCTTAGATATTGGTTAGCAAGAATCTGCCTGAGGGCCAGGAAAGTTTTAGAGGTTTTTATCTGGAGAGCGATCCTGAAGGGATTATAGTAGTTGGATCAAGTTGGAGGAGGGAGAGGAAGAGGGATATTGAGCTGAGGAAGAGTGATTGAGAATGAGATTGATTTTTATTTTATTTTTTTCAATTTCCTTTCTCCAAGCTTGTTCTTTCTCTGTCTTGGGTTTAAGAGGTGATGTGTGGAGCACTTGTACACTTACAGTTCTAAATTTTGGTCTACCTACTTATTCCTAGAAGATGTGCATGACATTTTCCTTCATCTTGCCATGTTTGTAAGCAGTTTCTAAGAGGTTCTTTGCTCACTTGGTTTCCTGAAGGTGCTGTGGCTCAGTCCTACTTTCTCAGATTCATTTTAAGAATACCATTGTAATTAGGGATTACATCATGGCACAGCAGATGCCTCAAAATCTGAAACGGGAATATAATAAGAAACTATTTGCAAATGTGTAACTCATATTTTTAGATATGTATGTGCATAACAATCTGAAGATTTTAAAATACAGAAGCAACTCTTTGTCATCATTTTTAGTAGTAAAATTTCCAGTGACATATTTCTTTTAGAGGGAGCATGAAGGAAAAACATCTCATGTGGTATGCATCTTTCTATGGAAGGTTTTGATTCCTTAAGAAAATTAACCTCAAGGTGAACTGAACCATGTCCCCATGGCAGCAGCTTTTACTAAAGGAGAGCTGACAGGTGTGGACAGAATGATTCCAGGGGTACTTGGGGCATTTCTAATCACCTCTGCCTCAAAGGACACTAGGTAGGCCCCCCCTGAGCACCCAGGGGTCATGTGCCAGAAGAAATAAATCCTAGTTTAAAGGCTTCATACTAAAAGCAGTATTTAATATTGCTGTTCAGAATTTTCTATTTTTTAAAAAATAGTATCTTATAATTTATTTTTAATTATTTGCCATCTGCCTCTATCTGAATCTGTACTTCACCAGTGAATCACAGAAAAACTTCATATCTATTTTAATTGACATCTTAATACCATTAACCATTACTCTTATAGTTGTTATTAGATTTAGTGTCAAGGAAAATTTTGTTTTTGTTCCTTAGCTGAGAGATGATGCTTTGATGACAAGGATTAAGTAAAATATGAAGCTCTTGAAAGCCCGAAAGTCCTTTGATCATATTCTGCGAGCAGAGCTTGGTCGACTTAGCTCATAGGAGCAGCTACCATGACATCAGAGTGGCTTTCTTCTTTCTTCTTGGAATGTTGTTCTTTCTTCAGACACTACTTTCCCGTCAGATTCATTTCAGGAAAACCACCGGCATTAGAGATTACCCCGGGGCACAGAAGATCTCTTAAATCTGAAATGTGACTATAAAAAGGACTACTTATAAATGTGCAACTCATATTTTTAGGTACTCATGTGCTTGTAAAGTCTGAACAGTGCCCACAGTGACTGCAGAATGATGTAAGTGATTCATTGTGAAGCCCATAGTGTTTCCTGGGTACCTTGGCTTAGCTGCAACTCTTCTGTGCTGTATTCCTGGGTTCCGAGGGGAGGTGATGATGAGTGTGGCAAGGGGAAGCCCATGAGTCCCCGGACATGGGTTTCAGCTGTTCTGTGCGGAATCCACGCTCCACCTGGGCCCGGGCTCCACGCCACCACTGTAGCCCCACTGGGTGGAGGCTTCCTACCTCTCTTTACCTTTTCCACAAGATTTTTACAAATGGAGCAGGCACAGGGAGGTGGATCATGTCTGTAGGTCCTTTGACTCCAAGGGTATCTTAGCATCCATTTTATAGCTGAGCAAACTGAATCAGGATGGCTCGCTTGGGGCCCTGGGCCAGTGTTCTTCCTCTATTTAGTTCTTAAACTGCCAGACAGGGTGAGGATAAACCCACAATTTAAAGCCCTTTCTTTCTACTAGTGAAGCAACTCATAGAGTTGGAGTTGCCTTGAGGGGCCCCTCAGGCCAAACCCACCTTACCTACCCCTTCCAGTGTCATCACCAGGGAGCTCTAAGGGTGTGGGCTCTGTAAGTGGTGGGGAGCAGTCTGTCTTGCAAAGAAGCAGGCTCTGAGGCTGGGCTGCTTGCGGTGTGGGTTCAAGCTGCCTCCCTGTGATTCCCAACCAGTAGCCAGTTCCTCTGGATGAATTCAGAACCTTTATCATCTCCATTGTGCTGCAGGAGACAGCCCTTGGCCATCCCTTTCCTCTTCATATTCACCGCGTGAAGGTTAGGAGGTAGGTCCATTTAGAACCTCAAATAAAACTTGAAATTACACTAGTTAATGACTCACAGCTTTTTTAAGATTGAAATTGAACAGAAAAAAAAAATAATTCTCTAACTTGAAACTTAAATTATAAATTTAAAATCATAGTATTTGAGCAGATCTGACTTAGGATGTAGCTCATAATTTTTTTTTCCATAGTTTTCAGAGAAGGAAAAAAAATCTCCAGTATATGCCTTAGGCAATTGAAACTTAGAGAAAAACAATTCCTGTAGAATTTAGTGTTGGTAACTTGCTATAGACTGACGTATACCTAGCTGTCTAATTAATCAGCAGTTAGGTGTAGACTTGATTTTCCCAGTGGGTAAGTGGGTGTAATTTAAAGTTAAAACCTTTGAGAGTATGTGTGTGGGTAGGGGGAAGAGGAAGACATGGTTTCATGAATTAATCATTAATGAAAACGGATCCTATCACCCAAGGATAGAATAATTTATGTAGAGGAGCGTATCTCCATGTGTATTCTGCATAGCACCTAACCTACAGGGTGCTCAGAAACAGAAAATCTCAGGAAAGAATATGCAGAAGGTAACATTTGCAGCTGTCCTTTCCAGTTTGTCCTCAACTTCTTCTCTGTTTAGATACCATCATATTTTTCTCTATGGGGTAAACTAAGACCAGAAATAACAAGACGAGAATTTGAAAAGAGAAATTCACCCTCCCCCAAATAAGGTGTTTTTTGTTTTTTTTTTTTTTTTCCTTCTTGTTTCTTTCTCTCTCTCTCTCTTTTTTTTTTTTTTTTTTGGTGCAGGAAGTAGTAGAATGTTTGGGAAGGTAGGGATATGGCTGAGGAGTGGGACAGGGAGGCTGACACTTGTATGAATAACATGACACAGGATGGATATGCCACAGCCTTGAAAATGACACAAAGCTGGACGGAAGTTCATGAGTTGGGGTGGAGGGTTGGTTTCTGTTTAGGGTGATCAGGGAATTTCTCAGAGGGCTTGTAAGCTGGATAGTATTTTGGGAGGTGGAGATGGGATCTAGGAGATCTTCGGTGGGGCAGAGGGTGCACCCAGAAAGCATCCTGAATCTAAGGGGTAGCCCCTTCTGGTGCAGCCCCCAGTTCATCGGAGCTTTATCTGTCTCCTGACTACTGAGGCCATGTGTTTGAGCTCCCTGTGGTTTGTTCTTAGACTGCATCTATTTCAATTCTTTGGTCTTCCCTTTGCTCATCTTATCGACACCTTCAGTGCTTAGAACTTTGGATATGATGTTGAATCCATATTTCCAGCACCTGTCTCTCTCTAGAACGACTCACCTACCTTTCAAATGACCTCCCAACTACCTTCTACTGGGTCACTCAAGTTACCTCAAACTGAACATTTTCCCTAAATGAATCCTTTATAAACCATCGCCTACTCTCCAAGTTGCTATCTTTTAACAATGTCTGATCTCCTGGCTGCTGAGGCTGGATGTGTCTGAATCAGCATTTTCTATTGTCTTCCTTGCTTTCTTTTGTATTCTGTGATCAAATCCCATCAGGTCTTTTTCTCTCACCTTCACTCTATTCTCTTTTTTCATCTTCATCATCTTAGTACCTCGCACCCAAACTATTCCCCAAATGTTTTCACTCTCTAATCCATAAGGCACTTGATCTAATTAATTTTCCCTTTGACCTTGTTGGATTGTTCTATTCCCTGCTGGGTTTTTCAGGCTGCCTATGACCTGTCCAGCCCTCTTCTCATCTTCCCTACACCCCATCTCCTGACAAATACCCTCAACTAGCCAACGAGAATTGTTCATATTTTCCTGAGGGATTTACGCTTTCCTACCTTTGGGTCTTGGTGTGAACCAGTCAGATCTGCAGTGCTCTCCCCTCCCCTCCAACCTCTCTATAGATTGTGTCATTTTCAAGTGCAATTCCACTACTACTTCCTCTAAAAAGTCTCCTTTATCTGTGAACCTGAAATTATCTTTTACCCTGGGAACTTCTACGGCCTCTTGCTTTTAGCACTTTTGTGAATTCACATGCATATTATCTCATTGTAAATTCATTGTAGTTACTTGTTCCTATGTCTTGTCTTCCCTATGGATTATAAGCTCTTGAGGATAGGGTTTATGTCTCAGTTTTAGTATCTCTCATATTACTTTGCATGGCATCTACAGTAGTAGACTTGCAAGAGACATTCTCTCCCAACAGAAACATTTTTGCTTAGGTGAGTATGGAACAGGCCCTTAGGTGAGTATGGAACAGGCCCTTAAGTATGGATTTAGGTTCTGGGGATATAATCTAAACTGGAAAATCACTAGCGTTTTTACAAGGTTAATCAGTGAAAATCAGGGTTAATATGAAAGCCTTTTGCAAGCCTTGGGCAGCTTTTGGAAGTATTTTGTACTGGGAATCATTTTCACTTTGAGACTTTCTCAAGCCTTGATAGTTGGTAAAGTTTATCATTGTGGTTTTCACAATTTTTTAGTGTCTCTAAAATATTCTTCCATTGGCTGTGGTGTACCTATAGATAATTTATACAACTTAAAGAGTAGAAAAGATGATAGGTCATTTAGATTGTAATTATATTCAGAGATAAATTATCATGTAGACTGACCTAATAGTCTCACAAATTTCTAAGAACCTATTTATCTCCTTGCATATAATTAGCCATTTTAAAAGAATTGGGTTAACACCCTACTGTTGAGGCTTTTCATGAGAGAATTTCAGAGTTTCCAGAATAAGATATCTCAACTTGGAGACGTTAGATATTCTCACTAAATTCTAGAGTTTTTATTTCTTGTTTTAGCACTTAAATAAGTAAATAGTTTCTAAATTACTGAACAGGATTTAGGTTCTGGGGATATAATCTAAACTGGAAAATCACTAGCGTTTTTACAAGGTTAATCAGTGAAAATCAGGGTTAATATGAAAGCCTTTTGCAATGTTAACTTCAGCATTTATGCTCATAGGTATTATAAAATACACTTAAATACATAACACATTTGTTTTTCTATATTGGATATGCATTCTAAATAAGATCTGAATTGACTAGAAGTATTATTAATAACTCCTACTGAACAGCCATTAACCTATCTGATATTTCATTGGCAGAGAGAGAGTTATTTTTTATTCATGGAAAAGGGAGCTGGACGGGACTCAAATTTCAGAGGAGCTATTGCCTATTTGAGATAAAGCCTTATTGGCATCTTTGTACATCTCTTTCAAAACACTCAGTATTAGGTCCATCCAGAGATGAGATTAGAGTAGAAATGTATTTTGTTTTGTTCTTAAGAAAACTGAATATTTATGGTTGTAAGTAAAATCAACTGTAATTTTAGGATATTTTTATTTAAAGTATAAATAATGTCTAGTTGAACTGTGTTATTTTTCTTGGCTCTCCTGTTTTATGAAGATCAGATTACCCATTTTGCTTTCCCCTGTCCTACACACTTTAGTTTGTTATTGGGCAAGAAGAGAGCTTGGTGCTGGCAGCTGTTGTGACCTGGACACTGTGATTCTCACCCTTTTGAAGGTAGAAGCCAGTAAGGAGACGGGACTATGCAAGCATGTAGGGAGCTGTTAGTATGACTGTGTTTGATGACTGCACAGCATTTGTTGGGTGGGTGGGGCAGGAGGTACTTGAAGGAGGAAGCATCTAAGCTTCCTGAGTAGGGTGAGGAAAGGCCGCGTGACCCTCGGGTCCTCTCCTGGCTATCTCAGCACTACTGCATTATACCTTTGGGTCTAATTATTCTCCACTGGTTTTAGGTAATGACAGTGTTCTTGATTTGCCATAAAATACTCCAGCCAAGAAACAAAACAAAACAAAACAAAAAACTAGTAAAACAAAAACAACAATAAAAAAAAACATGATAAAAGATGGGTAAGTTTTGGATAATCCTTGAAGCTGGATGATGGAACTGTGAAAGTTCATTCAGCTATTTACTTCACTTTTTTGTATGTTTGAAAATTTCTAAAAAGAAAGTTAAAATCCCATCTTCTCACCGTATTTGCTTTTAATTCATAAGAGATGACATAACATAGTGATGAAGCACGTGGTCTCTGACAATAGACTGCCTGGGTTTGCATCTTGCCTCTGCTATTTGCTAGCTTTGTGACTCTGGGCAATTACTTATTAATTGTAAAATAATTAATGTGTAAAATTAATTGTAAAATAATAATATTAATGATAATAAATGAAGTAAGTGCAAAAAACCACCATAGGATTTACGGGAACATTAAGTGGAATTAATAAATGCAAAGTGCTTCGAACAGGGCCTTGCACAATAATAATAGTGATGTTTCTACGGCCATTTCCATTCATTGGCTGTGTGCATAACATTCTATGTTGAGAAGGGTTTAAAAGCTCAGTTGGGAAAATGGCCATGAGGGATTAACTGTGTCTGACATGGCGTAAGGAAAGTGATAGTGATAACATACATTTAAGTCAGGGAGATGACAGCCATTCCATTTCTAAATTTTTATAATCACCTCTCTTCTGTATGGTAAGTACCTTTCTGAGCATTAAATGAAAACATATCATTTATGAAACCTTAAGGCAGGCAGTTCTGGAAGTAGATCAGTTGACTTTCATGGGAGTTTCTTACTTTTAAAGTATGCGCTTGTAGTTATTTGGAAATTTGTAAAATATAGGCAAAGAAAGTTGTGCTGTGATTTCTTTACCTAAAGGGGCTCTGCCATGTCCTTAGCATGTATTATGTATTAGTTTAGAAAATATGTTCAGATGGGTTCCCTTTAAATGAAAGATATTTATGCAAGGTGACTAATGCATACCGCACTAATCTAAGCTGATGGCATTTCAAACCTCTGCTCAAAATAGAAACTGAGTTGGCTCTGATTTTATTTCTGTGCCTTTCTAATGTCTGAGGGAACAATGGGAACATTAGATTCTGTAGTATATAAGGGCTTCACAGAGCTGCTTGTTTTGCTAGAGTCTGATTCCATTGTACTAGGATTTTACTTTATCAGGTATCTCAATCCTCTTTGGTGGGTGGGGGAAAGAGAAGAGTGAGAACAAAGACCACAATAGGTCTCCGATCCTCTCTGGAGATGAGGGAGCCAAGCACACGCCACTGATGAATTTCAGTACCTATCTCCCCAGAATCCGTGATTATGCAGTTTAAACTATTCTTTATAAGGAAAAAAGAGAATCATTTTCACTGAATCATGCCAGGAATTTTCCCAGTTATTTCCACACGTTCAGCTCTTGCTTTCCCCACTCTGCTTCCTTCACACGCATTTGCAGAGGAGAATGTAGCTCTTCTGAGTACCAGTCACTGCCTGTAAGTGAAAATATTGTCTTTGTTGCTTAAGTAGCACCTCGTTTATCCACCTTGACTCAAATGTGTGGACAAAACTGTTAAAAATTGCATTGTTCCTCAAAAGTTTTATAAGTGCCAGATTCTAGTGTGTTCTAGCTCACTTAAGATATTTAATGGAGAAAGGATACTTTGAACTATGGGAATGTGGTTAATATAAGAAATATGCCACACTTGCACGTGTAATATGCATCAAAATCAGCTTTTATGCTAATAGAATAATTTGCTGGAAAGTCAGTTAACCTCACTGGATTCAGATTTTTATTATAAAGTTGTAAGGGATTGAACTAAATGAACTAAATGACCAACTTAGGCTCTCAAGAGCTGGAAGCCTATAACTTTATTCTGTAAAAAGTTTGGAGCCACTTATGGTTCTTAATTAATTATTGTAAGTGTGTTTGAGAAAAATTAATATGGTGATGGTGAGCAAAGTCGTTTGGAGAAGAGAAACTGATGGTGAGAGATCTGGTTCTGCCAAATTTAGGAATGCTTCCCTTCTGGCCAGACCTTACTTTTGTTATTATTTCCCTGTCATAGGAGCTGGAAATTTCAGGATACCAGCAGACAATGAGCAGCTCAAAGGTTTTATTGCTCTGCTTTTACCCATAAAATGTGGAGCAAGAGATTCTTAGAAGTCACTTTCTTGCCCCTGCACCTGCCTAACGCTGGACACCTTGGCTTCTTGGTTCAGGACCAGAGCGGAGACTGGAGGTGCAAACAGGAAAGGAGGAGCAGGATTTTCATAGTTTTTATTACTTTGGGCTTAGCAGAAATGATAGGTCAGAGGTAATATTCTGTCACAACTCTAATATCACTGGGGACAACAAGGAAAAAATGGTAAAAAGCAAGCAAGTATAACTTCCAGGCTCATGTTGACATCTTATAGGAACTGTTACAGCAGGACATGCTTTCTTGTGTCTGAGACACACACAAGCTGTCTTTTGGGAAGGTTCATAAAGATCCTTCCATAAAGTGTCTTCCTTAAGGCTGAAGGCAGGGGTCACAGGTTGACAGTTCCTTTTGCTTTCAGTGAGAAAGAGAATACATTTCATGGTGATGTCAGCAGGTCCTTTGGCTCCCATAGCGGCAGCAGTTGGGAGGAGAGCATTAGTGGGAGCCTGAAATAGGGGGTGGCAGTGGGGATGGAAAGAAAGGACCAAATGTGAAAGAGCCAGAACTGACAGGTCAAGAGTTCCTGAGAGGGTGCGGTGACTGGAAGCATAAGGGTGTCACTGGCAAAACTGTGGGTTCAGGAGGAGTGGATTTGAAGGGTCAGGTTGTTTACAGGAAAGCATTCATAGAAATGCATCCAGCAGATTTACAGAAATACTGGACTGAAATTAAGGAGAGCAGCCATGGAAATAAATGATGTTTGGAACCATGACTGAAAACTAAGGATGTGCAAATAGGAAAGGTTGGTAGAGGGGTGTGGACAGATTCTGCAGGGTGTGGAGTGGGACTGACACAACCAGGGGAGGTGTGATCAGCGAGGAGGGGGGAGAATCAGGAAAGCCCAGGGAAGGGAGAGATTGCCGGAAAGGAGATGGCCAGTCAACGTTCTGTGCTGCAGGGGCTGAGAGGGTCCACTATTGAGAAAAACAGGTCTGCAGACTTGGTGATTTAGGAGGCCACTGGGAGCTTTGAAGTTAGCTTGAACCAAATATCTGAAGGCAGAAATCGGGTTACCAGGGCATAAGGAAGGTGAGGGTGAAGAATATTGATGGATGTTCAGAACTTTGGAGGAAGAAAGACAAAGAACTGTAGCCCAGTAGAGAAGAAGGCTGGGTAGTGAAGGAGAGATTGAAGAGGAGAGGAATGCAAGTGCAGATGATGGGTAGAGCCTTTCCAGAAGCATGTAAGCAGGAATAATATGAAGTACACAGATGGGGGGAGTGGCCATGAAGACAAAGAAAGCAATAGAGGAGAAGTAGAGAGAAATGCTGGACAAAAGGAAGAGAGCTCCAAGGAGATCACATTAGTTAACCTCATTTGTCCCACATAATTAGAAAGAAGGGTTTTGGCAGAGCCAACATAATGGAGTTGGGATTTTGTAAAGTAAAAGGTTTTTTAATGGAGTGATACAGTGTGAGTGTGAGTCAATGGGAGGTGAAGGGAGAATTGGAGAGCTGCATACAATTGGAGGCTGGCGAGCATGATTTTATACTGGAAGCAATTTCCCAGACTTCAGGACTGTCTCTAGTGATTGTGGCAGATCACCTTCTCTCACTTATAGTCCCTCTTGTACTGTAAATTAAAGCATTTCAAATCCCAGAGTGAATATATAATGTTTATCAGGAGCTCTGAGTCAATGGACATTTAAAAACAACCCCATGCAGCAGAGGTGCTGGTTGACAAGGGATGTAGAGGCCTGAGCCCTCGTTGCCTTCACCCTGCCCTGCCCTGCCCTGCCGTACCAACTCCTGTGGCAATCACTAGATTATAGCAAGTATATCTAGTTGGCTCAAGACTTGGGGACAATTCACTACTGTGGTCAAAAGAGTAAAATTCTATTCTAAAATTTAAATTCCTAATGGCCATTGTCAAAAAGGCATTTTCTCACATGCTTGTTCAATAGGGCCCCTGTGTGTCATCTGTCCAATAGAACTTTGTGTGATGACGAAATGCACCATATCTGTACTCTTGGTACTGTAGCCATTAGGACCATTTCACCACTTAAATGTGGCTAATTTAACTGAGGAACTGAATTCTAATTTTGGTTAATTTGAATGACTTTAAATTTAAATAGCTACAATAGCTAGTGGCTACCCCATTGGACAACACAATTCTAGATTGTGTTACCAGATTAGATTTTCTAAAAGATATAATAATGCTTCTGATTATAAGATCTTTAAAACTTATACGGCAGGCATTTATTTCTTCATTCACAGGAGGTATCCCACACAAATCCCTGATGAAGACTGGAGCTTTTAGCTCCTGAGTTAGTGACATAGAACTAATGAATATCTCATATTTGATCCCTTTGAAGTCTTGTATAGGGTTAGGGCTGGGGAGACTTTCTAAAACCATGGATGCTGGCTCTGATCCTGGCTGATTGTTTAGTAAGTTCATACCATTGGCCATCAGACTGGGTCATAGGAGATGGATTGAACCCTGCACAGAGAGCATTATCCTCATGCACAAGAACAGCAGAGTGCTTATCATTTAGAATTCTGATTAAGATTTCTTCATGGAGTATAGACATAATGACTTGGTCCCACTCTATCTACACAAAGTGGGACAATATCAAAGCTAGAAGGGAAAAGGTGGGGAGGAGAGAAATATATAAAGTCCAAGGAAAGATGGAGGGGAGAGCAGGGAAGGACAGCAAGGGGAGCAACGTACAGATGGTAACCTGTCTGCTGAGGAAATAACAGAAAGGGACAGGGAGCCATCAGTGCTCCTTTGGCTCTCCTGATACAGCTGCTCTCCTGCCCTGAACACTACCCCCACCCCACGCCAGGTAGGGGCACAGTGAGAGCTAAAGTGAAAGCCTAAGGTCAAGGTCAAGGTCATCCTTAGTACCTTTTGAGATGCAAACATTTATATTTTCAACTAAGGGAAATGGCAGACTATTGATGACATATTATTCAGCCAGTCAGATACATTTTTTAAATGGGTGCTTATAGGTAAAAAGAAAACTTCATTTCTTTGAAATGCAAATCTTACCCTGTGAATTTGCTCTGCAGACAATACAATTATTAAATCATTTCAGGCACTGTTATTGTACATTCCTGAATAAGAGCAGCCTGAATTGAAAGCAAGACAAGATGGGGAGAAACACACAGTATCAGTGAAGTGAAATGTAGATTTTTATCTGCTAGTGAGTACCACCAGCTGAAATGAGATATAGACTTTGTGATTAAGTAGACTGCATTAATGCTATAACTGCTACTAATATGGGTTTATTCAATCAAGAGGCATAAACAATTCTTTCTGGTGAGCTTGGTGACTTTTGGGCACTAAGTTGACATTCATTGAATGTTCTTACACCGTTGAATGCATGCAGGTTGTGTATGAGACAGTTTGGGTAGCTTTGGTGATTTCAGCAAAATGGATTCACCAGCGGGGTTTGAATACTGCTGAGCAGCAGTGTGTGCTCTTGTGAACTCGGCACTGGCATCTGGAAGTTCCTTTGTGGCTGTGTTATTATATAAGGATGATCTTGACCAGGCTCCATGTCCATCACCACATACTTCAGGGTGACCAGAAACCAGAGTCACTAAAAACTAGGTGTTGTTCTTTGTTTTCCTTTTAATTTAGTTGGTCTTGTAAAAATTACAAATTTAAATGTTGGAATAGTTGTTTGTATATTCTGGGGATAATGTATCTTTTGTATCTTTGTATCGAATATATCTTTCATAATAATAGATGAAAATTCATTTTATTGGTTCCCTGTAAGTTAGCAAGTGACCTGTAAGGAGAGAGTGACCGGTAGGCAAGAATAGGGCTCCTAGCGTCTGCTCTCTTACTGACAAGCTGTGAAGCCTTACGCGATTTCCATTTTACTTGTCTGGGCCTCAGGTTCTTCCCGGGTGAAGAGAGGAATTCAGATTGGTGATACTCAATGCTGCCTCTAAATGATTCTGTAAAAACAGTCTCATAATTTCACACTGGGAGACAGAATGTGTGTGTTTATTCTAGTGGATGGTTGTGGGGCCATAACAAAGTTTAGTGTCAACTGGACCGACCAGGCATTAGAGGGGTGTTACTCTTTACTGCCGGTGCGGCGACACCTGTGCATAACATTCTGTTTTAATGTGGAGCACCCCGCCATAGAGAGCCCGTAAGTCTGCTTTCGCACCTGACCGGCGGACCCCAGGCAGCATCTCTGTTGTGTTAGGGTTGTGTGCAGTTCAGTTCACATATCTACTTGCCAAGCAGTGCAGAACTTGTGAAGAAAACAGGGATATACTGAGAATAATTAGATTCATAACATAGAATTAGATACATTTACTATGTATCTATGTATTACTTTTACAAATATACACAATAAATTTGTATGTGATAGGCTTTGCTATAAATGTCTAGTTCTTCCTCTCTAAGGAACTGATGAGAACCTTCTGCCAGAACAGCTATGACATTGTGATTTCAGTTTCTTATATCAGGGCCCTTAGTCATGGTTCCATTTATGTCAATTAGAAGTTGACTCTAAGCAAAGTGTGTTGTCACAGTGTTGTTGCTAAGGATGGTTACTTCTTGCAAAACATTCTGAAAATTTTCCTCGCTTTTTTTCTGCATGAGAGAGTGCTTTACTGTCCATGTGTCTTCCCTAATTTAGTGCTTTACTCTGTTTCTGTGTGGGGATTTCTGTGGGCAAAGAATGGGATATTTTACAATCTTTCTTATGTAACTTCTTTTTAAAAAAAATCCTCACCGAAGGACATGTTTTTATTGATTTGAGAGAGAAAGGAAGGGTGGGGGAGAAATATCCACAAGTTGCCTCCCATATACACCCCACCTGACTGGGCATCAAACCTGCAACCTGGGTATGTGCCCTGACCAGGAATGGAACTCACTACCTCTTATTGTTTGAGATGATGCACCAACCAACTGAGCCACACCAGCTAGAGCTGCAACTTCATAATAAGGGTTGGAGGTAAACAGGATGGATTTCTCTGGCAGGAAAGTGGATGCTATGGCCACAGCTTTTTCATCTCCTTGCCTGCAGTCACTCTGGGGGACTTCAGGTTAAGCATGCTCTGCCCTGGCCTGAGCAGGCACAGGGCTGTCACTCTTAACACCAGCGTGTAGCAATGGAAGGAGAGCAGCTGCTCCCACGGCCTGGTGTGGACAGGGGTTACCCTGCTCTCCTCTACCTCTGTAGGTAGCTGTCCAGAGGGTGTGAGGAGGCATGGGGTGCTGGTGACCCTCCCCACTCACTAAAAATGTGACAGCAGTTACGCAGGGGTCCTCCTAACATTCCTGTACATGAGTGTGTGTGTGTGTGTGTGTGTGTGTGTGTGTGTTTATATGTAGACATGGGTGTATAGGTACACACCCTAACCACACGCTTGCCAAAGCCACCATGAAGTCTTCCCACTCTGTGTCTTGTCCTTGCCACAAATAAGTTCGACAGAATAACAGACACCTGGGAGTCCCACCAAGGCCACTGAGGTTTGAATCTTTTCCTTGCACTCTTTATTAGAAATGCTCTGCCAGGGAGTTGACACAACAGATAGCCTCAGCTGTCAACTGTCAACACCCATTTATTCTGACCCTTTGATTAGAAAATGGAAAATGCCAGCACATCTCGGGCACTGTCACCCCAAGGTGTGCCTCGGAAGTTGGTGCTGACATAGGAGACTTCTGTTGCCACCAGCCAGGTTTGTTAATGAAGGCAAATGAGCCTGGACAGACCTGTCAAAATAGTTTCACTGAATTGATATGCTAATTATTCTGTAGGTCAAGGAGCAGGTGTTGTTTCCAGCAGGTGCTAATAGTATGTGTCCAACAGTGGCTCTAAAAGTACATAAGAAACTGTATCTTCCTAGTTTTTTTTGGTTTTTGTTTTTAAATATATCTTTATTGATTTCAGAGAGAGGAAGGAAGAGGGAGAGAGAAAGATAGAAACATCAGTGATGAGAGAGTCATTGATCAGCTGCCTCCTGCACGCCCCCGACTGGGGATGGAGCCCGCAACCCAGGCATGTGCCCTGACCGGGAATCTAACCACCATCTCCTCGATCCTAGGTTGACACTCAGCCCCTGAGCCACGCCCGGCCCGGCTTCCTAGTTGTTATTACAGTTGAGGAAAGGCATGCTCACTGACTAGAGACTGCTTGCTTGTCCAGGAAATATAAGTTCCCTTTGGACAGTTCTTTATATTCCTTGGGCACTTCGTGCACTGCACCAGCTTCCTCCCCAGGTCCTTAGCTGTCTGTTCCTTCCGGAGCCCATGTTCGCCATCGCAGAGCCTGGACTGTCTATGCTGGCACCTTAGATATTCTCCCAGTGACCGCGATCATCGATCATCCCCAGAGGGCGAGGTGGATGTCAGATGGGGGAGATGACTTTTACCACCATCCCAGTGATGAGCTGGGGCTAGAGCAAAGGCCTGGTGTCATCCTGTGACATACACCAGGGCAAAAGACAGTAAACGTTGCTCTGGGGTTTATGGGAGGAAGGTGCACTTGTTCCATGTGTAGCTTGAGTCTCAGGATGAGGAGGTGCCACTGTCAGGGTTCTTCAAAGACAAACAAAGGTAGGGGTGTGAGTATTGTGTGCTGAGCACAGAAATTGGCAGGATCCTGTGCTCCTCAAAGACTTCAAGAGAGGCAGTGATGTGGAAGGAAGAGTGACTAGGAGTCCAGGTTAACACAGACCTAGAAACGGACCTGGGCCACCCCTTGGACAAACCATATAACCCCTGTGGGTGCTCAGTGTCCTCCCTGTCAAGTGAGGGATGGGACTCTGGTTTCTGAAATGCTTTCTATGGATCTTGTGTCCCTGGTCCCAAGATTCCAGAGCAGAAGGTTCTCAGGGGGCCCCGGGGCCTTGAGCACGATTTTGCTCCTTCTCACGTTTTCATTCAGAAACTGTAAAGAAAGATCCTTTTTATTTCCCATGTATTTTTCTTTTATCTCAATTGGAGGGCATACAAGTTATGCTTGTTAATGAAAATTAATAATTATAGCTATATACCTAAAACATAAAAATGTTGCATTTGCCCATTTAAGAAAATCTAAGCTCTTTTGATAATATTGCTAAGAATGAAATCCAGAGTCTCGGTACATGACTATACATCAAGCCATTTTAATTGAGGAAAAAATTGCTCAAAAACTAATTTTTAAAAATCTAAATAATTGTAAGGTGCCCTGGCAAGTGTGGCTTAGCTGGTTGAGCTTCATCCTGTGCACCAAAAGGTCACTTATTCAATTCCCAGTCAAGGAACATGCCCACATTTTGGACTCTATTACCAGTAGTGCAAGAGGCAGCCTATTGATATTTTTCTCTCGCATAGATGTTTCTCTCTCCCCCTCTCCCTTCTCCTCTCTCTACAATCAATAAAAACATATTTAAAAAAATAAATAATAGTAAGGTAATCTTGATGCCATGCAGTTTTCTTTGGTGCTCTATCTCATATGTACTTCATTTTTAAAAAGTGATGAATGGCCTAGTGTGTGCTGGAAATAATTACAGATCTAATGTTATAAATTTTGAATTTAAGAATCACGTATGACACAAAGTATTCTTTTATATGATCTTTTGAAAAATACCTCTTTTTATGGTATTTAGGAACTTAAAAACTTTATTAAGGTTTATAACTTACAAATTGATATGTAGAAATTACATGATGATATTATTAAACAGTTAACTAAAATCTGTAAGAAAGTAACAAACAGAAAGAAGTTTCCTTATTTCTATTTCAGCATTCTGTCCCTCAGACCCTCACTTACCTTTGTGACTGACGATGGACCAATGTTTGTGTCTCGTCTAGTTTTTAAGCATATAGCATGTAAAATTTTATCAAAAAAATATTTATAGCCCAAGGACATGAATCAAATTTATAAAAACATGCAAATAGCGAATGTCAGAAGATGATCAGATCATTGCTATGAAGGTTAGGAATGAGGCAAGAAAATCCACTGTTAATATTGGTTTTAAAATGCTGGCCAAAGCCAGTTCATCAAGGAAAAGGCATGTGGTGCAACTATTGCAAAGGAAGAGACAGAGTGATCATTTTGATAAGGTGCTGTTCATGGAAAATCAAGGAAACTGAAAAATTTTCAGAGCCAATTAGTAAGGATGCCAGTTGCCATACACAGGATAAAAAAGTGGCAGTGTTCCTCTCTAACCCCGGAAAGGGTAAGGCAGAATCAAGAGCCATGGGTTACAGCAACAGAGAAACAAATCCAAAAGTTAAACTGAGCAATATAAGGATATGTGAAGGAAACTGCAGATATTTGCCAAGGGATAGAAAAGAAAATCTGAACAAATGAAGATGGTGTCCCATTCCTTGATGGGAGACTCAGTATAGTGAAGGTGCTGGGAAAACCCTCTTCCCCTTAACCTAAAGGAGTTACCCACTGAAGTGCCAGTTAGGACCCCTGTAGGACTTAACAAAGATGCTAATATTCATCTGTAGGAATAAATGTACCAGAAAATATTTGAAAATGAAAAGTCATAAGAGGACATTTGCTCTTACAGTTTAAAATGTTTTGAAAGATTTGAAATTATTGAAATATAAACAGTCATGTCAGTGGAATGGAAAATCCAGACATAAGCCCAAGTCAATATACTATATGTACATATATTTTATATACATATATAAATATGTTATATAACATATAATGCACATATTTGGTATGGAAATCAGATTTAATGTAAGTAGAATTGGGAGGAAAAAGAAGCTAGATCTCTATATTCATCCTATAACATAACTTCAAGATGAATTACCAATGTAAATAAAAAACAAAAATAAAACCATAAAACACTGGAAGAAGATACAAGTGAATGTTTATGTCAAGATGGAGAAAGGTCTTTTCAATCATAACAACCAAAACAGAAACTGTAAAGGAAAAGATTAAAAGAATATTTGATCACTTCAATCTGTATAAAAAGATGGAGAGTTTGTTTCAATTTTTCAGTTAAAATACAATTTAAAACTTCTATAGGTCCTAAAAATTATAAGACAAACAATAAAGTGGAAAACCTGTAACCATTATGAACAGTGATTATTATCCCTAATAGGTAAAGAATACTCATAAATCAGTAAAAAATAGAACAATTCTCAATAGCAAATATGGTTGTAGGACATAAATGGACATTCATTAGAAAAGTGAAGCCAATATCCAACAAACTTAAGGTAATTTTTTTGCCTCACTGTTGATAGAATAAAATGAATTAAACACAACATAATTTTTCCTTGTCTTAGACTGACAGAAGTAGAAAAGAATGGTAATACGTAGACTTACTATGGTAATCATTTTGTAATATATAATATATCAAATATATATGCTGTACATCTAAAACTAATACAATGTTATATGTCAATTATATCTCAGTTTTAAAAAGATATATGCCTAGATTACTTTATACTTTAATAAGATTATCAAAATTTAAAAAAAAATTGTTCACTTATATTTTCTAAATGTGGAGGGAGTGTAATGAGAAGAAAAAAGAGAAGGAAAAAAAAAAGCCAGGAGCAGAAAAAATGAGATGGAGATATCGCATCTTTAAAGTGGAGCAGAAAGGAAGGCAGGGGAAGCTGGTTAATTGCCCCAGCCTTCCCAGGGACCTAAGAAGGAGGTGAAGCTTCACTGTGGCGTGAGGGGCAGTTGCCACCTACAGGATGCTCTGGGTCCAGGAGGATTACAGTTCCCTGGACAGCAGAGGTCAGAGTGGAGCAGAAAAAATCTCCTCAACATTCTGACAAAAATTAGAAGAAGAAAGAAGGCTGTGTAAAATAACTAGTATAGCAAGAAAGAACAGAGTCTGCTTGTGTTCAAAAAAGACTTTGATAAAAGCCTCTATTATAAGTGATGTTGTATATGGAACAGACAATGCGTGGAACCAAATGGCAGATCACGTTTCTAACAAAGTGGAGAGCATTTGAAATTTCCCATCTCTCTCTCTCTTTCTCAAGGGAATATTGTTTCAGTGATCATAAAATTTACTATCATTCCTTACTACTTCTCAAGAGGTAACAATATGGATGTTTTATGAGAAATCTGTAAGTTACTATCTCTTATACTTCAGAAAGCTGTCTCAGTACAAGTTTGACAGATGTTATCAGTCATGGATCACTCTTATGTTCAAAGAAACTTCAGAAACATTGATAAGAGTTGCATTGCTTTCTTCCTGTAATGGGTGCTTGAGTACCAAGGCAGAAATATATGTGGATGATGAGGGTCTGATCTTACATTTATGTTGTTTTTGTTTTAAAAAAGACTTCTCTATGTGAAATTAATTTTATACAAGGAATTACATATATTAATTTTGTGCAGGCAACGCCATACAGATAAAATATGGGGAATTTTATAAAGAACTATAGTAATAAAGTTAAATTCCATCCCAGGGCGTATTTGACGCTGGTGCAGGGGCACGGAAGAGCACAGGGCTTCCCCTGGGGAGACTGTAGTTCAAGCCCCCACTCTGCAACTTTCTCACTCACTGTTTCACTTCTCCACATCTCATTCTCCATGGTACTATGAGACTGAGAGCATGTAACCAAGGCTCCCTGTGGGCTAAAGGACATAAAATGTAGTGTAAATAGGGGTACTTTTTATATAACTAAATCCTGAATAGAAAGCTGCACTCTATTGATGCCAAAACAGCCCCTGCACTGAGCCCCTAACCCCTGTGTGTGGGCAGTCACCCCAGGTTAGCAGTTGAGGCTTTTTGAAGGGAGAAGGGAATGAGCTGTGTCAAAGGACCGTGGGCTTTGGGCTGATGGGAGTGAGGGCAGGAACACTTCCACCAGGAATACATAGTTAATGAGGAGGCCGTCTAACTTTGTCCCCATGCTGTGGCTTCTGTCCCTAGCTATGGCTGCATTTCCTTCTCACTAACCACACTGACCTTTTGCTGATGACTAAACTGAGGATATGTTTCCTACTATTTCATGCAAGACTCTTCCCAGCCATATTCATAGCTACTTTGGGAAGATACAAGCTGCTTTTACTTCCTCCTCTATAATAAAGACAATATGTTTTTGCAATGTTGTCTAGAATCGATTTCATGTACTTTTACTCCTGTTAAGTCTAGCTGAGGGGAGATGGGCAGGTGAGTAAAGAATCATGCCCCAAAAGAGAACTGCTTGATTACCTTTGGCAGAAGCTGACATTTCCACCTATCTAAGCATCGGAAATAGAAAAAAGAAACTAAGTGATGTGACTTTATCTAAACACATTCACATCCCAACACATATCACTGTATCTTTCCTTCATTCCCTTTCAACTCTGTGAAAAGGATCTATCATATCAAGAAGGGATAAAAAGTGTGTTGGAGGACAGTGGCTCACTGTCCTCCAGCTTGACTGTCAGCTTCTCAACCGCTGGGTCTGCAGTGACCCCAATGCCTAGTTCTGTGCCTGCTCTATTCCAGGTGCTAAGTAAATGTTCAAAAATTGGCAGTAATTAAGAAACTACGGTAAAGATAAAAATTATAATAATCTCTAAAATATTTTCTTCTTTATTTTTATTTTTAAATTTAGCTTTTATTATAGTAATACATGCTTATAATACATAAAAATAATAAAGTCCACAAGTATTACACAAAACGACCGGTGCTCTACTGGCATTCCCCACCCCAGAAGAAACCGCTTCCAGTTCTTTCACCTTCTCAGCGATGGAAGTGTGCTGCTTTCTCTTGTTGATTTTAGATATTATTCTTTTCTTTTATGACAAAGGAGAATTTTAGCTCTCTTCTACCCCCTCCTCCCAGTTCTTTCACTCATCCTAATAGTAGAACGAGGGGGAAGAGATTCCTTTGTGTGGAAGGCCACAGGTAGTTCTCCACACACAACAGAGTCATAGGGGCAGTGACTGGTTGAATTTAGCCATATGTCAGGTATTTTTAAAACAACTCTGTAAGTTCATTAGATATTTGGCTAAATATTTTGTGATAATATGTGTGTGCTAATTTCTGTCTCCTTGTTTAGGAAACTCAAATGGGTAGAATCTAGGAGAATTCTACAGAAATTGAAGCATCCCATTTGAGAAGCTGAGGAAAATGCAGGTTTCCACATCTTTAATGAGAAGTTAATGTCAGGAAAATCTCCTTTTGTATTTTTGTCATCTAGCCCACCCTGTCCTTGTCCCACATTCTCATTTATATCTTTTTTCTACAGTTGCATTGTATATATTTTTGTAGGTTGCCATAACTCCTTTTAAAACAAGGTATTATAATATACATAGAGGAGACTCAGCTGTATGTTGATAAATGAGTGAATGAACAAGTAGCTTTCTCAGTCTTCCTTCCTTCCTTTCATGCTAAGGATACTGAGATCCTATGGGTACTCATTGTTCAGGATAAGAAGAACCATGAAGAGTGGAAGCATAAAATGTGTCATGAAAGGATGCAAACATTAGTATCTTTCTTTTCTTTATTCTTGATCACTGGATGGTTTGTTTTTTTAAAGCTGCCTATTTATATTAATATTCTCTTATTAATACTTGGAGTATTTTATTCAAGTTTACAATCAGTATTCATTGATTTAGCTTCTTTAATAAGGATCTCTTTAGGTTCTTTTCAATGTACTTAGGAATTATTTTTTGTTTATATCATTTAATTTCATATTTTCACTTTTCACGTATAGTTTACTCTGTAATACGGTGTATTCTTAATTTCTATTTTCATATTCATTGTTCATCTCACTTTGAGGTTTTATTGTCATTTGTTCACTTAACACATTAATATTTTTTATTTTAATATTGAGAACAAAAAAAATTGGTAAGTCCATTTTTCTAGACCATGAACTGAGACCCTCTGTGTTAAGCTGGGAGTTTCTCCAGAGAATAAAACCATAGTGTCCTGAGCCCAGCCGCAGTCCTCTGGTGGACCCTCCTGCTCCATTCCCCAGGCTTCCACCCTCATCCTCATGTATTGCCCCCTCCCTAGATGTGTCTGCGTAGCCAGGGAATTGACTCCATGACTCCAGGTGCCCTCATCACCATGCCATCACCAAAGAGTGATGATTATAGCATCCTGCAGAAATAACAAGTAGTTGCTCTCCCTTGTTGTTAGGGTCAACCTCTTAGCCTGGCATTCAAGGTCTTCCTCCATCTACTGTGAACCTGCTCAAAGCCATGTTATGCATTGGTTTGAGGAAGGGGCAGATACTCAGGAAGCATATTCAGGACCAGCATGTTGCTGGCTTTCTGTTTTGAGTGAGAGGTATTTAGGATGAAGAAAACTTGGTTCCTGCCATTAACACAGTTTGTCAAAGATGATTGAGAAGGAGACAGATATTCTATTTAATATAAATTACTATAATACAGTATAATACCCACATAAGTAGAGATATGAAAAAATAAAGCATATATAAGATCCAGTTGTCACTTTATACCCATTAGGATGGCAACTATTAGAAAACACACATAGAAAATAACAAGCGTACGTGAAAATGTGGAGAGATTGGAAATTGGTGCAGTCAATGTGGAAAACAGTATGGTTCTTCCTCAAAAAATTAAAAATAAAACTACTGTATGGTACAGCGATTCTGCTTCTGAGTATATACCCCAAATAATTGAAAGCATGGTCCTGAAGAGATATTCGTGCAACCGTGTTCATAGGAGCATTATTCACAGTAGTGAAAATGTGGAAACAACCCAAATGGATAAGCAAAATGTGGTATATACATATAATGGAGTCTTAAAAGGAGAGGAAATTCTACAATGTCCTATAACATGGATGAACCTTGAGAACATTACACTAAATGAAATAAGTCAGACAAAAAAGGACAAATACTGTGTGATTCCACATGAGGTACCTAGAGTAGCCAGTACCATGGAGACAGGAAGTAGGATGGTGGTTGCCAGGGGCTGGGGAGGAGCAATGGGAAGTTAGCGTTTAATGGGGACAGAGTTTCAGCTTTTCAAGATGAGAAGAGTTCTGTGGATGGTGGTGGTGATGGTTGCACAACAGAGTGAATGTACTTGATGCCACGGAACTGTAGACTAAAAAATAGTTAAGATGGTAAATTTTATGTTATGTGTATTTTGCTACAATAAAAAAATAAATTAAAAGGAACCTGATGAGAGCCAGTGATGTAGTAACTATTAAGGAAATAGAAAACTAGATCCAGTGGCCAGGATGTCATTTTGATGACTTGGGCCAGCTTGTAGGGCCAGTGGGGCATCAGTGTAAATCCAATACCAATAGTGGCACATCTTTTGCATAAATATCCTGTCTAAATGTGAGATCTGGGCACGTGATAGGCATCACAGTCAGCTTCTTGAACAGATTCATTGGCTTAAAAATGCAAAGCTGCTCCAGTAGTTTGCAATTCAACTCAAGAAACACTTGGGGTTGCCAAGCAATACATGACTGCTGTCAACAGGAGCAAGTCTAACATTAATTTTGTATCTCCTAAAGAGAGAGGAGAACTATTGAATCTAAATGTTTTCATTTCTATCTACTCTACTGAAAAACATAAAGACTTGGATGTCAAATGCTGTGCTATTTCTACAAGAACAGTGCTTCACGAGGAGGATCCCCCCTACGGTCCGTTTTCTTTGCCAGAGCACACTCAGTCTTCAGGAAACTAGAGGCAACGTGTAGATATCTGCTACCAGATTTACACTGTGAGGACCTTCTAAGATCACTCAGCAAAATAAAGGCATCAAATAGCAAACTTTTTTCTTTAATGATGGTGTTTGTTTTTTTTTTAATCCAGAAGCCTTTTTTTTTTGGTTCAGCTTAGGAAAAAAAGTTAGATTGCTTACTGCACTTCTGCACAGAGCAACAGAACAGACTTAAAAGGGAGAGAGCTTTTGTCTGAGGCATTCCCTTACTAATGTCTATGAGCCACAGAAATGTAGCCAGTAAGAAATATACAAAGTTGAAGTGATTCAGCTACCCACAGAAGGATACCCACAGAAGAAAGGGGATTCTTTTCCTTCTAAAGCAAGATCTGAATGTTCTACTCCAATGCGGCCTTCATTGTTATTTGACTGTATCTGGAGCAGACCAATGAAAGATATAGTTAAGCATGTGAATTATTTTGACATTCACTTTCTCCAAATGCCACGTTGGTGGGAAGTCCTACCACCTGGACTTCTTCACTTTAATCTGTCCTCTCCTGGGAGCCCACGTGGCTGGCCATCTGGAACCTGGTCTTCTTGGTCCCTTGCCTCTTCAATTCCATATGAACAGCTTCCACCTGAGGCTATACCAGGAAGGGATCAGCCTCTGAAATCTTTGTTGTGTAGGCTAATCTGTGGCCATACTTTCATCCTTTCTTCTTTCACCTCATTTTCCTCAGGGCCAACTCCAAACCCCTGCCACTCTCTGCAATTTCTGTTTAACTGCTATCTAACCCCTCTCTACACTCATCTTTAGCTCTTTCTTTCCTGTTTCTGTCCAAAGCTAAAATAATCTCTCCATCTGTGCCCTTGACTCTAGCTCCTTCCACAGCCCGCAGACCTTTTCTATAGTTAGAAGGCTGGGTTAGGATTTTGGCTGTGTGCTTAGGAACTGTGTGCCCTTAGGAAGTTAGTTGGCCTCTCTGTATGCCAACTTCTCATCAGCAAAATGTGGTTACGGGTACCTACACCACAGGGTAATGGTAAGGGTTGAAGGAGGCAATGCATGTAAAGCACCTTGGACATGCCTGGCACGTGCTCATTAAGGTCAGGGTTCAGTGCCATGATCCCAGCATCAGCATCTTCACTTCTCTGCTTCTGATGTTGGCCATGGGCTCCTCCCCTGGGGTACCTGGGATTCTATTCGTGTATGCACTTCCTTCCTATCCACACTGCTCACAACCCTGGGCCCCGGTCCTCCCTCAGCTCCCTGGCCTTTCCCTCTGTGATGGGTAGTTTTTTGAGTCAACGTGGCTAGGCTATAGACACAGTTATTCACTTGGACACTAATCCAGGTGTTACTGCAGAAGCATTTTGTAGATGTGGTTAATGTCTGCGATCAGTTGACTTTAAGTAAAGGAGGCTATCCTGTGTACTCTGCGTGGGCCTCAGTTATTTCAAAGGCCTTAGAGCAAAACCAAGGCTTCCCTGAGAAAGAAGAAATTCTGCCCCAAGTTGACGACATAAGCTCATACCTGAGAGTTTCCATTTTGCAGGCTTGCACTGCGGGTTTTGGATTTGCCAGCCTCTATAGTTGCGTGCACATGTGTGCATGTGTGTGTGCACGCGTGTGTGTGACTACATATATATTACTATACCCATGAATATAAATCTGTGTATATTCTACTGATTCTGCTTCTCTGGAGAAGCCTGACTGATGCAGGATCTCCTGGCACACGCTCCTTGTGCCCTGCTTGCTTTCTGAATGTCCTCTGTTCTGACAGTTATGCTCAGGTGTGAGCCGCCCTTTCCACCTCTGATGCTGTGCCTGTCCCACAATTCAGTTTATATCGAATGAATGATACTGGAGAAAGTCAGTCAAAATGTATAACACCACATCCTGGAGCATAATAAAGGTGGTTCTCTAAAGCAGAATAACTCTACTGGTGGGTGGGCTACTCCTCATCACCCCTATAGATGGAGCCCTCACAGACGGTGTCTGTTTTCCCCCTGTCTCCTTGCTAGGCCATTAAGGGCTGCTGCTATTACCATCATCTTCCAGTTTGCCCACTGGCTTCAGAGATAGAATCAGCCACAACTTGAGTTCATGATTAATCCTTTTTACTTCTGTACGACCCATTCTGGGCCTTAGCTCTTTAATTTTCCTACATGTGCATCATTTGGATGAGAACAATTTATAAACAGCTGTTCAGAGCTGAGTGATTTTTTCTCCCTACTTCATCCTTCATTAGAATTTTTCTCTTTTTATATAACAGGATTCTTTGAAAGTTCTGGCAACAGATTTGTTTTGAAACCCAGGCTGAAGCCAGCAATGCTCAGGAAAATGCTGGTATAGGCTTGTGATGTGCATTTACTCTAAAGTCCACATTTTTCTTTAATGTCATCTTGGGAGATTTTTCTTTTCAGAATGGAAGTGCATTGCACTGATAATTGTTTCTACTCTTTCCTAAGTTGACTGATCTGGTCTAGTACAAATCTAAGCCCTGTTTTTCTTTCTGATACTTACTGCTGAGGGGGCCACCAGTACTCAGAAATCATCTCCAGACACTGCTAGGGCTGATAAAGATCCTATTTCTGAACTGGCATTGTGGATCCACAAGGCAATTCGGACTGGTTGGATCTCTTCCCACATGACATAATGTATTTTGTCAAAGTTGGAACACGTTGAAACTATGAACTCAGGCAGTTCCTTGAATTGTTTGGATTTAGAGACACTTGAAGGAACTAAAAATAGCTTCTCAGGGAGAGAAATGTATTGGGAATTTTTCCTTTTGGAAGGAACTCTATCTTGTGATTCTTGGGAAACAGTGTCTCTGCTTCTAGTCCCAGGGGAGCCACAGTGTCATCAGACAATGGAGATCATTGTCCTGTGTTCCCTGAGGATCCTTTCCCGTCTTTGTGGCTCCCTGACCCTAGATGAGAAGGGTTCAGTGCCAAAAAGGAGTGCAGGGATGAACTGCAGGGGACCATTTGGGCTTTAGAGAGGGGTATCAATCCAGGACTGAGTGAGCAAGAGGTGAGGTTGTTGCTATGAGGATAAGAGCAAAGAAAGGCTCAGGATGGGGAGGTGGCCTTGGTTTGAACTTATTTCATTGACTAGGACATTAAATAAGGTTATCCCCACTAGAATGTGAGCTTTGTGCACTAGTCACCCCATGCAAGTTGACAAGGGATAGATATTGTGACTTCCATCTTTTTAGTTACCAATTGTTAGTAGAATAACTTACTCAAAAACCATACAAAGTCCACAAGAGAGCCAGTATATTAAGCTGAGTTTCCCCATCCTAGCAGCAGCTTAGGCTGGCTTTGGTCTCAGAAATAATGTGGACTTAGAGCTAGACAGTGTCGGTGTGAATACCAACCACATCACTCAAGAGCTGTGGAATCACCTGTGTGTAAAATGGGAATAATTAATAATAATAACAGTTGCATCCTTCCTGCTACATAGTGTAGTTTTAAAGATGGACACTACAAGGAAAGGAAATATAGGCCAATATTCCTGATGAACATAGATGCTAAAATCCTGAACAAAATACCAGCAAACTGAATTCAGGAGCACATTGAAAGGATCATACATTATAATCAAGTGGGATTCATCTCAGGAATCAAGGGCAATTTAACATATTCAAATAAATACGTGTGATACATCACATTAACAGAATGAAAGATAGAAATTATGTGTTCATTTTAATAGATGCAGGAAAAACATTTAACAAAATTCAACATCCTCTCATGATTAAAAACTCTCAACAAATTAAGTAGAGGAGGAATGTACCTCGAAATAATAAAGGCCATATATGACAAGCCCACAGTTAACATGGTACTTAGTGGTGAAAACTTAAAACTTTAAGATCAGACACAAGGCAAGGATTCCCACTCTTGCCATTTCTATTTAACATAGTACTGAAAGTCCTAGACATAGTAACTAGGGAAAAAATCACAAATAAAAGGCATCTAAGTCAGAAATGAAGAAGTAAAATAATCTATGTTTTCAGATGACATGATCTTATACAGTATATAGTAAACCATAGACACCACCAGAAAATTGTTAGAGCTAACTAAATGAATTCAGTTAAGTTGCAGGATACAAAATCAACATATAAAATTAGTTGCTTTTTCATATACCCTAACAATGAACTCTCTGAAAGAGAAATTAAGAGAAAAGTTCCAGGAGAAACGGCAAGATGGAGGTGTAAGTAAATGCAGCACTCACCTCATCCCACAACCACATCAGAATTACAACTAAACTTCGGAACAATCGTCATTCAGAACCACCTGAAATCTAGCTGAATGAAAGCCCCACAACTAGAGAATTAAAGAAGAAGCCACTTTGAGACTGGTAGGAGGGGCAGAGACATGGATGGGCTGGTTGGATACCCATGTGTGGCAGTTTATTATCAAGAGGGATATCTTGGCTGTGAGGTCTCTCCCGTGAGGAGCAAGTGGTCCCAGCCCCACACCAGACCCCATAGCCCAGGGTTCCAGTGCCAGGAAGAGAAGTCCCCATAAGTGCTGTCTGTGAAAACCAGCAGGGGTTGTGGCTGAGTGACAGGGAGGCTGCTGGAGTCCCAGGCAGTTCCTCTTAGAGGATCAGTGCACGGACTTACTCAGACTCACTCCCTCTGAGCTCCAGCACTGGGGCATCAGCTTGAAAGGAACCAGGAACATATGAGGAGGAACTAAATTGCCTGGCATCAGGGCAAGAGCTGAGGGGCAGCTTTCTCTCAGATAAGGGTGCTGGCAGAGGTTATTGTTCCTTTGCTGAGACCTCCCCCCAGAGATCCCACAGGCAGGCACCATATCTGAGTCTCCATCGACCTGGCTCACACTATGTTCCCCTCCCTTATGATTCCCAGACACCCCGCTCCACCCAATTTGCAGGCCCAGTCAAGCTGTTTACAGTGGCTTTACTATATGAATGCTTTTACCATATGAATTGCCTGTCCTGGCTCAGGCTTCAAACAAGCAGCAGCTGGCCTCAGTGTGCACCATAACTTAAGATAAATGGCCCCAGGCTTGGCACTAGCAGCAGCCTGCCTTGGTTCACAGCTTGGTTTCTCCTGGGTACCTTCAAGCCCAACATAAGTAGCAGCCATCTGCAGACTGCTCCATAGCTCAGGCTGGGTGGCCCCAGGCAGGGGGCAGGAAGTAGCTGACTTTGTACCTCCCAAGAGGCCCCAGAGCAAGTGCACCTGGTGGTCAACTTCAGACCACCCCATATTACAACCTTAACACATCCATAAGTGGCACCCTCAAGGGGGGGCGGGGACTCAGCCTGCTCCATAGGGGCATCTCCTGCACAGCATCTCTTCTGCTGTAGTCACAGCTGGTCCTCACAGCTGACTGGGTGAGATGTCAATCCCTCCCAGTGACACCAACAGCAATTAAGGCTCAACTACAATAGGACAGTGCACATAGCCCACACATGGGCACACCTAGAGTGCCCAGCTCAGGTGACTTGGAAAGCTGAGCCACTGGGCCCTACAGTACACCTACTACACAGAGCCACTCTACCAATTCAAGAAGACATAGCAGCTCTACCTAATACATAGAAACAAATACAGAGAAGCAGTCAAAATGCAGAGACAAAGAAACATGTTGCAAATGAAATGACAAAAGAAATCTCCAGAAAAAGAACTAAATGAAATGGAAGCAAGCAAACTACCAGATACAGAGTTCAAAACAATGGTTATAAGGATGCTCAAGCAACTTAGTGAGAACTTTAAGAAACTTAGTGAGAACATCAACAACATAAAAAAGGACCAACAGAAATGAAGGCTACACTAACTGAAATGAATAATAATTTACAGGGAATCAACAGTAGAGTAGAGGGCACCGAAAATAAAACCAGTAATTTTGGAATATGAGGAAGCAAAAAACACCCAATCAGAACAACAAAAAGAAAAAGAACCCCAAAATACGAAGATAGTGTAAGGAGCCTCTGGGACAACTTCAACTGTACCAATGTTCACATCATGGGGGTACCAGAAGGATAAGAGGGGGAGCAAGGAATTGAAAACCTATTTGAAAAAATAATGACAGGAAACTTCCCCAACTTGGTGAAAAAAATAGACTTACAAGTCCAGGAAGCACAGAGAGTCCCAAACAAGAGGAACCCAAAGAAGCCCACACCAAGACACGCCATAATTAAAATGTGAAAGGTTAAAGACAAAGAGAGAATCTTAAAAGCAGCAAGAGAAAAGCAGTTAGTTACCTACAAGAAAGCTCCCATAAGACTGTCAGCTGACTCTCAACAAAAACTTTGCAGGCCAGAAGGGAGTGGCAAGAAATATTCAAAGTGATGAAATGCAAGGACCTACAACCAAGATTACTCTACCCAGCAAAGCTATCATTTAGAACTGAAGGTCAGATAACGAGCATCACAGACAACAAAGAGTTAAAGGAGTTCATCACCAAACCAGTGTTACATGAAATGTTGAGGGGTTGTCTTTAAGAGGAGGAGAAGGAGGGGAAGAAGAGGAGAAGGAAAAGGAAGAGAAGAAGGAGAAAAAAGAGGAGGAGGAGGGGGGGAAGAAGAAGAAGAAGAAGGAGAAGGAGAAGGAGAAAGAGAAGGAGAAGGAGAAGGAGAAGGAGAAGGAGAAGGAGAAGGAGAAGGAGAAGGAGAAGGAGAAGGAGAAGGAGAAGGAGAAGGAGAAGGAGAAGGAGAAGGAGAAGGAGAGGAAGAAGAGGAAGGGGAGGAAGGGGAGGAAGGGGAGGAAGGGGAGGAAGGGGAGGAAGGGGAGGAAAGGGAGGAGGAGGAGGAGGAGGAGGAGGAAGAAGAAGAAGAAGAAGAAGAAGAAGAAGAAGAAGAAGAGGAGGAGGAGGAGGAGGAAGAAATATGCACAATAAAATGGCAATAAATACATAGCTATCAACAATTGAATCTAAACATCAAAATAAACAAATAAGGAATCTAATGAACAAAATAAACTGATGAATAAAATAGAACCAGTGGCATGGAAACATGGAACAGGCTGACAAATCTCATAGGGAAGGGGGAGAGTGGTTGGGAAGAGATTAACCAAAGAACTTATATGCATATATGCATTGCCCATGGACAGACAATAATGTAGTGAAGGCCTGGGGCAGGGCAGGACCCAGGTGGAGGGGGGAAATGAGGGAAAAGGGGGAGAGATATCTATTATACTTTCAACAATAAAGATTTTTAAAAATCACACAAATTTAAAAAAAAAAAAGAAAGAAAGCAGTTTCATTTACAATACCATCAAAAACAATAAAATAGTTAGGAATAAATTTAAGGAGGTGAAAGACCTGTACACTAAAAGCTGTAAGACATTGATAAATGAAATTGAAGAAGACACAAATTAATGTAAAGAGATTTTATGTTCATTAATTGGATGAATTAATATTGTAAAAATGTCCATAAACCCAAAGTGATCTACAAATTCAGTGCAACGCCTATCAAAATTCACTGGCATTTTTCTCAGAAATAGAAGAACCTTTTGTAAAATTTGTATGGTATGACAAAAGACCCTGAATAGCCAAAGCAATCCTGAGAAAGAACAAAGCTGTAGGCATCATGCTTTCTGATTTCAAGCTATATTACAAAGCTCTGGCAATCAAAGCATTATAGTACTAGCACAAAAACAGACACTTGTGCATATAATTGGCAGTTAATTTATGGCAAAAAAGCCAAGAATATATACAATGGGGAAAGGATGGCCTCTTTAATAGGCAGTGTTGGGAAAACTGTACAGCCACATTCAAAACATGAAACTATACCCTTATTTTAAACTGTGCACTAAATTGACTCAAAATGGATTAAAGACTTGAGCATAAGACTTGAAACTATAAAGCTCCTAGAAGAAAGGAGTAAGGGGTAAGCTCCTCGACATCAGTGTTGGCAATGATTTTTTGGACTTGAAACCAAAAACAAAGGCAACAACAGCAAAAATAAACAAGTGGAACTACATCAAACTAAAAGTCTTCTTCAAAGCAAAGGAAACCATCAACAAAATAAAAAGGCAACCTACTGAATGGGAGAAAATATTTGCAAATCATACCTCTGAAAAGGGGTTAATATCGATAATATACAAAGAACTCATACAACTCAGCAAAAAAAAAAAAAATTAAAAATGGGGAAACATCTGAGACATTTTTTAATAGAAGATATACAGATGGCCAACAGGTACATGAAAAGGTGGTCAACATAACTACTCATCGGGTAAAGGGACATCTAAACCACTGTGAGCTATCACCTCTCATCTGGTAGGGTGGCTACCATCAAAAAGATAAGAAATAACAAGTGCTGGTGAAGATGTGGAGAAAAGGAAACCCTCGTGCACTGTTGGTGGGAATGTAAATTGGTCCAGCCACTATGGAAAACAGTATGGAGGTTCCTCAAGAAATTAAAAACAGAATTAGCATATGATCCAGCAATTCCACTTCTGGGTGTATAAGCAAAGGAAATGGAAACAAGATATCGACGAGATATTGGTATGCTCCTGCTCATTTCAGCATTATTTACAATAACCAGGATATGGAAACAAACTAAGTATCCATCAACATATCAATGGATAAGGAAGATACGGTATATATATATACAATGGAATATTATTCAGCCACAACAAATAAGGAAATCCTGCCATTCATGACAATATGGATGGACCTAGAGGGCATTACGCTAAGTGAAATAAGCTAAATAGAGAAAGACAAATACTATACGATATTACTTATATATATTTGGTTACCAAGGGCTGAGGGGAAGAGAAAATGGGGAAGTGTAGGTCAAATGGTACAAACTTTCAGTTATAAGACTAAGTTCTGAGGATCTAATGTATGGTAACCATATTTATTAATGTAGTGTTATATACTTGAAAATTGCTGTGGCCCTAGTCAGTTTTGCTCGGTGGTTAGAGCGTCAGCCTTCGTGCTGGGTTTGATTCCAGCCAAGGGCATGTACCTCGGTTGTGGGCTCAATCCCCGGCACCAGTCAGGGTCCGTGTGGGAGGCAACCAACTGATGTGTCTTTCTCACATCAATGTTCCTCTCTCTCTTTCTCTCCCTTCCACTATCTTAAAAGCAATGGAAAACATGCCCTTGCATGAGGATTAAAAAAAAAAGTAAGTTGCTGTGGATTCTAAGCATTGTTAGCATATGCACAAAAAAGAGTAACTGTGTGAGATGAGGGGTGTTTAAATTATATTAATCTTAGTAATTATTCTAAAATGTATGTGTACATTACATTATCATGTTGTATATTTTAAATATATACAATTATATTTGTCAATTATTTCTCAATAAGGTTGGGGGGAAAGATGAATGTTTTTAACAAATGTCTTTATTATTTATTTGCTACATGCCACATACCTTGTAAAGGACTATAGATCCCAACCTAAAAGACCCCACCCTACTTTCTAAGAGCTGCAGTCTGATGGGGAGATCAACATTGAAACAAACATTTATAAGATTCTGTAATAGAGCTGTGTACAGAGAAAGTGATCCTATTACAAAAGCCTGTAGTTTCCTTGGAACATCAGAGAATGTAGTGGAAGAAGAGGAGACAAATGTGAAGGAACAGCAGTTTATCAGGTGCGACAGACAGAACAGCTGTGTGGATTCAGAGGGTGTGGGGGCAATGCATGGATGCCCTGGAGACCGTGAAAGAACGTTCAGCACGAGTGACTGATTTGTGAGTTGAAGAAGACCATGTGAGGGGCAGTATGGAGAGTGGTTGGGAGGTGGATCTAGAGGGGAAGAGACCTGCTAGGGGTAGTCACAGGTGATAGGGGCTCGTAGTCGCGCAAGTGGCAGGATGGAGAGGAGGGGCTGAGTATATGCGGTCTTTAGGATTATCTCACTTTCTAAATTGTAGAGTGCCACAAAATATATGGCTAGAAACAAATATAATTGCAGGGAAATTAAATCTCAATACTGTTGTTTTTTTTAAGCTATCTTATGATATGTGAATTATGCCTCAATAAAAAAGAAAAACAGGACTGTCTGGGTTAGCAAAGTTCCCTACATCAGAAGTCACTGTCTCTGGATGGTGGCACTTGGGACAATTTTAGGTTTTTTTCTTCTTCTTCCCATTATTTAAAAATTGTGATGACAGCCCGGCAGGGCGTGGCTCAGCGGTTGAGCGTCGACCTGGGATCCAGGTGATTGGGGTTCGATTCCCGGTCAGGGCACATGCCCGGGTTGCGGGCTCGATCAGTGACTCTCTCATCATTGATGTTTCTGTCTCTCTCTCTCCCTCTCCTTTCCTCTCTCTGAAATCAATAAAGATATATTTAAAAGTAAAAATTGTGATGACAGCCATGTGATACTTATGCAGTTAGTACATATGTAAAAGAATAACAGGTTGCCTTCATCTGTGCTTATCAAAAAAGACCCTCTTACCACCTTGATTCTTTCTATGCCTCGATGTTTTGCTCATATATAAAAATGTACTCAGTGATTAAATGGGAAACGAGAGAGAGGCTACCCTAATCTCTGATGCCTTTATATTCGAAATCAAAAGATGACCCCAGCTGGAAAGGAAATTGTAAGCGATAAAACAATGGCATTGTTCAAACCACTGCCCTGCAGCATGGGCCTTGTAGAGCATTTTTGGGTGATATTAAATGTTTCAGCGAGCAGTTTTCCAGAACGATGGACACACTATACATTTTCCCTGGCTCATAAATATTTAGTACCATCATTACTCATGAATCCAGGGATTGTCATGGACCTGTTTTCCCTGGCAGTCTGTTTTTTTCATCTGGAATGACATTAAGATTCAGAAAGGACCGGCTGTCATTTTGCTCTGTTATTTGGGAGAACTGTGGTTCCGTTTTTCTGTCACTGGGCCAGGGCCCAGGTTTTGTGGAATAATATTCTGATAGTCTTTTCACAATTGGAGTTATAAAGCAGAAAATTTGGGGTTGTGTTGGCAAGCTTTTCTGAAGGCCAATTCTGTTCGCTATGCAACAGGCAACAGGTGATCTTTCTGTTTAGATGCATTCCCCTTGTCTTCCCCACATTGTCATTGCTTCAACAAGGAGGTTCGGCCTGTCGGGGAGGGTGGCTCTTTCAGTAGCCGACGGAACATGATTGTGCGGCAGAGGAAGACGAAATGGGAATGGCTGGTAGAGGAAGGTGTGATGTGCTTAGATGCCGGTTCTAGCAGCCCCTTTGCTTCGTGTGGGGTGGGGTCCTGATTTTGTGATGCAGAAAATACTCCGTTCAGAACATAACAGGGTCATAAATGGTCAATTAATTTACAGCAAAGGAGGCAAGAATATAAAAGGAAAAGGGCAGTCTCTTCAATAGATGGTGTTGGGAAAACTGAATCACTACATGCAGAAGAATGAAGCCAGACCCCTATCTTACACTATACACAAAATCAACTCAAAATGGATTAAAGATTTGAATGTTAGACCTGAAACCGTAAAACTCCTGGAAGAAAACATAGGGGGTAAGCTCCTTGACATAGGTATTGGCAATGAGTTTTTTTATTTGAAACCAAAAGCAAAGACAACAAGAGCAAAATAAATAAGTGGAACGCCATCAATTGTAATGCTACTGCACAGCAAAGGAAACCATCAACAAAATAAACAGCCACCTTATGAAATGGGAGAAAATATTCTCAAATCATTTATCTGACAAGGGGTTGATTTCCAAAACATGTAACTCAATAGAAAAAAAAACGAACATTCTGATTTAAAAATTGACAAGGAACTGAATGGACATTTTCCCAAAGAAGACATACAAATGTCCAGCTAACAGGTACATGACAGTGTGTTCAGAATCACTAATCATCACGGAAATGCAAATCAAAACTTCAGCGAGATATTACCTTATACCTGTTAGAATGACTGTTATCAAAAAGGCAAGATATAAGTATTGGCGAGGATGCTGAAAAAAGGGAATTCTGTACACTGTTGGTGGGACTGCAAATTAGTGCAGCCACTATGCAAAGCAGTATGGAAGTTCCTCAAAAAATTAAAAATGGAACTATGTTATGATCCAGCAATCCTATTCCTGGGTATATATCCAAAGAAAATGAAGTCACCACCTCTAAGAGATATCTGCACCCCCCTTGTTCATTTTGGCATTATTTACAGTAGTCAGGACATGGAAGCAAACTAAGTGCCAATTCACAGATGAATGGATAAAGAAAATGTGGGATAGATATACAATGGAATATTATTCAACCATGAAAAAGAAGGAAATTCTGCCATTTTTGACAACATTGATAAACCTGGAGAGCATTGTGCAAGTGAAATAAGTCAGACTGAGAAAGGCAAATACTATGTAATCTCACTTATACATTGAATCTAAAGAAACAGAACTCAGAAACAGCATATTGGTGTTTGTCAGAGGTGGGGGATGGGGAATGGCGGAAATGAGTGAAGGTGATCAAAAAGTACAAACTTCTAATTAAAGAAAAATTTACTCTGTGGATGTAATTAAAAGATAAGAAAATGGGGACCGGGGGTAGGGGAAGTCATGCATAGCCCATTTTGGTAAGAACAGCGTGGATTTTATTTTTACACTCAGATGAAGCCCTGACCCTCTCCAGAGGGTTAACCAGCCCCTGTCAGCTGGCTGGTTAACATGGGACCGTCGCCCTTCCTGCTGTCAGAGTGCTCTGTTACCATGAGCTCTGCATGGCCGTTTGTTGGAGAATCAAGTTAGAGTCTCACCCCCATCATAAGGAGGGTAAAATGGGATCCAAAGAGAGGGGAGGATTTGGCCATTCCCCAAGGAGCCCTGATGAAGGGCACAGGCACATGGCTAGATTTTGAGTATGTAGTTAATTCCTCCAGGATCTGTCATCATACAGCAGCTGTGGTTGGCAGACAGATTGTAGACCGCTGCTGGGGAGGATGGTACAATTTTGCTTTTCAATAAACAGGCAGATGTAAAGCCATTGGAGGAGGAACATAGCAGCCAAAGTGATCATTTTAACTCATTGAGGTCAGATCAAGTTTTCCTCCATTCGAAAATCTCCAAATTTTCTTTCATTTGGAGTAAAACCAAAGCCCTTTTCAAATGGCCACCCCATGTCACCTGACCTTCATTGTTCTCTGGCTGTCTCCCTGTCACTCTGCTCCAGCCCCTGCCACCTCCTGGCGTTCATTCCGCCCACATACCAGGCTCGCTCCTGCTTGAAGCCTCCAGGGCTCTTCACCCAGACCTTCAGTTCCTCTTTTCAGCCTTTACTCAACTTTCTCCTTCCCAGTGAGGCCTGTGGATCCCACCCAGCACTCCCAAACCTTGTTTCTTTGTTTAGCTCTAGAATTTTCATCTAGCACATTTATCTATAATATGTACTTAATGTATACATATGCTTAACTGGTTTTCATATGTGTTTGTTGATTATACATCTCCCTCTGTCCCAAGAAGGGAACGTCCTTGTCTTTTTTTATTCACTGATTATCTCATGTGCCTGAAATGGCACTCAGTAGGCCCTCAAACAGGTGTGGAATGGAATTGATTACACTCAGTCCATCAGTTACCCCATCTGCCTAAAATAGTGTGCCTTGAGGATGCGTGAACAGAGAAGCATGGGGTTGTTTTAAAGTCCTTGAGGCCACAGATTATAATTCTTTAGATTAAGTAACAGTGACAAAGCCAGCACCATTAATAGTAATATTGGCTTCTTACCACCTTAGCTAATCACTGTACAGGGCGGAGGAAACTGTTGTCACCCTTATTTTACAGTTAAGGGAAGCTGAAGCCTATAGGGTTTGGAAAGTAACAGAGCACAGTTTTGAACTCAAGCCCTACTGACTCAGAAGCCCATAATCTTTATGACTGACATGTGCCTCCTGGACAGGGGTGATGTCACACCTGAGACAGTGGGCAGTGCTGTAGCAGAGCTCAAACAGCAGGCTCCGAGCTGAGGTGCACAGGGCAGTTTGACCTGATGTGTTTGGGCCAACTGCTACCTCCATGGCCATGGCAGTGCCAGGGCAGTGAGGCATCTTCCCCTTTCAAAGGGACACAGGCCACCTTTGACATCTGAGGCATAGCATCAGGACTGGGACCAAGCTCATTGGGAGCTCCTGGGGGTAGTTGCCCTGCACGATATTGGACTGCTCCTTTGGCTGGAGAAGCTAGGCCTCCCTGCTCACTTCCAGTTTGCTTGACCATCCCTCTGGATGGCTTGAAACAATGTTGTTGTTTTTTCTTATTTACTCACTAAAACAATACCAGTGCATACCCAGTACTAAATAGAAGTCATCCATAATTCTACCACCCTGAGATGTTCATGACAAAATGATGATAGCTAATATTTATTGAGTGCTGACTGTGTTCTAGATGCTGCACTAAGCACTTTGTGTGAGTTTTCTCATTTAAAAAGTTCTCACCACAAGCCTGTGAGGTAAGCATCATTTCCTCCATTTTACTGATGGGGACATGAGGCACAGAGCAGTTCTCAAGACTACATTACTAGTAAGTGCTCCTGAGTTTCAACCCACATATTAAAATTACTGCAGAACATGTACTTTATATGTATGTGTGTTTTAAAATGAATATCTATAAATATAAACTTTATAACTCAAGCACAAGCCTAGAAGGAACCAGAATTAACTGGTATGGGATTGAGGGCAGTGACTAATGAATATGAGGTTTCTTTTAGGGATGATGAATATATTATAAAATTAAATTACAACAGTGGTAGCACACCTCTGTAAGTATACTGAAAATCATTTAATTGCACTCTTTAAATGGATGAAGTTCATGGTATATAAATTATATCTCAATAAAGCTGTTTTAAAAACTCAGCCACAGTCAACACAAATCCCTTATAAATGCAAATGCATAGGCTATTTTGCTGGAAATGAGCCAAAAGTATATGAAACATATTTTGGAATAAGTAGAATGAAAATTTATTTTTAAAAATCAAGTTGGTATTATAATAAGTCTGAGGCATTTTGATTTTTTTAAAAAAGGATCATCTAGTTGCTTTGGAAAACTGTTATAGGGAGTTTACAATACCTAGCCATGTGAATAAATACATATCTACCGCACAATTTTTAACAGATATATAATATTTACCCAATGTACGGAGCCAAATTCCAGTTGTGGACCTTTAGTCCATGTCTAATTTCTTCCTGTCGTTTTTTTGCTAACATTTGAGTGCTTCCCATGTCCCGGTCCTGTGCTAGGTGCCTTGCGTGTATTGTCTCATGGAGGCTGCATACGTGCACACACTTCCTACCTTAATGAGAGAGGTTCCCTTGTTACACCCCAGCTTACAGCTGAGCAAGCACAGAGAGCTTAACTCAGCCCAGGACCACACATTAATATTATTTTCTCCTTGGATTTTGTGTTGGGTGATGCTCAGGAAGCTCTTCTACGCATCCTTCTCTTATGTTTTCTTCCAGCACGTCACATTCTTTATATTTTAATCTCTGAGCTATCTGGGAAAAAAATGGGGGAACAATTAGGCAAGACTCTAATTCTAATTTGTAATAAATGATTGGCTAGTGGTTCTAACACAGTATATAAAATGATCCATTCCCCACTCTACTCATTTAAGATGTTTACTGTCATACCAAATTCTTATGTACATGTATATATCTTTATTGACTGTTCTTTTTATTTATTTCTATTAGAGACAAGGGTATTTTTACCCTTTTATTTTCTTGTTCTTTTCACTCTACTTTTTGGTGGTTGTGGTTTCAGATTTGGGTAATCATTACATTTCCTTTAACCATATAGGAGAAATTGCCCCGTTTTGCAAATATGTACAACAGTTATTTAGATTCGTAAGTTTTTGTTGGTTTCAACACTTAGCTCTAGTCCCTTTGTGTCATGCCTTCCTCATTCTGTGGTCTTAAATTTCGGGCTAATTCAGGTCTTGGGTCTGTAGGACAGTGGATGGTGGGTGCAGAGGGAGGCTCCCCTGCCCTCCCCTGGCCTTCACTCCACCAGCAGCATTGCTTTGGCTGGAGTTTCTATCAAGCATAACCTGCCCTCTAATTAGCAACTGTTTTTCCATTCAGTTGAAATGTTAGGTTATCTGCAGTCAGATTGTCAGTGTAGAGGGTTTTCTGTGTTCTGGGAGTTTTTGCGGATGAGAAACTGCTCTGGGGCTGTTAACCAGGTGCCATTTTAAATACAGTGGTACCTCAGTTTTTGAACGTCTCTGTTGATGAACATTTTGGTTTATGAACACTGTAAACCCAGAAGTAAATGCTTCAGTTTTCGAACACACCTCGGAAGTCAAACACGCCACACGGCTTCTGCTGAGGGCAAGATCCTGAGGCCCAGCTGTCGGCTATTGATCCCTTGGTTTTCCAAGGTTTCAGAACTGGAATGGGCTTCCAGAACGGATCACATTCGAAAACCGAGGGACCACTGTACTCCTTTTAACTTTTCTCCATCAAAACAAAGAGGTTTAATTTATTTATGTGTACATGTCTAAGAGCTTCCCTGATTTCATTGAAATAAGTGGTTTCTTAAAGGAGGGGTATATCCTCACTCTGGAATGAATGAGGGAAATGTTAAATTTTAGATTGTCAGACTCAGATGCCCACTGAGTGGGAAAACCAAAAGCATGGCAGCTCCTAAAGGGTCTCTGGGCTTTTCTCAGCATCACTGTTTTTTCTGGCACTGCTCTCAGACATGTGGCCAGCACACACATGACTGCTGTGACGCTGGCCTCTATAGTGCCATGTCCTGTCAGGTGGCATGCCAGAGACAGTGAAGGAGAACAGAAATCAGCCCCAAATGCTGTAGCTAGTCTTGGAAGGAAACCATGTTGCTAGTGCTTGGCGCTGTTCCGCACACATTTTCTCTGTCCTGGGAGATGACTGGCCTGGAAGATGACCACCCAAAGGTATTTGTTTATTTGTATTTTTCACCTCTGCCTGCCGAATGACCTGATAGGTGACTAGGCAACACCAATCACTAGAAAATGACCCTTTCCTCTGCTGAGCAGGATGGCCCATCACTGGTACACCTTACAGGGAGCCCACGTGGGGCACAGTCTGGGAGGCAGTTCTCATTGGAAGTAGCCATGGAAGCTGCAGGCTGTACTTGAAAATACATCAAAGTCCACATTCATGCTATCCCATGTCTGGCATTGTGCTTCTGGATTGCTGGTATACCTGCAGTCTACAGAGCCAGCCTGCATGCCCCCTGATGCCTTCAAGAACCAGCAGAGGTGAACTTCATTTTAATTCTGAACTAAATTTGTTGTTAGCATAAAATCTATTCATGTTTGGTTGTTGAGGAAATGAAAGCATAAAAGAGGCAATTACACAGTATTAAATCTTACCCAAATATTTTTTCCCCAGTCAACAAATATTGAGCACCAGTTAATATGACAAGCACTGGAATACAACTATGAGACACCTGCTGTCAGGTGCTTCAATGCAGTGTAGTAAGGCAGACAGACAGGTGAAAGTGCTTTTCATAAGACAGTGTGGAAGGTGCCAGGAGAGGGGCAGGTAGAGAAAACCCTGGGAGCACAAGGGAGAGGGGTCTCACTATGATGGCCTGGGGAACAGAGAAAGTTCCTGATGGTGGGCCTTGGAGGACACAGAGGAGTTATCCAGGCAGGCAAGGAGCAGAGAAAGACATTTGAGGTAGAAGTTGCCACCTAGAGGTGCTGTTGGGGAGGTGCAGATAGCTGCATATGCCTGGAGACTTGGGAGGGAGATACAGCTATAGAAGTACATGGGAGCGCTGTGGCGAATAGCTTTGTGTGCAGAATTAATTTGGTCTCCTCAGCTTTAATCAGAGATGCAAATACATACTTAATTGGAATAATGTGCTTCATTTATTTTCTTTCCTTTGCACCATTTTGGTCAAAGGTGCTTAAATGTTATTATACTGGGATGGTATCAAGAGACAAGTGGTATTTAGCCATGCTAGTAGTGAGTATAAACTTTGTGCTAAACGCTGTTCTAAGTGCTGTGGGTGTTAGAAAAATAATAATAGAATAGTTATATTTTGTCATATGCCTCCTGCTATCTGAAACAGCTTACAATCTAAATGGAGATCTAATTCTTTTTTCAAAATGACGTACTATTTAGGAAACAGTATGCATATGTGTGTATGTACATATTTTTACTTATATATTTACACAAACCAGTCAGTGGTTCTCAGACTTTAGAGTACATCAGAATCATGTGAAAGGCTTGTTAAAACAATTTGCTGAGACCCACCCTTAATGTTCCTGATTTAATGTATTTGAGGTGGAGCCCAAGAGTTTGTGTTTCTAATAAGTTCCTCGGTGATGCTGCTGGCCCAGGATGCTGATCTGTGCTGATATAAATGCAAGCAAATTAATGAAGTCCAGGTGTTTGAGGGGCAAAGCGTTAAGACTTAATCAGAGCAGAATAATGTGGATCAGAAGGTGAATATTGCACCTGCTTTTAAAGGAGGAGAGAACCCTAACCAGTTTTGCTCAGTGGTTAGAGTATTTGCTCTCAGACTGAGAGTCTCTGGTTCGATTCCAGTCAAAGGGCATGTCCCTCAGTTGCAAGCTCAACCCTGGCCTGGGTCCAAGCGCATGTGGGAGGCAACCAATCAATGTCTCTCTCACATCAATGTTTCTCTGTTTCTTGTTCTCTCTCTTTACTTTTCTCTCTCTCTCTGCCTTCCACTCTCTCTAAAAAGCAGTGGAAAATATCCTCGGGTAAAGATTAAAAAAAAAAGGAGAGAAAAGTTGGGCTGTCAAACAGGAGCCAGAAGAACATGTTGTCTTGAAAGGCTGGCATATAAAAAAGCAAGTAGAGCCCTGGCTGAGTGGCTCAATTGGTTGGAGCATCCCAACACCAAAAGGGTGCAGATTCGACTCCTGGTCAGGCAAATACCTGGGTTACTGGTTCAATCTCCAGTTGGGTCCAGTTCTGAAGTTTCTCTCTCACATTGATGTTTCTCTCTCTCTCTCTCTCTCTCTCTCTCTCTCTCTCCCCCTCCCTTTCTCTCTAAAAAACAATAAACATATCCTCATTGGGGAAAAAAAATAAAAAAGCAAGTAGAGAAAAGGTTTTGCTTAAAGGGACAATAGTTGGTTATCCTGCCTGGTTGGTTATCCTGGCTGGTACAGAGAATTTCTGGTTATTAAATAATGAAAACATTAACAGAGAGTACTAGATTGGGAAGGAAGGGTGAGTGAAGTATTTAAAAGGGTGTTTAACAAAGCGAAAATGTTTGTATCTTCAATAAAAGGCACAATAAAGTCACTGTAGGATTCTCAGAAGCAATAAGATAGAGCTTAGCAAGACATTCTCTATGTCCTGAGTTGGACTAAGACAAAAAAAGTCTGTTGTACTTTTTTAGGCTTAAGGTGATGATGGTTTATGCCCAGCTTTTGTGTGTGGAAATATTAGTAGAAAAATATTAAGTTGCAAAACAACAGATAAAACTTTAGAGAACATAATTTAAAAGTTAAACAGGCCTGGCCAGCATGCTCAGTGGTTGAGCGTTACCCATGAACCAATAGGTCACTGGTTTGATTCCCAGTCAGGGCACATGCCTTGGTTTTGGGCTCAATCCCCAATAGGGGGTGTGCAGGAGGCAGCCAAGCAATGGTCCTCTCTCATCGATGTTTCTCTCTCTATAACCCTCCCCTTTCTCTCTCTCTAAAATCAATAAAGATATATTTTTTTAAAAATTAAACAAGACAGATGTCTGCCTTCATTCCTTTCGTTTTTTCTAGATACAGTGCTCCATATATTCTCAATAAATTGTTTACTGAGCGAGTAACTTATAGGTTAATGCCAAAAAATATTTTCTTATCTAAAAAATGGGGATTTTACATGGAAAGGCTACTCCTGGGTATTGCATGGATAAACAAAATAGATTGTATAAAGTACTTTCATCATCCAAAAGTCTGAATGTGATTATTACTGCTAATGACAGAATGAGAAATCAAGTGCTCATGTGGATTTAAATTGGTTCAGAGAAAAGAAATTTGGCCTAATTCCTTTCATAGAAAGAAGTTAATGGAGTGCCTCAGGAATTGGTGCCTAGAATTTGAAATAATTAGTTGGAGAAAAGTAACTGGCTCATTGAAGTAGCTGATGTCACAAAATTATGTAGGCTAGTAAGAACCACAGAGAATTCTACAAAATATTCCAGAAGGATCTAATCAAATAGTATGACCAGGCAATAGGAAAGCAGCTCCATTTTAACAAAGATAAATGGCTTGCTTAGAAAGGAAATCATTTCAGTTTCCTCAGCATGTTGATTAACCAAGAGATCTTAGAGGGAAAAGCAATATATCACTGTATTAATATATACCCCAGAATCCTGAAGGGCCATAGTCTTTCATTCATTCATTCTTTCACTAGATGATTCATCGAGCACATGCTTACTGATCTTCTGTGTGTTTGACAAGGCTGTTAAGCACCAGGAGGAAGAAGGGAAAAAAGTCAATCAAAACAATCTCTGTGTTTAAACTTGCTCAGGGTCCAGTGAGAAGGATTGGAAAGTAAACAGATGTGGCTCTAAAACCACCAAAAAAGTAAATTTATCAGTTTTTTTATTGCCCTGTAACAAATTACATAAAGCTAATGGCTTAAAACAACACACTTTCTCTCTTGGTTTCCGTGGGTCAGGAGTCAGACACAGCTTGACTGGCCCCTGCTGAGCCTCAGGCTGTGATTCAGGTGTCCACTGGCTTCACCCTCCTCCGAGGCTCAGCTGGGGACAAATCCGCCTCCAGACTCACTTAGGCTGTGGGCAAGATTTGCCTCTTAATGGTAGTATGACTGAGAGTCCCAGCTTTTTGCTTACTGTAGTCTGGAGGTCCCCTTGGGCTCCCAGAGACCCCCGCAGTGCCTTCCAATTACCTGCAGTTCTGAAAGTCACCTGCAGTACTCAGCGGTCACCTGAAGTTCCTTGCCATGTGGGCTTGCTCAACATGACCCCTTACTTCCTCAAATTAGCAAGGAGAATCTCTTGCTTTGGCTTAAGTTGGAGACTTATATGACCTAACCTAATCTTGAGAATGACATGCCATCACCTTAGCTATGTTTTGTTGGTTATGAGCCAGTCATAGGCCCCAGCTGCACTCAGAGTGAAGGGATTACACAGGGCATAAACAATAGGAGGTGGAAATTATGGGGGTGACATCACGCCTTAGGCTCTTCCTAGCAAAGCACACATTTGAGACAAATTCGGGAGGTTATCAGACACATTATTCATCTACTTCTCTGATCCTTTTGGTTACATCCTTGGAGCATTTATGGTTAATGGACTGTCTTCATTAATTTGTCCTTAGTTATGCTGTTAACTTAGATCAAAGTTCACATTATAATAGCAATAAGAATAACTACTATTGTGATTAATGGTCAAGAAAGGACATAATTTACATATTTTGTAATTATTGGTCAAAAACTATTTGACAAAAAAAGGGCAAATTATTTTTTTATCTAAAATTCAAGAATATGAGTATGTTAACCTTATGAGACCAAGGCCATTTACAATTCCCAGTTTAGTTTTCATTTCAGCTGAGCGGTCTCTCGAAGACATGTTTGAAGCAGACCAAGTGAAGAGTAGTTCTAGAGTGTTACCTCCCACTGTCCCAGCTCCTGCCACCATAGTCTTCTAAGAGTCTCAGAACATTTTCAAGCAAGTTTCCACTATCATTTTTGTTAAAGCCTCCAAACTCTTCTTTATGGAAACATCTCTCTTTGTGCACTTGTATTTCAGTTTATGGTATATTTTAGTTAAGTTACATAATTACAGTAGCAAGTATGATTAGCATAAATAGTTTCAGAAGCAAGAATAACCAATTTATGGTAGCAGAAACAACAAACAAACAAAAAACATGCCTTCCTTACTGGAGTGGGTGATGCTCTTACCCACTGTGCCTCCACTGTCATAGGAAATGTGGCTTCTGTACCTGTTGTAAAACTTTGTTATTAGTGGTGGGTTTTATGTTTCTCAGTTAATTACATAAAGCTTTTAATAAAAATTTATGTCAAAAAAAGTATCCAGCCCGGCTGGGCGTGGCTCAGTGGTTAAGCGTCGACCTAGGATCCAGGCAGTCAGGGTTCGAATCCCGGTCAGGGCACATGCCCAGGTTGCGGGCTGCGGCCGATCAATGACTCTCTCATCATTGATGTTTCTGTCTCTCTCTCTCCTTTTCCTTTCCCCTCTCTAAAATCAATAAAGATATATTAAAAAAAAAAAGTATCCAATAAACCTTTACCATCCCCAAAGGATGCCAGCCCTTCTGTCATAAAGGGAACACCCTGACTTCTGAGAGTCTCTCCTTTGCTCTGACTGCATGTGCAGCCACAACATGAGATGTGTATGTTCCGCACACATCAGAACATCAGAATTGGGAGATCAAGCATTTGATTCTTAATACTGATATCTGTGCATGGCCTGCTTGTTCAATTAAAACAAGATAATTTGGAGAAAAAACTTTAAGAATTAAAGTTTTGAGAGGCAGTTACTAAAATGTAGAGATTTACACTCTTATTTCTTAATCTAAAGATTTCAACTTTTTACACAATGCTTTAAAACAAAATGACCACACATTCATATTACAGATCATCATGCATCCAACTTTAGCAGCCACCATCACTATTTTGGAGTCACACGGAGTTTGCCATTTCTGAAACTCAAATCAGACCGCTTCATTAATGTTTGGTAACCGTGCTAGCAGCTAACTACTTACTTGACAAGTGAGAGAAATAAATTATCCAATGAGAAAGGCTACTTAACTACCTATGCACATGTGACTGAAGGCCCGTATGAAGACTAGTGCTCCCATTTCCTGGGCTACAGACAGGAGTGTACTGATGCTACAGCCCTGAGTTCGTTGCCCTCCTCTCTGGAACTTGTAAAGCACAGTAACATCTGTGTTACAGGATTGTTTTATGGATGAAAGATAATCAATGCAGAGTGCCTAGCACACTACAGGATATACTAAGTATGTAATACATGTTTGCTGAATGAATGAACAAATAAACTGATGAATAATGGTTGTGACAGTTTTCAATCAGAATGGAAAAACCAATGAGATATCAAACCAAGGACTAGCAGGTAACAGCAGTGCTTGCAAATATTCTTGTGAACTTTAGCAAGGTGGCTATAATACTGATTGTACATAGAAGAAATTCAGATACAGCTATATGTTATGAGGTCAAAGCTGAATCTATTACCCAGTTGTTTCTAAGCCACACTCATTAACCACCAATGAAGTACATTAAAGAGGAAATGATGTTCTCTTACAAGCTTATGGTATAATTCAGATTGAATTCATGGTTGACACCTTATAGTTTCTCATATCAACTCCTCTCCTTGGACCACTCTTCTAGCTGACAACAGTGGAGGTCACCAGCTAGCTGACTGTGTATGATCTCTGCAGTCACAATATCTGTCAGAGCCACGGCTTGAAATCAGACACCTCCTGTATTCCTGGTCATATTATATGTGAAAGTAGAATTTTATATGCACAGTGCTAATATTATCTAGGCCCCATTAATTGTTTCCAGTGAATTTTCCTTAAAGAACAGTGCTACATCTCCAGAATAAATACCTTCTGAGGCATTAGGACAGACGTAGCTTCCTAAAGGTGTGATCCAGATGCTTTCATTTTCTTATCTGGGAGCCTTAACATATGAAGAAGGGAAAGGACTTGATGGACTCAGAATATGCTGAACACCTGTGTGACCTTAAGAGAATCCCTGGACCCTCTGAATTTCGAGTTTACACACGTGAAATGTGAGTTGTACAGATGAACTCCATAGTGCCTTCCACTTAAACAGTCCAATAGTCTTTGTAAGTTGTGTAATTTGGACAAATCAGCAGTTCTGGTGGCTCTTGACCCTTTAGTGCACTACAGAGGTGCTGTCCAAACTGAAGCTGAGCTGTCTGCCTAGACAGGACAGGACAATCGCCTTGTCACTATCATTAACTTATTAACAGCCTGAAGACATCTCAGTGGTTTAAAAACTCACATTTCCAGTTTTGTATGATATAATTTAACTGAGAATTTTTAACTGACCACCTTCAAATGCACAATGATTTATTTTTCCCCTCTTCTCCTCCTCCTCTTCTTCCTCTTTGGTTTCATTTAACAGTGTTTCACTTGGGTTGAAAAAGGTTCAGGTGATACTACATCTTTGACCACTTTAAAGTCTCTGAGTTTTATTTGGTGGGAAAGAAAACTGGACACAGTTGTAATACCCACCTGTACCTTCTGTTGCTCAGTCAAGAAGTTTTGAGAGTCAAAAGGTTATCAATGTGCTGGAAGCAAAACCAGCCTTGGGCACCTCAGAGAGCTTAGCCTGTTGGAGGAGGTGAGGAGTGGCAGGTAGGTGTGGGATGTCAATGTATTATTCCCATGTTGTTACAACTCTGGCTCTGCGGCCACGTTGCTCACTGGTGATGACGACCAAAATTCAAGAGGAAAAAATGGTTCTGTTTCGTAGACTAACTCAATAGAAAATAAATTCTTCATTCAGAACATTTAAGATCTATGGGAAAACTAAGTTTTAAACTCTGGCTTGACATAATGAACTACACCGTTGTTAAATATCTGAACTCATTTGTTTGGTTACTCATCAGGTTGCAAATGCTCTTCAAATGTTTAGAAGCAACAGGAACAATTCCGTTTAATCATTTTACATATCTTGCCTCTAATATTGCAGACGTTTACAGTCTTCCTGGAAAAATAAACAAATTAAAAGGCCATTATCTCCTGTATTATTAAACATAAATCCCACCACTGGCTAAATCAATTAACCATTAACCTTCTCACAACACAACATGTCAGGAATCAATTTCATAAATATTATATTTTTGCAATGATAGTGCAAAATGGGATTTCTGTACAGCTAATACTAGAACACCAAATAAAAAGTTGACTGTTGGGGATGTTGCTAAATACTTCTGCAAGAAAAGCAGTGCATGAAAAGAATTCAAATTACCTGTCATTATGCCATATGCTACAACTCTTGCATATGTCTTTTAATTGTCTGACAGATTTATTACACTTGAAATTATTTCATATGGCTGAGCTAAAGTGGATTTTATGTGTTAACTACTACCTATATGAAATAGTCCATTGTTTTGGGGTTTCTGCTTTTCAATTCATAACCTCATTGCCTTCCCTTATATTTTGAGCCTGTAGTTTTTTAAGAAACTGATCATTTAAAAAAAAAAATGAAGAAATAACTACTGGTACAAAGATGTAAGTCACATTAAAAGAGCCCCTTTCAACAAGGTCAATGGAAAAGAAGTGAAGTTTAGCTAATGCCAGTGCCTGTGGGTGGAATAAAATGCCACGAGTAAGTGTCCTGAACACTCATGGATCTGTAATGGGAAGCCCCAGCCAGTGTTTCAAGTTCCAATTTCCTTCCTCTGAATTGTAAGGGAGAATTCTCATGGTTAGAAAGGTTGATAAAGATAAAATATAATAGCATCACAAAGGTTCCTGAGATTTGAAAGGTTTACCTGCATTTGATGAAACTGTACTTGTCTGATAGCACTAAGCATGCTTTCTTAGCCCTGAAGAGTGTGTGGGTTTCTGTCAAATCCCAATAGGGAAAATAGGACTTGAGTGAGCTGGGGTTTAAGAGGATCAGGATTTCATTAAAAGGAGCTGATAGTGTATGGTCTTTCCACATCTCTGTATAATTTGTAGTACCCTTAGCAAAAGAGGAACATATAAAATAAGTTGAGTGCTTTTGATTTTATCACTGAAAACAAACTGGCTCTATTGTGTGTCTTCTTTCAGCAATACACAGCACCCCCCTACCTCGCACAGAAACTGTGCCCCAGGGGCCGGGGGAACAGAGTGAAGTGCAAATGTAGGATAGGATCATTGAGTGGCAAACTCAGGATGGGTGCACTGTAAGAAAAGACTCCAATGCTTAATTCTTAAATTATAAAATCTATATAAGGTTGTGGAAAATTTGTGGTATAGAGGGAAAATCACCAGTAATTTGGACACCTTACCTCTATGTGTGTGTGTGTATTTTTATATGTATACATATCTCTATGACTTAATATAATGTAATATATGGTGTAATATAATTTGACTTCTGCTTTTTCCCACTTAATATTGCTTCGTAAGAAGGGTGACGTTAAAGACATTCAACAGCTGGTATAGCACCGATATTGACACAAAAGGCGTGGACAGTATCTATTCAGAATGGACACTTAAGTAAAAACTGGGCTCATAAATAAATATTAGAATTTGGCTTGATGTAGAAAGTGGTAATAATATTTTTATTTTAACATTGAACTATGTTACGCAAATTAACACCTACCATGAAGAAATAGAAAGTATACCCACGACCTTGAGTTCTGAGGCTGATTGAAACCCCAGTGTTGCTGCTCTTGGCAATGACCACTGCAGGCTTCCAGGCATCTCTTTATGTCTGGGAGGAGCTGATGTCCCCAAGCCAGGAGGAATACATGAAATACTGTATGTGTCTGCTGATCAGAATCACCAAAGCTGAGGAGTTTCCAACACACTCCAAGAGTGAATCTCTATAGCCAGGTTAGCATAGGTAAACCCTGACTCCTCAGACAAGGTGGAAGAGACCAGAGTTGGACATAACATCACTCAGTGTTAATTCAAAAAGTTTGTTAAAGGGGTCAAAGAAATGAAATAAAAGCAGAAAGAAGTTTAATCACTATGTCATACAGCTGAATCTAATATAACATTGTATATTAACAGTAATTGAAATATAAATTTAAAAAATAAATAAATTAGCCAAGATATGGAAGCAACCTAGGTGTCCTTTGATAGATGAATGAATTAAGAGGATGTGGTACATGTATATACCATGGAATATTACTCAGCAATAAAAAGGAATGAAATCTTGCCATTTGCAACAACATGGATGGACCTAGAGGGTAATTTGCTAAGTGAAATAAGTCCGACAGAGAAAGACAAATACTGTATGGTATCACTTACATGCGGAATCTAACAAAATAAATGAATTAACGAACCAAAACAGAAACAGACTCATAGACAAGGAGGACAAGCTGATTATTGGAAAGGAGAGGGGAGGAGGGATATGGATAAACATAATTTAAAAATGTAAAGAGTAAAATGAAGTAAGGAAGGAAAAGGGGAAAGGAAAAGAAAAGCTTAGTTGTGAATATATGAAAAGTTTGATATTATCTGTACATTTTCCTATATGCTTAAATATTTTATTAAAAATAGAAATGAGGAAAAAAGGTACAAATTTTTAGTTATAAGATAAATAAATAATAGGGATTAAAAATCAAGCAACTAAACAGTGACTTGTGATGTGAGTGCCTCCTCGTGGTACAGACTAGCAAATACTCTCAATCAAAATGCTTGTTTTAAGGCCCTGGCCCTCCAGGACTCCCTCACCTGTCCTGTTCCTGTGAAGTTGATCACTTTGATCCCTGGGATGAATCCCCTGCAGAATGGGACAAAAGATTATTCATTCTAGAGGACCTACTATGCCAAGCATCAAGTGCTTTCAACACGTTTTCTCATTTATGACAGAGCATAATTCTCAGGATAGTTCCACAAGTTAGAATCCATTTTTGCCATTTGGAAAGCAGGAATGCAGAGCAGGAGCTGAGCCCAAGGCAGCCTGGAAAGGTTGAGCTTACTGCTGTCTCTCCAGACCTCAGCAGCATCAGGACCACAGCAGGGGCCGGCCTAGGAAAGAAAAGTCTAGAGCTATTCAGGAGAGCTGTTCTCTGTGAAGCAAGAAAGGCACAGAAGAAAAAATACCTCCTTGGTTTCTGTCACACTCAGCGAGTCTGAAAGAAGTAAGGGGCACACCTGCTTCTGCCCTCCTACCTCTGTCCACTGGTTCTCCTGCATGCTGTGCTCACTTCTCATGAAGGGATGAGACGTGGAAGGACAACCCATTCCAGCTGGTGGCTCTCAAACCTGCCCCAAGGTCTGCATTCCCAATCTTCCTCATTTTTCCCCCAGTTCTTTACCAAAGGGATTTCAAATTTTTTTAAGTTTCAAGACTCTTTGGGAATCCTCTGTCCAAGGATGGCAATATGACAAGGAAGGATGGGGACCTGGGTCTGTCCATCAGCACATCAGCCCATCCTCCAAGCCGCCACTTGCAGAGAAGGCACACCAGCAGGAGGACGTTGGCAGAAATCAGCAGAGCCTGGAAGCTGTGGGGCCTCAGTATGACAGAGCAGAAACTTAGAAACAGTCTACTACTGATAATAAGTTGAACAGTGCACTTCCATATCATATAAGGAAGTTGAGGGGTTTGTTGACACTTTTCAGTGGTGCACTACATACGGACAAAGTCAACTCCTTAGACAATGTTTACTGAACAAATAGACAAATACAAACTACCAAGTGTTCAAGTTAAAACAGAGACCTTATTTGGCCAGTTAGGATAACTTTTATGTTTTATAAATAAAATTATTCTGGCTCCTTTTTAGTGAAAATTTTATAATGAGAAGATTCTTGGAGATAAGGAACTGTGTCAGTCTCATTCAGAGTATATATGTACTTGTTAACAAAGAGTTTTACTTGATAGCTGCTTTATTTCTTGCTTTCTGATGGACTGTGGAGTTACTGGAGCCAGATCCAATCCCCAAGGATCTAAATAAAACCCGGTGTGCCTGAGGCTTGCTGCTGTTCCTTGATGCACCAGGAGGTTTGCTCTGTCTTCTGGGGGCTATGAAGTGAGCAGAAGAGCCCAGTGGAATCTGAAGGCCATGAAGAAGGCACTCTGTCTTGTCTCTCTCACTCCCTACGAGTTAGACCTGGCCACTCCAACCTTTGTGTGTGTGGTGTGTGTTTGTGCATGTGGACATATGTGGGGCATGTATGTCACAGGGTCAGAGTGAATCCTTCACGTTGGGGACCAAAAATCTCAGTAATCAAGTAAGTAATATTTTAATGCAATGTTTTTAAAAATAATGTAAAACATATCCACAATATGACCCTGCATTATTGTGCATGGGGAACAACCAGCCATTCCTGGTCTGTGTGGTTAGTCGTCCCATCCCCTTTTGGGTGGGTTCATAAGGGCTTGCAGTTTTGTGGGAACAGATTGAGCAAAGTGGGTACTGCATGTAGTCATCTTTTATTGTAGAGTTTTTATTACCTTTTGTATTTGATTCACAATATGGGAGGATGCCTTGATAAGCGCCTGTAGGAACACTTTTTTTTTTACCTTACACTCCAATATGCATTAGCACGCCAGTATGCATGTGTGTTCATGCGTGTGTGCATGTTTGTGTGTTCACTTTCCATCTAGGGTTTCGCTCTGAAGCATCTCTGGATGGTTATGTGATGATTGGTCAGATTCATTTAACAAGATCTGCTAGGCTTTGACTTCATTTCAGCACCACTTGAAGCACAGGTCTATCCTCGCTGACCCCTAGGTGGCCCTGGATGTTCCTGAGCAGACCCCAATGGAGACATGCAGCTATCTCTCTAGCCTATCATAATTGACACTGCAATCCATACATGGGACACTTTGGGACTTCACAAGAAATGTAGTCATCAATAAACCAACAAACAACAAGTGTTGGCGAGGTTGTGGAAAACAGGGAACCCTTGGGCACTGTTGATGGGATTGTAAATTGGTGCAGCCATTGTGGAAAACAGTATGGAGGGTCATCAAAAATTTCAAAATAGAGCTACCATATGAGCCAGCAACTTCACTTTTGGGTATTTTATCCAAAGAAATTCAAAATAATAATTCGAAAAGACATGCACCCCCGTGTTCATTGCAGCATTGTTTACAATAGCCAAGGTATGGAAGCAACCTAAGTGCCCATCAATAGACAATTGAGTAGAGAAGAAGTGGAACATACATACAATGGAATATTACTTGGCCATAAAAAGACAACATGGATGGACTAGAGGGTATTATGTTAAGTGAAATAAGTAAGACAAAGAAAGGTAAATACCATATGATCTCAATTATATGTGGGATCTAAAAACAAGCAAACTTGTAGATACCGAGAACAGAGAGGTAAGGGGTGGTGGGTATAAAAGGTGAGGGGTTAAGTACAAATTGGTAGTTACAAAACAGTCACGGACATGGGAAGTACAGCGTGGGGGACACAGGGTTGGGCAAAAGTAGGCTTATAGTTGTGAGTACAGGAAACACAGAGTTTATTCTTGTATGATTATTTATTAATTATTATTGTATTACAGTTGTAAACCCACTTTTACCCACCCCTGTACAGTCAATAATATTCTAATAACTGTGTGGTGCCAGGTGGGTACTAGACTTATTGGGGTCATCGCTTCCTAAATGTCTAACCACTGTTCTGTACACCTGAAACAGATATAATATTGTATGTCAACTGTAATTGAAAAAACAGAGAGATACAGTAATACATATTAGGGAAAAACAGTTTTCACAGTTTTTTTCTCCACGCCAGGCATCGTGAGTCCTGAACCCTTACATGGGTGAGGAAAGCTTTGTCTCGAATGTGTGTGCCCACAGCTCACACCCTTTTAGCTGGGCGTTGCTGAAAACTCAAATTCCCACCTTTTTTTAACTTGACAAATTTAAAGAATTGATGCAAAGATAAAGGACAGAGTCCTCTGCTGCTGTGAAAAGGACCCCATCCTTCGATTTGACCTACAAGTAGCACCCACAGACCACCGCTGACCTTTAGTAGAGCTGGAGGCTGAAGCAGGCGAGAGGACCGCTTCCAGGTCTGTTTCCCACACTTCCAGAAGCCACAGTTGGCTCGTCCGTTCAGGGATTTCTCTGGCTTGAGGTTTTGGACTTTTCACTGATTTCTTTGGACTCACTACTGTGTCCGGAGACTGTGGCAGCATTTGCTTCGAGCTCTGGTCTGGCAACAGCCCCCTGCAATGCTGTGGCTGCAGTTTGCTTTGGGATTAAGCTCTGTGAAAGGACTAAGCTGGGATCCCACCTTCTCCACTGGGCCACCCCAAGTGGCTCAGATGCTATGCCAACATGATTGTTTTGTGTGGTGGGTGAAGTGGAGATGAGCTCAGATGGTACTAGAGTGGCTACAGTGGAGCATGCACTGGTGGGGAGAGTACTGCCAGGTGAGCTGGGTCTTGCTGAGGGGGGACTAGAGGTCATTTTTAGCGAAGTGAGTGCTGGGGGTGTTGTGGTTTTATTGTCCAGCTCTGTGGGTAACTGCTCTGTTCCCACGAGCCCTGAAGCTGTGGTCTTTCTTAACTGCCCTGAAAGTCACTCAGAGAAGCCAGAGCAAGTCCATAGGGCCAGTCCCTAGTGTCCCTGAGAGGATAGAGAATCTAGGAAAAAGAATTATTATGTAGCATTTCCCCTTCCCAACACCATAAAATCTACTCTACCAGCCTAGGAGTGGTTAGACTGGCCGAATGGACGGTGAAGTGGAGAGCAGGCCCTAGCAGCACGCAGACACTGCTCTGTGAATCCACACTGGAAGGGACCCTGAACCTGTGATGAAAGGCAGGGTCCCTCTTCCTTTGCCATCCAGGCTCCATTCAGCACTGTTTTACCTGGTGATATTTTTTCTGTCTTCTCATTTTGTTTGCATCATTATTTCTGTCCTAAATTTAGCAGCACTGTGCACTGAGCATACATTTTGGACAGCGATTTTGACTAATGTGCACTGTGTTGGGAAGACAGATGCCTTACACAAATCTTAATGATTTCAATGATTAGAAACTATCATGGCAATGGCACTCAAAGATGATCTCTTTAAAATTGGTTATTGACGGAGTTCTCAGAGAAGAGCCTTTCTGGTGCCAGTCTGTCCTGTAATATAGTTTGAGGTAGTCCTATCCTTTGTCTAGGGTTAACACTTATGTGAATTAATTCCCAGCATTCTTGCACTGGAGTGGGAACCCACAAAAAGAAATGACTGAAGATAAGATCCTTTTACAGAATATTTAAAGTAAAGAGTACTTTTACTTTTTTTTTTTTTCTGGGAGATTCTGACATTACAAATAATTATGTATTGGTCTATGAAATAATTTCAAGTAGGAAATAATTTTTGTTCACCTTAAGAAAAAATAAAAGCAAGTACTCCACTATTAGTAATAAATGAAAAATTAAAATAATTATATAGATTTTTTTTTACTTAAACATTGAAATTATGGAAAAGGAATTTTATTTAAGGTAGAAATGTGTCATTAGAAAATATTGAAAAAATTTAGGGTTTACTTTAAGAATACTGATGAATATTTCTCTGTAATCAGGAAAATATTGAAAAACTTGAATGTAGATAGCTTGCTATGGTTCTTAGATAAAAACTATACTGCTTGACCAGAGCTATTAGGTACAGTGACCTCTACTTCCTCTCTGCTCTCTGTTGTCATTAACATACCAGGCTGCCCTCACTCTCTCCACTGGCATAACCCTCACCATCCTTCAGGTGCTTGCATGCTTCCTCCTGACCCAGGGCCTTTGCATATTCTGCTCCCACCCCAGGCTAATCCTTCCCTTCAGTCTTCGCACTAGTGAAGATCTCAGCTAAAGCATCTCATCTCCAGGGAGCCTTTCCTGACCTTCTTGACTAGATCAACCTTCAGTCCCCCACCCCCACAACGTCAGCCACACACACACTACCCCCTTCACATTGCTCTCCTTCAGAGCTCTTATCACAGTTGCACTTTATAGTTACATTTAAGAATGTTTGGCTTGGCGGGACATGGCTCAGCGGTTGAGCATCGACCTAGGATCCAGGAGATCCCTGTTGGATTCCCTGTCAGGGCACATACCCAGGTTGCGGGCTCGATCCCCAGTCAGGGGCATGCAGGAGGCAGCCAATCATTGACGACTCTCATCATTGATGTTTCTTTCTCTCTCTCCCTATCCCTTCCTCTCTCTGAAATTAATAAAGATATATATATATTTTAAAAAGAATGTTTAATAATTCCTCACAACCTCTATATAGCCCATGAGTTGCTTAATATGTTTAATAATCCCTTTTAACCTCTATATAGCCCATGAGTTGCTTAAGAGCTAGATGTAAGCCTGGCCTTGCTTATCATGATATCCCTTTTGTCTATCTAGATGCCTTAATAAAAAATTTGGAAGGAATTTAAGACAATCATTGTGAGATCAGTCCTTTTTTAATGCCTAATTTATTTGCTATAAATAAATTTCTTTTAAAATCCTTGCTGTATTTCAGATGTTTTGTGTTTTGATGAGTAGACAATGTTGTGGAGAAAAATATTTGAGATATAATTGACATATAATATTGTCTATGTTTAAGGTGTTGATATGATATAGCCAACAACTCCATCATGTCACGTAATTATCATTTCTTTTTTGTAGTGAGAACATGTAAGATCTAGCCTCTTAGCAATTTCAAGTATATAATACAGTCTTGTTGACTATAACCACCATGCTGTGAATTAGATATCCAGAACTTATTCATTTTCTCACTGCAAATTCTTTTCTTCTATATTTACTTGGCTTTCACTACATTTCTACCATCAATGCAACATTAACAACATGTTCACTGTGTTCTGGGTAAAAGCAAAATCTTTAAGATGCAGTTCCTGCTACTCTGAAGATTTTTCCCCCCACTAAGTACAGGGGGTAATAGTTAAATGCCCTGAAAATTTGAATTTCCACAAGAGTGATATACTGATAAAGCATATTTTTTACCCAAACACTCTCAGGTATAGCTACTGGGGAAAACTGAACTCTGCTCTTGTTGTCAAAAGAATGGCCTGGCCACTTGTCCTAATTAGAAGAGGGCACAGGATTTTAAGTTTCATACAACATCTATTGCTCTAGGACTAGGATTTTATGTGTAAATATCAATACCTCTGGCTTTGAAACACAATTTTATTGATCCATAGTTAAAGATAAAAAACTAGGCTGACATGAAAGACCAGCCTAATTTTCTCATATGGAAAATTCCATATAAGAATTTTCTAACAAGTAGTGAACCCTTGAACAAAGCTTCCCAAGATGTCATTTATTACTGAATATAATGCGGGCTCCCTTGCTTCTGTAGGCCTAGATATGGAACGACCCTTGAGTCTCATTGCTGTTGATGGGTGTCTGCTCCGGGCCCATTATTCAACCTCTACTTTTCTGAAACTTTCTTCTTGCTCTAGTAATTCTCAGCAATGAATGTCCAGGTTTAAATGTATATAATTTATGTTTTCTGTGTTTATAACATACCTAAATAGATAGGTTTTTATTTAGGAAGTCAGACTAGTAGCTGTTTGCAGTGATGATTTTTGTAAGTATTTACATACAGATTTCTAAAACAAATATACAGACATATTTTTAGACTTTAGCTTCTGTAAAAAGTTGTTTGAGGATTTGGCATTTAAATACTTATCAGATCATTAGCCTACCATTTGACCATAAAGCTTAATTTAGTTTTAAAATAGTCTAGCTCAATTGATGATAAAAAGTAAATGAATTTTAATTGCCTTTCTGTATGTTCTATGTAGTTAATTCTGCTTTTCCAAGAATGTAATATGTGTGACTCTGTGGAAGAACAGGAGCTTCTACCAAGCCATGTATTTTACATTTAGTATCACAAATGGTTCTTATGTTTGTTCTTAAGATTTAATTCTCAGGTATTCTCTAGGACTGATTATTAGGCTTTTAAAAAATAAAGTACTTCTGATAACCTAATCACACATTTTAAAAGAAACTACTTTCTAAATCAAACTAGCTTAGTGCTTTATGTAATTTGAATTGTAATGCTGTCTCTCCCAGTATTGATGTCTAAGAACATCTGCATGGCTTCTAAATTTGATCATTAGAAAAAAAATTCATGTTTTAAAACTGTCTTATTTAACCAGAAAAGTAAAAATCAGGATATATATTTAGGAATAAATCACAATAAAGGACCTAATCAAGTAATATTATATTTGACCTCTCAAGTTCGTGTGTGTGTGATACTGAAAGAAATAGAAGGGGCACTTGAGCAGAGGGACCAGAGGGGAGCAAAAACAGTGCTTTTGTGTTCTTTTTAGCAGAGTAGAAAAGGGACACGGTGATATGCATAATATTGTTGAGCTAATGTCATTTTAAATTATACAGCAGCATTTAGTGTATCTATTATGACAAATTTATTTGATGTTTATGTTAATAAGGAAATTTGAAACAAGCCAAAACAACTAGTGAAATCCCAGAAAATGTAGAGGAGGACCTACTCTGCACATTATCTGAATGATTTTATGTTACCCAGATGACTGCCTTTGACTTTAGGCCGTTAAACACAGAACTTTTCAAACCTACCGTAGCCCTTGAGGATGTCTTCTGCTTGTTATGGCCATTGATGGCGTCTCAGATTTCAGCTGAGCCCCACGTGTGTGTGCACACTGAAAAGTACCTTGTTCCTCAATAAATAATATTAGATGAGTCCTGTGTTCTTGTGAAAAGCTTTGGACCTGACAGTCTAGCAGTTGGTGTTCTTTTGTGAATCCTCTCTTGCAGCACTCTTGCAAGGCAGGTAATTGCTCATTTCGTGTTATAGTTGAACAGATTAAATAACCTACCAATGCGTAGGCAGTGCCTGAGCAAAGGTCAGAATTCACGATTCTAAAACCTCTTTATGTGCCTTTGCTTACTGAAATTTTCTGTGAATTTCCAGAACAAACAAGGAAGCCTCATTTTCAGGCAGGAAGATGGTCTAGCCATTCATACATGATACTGCTGACAGTCAAAATATTTTATTTCCAGCCTTGTGAACAAATTGCCCCTTCTTTATTCCTCCCTAAATCTTTATACCATTATTCCAAGATCACTATATTACAGTTCAAGGCAAAGGAAGTATTCAAGTTGGGAAATCCTGATTCTGCAATTTAAGCCTTCCCTCAGAGCGAATGCTAATGTTTTGCAGACACCCTCACACACACTTGACTCCTTTCACTCTGTTAATTCAAGTATACATGTGAAAGGAACATGTTGTGTCATCAGTATCGTTTCTAGGTCATGCACATGTTAATTCTGCCCTGATATCAGCAGCTGAAGCTGATATACAGAGAACTCACCAATGAGGTGACTTTACTTTTAGGTTTGTGTCCTGCCCAGAGCTTTCAATGGCATATCTGCCTCAGTCTTCTGCACTCCAGGCTTGTCGAGGTAAAAAAGCAAATGAACTCCAAATTAGACCTCTCTAATTCGAACGAAGCTGCATAGATATTGAAGAGAATGAACACTAATGCTTAGCAGTTTATAAAAGTGGAATTCAATAGTAAAGTAGAATTTAGCCCAAGGACAGGTGCTCTAAAGGCATTTGGTGAAACACCTCATTTACAGAAAAAAAGTGCAGCACATAGATAGGGTGAGCGTGCCTAGGTAACACAGTGTCTTAGCATTTAAAAGTAACATAAAATTAGTGTACAAAATAAATGGATTTGAGTGTATGAATCATCCTTTTATATTTTAATATAAGAGGTGGCACGTGCAGTGAGCTTTTATCTGAATAAGGGGGCCTCTTCATTTATAAGAGTGCACAGCATCAAACAAGCATCTGCCTTGTGTTCAAGGGGACTGCGCTGGGACTGGGGTGACATGGGTAGGTAGGCAGGGAGATAGATAATTCTTATGTGTGTATATTTTATACCTATAAATATAGTTACATATCCCATTCTTAATTTTGAGATTCTACACATATTGAATTTTCTGTTGTCCTCCTGAACTTGGGTAAGTTGGTGAGGACATTTTCAGGCAGCTCTCAGCTTGGCTTACATCACAAGGACTGTCTCACCAAATCTGCAGGAAGTGGAGAAGATGCCAAGAGTTGCAGACAGGCCTGCAACCAAGAATCGACATCTGACATCAGCCTTTCCTAGTACCTTACTTGTAGCCGGATCCCCCAGTCCTGTCAAGTGAGTGTTTCTCTGTAGAGAGACCCCTGGATCCTTACTGTGAGGAGCATGTTGGCATGTTAAAAACGTTCAAAGTAGAGCCATAGCAGTGACTAGTCAGATCATAGAGAAATAGTTAAGGCTTCCTGGGAGTTGCCTGTAGAAATGAGAACTGTGGCACAGGGTCAGATAACCTAGGGAAGGGAGATACTCAAGTGTGAGGGGACCAACTGATTTAGGAAAGGGAGAGGAAAATGTACAAGAATGCCATGAATTCAAGAAAAGGAAAACTTAGGTGAGTGCACAAAGAGTTTTCTTAACGAGAACTTCTAAAATGCAAGGAAGCTTGTCTGATTACTCTATTACTAGTATGACTATTACTCTATTACCATTAACTCTACTGACAACCTCAAACAGAACTGGGCACTGATGAATTACAGCTTAATCCCGCTTGAGGGTCATCAACCCCATGCTCCTAGTAATATGCTACTTTTTTTCAGAATCCGTTTCTAAGAGACCTGTGGAAAAAAGGAAACTCCGGGACTGAATTTTAAAAATCAATGACATAATATATATAAAAATGTTTCATGCACTGTAAAATGAAATTTAATGTTAGTAATAGTAAGTCCATTTTGATGGAGGCCACCTATCTGGTTTCCATCCTGAGGTCTCCCAGCTGGGGAGGGCACTTGTTCCCAGGTCGTGCTGTGCCTGAGTGAGGCTCATGCCTCGTGTTCGGGCTGATGAGCAGTTTGGAGAAATGCTACAGAGCCCAGTGTCTCCTCCCTGGAAGGTGATGGGTGTTCTCCCTCTATTAAATGTGTGCCTCTTGTCATGGTGGTTATTCTGTAATGGAGTTCTTTGAAACAGCTTTCTGTATTTAGAGACCAATGCTTTTTTTAAAAAAAAATATTTCTAAACTGTGGCCACCATCCCAGGCTGGAATTGGGGGGAACCGGGTTCATTCTTTCACCAGCCTTTGCATCAGGAAATAAGATGTTCCCTGACTGCTGGTTTGGCTTTTAGAAATCTGTACCTTCTCCAACTGCCTTTTTGCCATCTGTAAACTATGGATTGTGTGCATGTTCTTAGAGGGAAATTTGGAAACACGGGATCTTCATTTAGCTGGGAGGCGTGGTAACTGGGGAAGGAGAGCCCTAGTGAATGAAATTTTCTGGTTAATGTAGAGCTAACAATCTTTTTTTGTTCAGGTTCCAGTCAAAAGTCTTTCTCCAATTGTACTCCTTTGCCTTATAAATATAGAATGTTGAGTACAATGAAGTCCTGATTTGGTAAGAATCTCGCAGAATATGCAGGTGCTTGTTCAGTGTCAGCAGACGTACCCTGCCGGCCTGTGGGGAAACTTCCTGTTTCGAGCGGGCACTGATGCAACTTGTTCAGAGTCCTGAGGAAGAGAGTAGACTTAGTAGTAGTAGTGGAGGTGAGATCTACAAGTAAAAGATGCCAAATGGAGGAAAAGAAAGCATATGGGTTATATCTATCAGGATTAGGTTTGTGCGCCACAGAAAATAAAAAATAATTATGGCTTAAACAAGATAGAATAAATTTTCTCTAATGGAAAAGGAATCTGGAGCGTTTGTATGTTAGGGACTTGCTGTTAAGGACCCAAGCTCCTTCTATTACATTTCTCTGCCAATTTAAGTTCTAAGCTCCTTCCTCCTGGTCCAAATAGCTGTTTGAAATCCAGCCATTATGCCAACATGTTAGTCAGTAGGAAGGAAGAGCAGCCCAAACATGGGCTAGTTTCTTTCTTTTCAAAACAGTTTCCAAAAAATGCACATTACAGTTCTGCTAACATTTCAGGATCGGAACTTAGACTTGGTCCTACCTAGCTGCAAAGGAGGCTGCGAAGTGTCTTTTTTCTTCCAGGTGGCCACATGCTCCACTAAATTAGGGGTAATAGTACTAAGATGGAAGGAGAGAATGCACATGGGGAAACAACATCTATTAGTAGGAATCCATGTCTGGAATCTCATGACTGCTTTGCTATGGACTCCATGTGTGACACTGGCAGGTCACTGAGCCTTGGTCCTGTCATTTTAAAGTATAGGTACAGAGCCTGCTCGTCTATAAGATCACTTCCCCCTCATACACACTATGCCTTCTAGCCTCCTGAAGGGGGTTGGTCCAAACGAAACCAGAGTGATTCATGATTTTAGTTATTTAGCATTTAATACCTCAGGGATTTACTGTGTGAATGCTCTTTGGCCTGTGAAAAGAAAAGTCACTCAGCAAATTGAAGCATTTAATAAACTGAATAAAATGGTGTAATGAATTAAAAGCTTAGTCAGACCTGCTATTTCACAGGGAATTAAATGTTGGCAGTGTCCAGTTCAGTGTGTTCTTCAATTTAGCATTCTTGACTTTGACTGAAATTAGCATGATAATTTATTATAATAAGATTCAATTGCACACTCAAGCTTGAAATCATTCAAGGAGATAAAACTACACAAAGAGCCCCAGGCAAGGGGATTGTTTATCTCAACAAAAATTTGAGTATCTACTAATTACCAGGTACTGTAATTGGGACAAAGAGACATTTCCAAGCTAGTGTGGGTCACAGACAAGCACACAGAATCACGATAAGGTGTGATCCATGCAGTGATTGAAGTGTACAAAGTGGAGAAGGAAATGGAGGAGAGAGCAAAGTGCACTTGACCCCTAAACAACACAGATTTAAATTGTGCAGGCCTGTTTATATACATGGATTTTTTTTTCCAGTAAATATCTGTAATCTTTTTAATCCATGTTTGGGACTCTGCAAATCTGGAAGGCTGACTGCATCCATTGATCTACACCATTTCATAAAGGGGACCTGAGCATCTGAGGATTTGGGTATCCAGGGAGTCCTGGAACCAATCCCCCTCAGATACAGGGGCACAACTGTAGCTAAGTTTTAGGGGAGTTAAAAGTTGTAGCCTTTGTGGGAGGTCAGAGCCCCTAATCTCCCTGCATTGATCAAGAGTCAACTGTAATGAGTTCACATTGGGACAGGATATGTCTGGGATGCTCATGGGCCATCCAGTGAACATAAGCCAATGGCAGGTAGATCTGCAGGACAAATATGTAGGTTTAGAAATCATCACTGTGTAAGTGCTGGACAGAATCATGGCACTGTCAGAACCCACCTAGGAAGTGGGCCTAGGCTGAGAACACAGGACAGCAGCAACATTTAGGGTAGAGAAAAATCAATGGAGAAAGTCCAGGAGGAGCTGGGAGGTGACAGGAAGGAGGAAATTCAGATCAGCGCTTCATAGAAGTCAAGGTGCAGTCGCTCCATGAGAAGCAGGCTCTGTGTGTGTGTGTGTGTGTGTGTGTGTGTGTGTGTGTGTGTGTGTGTGTGTGTGTGAGAGAGAGAGAGAGAGAGATACTGTTTTACCACTGTATACACTGTAAGGTGTCTAACATAATAAAATATATGGATTATAGCAGCCTTTATTAAGCATATATTAAATAAAGGAATGAATGTATGCTGAACAAATGAATGTGTATAAATATAAGTCAGGAATAGAAAGTGTCCATTGTATTTAAAAAGTGAAGGGGACTGAAGCTGTGGAGGTGGGTGTAGACAACATTGGAGAATGTGAGAAATGAATGGGGTGTGGAAGTGGAGATATCATAATGACACTGTTCTGGTACAAGAGGGGAAGCTGAGATACTTAAGGGCCCATCAGAAAGGGGCACATTAGGGAATGAGGTGTGTGTTTAGAGCCTGAGGGGAAGGAAGAGGAGAGCTGTGTGTGAATTGAGCGCCATGAGTCAGCTCAGACTGCTATGGCACGAGCCAGGCCAGCTCAGTGAACACATGACACATGCAGCTAACAGAGTTCTGCACTCAGAATGCCCCACACTTTCTCTATGGTTCTGTTGTCACCATTTTGAAATTTTTAATAATTTTGAAACAAGGGACCTTGCATTTTCATTTTGCACTGGACCTGCAAATTATGTCCCAGGCCTGGGTGAGAGCTATAAATCACTGAATCACATTTTTATAGGCCTGCCTCCTCATTCTTTCGTTCATTTTCTACCCAGCAGATATCTAATGTATAACGAGTAGGTGCCAGGCACCCTTCTCCGGGACTTGTTTGTGCTGGTTGCAAAATAATTGCACCTGTTGTTTTAGTTGTAAAAATTTTTTAACTTATTTTCCTTTTTTTTATTGGTTTTGATGTAATGCATTAAAATCAGTATCTGTATCCTCAATCTTTATTTCTTAGAATCAGCCATTCTACTTTTAAGGATGTGTCTGTTTGCAAATAAAAATTGAGGAAGGATGCTGTTACAAGCCCAGGATATGGGACTAACTAAGTCAAAAATACTTGTTGGCCTGAATTCTCCAGTCACTTGCTTAATTGTAAAGTTTCTTTTGTTTTCCTTAGGCCTAAATGTTAACTATCTTAAATAAATAAACTAAATTCAGAAGTCTGTGTGATACTAAATATTTATGTGTTGGTTTTACCCTCACATTGTCATTTATGTATTTGTTTATGAAGCTTAGGCTTTGGTCTCTCGTCCAGCTGTCTGTAATTCTCACATGTGAGTAGAGGGTTTAGTAAGCTGAGATATCAGGGCCTTTAGGACTGGGTTAAACATCTTCTATTTCCTTAGGAAAAATTGTAGTTCAGAGTGAATGATTAGGATGGAAATAGCATATTGATTCTCTCGCAGAGAAGGTTGAGATGATAAATTCTTTGAACCCTCCTGAGAATATCATGACCGGGTTGGCACTACATTCAAAGAAATTATATTGCTCTTCTTGCTTTCATTTTGTGGCTCAAATAAACTTACATATTTTAAAAACTTCCATTTGTCTTTCTTGCAATTAAAATTGCAAAAATGTATCTTTTGTATGTGTTGCCTTATGATAGCCCGTTAGACCTAAAGTCAGAATTTAATCTAGATGTTTTTATTTCCCCTCCCCGTATGAATATGTAGAAGATACTTTCTTATTCTACTGCAGGAATACAGACTTCTGCAGCTCCTTTCCCTCTAAGGCGTACTGTGAACTATGACATTGTACTTGTAAAGGCAGTCTAATTTCATTTGATTTTGTATTAATTTGAAACAACATGCCTACAAGTTAACAGTTGTTTCACTCTCATTTTCTCCTTAAGTCAACTTTTTTTAAAAAATTTTATTGGAAAATGTGCTTCATTGGTTCCAGATGTTTTCATGCTACTTGGGCACAGAACGATATGCCTACACCGTTTATTTTGCATAATATGACATATTGCATGTTTCAGTGCATTCCTAATGTATTCTGTTTACCTCTGAGATAATCAAGAAACCAATTTCCTGACAACAAAAGAAGGAGGGTCCCATGGTAGCTTGCACATTTGTATTTACCATCTTACCCTTGAGAAATCCTTCACACTAGTTAAGCCTGGACATTGAAAAAACCAGTGAGCCATAGAACCAGAAGGGCAGCTAGCATGCTCTGTTCATTAGCGTTTGTCATGGTTGTCCATATTGAATTATGGAATTTGAAAGTATTTTATTCTATGGAAACGGTTGGATTTGGACTGTGGAAATGAGTGATATATGAATAAAAGATTAGCCAAGTATCATTCTGTTTTGCATTCCAGAATTACCCTCAATTTGCCTAACAAAAAAATTCCCCCATTGATTAGAGACTTGTGTTTAATTTGGTTTGCAGCAAATTATTGTTTTCTGCTAACTCACACATGGTCATGTGGACCTATTTCCCTTCTTCATAGTATTGCAGAACTTGGGTGGAATAAATTGAAGGGCTTGTTCCTTTGTCTGAGTGGGGCAGATGGTGATTATTTAAAGTCAGTATTTCATGAAAATTAAGTTCAGTGAGATTTATGTTTTATAAAGTTTAGCTATTTCCAGAGTAAATGTAAAATGCTGGCCAGCTTCTTTCCAACCCCTAAATTGAAGCAGCCCACTATTCTTTCTGCTGACAATCATCCAGCCTCTTTATCCCTCAATTACATTTTCAGCCGATAACATGTCCATAAATCAAATGGATAGTTTGAATCTGAGTATAATATTTATGTCTTATACATATCCAGGACCTGACAACCTTATTTTTGAGGCTCTTAATATATCATTATTTAATTCTGTTTTCAGAAAATTTACATTCATTTATTACAAGCTGAAACAATTTAGAAAGAAAAACTGATGCTGATGTCTAGTATTATTCATACATTGTAAACACAAAGTCTAAATTCTTTCTTTGAATAATGAAAGATGTATTATAAGAATATATGTATTATTTTTGGAATGCAAAGACTAATGGACAGTAAAACATAAATATGTATGGGTGATTATAAAGGAAAGGGCTTTGATTCAATTTACCCTCAGGGAGGTGGATTTGCTGTCCTTCCCTTTATAATTATAGTCATTTTCATTAGAAATGTCTATAGGTGGTAACAGAGGAGAAAATGACAATACTCCATTGCAGTAGCCATTAGACAATGTATGTTCTCTACTAGATATGTGTGCTGGAAAAAATTGCTTTGGGATGGTAACAAAGAAAGCAGCCTGGGTAGATATCTGTCATGACTGCTTTGTGCAGTGTTGGTGACTTTGGGAAGCATTGTGGCACTGGAGGGCTACAGTATTTCTAGTGTTTTGTTAAATTGTGGGATATATTGAACTCACTAATGATTATCTGTGAGCAAGACAATAGGGTGTTGCCAACAGAAATAGACCTATGGCTTTATGTGCAGGAGGCCAGCAAACACTGTCTGGCTGTACAGAGATCAATTGTGCAGGTCTCAGCAATGTGCTTTAAATTTTTTTCTTGAAACTTCCATCAGAGACTTGCTTAAATCCTCTTTTGGCTGATGAACATTTATTTAAATATCACACATATTTTAATTTATTTAAACATTAAAGTACAATTGTAACAGAGACAGGTTGGCTTTTTCATGCAATAGCCACATGCATTTATATGTTCTCTTTATGTATTTAGTGGCTTTGAATCTTTCAGTCTTGAATTGATCCTAAAGGGAAACATTTTTCTTCACCTTTCTTAGCTTAGTCATGAGCCACCATTTCTGTGGATTAAAAAAACAGAAACTGATAGTTCAGTTTCTACAGGATTGAAAATGTTTTTTGGATAATACTCATTTACTTCAAAAATCCCCCTCCCCTCATTTTATTGCAGTGAAGATTTAAAACTCTCTAACTAAAAGGTTTTCCTCCAGCTGCACTTGGCTTCTGGTTACAGAGCGCGGGTATCCTGGCAAGAGTGCCTGCCTCACTCAGTCCTCCAGGCCTCCCGTCTTCTGAGCTGTCTTGTCCTGCTTGGTGTTTGATATCAGCATTATTGTCATACATCCCCCAGGTAGCATCCATCATCTGTTCTCTTGATTCAGGAGGTATATAGCCCTGCTTCAGGGCTTGGTGGGGCCGTCTCCATGTCTTGGCTTTCAGCAGTACTACTGCTTCCCTCAGGCCATCCTGTCTTCTCTAGGAGCTTCATGGCTGCCAGCAGGCATGGTGGCTGTCTCCTCTCAGCTGTGTTCTGTTTGCCTTAGAGAAATTGTGGGAAGATTTTCAGATCTCTTCCATGCCCAAGTTTGAGGGCAGGGAGCAGTGGGTCATCTCGCCCCATGACTTGCCCAGATATCATCCTCACTGTCCTATGGCCATCATGTTGGGACAGGAAACAGGTTCAAGGGGAAAATCAGAAGTTTGCTTTTTTAAATACTGCCATTGGGATGCTTAAGAGATATAAGAGTGGAGTGAGCAGTTGAATAGACAAGTCTAGAGTTTAGGGGAGAGTTCTGGGTTGGAGATAAGAATTTGAAAGTCATTAATCTTTAGGTCATACTTAAAGCCGTAAGACTGGATATGATCACAAGGAGAGTAAATGTAGGTAGAAGAGTGGAGAGAGAAAATGGTCTCACTTAAAGGAGGGAAAAAATGGAAAAGAAGCTACTGTAAATAATAATCATAATTTAAAGAAAAATATAGGCTCTAAGGCTGGGTGGTATGTTAAATTCTTATTTGTGTAAGTTGTAGGGAATAGGTCTATCAGCATTACTCTTATCCCAATCCTTCATTAATTGGTCTCAGAACTCTTTCCTACAGGGTTTGGAATCCTCCACTACTCTGCGCAATGATTTATTAGTAAGTTTATTAGTAATTTCACATTAGTGTATGTGAAACTGACACATATAATGAAACTTATTTGTCAACTCTGAAACAAATTTCAAAGTGGGAGGAGCAGCAATTGGTTTAAATAAAAATAAATTTCCTTCCTGGAATTTTCTGGTCCTAAAGTACTTAAAATATCCAACCATGACACAGGCTGGAATGGGTCCCTGTTAGTTCAAGACTGGAGCAATGTAACTGCTGTCACAAGACTGCTTACGGCATAGTGGAGAACCCCTAACATATGCTCAAAAGAAGACCCTTAGGTACATCTTCTGTAGAGGAATCCAAAGACAAGGACACCTTCAGCCACTGCCTCCCGGAATCTTTTGAGTCCCATTATATACTGTTTGTTTTCCTTTCCTTCTATGGATAAAAAAGATTCAAAACCTTGAATATGATGACAGTGGATCTTCTAGGATCCAGGTGTGTTGGTAACACATGAAAGGTCACAGTCCTAGTGCTGTATTCTCACCTGGAGAGCCCAGATGCTGGGTTGTGGTCCTTTGTGAGAGCTCATTCAGCCACTTGGTTTGTCTTGTATTTATAGAACTTACAATGAACTATTTGACATTTAGCTTACAGGTCAAATCACATTGAATGCTTACCAACACAAATCCTATACAATATTAAATTGTTTAACTGGCTAACACATTAATATCTATGAAACTCAAGCTGACAAATGACCATATTGCTTATCTTTTTTCAACAAAATAAGTTGCAGTTTTTTAAAGAATTTAAAAAATTTTGAACTCCCAAGAGATACTCTAAGAATTTCAAAACTAGAATGAGGAATTATTCTGTAAAGCAAGGTTTCTGAACCGTGGCACTATTGACATTTGTTGTGGGGTGCTGTCCTACATCCCACTGTAGGGTGGTTAGCAGCATCCTGGCCTGTACTCTCTAGATGCTGGTAACACTCTTAACCAAGATGTGACAATAAAAAAGTTCTCCAGACATTGCCCTGTGGGGCAAAATCATTCCTGGGTGAGAACCACTGGTCTAATGGAATAAAAAGACTTTGTATTGCTATAGGACAGCAATTTTCAACCAGTGTGCCACAAGAATTTTTAAACATGCAGTACCTGACTATTTGGTTGGAGACACTGACCTCTTTTCCCTTAGGTTGTCAAATAAAAAATGACAACAGCCAACACAACAATAGCTGACCAGTATGAATGAATCAAAATTATACTTAATTTTTTGTCGGATCTGCAAAAAATATATTTTTTGGTGTGCCACAGAATTTTAGTAAATAGTTTATGTGTGCCATGAAATGAAAAAGGTTGAAAATTACTGCTATAGGAGATGTATTTACGACATTCTTATTTATATATGTAGATTTTAAATCTCCCAATACCGTCTCTCTTCCCTGCACAGTGGAAAGCACCATGGGCTGAAGGGTTTAATTGACCAAATCACACTTGACATGATAATAGAGGGAAATCTGGTCCTGTAGGACTGTGTGGCAACGGGTGGTCCTCTGGGAGTAAGATTCAATCAGGTTCAGTAACTTAGAGAGGAGTGCTAAAATCTAAAGGAATTAGGTCTCAGCCACAGAAGAAGTAGATTCTGAGATACATGTAATGATTCCAGCAGGTATATGACCTCTCCAGTCAACCTGGGCTTCCTGGGTCACTGTTTAATGATAGAAAACTGTGCTGCTGATTGAGAATCTTACACAAACACTCTGAAATGTCAGTTTCGGTAGTGTACTTTATTTTCAATAGTTTAATATAAGGTCGGACAAAGCTCAAAAGATAACGTAACACATGGGTACTGATCACTGATTCATAAAGAGGCAGTCAAGTCAGTTTTACCCAACTTGAAGGACAAGACCCAAGAAGAAGGAAGAACATGCCTTTGGTTATAGTCCAAAAAACATCCCCACATCAACCACATGCCAGGGATTGCTTAACAGGGGTTAGTGGAGTAAGACACAAAGTAATTGTATGGAATGGGAAAGAAATGAGTAAACTTAAATGTCAAGGCGGTTAAGACTTTAGTAGATCAATTACTGGCCTCCATTTTGTCAAAAGATGTTGGAGGCAATGCTACTGGAAATATTTAGCAGCAGCTGCAATAATAACCATGGAGAGGTTCCTCCTTAGAGGAGAGAAAGGGAAGTGCTCGTCTGCATGACTGAGGAGGGTTTTTGTTTGTTATTTACCCTCACCCGAGGATATATTTATTGATTTTGGAGAGAGGGAGAGGGAGAGGGGGAGAGAAATGTTGGTCGCTTGCCTCCGGTATACGCCCCAACCAGGGATGGACCGGGCAACCCAGGTGTGTGCCCCGATCGGGAACCGCCCCGCAACCTCTTGGTGTACAGGACGGCTCTCCAGAGGAGTCTCTTCAAATTCGAATTCCTAGCTTTCAGCAAAGTAAAAATTGCACAAGAATGCTCTGTGTACTCAACCCATGGGATTTTCTAGAACAAAAAGCATAAGAAGTAAATATCTTTCTTAAACAATTAGAAACAAACTTTAAAAATGTGGTCATTTTTTCATTCTTGTTTGGAAAATCTGAAAATACATTTGATTGCACTATGATTCTTACAGGTAAGCTGTTGCTTAAAATTGTGCCCATGATTTTTGACCAGGTTATTTAGGTTTCCATATTTCCTGGTTTATCTCACTTGATATATAAAAACGGTTAGGCCCTTAATTTTAAAATATTTTTAGGAATATTTTTCTTATGCTGAGGATAAATTTTTTGGATGGGTTGTAAATAAACTCTTTAAAAGCTAGTAACAGTTGCCTTGTTCTTAAGCATCAGTACCATGTAAGCGTTCAAGGTGGACAACTTTATCCAAAAATGGGAACATAATGTGTTAAATGACATGATAACTTTTTCGGTCCTAAATTTGGTTTATTAACCACTTTCTCTTTGGTTGGTTTCCAAAGGAAGTCATTGTTCAAAAAAGAAAAATGATTTGTGATGACTCTGAGTACTTCTCTGTAAAACCCTCTTTTAAGGGGCTTGAATAATTTATGTTATCTTTAATATTGGAGAGGGAAGTAATTCCTCGAAGGCTGCTTTCACAGCCACTCTGCCCTGGCTCATTGATCTCTCCGCTCACGAAGATACTCGCCTGTGCAGCACGCTCCCAGTGTTTCACGTAATCCCAGTACCTCTAAGTACATAAGAAGTGGGTCACAGGAAAACAGAGTCACAATTTGATATTAATTGCCAAATACAAGTATTAGAGAGAAACAAACATCCCTAAGGTAAGGAAAGAAGAGTGGGATATAGGGCAAAGGCAAAAGTTGTGTTTCACTAAAAGCAAATTCAGTTGCAGTCCTACATTAGCAAGTCTTAAGGTGTTAAGGTCCTTTTGGAAAGGACATGACTGAATTTTTTCCTGAGAGACTGGACTTTTATGGGCATCCATGGACATGTGTCTGTATCTGCAGATAAATCTGCAGCATTCGACAGTGTGGTTTATCACCTGTTTTCTCTATTCTTCGACTTCCAGTTATCCCCATTCATCGTTGTGCTCTAGGTCACAGGTCACTGGCCAGGGACCACCTCTGGTCCAATTTGTTATAAACGGAGGCAGAGTTGGTCATATGATACCAGACTTGGCCATTGTTGGTGGGGCAGCACCCTGTGAGAAAGGATGTCTCAGGGTAGGCCTTCTGACCTCATTAGAGCACCCATGCCCCCATCTTCAGATGAAAGTATAATTTTCCATAAATCCTGCTCACCTCACTGTAGTATATAGATATCCATAACAGGACTGAGGAGCCTCATTGAAAAGCATCTTTATGTATATCCACTTGATTTTAAGCCTAACCACAGGTGACAAGAGTCCACAGGTGACAAGAGTGAGTGATCTTCCTCAGGAACCCACCAAATGGGCAACTTGGCCAGAATGGTGTGAGAGCAGGGAGACCAGCTGCTGCATGTGCCACATCATACCTGGGTTCCTGGGGACCCCGAGCCTGCCTGTTATCACACAGGACCCCAGCCTGGATGGGAGGGGACTGTAACTGCAGAAAGCTGGCTTCTTAATCCCAATGCTTCAGACAGAGCATTGCTGTTTGTAATCCCCAAATGACAACTCTTGGGCAAGAGGTTCTCTGTTCTCCTGCCTTCAGGGTTTAGAATTTAGTGGTTTTAAGGAGCTTTGTTTAATATGTGTGATTAATGGATAGAAATAAAACATTATTCATTTGCCAGGGATGTTTACTGTAACAATAAAACCCATGTGAATAATTTTAATGGGTTTTCTAGTAAAGGACTTTAAAAGGCATTTTGAAATTTCTGTAAGATATGGAACTTTTTCAGAAATCATTATAACTTGTATACTACTATGTATATATGTGTTTGTGTACATATCTGTATATGTGTGTATTGAAGGTTGTGATCAGGGAGTTTTCAATGAATTTTTTTTTTTTTACTGAGAATAGAAAGTAATTGTAATAGGCATTCTTGGGGTCAAGCAGGCAATGGGTGACACAATGTACTCTAAGAAAAAACTGTAAACCAAAAATTTTATATCTAGAAAAACTGTTTTTCATAATGAAGAAGAAATTAAACAGTCTCACACTGACAAAAGCTGGGAGAATTTGTCACTATTAGACCTCCCCTACAAGAAATACTAAAAAAAAGTCCTTTACTAAAAGGAATGACAAGTGAATTAATATGGTAAACTAGAAAATATCTATTTAACACAAAAGAAAGCAGTCAGTAATGGAGGAAGAAAGGGAAAAAAGAATATAAGAAATGTAGAAAACAAGTATATTCCATTCTGTCAATAATTATGTTAAATATAAAAATACACTCCAATTAAAAGAATTGAACACTGGATTAAAAAAAAACAAAGTGATCCAGTTGTATGCTATCTACAAGAGTCGTACTTCTCATTTAATTTAGACCCAAATAGGTGAAAATAAAAGGATGAAAAAGGGTATACTATACAGAACAGTACCCAAAAGAACTGGAGTATCTCTATTAATATCAGACAAAATCAACTTTAAAATAAAAATTATTACTAGATACAAAGAAGAATAAAATGATTTTTAAAAGGTCAATTTATTGGGAATATATAAAAGTTATAATCATATATGCACCAAACAACTGTGTCCCAAAATACATGAAGCAAAATTGACAAGATTAAAGACAGAAATAGAGAACTGAACAGTAACAGTTGAAAACTTCAGAACTCCACTTTCAGTAATAGAGCACTTGGAGAGAAGATCAACAGGAAATGGAAACTTTAACAATTATATCAGCTAGAGCTAATAGACTTCTATAGGACACCTTACTAGAAATAGCAGAACACGTATTTTTCTCATGTGCACATAGAACATTTTCCAGGACAGACCATGTGTTAGGCCATAACATAAGCCTCAATGAATTTAAAAGGATTGAAACTATACAAAGTTTGTTATTCAGTTATAATAAAAAAAAAAGGAATAAACAAGTGAAAGAAACTTGGGAAATTGAAAAACACACTCTGAAATAACTGATGAGTCAAAGAAGAATCACAAGGGAAAAATTAGAAAATATTTTGAGATTAATTAAAATGAAAACACAACATGCCAAAACTTATGGGCTACAGCTAATGATTGTGTAACGGGAAATTTATAGCTGTGGGTGTCTATATAAAAATGTAAAAGAGCTCTCAATGCTTAGAAGTTAGAAAAAGAAGAGCAAAACAAAATAAGGAGGGAAAAAAAGATTAGAGAGGAAATAATATAGAGACCAGAAAAGCAATAAAGAACATCAGTGAAACCAAAAGTTTGTTCCTAGAAAGAACACTGCTTTGACCATTAAATGAGATGTTTGTAAAGCTATAATTATAGTTATGGTCCATAGCTGTAATTAAATAAATGTTAGTCACTGTTATACTTAAGCCTATTCATTCCTAGCCTTCCTCAAGCCACAAATTTAGAAACATGTTTTCATAAAGATACCTAAGTTCTTATTATTGCAGAGTACTTGGCCTGTCACCAAAATTAATTTAGTTTAATTTCTGGGCCCGATTATACAAAGGTTAAAAATTTATGTTTAAACTCTTTTGCCCTAAAATCTTCAGTAATAGGCTTACTATTTACTAGAAGAAACTAGAACGTCTGCCTCCTTCTACCACATTCCACAGTTGCATTCGACAAGGTTCCCATTTCTATAGGCCCACCTCTGAATGCATTGACACTCCCTCCACAGTTTTATTATGCATTTTTTTCCTTTCTATGCTTTCCTGCCTCATCTGTTTCTTTATCTTTTTTTCCCTATTATTTCATTCCATTAGTAACCATTGAATCATAGAAATGAATAATCTCACTGCTATCCCTCAAATAAAGGCTTTTAAAGCCCTATTATGCATACACAGATTCATTTCCAAATTAGTTCATTTCTATCTTCTAGTTTTGATTATTTTCCTTTTCATATTATGTAGTGTTGTTGAACCTAAGAGTTAATACAGTTCTTGAATGTGCTCAGTTTCATTGCACTGAAAATAGAGCCAGATATAGAGCAAGAAGAACTGATATCTGTAATTTCTTACTTCCTCACTAGTATGTGGCTGCTGACAAGTTACTTAGCCATCTGAGACTCTATATCATCAACTAGAAATTAACAATTTCACCTGTCTCAAAGCTGTTGAAATTAGATATGATTAAATAAAATAATTTTCTGAAAGTGCTTCATCCATATTCTCATTAAGAGTTTCCACAAGTGTTCATTTTCTTCCTTTCCTCTAGCAAGTCAATGACTGCTTCATCAATAAAATTAGATTGTAGATCTCATAGGGTTTGATGAGATGAAATATTAAATGTAATTGAAAAAAATAATTGATTACTCTGCCAATGGAAGATATTATTCCCTTATTTGTTGCTAAACTGTCTTATTTGTTGCTATCTTGACTACATGTTATAGTTTATTTAGAGAGATTTACATGTATATTATATGTAAGTATCTATAATAATATCTGACTCCAGCCCATGCTGCTCATCCAACCTGAATTCATTACCTCTCAACATACACCTCTGAGAGAGCTCATGGCACTTTTCTTGTTGCCCCATACACACTGTGCTGACCTGTCCTTGGGCTTCATTCATTATTTTCTATTGCTTAAACCTCTCCCTTTTGTTCCCCAAAGTGCTTTTGTCTTGTTTAAATAAACAACAAGGAAATTTCTTAAGAGCAGAGATCACATCTTGCATTTCCCCATGAAAGCTTTCAGAATCTTGGCTCAAACCCTGGCTGCCCATCACCTGGAGAGCTTTTTGAAAAATTACAGATTACTGATTTTCACTCCCCAGGAATATAAGATTGGTAGGGCAGATGCTTTATCAAGAATCTCAGGTGTTTCCCGTGCATCTTCTCTGGGACTCAATTCAGAGTCAAGGTGTCAAGGAGAAGTGCAGTAAATACTAGAAGATGGTCGACTTTTTATACATGGGAACTAAGTTCAAAAAAATGAAGCAATTAAGTAGCAAAAGAATCAGAAATTATCATTAGATTCTTAGGTTAAATAATTTCACCACTGAGCATAAATAATACTAGTCAAGAAGATATGTGTCTTGAATTCCATTTGGCCTGACAGGCATGTTATATGAATGAGCCAAAAAGTCTGAGACTTACTAGCTCAAAAGCCCACGAACACCAAATTCAAATATTTATATGTCCAGTTGTTTTAAGCATAGCCCAAATAAGTAGACTTTTAGCCATATAAAGCCTGCCTGCTTTGCATACCCTGTAAAACTGTATGATAGCCTCTGGACCATATTATGCTGTGAGGGACTTCCCCTGCATGCCAGCCTGTCAAAAAGCATCATCCTGTAACCCTTGTGTGTGTGACTGCCACCTTGTGGTTCCATCTTTTCCTTGCTCGGCCCTGAAATTCCTTGAACCCCCAACACGGCCACTATAGGGTAAATGGACAGCAGGTAGATTCTGGAACTCAGAAAACATTAAAATGGGAAGCACCAGTGGCCAGACAAGGTGCAAGTCAGCTCTGACTCTGGGGAAGCACCTCTGTGTCCAGCAGGCCAGAGCTCAGGATCCCATTGGAATTGGGAAAGTGCAGAGGTTCTGGAATCCCCATGGGTCCTCACACAAGCCTGGGCTGCAAGGCTGCATTTGTCAATTATATGTTTATCTCATTCTAGAAGGTTGTGGCACACAGGATGATGGGAAAGAATGTTCAGGGCTTTCGCAAACATTAAAATTCATTGTTGGGAACTTCAGAAATTTATTCAGAGGATAGAAAACCAAAAGTGATTTGTTTTGTTGTGGAGATCTTTTTTGCTCCTAAGGAAGAGACAATTACAATTGTTAATATTTATTTCACACCACAGAGAGACATGTTCCCATGTGTTCAACTCCCATAACCATTCTTCATGTTATCCTCACAATATTAAGGCTATAAAGCTATCTTTGTTTTAGTTTGCCATTAAAACTATGAAAATAATTTTCTCTAGCCCAGCCAAGGGGACTGTTAAAAAAGTAAATTCACTGGAGAAGAGATTTCTCACCTCTAATCATTTACATTGCCAACTTACTGGACTAACCTTTTGCTCTTTTATTTTGCTCGACCACATGCCTTTTGTTTATTTCATTTCACTTGAACTATAATTGATTGCCCCTTGAATTAAGCTGAGAAGCTCCATCTCACAACTGAGGTGCACCCTAAGCTGTTGTCCTTATGGAGAGAAATAGCCTCAGAAGGGCTACCTATTTTTTCTTCTCCCATGTGCTCTAATAATAGGAAAAGCAACATAGTGATTGATACCTGATACATAATGGCACTTATAATACCAAGTGCTCTTCACATACTAACTCAGCTCTTATACTACCAATGAGGTAGATAGTATTTTAACCCCATCATTCAAATGGAAAAACTGAGGCAAAGAAAGCTGAAATAAGCTGCCCAGATTTATGAACTACCAAGTGGTGGATCTGGGATTCCAACCCAGGTAATCTAGCTCCAGATTCCATGGTCCACACACTCTGCCACCTCTACCAAGCTCCATGCTGTGGAGGTGGTTGGGAAAGAAGCCTGGCTTGAAATTGATTTGGCCTCTTTGTGGCTTTGTCAGTGACTCCCAGGGGAGCTGAGGGGCCTGTGGGTAGTAGGCACAGGAGACCACAGAGAGCCACGCTGCGTTAGCTTGTGGTGCACAGACTGACAGTGTGGTGGCACTGTGTCAGCAAAGGGCTGCTTTCCAGGCATTTCTGGACTGTGAACCTTGACTACCAGTTGGTCTGGAGGCAATCACTGTGACCTACATCATCACCATGGTGGACTTCGGTAACTGCATGTTTTTCCCTTTTAATCCAAACAACTAGACTCAAGGGATATACCCTATGATACTATACTCTCAGCTTGCCAGTCTAGGCCCACTCATTAAAGAAGAGCTCCTTTTGGAATCTCCTGCAGAGAAGTGGGGAGTACCATCGTACGGATGCCACATGGTGGGGTGTGGGGAAGCCGAGGAGGTTTGGGTCACAGGCATTCTCGGAAATGCCTTCCAGGCCCATTCCTCCAGAATCTCGCAGGGCTACAGCTGGCCCAAGTTGTGTTCATTGTTAGTCATGCTGTAGCTGGAGGTTCAGAAATCCAGTCTGAGTTTGAGACTGTCTCTTTAGACTGCTATAAGCGGTAGAAAATGGGGAAATGCCAGGAAGAATGTCAGTTTCTTGGTGACTTCAACATTGCATAGCTGGCACTAGAATTTCCAATATGTACATGTGGTCTTTCGTTTTTGTCTTCCATACATAATTAGCTCACAGGGAATCTGATTTAGGAGCAGAATTACAGGTATAAAAACAGTGATGAGAAACAGTTGTTAGGTAAAAAGTGGTAATTAAAACTTGTCTCCCTGGGTACTGGCACAATGCGACTTTGACATCCTGGCAGCTAGAACATGTGTCTGTGTTCTCTCTGCCTCTGGACGCTCTTTTGCAGTGTTTGTGAGAGCTACCCAAAGTGCAGATGATGGTCTAGGACAATGGGGTGACTAGGCTGCTGTGCCCAAGAGACCACAGCTGGACTGACTCAGTGCTGAATCTCCAGGCTTTTCATCCCATGATCCCAGGAAATCCTGGAGGTGGAGCTAATTGTTACCCTACCGTTCCCTCCTCACGAGAGCCTTCATATTCAAGCCTAGAAAGAAAGATAAATAGCCCAGGATACATTTTCTCTGAGCGTTGCTCTCATCTCTTGGAATGGATGTGGTTGTGTGGTAGCTGGTAATGACTGTGAAGTTAGGCAATTATCTGTTTTCATACGTTCCCCTTTCCCATAGCGACGTCTCCAGTACCATGGAGAATGGGGCATCTGCGAAAAAGATTTGTTAGTGATGTGGTGAGGATAACGCTGTGAGTTATTTCCCAAGGGGTAAATAAAGCTGGGAAGAGATATTAACAGCATAGAAGTCCACAAGGGTGTCATAAATCTCAAAGTTTGCTTTGTGCCAAAATATTTTAATACAGCACTGATGGTACTTGGAAAAATTTACTGAGCAGTAAATTAGTCAAATTAAGTAATTATAGTTTGTTATCATTTATTTTTAAACCCAAACTGGTACATTATCTCTGGGAAGTAGGCAAGCAGCCTACAGTATACCTAGGAACACCACTCTACAGTTTAAACCTATTAATTTAGATCCAGAGTGGATGAAAAGCAGAGATGATAAAATGTAAGAGAATGAGAGTATGACACCCTGAGCATGAGGGGAAGGACTGGGGAGGAGGGTGCCACGGGAAGTACTGAAAGAGAGAATACAATTTAAAAATGCTTGCTATAGTTTCACCCAGGATAAACTCTTCGGGGAGACTGAGTCAATAGTGTAAGTTTACATTTTAGGCCAAGAAGCAGAACATTGAGAAGGGATTGTTTCCAGCTTTCTAACTGCAGAATTTCTATTAACATATACCTCGGTGACCTCTCTACGGTTACTAAACAGTACAGGAGCTGATAGGTGAGTGCCCTGAGTTTATTTCTTGTTTTCTTACACAGTGAGATGAAATACTATATCAGTTAGGGAGAACTATAAAGGGAGAAATAGTAGTAAACACAGAACACACCTTTCAATTCAGCTAAGTATTTCTGGGCCAGGCATTGTATTAACTCTTAAGAGCTACAATAGTCACAATCCTTCAGGGTCCAGTTCCAAAGGACATGAAAGACAGGGAGGCTGGAGGAGGGTACCCAACCCAACCTGGTCCAATCAAGGAGGTCATCCAGGTGGAGGCAAGGCCTGAGCAGTGTTTCATGAGGGAAACAACCTGAACAAAAAGACAAAAGCAAAAAAACAGTGTGATGTGTTCAAAGGAACAAAAAGAAATTGGTGTTTTAGAAGCATGAAATGAGATGGGGAACTGAGAGAGAAGGCTGGATGTGGGTTTCTGGGCTGCATCAGAGAAGGACTGTATCCTGGCTGTGGAGACTGAAAGTGGGGCCTCTGAAGGGTGACTGGTGTGATCAGATTTATATTTTAAAGAGATCACTCTGGCAACAAGGAAGGAAGGAAGATGAATTTGAGAGGCATAAACCCTGACTCACAGAGACTCAAAATGATCCAAGTGAGATGACACAGGTCTCAACTACTGTAGATATTATAGGTCCAGAGAAGTCTGAAGGCTTATATTTTGTGGATTTCTTTAGTCTGTGTTTTTATGTAAGAGGTATTATAAACATGCAGAAATAGTTCAAACACCCATGTTCCAACCACAAAAGTTTAACAGATATTAATATTTTCCATAATTTGATGTATAAGGAGGTAACACATTACAGTTGAGTCTAATTTTCCTGTGAACCTCTCCTCAACCCCAATCCCCTCTCCCAGTGTAAATTTACAGCTTAACTGTCTCTTGCATTTGATTTATATTTTTCTACACATATTTGTACCTACATTTAAAATACAGTATTTTTTACATATCTTGAACTTTTACACCAATGGTATCACCCTATGTAATATTCTGCAACTTTTTAATTCTCCATCATGTTTGAGACATAGCTCTCTCAAAATTTATCATACAGCTGGAGTTTATCCTGATGACATTGCACAGTGTTCCAGTCTGTACTGCAATATGTATTTCTGTTCTCCTGTTGATGGACACATAGCTTACTTAGCTTTAGACTATTTCCAGCAATGGGGCTGTGAACGTCCCTCACAGCCTTCTTCACTCAGGGTGTCCCTGGAGAATGAAGCCGTAACACCCACGTCACCCATTTTATGTGTGAATTAGCTCCTCACCGATGCATCTAGAACGGTGCAAGTTATGCACCATCCTTGGGATAGCTGAGAACATAATCCCACAAATCATTTCTGTGTTATGGTTCTGATGAGAACCACTTATTGAGAAAGTTTCTGAGCAGAATTGCTCTGTCATAAGGTTTGTGCATCGTTCTTTCATAACCAGGTCTGACCAAAAGCCAGTCCAAGTGATGGTCTAATTCATGTTACCTGGTTCTGTGTAGGCAGTTGGCTCCCTGTCCTTGCCAGCAGTTTTCATTGTCATATTTTTCTGTTTTTGCCAACTAAGAAGTGTTAAGTAGTATCTTATTGCTCTAATTTTCATGTTCCTGATTATTTGGGTGAGAACCTATTTCATATATATAAGTATATACACATATGTGTGTGTGTGTGTGTGTGTGTGTATATATTTGTGATTAAGATTTCTCCTATTTGTCAATTTATATACTTCCCATTTTTCTATTCAGTTTTATTTTTTTCTTATTTATTTTGGCTTCTTTATATATTCTGGTTAATCTTTGTTGGTTATATCAATATCAAAAATGTATTTGACTTATGGTACATTTTTTGGATATAAGATTTTTTTAAATTTAATTTTAATCAAATGTATTACTCTTTCCCGTCCTGGCTTGCTTTCTTTGCATTTCTTTCGAAATTCTTCCCGACACTTTTTTCCCCCCAATATATATATTTTTTTATTTAGTTTTTTTTTTTAAATATATCTTTATTGATTTCAGAGAGAGGAAAGGAGAGGGGGAGAGAGAGAGAGAAACATCAATGATGAGAGAGTCATTGATCGAGCCCGCAACCCGGGCATGTGCCCTGACTGGGAATCAAACTCCGGTCGCCTGGATTCTAGGTCGACGCTCAACCGCTGAGCCACACCCGGCCGGGCATCCCCAATATATTTTTTAAAAAGTTTGAAGTTTCACCTTTCCTTTAGAGTTTTTATTTCTCCTGCAAATTATCCATTGATTTTTATGTCTATCATGAGGTAGAGGTCTTACTTCTTTCTTCCTTTCATTCTTTTTTTAGAGATAACTACTTACTAAATTTTCTGTACATGCCAAGGTTCGCCACCACCTCACTGCTTTCTGCATGTGCATAGGGTTGTTCTGAGCTCTCTATCTGCCACATTCTCCGTTTTTCTTTGTGCCAGTAGTGCACCATCTTAATTACTGTAGCTTTATATTAACTTTGAGATCTGGCAGAGAGATTTCTTACTCCTTTTTCTTTTTATCATCTCGCCTATTTTTGGACTTTTGTTCTTACATATGAATTTTAGGATCAACCTTAGGACTTTTGTTATAATTATTTTTTGGCTTAATAGAATGATTTTGGGAAAACTAATAATGATATTAAGTTTTCTTTTCCAGAAATATGCTATATCTTTGCATTTACTCAAGTGTTCTTTTATGTTTCTCTGTAACATTTTGTAATTTACTTCAAAAAGGTCCTTCACATCCTTTGTATAATTTAGTCCTGGGCACCTTATAATTTTCCAGCTGTTATCTTTTCAATATTTCTCCTACTCTTTGTCTATCTTCCAGGTTCCTTAACTGTTCTTTGTACCTCTTTCTGCACTGCATTGTGGTAAATTCCTTAGAACTTTTCCAATTCCCTAAATCTCGCTTCCACTGTCCAGTCTAGAGTTAATCCCATCTGGACTGTTTTTATTTAAGTGACCAAATTTTCATTTCCAAAGTTTTCTTTTATTCCAATTAGTTCTTTTCTGTATCCATATGTTTCATTTCTGCTTGTTTTCATTCCATCATGTCTTGGGTTGTGTTTGTTTTTTTAAATGGGTATATGCTTTAATATATTCTCTGAGTATTCTAAATACGCTTATTTTAAAATTTTTGTCAGACTAGTCCATAAAATGAATTAATTCACAGTGAATTTATTTCGATTTTGTTGTCCTCCTTTCTTAGCATTGTATGTTTTGCAGCTTTTGTGTACAGGCTCATATTGTTGTTACTGTTGTTTCTATTTCTTCTGCCATGTTCACTTTCACTGTTTAAGGGTTGTGTCTTCCACACTTTGGGCCCTCCAACCTAGAACGAGGTCTTCACAGGTGATTTTAAAACCAGGCACAATGGGTCCAGGCTACCTGTCACTACTTCAGCCAGTTAAGCAGAGAAAAGGTTGAATCATATATGAGCATTTTATTCCATTATTGCCAGCAAAATGGGAGAGCAGAGATGTTTGTCCACATAAAATCTGCTCTAACTGCTCCCCATCAGCCAGTTTCTTATATTAGGTAGAAGTGGGCAAAAGGAATAAGAATGGTTTACAGCTTATAGGAAATGCAAATGTGGGCTGGGGGTTACAAAAGGGTGGGGCACCTCTGGTGGAGGGGATGCGTCCTGGGGGTTTGTAAATCGGTGAGGGTGCCTCGGGGACTTCTCTGTTTCTGCAACAAGATTGTTAATCTTTCCATGATGATAAGCAGTTAAGGAGAATGGCTCACATTCCAAGGTTGACTCCCATTCCCCTGGGTATACAACTCCCAGCCAGGTTAGAAAGTGCTTTTTCTAATTAGAACAGAACAATCACAGTTAACAGAACATGATTAATATTTCTTATAACTATACCTAACAATCATGGTCAACAGAGCATGATTAATATTTCTGCCCCCAACAATTTGAGCTCCTTTGCCATGATGACATTAACTCTGATCCAATCACAGTGCTAGATGTAGTGGGCTGTTGTGTAGAGGTGACCATGTTTCCTTTTTTCATTTTCTGAGTATTAGTGGAAGGTGACCAGGCTGTGTCTGCTTCCTCCAACCTCTCTAAGTCTGCAGTGAGCGGCAAGTTTGTCCAATGTTCTTGATAGGGCTGCTCCTTCCCTGGGGGTCGCCTTGGACAGTGGAGTGCAATGTGCCCTTGTCTCCATAGTAGCCTGCATCCAAACTGGAAGCCTTGTGGGCTCTTCCCATGGCTTCATGTTCTGTTCCAGTTCTGACTCACAAGTCTGTCCTCATTTGGAAGATGACCATGGTTACTTCTATATATATATTTAAATCTGTCATTGGCATATGTTGCAGCAGAGGATATACATCAAAGTGTGATCATATTTTGCATCTTGACTAGTCCTCAAACCTGATTTAAAAAAATAGTAATTTTCAAAGTTGTGTGATATTATCCTAATGTTTTCCTATCATAACAGTGCAATTCTGTACCCTATCAACCCCTGTTCCCATCTGTCTTTATGATCATAGAATTGAGGGCAATATTCTTCCAGTGAGTCATGTCATGATCCACCAGCTGAAAGATTAATTCAGGAAACATGATTAGAAAGAGACATCTGAGTAGTTTTTCTGAACCATAAGGCATGAACATCAGTGACAGGATTTAAATAACTGAAATGAATTCTCTTTAGTTTTCTTGTCTTACCAAATTAGCATCAAAATGATTTTACCAGTTTTGGTTAGGCAATGTCAGAAAGTTTAACTGCTTTGCTGGTTATAAATTGTCACTGTGTTCATGTGCTGACTGAAAGAATACTTTCTGTTACTAAAATAACTAGCTTGCCTTCTGAAACAAGAATGTTAATATGGTACAAATTAAGAATAATTAATATCTGTGATATCCTATATTCTATGTAATTTTTTCAACAATTTGTCAACAGTCTAAGGAAGCAAGAAATTGCACCTTCTCTTTAATAAATTCTGGGTTCATTACTTCATGCTTCTAGTGTAAGAATGGAGTCAACCTGGAATTGATATGTCCTTTAGAATTAGAGCTGTGTTTCCCAAAATGACATATTAAATTTAGGTTAGTGCTGGCTGTACCTTCCCAGTGTTCCGCAGAGTTAATATTAGCTCGTATTTCATCGTCATCACGCTCTCCGATTTTAGAACATGCTAATGAAACATCCTCTCTCAGATTAAAAAGATAACATTACCGATTCTTAATGGACCTTTTAGGTTATGTTCATTTTTAGCTTAAATAAAAAGATGTGTATTTCAAAATTGAAAAGGGTATAAAGTACTTGGGGATAGTTCATTTTGGGTTCTGCCCAATAACATTTGACATTGTGGCCAAACTTAAGTGCTAATAAGTGGCTTTTCATGTTCGCATTTATACTATCAAGAGAAGAAGACAGCACTGGATTTTAAATATTAAAATAACAGAGCTTTTTATATGAAGAGTTCAGAGATTTAGACACACACTCTCTGAGGCCACCATCACTTCATATTTCAAGAAAACTCCATTTGAATTCCCAAAACAAGACCTAGATTTTTTTTTTTTATGTTTAAAATTTTAAACATGAGATAAACTTTTTTTTTTCCAGAGCTTTCAAGATTAGAATTCACTGGGATCATCAGAATTCATAGAAGGTGTAAATAAATTCTTAAAAATTTGAATTGCTTTTATTTACACTTAAAACCTCTTTAATATTAAAATCTTTGTGGAGAAGGGATTTCTCTACCCTTTAAATAGCCAAAGAAAGTAATTTAAATAAATAGAAATAACCTAACAGATAAGCTTTGTGACTCTTAAAGTGTCGCTTACACGCCTAAGTTGAGCAATTATGAAGATGATGTTTAACCTTAGAATCCTTTCAAGAAGAGCAATTACAGGTTTTCGAATGATAGTAGGATTCCTGAGTCTTGTCTTTCTCCTGTGTATCCGGAACCCTAAGCTGGAGGTCATAGAGGCGGCTCCAATCCAAACAAAAAGTCCCCTTTATGTCGGGAAATACTTAGAGAGAGCTACCCCTGGTTGGGGGTGTCAGCCATGACTGACTGTCTCCTTGCCCCAAGGATGTATCTGTAACCCCTGTAACCCGAGGGCATGTGAGCTGAGGGGCCTACTTTCTAGAGCTGCAGCAAGAGACTGGAGCCTTTTGGTTTCTCTTCCAGCCAGGGAGGAGCTAAGAATTCCAGCCATTCAACTTCTTGAAGTTGTCCCTAGATAGCCTGCTCCCCAGAATGCTGAGGAGAATCTGAGGACTCTCTAGTGCTACTTGGGTTGGGATTCTTTTCTTCTGTGAAAACAGGATAAAATTATAGACACGGCTGTATCGCTCCAACCTCGGGGAGGGAAGTTCCTTTCTCCTTGGAGTGGACTGCTGTCAGGCTTAGCTGTTATATGCCACCAGAGAAGTTCTGTACTATCCCCACAGGTTATGTACTGTGTCTTCATGTAATCTAGGACTTCTCACACTTGGCAGAGAAGAGAAAACCCACTGCCTAGAGAATGGTAAGGTGCGGATGGCTGAAAGTCCCATGTTTCGTTGAAGGCTTATATGTTTTCCAAACAATTGTGCAAACTTTGCATTTTATTCCAAAATATATCTAGTTTTATATTAATAGAATTATAATGTTACATTTGTGAATTATTACAGCATTTTTGGAAAGCAATTTGCAATTTCTGTTAATGTTAAAAATGCATGTACCCTTTCACCCAGCCATCTTACTCTGGGGAATTTGTCTCATAGAAATAACTGCATCAGTATATGAAGATATATGTATATTTATGACCAACATGTCCTGGCAAAAATTGGAATAAAATGAATGGCATTCGACAAGGAAGTGGTTGAATACATTACAAATCATGGGGCCAGCATGAAATTGTGCAGCCACTAAGGACAATGCATTGGAGATCCACCAGACTTGAGAGATTTCCTGTGAGTGAAGCAAAATGCAAGAAAGTGCATATAAGAGCCCTTTTATAAGACAGACGAACAATAACAGAATAACCCTATACGTGTCTATGTGTCTTATAAATAATGATACTAATATGAGGTAGCTCACCAAGTTACCTGCAGGAGAAGGGATACGCGGAGAATAGAGGATGAGGGAAGCAAAAAGGAGAGAAAGAACAAGAGACAGACAGAGAGAGAGATTGCATTTCTATAATCATGTGAAATTAGATATATATGTAATACAAATTTTAAATAAACAAATCGCCTCTCTTCTTGTAAATTTGGAAAGTGCACAGGCATGTGGTAAGTGGCTTTGCAGTCTCCCTGTCCCATAACAGCATAGCCCTGGGAGCAGTGGTACATCTGCTTGAGAAACATGGACGTGACAACATCCTCGGTGGAGAGACCTGAGGGGTACGAGCCACCTCTGGCTGCGAGAGTGCCTGCGGCTGGGAGGTTCTCTTGGTTCTGCCGTGATGTAAACACGAACGGGCTGCTTGACCAAGGCAGGCTGCGGTCTGCCTTTAGTTTTCATGCAGTATCTACGTCTGAACCACCCTTTGTGTAAGGTGCTTTATTCTTCAATTTTTTCTTCATTCTTTTCTTGGCCTTTACTTAGAAAAGCCTGTCCTTTGATCCACTTTACCCAGATCAAGGATACTTTTAATGTGAACTCTATTGAATGCAGTTTTCTTTCCCATTGACTTTTCATAGAAAGTTCTGAAACTGCTATGTTATTGACAACAGAGATTCAGATGGATCTGTAATCTGTTTCATGTTTCTTCTTTAGAAGCTTGAATTCTATATTGGGTGAATGTGGATGTTTTGGTTTGGACTCTGTCTCCCTTTAGCATAGTATTTTCTTTGCCTTAAAAATAAACCCACAAAATCTATTTTAGACGGGAATCTTGAAGGTCATCTAATCCAACCAACTTCACATATAATAATCCTTTCTGAAACACTTCCATAGAGTGCTTGGCCAAACACTTTCCTGTCACTATAGGAAACTCACTGTTTCCAGAGGTGACTCATTTTTATCTGTGCACATTTCTTTCTTATTGATATTTATTTAAATCTGACCAATGAAATGCCCATACTCTTACTGGCAGCCAGGTAGAAATTAGTTTTCTTGATAGAGATAACATCATGAAGACCTTCTAAAATGTGTCATACACAACATGTAGCATTACATTAAACAATTACCAATCATTCCAGAAGAGAGGACCAAATAACTGAAAACCAAGAGGAAAAATAACCTGATAATATCACCTTGTGAGACTTCTGGAAGTTTATGTTGCTGCCCCAGTGCCTGTGTTGCAAATCAGCAAAGGCTTTCAAGGAAGAAGGTAGCAGGAAAGGTCTGGCTCACATCTTCGTATCTTTTGCTTCATGCTGGTATGCTGGCTGCTCAGGTTGCTCTCCAATGCTTTCAAGAAGTCAATTTTTGTATTTTGTGGGTGGGTGGGTTGGGGTGGAGGGCGGTGTTGTCATTGTTGCTATTTTCAGTGGGACGGTTGGTCTGATACAAGCTACTCCTTCATAATCAGAAGCAGTCTGAACACACATGGTAATGAGAAATGTCAATGAAACATTGATAATTTATTTTCATAAACTTTGAAATCAGATAATGTTTTGGACTAATTAAGAATTCAGTATTCTGAGGAATTAAGGCTTCACAAATTGGGGACTAGAATTCAGGCCCTCATTTTCATTTTTGAAAACTCATTTCAGTATAGGAAAGTGAACCAAAATATTCATGCCAGATGACTTTTCCAACCAGTTTCTGCATTTGTGAAACACTTGGAAGTATCTAAGCAGAAGAGTATTCAAAGTATTTGATAGGTTGCGGCAGCATCCAAGAATTCCAAGTCCCTGAAACACTTTTTCAACATCAGGATTTTGCTTGCATGAAGAGAGCAATTTTTTTTTCTTGTAACACTTAAAAAAGATCTCTGGCACCATCAGCTGATATATTATGTAGCATGGCTGAATACCATATTGTACATCCTGTCCAGCCAGCCAAGCATTGAATCGGTGTGGTTTAAGCCATAGCAGTGTACATAATTCATAATGTTGTTATGTTCTATTTTTAAATTTTTAGTGCAAAGCTTTGCTTGGTGAATGATTGAATGAACTGACTTAAATGATTCTTATAAATGTTGTTATTGAATGTTATATAACTTAACGTGTGAAACGTTATAAAGTGTGAAAGTACCACCAAAGGAGAACTACCTGTAGACATGCCTACTACATTAAAGGTTCTAAAAAAAACCCTTAAAAATGTTTCCTAATCCACCAAAATAAACAATTTCCTGCTGCTGTCTACTTAATGGGCACGGTGTCCAACAGTTTTTCAGTCACATCAAGTTGGTTCTCTCCACCTCGCCGCTAAGTACGGCTTCATCTCTCCGCTGTGGCAGAGACTATCTCGAGTTATCTTTCCATGCAGCTTGTCCTGTAAGCTTCCCACCAATTCTTCAATACCCTGAACAACCATGCTTTAGATTATACTTATAGTTTCAAAAGGCTATTTCTGCCTGTTCAGGATACATGGTTGTAGCTATATTCAATAAACAGGTTTATAAACTCACCGTTCCTAAAAGGTTGATGCTGAGCGGTTTTTCACTTATTTCATTATTCAGTTACAGCAGCTATTTCATTCACATGCAGAAACAAAGTTGATAGTTAATAATAGAAACAAAATTGGTTTTTCATTTGATTAAGTTTTCACCCCAGATCTTTCCTTTTGCCAGCATTTATTGTCGCTTACTTCAGAATTACGTCCTATGTTGTATGCTTTCAGTGCTGACATGCTCGTCTGCATATTAAATAACCAACGTATTTTCATGCAGAAGTGAAGAATATTACTTTCTCACATTTTTTATGGCACATTTAGCTTTTTGACCCTGCTTTTAATTTTTTTGCTTTTACTATGAAATATTTCACTTTCTTTTCAATCAAGTGTAAGAGAAACAGTGACACAGCTTGATGACTGATGAGAACATTTGACCTTAAAGTTGTATAGACATTAGAGAACAGTGGAGGCTTTGGCAAACCGAGGAGTCAGTGCCCTGTCTAAAGATGGAAGCCATACCCAACCAGGTATTTCCAGATCTTTTTATTTAAAAACAAAAGCCAGAAATTCAGATTTTTGTTGAAATCCCTCATTTTCGAATATAGGTAATTGATTCAATGATTTCTGAAAATAATGCATGAGCCAAAGAGAATGTCTGTAGGGCTGTTTGGGTTTGCAGGTGTTATTCTGGAACCAGTTTTATATGACTATAGACTCCAAGAATGTTAGAGCTGGAAGAAATCTTAGGGCTTATCATAAACAAACAGCTGTTGAGAATTCAGACCAGAACCCAGGCTCCCAACTCCCATTTCAGGACGCTACAGGTTTCTAATCTGTTTAATAGAAAATGTTTTTGAGCTGCACTATTAATGCAAAGTCCAGCTATACCCAGCTAGTCAAAGCAGAAAGAATTCAAGGAATGGTGGTTGGTTGGATGTCAGTGGGCAGATTTTTTTTACCTGAGGTAACTGAGCAGTTCTATCCACATTTTTCTCATTTCTACCTCAGTAGATATGATGGGGGGTGGGGGGTGCTATAAGAGGGTGTTAGTACTGTCTGGGCCTCCTCATATTACCTATGATTCAGAATTAATTACTGTTTTCTGTCTGCTTTCTTTCAAGTAGGTAGAGAATTCTTTTTTTACTATTCCAGAAGAAATGTCCATATTAAATGTGGGGAAAAAAGCATTCCTCACAAGAGTTTAAGTGTTTGAATTTAGAATTGCATTTTAAAAACACTGAATTTGAAGGGATTTGACAGTGAATGTCCTAAAAGTTCTGAGTCTCCTGGCTAGAGAGAGCATGAAGGCATGGCACCTGGACATGAAGAAAAGGGACATCAAAATGCCTCTGAAGTTGTTTCACAGCAGAGCTGACTGGCATCACGTGAAAAGTGTGGTCAGTCCATCAGCCTTGCTGTTGCCTTGTTAGAAATGAGGTTAGCAAGGTAACCTTTCTTTCTACTCTGTTTCTTCCCATTGTGATATGGTTCAACAATTGCCTAGGGCCATTTATTTGAGTCAGGATAGTAAGACGCTAGGAAAATTCCTTGGCAAGTGGAATGGGGAAACTGAGACAGTTAGCTGAGCAAACTACCCAATTTACAGCCAGATGCAAAAGATCACCAAGGTGGAAAGTCCTGGGTGCCTAGTAATGGGAAAAACTGGCTCCAGACCTCGCCCCCAGGGTGGCCTTTTCTCCCCTGGTGCATTGCTGGTCCTGTGGTTTAGACCCTCTAACCTTTCCTCCATAGAGATAACATCTAGGCCTCAGTTGTATTTCTGCTCCAGGCCCAAAAAAGCAGCAAAACTAGGCAGGCAGCCCCAGAACCAGCTGCGATGACTAATGACCCCCTGCCTTGGTGCTAACCAATCATTGGAGACCATGACCCTGAAAGGGCACTACTGGAAAAGCTGATGAATATTCTATTGAGATCTCCCCTAAGACCTCCCCTGAACTCCCAGCCTTTAAAAAACCCAGTGTACACTCTCCTTCCAGGGAGCATGCATGCCTTTTCCTTTTCCCCTTTTTCCCCCACAGGCATGCATCTCCTAAACTTGAAGGGACCCCACAAGACTTGCAACCAAGGGAGCAATGGGCAGTGGAAGCTTGTCTGGGGCTAAGCCCCTGAACCTGTCTCCAAGGCCCCCTTTTCTCTGACTTTCCAGTGAGCTAAAGCAGCCCTACCAAGGCTCATTTTTTTCCTATAACTTTTCTAGAGAAACAAAGCAACACCACCTAGGCTCTCTCCTGTTGCTTCTTCTATCCTAGGCCCTTCCTGTTTCACTGTCTCCAGCTTTAATAAACATACTCTCAATCACCTGGACCTGTGTTGTGAAATCTGTCCTGCACGAAGTCAAGAACCTGCACACTACCAGCCAGTCCTCTGCAGAACCTTAAGATCCAGGTCCCCTTTCTGGTAACATACTGAGGCTTTTGGTGTTTGCATGTTTTTTAAAAAAGCTTTTGGTGATATGGAAGCATCCTGAGTCCGGCATGGTGGTGGGTAGGTGACAAAGATGTGGACTTGGCTCAGGCACCCGGGTGGAGGACAGACAAGTGATATCACTGACGGAGACAGTGGCGCTAACCCCACTGGCTTCTTGAGACTGAGTCAGTGACTGTGTCCAATGTAAGTTTACCCAGAAGTAAAATAGGTAAAATTATAGTCAACTTTGATGCCCTTTTCGGTTTCTTTTTATATAAATTTGATAATCTGAAGCACAAAACTAAACAGTTTTGTTGCCACTGATGGTTAACAGCACTCTGCTGGAGAGGCCATGAAGTGCTGTAATTCAGAGCGTGCGCTGTGAGAAGTGGGCTCTGTGTTTTCACTCACCCACAGGCATTTTGTATTAGTGGTGATCCAATCTCAGCTTTTTAATTCTGTTTAAGAAGTTGCTATTTCCAAGGAAACATTTCCACTATAATTCAGAATGGGAGAGGTAAATCTACCATATGGCCAGGAGGGTGACAGGAAAAGAAGGAAAACAACTCCTTTGAATGCTTTTAGAAGGAAAAAAAAATGAGCCATTTTAGTCATTCCCATTTCAGAAGTTATTCTCATCTGAAAAGGACATTTGAGAGGTTGAAATGGAATATTGCCACCGCTGTCCCTCACATGGTGGAGAGAAGTAATAGGCAATTATTTTGGTAGGTGCAGCTCAAAAGAAAAGCTATGTAGGACTGGGCCCACATTCATCAGATAAAATGGGGAATTGAGCAGTAATTCCGTGAATTTCAAACAGTGTCAAGAGCCAATCATGGTTTTTGCCCTGAAGTATGTAGGCTGACTTTTCTAGAGTGAAAATAGCTTCTGGTCCCTGTCCCATTATAAGGATAACATGGTTTCATGTTTTTTTAAAAATCAAACAATACAGAAAACCACACAAAAGAATCGACTTCAATTTTCCACTTTGGAGGTATCTGTTGAGTACCTACTGTGTGTAGGTTGTGTGCTGGGGACTCAGCAGTGTGCAGACAGACTGGTTCTTGCTCTCTCACCGCCGCCTGCATATTCACTGCAGGTCCTGGCTGACATTGCTCTGTACAAATGAACAGAGGTTGATGGAAAGCTGTGTAAGAGATCAGCTCATATTATATGACTCTGTCCAGTAGGTGCTCTTCACTGATGACTATAACCATGTGTCACTCTTTAATGACTGTGTAGCGTTCCATTGTGTGATTCCACCATTGTCTAAGGAAAACAGTCCTTACTGAAAAAAATTTAGATTGTGTTCAGAGTTATTTAATTATCTTATTTACTTAATTTGTTTTGCTCTTTTAAAATAATTAACACTGTACATTGTTTTGAACAGATTGGAATTTACAGAAAAATGGACCGAAAGTACAGAGAGTTCCCTTGTATCCCTTTACTCTTGCCCTCATTTACTCTATTAATCATAGGGTAGAAGACCTTGCTTTAGTGTGGTACATTTGTTACAATTGATGAGCCGATGTTGAAAGAGTGCTAACTAAATTTAATAGTTTACATCAAGTTTCCCTCTTTGTGTTGTACATTCTGTGTATATGAGACACATGTAATGATAGGTATCCACCATTAGTGTCATACAGAATATTTTCACTGCCTTAAAAACACCCTGTGCCCCACCTGTTCATCCTTTTCTCCTGCCCAACACCCAGACAATGGCAACCGCTGAACTTTTTACTACCTCCATAGTTTTGCCTTTTCCAGCATGCCATATATTTAGAATCATAGTGTGTAGCCCTTTCAGATTGACTTTTTCACTCAGCGATGCATTTAAGGTTCCTCCATGTATTTTGTAGCTTAATAGCTGATTTCTTTTTATTGCTTAATAATATTCCATTGTAAATATGTACCACATTTTATTTATCTATTCACCTATTGAAGGACATTTTGGTTGCTTCCAAGTTTTGGCAACTATGAATAAAGCTGCTATAAATATTTTATGGATTTTTTTATGTAGGCATATTTTCAACTCGGATAAATGGAGCACAATTGCTGGATCTATGCTAAGAGCATGTTTAATTTTGTAAGAAACTGACAAACTGTCTCCAAAGTGGCTGTACCGTTCGCATTCTTACCAGCAATGAGTGAGAGTTTCTGTTGCGCCACATCCTCACCAGCATTTGGTGTTGGCAGTGTTTGGGATTTTTTTCCACTCTAAAAGACGTGTAGCAATATTTTATTGTTGTTTTAGCTTGCAGTTTCCTAATGACATACAATGTTGAACATCTTTTCATATGATTATTTGCCATCTGTGTATCTTCTTTATTGAGGTGTCTGTTCAGATCTTTTGTCCATTTTTAAATTGGGTCATTTATTCTCTTACTGTTAAGTTTTAAGAGTTATTGGTATATTTTGTATACCAGTACTTTATGAATAGGTGTTTTCAAATATTTTCTCCCAAAACTTACCAATTTTTTTCTTATATCTTAATTTTGCTGTTGTACCTAAAATATCATTGCCAATTCTAAGGTCACTTAGATGTTATCTTTATCCAGTATTATCTTTTAGGAGTTTTATAGTTTTGCATTAGGTTTATGATCCATTATGGATTAATTTTTGTGAAAGGTGGAAGGTCTGTGTCTAGATTCTTTTTTTTTTTTTTTTTTTTGCATGTGGATATCCAGTTGTTCCAGTGCCATTTGCTGCAAAGATTATCTTTTCTCTAATGGATTGTGTTTGTTCTTTTGTCAAAAATCAGTTGATTCTATTTGTTTGGGTCTATTTCTGGGCTCTCTTTTATATTCCATTGATCTATTTATCTATTCTTTCTCAGATACCACATGGTCTTGATTATTGTAGCTTTATAGTAAGTCTTAAAGTGGGGTCATGTCAGTCCTCTGTTTTGCTTTCTTAATATTGTGTTAACTAGTCTGGATCTTTTGCCATTTCTTATAAGCTTTAAAATCAGTTTGTCAGTATCCACAAAATTACTTGCTGGGATTTTGAATGGTATTGCATTGACTCTATAGATCAAGCTGAGAAGGACTGACATTTTGACATTTGACAATGTTGAGTCTTCCTGTTTATAGAATATCTCTCCATTTTTTAAAGATCTTCTTTGATTTCTTTCATCAGTGTTTTAGTTTTCCTCATATAGATCTTGTACATATTTTGCTTAATTTATACCTAAGTATTTCATTGTGTGGGTGCTAATGTAAATGGTATTGTATTTTTAATTTCAAATCCCAGTGGTATTGAAAGCAATTGACTTTTGTATATTAACATTGTGTCCTGCAACTTTACTATAATCACATAACTTTCAGAAGTTACTTTGATTCTTTGAGATTTTCTATATCATCTGCGTACAAAAACATTTTTACTTCTTCCATCCCCATCTGTATATCTTTTATTCATTTTTCTGTTTTACTGCATTAGCTAGGACTTTTAGTGCAGTGTTGAGTAGAAGTGGTGAGAGTAGACACCCTTACCATGTTCTTAATCTTAGCAGGAAAATACCTATCTTCTCTCCATTAAGCATGATGTTAGCTGTAGGTTTTATGTAGATGTTCTCTATCAAATTAAGGAAGCCCCCCTTTATTTTTAGTTTGCTGAGGGTTTTTATCATGAATGGTTGTTGACTTTTATCAAATGCTTTCCTATATGTATATGATTTTTCTTCTTAAGCCTGTTGCTGTGTTAAATTACGTTAATTGATTTTTCTAACGCTGGACCATCCTCGAATCTCTTGAATAAATCCCTCTTGATCATTATATTAGTTTTCTAGACCTGCCATAGTAAAGTATCATAAGCTGAGAGGCTTAATTTTAATTTATTGTTTCATAGGTCTGGAAGCTAGAAGTCTGAGATCCAGGTAGTCGTCACCCCTAGCTCTGTCTTCATCTTCATACAGTATTCTTCCTGTATGCATGTCTGTGTCCAAATTACCCTTTATAAGGACACCAGTCAGAGTGGGTTAGGGGCCCACCTTACTCTAGTATGACTTCATCCTAGTTAATTATATTTGCAATGACCCTATTTCCAAATAACGTGCTTCAGACATATTAATTTTGGGAAGACACAGTTTAATTCATAACAGTCCATCCTCTGGCCCCCAAAACTCATGTCCTTCTCATACATAAAACACATTCACTCCCCCACCCCAAAATCATCAAAAGTTTTAACCCATTCAAGCATCAACTTTAAGTCCAAACTCTCATTTAAATATCATCTAAATGAGATACAAGTGAGACTCAATGTATGATTTATGCTGGGGCAAAATTCACCTACATCTGTGAATGTACGAAACCAGATAATACGTTATATTCTTCCAAAATACAATGGTGGGGCAGGCATAGTGTGGACATTTCCACTTTAAAAAGGAAAAAATCAGAAGAGAAAAAAGTGTCACATCTACCAAGCAAGTCTGAAACCTAGCAGGCTAAAAACTCCAGGGGGACCCAATCTTAGGGGGAGCCCACACTTTTGTGAGTTTTACCTCCAGGAGCTCTACCGTGGATGAATTTACCTCTTTCTGTATACCCTTACCACTGATTATTAGATTTTTTAAGACTAGAGAATAATCCTCTTTGGTTCATGCTCTGGGCTCACTGGGGTAGCAGCCTCACCCTCCATGCCCACTTGGGTGACAGCCTCATTCTCTGAAACCAAAGAGTTGTCCCTACCCTCTGGAATCAAGGAGGAACCAGCTCCTGAACTGCCTTTGGGGTCATTCTTCCTTTTTCTTGAAGGTTAGTACATGTTCACAGCTCAGTAACTCTATCTCCCATTTCTTGCCTATAGAATCCCAGAAATCCAGCAGTCTTCCTTCAGGTCTCCCTTCTCTGGCCCTTTCATTCCAAGCTGGCAGTATTTCTGCTGATTGGATCTACAAGTTGCCTGCTTAATCTCTTTAGCCAGTGGCTGTCTAGCTACTCTCGTGGTGTTCTCATTTTTTGCAATGTGGATAGGCTGAGAATTTTTCACATCTTCAAGTGCTGGTTTCTTTTTGCTTAACACTTCTTCCTTCAATTTATCTCTCGCCTCTTGTATTTTTCCATAAGCCACAAAGAGAAACCAGGCCTCACATTCAACACTTTGTTTAGAAATCACCTCAGCTAAATATCCAAGTTCATCACTTACAAGGTCTACCTTCCAGAAGATAGCAGAACATAATTAAGCCAAGTTCTCTGCCATTTTCTAACAAGAACCACTTTTCCTCCAGTTTCCAATAATGTTTCTCATTTCCACCTGAGACCTACCAAGAGCCCCTTTAATATTTATATTTCTAGCAACAGTTGGTTAGTTTCTGATGAAATACTTTCTTCTGAGGGCAGGCCTTATGCTCTGGGCTTATTTCAAAATGCCTACATTTCCCTTCCTCTGCCAGAAGCACAAGAGGATTTTTCTCTGATCTTCACTCTGAAACCCTGGTAGGGCTTCTGGAGGTAAAATTCACAAAAGTGTGGGTTCCCCCTAAGACTGAGCCCCCCTGGAATTTTTGACTCTCAAACATGTTCCCACTGAGCCTCCAGCAGCTCCTCCATTACAGTGTAGGTTTTTCTCCCCCAATACTGGTTTCTACAGATGTTTCTGTTTGTAAGCTTCTGTTCCAGTGCACTGTGGTTTAGTCTGTCTCACCAGTTTGGGGAGCAGAGGTTTGTCCTGTGGCCTCAGTTTTCTGATGGATCTAAGAAGAGTTGCTGATTTTAAGTTTGTTCAGTTTTTTGCTTGTTGTGTGAGTGGGAATGATGGCTTCCAAATTCCTTACATTCGAGACTGGAAACTGAAGTCGCTGTTTAAGTTTTATTTTTTGATTTTGTGTGTGTGTGTGTGTGTGTGTGTGTGTGTGTGTGTGTGTGTGTATCAGGAGCGGGGTTTCCACTATTATTAATAAGACTGTGACCTTGCATATGTGATCAATTGCCTTTTGCAGACTGATTCCTCAAAGTGGATCAAAGATTATACAAAATGCCAATTGACACATTGGGTCAATTTCCTTAATGTAAGGTCACTATCCTCCCACCAGCGTGGCTAAGTTTGCCTTTCCACAAACCCTCACCAACACTGACTCCTGTCAGACTTTTGTATCTTTGCCAATTAGACAAGAGAAAGTGCAATCTCAGTGTTTCACTTGCATTTCTTTGATCAATCATCAGTCTCTCTTTAAACATTTATTATCCCTTGTATTTCTTCTATTAATTACCTATACTTTGCTTATTCCTCCATTTGGATGTTCATTTTTTTTTCTATTAATTTATAAAGAGTTTATTTAGAGTTTATTTTAGAGTTAGTAAACCTTTGTGTACCTTATATTTTGCACATGTTTTTCCATGTGTATATTGTTTTCATTGACTTTATTTGGATTTTTGTTAATTTTTTTACCTTTTAGAGTAAAATGTACATAGTTTTATCATTAATTTTGTGTTTGTTTTGTTTTTTAAATGTTGCTAACAAATATTTTCCCATTTCTGGTATATTTAGTTACTTGTTTTGATTTTGTTCTTGGTTTTTGCTCAGCACATTTTATTTTCCTCTAGTCTTTAAAATATAAATCTTTGGTTCACCTGGAATGTATTTTGGTGGAAAGCCTGAGAATGAGGTCGAGCTTGATCTGTAGCCAGACAGCTAGCCAATTGTACAAACAGTTAGGAAATAGCTCTATATTTCACTGATTTGTAATGCCACCTTTATCACCTGCTGGGCTCTCCTCCCAGCCTTTCTACTTCATGGATTTGTCTACTTCATGCTGTATAACATACCCTCAGCTCTGGCATTTATACAGCACTTCTCTCTGGTGACGGTACGCCCCCTTTACCTTTTCTTCTTCTATTCCTCACATCCCCTGCTAATCTCCCAAAGTTATTTTCAAGATGGCTTTTCAAAATAATTTTTTCAAGGTCACCTCCCCACAACATAGGAGTTTTGTACTTCTTTTATTATTAGTCTCTCACAATTTCAGTTAAATTTGTATATAAGTTTTTGTATTTGCTTGTAAATAATTTGAGTGAGATTTTGTATTTCTTTCTTAAACTAATAGAGCTATTATTATTTATATTTTTAATTGGTCATTTAATTGAATGCTTATTGATTATAATATTTTCAGTCGAGGTTTTTTGGATTTACTGGGTATGTTAATAATGATATACTAACAAATAATGCAAATAATGATCATTATTAAAAAAATAATAAAATAATTATTAAATAATTAAAATAAATTTTTAATGTTTAAACTTTGCTTTATTCTCTTGTTTTAGCTGCAGTTGTTAAATAATATTAAATAATAATGGTGTTAATTAATACTTTTATCTAACTTTTAGCTTTGCTAAGAATGCTTCTGGTGATTGTTAATGGTTTAGCTGGGTATGAAATGCATGCTTTTATCATTTTAAGGAATTATCCCTATTCTGTTTTTATTCAGTCTTTATTTTCAATCAGAAATAAAGGTTGGCTTTTGTCAAATGGTTCTTTAAACCAATATTTGACAGACTCCTGTGAGTTTTCTCCTTGATTTGCTGATACAGTAAATTAAATAGATTTTCTAATATGGAGTTATTTTTCTCTGTACTGTGGAACTAACTGATGACATACTAAGTCTTTCTGATTCACTCATGAAACCATCTTAGCCAGGAGCTTATTAAAATCAGCAACTGGAAATTTTCTCAATGATTTTTTTTTTTTTTTTTGGCCCATTTAGGTATTCAAGTTAATTTCTATAGCATAATTTCTTACTAAATTATCCACTTCTCCCAAATTTCCTAATTCATTAGCACACAGTTCAAGTTTTATCTGTATCTCTGTCTCTCCCCCTTATATCCAGTATTACATATTTGCATTTTTCTTGACTACCTAAAGGTTTGTTTGATATATTGAGGTTGTCTCAAAAAATTTTCTAATTTATTAATCTACCATTTTTTCTTTTTCCTAATTTATTACTTTTTAAATCTTTATATCATTCTTTTTGCTTTTAAGGGGCAATTTCTTTGCACTTTTTATAACCTTTTCTCTTGATTGTTTACTTCATTTATTTTATTCTCTCTTGGCACAGAAGGTATATTTTACTCTGAATATATCTTTGACTGTATTCTGTAGGTTTTATTGAATAACTTGGGTGAGATTGGTTCTGTTTGATCACGTTATTTTCTGGGACTACAAGGACACAGAATCCTGACTTCAGCCAGTCACCTTTTCCTACAGGGTCCCTGAGAGCTCAAGCCCCAGCGTACAGAACCAGGAAAGCTGGGACACGTGGCATAGGACACTAATTTCTCCTAGCCAGAGGGGACTTAAATAGCTTCTGATAAATAGCACTAGTGACTCCTGTTGTCTTGTCTTTTCAACATGCAAACCCAAATCCAATATATTAGAAAAAGGATGGTACATGACCACCAGCACTATGAGGAATGGACAGAGAAAGGTATTGAGCAAGACAAGGCACACTGGCGCAAAATGTCTGGTGCTAGGCAGGTCTGGGCCATAGCAGTGCTTACAATGGAGGAAGAGAGAAGAGAGGGAGAAATCTAGGTGTCCCTGTCTTCTTCCAGGCAGAAACCAGTGCTGGAATTGCACCCCAGCTTTCTGAGAAGGAGGTGCAGAGCTATCAGACCTACAGGTCTGTGTCTAACATTGGTCAGTCGAAGATGTATCCCAATCAGATTCCTGGAATGTGGCCAGTTGTCGAGTCTCGTTCTCCATTGGGAAGAGCAAGAGAAAGGCAGATAGATGAAGCACAGAAAATAAACTTATTCCTGGAGGCAAACTTTTTGTTTGTATTCTTTAAATTTTTCTTTTTTTGGGTTGTGGTTGTGATAGTTTATTTGATCCAAAATTATTTAGAAAGCCACTTTTTACACCTCCAATGGCTCTGGTTTGCTTTAATTTTAGATATTTATGTCTAGTTTTATAGCACTGTGAGCACCAGAGGCAGCTTAAAGGCTTTTAAAATTTTAGAATTGATTGCCTGTATTCTCATGTTCCAGCACAGTGGAACATGAGCTCTGGGCCACAGACTCATCCTTGAGGATGATTTTGCGTCTCTTAATAAGGCCCTAAGGGCTTTCACTCATTCTGGATCCATTTTACGATCATTTCTCAGCCTGGGTTTCCTGTGCCCCAATATCTACCTCATTGCAGCCCAAGGGGATTCCTGTTTTTTCAGGTGACCCTGATACCCAGGCCCCAAGCAGATGGCAAGCTTCTGTACTACTTCTCCAGGCCAAGGGTGGAATTCTCTGACCTCTCCATGTCTTGACTTTATGCAAGTAGACCAGTCTCCAGCTCCCTGTGGTCTCTAGTCTGCACTCAGTGTCCACAAGGCTGTTAGGACCCCAGACATTAAGGGCATGTCCCCTGAGTTGGTTGGCTTCCACTCCTACTCACTTCTGTGGCTTTGCTTTTTTCTTGACTTCTTACAGCTGGAGATTTCCCATTCTTGGTTTCGGTTCAGCTATGTAATTGAAAATTATTTTGCTATATTTTATCCAGAATTTTCATGTGTGCAGAACAAAGGGGAAGAGGTAGGAGAGGACCCCTGAGTGCCAGTCTGCCCACATTTTTGCCTGGGAGTCTGGACTGATGATTAGTTATACTCATTCATGTCAATGGTTCAGTTCAGGACCTCAATTTATAAATAGTTACATGGCCTGTACATAACAAATCTCCTTCTTCTACTAATTCACTTCAGTTAGGTTCGGCAAATACTTGTTGAGAATCTAATACAGGGCAGTTACCCATTGGGTGCTATATGAGAAATGGCCTTGATGGCCAGTGAGCGGCCATTGTCATCTAGTGGATGGGACATCCAGCTGGAGCATGGAATGGATAGCACATGTATTTTCTCTGTGGTGCTCAGGGTAACTCAGGGGTCAGGCCGCTTGGATTCTGGGGGCAGAACTAACCAGAATAGAGAGATGTAGTGCAGCCCAAAAGGTTCTCAAGTTTGGGGGAGCTCCTAGACTCCTTTGAAAATCTGAAAAATATACCTAAGGACGTTGGTCTCAGAAACATACTCATTTTGCACATGGTTTCTGAATTCCCAAAGCCCTCTATAAACCTCTCAGAGCTTGAAACTGTTGAAGTCCATGTAAGCTATCCCTGTTCAGGTTTGACTAGAAATGTTTCTGGAAAGAGGAGTAATTTCGTTTCTACCACACAATCGGTAAACAGACATCCTAGGTGCCACAAGAATTGCAGTTAACATGGCCCTGGTTTCATCAGGATATATGTTGTTATTCCTAGTACTGTTTAAATATGGTCACCAGCAATGTGACTGACAAATAACAGAGGTGTTTGTAAACTCAGTCCCAACATTGGTTGAGGATGGTGACAACTCTGACCTAATTAGTGATCTTTTTCAACTGTAAGAATTTTAGCATAGAAAGTCTCAACTGCCTAATGTGACCCTGTGGAGAGCTGCATTTTTAATGTTGTTTGTAATGATGATGGAAAGACTCTTAGTGTTACATTGAAGATCTGAGCTTTGTTTACAAAGTCGAGGACATTTGCTCCCACTTCTGCTTTTCAGTAGCCTTTGTACTGCTTGAATCATGGCTGTAATGCTAGAAAAATCAAGCTTTTGTCAGTGTAAGGTCAAAATGAATAAAACATTTATTTTCATTGGATTCTCCATGCAATATAAAAATTTTGGTGCATTATCATCTGTAGGTGTTAGGTTCTAAGTAACCTTGTATGATTAAAATTACAGCTGGTGAGGTTTTGACTGTGGAATGAGCATTCTCAGCAAACAAATGCAATTTTTACCTTTTTTAGGATTTTACTTTATGAAGAATATTTTCCATGAACTGTTTTTTCTTTTTTATCTCAAATCTATCCTTTTAATTTGCTTTTTTTTTATTGAACCAATAGATATGGCAGCTTTATGAAAACTGTACACATAAAATCCTATTTTCCAGAAAAGAAAAATTGTAATTCTTTTAAATGACAACAGATACCTCATCCCTCCTTTCTCTCTACCAGCTTCTTTAAAGACATTACCTGTTTGTTTTTATATTACAATTACTGACAAAGGAGAGAAGAAAAAGTTAAAATACATTTTAAATTTAACATAAATCAAACACGGGTTGCCCAAATCTGAAATGATGAAAAGGAGACGACCTTTCAACATAGTTGAGACAGACTCAGACCTGGGTTGACAAGAGGCCATTCAGGCTCGGGCCTTACCACCATCTGTGTGTCCTTGAGCTAACTTCCTTCCATCAGATTCTCTTTTCTTGTCCAGAAAAATAACATTTTTATTGTGACTTTAAATGAAAATCAAATGCCTAAGAGCATAGCATCCCTCTAATACCTAAATCTGTTCCTTTCTTGGCAATTATCTCATTGTGAATGTGTATTAGTGGGATGTTTACTTGTGTATTGCCTTTGAACTTGACGGGGATAGGGATTACATGCACATGCTAGCCCACCCTCTGTCCTTCTAGGGTCACATCCCCTTCACAGCTTTTTCTGACCTGCCTCTCTCCTGATAGGTAGAAGTGACATTTCAGTCTCGCTTCAAACCCCACCTACCCAGTACAGACTTTCAAAAAAGCACATGCTGCATTTATCTGCATTTGTTTTGGTTTAAGGCTCTTTCTTCCTACAGCTCATTGAGCCTCTCTAAGGCAAGGACCCTTTCTTATTCATCTTCCTATTCCTAGCATCTAGGACAGTGCTTCATCTATAATAGTGCTGAATTTTGTTTTTAATATATTTATTGATTTCAGAGAGAAGAAAAGAGAGGGAGAGAGAGAGAAACATCAGTGATAGAAGAGTCATTGATTGGCTGCCTCCTGCAGGCCCCCGACTGGGGATCAAGCCCACAACCCAAGCATGTGCACTGACCGGGAATCAAACGCAATCTCCTGGATCATAGGTGACTGCTCAACCGCTGAGCCACACCAGCCAGGCTAGATGTTTAATTTTTAAGTGAATGAAAACATTAAAATTGCGGTTGTGCTGTTCGACCCAGGAGGTGAGCTGACTTACTCCCTGGAACTCTGTGCTGTTGCCCTCAGACACTGGCCTCTTTCTGGGCCTGAGAGGGGTGCTATGGTTCGGGCCGTTGTCCCTGCTACCTCACCTGGAACAGTCCCATTTCATGTCCACTCACGCTGGTGTCCCATTTGGTTTAGTAGTCATCCCAGACATATGCGATTTTGATATCTAAGATATAGTTATAGTTTGAGTTTTGAAGGTAGTTTTTCATAAAACTGTATTATTTATTTTTTTATAAATATAAAATTGATTATATTTGCATAATTTTAACAGCTTTATCAAGGTATATTTTATATATCATAAATTCTCCCGTTAGAAGTGTATAATTTAATGATTTTTAGTAAACTTACTGACGGGTTCAACCGTCACCATATCCAGTTTTAGGACATTTTCACCACCCCAATAAGCTCTTTCATGCCCATTTGTACCCCAGCCAGTAATCTACTTTGAGTCTGTATAAATTTTTCTTTCCTGAAACTTCACATAAATGAAGCCATACAAAACATGGTCCCCTGTGGCTGGCTTCTTCAGCAAGGAATGTTTTTGAGGTCCATCTATGTTACATAGTATAGTGGTAGTTTACTCCGTTTTTGCTGACTAGTACTCAGATTTATGGATATACCACATTTCATCTCTCCAGTTAAGAGAACTGTATTATCATTTAAAACCAATTATTAGGCAATAAATATTTCTTTTCTTCTTTTAGTATATCTTTATTGATCTCAGAGAGAGGAAAGGAAAGGGAGAGAGAGAGATAGAAACATCAATGATGAGAGAGTCTTTGATCGGCTAGCCCGCAACCCCAGCATGTGCCCTGACCGGGAATTGAACCCTGATTGCCTGGGTCCTAAGTCGATGCTCAACCACTGAGCCAAGCCTGACTGGGCTCAATAAATATTTCAAAAACACCACATAATTTAATTATTTTAGTGCCTCCTTTCTCTCTCTGAATTATGTTGGGTGATATCATCACCCTGGCTGTAGTTGGACTTGTCTGTGGGTGGTTTGCTGTGTGGAAACCCTTAGGGAGCACGCTAGTTCAACTTCTGTTCATATCTGCAGTTGTGGAGTACCTTTGTGCTAGGCCCGGAAGACACAAAAATAAATAAGCCATCATCCCTGCCTTTGAAGAACTTATAATCTAGTGATAATAGCTACCATTTACTGAGTACCTCCCATTGGTGGGGATGCTTCTAAGGGCATTACACGAGTTCTCTCATTAAATCCTTGTCTTCATGTACGAGGAGGATAGTATCATATCATCTCCCTTTTATAGATGAAACTGGCCCAGAGGGTTTAGATAACTGCCCTAGTAACTTGCTCTGGCTGAGGAGACTGGGGTGGAAGAGCCAGGAATGGAAATCAGAAATGCAGGAAGAACAATTCTTAGGGGACAAGAATGAAAAAGATACAAAGAGAGTTTGAGACAGCTTACATTTGAGATGATATAGGAAACTCAGGGAGAAGTGTTAGGCAAGTACTCATGTAGAGTTGTGCTATGAAGTCAAGGCTAGAGATGTAAATTGAGTATCAGCATGTGAGAGGAGGTAAAGTCATGAGGGGGTGACGTCACGGTGGGAGAGTATGTAGAGTGAGAAAAACCTGAAGCTGAGCACGCCTGTGTGAGGGAGAGCAGGAGGGCGGTGACTACACACAGAGAGGAAACGACAGAGCGAGGAGGGGGACCAGAAGAGAGTGGAGCCACATAGGTCTATGGATAGAACATCAAGGCAGCAAATGCAGCATCAAGACCCAGGCGGGTGAGATCAAAGTGTCTCTCGAGTATGGGAAGGTGGAGGCTATTGATTACATCTGCTCTCCCAGCACTGCAGAGACTGGAATCCAGTTTGCAGTGGCTTTAGAAATGAAGGGACCATGATCTGTAGGGGCCATAAGTGGGAGCTACAAGAGATTCAAGAACTAAACTCTTGAAGACTCAGAGCATCAGGGTACGATTTTCTGTTTAATATCATGGCCTTGAGAATATAAGTGTGTGGCAGGGAGCCAGGGAAGAAAGAGCGTTGAAGGTCTAAGAGTGTTAATTCCATGGTTCTCAGCCCTGACTGCACAGTAAAAGCTCCAGGGTTGGGGGGAGAAGGACGATGCTGCTTAAGAAAAACAGGGGCTCTCATTCAGTTGGCCTGACGGTGGGGCTCAGACACCCACAACATTTTAGAGTTCCCTAGGTGATCCTAATTTATAGCCAGGGAGAGCAGGAGGGCGGTGACTACACACAGAGAGGAAACGACAGAGCGAGGAGGGGGACCAGAAGAGAGTGGAGCCACATAGGTCTATGGATAGAACATCAAGGCAGCAATTTATAGCCAGGGTTGAAAAGCACTGAAATAACTGATAGAATGATATTCCAGAGGAGATGGGGTAAATAACACCTTTACCGAAAGATAAGGGTGTGTGAATCTCTGAGACCAGAGGCAAGGATGTATATATTTGTAGGTAGGTCTATAGTTGTAGAAGTTGAATTAGTATCTGCCTGTTAACCTCACTTTACTAAACTAAAGGCCAAGGCTGTAGGGAAGTGAGGGGAGTTGAGGCTAGATGGCTTGTGAAAAGAGGTAAAACTTTGGAATACATGCTGAAGGGACAGGGATGGGCTAGCTAGTGATAACAGCCCATCTGTGCGTTGGAGATGCACAGCACTAATGCAGCCCTATTGCAGATACAAACATGGAAGAGCCATTTCTTCTGGCAGGAGAGAAAGAGAATCATATTCATGATCCAGGGCTGGCCAAGGAGGGGCTCAGTAAGGATGGACACGGATGTGGACGATCCTACTGTTGGACTAGTTCAGCTGTTCAAATGTGGATGTCAGAATAAGTAGAGGAGCAACCGAAAGCAGGAGGAGGCTGGTTAGGAGAAAATGAAGGAGATAGAGACTGAATAGGCCCTGGAGATCCAAGTGAAGCACTGGTGAGGCGAGGGGCATGAGAGAGTGGGAAAGAAGGGAACTTAGGCTTGGCTTATGATATTGGAACTTATGGTACCTGATATGGATCAGCTCCAAGGTGCAGCTCTTGATTGTGGTTAAAGATGGTTGAGGTATATTAAAAGTAAATGTTGGTTGAATTGAAGATTTAAAGAAATTACTACACTAGAGAATTGGACGCATCATCTATTTGGATATTGAAAGCATTCTGTTGAAGGCTTAATTTGGAATGTTCAAAGATCAACCAGATGGCACTGTTTTTGATGAATAAACAGTAATGATCATGGGAGTGGGACAGGATTCCTAGGACATGGAAAGGTAGAGCCTCAGTCATGAGCCTCAAGTGATGGAAAGATTTCACAGGCAGATGGTGTTAATTAATGGTTTGGATTGGAACGAGGAGAGCAGAGATGGCAAAACTTTCTTCCAACTGAACTCCATGGTGTTTGGGCCTTGGAAGAATATACATTTAGGCAGAAGGCTGCAGAGAAAAAAGGATTCCTTGGAAGAGGTCAGGTTGGGGTAAGTCACGAAGCCCGAAGTGTGTTCCAGGTAGAGGCGAAGCTGAAGGGAAGTGTTTCTCAAAGCCTGGCACTGAGGAACCAGCAACCCAACTAGGTTACAGGGACTCTCAATGCGACAACTTGGCTCCTGCTTCACTTTGCTTTCATCCTTATGAATCAGGAGAAAGTCTTTATTTCTGCTGCCATTCTTTAGAACCCTGCTAACACTTGCTAATCTTTTTTTCAGCAAGGAGAGTGACCTCAGGCTTAAAGCTAGATTTTAATATGGTATTGTTAACATTGCATTTAATACTTACCCTGTATTTGTGGAAAACGATACTGATGTGTTTATGTGGCAATATAAAATCAATTCTAAAAATGTGTTTAAATTTTTTAAATGTGAGTTTATTTTTAAAATATTGAGTGAATAATGGGCAGAGTGTCCAGCCAATGTGGCAAAAACAGCAAAGGTGGGATGGGAGTGACTGAGGTTTGGGAAGGATGGTTTATGATGCAGGGGGAACAGAGAGGCAGGAGACTGAGAATGCGATTGAGATAGCCCAGATCATTCAGATCCTCCGGAGTTCCCCAAAAGAGAGTTTCCAGAACCAGAGACAATTTTGTCACCTGTTTTCCCCTCTCCCTATACAAACCTCTCAATATTGCCTTTGCTTGATATCACTTCTTAAAAACCCCTGGGCCCTTCAGCTGCACTTACTCAGAAACGTGTTCCTAATAAAATAAGGGTTCTGGAGTGAAAGGAAGCCATAGCCAGGTGTTGTCTTCAGACGGGTCATGTATGGGGCTCTGTCTCATCTTCATTAAGAATCTTCCTCTTGAACGCAGCCTGGAGAAAGGTGGCCAGGGTTTGCTATGACATTAGTGTACAAATATCTGTTCAAGTCGCCGTTTTCCATTCCGAAGTGGAATTACTGGCTCATATGGTAATTCTATGTTTAATTTCATGCTATTTTGAGGTTTTAATGAGAAATTAGAACAAAACTTTTGGAATCCTTTTGAAAGGTCCTCCCAAGTGATGGCTTAGTTAGAGCACAAATTATTTGTTCTCTTGAACATGTATCTTCTTTTTTTTTTAATTTTATTGTTGAAATATTACAGATGTCCCCCATTTTCTCCCCTTTACCTCCCTCCCCACATTTCCTACCCCTTCCAAGTTCTCCCCCTGTCTATTGTTTGTGTCCATGAGCTATGCATATATGCTTATAAGTTCTTTGGTGTGTCTCTTACCACCCTCCTCCCTGCCTTCCCTCTGAGATCCGTCAGTCTGTTTCATGCTTCCATGTCCGTGGTCCTATCCTGTTTGTCAATTTATTTTGTTCCTTAGATTGCACATATACGTGAGATCATGTGATATTTGTCTTTCTCTGACTGGCTTATTTCACATAACATAACATTCCCCAGTTCTATCCATGCTGTCCCAAAGGGTAAGAGATCCTTCTTCTTTACAGCTGCATAGTATTCCATGGTGTATATGTCCCACAGCTTTTTTATCCACTCATCTACTGATGGGCACTTGGGTTGTTTCCAGATCTTAGCTATTGTAAACTGTGCTGCTCTGAACATAGGACTGCATATATTCTTTCCAACTAGTGTTTTGGGATTCTTAGAATATATTCCTAGAAGTGGAATCACTGGGTAAAATGACAGTTCCATTTTTAATTTTTTAAGGAACTTCCATACTGTTTTCCATTGGGGCTGCACCAGTCTGCATTCCCACCAGCCGTGTACTAGGGTTCCGTTTTCTCCACATCCTCTCCAGCACTTGCCATTTGTTGATTTCTTGATGGTAGCCATTCTGGCAAGTGTGAAGTGATACCTCATTGTGGTTTTAATTTGCATCTCTGTGATGATTAGTGACTTTGAGCATTTTTTCATATGTCTTTTGGCCATCTGTGTGTCCTCTTTGAGGAAGTGTCTATTCATGTCCTTTGCCCATTTCTTAATTGGGTTGTCTTCCTCTTGTTGAGTTGTATGAATTCATTGTATATTTTGGAAATTAACCCCTTATCAGTTGTATCATTGACAAACATGTTCTCCCAAACCTTGGGTTCCTTTAGCATTTTGAGGATGGTTTCTTTTGCTATGCAGAAGCTTTTTAGTTTAATGTAGTCCCATTTATTTTTTTCCTTTGTTTCTCTTGCCATAGGAGATGTATCAGCAAAAATTCTGCTACATGAGACGTCTGTGATTTTACTGCTTATGTTTTCTTCTAGGATTTTTATGGTTTCAATACTTACATTTAAATCTTTTATCCATTTTGAGTTTATTTTTATGTGTGGTGTAAATTGGTGGTCTAGTTTCATTTTTTTGCAAGTATCTGACCAATTTTCCCAGCACCATTTATTGAAGAGACTCTCTTTACTCCAATGTATGCTCTTGCTTCCTTTGTCAAATATTAATTGACCATAATGACTTGGATCAATTTCTGGGGTCTCTGTTCTGTTCCATTGATCTACATGCCTGTTCTTGTGCCAGTACCAGGCTGTTTTGATTACAGTGGCTTTGTAAAATAGCTTGATATCTGGTATAGTGATCCCTCCAACTCTTTTCTTCTTTCTCAAGATTGCTGTGACTATTTGGGATCTTTTTTGGTTCCATATATATTTTTGGAATATTTGTTCTACTTCTGTGAAGTATGCTGTTGGTGTTTTAATAGGGATTGCATTGAATCTATAGATTAATTTGGTTAGTATGGACATTTTAATGATATTAATTCTTCTAATCCATATACATGGTATATTCTTCCATTTGTTTGTATCTTTCTCTATTTCTTTTCTCAGTGTCCTGTAGTTTTCCAAGTACAGGCCTTTTACTTCTTTGGTTAAGTTTATTCCAAGGTATCTTTTGTTGCTGTTGTTGTAGTGGTAAATGGTATTGTTTTTTCAGTTTCTCTTTCTGTGAGTTTATTATTGGTGTATAAAAATGCCATCGATTTTCAGATGTTAATTTTGTATCCTGCTACCTTGCTGAATTCATTTATCAAATCTAGTAGTACTTTGGTGAAGTCTTTGGAGTTTTCTATGTACAATATCATGTCATTTGTGAATAATGACAGTTTTACTTCCTCCTTTCCAGTTTGAATGCCTTATGTTTTCTTCTTGTCTTATCACTGTGGCAAGGACCTTTATTACTATGTTGAATAATAGTGGTGAAAGCAGACAACCCTGTCTTGTTCTTATTTTTAAGGAAAATGGTTTTAGTTTCTGACCATTGAGTATGATGTTGGCTGTAGGTTTGTCATATATGGCCTTTATTATGTTGAGGTATGATCATCCCTCTATTCCCACTTTGCTGAGAGTTTTTATCAAAAATGGGTGCTGGATTTTGTTGAATGCTTTTTCTGCATCTATTTATATGACCATATGATTTTGTCCTTCATTTTGTTCATGTGATGTATCACATTTATTGGTTTGCGAATATTATACCAGCCTTGCATCCCCAAAATAAATCCCACTTGGTCATAGTGCATAATCTTTTAAATGCATTGCTGGATCTGCTTTGCTTATATTTTGTTGAGGATTTTAGAATCTATATTCATCAGGGGTATTGGTGAGTAATTTTCTTTCTTTGTAGTGTATTTATCAAGTTTTGGGATTAGGATAATGCTGGCCTCATAGAAAGAGCTTGAGAGTCTTTCCTCCTCTTGAATTTTCTGGAATAGTTTAGGGAGAATAGGTGTTAATTCTAATGCTTGGTAAAATTCCCCTGTAAATCCCTCTGGTCCAGGACTTTTGTTTGCTGCGAGTTTTTTGATTAATGCTTCAATTTCATTAGTTGTTATTGACCTATTCAGGTTTTCTGTTTATTCCTGATTTAGTTTTGGAAGATTGTATGTTTCTAGAAATTTGTCCATTTCACCCAGGTTGTCCAGTTTGTTGGCATATAGTTGCTCACAGTATTTTCTTATGATCTTTTGTATTTCTGTGGTGTTAGTTGTTATATCAGCTCTTTCATTTCTGATTTTATTTATTTGTGTCCTCTCTCTTTGTTTCTTGGTGAGTCTGGCTAAAGGTGCATCAATCTTATTTATGTTTTCAAAGAACCAGCTCTTGGTTTCATTGATCTTTTGTATTTTTTTTTTTTTTTTTTGGTCTTTATGTCATTAATTTCTGCTCTGATCTTTATTATTTCCTTCTTTGTATTTCCTCTGGGCTTTTCTTGCTGTTCTCTTCCTAATTCTTTTGGTTTTAGTGTTAGATAGTTTATTAGAGCTTTTTCTTGTTTCTGGAGGTATGCCTGTAATGCTATAAACTTTCCTCTCAGGACTGCTTTTGCTGTGTCCCATAGATTTGGGGTTGTTGTCTGTTCATTTTTATTTGTTTCCAGGAATTGTTTAATTTCTTCCTTGATCTCATTGGTAACTCATTCATTATTTAATAGCATGCTATATAGCCTCTATGTGTTTGAATATTTTTGTGGGGGTTTTTTATAGTGGTTGATTTTGTAGTGATTTTATAGTGATTGCTACCCATAGTTTCATGTCATTGTGATCTGAGAAAATGCTTGATATGATTTCAGTCTTCTTGAACTTGTAGGGACTCATTTTGTGTCCTAACATGTGGTCTGTATTTGAGAATGTTTCATGTGCACTTGAGAAGAATGTATATTCTACTGCTTTGGGATGAAATGTTCTGTAAATGTCAATTAAATCCATTAGATCTAGTGTGTTATTTAAGGTCTCTGTTTCCTTGATTTTTTTTCTTTTCTGGATGATCTACCCAATGATGACAGTGGAGGTGTTAAAGTCCCCTACTATGACTGTATTGCTGTTGGTCTCACCCTTAAAGTCCACCAAGAATTTTTTTTATATTTAGGTGCTCCTATGTTGTGTACATATATGTTTATAAGGGTTATATTCTTCTGTTGGAACTATCCCTTTAGTATTATATAGTGACCTTCTTTGCCTCTTATTATGGTCTTTATTTTGAAGTCTTTTTTGTCAGAAATAAGTATTGCTACCCCAGCTTTTTTTTGTTTGTTTTTTTCCATTTGCGTGGAATATTTTTTTCCATCCCTTCATTTTCAATCTGTGTGAATCTTTTGTTCTGGGGTGGGTCTCTTGTAGACAGCATATATATGGGTCATGTTTTTTTATCCATTCAGCTACCCTGTGTCTTTTGATTGGAGCATTTAATCCATTTACATTTAAGGTTATTATTTATATGTACTTATTTAACACCATTTTCCCCCTTTATTCCTATGCACCTTGCTTTCTATATTTCTTCTTCTTCTTAGAGCAGTTCTTTTAGCATTTCTTTCAATGCTGGTTTAGTGCTACTGAATTCCTTTAGCCTTCTTTTGTCTGGGAAGCTCTTTATTTCACCTTCAATATTGAATGATAGTCTTGCTGGATAGAGAAGTCTTGGTTGCAGGTTCTTTCTTTTCATTACTTTGAAAACTTCATACCAATCCCTTCTAGCCTGAAGTGTTTCTGTTGAGAAATCTTCTGACAGCCTTATGGGGGCTCCCTTTTAGGTCACTGATTGTCTCTTGTGGCCCTTAAGATTCTCTCTTTGTCCTTAGCATTTGCCATTTTAATTATGATATGTCTTTATGTAGCTATTTTTGGTTTCTTCCTGATTGGAACTCTGCTTCTTGAACTTGTGTAGCTTTTTCTTTCACCAGGTTAGAAAAGTTTCCTGTGATTATTTCTTCAAACAGGCTCTCTATCTCTTGCTTACTTTCTTCTCCTTCTGATAACTTTATGATGCAGATGTTGTTATGTTTCATGCTGTCCCAGAATTCACTTAAACTGTCCTCTTTCTTCTTTTGTCCTTTTGTTGCTCTTTTTGGGTATTTTTTTCCTACTTTGTTTTCCAAATCACTGATTCTATCCTCTGCTTTGTCCAGCCTACTTTGTAATTCCTTCCAGTGTGTTCTTGATTCCAGATATGATATTCTTTATTTCCAACTGGCTTTTATTTAGAGTTTCTGTCTCCTTCACATTGATGTAGTTGTCACTGAGTTTTTTGTAGTTCTCGCTGAGTTGTTTGAGCATCCTTATAACCATTATTTTCAACTCTGTGTCTGATAAATTGCCACTGCCATTTCATTTAGTTCTTTTTATGGAGATTTTCCATTTTCTTTCATTTGAGGGGTGATTCTTTGTTGCCCCATTTTAGCTGTCTCTTTGCTTTTGTTCCTATGTGTAAGAAAGAACTATTATGACTCCGGGTCTTTATGGGGTGGTCTTATGTAGTAAGTGTTCTATGGGACACAGTGGTAAAGTCTCCTTGAGCTCCTGAGCTTAATACTCTAGTAATGTCGCTTGTGTGGGTTATGTGACCCTCCTGTTGTAATTGGGAACTGATTGTTGCTGGTCTGTTCGTGGGTGGGATTGACTTTAGCCCCACAGAATTGAGCTTAGCAGGATGGGGCCAGCTAGAGATGGGAGTGCAAATCCAATCCTCCCTTTGATTGAGGTGAGGTCTGAGGAGCTAGCTGCTTGCCTTCTAGCTCAGTGGTGCCATCAGAAATCCTGAGAGGAGGCAACGAGGTGGCCACATCAGATGACTAAGTTCCGAAATATGTCCCCTTTCTCCTTTGAGCCTGCATCAACAGGGATGGGCCGGCAGAGCTTGGAGAAAGAGAACAAGGTTGCCCCCTCCACTTGGGGTGTCACCTGCCCTTGGGAGGAGGGAGAGAGCTGCTCACTTCCTTCTATCTCTGCAGTGCTCTGCAGAGGCCCTGTTGGAGTGCTCCGATTGATTCAGGTCCAATGTCCAAGCTCTGATTTGTGCCCCCTTCTCCCAGCGGATGTGATATTAGCAGGGTATTGCCAGCAGAATCTGAGGATGCTAGTCTAATCCACTCTTTGATTGAGGTGGCACGGGTCCTTAGCCCTCAAGACAGGGGGTAAGTGCTCTCCTTTCAGTTCCACGCCAGAGCTCGGGAAGGGAGGCTCCTAGAGGGGCACACCAGATTTCATAGTTCTGATTTGTGACCCCTTTACCCTGTGAGACTACACCTACAAGACAGTGCAGGTGGGGCTTAGAGTAAATAGATCAAGTCTGCCCCCTCTGCTTGGGGCTTCACAAGTTCTTGTTAGGGGTGGGAGAGAGCTTGTCAACCCCCTCTCTCCTTGCAGCTCACTGCCAGAAGCCCTGATGTAGACCTCCAAGGGGGTGACTCCAGATATGCCAGTTATGACCTGCAATTCCTCCTCCCTTATAATCTGCACTTGGCTGGTGGTACTGATAGATTTTGGGAATGCCCCCTCTGCTTTGGGTTGCTCCACCTCTTGTGGGGGGAGTAGAGAGCTTGCCCCCTGGCCTCTATCCCTGCAGCTCACTGCCAGGGGCCCTGCTGAAGGCACTTTGTTCCTGCTGTGGATCTGTGGTTGGCTTGCGTGCAGGTAGGTTTTGGAATGCAAAACCAGGCTTTGGGAACTCAAATCTAGGTGGCCTCTTGGGGGGGGGGGGGGCGGGGGTTGGTGTGCAGGAATTTAGCTGGTTAGTTAGCTGCTGGCTTTCTAGCTTGGCAACACCTGACCAAAGAGACTGAAGGAAGGCTTGCAAGTGCATGCCTGCCCCTAATCCCGCAGCTGCCTACAGCCTGAGGCCCTGCTCAGGGTGCCATCCATTGGGCATTGTGCCTGCCTTACCCATGGGGGTGAGGGGAAAGATAGGCTCTTCTTCCCAAGCTACTGAGTTCAATGTTTATCTAAGGCAGTCTGTAGTTTCTCCAGAGGAAAAAGCACTGTTCACGTCCCTTTGGGGTACAGCCAACAGTTATTTATGCCATACTCAAGCTTGTCAGGGTGATGTCACCAGTATTTGGAGGACAGGGTTAGTGCACTTTCTCCAGCTGGTGCTGTAAGAATAGAAATGCTGAACCCTGGGAGATGAAGTCTGAGGGTGGTGGGGATGTTGGCTCCATGTTGGGACCTCAGAAGCTTGCCTTTCCAGTCTCCAGTAGTATGCTACCCCAATCTTCTCCTTACAGCTTCCGTGTGCCCTGAGTCTCCTTCCCTCCACCAGAGCCCCAGGTGAGTGCCTGAGAGTGAGTCTCGGTGTGGTAGCCTTTACCAAGAACACCCAGGATTCAGGCAGACTCCCTCCCTTTTCCAGTGGGCCAATTCCCCACTTATTTTTGCTGCCAAATGTTATGCAGGCTCTTCTTTCAGGCCCCGGTGTTCTGGGATGGGGGTCCCGGCATGGGACTGAGACCCCTTTTTCCTCTGGAGTGATATGAGCGTAATGGGAGAATGGATGTGGGAAGTGCTTTAAGAGGAACAAGCAGCAGCATTTGGCCATCAGGCTGGTGTGATAGGGTTGGGTGCACTGCAGAAGCACTCCTTTATGTACTTATTTGTTGTTCATTTATTTTCCAGTTATAGTCAACATACAATATGGCATTAGTTTCAGGTGTACAACATAGTGATTACACAATTATATGTCTTTATCACACGGAGGTTTCTTATTGAGAAGATTGGGGCTGCGTGACACTGGCTGATGCTTTGAGGAAGCAGGACGTGTCGAGAGCACTCAGCCTTCTCAGTGTTTCAGTTACACAGGCAATGGGGTTTCCACCCTGAGAAACATACCATTAGGTTACTCAAGGAAGAATTTTCCAATCCCACCCCTGTTTAAAAGTAAGTGCCTCTTTCGTCTCCTAAACCTCCGATCCATTTAGCTTTCTCTGTTTGCACCAGCGATTCCTTCCTTGTGACAAAAAATAGAGTGGCACTTAGCAGGAATACGAAAGCACTGCCAGCTCAGATTACCTCCGCCTCACCTCATTCTGCATGTTTTCAACGTTTCGTGCTGTTGATCCAGAAATATATAACCACCAGCTGAGCTAGTAATCAAACTATACAATCATGGACCACTTGCTTCCTTGCTTTCTCTCTCTCTCCCGTTCAGTAGTTTTAAAATGATAATACCCATGCCACCACTTAAATTTTTTTTCCCCACAAAATTGCTTACTTGAATTAAATGTGCCCTGATTTTTTTCCTGAAAGATACCAAGTTCTGAGTGTCTCCTAGCTTACAAGCAAAATGGTTTTTGCTCCCAGTGCCCACTTTCCTCAGGTTTAAGTGTCTCCCCAGTCAACATTTCCAAATGCAGCCACTGTAATTGCACCCCACATAGCTGGAAGCAGAAGTAGGCAGACCTGTCTAAGGGCGGGGGCACATCTCCAGTGTTCTGAGCAGAGTAGAGATGGAAGGGTCCAGGTGGGGGAGGTGAGAAAGGGGGGTAAGCCTCAGCCTCTGTTTCCGAGATGAATCCTGGGGCTTTTCCATTTCAGACGAGATTAAATGAGGATTTCCTCCTCTGTTAGATGGTTTCTGTTAAAACTGCATGCAGCCCCCTCTGGTCCATCTGTTCAACTGTCATCCCAGAATGGAAATTCTGACTATTTGCACACAAAGGTAAAGGAGCTCACCCATATTCTGTACTGGTTCTAAACTTCTTTGGGGTCATTTGATGGCATTGTTCTATCATGGTTTTACATTTATCTAGAAAATAAAATCAAAGACTAATTAACACTGTAAGAAATATACCAGAGTAAAGTCATCTCTGAGGACCAAACTTTGGAGATCCCAGGACTTACCCTTTGGTGTTTGAAGAAGACAGTTGAGCACAGTTCTGTGGTAGTGGACTCACAACTCCTGTCTGGGTGGCAGAGCTATCTGTTAGTTGTCAACCAGAGTCTGGGGAGGGCTAAGAGGTTGTGGGAGCACCAGGAGAGGGGAGAATGATTTCTAGAAGGTAAATCTGTAGCTACCAGTCCCAGCCACCAGACCACTGGGGGTCAGGAGCAGCCTTCCATTTCCAGGCAGGCTGTGTTGAACCATTGAAAGAACTTGAACTTTGGAGTCAAACAGACTTGCATTTGAATGCTGACTTTGTAGTTACTGCCTTTTTATTCTAGCTTGATTCAAATTAGCTTTAGTTTCTGCTTTTGCAAAGTGAGCCGAAGATTACACGAGTTCACCTATGTAGGTACTTAATAAAAGTATTTGACAGGTATTAGCCCTTTGGTCAGTGTCAGTTCGTGTTTCTTCCAGGCCTGGGCAACAGGGGAGTGACAGCGGCCTACTCCTGGAAGGGGACTGGTGTATTAGCATAAGATCAAGCAATAAATCAAAAACAGAAGGTACTTGCTGGATATTCCAGCTGTGCAGCTGTGGTCCAGAGTTTATCAAAATGGCAGTCAGAGACAGCGAACCAAGGGGAACCCGATGACTGGACGGGCAGGGGTGTGTCTCTGTGCCTGCCAGATAGCAGCCAGGGGGGCAGGAATCTGGTGGCTAACCTTGTGACATCTTGCCCTAGGCCAGCTTCTCAGGGAAGTGCTGATCAGTTCTGAGGCATTGAAGTGAGCCTCGGGCCAGCTCCTGCAGGGGGAGGTGAGCGAACTTAGTGCTGACTGCTCAGGGCAGGAGGCCTGGACAGGGAGTGAGGAGGGTAAAGCACCAGCAAGGGGAGAGGGCAATGCCTCTTGTTGTCATCATTATATGCTCATGTCCTAGGTCTCTTCGGATCTATGTGTCTGGCTTTGAAAATAATTGTGAACAGAATAGACTGGTAATTCACTTGCTATAAACAGAGAGGGAAAGAAATAGAAAATTTAATTCTGGTGTTCCAAAGTGTTTGACACATTGCAAAAACAACCAGCATCTCCACTACTAAGGGGCAATTAAGTTGTTTGCCATTCCCTGATTTGTCCCACTCCTAATTGATCCTAAACCAGCTTTATCTACATTGAAATGAACTCTCCTCACACCTCAGTCAGAATCCTACCATGACTTAGAGTTGGTCCAAATCCAGGCTCATTAGCAAGTCTTAGCCCATTTAAGACTTATGCAACAGGTATTCTCAGACTGTGATGGTCCCTCAACAGTAATGAGGGCCCCTCTCACCTTCTTTTGAACATTTTCTCTCTAAAGTTTTGTTCTTCTGGTCAGGTCTTTATTGTGGCAAAAAGTTGATGTACGTGGTGCTACTGACAATGGATATTCCTTAGCTGAGCCCCTTACTTGTTCTCATTGATAGACTGACACTGCTTCAGATTATTTCCTGACTTCCAGCCTTGCCCCCTTCAAATCCACCTTCCCACTCCATAGCCCTGGTGATCGTGCACACCCACATCACTCCTGTATTGAAACCCTTCAGTGGCTTTCTTGTGCCTTCAGGATTGATTCCAAAGTCTTTATCACTGCCATATGGCAAGTGCAAATGTAAATATATGTGCAGAGGATGCCAGTACAGGAGAGCAAGATGGTATTACCATTGACTGCACCCTTCTCAGAATATTTGACTACGGTTGCAACGCCTGAGCTTGATTTTAAAGAATGAAGCTGACTCCACCAGTCAGAAAGGGAGTGGGAAAGGCATTCCAGAAAGAAAGAACTGCATGTTTAAAGGCAACAAAGCCAAAACCCAGCATGACAGTCACAGCATGATCAATAGTCCAGTGTTGTTTGACCTTTAGATGCAAGGAGAGAATGGCCTCCTTGATCTCCAAGGGGCTTGGATTTCACTTTATAAGAGGTGGGGAATCACTGAAAGGTTGTCATCTCGGCAAAGAATCGTTTTAAATTTTCAAAAGAGGAAGATGGCAAAGAGACTGGAAGGGAGAAGAAAGTAAACTTTATTGAGTGTCTCCTATGTGTCATGGGCTCTGCTGGGTATGTTATCTGAGTTATTTCTTTACTTTGCACCAGAATCCACTTTACAGATGAGGGGACTTAGATTCAGGAAGATTGAGACATTTCCCTGAGACTGTCTAACATGTATGTGGTGGAACCATGTGCTTCCTACTATGGGAGCCAGCCTCAGGGCTCACCACAGCCTTCATGAGTCTGTGGGGATCTGTGGCTAAATGTTCCTGGTCTGTCCTTGCCTCTGATGCAGCTTCCCTTTCCTTGAGGTTCACCTTCCTCACCACTAAGCTGGACCAGCTCTGCTCACACCCCCCAGGCTGAAGCACCATTAGCCTGTAGGAGTTTTCTATTGCCGCTTAACAAATTACCACCAATTTAGTGATTTAAAGCAACACCTTTTTATCAGCTCACATACAGCAGAGCTGAATCTTCTGCTCAGGGTCTCAGAGGCTGAATTCAAGGTATTGGTTGGGTCAGGTTCCATGTCCAAGCTCTGGAGAAGAATCTACATCCCAACTCAGTTGCTGGCAGAATTCACTTCCTTACAATTATAAGACTGAGGTCCCCCTTTTTTTGCCAGTTGTCAGTGAGGAACTACTCTCAGCAATCAGAGGCTGCCCACATTTCTTGCTGCCTGTCCCCTCCACCTTCAGGCTGGAGACAGTGTGCTGAATCCTTCTAGTGCTTTGAATCTCTGACTTTCACTTCTGCCTCCAGCCAGATAAAACGCTGTGCTTTTAAAGGGATCATGTAATTAGATCAGGCACACCCAGATAATCGCTCTTCTCTTAAGTCTGTGCTTTAACATAACCTAACCATGGGAAGCAAGTCATCCATACTCATCCTCCCGCCAACTGTGCCGGGAGTGTGCACCTGGGAGCCAGGCTCTTGGGAAGCATCATAGAATCTTGCTTCCCACACATGCCTTCATTACACTTATGTTCAGAATTTGCCATTATTTAAAATAAAAATTTTCCTCCTTTGAGTAGCCTAGGGTTTTCCTGATATCTGCTGCCAAACAGTTTACCAGAAGTCTCCTTAGGGAAGGAGACCTTAGCAGATATTGCATTTCATAAATATTTTAGGAAACAATTTATTCCACTTTTGCTTAAGCCCCAAGGCAGCAGCCTGGCCCATTCTTTCCTTTCTGTGCACACACCCTTTGGTATCTTATTGTTCAGGATGGAAAACAAAGAAGGTTTCTGTCATCATTAGTTGTGCCCACCTGGCCCAAACTACTACTGCCACTTAGTTAGGGAGAAGCTCTCAAAATTCTGTGCCCTTAGCCACAAGTTCTGACTAATGAAGAATCCAGATTTTGCTATTTGATTAAAATGCTTCTGATTATAAACCTTAATTTATGAATTTTAAACTCTATGAATAATAATGGATAGTCACTTTCTACTTATACATTTTTCAACTTTATGGATTTTTTAAAAAATAACAACAAAGTGAAAAAGAACTCATTAGCTGGCCTTGCTCAGGCTGCACTGGGAGTGGAGGGAAGGCATGTGTGTGCTGCAGGGTGGCTGTGCCGCACGGGGCTCCACGCCCTGCGATGCAGTGAGACCAGGCGCTTGCCTGCGCCTGCTTTGCGTCCTTCCTGTCACCCAGCATAAGACCTTGCTTTTGTTGGAGGGCCTGGAGGGGAAAGCACTGGGAGAAGGAGAGGGACGTGCAGACGAAATGAAGCTCATGAGGGCTTGAGCTTGATATCCGAGATTCATAAAACCAGCAGCCAAGCACAGGCCTGGCTTTCCTGCTTTAGGCTCAATGTGGAAGCTGCTGACCCTTTTTCAAGGGAATGATCACCTTAAACCTTTGTTTCTATCTCACAAAAACTTGAAGTCTTTAAAAAGGGTTAGAAACTTCATTTATTAGGCTGCTTACAATCATTTGCCAAAAAAACCCAGTTTGAATAATGTTCACTTGAGTGATTTTATGATAGATTTTTAAACAGTTGCAATTTTATTTTGCCTGGATGATGGTTGGCAAAAAAAGAATGAAAGTAGGGCTTTCCTTGAAATTTTGCATTAGAAGGGACTTGAAAAAAGAATTATATTTATAAACTGAGGTGGGAGGACATGGTTTTCAGAGGCCAGGAGAGGCCTACCATTTATTTAGTACTTACCATGTATCATGTGCTATGTACGTGATTTTTTCAGTGCCACTGGGGCTTACTCTCCTAATACTGTGGATACTGCCCTGTTGAAAAACTCTGGGGTAAAAGTAAAGAGTCCTGAAGTTTCTTTTTAGAAACAAAGCCCATGTATTGAGAAAAACAAAAAGAAACATGACTGTTCTCTTGGACCCTGAAGAAAGAGAGGGAGTTTCTAGCTCCCAGGAGGGAAGAGAAAATTCTTAGAGTTCAAAGTGATGAATATTATTTTGATTCACAAGATGACACCTTCTTAAAGCCACTGTGCCATTCATTTCCTAAAATGCTGTTTGACTTCTCCCTTCACGTTCCCAGGAAGTTCCCAAGCAGAAAGGGTTCTTTTTCAGACTGCAAGAAGTCCCAGCTGGATGGTATGATCCACTGCCCTCCAGCAGCCCTACAGTGCTTATAATTATACGGAAAGGGAGTTTGGGGCTCAGTTGCAGTGATCCACTTTGCAAGATTTGACTTGGTTTCTTAGGATCTGAACTGCTTAGGTTTTGCTGCTAAATTGTGGCTCCATGAAGCCATGTTTGACACAGAATAATCCATGAGTCACTCAGACGCCTCAAAAAAACAAATCAAATGGCTCTGGGACCCAAAAGGGAGATTATATTAGACCACCAAGTCCAAACTATACAAGTGGAACCCTAAACTTTCTTATTGCTCTGTATTGCTCTTTTATTGCTTATTGTCAATAAAAGGTGATATGTAAGCCCTTGATCATTTCTCTCACTTCTTATGCATTATTAATAACTTCAGCAGAGCTTAAATTGAGTTCGAATCAGATGCTCTTATCTTTTAACAACTTCCATATTAAGTATATAATTAAAATTCTTTGATTTAAATATTTTCTCCAAGGTATCCACTACTAAAAGATTCACACATTGATGAACCAGTTTTCTAGATGATGGCCCAAGCTTTAAGCATTTCAGATGGGGAGAAGGGGTTGATTGCAACTGGTCTCATTGATAAAAGAGGAATGGTAAAAAGTTGCTTTTAATTACTCACACTTCTTTTGATATATTAGCCTTTGGCCTTTTAAGTAACTAAGCTCCATCAATATTTGACTATGTTCTCTGCTTTGGGAATGTGACTAGGTAGATATTAAGGGAATTTGTCAAATCAAAGGGAAGCTTTGAGTCATTTATGTGGTGAAGGTTCAGAAGTCTTGGGCTGGGTGGTACAGGCTTTCATCTTTTGTGATTATGTCCATGACTATGAGATGGTCTTATCATCCCTGGCCCTTGCTTTCTTTGTTAATCAGCTTGGTCTTTCTTAAAGTAGTTCTGTTACCTAGAGTGGAATTGAGAGATGGTATTGTAGAGAAGATGGCATTTGACTGGGCCATGAGGGACTGGGAGACTTGCCCACGCCACAGAATGTCACATTCTTTCAGATGAAGGAGGGCACCATTCATGTAGGTCTAATCTCCCTTTCACATTTATGTCCCTGGACTGTGACTCTCATTTTACCCATTCACCTGTATCCATACCCCCCTATTTCCTGAGTGGAAATAAAAATGAAGACCCTCTTTGCTATATATTAGAAGAGGAGAGTGCCTGGGAGGGAGCAGGACAGAAAGTAGGGAGACAAAGATTTCCTTCTAGTGATGATTTAGTTGTGATCATTATCAAAAGGAGGGAATTTGGGGAATGATGCACTGGGCACTGGGAAGACCACCAGTCTAGGCTGTGGGACCTTGTGAAGACAGAGATGATGTGGAGTCAGTATCAGCTATTTGCAGAAACTGTCTACCTCCGTCATTGATCTGGTGGCCTTGGAGATGTCTCGAGGGTATTTCCATGGAACAAAGTCTCAAAGTGTAGTGCCATTTGGGCTTGTGTGGGACAGAGAGGGAGCTTGCAGAAATGACAGCTGCTGAAAGAGCTGCTTGCACTGATGCTGGTGCTCGTCCAGGCGACGACCACTAACACTTGTTGAACAACAAGCACTTCTCAAAGTGCTTTATGTGCATTTTCTCATTTAATTATCAGATTAACCTAATGACAGAAGGTAAATAAATACATAAATAATAAGGCATTTCATCAGAGGCTTAATTAACTTTTTATTTAAAGAGAATATTACTAATAATTTTTAAATCTGGCATTGAATTGGGGTAGAGCCTGTGATATCCATGACTCTCCTGTGTGGTACTTGTATTATTACTGATGAGACCTTGCTGTTTTGTCTGGCTGGACCAGTTCAGCAGCTGAGGCCTCACAGCAGGAATGCAGCAAGTTCCTGTGGACCCAGAGGAATTGTCTTCCACCTGTAGAAGTGTGTCCTGTCATCTGATAAGGATGCCGAGCATAGAGGAAGATGTGTCCCTGGTCTAGGGCTGGAATCCTTTACTGAACTCCTGGGGTGCTGCATTCAGAAGGATTCTTGGGCCACCATGACTTTGTGAGAAGTTACCGTTTGCTCCAGGTGACATGGGAGCAGTGAAATGCATGCCACAGGTTTCTCCTTTCATTAGGACATGGGCTACCAGGAAAGATGGTGGAGAACAGCAGTTCTCTTCAGTTGCCTCTTTTTGAAGTCCATTAGGGAGATTGCTTGAAACAAGGGAAAGAGAGCTGTAAGGATGATTCTGACATTTAATTCTTATTTTCTAGAACAATGATGATGCCACTAATAGTAAAGGATAAAAGAGATTGGGGGCCAGTGTGCAGCTGAGAGAACCATTTACTTCAACGCCACCTCCTCCAAGAGGTCCTCCCTAGCCACTTGGCCTAACCTAGGTTTTCCCTCCTTCTCCCTGGAGTTTTTCTTGTAGCTCTACCCCTTGTGTTTCTTTCTACCTAATCACAGTTTGTGATGATTTTATTTGGCTATTTGTCTGTCTGTGGCCTGTGTGTCACCCCCACTGGAATGTAAGTCATGTGACAGCAGCCATATCCATCCTGTGCCCCTGCATGGTATAGAGTCTGACGTATCGGAGGCTCAGCCTGTGTCATTGTGACAAGGAAAGAGCTTTGCTGAAATGGAAGATGGCAAGTTTACTTCAGCTCTTTATTGTAAGAAATAAAACAAACACCTGAGTTAAAATATGCAGAAGATCGGAAATAAAACATTCAGTAGATAATGTTAATAATTAAACTGAATTTTGCCGCCAAGTGATAAATGCTTTCAAAATATGCATCAGTTAGGCAATCATGCAACCAGAACATTACACGACTTGATTGCCTGGGATTGTTTTTTAAAAGACCAGTGAAGAGGATCATTTAATCATTATAACATGGATACATATTCAAAATCAGTGAACCATGTTTTTTAAAATCTGGCTGTAATGCCTCACACTACTGATAGCTGCTTAGCTTCTCTTCTCCAGCCTCCCGTTAAGAACCTCACTATGGTCTGTTAGTGTGTGTCCTCATTGCCATTCTTCCTTTTTTTAAAATCCAGGACCAGTGATTGGCATTCCCAATAAATGAAATCATGGAAAGATAATTGAAATTTGGACCAGAAACCCTAACTTTTTATCCCGACTTCAGTTGTAGTCAGAATTATCCTGTTGAGAAGGCTGAGTAGGCACCACTGCTGACTTTGTACAGGGAGATCAGATGTCCTAGAAATGTCCTCTGCCCAGGACCCTACTTCAGCACAGTCCTTTCTGGCCCAGATCTGCATGTGTCTTCTTCACTCCGGAGTGGGATTGGGGCAGCTCAGGCTCACACCCAGCTGGAGGGAGCAGATGAGCAGGGCAAAGGGGTTTCGCGCTGAGCTGAGTATCCTCCTCACATAGGAGCTTAGTCATTCTGCTGTAATCATGGGATGAAATAATGGGTTTGAGGAACATTCCTTTTTGTATTATACAAGAGTATGCCATCAGGAGACCAGTGGCTCTTGAACATGCTTGTTGGAACAGGCTGGTAGGGAACAACTGTAGCTCCAATGCAGGGATGTGGTACAGAAAATGGAAGTGATAACTGCCTGAGAAAAGAATATCAGGAGTCCCCAAGGGAAGAAGGGAGAGCTGAATTACAGTTAAAGGAACTTTTCCAGCCAGGGGATCCAGGAAAGAAAACTTACGGAGGAGATTTTTTTTTATTGAAATGTAATTCAAATACCATAAAGTTCACCCTTTTAAAGTATACAATCCATAAGTTTTGCATATTAACCAAGTTATGCACCATCACTTCTATTGAGTTCCAGGATATTTTCATCACCCTGGAAAGAAACCCCTTACCCATTAGCACTCACTCCCCATTCTCCTTCCCTGACAGCCGTTGATTTATTTTTTGTCTCTATGTATTTGTCTATTCTGGACATTCATATAAATGGAACCATAAAAGATGTGGCTTTTTGTATTGGTCTTCTTTCATTTAGCATAATGTTTTCAAGATTCAACCGTATTGTAACATGTAGAGCCCATTTGGTTATCCATTCATCAGCTGATGGACATTTGAGTTGTTCCCATTTTTCACAATTATGAATGATACTGTTATCAACATTTGTGTACAAGTTTCTGTGTGGACATATATTTTTAGTTCCCTTGTGCACATACCTAAGGGTGGAGCTGCTGGTCATTCGGTAAGTATGTTTAACATTTTGAGGAACTTCAAAACTGTTTTCCAAAGCAGTGGACATCATATTACAGTCCCACCAATATTTCCACATCCTCACCAACACTTGTTATTATCTGTATTTTTTATTATAGCCAACCTAGTGGGTTTAAAGTGGTACTGCATGGTTTTGATTTTCATTTTCCTCATGACTAAGGACATTGGGATCTTTTCATATTCTTAATGGCTATCTACATACCTTTTTTGGAGAAATGTCTATTCAAATCCTAGGTTCATTTTTAATTGGCTTATCTTTTTATTGTTGGCTTATAAGTGCTTTTTATATATTCTGAATACTAGACCCTTACCAGATATGTGATTTGCAGATACTTTCTTCAATACTATGGAATGTTGTTTCACTTTATTAATTATGTCATCTGAAGCACAAACATTATTATTTTGATGAAGTCTAACATACATTTTTTCTTCAGTTACTTGCATTTTAGGTGTCATATGCAAGAAACTATTTCCTAGATCCCTGAGTTCCTGCCTGGAGTAGAGCTCCCCAGAATAGCAGACCATCCAGAGCACCTGTGTTAGATGATTTGTGGCCAACAAAAAAACTTTTGCTATAAGTTACTGAAATTTGGGAGTAGTTAGCTTCCCCTAATAATCATGCCTCTATGAGAACTTGACATACAACAGCTTGCAATGCAGATATGGCAGAGAAAATGGACTATCCAATATACAGGGCTGGGACAATTGGCTATCAATAACAAATCTAATCCCTGTCCTGTGCCCCATTCCAGGTGAATTAATGATCCAAATGTGAAAAGTAAAACTTTTAATAGAATACATAGGCGGACATCTATATGACATCAGCTAGGGAATGAAAGGCTAAGACACCTAAAGTACAAACCAAGTGAGAAAAGACTGAGAAAACTCAACTGCATTAAAATGGAAGGCTTCCAAATAAAGGTACCATAAGTGTGAAGACAAGCCAAAGACCAGGAGAACATTTGAAATATATACCAATAAAGCATCAGTAGCCAGAATATTCAGAGAACTCCTACATGTCAGTTTGAAAGACAAAACACTTCAGTAGGAAAATGGGCAAAAGTTATGAATGGGCATCTTATAAAAGAAAAAACTAATGGCCCATACCTGTGTGAAAAAAATGTTCAACTTCACTATCTGTCAGAGACTTATAAATTAATTACTAATTAATTAAAGTGTGACAGTCACTACCTGTGGTTGGTATAAATTGCAACTAGCAATTTGAAAAACAATTATGAATCTGTAGGGAAGTTAAATCTCTCAGGCCCTCTGTCCCGGCCATTTCCCTGGTAATGGAACTGGCTATGTGTTATATTTCTCTAGCTTGGTGGTTCTTTATGTTGTTAGTCTCACCTTTCCCTTTGTCTGGAGTAGTTCATCATATTTTGTAAAGACAGTCATACTGCCACTTTCTTCAGTCTTTCATGCTGCAGTTGCTATCAGATCTACTTCAGCCCTTTCCTTTCTTCTCACTGAGAGCAGCTCTTCTGATGTTAATCCTTGAACACTTTCCAAGTTCCTATGAAAAATTGATTTGCTCTGATGACTAACCACTGAATTTAAAAGGAACCTGTAAGTGTTAATAACATATCCGTGTCCCATGTATCAGACACTCTAAGTGTTTTCTTGCACTAACTCCTGTATCAGCTTTTTAAAATCCACTTGCATTAGCTCTTGTAACTCTCACAATAGCTCTGTGAGTTCAATTACCATTATTTCCACTTACAAATGAAGGAACAGAGGTGCAGAGAGGTGGGAGGAAGAGGCAGGTTTCCACAACCTGCCTGGCTCTCTCCCGAGTCTACACCATGTACCACCGGGCTCATGCAGGCAAAGTTAGGTTCAGATTGGCTGGGGATGAGATGACTCAATAGACACACAAACAACTTCCACTGGCTGACTTCTCCAGAAAAACATTTTTCTGGCTCACAAAGCACGGTTTGTTTATTTGCAGTTCTTTTCTTCCTCTTATTAAACAATGGTTTCCCATTGTCTGCATTGTTGTGAAGTACCCAAAGCATTTATAGAATTCAGTACCACTTCCAAATTTAGAGTATTTTTTTAATTTTTAAAAAATTTTTCAACTATAGTTGACACTCAATATTCAGTCTCAATGTGGCTTCTTCTTTATATCCTTAGTTATAGAAGTTCTGTCCATCTAGTCTTCAGGTGGTTCTCAAGGGTGGCAGTTCTATAATTTAGTTGTAATTTTTATGTGGTCATGGGAGGAGGTGAGCACAGCGCTTACCACTCCATCATCTTGACCGGAAGTATCTAGGGTATTTTTCATTTGCCAAGTAATATTTTTTTCACTATTGGCCCATTTAAGCTGGTTTTCAAAGAGTGGTACTGATTATTGCCAGCTGTACCCCACAATAATGGATAGGAATAGAGTTTTATTTTATTATGTTATTTTATTTTTTGGTAATTCAAGACCTCTCTCATAAGGGAGTACACAGCTTCCTTAACACTTCATACTTCTAACAGACAGATTACTTTCCAGCCTGGAAAGTGGCCAAATCTCAAAATTGACATGTTTATTGAATAATAAATTTCATGTAAGAGAATAATGGTGGGTGCAAGAGGATTTGATAAAAGGGCATTTGAAGTCTACAAATGATACAAAATATTTTCCTTCTTAAGAAATTTTAATAGATTGTTAAATAAAAGACTGCATGACATGTTTTGTGCTCAATTCAGCTTCTACTACACATTTTGGTGAGTAGATTATTCTGGCAGTACTGTTTGCAGTAGGCTAAACATGAGGTAATCCCATGTGAAATATTTCTAGTGGTTGCGTGCCCCCTCCCATCTGAAATGTCCTACAAACCCCTAGAGATTGTCTAAATTTCAGGATGGACTGGGGAGCCTGCTCTATGATTCAGAAGCTAAGGCTCGCTGTTTTACAGGTGCACGGTACCCCTTTTCCTGACAAGGTTTGGATCAAACATGTGCTTGCTTTTTTATCTGACATCCAGCACACAGTGCAGATCCTTTTGGTGGAGCTTCAGTGAATTTGTTCTGTTTGCATAGATCAAATGCATTCTGCTAGCACTCTTCAGAGCTATTTAAATCCTTGCACAGCATCTTAAAAGAGGTATATAGGACATAAGCTCTGTGTTAGGAAATGGCACATTCTTTTTTTTTTTTTCCTAAGTACACTTTTCTTTAGAAGCAAAACAAATTTCACCCATTTTAAAACAGACTTTCAGGTCTTCAGAAGGAGGAAAGTGATTGAATCTCTTCCTCTAAGTGGTTGAATAAAACCCCTGGATGGTTTGAACACTAAAGCCATTTTAATAATGTTATCATTTTCATGCAGGCTCTATTCTAAATAGAATGTTATGACTATCCTTTTAAAATGATGAAAACAAACAAGAAAAATTGATCTTTCACTAAAATTCTGTAGACTTCTTCCAGTTGTCATTGCTTATTTCCCATGGAAGATGGTCACATTCCTGTGACTGGATGGTTTTTATCCCAAACAAGCAGTAATCTTAGTATTTAAGGCTCTCTATTTAATTCAGTAAATTAGGCCTGGCAGCTGTACTCAGAGGTGTATGTAGAGGACTTATCCTTTAACAGGAAAAAGATGGTGGTATCGTTGTCTGTAGATTTAGAAAGATCTAGAAGAAAAGTTTGGGCCACAACCACACTGTGCATTTCAACCTGACACATATCCCAATTTGCCACACCTTCAGCATGCCAGAGCCGTCGATCATAAACCAGCTGTCTCACAGAGACTGTTTCTGTATTGAATAGTAAACTGAAATTATTCATAAATGTTTTCTGCCTTTGAAATAAATTAGACTCTAATTTAGGGTCCTCTTGGTTTGGTGAGACCTCAGCTTTTCAAACAAAAGCTTCATGGGTTTCAAAAAGATTCTCTGTGTTCATGCTTCCCACCCATCTCCCTTCATCCCAAGCCTCTTGTTCTGGAGGTAGAATTAGCTGGGTCCCAGGATCCCTGAATGAACTTTCTGGACTAGCGGTGGCACGTGTAAATTCTTATTCTCACCCCTCCTGAGTCATTCACATGAGTTTCCAAGAAATCATTGCTCCTCCTCTGTGAATTATCAGATAAGTGCACATCACATACATGTACAGTTACACATCCACATAAGGAGGTAGGGGGTGGGGGGTAGGGTGACTTGTGTGTGCATGTGTGTTAAATCTTTGGACTGAGGCTGCTCTTGACTTTTGTGGAGCCCCCTGCACAGGAGATTTAAATGAAAGACTTTTATGTTGTGTCTGAAGGGAGCTCTTTTCCACATCTGGTCCCAGAAAATTGCTTTTTAAGGCTATTCACTGAGAGCAGGTCGAGTTCTAAAGCAGGATTGGTTGGCACCTGCAAATGGCACAGGGGTCCATCCATTTTTCATGAAGTTATAATTAACCTACTGTCTGTCTCCCACAGGTTCAACCTTTGGGAATGAAGACCAGCCAGCCCTGAAGGTAGCTCTGCCTTCTAAAGACGCACCCAAGGGAGCCGGCCGGGTGGCCCCTCCGGCATCCTCCAGTGTCACTACACCCCGCAGGAGTTTGCTTCCAGCACCAAAATCCACATCCACACCCGCTGGTAAGACTTTCTCTTGGAGTGCTCTTTCTGCGTTAAATGTCTTTTGAAAGTCCCTGTGTACATGAGTTATTTAAATGAGATGATGAGTTTTAAATGGCATTTAAAGTTAATAATAATTATAATGCCATTGTTTTTCATGCACGTTCACGTTTCATATGCATAAATTATTACAACTGCCTCTCACTCTTTTGATTGTAAAAAAACAAGAATCAAACTATTTTAGGCCAGATTGGCATTTGTCCTAGGAAAGCAGTACTGAGGAAATCATTGGAAGGACTCGTAGGAGCAAGCTCCAGGCTGCACCTCCTAGAGTGAGTCCCAGAACCCCCAGGGGACCTGCTGCCTCTCCAAGGATCTGGGAACGCCGTTTCCCCTGCTGGCTCCAGACTTGTGCCACCAAAGCTGGGATCCTGGGATCAATAGCTACCATAAAGAGGCAGACCCAGAGCCATGCTTTGCCTGCTGGATCCAGACCAGCAAAGTGAATGACTCTTCACACCCATGAAGCTAGTGACCGGACACAGGAAACTCAGCTGATGCAAACATGGGAGAAGCAAAGGTGCTTATCAGCGAAAACTGCCAAAGCCACCCAAGTGTGGCCCCTGCCCCGCTGGCTCCTCCCGTATCTCACACAGGTGTCTGTTCACTTGCAGGGATGTCCAAGCGTGCAGTTCATAGCCTGCAACCTTCCGCACCACTGGGAGGCACACTAACAGGAGGGGACAATGGATGCTGGATCCTAATCCACTGCAGAACAAGATCAATGAAGTCGAGGCAATAATTTGTTTTGTTCCCCTGTCTAGGATAAGGAGACCACACACATTGCTTAAAAACCCAGAGAAAGTGGAATTGAGTTATCAGGTGTGAACAGGGAAAATGAAGCAGAACGCTCACTTTAAAGATTTCAGGACTTGTCTTTTATCTAACTCCAGCACCTAAGGCTTCCTTGTATTCCAAAGCTATTGTTGTTAAAAGAAATTTAATTACTAATATTCAGCTTTTCATTTATGCCAGTGGTTTGAATTTCTAATTTAAATGAAACCTAGTTTCTAAAACAAAGTCAGGTTCCACGTTGCCACGTTTGTTTGTCATCAAGCTAATTAAAAATTAGAAGGTAGGCAAGCAGGGTGCAATTAAATCCCAAATAATTGGATTTCCGGGGACCGTGAGGTGTTTGTGTTATTTTAGTTACGGAGGTCATGCCAGCTGACCTGCCAGGCTCTGCTGCCTTCCCTGGGCTACTCCAGTCTAGTGATGGCGAGTTCTTGAGCCTTTGGGTCATCTGCTTGCTGTCATCAGGATTATAGATGCCACATGTACCCACAATGGGACACACCCTGGGAGTCCTGGGGCTGCCTCCTTAAACCAGATTCCTGATGTGAGCTTTTTGTGAGTGACTTTTTTCTGGTTCACTTATTCAGCAAACACCTGCTCACTTTAAGCCACAGGTGACTTGGATTTGAGGGTAATTAGAACCATCCTTACCCTGGAGGGGCTCGCAATGAGGTGAACAGATTTGTAAACGAATAATTAGAGTGAGAGCAAGATATTTGTAATCTTACCCCCTGAGGACCAGTTCACTCTGGCAGACCAAGAATTCATAGTAAGATGGATTGAGAAACAAGTGACCTGAGAAAGTTTAAATTAAAACTAAATAGGTTTTGTTGATTATTTATTTCATCCCTTTCTGTTTTTATTTATTTATTTTCTAATTTATTTTATACTCAATGGCTTTTTAATTTCAGAAAAGATCCAAGGTAGCGTGCACTAAAGGACACAGAATAACATAGGTATCAGGATAAAAATGCAATTAACACAAAAGAGAAAATCCTGATAAAACAAGACTCAGAGCTTCCCGGCTACAAGGCAAAATAAGAAACACAATCGGGCCCAGCCGGTTTGCTCAGACTGCAGGTTCTCAGGTCCCCATTCCCGTCGGGTACGTGTGGGAGGCTACCAGTGTCTCTCTCACATCAGTGTTTCTCTCTCTCCCACTCTCTCTGAAAAGCAATGGCAAAAATATCCTCTGGTGAGGATTTAAAAAAAAGAAAAGAAAAAGAAACATAATCAGGGGAAGAAGAGCATGTCACTTCATCAAAAGAAATTTCTTTTCTAGCACAAATTTTTAAGATTTTAAATCTGTGACTTTAAAAAATTCATGTTGAAAAGTATTACTTAAAAATTTTGGAGTAGGGGAAGCCTTTCTCAACATGACATGAAACCTGGAAACATTTTTTTTTAAATGATAGATTCAACTACACAAAAATTTTAAATTTTTATTAAAGACGTAAAAAGACATCAAGGATGATAAACTGATAGAAAATGCTGCAGCAAAGTGTTAATGTGCATGCAATTGAAAGAACTCCTGAAAATCAATAGGAAAAAATACAACTTAATTTGAAAAATGGGTAAAGATATGCATGGGTAATTCACACAATGGAAGTGCAGAGTGTTCGATGGCCATAACCATCTGAGGAGCCTGTGTGTACCATTCATTATGCTTAGGGATTTGTGTACTCTACCTCATTTATTCTGGAGGAAACTAGGGTTTAGAGGAATTAAGTAAATCATCCCAACCAGGGTCATATAGCTTCTATGTAGCACAGCAGGCATCCACTTAGGTCTCTTTGACTTAAAACATATATACCTAACCTCGGCCAGCTCGATGCTGCTTAAATGCTCTTACTCAGATGGAGGCCAATTAATTACAGTTTATTGAAATAACTACCATTGGAAATACTTCTTAGAGACTGAGTTCTTTCTAGGACAATGCTGGTGACTTCACATATGGTTTCCCTGATCCCCTAAAGTAATTCTGTAGTCTTTCCAAGTCCCTCCTTCCCTGGGTTTTCAGACACAGGTTGAAAACTGTGTTTAAACATGTTTGCAGGTGTAAAATATGACCCACTCCTATAATATTATCTTCCTGTAAATTAATAATGATTATTGCCTCATTGACATCAATATGATGACAATGGAAAATGTGGATTTAGTGCTAATGGTAAAAATATATATTAAACATCCTATTCACAGCTATGTAAACAAAAGGTCCCCAAGAATTTTAGAAACTTAGCCTTGGTCTTTCAGTGTTTGTTTGTTTTTTGTTTTCTGTGGGTTTTTTTTTTCACATTTTCATGAAAAGCTCTCCTATTGTTCACGTGTCAAACACACACTCTCCCATTGCGTTGATCCATATACTTTTACATGAATAGTTGGCTTTACCTCAAACTGGTTTTTAGTTATTGTAACAAATAGGAAAATATTTTCAGATGAAAATATTGATCTGAAATAGATTACTTCTTGGTCAATATGCCCTCTGATTCTGTCATGTTGACATGATGGATTATAGAAAATAAAATTCCTTTATTCAGCCTAAGGTATGAAGGATTTCCTGTGGTTACATAGAAACTGAACAGCTGGTGTCTTATTGTTTGGGTTCTTCTCTACCTCAGGGGGAAAAAAATCCCTGGGAATAGTGAGCCTGTTATGCTACAGACTACAGGAACCATTGTATCATAAAAATTAATTTTACTACTTTAAAAGCAACTTTTTATTTCTTCATTAAATTCCACACATTTTGGTATTTGGGGAAATATTATAATTTAAAATTACAGGTAGCTCGTCCATGTCATCAACATGTGTTTACTGCTCTCTTTGGTGTGCACGTGGGTCAGGAACAGCTGCTGGAATAGATTCTCCTTGCCCTCCCTGCAGTCTGGCCATGCATCTCCCCTGGCTGGGCACATCTTAAGTGAAGGAACTGAAGAAGAGCTTGCTGACCTAAAACATTCTGCTTTAGAAAAAGACAGGACCAGTAAAAGGATCCCTTTAACTGCCACTGGAATCTTGGGTCTAGATAATTTGGGGCGGTTTTACCGTAGCATGTGATATATGCTCCTTTCAGGTTACTAGCTCTAAGAGCATGTTGTTTTCCTGATAATGAAAGAGTCGTGGCACCTCACAGTGTGGAAGCCCCTGCTGATTAGGAGCATGCAGCAGCCTCCCGGGAGTGGGGCCTGCAGGAGGCAACTTCAAAGCAGTCAGGCTGCACTGGGCTCTTCGGTGTTATTGCTTGGTGGCAACTGTGTTTTCCCTGAGGCTGAGTCTCAATTGCAGTCACAGCTTTAACTTATTTGTCACCGTGAAGCCAACAGGGGAAACAGCAATAGGTTGGGATAGAGGAGGTAATAGGAGAGTAAGTGTGTTAGAAAGAATCTTTGGGGGAGAAAAATTAAAACAATCATTTTGAGACCCATCCTCTGCATGAGGTCACAGAGGGAGAAAAATACAGTGGGGTCAGTGTATGGAATATGTGGTAAGAGGAGCCATGCATTTTATCATTCAGAGAGTCACGCCCGTTTGCTGTTCTACCTGGCCATCAGTGGGGAGGTTCCTAGTCCCTCGCAGCAGGCCAGGAAGCACTGTGAATCAGGAGCTGTGACGCCAAAGTTAACTCTCAGCTATCCAGGCAGGGAGGACAGGTGAAATCTGGATGATGCTTCCTGAGCACCTTCTTTAAGTTGAACACTGTGGTGAATACCTGGGGAATCATGGTGAATGGAGCCCATAGTAAAACAGGAGAGAGAAACATAGAAGCCATACTTATATATTCAATTATTATAGTTATGCGAAGAGCTGTGAGAGGGAAATGAGTGTACAATAGAGGCATGTTGTATAGACCCAAGGTAGTGTCCAGTAAATGCAGACAGAGACCTGAAGGGTCAGTAGAAGTTGCCAGGTAGCAATGGCGAGTACAGCGTTCCATGCAGCGAGCAACATAAATTTCCTCTTGTAAACAGTACAGGTTCCCAAGGCTCCCTCCCCTGCAGCCTTGGACTAGGGCTGCTAACAGTTAGATACCATGTCAATTTGAAAATATAACCCTCTCCCCCTTCTAACCCTTTTATGGATGAACTTGCAGGCTGTAAAGTGGCCATAAGGCAGCTTGAAAAAAATGGCACAGGATCACAGCTGCTTCGCCAGGCTCTAGTTTTACTGGTGGGTGCACCCTAGTTACACTCCTTACACAAAGCTTGCCCCTTCAGCAGTTCATTGAGACAGTTTGATTTATTTTTAGGGCACTTGAGTTTAAAACTCTAATAACCTCATTCTCTGTTACCAGTTTCATGACCTACTGTGCTATTTAGCAATTATAATTGAAATGTCGCAGAGTGATCCAAGTAAGAGGAAAGAAACATTTCTCTTTTTCTTCTCTGCTTTTCAAATTGTTTCACTGAAACAACAGCAAGAATAATAGTATTTTAGATAATTTGGGGAGCAGTGTAAGACACACCCAGAGTACCAGAGGAGAATTCGTGAAATGTTGGACTCACCTTGCCCTTAAGCTGCTTTCAGGCTGGTGGGAAACCTTTCATTCCGTGGTGGCTCCATAGAAGTAGGGCACAAAAACCAAAGTTTCCCTCACAAGTACATATATATACATATATATATTGTTATTGATTTCAGAGACAGGAATGGAGAGGGAGAGAAAGATAGAAACACTAATGGTGAGTCATTGATTGGCTGCCTCCTGCATGCTCTCTACTGGGGATTAAGCCCGAAAGCCAGCCATGTGCCCTGACCAGGAATTGAACCGTGACCCCCTGGTTCATGGGTTGACACTCAACCACTGAGACACGCCAGCCAGGCAGTTCATACACATGCTGTATGGGAAAGGTTACACCCTGGCATTTTGTCCACTCTGTCTGTCAGCCTGGAAGAGCTGTGGGAGCTAGTCCAGCAGTAATTAATGCAAGTGGTCTTTTAGAGCTGTGTGTTTAGAGCTCTGCCTACTGTACAAAATGCATTGTTAAGCAAATTTCTACCACGATGTAGCCCAGTCTCTTAACATCATGAGCCTGGAACTTTTAATTACATGTCACTATTTTTAACTTTTCATTTCTTTCCATACTTCTTATATATTCTACTGGCTATCTTACATTAATGAAATTCCAATAATAATAATAGTTTAATAATGTTCTATCTGGCCAGCAGTAGGGAGGTTCCTAGCCACTCACAGCAGGCCAGGAAGCACTGTGAATCAGGAGTTGTGACGCCAAAGTCAACTCTCAGTCATCTCAGGCAGAAAAGACAGGTGAAATCCGGGTGGGCTTCCACTCATTCAGCAGATGTTTACTGAGCACTTTCTTTAAGTTGAGCACTGTGCTGAATACCCGGGAAGTCATGATGAATGGAGCTGATGGTAAAACAAGAGCTAGAAACATAGAAGTCATAGTTATATATTATATTATTTAATTACAGTTATGCTAAGAGCAATACATACCAGTGAATTTCATCATGGGGGGTGGGGTATAATGTATTTCATCAGGGGAGTGGGGTACAATGTATTTCATCATGGGGAGCAGGGTGAAGGGTAGAAGAAATGCAAACATAATAGAAAGAAATTAATGCCAGTCATGTATTTTCTAGGATAAGTAGAAAAGAAGGACACATTCCTTGGCCTTTGCAAAGTCTTCACATATTTCATCTTTAACCCATCCATTAGCATATTTTTATTGAGAACCACTTTGGGCCCCACACTTTGTTAATCAATAAATCCCAACCAGCCTACCTGAGATGCGTCTAAACCCTTCCAACCTACCCTTCCTCAGTGCTGGCAGTGGCCTTTCCCCACCTTTTCACATGCAAATCTGGTCCTGTTACTCCCTCTCTTAGGAACTTTCAGTGGCTGTCCATTGCCTGTGGACACAGATCCAGACACCCCACCTGGCACACAAGGCCCTTTCTGAGCTGTGCATGTCTACCACTTCACTTTCTCTCTGGCCCTACTACCACCTTGCACCTCCTGTTCCCTGAATAAACCAAGGCACTTGTGTCCCTGTGTCTTTCCTCACTCACTGTCCCTGTGTTATACCTTTCTCCTTGCCCTGATACTTCCAGCCACTTACCAGACATCTGATTCTCATGAAGAATGGCTATTGGTTGATTGCATGGCTGTGAAAAGTCCTTCACCAGCCCAGGCCCTTGACCACTGTGAAGGCCACCACCATCACCGAGAGCATGATCTCTACCTTTATTACCTAGTGGCATGTGCTGGACTCCACCCTAAGTGCTTTATACTCACCACATTCTTTCTGCACCCAGAGCAGCATGGTCGAGTCCCTCTTCTCCCGAGTCTAAACGTGAACTAACTGTGGCTTTCCCAGAATCGCAGTTACTACTTAGCTGACCCAAGATTTGCGTGGAGGTCTGTCTTTCTCCAGCGCTTCTTCTTTTCCTAATAGCCTACATTCATTTACCAATTGCAAGATTGGCTGAATCAATATGACATTGATTATGACTTAAGAAAGACCGCTGAATATGATGTTGACCTAACACTCCAAAATACATCATATCATGAGAAGATGGAGCAGGATTCCTCCTGTGAGAGAAGCCTGTTAGTTTGTGAAGTGTTGGAGTAGAAGATGAGACCCCAGAGAAGCCCAAATGTGATTAGAACTCTTCTTGTGTCAGATAAAGAAAAACAAGTTGCCTGTAACGATGTGTTCTCTTGTTTCTTTATGGCTTCACCATGGTCACCTGGACACTATACTGAACATCGGAAGCCAGTATATGATCACCAGAGACAGGGCCCTGAAATAGAGTCTTCTGGCCTAGAAGTAGCTCCAATATTAAACAGTCTACAAGGCAGGGAAGAGATGGGGGCAAGTAAGAGTTGAATGCCTAATTATTTAGTATATGCATCTTTAAGTGATGTGACAGCATCATGCTGTGTATCTGAGTGGGGACAATGGGATAAATATTAAACAGGCAAAACTGAGATGCCGGCTCATTGATGAGCAACTGTAAGAATAATAATAGCCAGAAGTTACTGAATACTTACTGTATGCTTAGCCATACCCACCATCTCATTTCATCCTTGCTTTTAGACCTATGATGCACAGGCACTATTAACCTTATTTTATAAATTAGAAAACTGTGGATTACAGAGATCAAGTAATTTTCCCAAGGTAACAAACCCAGGAGGTTTAAGGGTTAGACACTGAATGAAGCCTGGGCATCTGACTGCCAAGCTCATACTTGCACCCAGTGCTCTTGGTGTAGCCCTGGAACCAGGTGATTCTGACAGTGATGGCCATCCTCCCACAGCTGCTGTGACCGACGTCACCCAGCAGAGGACCAGCCTGCTCCAGCTGCCAGGGTACAGCACTTTTGTGCCCATGACCTGGGAAAAAGATAACAAGTTATAGGATCCTCTCTTTTATTTTAACTGGCTAAATCTTTTTAGGTTTAAAAAAACAAGAAGCACCTTGGACATATTTCTAAACACATGATGGTTTTTGTTTCAGTGAGTGGAACAACTGTATTAATAAGCCACAGTGAATTGTTAGTTTCTATCACACAGCATTTAGATGGCAGAGGAAATAGGCAAGAGCTTTGAAGTTAGACCAAGATTAAGGATTCTGCTTGTAGTTATGTAAGAAACACACACACACACACACGTGTATTAGGAGATGCACAAAAGTGTGTCCAAAGCAGCATTGCTTATAATTGTTAAAAACTGGAAGTGGAAGCAATTCACACTTCCATCAGTGGAAAATAACAGATGCGTTGTGATACATGCATACAGTGGGTCGCTGTTTGGCAATGAGAGGGAACTAGGGCTGCATGCTGCCCCAGTACAGATGAATAGTACAGATGCACTGTTTCGTAAATATTGCAAGACAAAAAGATACACAAGATATGATTTCACCAATACAAAATCTACAAACAGACTTCGGGAATTGTTCAAGGGTGCCTGTGGAGTAGCAAAACTGAAGAAAAGTAAGAAATGACCAAATCATAGTGACAGTGGTTTCCTTGAATGGGAGAGAAGAGGCTTGAGACACCACAAGCTCCTGGGGTGCCAGAATGTTCTAATTCTTAATTAACTTGAATGTTCTAATTCTTGATCTGGGTACAATTTCATGAGTATTTGCTTTATAATTATTTGCTAAACTATACAAATAAGTTTGAAGTATTATATTTCACAGTAAAAAGTGTTTAAAACTGTATTATAATACTTTATTAAGAAAAAATCTGTACGTAATATGACCTGAAATAATGCATTTCAATGGGTTCACAGTTAGGTGAGGATATGGTGAAATGAATAAAAATTATCTTCTTATTTTTCTACATTGAGTACATGTCCTTTTTATAAAAAAGGAAATGACATTTAAATATTTGCTCCCATTTGATGACTGACTCTTGATCTGTCATCTTAGCCAGATACTTTAGTTTGAACTATAAACAATAGCAGCCAAAAACAGGTTAAATTCCTGGTTACTTTCTGTTTTTTCATTAACCATCACTTCTATTCATTGGCAACCTCAGTTGCAGCTTCCCATTTATAAAAAAGAAAGCAAAAAACTATATAAATAATGTACTACAGTAAGTATTTAATTGAATAATAGTCTTACTTAGCCTTAAATTGGACTTTCAGGGGAATTCAGATAAGAAATTTGCCTTGGTCTGGTGAAGTTCAGGATCGTAGAGGGCTAGAGGCTCGGGTAGCCTGGTCTCAAGATAAAAACCCTCCCCCAATCTCATAACCCCCCTCCTGTTTCTGAACATGCTGTCCCTTTACACCTGTATCTTTGCATATGACCTTCCTCCTTATTGTGCCCTTTTCTTCTGGGCGATTCTTCTGCATATTTCACATTTGAGCTCAAATATAACCTTCTGTGAAGCCCTACCTGGCTCCTCCTCCGTGTTTCCAGAGGGAAATCCTTATCCGGACCTCTGGGCTGGCACTTGCTACATTACTTTGTCATGGCTTATTTACATACCCTACTAATTGGTGAATGTCTGCAGATAAGGATTTTGTCTTTTCACCTTGAACTCTGCAACAGCTAATACCATATCAAGTACAACAATCACCCAATAAGTATAGAATGAACGAACGAATGAATAAATAAAAGGGTGCTTGGGAGCTTTCAAAGAATGAATAGCTCAGAAAATAAGAGGGATGACATAGCCTTTGGACTAAAACTATAGGATGCTAACGTGATGGCACTTATTTAATACTAAATAGACTATTTTAGTTTTTTTTTACTTATATGGGAAAATGTCAGCTCTGAACAGCACTATTTGATTGTGCTCTTGAGTTATTGTGAAAGTAAATGCTTGGGTAGAATGAGACAAATCATCCTGACCACTCCTTTCACTGTGGCCTACCAAGCTAAGGCTGCCACAGCGAGCAACAGCCCAGTATCTATTGGTGTCATTTCAAATGTACAAAGCATTCTTCCCACCATGACTTATGTACATCTTCTCGAGACATAATAGATCACAGTGTCTTGATTCCCCTGAAGGACTGGATTATTTTCTTTCTACAAATCCATCCCATTCAGGACTCCTCTCATTTTGTTGCTAACACTGTGTAACATGGTTTCTCATTACTCACTTAGGACATGCCTGTTTATTATGTGGGGGAGAGAGGTCCTGGAGGAGAAGTGAGAAAATAATAAGAGGTTTCCAAATGTCAGAAACTCACCTCATTGCAAGGATGATTTCATTTTCCAGCAAGGAAGAACATGGTTAGTTAGTAATAATAACCAACTCATTCATTTACTATCATTGACTGAGTGGGCAATTCTCCTGTACGGTATTGCCTAATGAGAACTGTGGACAGATAAAAGGCATGCAGCTGATATGTAATAAAATCATGACCACAGAGCATAGTGGCAGCATCCAGAGACCTCTAGGTTGATCTCTGAAGGATGAGATGGGGCAGAGTTAACTGGAGAAAAGAAGAAACAGGAGCTGCTGCAAAGCTCCACGAGAGAAGTGACACTGATCTGCGTTAACAAGCTGCAGTGACTATCAAAAAAGTGGACTGAATTTAAGAGAGATACAAGGTGTGTATTTCACAACACTTGGCATTTTAGTGCATATAGAGAAGCAGGAAAGAGGGAGGCGACAAGGACAAGGGCAGCATTTCTGGCTTGGGAAAAGGCATACTTTTCTGAGACAGGGAAGATGGAACTGAGAAGAAGCTTTGCTAGGCAACAAGTTCAATCTTGGGCATATTGAGTGTCATGTGCATGGGAGATATCCAAAAGGAGACATATATATGTAGGTTGGAGATATAGATATATATGGCACAAATAATAGGAGTTCCATAAAAAGAAATCAGAGAGGAGGAAATTCTCAATGCAACATTTTAAGGAAATTTCCAGAACTATAACATGAGGATTTGCAAGTGCCCAGTATAATAAATGACAAAAGACCCACACCAAGGCCCACTGGCAGGACACTTCACAACACTGAGGAAGAAGAGAGGTACCAAGAGCTTCCCAAGAGAGCAAACAGGTCACATACCAATGGTTGAAATTTAGAATGGTATTGAGCTTCTCAGTAGCACCCCTGGAAGCTAAAAGAAAAGCTAAATACCTTCCCAGCTCTGGGGGAAATGATCGCCACATTCGAATCTGGATTAAGCCAAACAATTGTATGAAGATGTCAGCCATGGAAGGTGTCAGATAATTTACCTCCCACACACCTTTCTCTGTAAATGAAACAAACAAAGAGAAGTGCTTTACCAAAACTAAGGAGGCAGAGCAAGAAAGAGGAAAGCATGAGGACTCCAGCAAAAAGGGACCCAACGCAGGAGAAAGGCAAAAGAGCTTCTCAGAATGATGGCGAGTGGACGTTCCAGGATGGCAGCCAGTCCAGAGTAAGATGGAGAATTGAGGGCTCCGGGAAAACCAAATAAAGCCTTTTGCATAATTGTCAGAAGAAAGCTGTGCTCTGATAGAGAGTTCTGAAGAGAATTAGCAAAATATATATAAGAACCTAAGCGAACAAAATTCAAGAAAGCCAGCAAGTCCAAGGAAAACAAAGTCACACAAATAAAGAAATCGTTTGGTTGTGAATGATATGTATGTAGCTATAACAAGGTGAACAATGAATTTTGACTTAACAGAAAGTTACTGTACAACTGTATTGATGACGGAGCCTATAGAGAGCAAAATTGTCGTTTTCCATAATAGGAAGCTATTAAAATAGGTCTAAAATGTGATATCAAAAAATAACAGTATAAACATATTACTTAAATATGAGATAGACACCAGGAAAAAACTCTTAAAATGTTCAAAATGATAAGTATGGATTGGGCATTTGGAGGGTGGGACAAAATACTGTTTTTGTTTCAAACCTTTTACAGAATGATCTAGAAATATATAGATGTAGAACTTTGTTTTTAAAATAAGAAAATCTTCTTTTAAAAAATGAATGCAAAAGATAAAGAGAAAAATAAGAGAACTGCTGGGCTGTGTTGTAGCCACAGTCACAGTTGGCGAATGTAAGTTTGGTGGCCCCATCTGTGTCGTGTGCTCAACTGGGTTAGAGGAAGGTGACAGCCGGATTAAGCCGGGGTTGGGTTCTGCAGACAGGTGTGACCATGGCGGCTTCGGCTGCCTCTGTGATACTAGAGCAGAAGTGTGGACGAGAGCACAGTAGAGGTGGAGGACATTGGCATCAACTTTAGATTGGATTAGAAAGGGGGTGAAGGCAGGAGCCCTGTAGTTTGTGTAAAAAGGGATTCGTAGTCTAGATTAGAGGAACGAACTGATGGAGTAGTGACAGCCGGGTGAGACAGCTGGAGGATAGAAAGTTGTGTTTCAAAAGTGGGGCTTGTGAATTTCAGAGGCGAAGTTCCAGGTCCAGGGTGATGCCCAGGTGTCCTGACTAAGGATTCCTGGCAGGAGTAGCAGATGTCAAAGGACTGAAGGCCTGGAATGTCAGATGAATTATGCATGGGGTCATTGACATTTGCCAGGATGATGGCAGGGCCTGGGGTAAGAGGAAGACCACACTGGGGGGTAAGTGAGGGACAGTAAGCATGTTTGGTGATGGCAGGTGACAGTGTTAGAATACGCCAGCCATAACTTCAGGACCTCAGCGGAAGAGCAATTTTACATGAGCGTGGGAGCTTCAGGTTGTAGTGGGGTATCAGATAGTTTGCAGGGGACTTCCTCACTTGGAGATACAAGGGTAAGGACAAGTGGCAACCACTGGAGACAGGTGCTCTGAGAGAGGTTGAAGAGGCAAGTGGAAGAGGGAGGTGGCTTACCAAAGGATCAGAGGTCCTGTGCAGTGTGGACTAAGAGTCGGAGAGCGGAAGGTTGGGGCCAGGGATGGAAAGGGTTTAGGGATTCACTGACCTCCAGCTTTAGAAGGCAAATGGCTTGAGCCATCTGTGGCCTCATGGTCACACCCCAAAATAGAAGCATGTGTGTTCTCCTGCCCTCGAAACCCTGCTCTGAGCATTCTCAGCCCTGCCTCACCCCACTCCCCTCATAAACCCTCCCAGGGAGTCAGACTCACCGGGATTTGTCATGTTTCCAAATGTAGGAGCGCAGGCAGGCACTAGGATTCCTTACAAATGGCTCACTGAGGCCATTTTGTGGCAGAAAGTCACAGGTTCAGATCTTGGCTCAGCCACATACTGATAAAGAAGGCTTTTGTTACAACTTCCGTACCTTTGGTTTCTTCATTTGTAAAGTAACAATACCAATAATAACACCAACAGTGTTTGGAGTAGGGTTAAGTGAGGTAATATACACAGAAGCTGGTGCCTGGAATTTACAAATGCTTGAGATAAATACACTCCATGAAAATGTAACCTCCATGCCAGCTCACCCCTCTCTCTTTCAATGAAACATGCCTGATGCGTACTTGGTGCTTAAAAATGAATGAAGAAGAAGATATTTGTAGTTTTGGCATTTTATATATATATACACACACATATGTATATATATGTGTGTGTGTATATATATATACCCACTTCCTCATTCTCCTGTCCCTACCTTTTTTAACAATTTTCAGAATTACATCATTCCTTAGTCTTAGCTGGAGAATGATTAGGTCTGTGTTATAAGTCTATTTTTCGTAGGCCTCTTGGAAAACAACCTTCTTTACTCTCCTTTATAATCCCAGCTGTAATGTTTGCCCGCAATCATGAAATAAATGGTTGTTGAAATGGAGTGAAGCTCAACTAGGTTAAAATCCAGCCTCTTCTCAAGTACAGCTCAATATTCAGATTCCCCTCATTAGCTCCATTCCCCACCAATGTAAGATATTCCTTTTGATTTTTAAAATTACTATTGGCAGCTAAAAACTGTACCCTTCTCTTGTTCCCCAACTCCTTTGGAGTTCCCTCTCTCCCTCTCTCCCTCTCTCTCCCTCCCTCTCCCTCTCCCTCCCTCTCTCCCTCTCTCCCTCTCTCCCTCTCCCTCTCTCTCCCTCTCCCTCCCTCTCCCTCTCCCTCCCTCTCTCCCTCTCTCCCTCTCTCCCTCTCCCTCCCTCTCCCTCCCTCTCTCCCTCTCTCCCTCTCTCCCTCTCTCCCTCTCCTTCCCTCTCCCTCTCCCTCCCTCTCTCCCTCCCTCCCTCTCTCCCTCTCTCCCTCTCCCTCCCTCTCCCTCTCCCTCCCTCTCCCTCTCCCTCCCTCTCTCCCTCCCTCCCTCTCTCCCTCTCTCCCTCTCCCTCCCTCTCCCTCTCCCTCCCTCTCCCTCTCCCTCCCTCTCCCTCTCCCTCCCTCTCTCCCTCCCTCCCTCTCTCCCTCTCTCCCTCTCCCTCCCTCTCCCTCTCCCTCCCTCTCCCTCTCCCTCCCTCTCTCCCTCTCTCCGTCTCCCTCTCCCTCCCTCTCTCCCTCTCTCCCTCTCTCCCTCTCTCCCTCTCCCTCTCCCTCCCTCTCTCCCTCTCTCCCTCTCTCCCTCTCCCTCCCTCTCCCTCTCCCTCCCTCTCTCCCTCCCTCCCTCTCTCCCTCTCTCCCTCTCCCTCCCTCTCCCTCTCCCTCCCTCTCCCTCTCCCTCCCTCTCTCCCTCTCTCCCTCTCTCCCTCTCTCCCTCTCCCTCCCTCTCCCTCTCCCTCCCTCTCTCCCTCTCTCCCTCTCCCTCTCCCTCCCTCTCTCCCTCTCTCCCTCTCTCCCTCTCTCCCTCTCCCTCTCCCTCCCTCTCTCCCTCTCTCCCTCTCTCCCTCTCCCTCCCTCTCCCTCTCCCTCCCTCTCTCCCTCTCTCCCTCTCTCCCTCTCCCTCCCTCTCCCTCTCTCTCCCTCTCCCTCCCTCTCCCTCTCTCTCCCTCTCTCCTTCTCTCCCTCTCTCTCCTTCTCTCTTCCCCTTCCCTCCCTCTCCCTCTCTCTCTCAGTCATCCAGGTTCCTCTTTTAGTTGATATATTGCTATCTAGATAACATTTTCTTTCTTCATTCTATTCAATCCCTATAAATCTTTTCTTGAAGCATTTCCCTGTTCTATTTGTGTTATCAGTGGCAGCAGAATCCCGAGGTCCTGACTGCAGCGGTTATTTTTTCTGCTCACCTCCTTGCAGCCACACTGGCAGGGTAGCAATGAAAGTGCTGCTCCATCTGTTTCCCTTCTCTCCTCCTCCCTCTTTGCCTTCCTCAGAGGCTTCTCATGCCCCTGGGGGGCACAGGCCTGCAGGCGGGGTCACCCCTCCCTGCGCTCCCGCAGCCCTGTGCAGTGAGAACATGGGGTGCACACAGGTAAAGTCTGTTGCTGTGTATATTTCCTTATTCTTTTTGTCCCTTATCTTTCCTTACTTACACTGCATTTACTTGCAGGAATTGCCACCTATTGTGTGTGGGGTTAAGAGCCTGTAAATATTCCCCTTGATTTTTTTTTGATGTGCTTATTTTTTTTATGAAACAACTATATAACATTCTTCTAACCATGATTTAAATCTAACTCTTTCCCCATTTTGATGTGCTCAGTGAGGGTCCAGCATTGGCCACTGTCACTTGTCATTACATTGTTTCCTTAAATGGCAGCCTCATCCTCAGCGCGAACCCATGACCCTTGGATAGGCAGCTTTCCTCATCCTCAGGCTCCCTGCGCGAGGTGAGGTCTCTGCTCTAAGCATCCACGTTGAACAGGTTGTTAGTCATTTTTGTGATGTCCAGTTCAGGAATAAAACACGAAAACAGGTCTTCTCCCAGCAGTTGTCAGAGTCGCCCATGTAACTGTGGAAGGCCCTCATCCATGTGAGAAGCTAGGCTTATACATTTTCTTTTCTTTCCCCTCCCCTCCCCTCCTCTCCTCTCCTCTTTTTTGAGGAACTATGGATGGATTACCAGGGAGCATCTTTTAACTTTTAGGCCTTTGGGATGCTTCTTGTTGCATTACTTATGATGAAATATTTTAGGACCATTTCAGTTTGTAGTAAGCATATGGAATTGGGTGAATATTATTAGTGACAGTGTTTCAAATGAAACGCTATGGATTTCTCCTCTGACACCAGAGTGAGGCTGGTATTTCTTCCCCTTCCACTGCCTTCTTCCACCACCCCCGAAAGCCACAGTGGTGGGGCTCTGGATTTTGTATGTATATATTCTTTATATAGCTCTGTGCATAAGGTACACTAAGGTTACACCAGGAGGAGTGCTGACTCATTACAAATCCATGAGAGAGGAGCATGGATTTATGTTTACTAAGGAGCTATTTTCTCTGGCTAGCTTGTCTAATTCAGGTCTTGTTTGGTTGCAAGTTACAGAAACCTAATTCAAACTGCCTTAGGCAGTAAAGAAAGCAAAAGGCAAGAGGGATTTTGACTCATGTAACTGAAAAGTTCAGGTGATAATGCTAAAGTGAGGTACAGTTGAACCTAGGTACTTAAACAGTGTCGCCATAAATGTTTTTCCATCTTCTTTTCCCTCTGTTGGCATTTTTTTCACAAAGGCTCTCCCTAAGAGGGAACCAAGATGGTCAACAGCAATTCAGACTTGCATCCTCCCAGCTTAGTCATCTTTTACAAAAATAATTCTCTTCCAATAATTCCAGCAAAATTCTCAAGGTAGGTCTCTTTTTATCCCAACTCTGATTGCTTTCCTTCTCAAACCAGGACTAACATGACGCAGAGCTCTGACTGGGCAGGCCTGGGTCACATGTCTACCCCCAGATCCAGGTGGGTCAGCATCCCCAAGGAACAAGAGGAGGGAAGGGTTGGTTCCCGCAAGGTCTGCACAGGTACCATTAAAAGAAGGTGAATAGGCCAAACAGGAGAGCCCCACTAGAGCAGTGTAGTCTGCACTGGGGGAGAAAATGGGATAACTGAGGGGTGTCTAAGACACTGCTGTTCAAGAGGAGTTGGCAAGTTTAGGAAAAGCTACATAAATAAGTGATAGGGACTCAGGGGACCACTGTAGGCCAAGCAATTAGTGCTTTTTGGTGAGTAAAAGTTTTCCTCATTTATTAATTCAGTTAGAAATGGCTGAATAATGGCCCCCAAATATGCTCTGATCACTGGAACCCACGAATGTCACCTTACATGGCCAAGGGACTCTTAAGAGTCTTGAGATGGGGAGATTATCCTGCATTATCTGCATAGACCCAGGGTAATCACAAGAGTGCTTGGAAGAAGAAGGTGGGAAGAGTCTGAGGAGAAGGAGTGGTGGTGACAGAAACAGAAACAGGAGTGATGTGCTTCAAAGAGAAGGAAGGCGCCACAAGCCAGGGGACACTGGAAGCTGAAAAGGGCAAGGAAACGGATTCTCGCCTGGAGCCTCCGGAAGGAACCAGCGCTGCCAAAACACTGAGTCACCCCAGCAAGACTGACTTCATGCCCTGGCTCCCGGAACTCTAAGAGAATAAAGTTGTGTTGTTTAAACCACTAAGCTTGTGGTAATTTGTTCCAGAGGCAACAGAAAACTAATTTAGAAGCTTCAGAAATAAGAAATGAGCTAAATTTGGGAATGATCAAAAGTGGACCAAGCAAAGAAGGCAGAGACTGAGCAGTCCAGCCAAGGGAACAGCATAGGCAGAGACACAGTGTCAACCAGAAACCTTGGTGTCACAGAGGGGCGAGTGGCGGAGGAAATGACACCCTGCTGGTGGCTTATCCCATGCCACAGAATTGGGTCTTCCTGCTGAAGATCACAGAAAGCTTTGGAAACGCTGTTCAAAGGACAATCATGTGCTTCCAAATCTTGGCCATTGTAAATAACGCTGCCATGAACATAAGGGTGCATATATTCTTTTGAATTAGTGTTTCGGGTTTCTTTAGACATAGTCCCAGAGAAGTGGGATTGCTGGGTCATAAGGCAGTTCTTTTTTTTTTTTTTTGAGGAAACTCCATACTGTTTTCCACAGTGGCTGCACCAGTCTGCACTCCCACCAGCAATGCGTAAGAATTCCCTTTTCTCCACATCCTTCCAGCATTTGTTTGTTGATTTGTTGCTGGTAGCCATTCTGACAGGTGTAAGGTGATATCTCATTGTGGTTTTAATTTGCATCTCTCTGATGATTAGCAACATTGAGCATCTTTTCATGTGTCTCTTGGCCATCCGTATGTCCTCTTTGGAAAAGTGTCTATTCAGGTCCTTTGCCCATTTCTTAATTGGATTGTTTGTTTATTTGGTATCGAGTTCTATAAGTTCCTAATAAATTTTGGATATTAATTCCTTATCAGGTGTATTGGTGAATATGTTCTCCTATACAGTGGGTTGTCTTTTCATTTTATTGATTTTTTTTTTTTTCTGTGCAAAAAACTTTTTAGTTTGATGTAGCCCCATTTATTTTTTCTTTTGTTTCCCTTGCCCAAAGCGGTATATCAGAAAATATTGCAGTGAGAAATGTCTGAGATTTTACTGCATTTGTTTTCTTCTAGAAAATTATGGTTTTGAGCCTAACGTTTAAGTCTTTAGTTCATTTTGAGTTTATTCTTGTCCATCAGTAGATGAGTAGATAAAAAAACCTGTGGTACACTTACATAATGGAATACTACTCAGCCATAAAAAAGAAGGAAATCTTACCTTTTGCAACAGCATGGATGGACCCAGAGAGTATTATGCTAAGTGAAATAAGCCAGTCAGAGAAAGACAAGTACCATATGATTTTACTTATATATGGAATCTAACAAACAAAATAAGCTAAGTAGAGAACAGACTTATGGATACAGAGAACAGACTGACAACTGTCAGAGGGGAAGGGTTGGGGGCTGGATGAAGGGATTAAGCAAAGAAAAAAATAAGAAAGAGTCATGGACACAGACAACAAGATGGTGATTATCAGAAGGAAAGGGGGGTGGGGGGAAGGAGAAGAGGGTAGAGAGGGATAAATGGTGGTGGAAGGAGACTTGGCTTGGGGTAGTAAACACACAATACAATATATAGATGATGTATTATAGAATTCTATACCTGAAACCTATATAATTTTATTAACCAGTGTCACCCCAATAAAGCCAATTAAAAAAAAAGAAAGAAAAAGGGATAATATGTTACCTGGTTAATGATTAAGGAAAGTCATTTTGGCAGTGGTAAGGGAAGTGGGTTAGGTAAAGATGGGGAAGATGAGGCACAGGATGGGAGAAATCACTCAGGAAATGTTTCCAGTTGTCCCAGCAAGAAACGATAGGGACTGAGCTAAGGTAAAAAGCGAGAGTGGATGAAGGGCCAGATTCAGGAGCTGCATACAAGGCAGAATCCAGAAGACTTGGTGACTAATTAGACGTGGGAGCATAAGAAGAGGACCCACTGGTTCCTGGTTTCAGTGACTAGGGAAGCAACTGACTAGAAAACAAAATACAGGAAGGGGAGTGGATTTGAGAGGAAGATAATTAGTCCCGTTTGGGGCATGATGACTCAGTCATTTAGTAGTAAGTGGTAATGCCTAGTTGGCAGCTATGAACAGGTGTGGATCTCAGGAGAGATGTCTGGGCCCACCTGGATTGGAGATGCCAGATCTTACAGTCATCAGTGCATACAGCTCAGTGGTGCAAGCATGTTGAGTAGACAAGCTCATCCAGAAGAGTGGACGGGAGAAGACCGAGGCAGAATCCTGGGACAGTGCCACATAGGTGTAGGGTAAGGAGGAGCTGGAGCCAAAGAGACTGAGGGAGAGTGGCCAGAGGGCAGCAGGGAAACAATGAGACCAAAACTGCACTGGCACCTCTGGCAACTCCATGATCTTAGAGTTAAATGAAAGCTGATGATACGTATACTTAAAAACATTTGGACTAAGGACAAGAAAACTGCAAAAAGAACTGAAAGCCTTGATTGATTGCTATAATTTCCTGTTAAGAATTCCCAGTACCACATAGGAATCTTCCAGGCAGGGTTGTGTTCCTGGGGGAAGAGGGCTTGTGAAATTTTTGATCATAGTAATTTCTGCAGAATTGGTTGCACTAGGCTGGTTTCTCTCCTTATCCTTTCATGGACCAGACAAATTATTTTCATTTTGGTTTAGTTTCTCTTCCTTTATTGTTTATTTCTTATTACAAAAGCAATGTGTGATTCATCATAAAAAATGGAAATAATGCAGAAGCATATAAAATAAAAAGTAAAAGCCTCTCAATCCTACTGCTCAGAAGTCACTATTATTTAAAATTTGATGCCTGTCTTTCAAATCTTTTTACATATTTACAATCATAGTACAGATGACATTTTGTGTGATAAAAATGGGACATAAATGCATTCTGTTCAACAACTCACCTTATTATTTATCACGGGAAGCTCTCCATCCAGTACAATCTGGAGCTACCTCATTCTTTTTAAGGGCTGCATAGCACTTCATAGTACAGATGCAACATGATTTATTTGCCTGTTGCCCAATGTTCATTTTGGTTGTTTTCACTTGTTTATTATTATCATAGTGTATGAAGTATCTTTGAACATACATCTTTTCACACTTGTGCAAGTGTTCAAAAGAAAGATGTGTAGAAGCAGAATTGCCAAGTCAAGTCTATCCATATTTAAATATTTGCTAGAAGTTGCCAAATTGCATCCCATGGGAAGGAAAGTATTGAAACTCTGACTAAATATGCATATTTAGTTTCCTTTTAAAGTACTGTGTTGAGTGCAGACTTTTGGCCTGTAACATTTCCTTTCTCAGCTTCCAGGGGCCTTGGTACCTTTTCGTATTTGTTGATACCTGAAATCACAGCAGAGGGAAGGAGTGGAAGAGCAGGATTAGCCATTGGTGCAGATTGGTACTCTGAAGGGTGAGTGCAGTCAGCTGCGTGCAGTGCTGACTGGGCTTCCAGCACCCAAGTTCCAGCCTCTGTAAGCCCTGGGATGACTGGCCAGGACCTGTCTTGAAAAGAGCCCAATAGGAGGGGGAGGGGCAGAGGCATCAACTAAACCACCAGGTAGTGCAGGGGGTGTGGCCCACTGGTAGGAGTTTGTGTCCTAGTGGGGAGGGTAGACAATAAACAAGTAGATGAGTATATAATATACTTGCGGGTAATGACAAACCCTGGGAAGAAGAACAAAGCAATTGAAAGGGAGAGTGGCAGGTGGCAAGACTGTTTCACCTGGAGGGTCAGGCACAGCTTCTCTGAAGGTTTTCATTTGTGCAGTGACCTGAATGCATGGATGAGGGAACCATGCTTAAGGTTTGGGGGAAGGATATTCTTTATTATTGCTATTATTATTATTGATTTTAGAGAGAGAGGGAGAGGAAGAGAAACAGAGAAACACTGATGTGAGAGGGAAACATTGAGCAGTTGCCTCCTGTACACACCCTGGCCAGCAGGCACCCTGACCAGGAATCGAACCTATGACCTTTCTGTGTATGGGTTGATGCTCCAGCCAACCTAGCCACACTAGCCAGGGCTGCGGGAAGCATATTCTGTGCAGAGGACTCCAGCTAAAGTGCCCAGAATGGGAGGAAGTGTGCATGTTTCAGCACCAGCAAGGCTGGCAGTATGGCTGGAGGTGCGAGCAGGGGGCAAAGTGATGTCAGCATGCGTATTATTAGTTAGGGCTCTTCAGAGAAACACAATCAATAGAATATATTTGCATACATTGTATTATATATATATTATATATATATTATATATATATAATATATATATATATAAAACATGTATTCTTTAAAGAATTTATGTATTATATATTTGTTAAATATATATATAATTATGGAGGCTGAGAAATCCCAAGGTCTCCAGTTAACAAGCTGGGGACCCAGGACAGCCAATGGGGTAAGCTCAAGTCCGAAGGCAGAAGAAGACTGAGGTCCCAGCTCAACCAATCAAGCAAGCAAAGTTCCTTCCTTCTCAGCCTTTTGTTCTACTCAGGCCTTCAACAGGTTGATGAGGCCCACTCACATAAGGAGGGCAATCTGCTTTCCTCAGTCTACCAATTCAGATGTTAATTTCATCTAGAAACACCTAGAATACAAGTATACCCAGAATAATGTTTGACCAAATGCCTGGGCACCTCATTACCCAGTTAGATTGACATATAAAATTAACCATCACAGCCATGGCCAGTGTGCTCAGTGGTTAGAGTGTTGGCCCACCTACCAAAGGGTCATGGGTTCGATTCCAAGTCAAGGGCACATACTTGGATTATAGGTTCAATTTCCAGCCTCTGTTGGGGCACATGCTAGAAGCTGCCAATTGATGTCTCTCTCTCTCTTTTCTCCTCCCTCTCTACCTCCCTTCCACTCTCTCTAAAAATCAATGGAAAAGCTATCCTCCAGTGAGGATTAACAACAACAACAAATTAACTATCACAGTGTATCTGTGAAGTAGCCAAGAGACCAGGTCATCTGGGGCTGTGTTGTCCACTATGGTGCCTTCCTGCCCATGAGCAGTTATTGAGCACTTGAAAAGTGACCTATGCCATGTTGAAGTGACATTGAATATGCTGGGTTAAATAAAATACATTATTACAATTAATTTCACTATACTTTTTAAATGTTGTTCCTAGAAAATTTTAAATGGTATAAGTGGCTCATATTATATTTCTATTGGAGAGTGTTGGTCTACAGGGCCTTGTGGTGCAGTAAGGAGTTGGCATTTCATTTTGAGAGCCTTTGGAGGTGGTTGGAAGGTTTCGAAATTGGGGATGACCTGCTCTAACTTAGATTTTAAGCAGTTCAGCTCCTGCTGGGGGAGGGGGAGAGATGGGCTGTGGGGGGTCAGGAGTGGAAGCATCCGAGCAGGAAGGAGGCTGTAGAAGGCAGAAGGGGTGTTGGTGACAGGGGCTCTGCAGAGGCAGTGCAAGGCAGGGGTGTGGTGAGACCTGGGGAACAGCCTCAGAGGAGAGTCAACAAGCCTTGCTGATAGGCTGAATGGGGCAAAGAGCAGAAACGGATGAAGGTAATTCCTAGTGTTTCTGATCTGAGTACAGTGAGTGAGTGGTGCCACTTACTGAGGTGTGAAAGACCTGGGGTATGTTAACTACATGCCACAAAGCATATAGACAGTGAAAGAAAAATGGGGGAATACAAAAGAGAATTCAGGCTTTAAAAAAATCAACAAGAGTAAAACAGTTTGTCCAAAGGCAGTAAAACAGAGGAGATGAATACAGGTCTGTGATGGAAAAGCTGAAGGCAGGTAGACTAGGATGGAGAGGGGCTGAGAGAGATGGTGGCCCAGTCAGGCCCAAGAACAAGAGAGAAGGAGGCGGGATCCAAATACCTGCCTGCCTCCCTCCCCAAACTCTGGAAATGATCCCTGTCCCCAGCCACTCTTTCTCCCTTTCTCTCTCTCTCTCTCACACACACACATGCACACACACACACTTGTATGCACACAGATGCACAAATAACCTATGATATTGGTCTGAAAGCTGAACAGGGAAAATTAACATTTGAACGCATTAAAACTGCATAAAACTATAGTATAGTGAAAGATACTATAAATAAGTTTTAAAAAGTGAGTCTGGAAAATAAGAAAAATGGGCAAAGGGCTTACTTAGGCAATTTTCAAATAAGAAAATGCACATGACCAATATGAAAAGACTCTAAGTATCTGGCAAAAATTAAAATGATTGAGACTTCACTGTCAGCAGGGAGTGGGGCATGAGGAAAGAGCTGCTCTCACACACTCTTGGTTGGGAGTGCAAATTGCCAGCAGCGGTCACCTCTGGAAGAAGAGTGAGGCCACAGGGCTTGGGGGGAAATTGGAGGTTCATGCTCTGCATCTCAAGGAACCATCACCAAGGTTTGTTTTAAAATGATGTAACAAACTGTGCTGAAGTGGAGGCAAGGCTAGGGCCATCCAGGTCTGTGTCATTTCTCTAATCTTCCATCCAGTGCTCTTTGAGTTTCTGATGAAGGTGACGTGAAGGTAAGTATCCAGCACACAAGGGAGAAACTGCTCCATGTGCCTCTGGATTAATTTGAGGAGCTGTTCTTAGATGTCACTTGCTGTTCTGACGTATCACTCACACCCCATTCTGCTGGGGCCAGCTCTGGTTCCACGAAGGCTTAGCTGCAGCTGAGAGAGCACAGAGGCTTCCTAGGTCACTTTTGTGGATCAGCTGCACGGATATTAATTAAAGGCAGGCCACGTCCCCCGTGGCTCGGCCCTCGATGATGCTGAAGTCATTAGTAGTTAAGTTCAGCAACAGCTTCCTTCTCTGCCTTCTGAAAATTTGTTTCTGCAGAAAGAGGCTGGCAGGTCATGTTGGTGGCTAAGGACAGGACAATTTTAATTCCCAGATAGTTCATCAGGGTCATTGGGGTGCTATGACCTCCAGAAATAGGGGAGTTTTTCATCAAATCGGAGACAGCAGTGTGCCTATTCCCCTGGCCACTACAACTGAATTCCCTTTACTGTAAACAAGTGTGTCCTTCTGAAGGACCGGGGCGGTGGGGGGGTGGGGGGGAGGTGAGAGCAACAAATCATCCAAATATGACTATTTGGTTTTTGTGAAACCTTCCTGTCCACAAACAGCTTGTGTTTCTGTTCCAACTGTAACTAGTTTGCTTTCTCTCTGTTTCTCTTTTTAAACTATATATAGGAACAAAGAAAGAACTACAAAAAGATCAAGATGCTAATAAACCTGCTGTTTCATCTCCGAAGAGAGTGGCAGCTTCAGCCACCAAGCTTCATTCGCCAGGTATTCAGGAAATGAGATCTGTGTTATTTGGGGAGAAAGCTTGAACTTGGAATTTATTTGTTCAAGGGTTATTAATGGAGCAATGCCTGCCCATGTGATAGGCAGGATTGTTCTGGGGCCTAACATACATATACTCATGTGTTCTGACTCCAGATGAAATGAACCAGCTGTTGGCATCATTTTTCTCTTCAAAAACAAAATGTTATCATGCTACGTTTAAGTGGTAGAATCTTCTCTGTGTAGGACTATCTGCTATTGCAACAGCACATAGAAATAATTTATAATTGAAAAACAGACTTTGAAACTCTAACCTCAAGAGATGATATTTTCTAAAAAGAAAAACAGAGCAACAATGTATATGAAATACTTATTCTTTTGTCAAGAGGAAGCCATTTCTTTACATTCAGACATAAATAAGCTACCTAATGTCACTTGAAAGTTGAAAATTATTTATTGTGGAAATTAATATCATAAGGCATTAACCCCTTTGTAGAATAAAATGCAATATAACATCAGAACATTTTCTTCAAGCACAAAAATAGCAATATCAACAGCTCATGTCTGAGTTCTTACTGTATGCAGGCACTGCCCTAAGCTCTTTAACTGTATTAATGTAGTTGAGGCCCACAATAACCTGTGAAGCAGGTGCTATCACTGCCCCTCCCTTTGCATGTGAGGGAGGCTACACAGAATTTTATTAAATTTTCCAAAATCACAGGAAATAAGTAGTAGAGTCTTGGTTTGAACCCCACACACTCAAAATCCACAAACTGCATTCTTAGTTGCTCCACTATTAATCAGAAAGCTTGGAGAATAGAAAATTTATTAATATTTCTGGTTAATTAAAAATGTATAGGTCCCTGGCCAGATGGCTCAGTTAGTTGGAGCATGGTCCCATGCACCAAGAGGTTGTGGATTCAATCCCCACTCAGGCATGTACAGGAGGTAGGCAATGGATGTTTCTCACATCGATGTCTCTCTCTCTTTCTCTCTCTCTCTAAAAATTAATAAAAATGTGTCCTGAAATGAGGAATAAAAAAAAAAAAATGTATAGGAAATAAGCCAAAGCCACACATAAAAAGTTCAGGAGACAAAGCCAGGTGCCTAACGGGGTGAGGGGTCAGATGGAGGACCCTGGGTAAATCTGGAACTTGTGAAGAGCAGCACCCTCTTGGATGAATTAGGAAGAAAGAGAAATCCCAGCCTGGGGGAGGAGCCTGGCCCAGTGCAGCTTTGGTTTTTGATGAGGTGGGGAGGGGAGCCAGCGCCCCCTTAGGAATCCCTTGCCCCATATCCGCCCTGCCAGAACTTGAGGGCTGGATTCCATGCTACCCCTGTGGTCTGAAACTTCCATTTAAAATGCTAGAGGACTTGTGTCCACTTAGGAGAATACAAGTGAAATTACTACACACTAAGAAATAAGCTACTGTGTGTAAGGTCCTTATATTCTAGGGGAAGTAGAGATATTGTGTAGTTTTAGACTTTAAGTTAAAATTTATGTGTTAAAATTTCTAGGCTAACCAATAAAATAGAGTATCTAGTTCTAAAACAAAAAGAGTGGGAAAAGTTGGAATGCGGGGTAAAAGTATTTTCAACCAGTGCAAATGAAGGCAAAGAGGGGAGAAAAGAACCAGCAGACAGAGGGAAGGGGAAGGGAGGGAGGGAGGGAGGGAGGGAGGGAGGGAGGGAGGGAGGGAGGGAGGGAGGGAGGGAGGGAGGGAGGGAGGGAGGGAGGGAGGGAGGTGGGGAAATGGAAAGAGTAAGATGCTAGAAATGAGCTCAGAAATGTCAGAATAAATGAGCCTGAACACAATTCTAGACCAAATCAGAGATCCAGATGACCAGCCTGGATTTGTTTATCGAATAGTCAATAAGTATGTAGTAAGTGCATATTGTATGCAGTAAAATCTAGCTTTAGAGTGTTCACAAAATGTACACCTAAGATAAAGGAGTAATAAAAAGTTGAAAGTAAAAGAACTGCGATATTTATACCAAGAAATACTAAACAGAAGAAAACTTGTGGTGCTGCAGTTTGGGAATGTCTCTATTGTGGTATAATTCACAAATATTAAACTACACAGAGTTAAAGTTTTGACATAGGTATACACCTGTGAAGCCCTCACCACTGTCAAGATAGCAGACAGATCCCACCCCTAACGTGTTCCCATGCTCTTTGTAATCCTACCCGCCTGCTCCTCTGCGCCCTACCCCAGTCCCTCTCTGACACTAGCTTAGTTTGAATTTTCTAAAGTTTTATTAAAAAAGGGAATCATATAATATCTATTCTACCTTTATCTGGCTTCTTTTACTCAGCATGATTATTTTGAGATCCATCACCTTTGGAGGCATTTAGGGGGTTTCCTGAGAATTTGGCTATTATAAATAAAGCTGCCATGCACATCTGCACCTGTCTTGGCGTGGCCACCTGCTTTCATTTCTCTCGGTAACACCTGGGAGTAGATTGCCTGAGGCATATGGTAGCTGTGTGCTTCACTTTCTTTAAAATGTTTAAATGTTTTCCAAACTATTTACCAAAATGGTTGTACCATTTTATGTTCCCATAAGTAGTATGTGAGAGCCCTGGGTTCTCGACATCCTTGCCAACAGTTGGTATGATCAGTCTGTTTAATTTTAGGCATTGTAACTAAGCACAGTGACACAGCGGTGTATTGTTATGGTTTTAATTTGCATTTCCTCCATAATTAATGATGTTATGGTGTTGATCATCTTTTTCTGTTTATTTGACATCTGTGTATACTCTCTGATAAAATATCTCTTCAAACCTTTTTCCATTTTAATTGTTTTTTGTTTTTACATTGAATTTTAGGAGTGTTTACATATTCTGGATTCCACTTTTCAGCTATGTGATTTGCAATTCCCTCCCCACACACACACAATCTGTGGCTTGTTTTGCATTCTCCTAACAGTATCTTTTGAAGAATAGATGTTCTTAATTTTCATGAAGTCTCATTAATAATTTTTTTTATGGACCATGTATTTTGTGTTATCTAAAAAAATCTTTGTATAACCAAAGGTCACAAGATTATCTTCTACATTTTTTCTGAAAAATTGAGAGTTACAGGTTTTATATTTAAGTCTATGACCCATTTGAGTTAATTTCGTATATAGTGTGAGGTATGACTTGAATTTATTTCTTTGCAGAAGGATATGCAACTGATTTCTACTCATCGTTATTATTACTTTTCTTCTGCTTACACTGAGTTTGATTGGCTGATGTCATTAGTTTGAAGTTTTTCTTCATTTCAAATGTGTGTGTTTAGTACAGTAAATGTCCCTCTATACACTGCTTTAGCTATAACCCACCAGTTTTGGTCTTGGATTTTTAGCTTCATTGAGTTTTAAATATTTTCAAATTTTCCTTTTTTATTTCTTCTTTTACCCGTGATTACTTAAAGGTGTGTTGTTTAGTTTACAAATGTTTGAGATTTTCCAGAGATCTGGAAAGTAATTATTTCTAATTACATCATGGTTGGAAAACATACTTTGAATGACTTCAGTCCTTTTAAATTTATTGAGACTTATTTTATGACCAACAACAAGGGCTGTCTTGGTAAACATCTCATATGTACTTAAAAAGAATGTCTGTTCTTCTGTTCCTTGTGGAGGATTCCACAAATGTCCCAGGTCAAGTTGGCTGGTAGCATTGAGTTGTCTATATCCTTACTGACTTTCTGTCCACAAGTTCTATCAGTAACTGAGAGAAGGCTGTGGAGATCTCGGTATAACTGTGGACTTGTTTCTTCTTTCAGTTCTGTCATTGTTTGCTTCATGTATTTTGAAGCTCTGCTATTAGGTACATCAACACGTAAGATTATTTATCAATTTAATGTATTGCTACTTTGTCATTATGAAATGACCCTCTTTATCCCTGATATCATTCCCTAAAATTGACTTTCTTCCATATTAATAGTGCCGCCCCAGCTTCCTGTTAGTTCCAGCCTGGTATATCACTTTCCATATGTCTCCTTTGCACCTGTCTGTCTCTTTATATTTAAGTAGGCTTCTTACTGGCAGCATATAATTGGCTCTTGCATTTTTATTCCATCTGAAATTTCTGCCTTTGATTACATTTAATGTTATTGATCTGATTAGGATTAAATCTGCCACCTTGCTATTATTTTCTGTCTATCCCACATGTTTTTTCCCCCCCTATTTTACTGCCTTAAGTAAATATCGTCTATAATTTCATTTGTCTCCTTTGTTGATGTCTTACCTATCTGTACTTTGCTGTGTTATTTTAGTGGTTGCTTTAAGGTTCACAATCTGTATCTTTAACTGTTCACGTAGTATAAGAATGCTACAACAGTGTGCTTCCATGCCCCTCCTCCTGACCTTTGTGCTAGAATATCAAGCATTTTTCTTGTACATAGATTATAAACCCACACTACATTGCTGCTGTTGATTATCAATACTCAGTCTTCTTTTAAAAAGATTCAAATAGGAAAAAATATCTTTTACAGAGAAAGACAAAAACTGCATGATTTCACTTATGTGTGGAATCTAGAAAACAAAACAAAGCCCAGATTCACAGATAGAGAAAATAGAATTATTGTTAGATTGGGGGGGGGGGAGGGAAGGGGATCAAGAGGCACAAAACTCCAGCTAAAAACAAGTGAACTTTTAGGCTGAAAGACGATGGATGCGTAGAGTTCACCTTATGTTGGATTAAAATCAGTATTTCTCCATAAAAAAGTAAGTCATGGGGATGTAATGTACAGTGTGGGGAATACAGTGGACAATATTGTATTAACTCTGTACAGTGACAGTGGTCACTAGACTATTGTGGTGATCATTTCACCATCTATACAGAGGTCAAATCACTGTGTCATACACATGAAATTAACATAATATTGTATGTCAATTATACTTCAATAAAAAAAGAAAAAAAGTATTTCAGTTATACTCATTTAGTTCCCATTTCCAGTGCTCTTCATTTCTTTATGTAGATCCAGATTTCCATCAGATACCATTTTTCTTCTGCCTAAAGGATTTCCTTTAACATTCCTTCTAGTGGAGGTTTTCCAGGGATGAAATGTTTTCGTTTTTGTTTACCTTCATTTTTGAAAGATCCATTTACTTTGTCCAGAATCCAAGTGAGCATTTTTTTCTTCACTCATTTTTTTCTTTACTCATTTAAAGATGTTGTTTCACTGTCTTCTGATTTGAATGGTTCCAATGAAAAATCAGCTGTTATGCTTATCTTTGTTTCTCGGAACATATCTGTCTTTCTCTTCTCTGGCTGCTCCATGGCTGGTTTTGAACATCGTGATTACATTATACCTTGATGCTGGTTCCTTTATGCTTTTTGAGCTTGAGGTTTATTCAGATTCTTGAGTCTGTGGATATACAGTTTTCATTGAATTTGAAAAATTTGTGCTCACTATTTTTTCAAAAATGTTTAGTCCTAACCTCTCCTCTTCAGTAACTCCAATTATGCATAATTAGGCCACTTGAAGTTGTCTCACAGCTTCTGTCTAAATTGATATTCTGTTCATTTATCTGAGTCTTTTTTCTTGTGTGTTTCATTTTAGATAGTTTCTTTTGCTGTATGTTCATTAATCTTTTTCTTTTCCTTTAAAAAAATACCCATATGTTAGTACCATAAGTCAGACATCCAGTGTGGCTTAATTGTGTCTCTATTCAGAGTTTCACAAGGTCGAAATCACAGTGTCAGCTTGGCTGAGTTTTTGACTGGAGGTTTGAGAGAGAAAAAGCACTCTCAGGCACATTCGTGTTGCTGGTAGAACTAGTTCATTGCAGTTGTAGGACTGAAGTCTCTGTCCAGAGGTCTCCTTGCCAGCTGTCAGTCAGGGACCACTTTCAGCAATTAGGGCCACCCACATTCCTTGCCACGTGGCCTCTTCATCTTCAGAGTAGTGTGGGTGGTTGAATCCTTCTCAAGCCTTAGAACCCTGACTTTCTACTCTGTGACTAGCTGGAGAAAACTTGTTTTTAGCAGGATCATCTGATTGGGTTAGGCTCACCAAGGATAATCTCCCTCTTGGTATATACAGTCATGGGCTGGATAATAGCATTTCAGTCAATGATGGACCACATACATGACAGTGGTCCCATAAGATTATAATGAAGCTGAAAAATTTCCATGCCCTAGTGACTTTTTAGCTGTCATAACGTCATAGCACAATGCATTACTCACGTGTTCATGGTGATGCTGGTGTAAACAGACCTACTGTGCTGCCAGTCATATGACAGTATTGTATGTTGTATTTTTATTGTGCCTTTCCTATGTTTAGATATATTTGTATACACAAATACTTACCTTGTGTTACGGTTGCCTGCAGTTCAGTACGGCAACATGCTGTCCAGGTTTATAGCTCAGGAGCAATAGGCTATACCACATGGCCTAGGTGTGTAGTAGGTTATTCTAGGTTTGTGCAAGTGCACTCTATGATGTTCACACAACAAGAAAAACGCCAAACCAAAATCATATTTCTCAGAACATATTCCATTGTTAAGTGACGCATGGCTGTATAATATAACATAATTATGGGAATAGTATCTCATCACAGTTACAGATTCACTCACACTCAAGGACATTATGCAAGGATCTCATCTCAGGCTGCTGTGACAAATAGAACACTGGTGTGCTTAAACAACAGAAAGTTAGTTCTTATAGTTCTGGAGGCTGGGAAACCCAAGATCAAGGTGGCAACTGATGTGGTTCCTGGTGAGAGCCCTCCTCCTGGCTTGCAGATGGATGCCTGTTTGCTGTGTCCTCACATGAGGGAGAGAGAGGTCATCTCCCCTGTCTCTTCTGACAAGGGCACTGAGCCCATTCATAACTATTCCACCTCATTCCTCGTTCTTCCCAAAGGCCCCAACTCCAAGCACCATCACACTGGGGATTAGAGGATTATCATGAATTTTGTGGGACATGAAATTCACTTCATAGCATCAGGGTATATACATGGGGTGGCAGAAAATTGGAATCCAGGTTACCACAGGTGGATTTCAAGCTAGCCCTGGCAAATGAAAACCTGGAAATGCCACATAACCAGGTGGGGAGACCTGGAGGGCAGTTTTCCTGTTCTCAAGCTACCCTCTTGCTTCCTGCGTCCATTTCTGAGGATGACTCTCCTCTCTTTAGCTTACAGAAGATCAAGAGATCAGTGGGAACTGTGGTGTCTACATCAGGCCTTTGAACCCTCAAATGTCATTTGGCTCAGGAGTGCTTTCTGGGTGGTGAATTTGAGGAGCACTTCCCTCCCATGTTGACCTGTACGTTCATTGAGGACAGGGACTATATTTTCTGTCATCAATCCCATCCCCAAAACAGGACAAGACAAAACAACAAGCTTCCCCTGATGCACATATTTTTGACATATCTCTCTCCTCATCTTCATAGCCAGGCTTGGGAAAGAAGAGCCCATGCTCTCTGTCTCTGCCTCTTTGCTTAGAAATGACCCCTCCATTCACTGCCACTCCACTGTCCCACTGACCCTGCTCCTGCAAAGGCCATGAGTTACTTCTTGGTTATGAAGTCTACATGGACATGTCCCCTTCCTTATCTTATCTCCGTGCCATTTGACATTATTGATCACTCCCTTCTTCCTGATACTTTTCTTCCTTCAACTCTGTGACAGCCCCCTCTGCCAGTTCTCTTCTTGCATCTGCCAATATGTGTACTTAATTGTCTTCACTAGAAGCTATTCTCGCTTTCTAAATGTTGCCAAAAGAATAGATTGAACTGGGTTCAAATCCTGGCTCACTGGCTCATGTGATATATGACCTTGGGCCAATAACATAACTTATCTGAGCCTCAGTTTCCTCCTCTGTAAAATGAGAATTATGTCCACACAACAGGGTATGGTGAAGATTAGTGGTAACGCATGTAAAGCACTCATGTACAGGGCATTTCTTCTCCAAGACTCCATGTGTCTTAATATCAAAAACTATATTTTAAGAAGACACAGGACATTCTGGTGCAGGTGTTTTGTTTTGACATGGGCATTTTGCTAAAATGACAACCAAATGTCCTCATGTTCAAGGAAGCCTATAAAACCATCCTTATTGAGTCTTTTCATTAATTGAGCTATAATTCACGTATTAATTTGCCCTTTTAAAGTGTACAGTTCAGTGGCTTTTAGTATATTCACAAGACTGTGCAACTGTCACCACTAATTCCAGAACATGTTCATCACTCCCCAGAGAAACCCATCCCCATTCATAGTCATTCCCCACTCCCTGCTTCCCCCAGCCCCTGACAACCACAATTCTACTTCCTGTTGGATGTACCTGTTCCGGACGTTTCATATAAATGGTATCATATAATATGTAGCCTTTGTATCTGTTTCTTTCACTTAGCATGATGCTTTTGAGGTTCATCCATGTCAAAGCATGAATCAGTAATTCACTCTTGTTTTTAGCTGACTAATATTCCATTACATGGATATGGGACCTTTTCTTTACCTATTAATCAATTGATGGACATTTGGGTTGTTTCTAATTTTTTGCTACCATGAGTAATGCTGCTATGAACCTTCATTCTGTTTATCTTTTTTTTTAATTTTTATTTTTCAATTACAGTTGACATTCACTATTATATTAGTTTCAGGTGACATTAATCTTTTCCTATGTGGTATCTAATTTAGTTAGGTTATATCTAACCTACTTAATCCCATCCAGTGTATATTTCATCTCAGATATTTGAGTTTTTAATCTCCAGAATTTTTACTTAGGCCTTTTTTTCTTTATCTTCTTTGTTTCTACTTGCATATTCAATTGTTCCTCTAGCTTATTGCACATGCGGGATGTAGTTGTAATAACTTTTAATCATCCGTGTCATTTTTTGGTAGGCTTCCATTCAGGGCATCTTCTCAAAGTGGGCCGTATGTCCCTGCTAATTTGCATGCCTGAGGATTTTTCAGATGCCAGACGTGAATTTTTCTTGTTGGGTACTGGATATTTTTATTCCTATAAATACTCGAGCTTTTTTCTTGGACAAAACTGTGCCACTTGGAAAGAGTTTGATCATTTTTGGGTCTTGCTGGCAGCTGTGTTAGGAAGGCCGGGACTAGGTGGTGGCTCATCTCGCCAGCTGCTGACGAAGACCTTCCCGGTGCACTGCCGATGCCCATGAGCTGTGAGGTGCTCCACCCTGGCTGATGGGAATGGGAGCTACTTCTGGCCTTCTGGGATCTCTGCAGATTGTTCCCGCTGATCCCGGCTGGAATTTTTTTCCCTGGCCTCGGATCCTGCCCTCTCAGGCGTGCACTCATCAGAACTTGGCTGAACACTTGAGGAACCCTCAGCATGTCTCCAGACCTGTCTGTCTGTGGAGCTCTGTCCTCTCTGCCAACTGTCTCGTCTCCTCTGATCCCTCGACTCCCTGAGCCCCAGCTCCATTTCCTCATCTCAGGGGAACACCAGGCCTCACCTGGCTAACTTTGCTGTGTGACAGCCTGGAAAGTCACCTCGCGCAGCAGGCTGAGGCAATCGTAGGGGCCACATTATTCATTTTCCAGCTCTCAGAGATCAGTGTGCCTCATTGCCTGATGATAATGCCTTGAAAACCATTGTCTTGTATATTTTGGCCACGTTTCTGCAGGTAGATTCATATGAGGAGTCTGATCCTTACTCCATCTTGGCCAGAAGAGGCTACATTTTTTTAAACCACAATTTTTCACCCTTGGAGGAAAAAAGTTCAGACTTACCATGATAAATAGTATCTGTACTTCTTGTGAATAATAAAACATTTCTGAAGATGAGAATATCTTATGTCAATGTTTATTTTGTCTAGAAAGTGGACCATGGTAACTAATTTTTCATAGTCAGCTTTGGAAACTCAGATTATAACTTCCCGTTTTTTCTTTTCTCCTGTATGTCAAAATAGAAAAGAATGTTCTTCCTTGGAACAGGAAATGTAATCCTCTGTTTTCTAGAGTGTAGCAGGTCAGTTACTGTAGGGCTGGGGCTGCCCAGCTCAGCTGTTCCTGGTCTCATGCAGGCTCAGGACCGGCTGGAAGGACATTTCCACCCCATCATCTTCTCTTTACCTTCTCCACCATTAACCAACCTCAGGCAAACAGGTGCAGTACTAAGTAGGAAAAGAGTGTGCTACTGGGCAAATGTTCTGAAATAAATTCGGATCAGTTTAAGAAACATGAAGCCCATCCAAGACCACAAAGAACTCAGCACATGTGCTCCCTGTGCTGTCCTGCTGGTGCCAGTCTGTGGGAAACAGACTGGCTTTCTGTGAGGAAGCTGACCAAAGTCATGAAGTGCTTTCCCTGTGGCTATCAAAGTTGTGTCCTGTGATTTCTTTCTTTCTTGTTTACAAGTACTAAGGTTATGGGCCTTCTCTTGTGTAAATATTCAGGTTTCAATGCTGCACTTTATTTGTTATCATGTGAGTTAAACTTCCAGCTTTAAGATTAAGCCAAGCTTTCACATCCATTAGAGCTCTCTGGATAGTGACCAGATGGCTGCAGATGAATTTTTAATATTCCTTTTCCACCTTCCAGGGCAGTTCTTCTCCCCAGTGCTCAGCCTTTGCACGCACATGGCTTGTATTCAGCCTTGTGAAAATACAAGGTTACTGGCTTTTCCCTCTGAGTTGCCAGTTGTCACTGGGGCCATCATAGAGTCAATCTGCCCCTAACCAGAGTTATGGAGCCAGTAGGATGGCTTAGAAGAAATTGTGATGTTCTAGATTTAATGTGTTCCCTAAACCCATGAGATCTGTTGAAGATGTTGTAGAGGGGACCAGCAGAGGGCTTCAGGCTGAGAGCCCTGGGGTTAGAGTATGTACTCATAAAAGCTGTCAAGTATTTTGGTCCCCTCCAAAGCACGTAACATGAAATGTACATATGAAATCAGCTCTGTCTGTAGGTCATGGAAAGACACTGGCCTGGGTATTTCTGCTCCTGTATTTCATATCAAAGAGATGCACTGAAGATAAGCCTCAGCAACAGCTGCGAAGTTTACATGGGCAAACAGCAAAGTAACTGGTATTTCTACTCTCTTTTTCACTTCAATTAAAAACACTAAACTACCCGGCCTGGCGTGGCTCAGCGGTTGAGCGTCAACCTAGGATCCAGACGATCAGAGTTCGATTCCCAGTCAGGGCACATGCCCGGGTTGCGGGCTTGATCAATGACTTTCCCATCATTGATGTTTCTATCTCTCTCTCCCTCTCCTTCCCTCTCTCTGAAATCAATAAAGATATATTTATAAATAAATAAATAAATAAATAAATAAACTAAAACTATCAATAAGCCCTATTTTAAAGGCCTTTATTCATTAATGTCAGTGTCCTATTTTAACTGGGTGGAAATCAGGAAGCTAGAGTAGGAGGCCAAAGCTTTGATTTTTTGAAAGGAGACTAAACACGCATAAGTGAGCTCTGGCTGACTGCAGGGGGAGGCCGGGGGCTGGCCTGCCTGCTCGGAGCCTCACCACCCTGGAAGCAATGAAAATACCGAGAGGAGCAGGGAGCGAAATGATAACAAAACCTCTCAGTACCTCAGGGGACATGATGTGCCCCTCACTTAAAGTGCATGGTGGCTCTTCCAGAGAAATGTGTGTGTAAGAGGACAGAAGTGAGAAGTGAGCCCCCGTCACCACATCCCATCCAGTGCCCACCATGTGCTCCACCCATTCCCCATGTTCACTGCTGTCCAGAAGTTTTCGTCTCATGGTCCCATTAGCCCATCACTTCCTAAGCAGATCATTATTTAGCTTAATTAGGTGCTGGCTTTTAAGAAGACAACAGAAGTAAGCAAAACCCTCCTTAAATTTTAATGAAACAGGTGAAGCTGACTGTGTGTCAGTCATCTTTCAACATAAGCTCTCTGTTGCCAAGACAGTAGGTGAACCTGGGTGGTTGTCCTTGTATAGCATCCTGGGGATGGCCTCACATAGAGCACACAGGGAAGTAAGTGACAGAACAATACCTCATGGAGTTAACTAAAGAAGTACTTAATAAGAATTGACAGCACAAGGAAGAATACTGTTTTTTAGTGAGGACCAAATAAATGCTGCTGACTGTAAAATGATTATTAGACCTGGGTAAAGTTTTGTTTGATATATTTAGAAAATGACAGGACCCTTTTTATCTCAAAGAACAGAGAACTCCACGCCCAGCCTGTTTCTTCATGTTTCCTTGCTATAGTCTTAGCACTGTGTCTTGAGCTTTGGTCTATGCTGGGACGTTGGTTGGGTGTCACATGTGCAGCCAGCCAGGAGTCTCAAGCAAGTATTTGTTTGGTGTCACAAATCAGCTAAACTTTTGCTTGGTGTGTTGATACCAAAAGTTGATGTTCTCAGGGGAGCCTCTGCCTTAGCTCAAACATTCGTTTGTTGGCCCCAGGAATGGAAATGTGGGCCAAGTGTACTGGTCCATTAGAGCACTGAAATTAAGTGTGGAAATAAAAGCAATGGAATAATATCATCATCAAAGCAAGCACTGTGGGGTCACAAAAAATAACCTTCCTCTCACCTAAGTTTTTCTAACTGGGCTAATAATCCAATCAACACAAGACAGATTAATAGGAGAAAGTGTCAGAAGGTTATGTTACAGATGTACATTTGGGGGTGCTGTAAGGTATGAGACCCAAAGAGGCATTGGGCAGCTGAGACTTATACGTCATCTTGAGCTAAGGAGAAAGGGATGTGTCTGTGGGGCGGGGTTGTGTTTGGGACTTCAAAGGACAGGAAGGCAACTCCTATGGAGATGGAAAGCAAATGTTTGCTAAACTTTAGCAGTGGGACACAGTGAGGACTTTGATCAAAGGGGCCTTGCTAGGTCCCTCCTTGTCTATCACACCTGGTTCAGATTAAACTATAGTTATCTATGACGACGGCTCCCTTCCTGGAGCAGATCCTCTATCTAAATTCCTTTAGACTTAGACAGGTAAAGGGAGAAGGTCAAAGGTACTTTCTGAGTCTTTTGTTCCTTAATAACCAGCTTAAAATAATCAATATTCCAAAGGCATCTTTTGGGGGTGGCAAACTTTGCTTCCCTTCAGCACCAAGAATAGTATTTCACCAAATCCTTTTATATTGTCCATTTACCATTGAATATAATTGCGAACCTAACAATGATGATGATGATGATTTTAATAGTAATAGTAATAATAACAGGGAATAAATCTGACAGCCAAAACTGCACGACAACATGAGTCCTTACTACTCTCCACAAGCTCACATGTGACTCTGTATGCCCTAGATTGCAATTAGCTTTAATTCACTGAGCTAGAAGTGTGTTTATTATTTCCTTCTGATTTCTAAAAGGAGTGTCTTCTATTGTATCGGTGTCAGGCACCTGGTACCTCAATACATTAATTAAAGCACTGGAGTGCTTGATTAAATCATCAGCCACAGCAATAAAATGGCAAACAGTAATCATGAAAAAAATCCACCTGAGGTCTCAGGCTGTGTCTTAGAGTTCAATGCATGCAGTAAATCTCTCATATTTTGTTGGTAGTTATTTTCCTTTTGTGTTCAGTGTAGAGAATGTTGGGATTAAGCACATATTAAGATTGATTTGCCTACAACATGCAAGTGAATTTTCTGGAATATTATATATGATACTGTCATAAAGACAGTTTTAAAGAAGCAATAAGTTCATATCCTACTATTCTATTAAGCCATACAGTTTAAGATATGTTATAGGTGAGGCCACATTACAATCTCTGATGCTTGCTTAATAGAAGGAAGATTTAATTAAAATTTTCATGGTCACTATTAAATTACCAATCAGAAGTAGTTGGAACAATTAACCATCATTTCCCCTTATAAGATGAGGCCACCTGCGTGCTCCAAGCCCATTACTCTGCTCTGTCTGTGTGTCAGGCATTGAAGATGCTACATTTTCTGATTTGTTCTGTGTTACTCCCTGGTATTTTGGAGGAGACAAAAGAATGTTTGAAGTATTAAAGTTTATTCATGATTGTGTGGTCAGTGTCTATGTCATGTCCTCCAGGACCTACTTGGGCAAAGGAAAGAATGCACCTCTGGGATGTAAGCCCATTGGGTACCACAGGGGTTCTCTAGGTGTCAGGCCTGCCTGAGCTCTGCGAGGACAGCAGTTCCGAGGAAGACCCTCACTTCCCGTGGGTCTTACAGTACTTCTCTCTGTGCTCTTTTCTGGGGCCTTGTCTTTAGCCTTCGAGCTTCAGCCTAATAGTCACTTTTCCTTAAAGCCTCCCCCAGCCTAATAGTCACTTCTTAAAGCCTCCCCCACCCTGTCCCCAACGCCAGGCAGAGTTTCTGATTCCTCCCCCCCCCCATACACACCCCTACTGTTTGCCTGGCAGGAAGCAGATCTCAGAGGCTTCCTGGGCCATGGGAATGAAGGAGTACTTTCTTACTGCAGTGGATCATAATTGGAGGGAGGTGTCCACACAGGTCTTAAGCCGTTTTATACTTATAAAGATCATCCTGGTCACTGCAGTGAAATATGAGAAGAAACCGGGCTTCCCGTGACAGGTGACAGGTGACAGGTCATGGTGGCTTGGACTGGACCTTGAGTCATGGAGGTGGTGTGAGTAGTCACATGGTGGTGTGAGTAGTAGAAATGTTTTGGAGGACATTGATGCTGTAGAAATTTAAAGCCAGAAAACCCTGGATCAGAGGTCATCAGAGGCGTAACTCGAACCTGACATCAAAGAAAGGGTCACTAGAAGGACCGCAGAAAGGGAGGGAAGGGCACGTGGGCAGTATTCCCTGATGCTCAATTAAAAGGTTGCTAGGTTACAACTATGACTTTGACCTGAACTGATTGATTTACTTCCTATTAGATGTTTTCAAAGAGTAATTCCCTTGAAGATAAAACATCTGCTGCCGTCTTTCTAAGCAGACTTAGGAAGGAATTTGGCAATTTGGGCTGTTCTTTTTCCAAGCATGAAACTTGCACTTAGAACCACATAGGCAGAGCAAATATTTGAAGGCCCTGTCTGTTTTTTCTAATATTTACAATGACAAGCCATGGCAGTTCCTTTTTGGCCACTTGCTCTTCATGAAATCCTGTAATAAGGAGCTATTGTCCCTTTTGAGCTGAGTGTTTTTTCATAGGTGACTGTTTGTTTTTTTAATAGGATACCCCAAGCAGAGAAGCACGGCTCCCCGAAATGGGTTTTCCCCCAAACCAGACCTGCAGGCCCGCGAAGCCGAGCGGCAGTTGGTTCAGCGGCTGAAGGAGAGGAGTGAGCAGCAGGCCAGGCAGCTGGGTCTCATGCAGGCGGAGCTGAGACGGGCCATCTCCGGCTTCCAGGCATTCGCCGTGTCCACTCAGCACTTCTTTGGAAAGGTGAGGCCACGTTGGGTGAAAGTTAAAGGGCTTTTTGTTTGGGTGGAATGATGGTCATAGTGATGGGTGTGTGTGTGTGTGTGTGTGTGTGTGTGTGTGTGTGTGTGTGTGTGTGTGTGTTTGGGTTTGGCTTTTGATTTTCAGGTCAAAAAATATCCGGCAGCATGTTCGGGATCCAACTTTATAGTTATCTGTGAAAGAAATTAGTTTGGGAAGAATGATTTAATAACCTGATTCCAAAGGGGAAATTGTGTCAAAAAGAAAGAAAAGAACATAAATGAGCATTTTGAAGGTGAAGTCTTTGGAGACAATGGAGCCCATGATTGTTTGCACTGCAGAGATGAGACGGCCAGATTCTGAAATGTCTGCCCAGGAGTTTTATTTCTCTGCAGCATACACATGGCTCTTAAATCAGAGACCAACAGGGCCAGCAGCTGGTTTTCAGAGATCCCCATTGTCCCTCCCTACTGCCAGAGCTGCACGCGGCCTGGCACTGCAGCAAGACGGATGGCGGACATGAATTTCATTTTCTTTTCAGTAAATCACAACCAGCAACTCCAGACATGCCTCCCAGATGAGGCATTTTACCTCCCACACAATGTGTTCTTTTCAACTCTTCTCCAGATAAACCCCAAAAGAAAATATGGACATGTTAAAAAAAAAGTCTGTAATTGAACATAAGTGGCTTTCTCACAGGTTGTCATACATCCTACGTGGCTTAAGGTGATCAATTTGAGAATTTGCCAGTAATACCAAATGAGACCAGGAGGTATGATGTGGGGTGAAGCACCTGCAAAGCAGAGACAGAGGAACCTGGAAGCCTCCAGTGATGGAGCCTCTGTGAGAAGGGTCAATGATCCTGTGGTGCTCAGTGTCACTCATGTGGGAAGCCATGCACTGTTATTATGTATGAGAAACGAGCATGGCCAGGCATGCCCACTATGAAGACCATGGCCTCTCAAGCCAGCCTGAAAAGGCAACATCTTTTTTACTCTTCCAGTTAGAAGATGCTGCTGGAACTCTTACACATATATCTTTTCTACAATGTAACATATTTGTCTGCAAAGCAGGGCACAATGGAGAGAGGGCTCGGGGCCAGCAAGGAGTCAGTCCCGCCTCCACCTCTGCCTAGCTGTGGATCTGCAGCGAGCGTCTGCCTCTCTTTAAGCCTTGTCGTCATCACCATAATATCCTTGCCTTTGTTCGGACTCCCATTAACTCAGTCACCTCTGTGCCAGTCTCAGTCTCCTCAGTTTCAAATAGGACTAATAACTCTTCACAAGGGTATTGTGATAATGTGAATTAATGGATGACGGTACTTTGAACGAATATTCAATAAAACATTCTTTTTCTGTACAAGGAAATCTGACAAAGCTCTACCCTCGAATATTTTACTCTCGAGCAGGATGAATGAGACACTGATGAGATACAATACATAATGTTAAAACACAGCACGAACCACTCTGATTTTCTCCCATGTGTACATGTGGGTTTTGGCCTGGGTGTACTTTAAGAATAGAAGTAATTTTCTAGTCCAGCTATTTCACTGCTGCTTTATACTTTTTCCAGAATGTGCTGATGCCATTAAGGATACATCAGAAGTAAGTCCCAGTGTATGGAACTCACTAGCAAAAAGGACTCAGAAGCTGGATAAGAATCTTTCATTTCTGCCCGATGCTTCACAGCTCCTTGCAGGGTAGCTGTGATAGTTGTCAGCTGTGACACAGCCTGATCCCGTCCAGAAATTCTAATATGCCACATTTAAGTGCCAGCACCAGCCTCACACTTGTACTGGTTCGAGGCAGCTCTGCCCCTGCGGCTAGGCACGGTCCTCGCCACCCACTAAAATCCGAGTCTCAGACCACCAGGCAGTGTAGTAATGAGCATGACTCAGGGACCCACACTTTTGAGGGTCAAATGGAATGATGTTATTTTTCTCTTGCTGCCTGGTCCCTGTGAATGCTACTCTTTTTTTTTTTTTTTAATTTTTACTGAATTTATTGGGGTGATATTGGTTAACAAAATTATATAGGTTTCAGTTGTACAACTCTATAATACAACATCTGTGTATTATATTGTGCGCACCACCCAAGTCAAGTCTCCTTCCATCTCCATCTATGCCCCCTTCACCCTCTTCTACCTCCCTCTACCTCCCTTTCCCTCTGGTAATCACCATACAGTTGTCTGTGTCCACGAGTTTTTTTTTTTTCTTGCTTAATCCCTTCATCTTTTTCACCCAGCCCCCAAACACCCTCCCCTCTGACAGCTGTCAGTCTATTCTCTGTATTGATGAGACTGTTCCTATGTTGTTTGTTGCTTTATTTTGTTCATCAGATTCCACATATAAGTGACATCATATGGTACTTGTCTTTCTCTGCCTGGTTTATTTCATTTAGCACAAAATTCTCCAGGTCCATCCATGCTGTCCCAAAGGGTAAGATTTCCTCCTTTTTTATGGCTGTGGAGTATTCCATTGTGTAAATGTACTACTGTTTTTTTATCCACTCATCTACTGATGGACACTTGGGCTGCTTCCATATCTTGGCTGTTTTAAATAACGCTGCAATGAAAATAGGGGTGCATATATTCTTTCAAATTAGTGTTTCGGGGTTTTTTGGGATATATTCCCAGAAGTGAAATTGTTGGGTCATAAAGTAGTTCCATTTTTAATTTTTTGAGTTAACCCCATACTGTTTTCCACAGTGGCTGCACCAATCTGCATTCCCACCAACAGTGCATGAGGGTTCCCTTTTCTCCACACCCTCGCCAGTACATGTCATTTGTTGATTTGTTGATGGCAGCCATTCTGACAGGTCTGAAGTGATATCTCATTGTAGTTTTAATTTTCATCTCTCTGATGATTAGTGACATTGAGCATTTATTCATATGTCTCTTGGCCATCTGCATGTCCTCTTTGAAGAAGTGTCTATTCAGGTCCTCTGCCCATTTTTTAATTGGATTGTTTGTTTGTTTGATGTTGAATTTTATGGGTTCTTTAAAAATTTTGGATATTAATACCTTATCACATATATCACTGATGGATATGTTCTATTCAATGGGTTGTCTTTTCATTTTGTTGATGGTTTCCTTTGCTGTGCAAAAACTTTTTAGTTTGATGTAGTCCCATTTGTTTATTTTTCTTCTGTTTCCTTTGCCCAAGTTGATATATCATAAAAAATATTGCAATAAGAAATATCCAAGATTTTGCTGCCTATGTTTTCTTCTAGGAGTTTTATAGTTTTAAGTCTAACATTGAAATCTTTAATCCACTGAGTTTATTTTTTTGTATGGTGTAAGAAGAAGGTCTAGTTTCAATTTTTTTGCACATATGTGCCCAATTTTTCCAACACCATTTATTGAATAGACTGTCTTTACCCCATTGTAGGTTTTTGCCTCCTTTGTCAAATATTAATTGACTGTAAAGGTGTGGGTGGGTTTTTTTTCTGGACTCTATTCTGTTCCATTGATCTATATGTCTGTTTTTATGCCAGTTGTTTTGGTAACTATGGCCTTGTAGTATAGTTTGATATGAGGTAGCATGATTCCTCCAACTTTGTTCTTCTTTCTCAAGATTGCCATGTCTACTCATATATATGTTTGGAATATTTGTTCTAGTTCTGTGAAATACGCTTTGGTATCTTGATAGGAATGGCATTGAGTCTATAGATTGCTTTGAGTAATATGGGTAGTTTAACAATGTTAATTCTTCCTATCCATGAACACAGTATATGTTTCCATTTATTTATATCTTCTTCAATTTCTTTCTTCTGCATCATAATTTTCAGAGCTCAGGTCTTTTACATCCTTGTTTAAATTTATTCCTAGGTATGTTTTTTATACCTTTATAAATGGGAATGTTTTCTTCGTTTCTCTTTCTGATAGTTCATTATTGGTGTATAAAAATGCAACCAACTTCTGGATATTTATTTTGTATCCTGCTACTATACTGAATTCATTTATCAGTTCTAGTAGTTTTTTTGGTGGGATCTTTAGAGTTCTCTATATACAGTATCATATCATTTGCAAATAGTGACAGTTTTACTTCTTCCTTTCCCAGTTGGATGCCTTTTATTTCTTCTTGTTGTCTGATCACTGTAACTGGGACTTCCACATGTTGAATGAGAGTGATGAAAGAGGACATTCTATCTTGTTCCTGATCTTAAGGGAAATGCTTGTAGTTTTTGCCCATTGAGTGTGATGTTGGCTGTGGGTTTGTCATATATGGCCTCTATTATGTTGAGGTATGTTCCCTCTTATTTCCACCTTGCTAAGAGTTTTTATTATAAGTAGGTACTAGAATTTATCAAATGTTTTTTCTGCATCTATTTGATATGATCATATTATTTTTATCCTTTATTTTGTTTACATGGTGTATCACATTTAGTGATTTGCAGATATTGTAATAACCTTGCATTCCCAGAATAAATCCCAATTGATCATAGTGTATAATTTTTTTAATGTATTGCTGGATCCAATTTGCTAATATTTTGTTAAGGATTATACTATCTGTGTTCATCAGGGATATTGGCCTATAATTTTTATTTCTTTATAGTACCTTTATCTGTTTTTGGAATTTGGTTATGCTGGCCTTGTAAAATGAGCTTGGGAGACTTCCCTCCTCTTGGCTTTTTGGAATAGTTGAGAAGCATTAGTTCTTCTTTGAATGTTTGATAAAATTAACTTGTGTGAGGCCATCTGGTCCAGGAGTTATTTGGGGGTGAGTTTTTTGATTATTGCTTCAATTCACTAGTTGTAATCTGTCTATTCAGATTCTCTAATTCTTCCAGATTCCATTTTGGGAGATTGTATATTTCTAGGAATGTATCCATTTCATCCAGATTGTCAAATTGGTAGGCATATAGGTTCATAACATTTTCTTACAATCCTTTGTATTTCTTTGATGTCAGTTGTTACTTCTCTTTCATTTCTGATTTTATTTATTTGGGTTCTCTCTTTTTTTTTTCTTGATGAGTCTGGTTAAAGATTTGTCAATCTGATTTATCTTTCCAAAGAACTAGCTCTTGGTCTCATTGATCTTTTGTATTTTTTTAGACTTTTTTTATTAATTTCTGCTATGATTTCTATTATTTCCTTTCTTCTACTCACTTTAAGTTGTGTTTGTTCTTTTTTCAAGCTCCTTTAAGTGTAAAGTTAGATTATATGACATTTTTCTTGTTTTTTGAGGTAGACCTATAATGCTATGAATTTCTAGCTTAGGACTGCTTTTGCTGTGTCCATTAGATTTAGGGTTGTTGTGTTCTCATTTTCATTTCTTTCAAAGTATTTTTTTTATTTCTTCCTTGATCTCATTGTTAATTCATTCATTGTTTAGTAACATGTTATTTAGCCTCCATGTCTTTGTGCATTTTTCAGGTTTTTGTGTGTGATGGATTTCTGGTTTCATACCGTTATGGTCAGAGAAGATGCTTGATATGATATTAGTCTTCTTTAATTTATTGAGACTTGTTTTGTGGCCTAACATGTGGCCTATACCAGAAAATGTCCACGTGTACTTGAAAAGAATATATATTTTGCTGCTTTGGGGTTAAGTGTTCTGAAGATACCAATTAAATACATCTGGTCTAGTGTGTCACTTAAGGCTGCTATTTCCTTGTTGATTTTCTATCTGGAAGATATATCTGTGGATGTCAATGGGGTGTTAAAATCCTCTACTATGACTATTACTGTTGATTTCTCCCTTACTGTCTACCAAGATTTTCTTTATATATTTAGGTGCTCCGATGTTGGGTGCATAAATGTTTAGAAGGGCTATATCCTCTTGCTGGATTGCTCCCTTTATCACTATGCAATGTCCTTCCTTGTCTCTTACTATAGCCTTTGTTTTAAAGTTGATTTTGTCAGATATAAGTATTGCTACCTCAGCTTTTATTTTTTTTACTTCCACTTGCATGAAATACCTTTCTTCATCCCTTTACTTTTAGTCTGTGTGTATCTTTCATTCTGAGGTGTGTCTCTTGTAGACAGCATATATATGGGTGGTTTTCTTATCCATTCAGTTACCTTATGTCTTTTGATTGGAGCATTTAAGCCATTTACATTTAAAGTGATTATTGATTACTATGTATTTAATACCATTTTATTCTTTATAACTATGTTCTTCTGTTTTTCTTTTCCTCTCCCTCCAACTCCCCCTCCTCTTTCTTCTTCTTCTTACTGCTGTCCTCCTCCTCTTCTTTTTCTCTTCTTTCTTTTTCTTCCTACTTGTTCTTCTTAAAGAAGACCCTTTAACATATTCTGTAATACTGGTTTGGTTGTAATGAACATCTTTAGCTTTTCTTGTCTGGGGAGCTCTTAATTTTTCTGTCAGTTTTAAATGATAGCCTTGCTGGGTAAAGTAGTCTTGGTTGTAGATCCTTGCTTTTCATCACTATGAATATTTCATGCCACTCCCTTCTGGCCTGCAAGGATTCTGTTGAGAAATCAGCTGACAGACTTATGGGAGCTCCCTTCTAGATAACTAACTGCTTTTCTTTTGCTGCTTTTAAGATTCTCACTGTGTCTTTAAGCTTTGCCATTTTAATTATGATGTGTCTTGGTGTCTTTGGGTTCCTCTTGTCTGGGACTCTCTGTGCTTCCTGAACTTGTGCGTCTTTTTCCTTCACCAGGTTAGGAAAGTTTTTAGTCATTATTCAGATAGGTTCTTGATCTTTTTCTCTCTCCTCCTCCTCCTCCTCCTTCTTCTTCTGGTACTCTATGATGCAGATGTTGTTACGCTTCATGTTGTCCCAAAGATCCCTTAAACTATCCTCATTTTTTAAAAATCTTTTTTTTCTTTTTGCTGCTTTGATTGTGTATTTTCTGATTGGGTATTTTCTGCTACCTTGTCTTCCAAATCATTGATTCGATCTTCTGTTTTATCCAACTTACTGTTTATTCCTTCTAGTGTATTCTTCATTTCTGACTGGTTCTTTTTTATGGATTCCATGTCCTTTTTTATGCTTGCTATCTCTTTGTTTACCTTCTCACTAAGTTTCTTGAACATTCTTATAACCATTTTTTTTTTTTTTAACTCTGTATGGTAAATTGCTTGCCTCCATTTCATTTAGCTCTTTTTCTGGAGATTTCTCCTGATCCTTCATTTGGTGCATGTTTTTTTGTCTCCTCATTTTGGCTGCTTCTCTGTGTTTGTTTCTATATATTAGGTAGATCTACTGTGACTTCCAGTCTTGGTAGGGTGGTCTTATGTATTAGGTGTCCTGTGGGGCCCAGTGATGCAGTCTCCTTGATCACCTGAGATGGATGCTCCAGGAATGTCCCTTATATGAGTTATGTGGACCCTCCTGTTTTCAGTGAGTCTTGATTTCTATTGGCCTGTTCGTATGTGGGGTCGACCATCAGGCTGGCTTACTGAGGATTGACTTGTACCTTAGTGTATGAACTGCTGTGCAAGTGCTGACCACACAAAGCAGAATTTACTTCAGCAGGGTCTGGTACCTACCGAGATCCATCCCCCTTTGGATATGCCACTTGTGAAGCTAATTGGATCCTGCTCTAATCTTGTCTGAAGCTGGCCACTGGGTATGTTGGTTCTGGGCCTCTTGGGAGGGACTCTAGTGCAGGCAAATGTCAGACACTGCCTATGGCTGGCCCCGGGCAACCTGTTTGAGGCTACAAAGCAATCCACAGTTTGTGGCAGCCTCTGCTGGGTCTGGTTGTGTGTGGGATTGACCAAGCTGCACACCAAGGCCTGCTTTTACCAGCACCAAGCCTGGGGCCAGGTCAGCAAAAGTCCCAAATCACCCCAGGATCTGCCTCTACCTGCCAGTTTCCTCTTAGACTCAGTCACTGAAAGAGCCTCTGGTGGTTGCATGAGTAGGTTCTCAGTGAGTCACCAGGTAGTAGCCAGTGGTGTTCACCAGATTGATACAGATTCAAACTAGGTGCCAGTGTGGGTCTGAGGACACTCAGCAAATGTCCCAGGGTATACCAAGTCTAGCTGCCACCCCCTGAGTGTTTCCACACCTTTGTGGGGCAGGGTCTCAGGGAGTCATCCAGGTGAGTCCACCAGCATTTACCAGGCCTGAACAGACCAATATTTGGCCATGTGAAGGGAGGGCTCTGCACTGCTCAGGTGTGCAAGGGCAAAATGGCCCCATCCTAAAGTCACACAACTCAGTCTGTCCCAGATTCTGCCAGGAGCCCAATCTCAGCAGGGTGGAGCCACTGGGAGTCTGTGAAATGAGGCTAGTGGATCACCTGTGAGTGGGAAGTATTGGTTAGGCTTGGGGAAAGGTTGGGGTAATGGTGCCCACCTCAGAGCCACACAACTGAGTCTGTCCCAGGTTCTGCCCAGACCTCAGCAGGGTAGAGCCACTAGGAGTTGGGAGGGTGAGGTCATCGGGAGCCCAGAGAGTGGGGCTAGAAGCTCCCCAATGATGGGGAGACACCTGTAAAGTTCATGAGAAAGTAGGAAGAATGGTCGCTACCCCAATGCCATACAACTCAGTCACTGAGACCCCCTGAGTCTTTTCAGACCTCTACACCCTGGCCCAGGCAACTGACTCCTCATCAGGGTGCAAGCTCTGTAGTGTTGGGCTATGGGGAGTCTAGAGGGAGGAGCTTTTCTCCAAGCTGATGCCACATTGAGGGGTTTGCTCCACCCAATAAAGATGGTATCTGCAGTGTACGAGAGGGATTCGGCACAGGTATCCTTGTGGCTGTCCCTCAGCTTTCTTCCCAGAGCCACAAAACCCAGTCTCTCCTCACACGACTCTAGTCCACTCCACCCTCTCTTTGCCAGAGCCCAGGGGACTGATTGTGAATGAGATTTTGTGTTTTGGCCCTTTAAGAGGGCACCTGTGTCTCTAGCAGACTGCTGTCTCTCCCTGGTGGACAGAATCCCCACTGATTTTCACAGCCAGATATTATGTGAGCACCTCTTCCCTGCTCTTGGTTTTTGAGCTGGGTAACCCAGCTTGGGGTTGAGACTCCATGTTTCTCAGGGGGAGCCTTTGCAGCTGAGATATCCTTCTGGAACCTGAGCCAATGCCCTTAGGAGTGGGGCCAGCCTTTTTCATCTCTGCCTTTCCTACTAGTCCTGTTGTGGCTCCTTCTATAAATCCTTGGTTGTAAGACTTCTCTTCAGCTAATCATCAGTTGGTTATTCAGGTTGATTTCTCTATATTTCAGTTGTAATTCTAGTTTGGTCCTGTTCTGCCTCTATCTTGGATCCCTCTCCTAAGAATGCTACTCTTTAGCAGCCCCTAGTGGCTAATCCTGAAAACCATCCAGCTGGTAGTCCTGTACTAAGTGGTATACCTTGCCCTGCAGCATCAACTTTTATCTAAGTCACATTTGAGGATATATTTATTTTCATTTTATTTTTAATAAGATTTATATTTATTAAATATTTTATATTAATCTGTGTAATTTTTATCATTCACTTTATGAATATGATAGTAGATGATGGTTTTGTTTTATTTATTATTAAATAGTTTATGCAGAAAAAGCACGAAAATTAATGTCAAACATTTGTGTACTTTCTAAGTTTAATTAAAATTAATGCATCGGCCCCCTTCTTCCCAAAGTTAGTGTGTGTGTGTATACTTTTACTCTTTGACCTTTTATTACAAAATTTTGTAAACATAAAATGGTAGAAAGAATAATACCCAAATAGCCATCATCTATACTTAATACTTATGAACACTTTGCCATATTCACTTTATCTGTGTTTTTGTTGCTAGTTATGGGGGTACATAGTTTCTATATTTCAACTTCAACTTTTCAACTTCAGTTCACTTATGTTAGTAGAAGCTTTTTATTAGCCCTGCTTCTACCATATAAAAGGTTCTATAGAGTGTTCAAAAAAAAAATAGATGGCAGAGCTTTTTAATGATAATATAACTCCTGCTTATTGACCATCTCCTACGTCCTGGGCACTTTACATATATTATTTTATATGTAAACAACCCTACCTGGTGTAGATATTATGATCATGATGGCACAGTTTAGGAAACTGATGCTCAGGGATATTGTATTCAGGCTTCCAAAGACAGCATAATTACAAAGTGAGAGCCACAATACAGATACGGGTTAGTCCATATCCAACACCCGTGTTTTTCTACAATATTATGGTGCTACTTCATCCTTTCCCTCAATCTTCAAGGTGCTCTTGATATAGTTAAGGGGAAGAAACATAAAGTGAAACAATAATCCAGAAGTTAAACACACAGGATGTAAAAAGAAAATGACCTAAGGTGAATTTTCACCTGTTGCCATAAAAAGTTATGTGCTTAGGTGAATGCCCAGTTATTGTGAGTGGGAAGGGAGTGGTCTGGAAAGGAGACCTGGGAAAGCTGGGATGGAGAGATGGGCAGGATTTGGGGTGAGTAATGAAAGAGGAAGAACATGTGTAGGAAGGGGGCACCCAGAGCCTGATGTTTGCAAAGTGGTACCCCCTCCTTGTCTTTAAGCTTTTGGTAAATGAACTCATGCTCAATGAGTAGAGTTGTAGGGACATGAGAACTGTTTCTAAAAGTGCATTGATTCTTCTATAACAAATTGCCCGCTCCTGGTTGTGAAGGTGGCCCAACTTCATTGTCCTTGTGTAATAGTCCCAGGACGGATTCATTGATCAGAGAAGTCTGTGTGTGCAAAAGAGGAGAGAAGAGACAGAGACAAATCCTGTTGTAAAATGAATGCTTGCTTTATCCATTTAGTACATTTAGATTTTAAACTCAGAGATTCGCCAGCATGAATGCTTGCCATAGAGCTCCAAAAGCAGCAGAGAAACCATTGTGTCCACCAGCTAAAGGACTCAGTTCTTCAGAGACTTTCCCACTGAGTGCAGCTCTCAGAGCAGTAATTATACCTGATCAAAATGGAAAACAGTAAGCTCTTTGTTGCTCTCTAAATCCTAAAAAAGGCCATTTAAATATAGTGTGTTGTACCCCTCCCCCTTATAGGCAGTGTCCTGTGATTATCTTCTCTTCCCTTGATTTTACCTTGAATAATTAAAGGCTTAGAGAAAGTGTGAGCACTTAAGTTGGCATTTCTGACCATTCTTCAGCATATAACCTGGTAGGAAATGGTAGTGAAGTAAATTGTTTCAATAATTGTTGTGTGAAAGAATGTTATATGTCACACAAGTAAATGTTGCCACACTACCTGGCTGGGAGAACCATGAGTATTTGCCTTTACTCTTAGAACTCTAACTTAAGGAAATTCTTAGCATAATCCCCCAAATACCACAACACCCAGCTACGTCAAGCAGGGCTTTGAAGTAATAAGAGCCCCTGGCCTGGGGTGTCAAAAATGGAAAACATTGTAGAGGTAGAAAATAAAACTGAAAACTTCAGAGTCTTCTCAACTTTTATGGAAGATCCCCAGTACTGGGGCCTGATAAGACCCAACTTCATTGATGACAATATAAATTTCATGAGGTAATAAGCTAGGAATAGATGCTTGACTAAGATAGAAACAAGTTGCCCCCATTCAGTTCATCTCTTTTACACTTTGTCATAAGTGTTTGTTCTTTTTAATTAAATGACACCCCTTTTGAATACATTCATGCACCGCATAACGGTATTTTGGCCAATGATGGACCACATATACAATGGTGGTCCCTTAAAATTATAATGGAGCTAAAAATCCTGTTACCTAGTGACTTCATAGCTATTGTCAGCCATAGTACAACACATTACTGTTTTGTGTGTCTCATTCTAGCAATAGGTGGGGGCACTCACCTGGACCAGGAGGTTCTCACTGACACCTCTCCTTTATAAACCAATGTTGTAACTGGGCCGACCCTTATGGTTCTTATCATTACAAGAAGCCCTCCAGTGATAACCATTAGGAAACTTTGTAGGGAAAAAACAGTCTATTGCTTGCAGGTCCTGGGGTGCATGAGGTTGAAGTCACTGGTAGAAGAGAGAGAGAAAGAGAAAGGGGTGTGGAGAGGGGTGCCTGGGGTTCCACTTATGTTGGCATTGAGGGAGGGCCTAAGGTTTCCTCTGGATCATTGTTTATTTGTGTATTTAAAAATAAGAGTGAGAATTTAAAGTGTGGGAAGAGAAAAAAACAAGTAGCCCAAATGGTCAGTTATTGAAGTTAACCAAGATCAAAAACAAAGAGCCTCATTGTGGGGAGGCAGCCTGGCTCTTGATCTAGTTGAGTGGCTGGCAATGTGTTTATTCAGATAGCCTTCCTTGAAATGGATGCCTCCACAATCTAAGCTTAAGTCAGGCACTTGTGTTACAAAAACAAATGCCAACCATCAAGGCTAGCACTACAATTGCTCCAATGTGTGTGTTGATGCTGGTGTAAACAAACCTACTGTGTGCCGGTGGTATAAAAGCATAGTGCATACAATTACAGTAGCAAGCTCTACCACCTAGGTGTGCGTAAGTGCACTCTATGATGTTCAAACAACCACAAAGTCACTTACAGACGCATTTCTCAGAACGGTATCCCCTTTGTTAAGCAGTGCATGACCATATGGATGGACACCATGGGAAAAGAAAGACGAGTTCCCTCTACTCCTTTCTAAAAGGAGGGCTGCAGGCTTTCCCTAGACCTTCGTTGGCAGTGGAAAAGTGGTCTGTAATAAAAGTTCATGCTTTTAAAATATTCTAATATGCAGAAGCCAGTGTAGTTTCCCTACAGGCGAGGGACGCAGTAGAGTATAATGGGAATGTTACCTTCAGAGGCCAAAAAATTCTACCCATCTAGACGCATGCCCTCTGACAAATACCAATGTCTTTACTTAAATGTCACTGGAAATTTATTTTCAAATAAATTAAATTCTGTAAATTCCTCTCAAAGTTAAAACAAGTTGAAGGAATGATAGCTTTAAAAAATAATTACTACCCAAGGAGATAGGAAATAAGGTTGCCTCCGCTCCAAAACCTTTTTCCTATGAGAGATTTTTTTTTAATTTATCTTTATTGTTGAAAGTATTGCAGGAGTCCCATTTCCCCCCCCAATTGACCCCCTCCACCTTGCTCCCACCCCCTCCCCAGGCCTTCACTCCGTTATTAACTGTGTCCATAGGTTATGCACATATACATATAACTTCTTTGGTTAATCTCTTCCCACCCTCCACCCCCCTTCTCTCTTCCCTCTGAAATATGATCGTCTTGCATGCGTCAATGTCTCTGTATCTATTTAGTTTGTCAGATTCTTTTGGTCATTAGCTTCTTCTTAAAGAAGACCCTTCAACCTTTCCTGTGGTGCTGGTCTGGTGGTGAGGAACTCCTTTAGCTTTTCCTTGTCTGCAAAGCTCTTTATCTGACCTTCAATTCTAAATGATAGCTTTGCTGGGTAGTCTTGGTTGTAGGTTCTTGTTTTTCATCACTTTGAATATTTCTTGCCACTTCCTTCTGGCCTGCAAGTTTTCTGTTGGGAAATCAGCTGACCATTGTATGGGTGCTCCCTTGTAGGTAACTAACTGCTTTTCTCTTCCTGCTTTTAAGATTCTCTCTTTGTCTTTAACTTTTCGCATTTTAATTATGATGTGTCCCCGTGTGGGCCTCTTTGGATTCCTCTTGTTTGGGACTCTGTGCTTCCTGGACTTGTAAGTCTATTTCTTTCACCAGGTAGGGGAAGTTTTCTGTATTATTTTTTCAAATAGGTTTTCAATTTCTTGCTCTCTTTCTTCTCCTTATGGTACCCCAATAATATGAATGTTGGGCTGCTTGAAGTTGTCTCAGAGGCTCCTTATACTATCTTTATATTTCTGGATTCTTTTTTCTTTTTGCTCTTTTGATTGGGTGTTTTTTGTTTCCTCATGTTCCAAATTGCTGATTTGATTCTCAGCGTCCTCTACTCTACTGTTGATTCCCTGTAAATTATTCTTCATTTCAGTTCATGTAGCCTTCATTTCTGATTGGTACTTTATTATGTCATCAGTGGTCTCACTTGTTTTCTTAATAGTCTTACTAATATGCTTGAGCATCTTTATAAACAAAATTCTGAACTCTGTATTTAGTAGCTTGCTTGGCTCTACTTCATTTAGCTCCTTTCCTGGAGATTTCTTCTGTTCTTTCCTTTGTGACATGTTTTTTTGCCTCCACATTTTGGCTGCTTCCAGCTGTTTGTTTCTATGTATTAGGTAGAGCTGCTGTGTCTCCTGGAATTGTAGAATGGCTTTGTGTAGTAGGTGTCCTGTAGGATCCAGTGGCTCAGTCTCCTCAGTCACCTGAGCTGGGCCTTCTAGGTGCTCCCCTGTGTTGTGTGGGCTGTGTGCTCTGACCTGTTGTAGTTAAGCCTTGGTTGCTGTTGGCGTCACTGGGAGGAATTGATCCCCCAGGCCAATCGACTGAGGACCAGCTGCAACTACAGCCAACAAGCTGCTGTGCTGGAGACACCTCTATGGAGCAGGACTTACTTCAGTGGAGTTTTGGTGTTCACCAAGTGCACCCCTTGAGGGTGTCACTCGTGGATGTGGTTGGGTTGTAATCCAGTGTGGTTGAATCTCACCACCAGGTGCACTGTTTCTGGGCCTCCCAGGAAGTGCAAAGTCAGCCTCTTCCAGTGCTTTTCCCAGGGCCACCCAGCATGAGCTACACAGCAAACTATAGTTGGCTGCTACTTATGCTGGGCTTGGCGTTGTCCAGGAGAGGCCAAGCTATGAACCAATGCAGGCTGCCACTAGTGCTAGGCGTGGGGCCACTTACCAAGCCGTATGGGGCATGCTGCTGCTTGTTTGAGAGATTTTAGAAAAGTTCTAAGTCTGAGGCTAGGGAGGCCACTTGCATAGAAAAGCCACTGGAAATGGCTTGGATGAGCCTGCAGGTAGGGAGGGGCAGGGCCTCCAGGAATCACTTGGGTGGGGCCAAAGATGTGAGTCAGGTGCTGGCGATTCAAATATGGCACCTGCCTGCTGGCTCTGTGGGGGGAGGGCTCTCCAAAGGAGCCATGGCCTCTGCCAGCTCTTCTGCCTGGGAGAAAGCTGCCCCTCCACCTCTCGCCCCAATTTCAGGCAGGTTAGTTTCTCCCCAAGTGTCCCAGGTTCCTTTCAAGCTGCTGCCTGGCTCTGGAGCTCAGAGGGAGCGCGTCTGAGTGGGTCCGAGCTCGGGCCCTTTAAGAGGAAAGCCTGGGACTCCCACACCCTCCGGGACCCTCAGGATAGTCCCCGCTAGTTTTCACAGCCTAAAGTTGTGGGGACGTCTTTTCCTGGCCCTGAAGCCCAGGGCTAGGGGCCTGAAGTAGGGCTAGGACCCCTCCTCCTCCGGGAAACCCCCACCGCCAAGATACCCCTCCTGAGTTTAAACTGTGGCACCGTGTCTCAGCAATTCAGCCCCAATCTGCCCGTGTCTCCTCCCCTCCTACCGGTCTTGATGCTTCTTCAGTTCCCTGGTTGTAGGGCTTCTGTTCAGCTAGATTTCAGGAGGTTCTGAGTGATGGTTGTTTTGTATTTCAGTTGTAATTTTGATGTTGCAGGAGGCGGCGGGTACAGCTGTTACCTACACAGCCATCTTTTTTCTCTGAGAGATTTTTCTTAACTTTCTTAGTCCTCAGTGTTTTTATTGTCAAAGGAACTCAAATAGTCCAGAGGCTTTGCTAGAAATAAATGATAGAGATTTATTCAAGGGTCTTAGATTTTGCAAGCAGGAAGTACAGTACAGAAGTATCCCAAAGAAGAAAGAAAAGTTAAAAATTCTTCTAGTAAAAAGTACATGCTTGAGAATTATGAGTCCTGCATTCTTAGCCTTAGGATGGTCCAGGATGGTTATCAGTCAGATGGCAGGCTGTCTGGATGATGGACACCAGGTGGTCTAAGTGATGGATGCCAGGTGGTCTGATCATATTTGGTGGTTGGAAAATGGATGTCAAGTGGATATAAAAGTGAGTCCTTCAGGGGGTAATTAAAAGGCTGTCTGCAGGTCCATAGGTAGACCCAGGCATTGATGCAGGACTGGAAAGTTCAGATAAGTTTAAGTTCCCAGGCTCACTAGAACAAGAATGGAGCCTTTCTTCATGCTTCAACCTTCATAATGCTAATAATAATTTTAGGAGCTTGGTTAGCGATTCTATTCTATATATTCCCTACCTTCACCCTTTTCTCACTATAAACTTCAGGAACAAAGACTAGAGTGAGGGGGCCCTGGCGTCTGTGATTTGATTTAGTCCTGTGGCAATGCTGTCACTTAAACACCAGAAAATGCCCAGTTCCTCCTCAGATGATGAGGACGCCTGCTAATTGGTGTAGCCCACTTTCAGTGTACCTGCTATGACCATCATAGCTTAGAAAATGTGTTAGATTTTTCTCTTTGGGAAAACCATTTTTAAGGAGCCAACTCCTGTGGAGCATTTAAAACATGAGTGAATTTCTAAGGGTATCGTCATCTCCTGCAGCTTCTCAGGGACACTGCCAGCACAGAGAGAAGGAGAGAGGGCTGTGGAGCAGCTGCTTGGTGAGGCTGAGTCCTCTTCTCGCCCGCTTTTGCCATTTGCTTTATGAAAGGTTCATGCAGTGGTTGTGCTTACCTTTTCATGCAGGCTAGACTGGGAACATGGGTCTCTTTATGTAAGGCACCTGGCTACCTGTAGTGAATTATGCTGAGAACCTCCTTCGACATCTCCCACCCACCACCCCTCAGTATCATGCACTCTGAATTATCTCTGATCCACAGGCACATCATTGCCCACCCTAACCATCCTGTTTAATTCAACACCCATTTGTTATTTGGAAGATCTGAAAACTAGGTCTCAGACCCTGACTTCCAAGTCTGGAAGACAGAGATTTGTTTAAATCACTGCAGAAAGGAGGGCTTCCTCCAGCCAGGGTCCCTGGGTTTCCTTCAGTGACAATAGACGCTGATGAACTGGCCCTCAAGAGTAAGTAGGATTTCAGTCGCCAGAGGTGAAGGGATCCAGCACTGCAGGTGGCAGGGCCTGGAAAGGGCAGAGCAATGCTGGGAGGAGTCCAATTTGCCTAAAGGTTGGAGTGCGGGACTGAGAGTAACTGGAAATTAGGCAGAAGGGCTTGGGGATTTTCATCGCAAAGTAAAGAGAAGGGACTCTGTTTAGGGCAGTCAGGAGGCACCGAGAGTTTGGGACTTAATACAAAAGTGTTTGAAGCTGCATGTGAGGAAGATGAACATGGCGGCAGATTGAGATGGATGGTAAGAAGAAAACTCCAGGCAGAGAAACAATTAGGAGGTTCTACTAGAGTAACTAGCAATCCAGGCCAGTGGCGAGGAGGGCCGGAAGGGGGATCAGGGGTCTTGATGGAAAGGAGAGGCAGATACAAGATGTGAGGTCCAGGTTAAGGGCTCAATGGGGCTTGAATGACACAAGGCGCTCCAGGTAGTAAATGACAAGCCCTCGCCCCAACAGCTCCCAAGCAGAATCACAAAACTATGGAACAGCAAGTGTTAAGAACTTGGGACCTGTGTGTATTTATAGTTCAGAAATATTTAAAGGGGCCATGGGTCCTCTTTTTAAATATCTTTTATGGGACCACACATTTTGTGCATGAACGAACTCTCCAGGTCCAGGTCCAGTCGACCTGTAGAGATGGGCTTTTTTTTTTTTAAATCCTCACCCGAGGATATTTTTTCCATTGCTTTTCAGAGAGAGTGGAAGGGGGAGAGAGGGAGGGAGAGAGAGGAACATTGACATGAGAGAGACAAATTGATTGGCTGCCTCCCACACGTGCCCCGGCTGACTCTGGCAGAACCTCCAACCGAGGTATGTGCCCTTGGTCAGAATGGAACCTGGACCTTTCAGTCCACGAGCTAACGCTCTAACCACCGAGCCGAACCAGCTAGGGCAAGACAGGCATTAAAAAGAAAAAACAAAAAACAAAAAAATCTTTTAACTCAAATATTGCCTGCCCCTTTGAAATTCAGAAGAAATTATCTAGACTTTCATCCCACATTTCAGGGGTGTCCTGTGTTCCATTCTCCCAGGAATCTCAGGTGGGAGGAGCTCCCATTTTTTAGAGTTACGCTGTGGCTCTGGAATTCTGCTGCTCTTGTTACTTTATGGCTCCTTCCAGCTGCTTGCTGGTTGTGTTCCAGCAGCATCCTTCACGCCTGGTGTAGCCTCCAGCCCCCACCCTCCCTGATGATTTACAAGATTCTTTCTGCTTTATGATGCTGGGGAGTTATGACTATGGAGTTAAACATGTGGTTTGATGTCAGGATAAAAAAAGAAAGCTCTAGAAAAACCGACGTGGGAGCCATTTATGAAGAATTGACACGAAAAGGAATGAGATTGACAGGATAGCGTGTACGGAGGAGTGAAGAAGACACAGGACACGGCCCTGTAGGGGCCAGAGGAGGAGCAAAGGAGAAGGAAGCAGCGGCTGGTGAGCAAGGTGTTGGAACTGGAAGAATCCCACCTCTTCGAAGCGAGGGAGAGAGGAATTGCCAAAAGGTGAGAGTCCTTTGCTAGACCAGGTGCCAGTCAGTAGATGAACATAAGCGAATGAGGAAATACCCTAGAACTTGGCAGGTTGGGTTGTAATCGGGAAAGGGCAGCCAGATTTTCCTGGTTCCTTGATAATCAAATGGTTTTGCAAAGTTCAGCCAAACTCCCTTCAGCCCACTGGCTGTGAAGCGGGCACTTTACCCTGTGAGAAGTAGCAATGGTGACATCTACAGGGCATTGCCTGGAATTGACAGTCTATACCCGGAGAGAAGAGCATATGCCAAGCATTACCTTCAGTTCCAGGGAACTTTTCATAGAGCGTGTGGGGGTCCCCTTCCCCTTGCTCACTAAAGTGTGAGCTACAGACCCGCCCATGCCCAAACATAATTGAAACTAGGTTTGAAATAAAACACACACAACTACTTTCATTTTTCATTTTATTCCTGAAAATCAAATTACTAAGACAGCAAGAATAAGATTGATGTCATACTCTGCAAGCAGTTTGCCTGTGAGATAATTCACAAAAGCAATTATGTGTTGTTCAAACCTAAGAGTCAGACAATCTATGTCTGTAATTCAGCCCCTGGAGAGATGAAAGTCCATCACTCTGCTCTACCAAGAACAGAGAGAAAGACTTAAAATTCAAAAAGTATTGAGACTCTGTTACATGACAGTATTCTCTGGAAAGCAAAGACTGTCCTAAGTACAGTGCTGACAAAACAGGTAGGAGGTGATATCATTTCTGAAACTTTAATAGCATTTCCCTGTTTTTTGTTTCAGTTGGAAAGAAACACAGCCAGAAAGCTATGTTTATTTTACAAGCATAGAGGAGGCAGAGGAAGACGGGGGGGAAAAGAAACAAAGAAGAAATCAAGTAAATAGAAAAGTTACAAAGATGGTAGATATTAACACAACTATATCAATAATCACATTAAATGTGAGTGGTCCAAACATACCAATTAAAAGACAGATAGTCATAAATGATTTATTAAAAACCCAACTATATGTTGTCCACAAGAAACCCAATTTAAATATAAAGACTCAAATTAAAAATAAAGAGATGGAGAAAGATATACCAGGCTAACACTTATCAAAAGAAAGTTGGAATAGCTATCTTAGTTTGACAAGCAGACTTCCGAATAAGTAAGATTATCAGAGACAAAGAGGGCGTTACATAGTCACAAAGGAGTCAGTTCTCCCAAAGACATAGAAAGCATGAAGGTAGCTGTTGATATTTTAGGCTGACTTTGTTTGGATCCACTGACTTTTACATCCAGGTAATATTCAGTTGCTGCAATTCTGAGAACTCTGGTGCTTTAATGTAAAAAATCTGCTTAAACACCTGCAGAATTTAAGGGACAAAGTACTTGTGAACTCCTGATATGCCCTGGCACCTCTATGCCTGTTATGTTTTTTATGTACATGATCTCATTTAATGCTCTCATTAGCCTTTTGATGCAGATGTTTTTGTGCCCATCTTATAGATAACTCAGATTGTTTGATCGAATAATATTTGGTTGATTATTTCATTCATCAAATGCAGAGTGGGGCAAAGATAGGTTTACAGTTGTTTATGCGAAAAATATTACAATAATTAATAAATAATATAAGAACAAACTGTTTCGAAGATTAACAACTGTAAACCTACTTTTACCCCACCCTCTATTCAGCAAGCACTTGCTAAGTCTCAGAATAATAAAATGGATATGATGCAGCATCTTTCTTCAAGAAGATCCCAGTCAAATATCTCACCTAATAGTTGTAAAGCTATTTGCTCCTCTTAGTATTGTCAAAGACAAGCAGGAAAGCTCTTAGTCGTCCCATTTTCCAGATAAAGAAGCAGAGTGAAAGGGGATGTTCCTGGTCTAAAATCTCATGGCTGGTAAGCAGTAGAACCAAGACTTCATGCAGGTCTCCTGCCTCCTATCCAGTGCTCCTTCCACTATTCTGACCATGGTATTTTACTGACAAAGATACAAAATTGATTTATTGTGATCAGAATGATGCCGAGATGGGTTTAGACTATCAACATTGCAGCTGGATGAAGCCATGTGCCGCATTTATTTCCAACCCTGCCTCTGACAGGGGCTGCATGGACAGTTCTCCAAAATGCCATCGGGGTGTTAACACAGGACCTGTTTCAGGCAGTGGTGAGAGTGTTTCTGCTTTGATTTTCCTTATTCTTGCATCAGTTTAGCAACACCAGATGACCAGAATCTCAATGCAAAATTGCATCTTGACCTCATGCTGTGATGTCACACTTCTGACTTCAGTGGAGAGCAGTATTCAGTGGCTGCAGAGAAACGCCATGCTTCATTCAACAATTTGGCACCATGGGGCAGGGAGCACTGGTACCATATTGGTTTTGTATTGCTCTAAATTGCCAAATCCTAAGTAACAATTGTAATTCTGTTGAGATTAACTATGAGCTTGGCCAAAATTCAGTATTTTGCCCCACTTCTGGGACAAATACCCATCCATAGAAGACCATTCACCATGCCCCAGGCAAGCCATGAAACAGATTTAGGTGGCTATTGAGTGACAGCCACAAAATGCTGTGGTTTTTCCCAAAAGTAAAAGCCTGAGCAAGTTTTCAGACCTGAGGCTTTGAGAATATTTCCTTCTTTATATGGTCAGAAAGTTTTTCTCCTTCAGATCTTAATGTATATTATTGCCAATGAGCAGCTCCTCCCACACACCTTTTTTTTTTTTAATGAAAACACAACACTCAGGTGGTCCAAAAGGTCCCAGTTGAGTTCTGGTTCTGGGTGTGATGGAGGGAGCACACTCCCCCATCTCCGCCACAGAACACAGCCATGTACCTGAGCAGAAAGCATGGAGCAGCGATTTGAGATCTCTGGACAGGAACAGGTGGCAGGCAGACTGGAAGGAAGGTCAGAATTGGGAGTATCATAGTACTGGTGGTGGATTTACAAGTTTTTCTCTCTGATATTTATTGGCCTGAACTCAGTGCAGTTTGAAACCTAGAAGTGGACACCTGGACGTGGTAGAAGGAGCTCCACGAGAAGCCCTCTGTTTCTGGCTCCAGGAGTGGGAAAGGAAACCCTTAGCATCCGGAGAGAACCAAGTAAATTTCCCTTTTGTTCTCCATTTTCGCATACCCGCAACATACAAGTGGCCTTATGATGGTGGTCACAGCCGGGAAGCCTCCCAAAGCCAAACCCCGAGGGAGGGGACCTTCCTCTCTGCTGTTGGAGCTGTGTCCCACGAGGGTGGGGCAACCTCATGGCTTTTATTCTCTCTCTTCTCCTGCTGTTCAGCCACAGATGTGAGCACATTTGTGAGAAGTGAACCACTGGTGGGGTACTAAAGTCCCAGCCTTCTGACTGAGGACTAAAAAGGGGAGCCCCAGGAAAGGAGAAAGGACTGCAAAAATTAGGGAGAGAGGGGAACTTGGAAAGTGAACCTTTAAAATTGTTTATGAGCCCTTGGCTTACCTCTGAGCTGCACATGTGTGAGCCTCACCCTAACAGCATACTAGACTCTGAACTGAACTACAGGATAGCCCACCACCAATGCCAGACTGGCCATTGTTTGGTGCACACATGGGAGATCCCAATAGCACCTTCAAAGGCTTTTGAAACTGAGCTGACACCAAAGCACAGCCCACAGAAGGCTAGGTGGAACTAATAGCCTGCACTCCACCTGATCAGTTGCCTACTATCAGTTCTCTATGGAATTTAAACAAGATCCAGACTCACATAATGTAATCTTCAAAATGCCCAAGACACAATGTAAAATTACTCAGCATACAAAGATCTCAACTTGTATGGGAAAAGCCAGCCAACAGACAATAAAGTCAGGATGACACAGATGTTGGATTTATTTGACAAAGATATTAAATGCAACTGTCTTTAAAATGCTCCAAGAAGTTAAGGCAAGTACTCTGAGAATGAATGGAAACATGGAATGTATCGTCAAAAATATAGAAGATATAAAGAAGAATCAAATGGAAATTTTAGAACCAAAAAATATAACTAAAATAAGAAATTCACTGGATGGAGATGACAAAGAGTCACTAAAAATTTAAACTTCAGCAACAGAAATTAGAAATTGTCCAATCTGAACAATGGAAAGAAAATAGATTTTAAAAGAACAACAACAAAAGAGAAGACCCAGGGACCTGAGAGACGATATAAAAAGAAAAAAGGAGACTGTGCTGAAAAAATTTTTGAAAAAGTAATGACCCAAACTTACCAAGTTTGGTGAAAGGCATAAACCTAAACCTACAGATTCAAGAAGCTCAGTGAACCTCAAACAGGATAAGCCCAAAGAAATCCATGCCCAGACACACCACAATCAAGCTGCTGAAAACTAAAAACAAAGAAACAAAATGTTGAAAGCAGTCAGAGAAAATGACACATTACTTAAAAGGGGACCACAATTCAAATATGCTCGGTTTTTTTTATCATAAAGCATGAAGGCCAGAACCCAGTGAAATATTTTCAAAGTTCTAGAAAAAAGAACCATCAACCTAGAAGTCTATGTCCAGTGACAATATTCTTTAAAAATAAAGGTGAAATCACAACATGCTTAGATAAAGGAAAACTAAAAGAATATTAAAAGAATGTAAAATTAAGGTTTGCAGACCTGGTCTAAAAGAACTGTTAAGTTCTCCAGACAGAACTTCATTTGGAAGTTATCTGGAAATTGTAGCAGAAGGAAAGTTGGAGCAACAGAAATGAAGGGCAATAGTGGTACTAAATACCTGGACATATAATAAACTATTCTTTTCCTATTGAGTTCTTTAAAATATATTAAAAAGCTGGAAGCCAACATTATAGCATTATCTGGTGGGGTGCATTCCACGTGGGGTGGTAAAATATTGATTTTAATTAGCCCATGAAAGGTTAAATTTGTATATTACAATTCCCAAACCAACAACTAAAAAATTATACAAAAAGATGTGGCCCAAATGCAATAAACAAATTAAAATGGAATACTGAAAAATAGTCAAATAACCCCAAAAAGGGCAAGAAGGGAAAATAGACAAACAAAACTGGGAATAAAGAAAAAAACAATAAAATGGTAGGTCTGAGTTCAAATATTTACATTTTTAAAATTCAATAACTACATTAAATATAATGTAATGATTTTAGCAAACCATGGCCCGTGGGCCAAATCTATTTGTCTAAGTAAGGTGCTGTTGGAAAACAGCCACACTCATTCCCGAGTGCCCCGCGCCTGGCTGCTTTTCACTGTGAAAGCAGAGTTGAGCAGTGCAACAGTCCCTATGGGCCACAAAGTCCAAAATAGTTACTATAAAAAAGGTCTGCCAACCTGTGGTCTGAACACACCAATTAAAAGACCAAGATTGTCAGAATATGTATGGAAAGTGGATTAAAAACACATGACTCAACTCTATGCTGTTAACAAGAAATTTGCTTAAAACAGAATGATACATGTCTTTTAAAAGTAAAAGGTTAGGAAAGAATAAAACATGGAAGCGCAAGTCAAAGGAAGCTGAAGTGGCTGTATTGATGTCAGACATCGAAGGTTTCAGAGAAGAGAAAATTACCAGAGTAAGAGGATTTATTTAAGGATAAAGGGTCATTTCACCTAGAAGACATAACAATTCTAAATGTGTGAATCTAACAATAGATCTTTAACATGCATCAAGCAAAAACTGAGAGAGGAGAGGAGAAAAAGACAAGTCCAAAATTATACCTGGGGAATTCAACACCCTCCACCCCCACCCCGTGATACACAGAAGCAGCAGGCAGGAGCAGCAAGGACGGGGAAGAACTGAGTAACACCATCCACCCACAGGATCTTCTTGGTGTTTATAAAATGGTTCATCCAACAACAGCGGGACACACATTCTTTTCAAGTGCACGTGGAACATTGACCAGGGTAGACCATATTCTGGTTCATAAGACAAATTTAGAATACAGTGGTGCCTCGGTTTTCAAATGTGATCCATTCCGGAAGACCCTTCGAGTTCTGAAACGCTGGGAAACCCAGGGATCAACAGCCGACAGCTGGGCCTCAGGATCTTGCCCTCAGCGGAAGCCGTGTGGCGTGTTCCACTTCCGAGGTGTGTTCGAAAACCGAAGCATTTGCTCCGGGTTTACGGCGTTCATAAACCGAAATGTTCGTCAACGAAGGCATTTGAAAACCGAGGTACCACTGTAATTGGAATCATATAAAGTATGTTGTCTGACCTGGATGAAATTAAACAGAAATCGGTAAGAGAAAGATCAATAATGGGAACTCTTTACACATTTGGAAATTAAATAGCACACTTTTCAATAATCCATGGGTCAAAAGGAAGTCTCAATGGAAATTAGAAAATATTTTAAACTGAAAGAAAATAAAAATACAACATTTAGAAATTTGTGGAATGTGGCTAGGATGATGTTTATAGCACTAAATACTCAGAAAAGAAGAAATGACTCAAATAAATAATCTGAGCTTCTACCTATCCATGGTTCAGCATCTGTGAATTCAACCAACTGCAGAATGCAAATATTCAGAGAGAAAAAAGTTACGTTATTGCTGATGTAGTCAGGCCTATGATGGCTGCATCTGTGCTGAACATGCACAGACTTTTTCTTGTCATTATTCCCTAAACAACACAGTATAACAACCATTTACGTAGCATTTCCATTGTATTAGGTACTAAAGTAATGAAGAGATGATTTAAAGCATAATGAGGATGTGTATGTTATATGTAGATACTATACCATTTATGTAAGGAACTTGAGCATCCACACATTTTGGTATCTGCAGGGGTCCTGGAACCAATCCCTTGTGGATACAGAGGGACAACAGTGTATGCTTACAGCATATAGCATAGTTACAGTGTACACAAAAATAACTCCAAAGCAAGCAAAGGAAAGGAAATAATAAAGATAAAAGGAGAAAGCAATGACATTGAAAACAGAAAAATAATAGAGCAAATCAATGAAACCAAAAGCTGGTTCTTTGAAATGGTCAATAAAATTGATAAACCTATGGTAAGAACAAAGAAAGAAAAAAGACAAATGTATCAGGAATGAAAGGGGGTATCCCCACAGACCCCACAGATATTAAAAAAGAATGAGCTATTGACACACATAACAACTTGCATGACTGTCACAGGCATTGTGCTGAGTGAAAGAAGCTAGTCTCAAAAGCTTACATATTCTTTGATTCCATTTATATGAAATTTTCCAAAGAACAAAATATAGTGATGACAACAGATTAGTAGTTGTCAGGGGTCATGGATGGGAGGGTGCAGAGGAGTTTTAGGGGAGTGGTGCAGCTGTTTTGTTGCTGGTTGTGATGGTAGTTACATAATCTATATCTGTTGTAAAATTTGTAGACCTATGCACAAAAAAAATCATACACACAACAAAGTGTCACTGTCTACTGATTTTTAAAATAAATTTTGAAAAAAGGTCACAATTCATGTGATCATTTCCTTGTTGTCCTTTGGGCCTCGCTCATTTGAAATTTATAAGAAATACAGATATTTTTAGTGTTTGGTGGGATGAGTTCTCACTTCTTCATGGAAATAAGTTGCCTCTGTGGCAGGATCTGTGTGAAGTGTTAATTAGTGGTGGGTAATATGTAATATCCAAAGCAGCCATGGGTGTGCTCTTGCCCAACCTCTGCCTCGGACACCAGGCACAGGGCACCCCTCACTGCATGGCCACAGAGCTCAACAAGGTGAAGTTTTCAGCTTCACCCTGAAAAGCTGGGGAGATAGAAAAAGATTTGAGAAATACAGTTAATATGGGTAGAAATTAATCTGTAGCCTCCCATTATCCATCCATTAGAGGGAAATTATCTAAGCTGGGAAGGGGAAAGAATATTCCAGAAGAATCTCAAGATTTCAACCTTAGTCTGTTTGTACCTGCTTCCTGCCGGGTCCTAGAGGAGGGACTCAAACCCAATAGAACCCCCATAATTTGGAGGATCCCAGAGTGGTGGGGACCCTTTCCTTGCCCATCCCACTGAGCTCTGTAAGTTACAGTGGGTTGAGAGAGGCAGAGCCGAAGATGCTGGTGAGGGCAGAACAAGTCTCCTGAAAGCTTCAGAGAAAGAAGAACAACACTGATGGAAGATGACACAGGGGTTTGCGTGGACCTGACAACCAGAAGCCACAGTCCTTGTAGGACTCTGTGAGGACAAAGCCAGGGAGCCCTGCAGATACACTTGGACACAGCAGCAGCAGAGATGTGAGGACCACGCCTTCCAGATGACCTCAGCTCACAGGCTGCCAGCCCAGGAGTAAGATGGGAGGACAGCCAGAAACCAGCAAATCCCTGCTCTCACTGTGACCCGAGACTTGAGTCCCCTGGGGCTTGGAATCCACCCAGGGTGGAGTCAGAGAGAATTAAACCCAGCAGGGAACTTTCAAACTAGAAAGTGGTTGATTTATGTAACCTAAACTGAGAAATTAAGGATTTAACTCTTTACCTAAGAGCAGCTAGGTTACATTTTCTGCTGTTGAGAAAAACAGAGGCCCAAGGTGAGAGAATAAGAGAATTATACTTTTGAAATTTTGTAGTTCCTGTCTGTAACATACCTTTAAAAAACGTGTTACAACTGAACATTGGACGGAATGGGGGGTCATCATGGTTTTGAGCTGCTAATATGTTCCAGCCTTCAGGTGAGGCCCCAGCCTGGACTTGAGCTGGTCTCTTTTGGCAGGTGGAAAACGAGCTCGGAGAGGCTGACGAGGCCGCATGGCAGAGCCAGGGTTTGAAGGCACCTGCCCTCAGCTATGCTCTTCCCCATTCTGCTCCACCACACCTCTTGGGACAGAGGAAACACAAGGGTTCCAGTCACTCAGCTCACAGGATGTCCCTGTCCCATGGCAGGGCAGGTAGAGAACCTGAGAGGGGCACAGTAATGCAGCATCGGAGTGGCCAACACCAGCCCTGGCACTGGGCAGCTGTGAACCTCAGTTGTCAGTAGAGAATAGTCTCAGACCATGAACCGACTTGCTGCAGTGAGTTTGTGTTGTTATATTGTTTGTATCTTGAAAGATGACAAGGAGTTTAAAGTGGGGAGTTCCCAGGAGGAAGGGCTCCCCACTCCTGCTCTCTTCTCTGGGAGTTGGATGGAATTTGCCTGCAATGTGCTGGTGGCCTCGTTAACTACATTTCCAGCCATTTAAGTTGTTCTGCTAGAACAGTGCTTTTCAACCCATGTGCCACAAGAATGTTTAAAACATACCATACCTGACTGTTTAGTTGGGGCACTCACCTCTTTTCCCTTAGAGCGTCAAGTTAAAAAGTGACAACAGTCAGCACAACAGTAGCCCTTTGATGTGAATGAATCAAAACTATACCTAGTTTTTTGTCAGATCAGCAAAAAATATATTTTTTGGTGTGCTGCAGAATTTTAGTAATTAGTTTATGTGTGCCACGAGATAAAAAAAAGAAAAGAAAAGAAAGGTTGAAAACTGCTGATCTAGAAGAAAGAATGTACCAGAGATGGGCTCATGGGTGCTCTGCCTTTTTCAGCAAAGAAGAAACAGAGGTCAGCTCAGGCTGCTGTACATCAGATCCCAGGCTGGGGCAGCAGTGACTGTCTGCCTTCACATTCCCTTCTAAGTAAATTGACATTGATTTTAGGAGGATTGTGCATAGGAGAGAAGAAAGAGATAGAACAACCCACACTGCAGTCCGCAGCTGACTAGAATCCTTTTGCCACTGTTAATCTATAGCTGGTTCCCCCAGGGCAGGTTTCCGGGCTCCTGCCCAGGTACAGGTGGTGCTGGAATTGAGGAAGACAAAGGACGCTCTGTGCCAGGAACAAAATCTGGGCCATCTAAAGTAGACTAGACAGAGCTAGGAAAAGGTTTGCAACTGTAGTGAGCAGGGGAGAAAAATGGCTAGAATTCCTTAACACAGTGAAGCAAAGGGTTTGATGCTATATAATTGGAAGCTACAGTGCTATAGCATCGAGCATAGTTACAGTGGAGAAAATGACCTGCCAGAGAATAAGAATTACCTAGAGGGGTTGGGACTAAGAGGCACTCATACATTGTCTGTCCATCATTAATATTAGCTAACATTTATGTGTGCTTACCTTGTGCCAGGCATGTGGGATGGGGCTCACTGCACCTGTCCTGTTTAATTCTCACCACAACCCCATGGGTGGGCACTGTCATTAGTCAGAGCAACGAAATTGTTTTGCCTAAAGTCACACAAGTAGATCAGAGCAGAACTGGGACCTGAGGCAAGCTCTGCCTACCATTCAAGCACATGTTCATTGCTATGCTACTTAACAATAATGTGAGAAAACACACTGTAGAGAAAGCACATAATTGGGGTTCTGAAAACCTGACTCAACTCTGATCCTTATCAGCTCTGTGACCTGGAAAATGGGCAGAATCCGTGTTTCCATTTCCTCATCTGTAAGATGAGACTGATGAGAGTGAACTGAGACCACATATGTGAGCATGCTTTGAGTACCCCACCACTTTGTGATAATGACTGTTCGAGTGCCTGCTCTGGAGCAAAAACTGTGCTCAGTACTAGGAACACAGCAGAGAGCAGAACAGACACGGTCTGTGTGCTCATGGAGCTCAGACTCTGAAGGAGGGATTGATCAAGTTACCACAAAAATAAATACAAAAAGCAATATTGGAGGCTGTGACCTAGTCTGGGAGATCAGGAACTTGTGCTCCGAAATAGATCAGGGAAAAATATTGCTAGCAGAGTGGGGGAGGGGGTGGCTGCACGTAAAAATCACTGTGGAGGGGGGGACACGCATGCCATGGAGCTGAAGGAGGCCAGGGGAGGCCAGTAGAACTCTAGGTTGGGGGAGGGATTGATAGGCAAGACATGGCAGAGCCCCCTAAGCAGTGATGGGGATCCTAGTCCTTACCTAAGAGCAAAGAGAAGGCTCTGTGTGGAGGGTGATCTGAGCCGACTCATGTTTTGAAAGCAGATGGGCAGGGTGACCAAATAGGAGGCTATGGCCATAGTCCACATGGGAGCAGCCTGGTTGGTGGGGAGATGCAGAGAAGCCCATAGGTGGTCAAAGAGATGTCTAAAAGGTAATTTGGGTAAGCGGTGGTGATGTGCTGGAATAAGGGGTAAAGAAAAAGTAGCTGCCAAGGATGAGGTCTGGGTCTCTGGCCGAGGAGCCAGATGAACAGGGTGCCACTCACTGAGATCAAGATGGTGGGACTGGTGGGCTCCACGGAGCTTCATGAGTTGGGATCACAGACATGTAGAGTTAGAGGTGCCTTTTAGACATCAAGTGGAGATGTCAAGTAGGCTAAACAGACCTGGCACTCTTAAAACCACTAACTAGTACATTTTGTGTGACATTTAAAAGGAAATGACAGAGCACCTGCTGTAGGTGCAAAGCAGATTTTCTTTCGTGTAAGACACAGTGCCTTCCCTTAACGAGTAAGTCTCATTTGTGAAATTAGATGAGTACATGACACTAAGAGTAAACACGAGTCAGTGTATGATTATCAAAGATCGGGGTGTGCTGGAAATGAGTGGAGAAGCTTCCTGGAAAAAGAGAGGCTCACCTGGGAGCCACCTCGCCAGCCAAGGGACAAGTGGGAAGGAAGACAGTGGTACAACCATGAGCAGGAGAGGAGAGAAAAAGCCCAATGCTGTGTCGGAGGCAGTGAGGTGGGACACTGGCTGTAGAGTGCAGTGCATGTATTAGATTTCATTGGGCCACAGAGTTCAGCCACTTAGCACAGAGATGTATTTAAGATACGACATGGGTTCTTTGAATTATTGGCTATTTCATTGGCTTCTGGTCTTATTAAAGGACAGATAAGTCATAGCAAACACAAATTTACATGACATGAAAATTGAGTGTGTGTGTGCACTCGCGTGTGTGTATGCGTGTGTGTGTGTATTTTTTCCTCATGCAAGGCTTTAGGCAGTGTAGTGCCTGATAGGCATCTTAGTAAAAATGATATTTTAAAATAGATGTGAGTGCCCTAAAGGAAATAATGTCTACTTCCACTGCCTCATAGTGTCAGCTATTAGGGGAAGCTGGGGTGACCCCATAATCTAACCTGGAGGCCCTGCAATGAGAGGGAGTTGACAGTCAAAGAGCCAAGACAGAAACGTGTTTCTAAAAGGAGATGCATAAATGACCTCTCAAATTTTGGTTCACACGGAAAAATGTCTTCTGATCTTAATAAAAAGTGTGTCCGTATAGGGAAGATTACTTGTCCTGGGGCTTTTGTTCTGCATTCCTGCCATGTCAGGCCCGCCATCTTCCCCCACCTCTTTCGGGGGTAAGGGCCAACCCCTGTCCTTGTAGAGCCTGTCAGAGGTGAGATGGTGTGCACATGAGGGCACAGGGAGAGGGCGGCAGGGCTGTGGCTGGGCTGAGGGGGGGTTGGCCTTTGAATCTGCTGGAAAAGGAGACACGGCACCCAGAGAATCAGCATCTTCCAGTTCCATCTGCTTCTTACATCCAGGAAGATCATCCATTGGTGACTTTCACAGAGGAAGCATTTATCTTTAACTTGCAACCGTCCACTTTTCTCAGTAATAGGGAAGCGTACTCTTGCAGAACCTACAAAGCAGTTCAGGAGCAGCCACTTTGGGGCCCCTTTAAAATAAGTTGACCTATATTTATATAATTAAACCTGAAGTGGAGTTGCGTTTTGAAAAATGCTTTTAAGCTAACAAATGCTTTTTTTAATGCACCACAGCAAAATCCCCAAAGAAAAGGAGAAAAAAAATTGGTGTGTATTCATAAAAATCCTCTTCACGTGAATATTTGTGAGAGGTGGACAGTGGGGGGAAACTTCATAGCAAGCCCTGGAGATCCTTTGTCCATCAAATTCATGGCATTACCTGCACTTTTTAGTATAATCATGGTTTGTGCCCCCACTTGATAAAAACATCAGCTCTCTGTAACCCAGAGTCTGACCGGTGACATTCTGCCCAGAAGGTAGCTTTGGATGCAGAACTCCACATGTTCTCATTCTGGATACTGCTTCAGCCCGTAGAGAGGAAACCCAGGCTGTGGATGACAAGAGCTTCATCCAAACTGAATTCTGAATTCCTATGTCCATTAACAGTCTGAGTGTCTTGAGAACTACAGGATGAAATAAAGGTCTCTGCTACTTGTGATTTCCAAGGACAGTGTTTGGTGAGGTTCTCTTATCTTCAGTCCTGGCAATAGCTTGGGTACAGGACCCACCCAACCACACCTGCTAACATCACTTCCAGGTCACATACCTCAGATGGCCAAGAGCCTCCACAACACACAGCCTTTTCTGCTCAGCCTGAAAATCATTCAAACACAGAGCCCCATTCCTTGGACCCCTGCCAGCAATGCTCCTAGCCTTGATCCTGTGTCCAGCCTGTCTTAATTCAAACCACTTAATCTTAAACAGTTATTTCCATCAGAAAACAGACCACAACTTCTGCTCAGTAGTGCTGGTGGCCTAAGAATATCTAGCTGTAGTTTTAAAAATATAGGGCAGGGGCTACCATATCAGTTTGTAACACTAGTGTTGGGACCACATTTTAATCCCAATCTCAGCGAGATTCATCCATTCATTACATTTTTCTTCTGGGCCCATGATGTAGCAGGCACAATGCTGGGGCTCCAGGTCCAGGGGGCACACAACCAACACAGGCTTCCAAGCTGTACTTTGTCAGTAAGAGACTTTAAAGTGCAGTCAGCACTTTCAAATCATGTTAGTGATATTTTCAGCTATTCATGTGAAAACTAGTAACTCCCCTAGCCTATCACCACTAGAAATACAGCGCGCGCACATTGGTGATGGCGTCCCCGCTTCCCTCTCAGCATGTGTTACTGGAGCGGAGACCTTTGTCAGGCTGCCCTGTGAAATGGTAGCCACATGGTTTTGAAGACCCCACACAGCCCTACCCTGAAGCCCAAGATGGAGTGTCCCCCAACATCATCAGCCTGTATGAACTTAACCCAGCGATTGGAGAGACAACCAGGATGGTGAGGTTGTAGCTCATCCGCACTCTATTCTCAGCCCCAGTGTGTCTCCCTTAGTTACCATTCAGTGTTGCACTTTGCAGGCTGCTGTGAGTTGCTGATATCACCAGTGAAAAAATTGTGATGAGATCAGGAAGGGTGGCTTTGTTCTCATCAACTTTAATGGTTTACCTGTGGGTAAAATAAAGTGCGATTGATAAAATGCAGCATGTCTAAATGCTCTCTAAACAAAAGAGGCCAGCGAAGCAGCGCCCAGTTCCTTCCTTTGTAATTTTCTCAGGCAGGAGGATTACTGAGACCCAACTTTGTTCTTCAGGATCCAGAGTCTGTCTGCACACCCAGAGCTTGGGATCCAATATTTATCTATTTTGACTTCCTAGTTATCAAAACAGTTAAGTGCTAAGCTCATTGTTTATACTAATCAAAGTCAATTTTGACTTTACTGTTGGGAATCATTTTATTTTAAAACTGAAAAATAATGAAGCCACCTTTGTAGGCATTGCAAATTGGGCTAAAAACTAGGGAGGTGTTTTATGACACATGGTTTGTGAATGACTTATGTTAGATTGTCACCTCTGAGTAAAATTGGAGTTTGCCTCCATTGGTACATGATTTTTCATGGGCACATTTTCAGCCTTTGTATCCATTTGAACTGAAAGTGACAGGTTCATATTTTATGTCTCACTCTATATAGTTTGCCCAAGGCTGTTGTCTTTCGGCAGTATTTCCTCATGGAACTGCCATTACAGAGGGCCACCAGCATCCATCCACAACCTTGCTTTTTCAAAGCAGTGATAACCTGTAAATTAAACTCAATAGCATCTCAGAGACACTGTTACATTCTTGATGCTGTTGCTCCCATTGAAGCTCATCTGGATTGTGTGTGTGCTTTTCACTAGAAATTTTTAAATTAAATCTATTGGGTTAATTCTGGTTAACAACATTACATAAATTTCAAGTGTTCAACTTTATAATATGATATCTGTGTGCTGTGTTTTGTGCTCACTGCCCCAAGTCTAGTGTACTCTTGTCGCCTTGTATTTGGCCCCTTTTATCACTTCATCCCCTCCCACCCTCTTCCCTTTGGTAACCACTGTTCTGGTGTCTGTGCCTATGAGTTTGTCTTTTTGTTTTGTTTATTTGCTGCCTGTTTTATATCCCACGTATGAGTGAAGTCATACAGTTCTTTCCCATCTGACTTACTTCACTTAGCGTGGTGGATGCATACATGTTGTCACACACGGCAGTATTTCATCTTTATTCTATTGTATATATGTACCACAACTTCTTTATCCAGTCATCCATTGAAGGATACTTGGCTTGTTTCCATGTCTTGGTTGTTGTGAATAATACTGCAATGAGATTTGGATTGTTTTAATCATAGTTTCCTTTTATTGACAGAAAGGAGAAACCAAAGGTTGTTTTGACAATAAACTGTTTTTTTAAATAATGAGAAACTACTGGAAGGAAAGAAGAGGAAGGAATCATGAGACCCAAAATATCTGTAGGGTTGGGAGCATATAAGGGGTCAAGTGTAGCTTATGAGTCATATCAGCTGATATGTTGGACAAATCATGAATTTGTATGATGTATTTGCATTGAACCTGAAAAGGTGTTTTGAAGTCCCTGTCGGGTTGAAGTAAGCATTGGCTAGGAACAGAGCCACTGCCCATTGCTCCACCATATTACTCTTGAACTTCCTGACAAGCTGTTTATATTTCCAGTTCGCCCCAGATTCCCTGGAAGCCTGAAGGCTCTGGTTACACCTGAGCAGGTGTTCACAATACAGGTGTTCCCACCTTCCCTAGCTCTTTGCTGCGATGACAGTGTGACAGGAATCCTATTATAGTGAGGTACCCTGAGTAGTACACAGAGGAGCGTTGAGTTGGATAGGTCTACTTCCTTATTCCAGATTTCAAGGGAAGTGTCTCAGAAGGAGGGTTCCCTTGAGAGGTTTAGGGACTTTTCTTCTTTGTGTGTAAGTGTGTGTGTTTACATTTAATTTTTCCAGTTTTATTGTGTTAAAATATAAATATAAGAAGTAATAAAATAAATATAAAACAAAATTACCATTTTAAGTGTACTATTAAAAATATTCATATTGTTATACATCCATCACCACCATCCAGAACTTTTTCATTTTCCCAAACTGAAACTCTGACCCCATTAAACAATAACTTCTTATTTCCCTCTCCCCAAGCCTTGGCACCCCCAATCTACTTCCTGCCCCTATGAATTTGGCCACTCTGGGTAACTTCTATGCGTGGAATCACTCTATATGTCCTTCTGTGCCTGGTTGATTTCACTCGGCGTGCTGACGCAGGTCCATCCATGCTGCATCATGGTCACTCTTGGTTTCTGAGACCTGTGCAGAGTGCTGGGAAAACCGAGCTGAACCCAACACTGCAGGGACACACAGCTGACACGAGTCCTCAACAACCCGACGTCCTCTCTGGACTACCCAGCCCTGGGGAAATGAAGCAGTAATTTTTGTCAGGTATATTGAAGAATCCTTTACATCCAGTAAAATTCACCCTTTTTGGTGTACATTTATATAAGTTTTGAGGCACTGGTGTTTCAAAGTGTTTCTAGCTCAGCAACTGATAAGTGGATATAGGAGATTCCTGTACTAGTCCCTTTCATAAAGACAGAAAGTAGAACAATGGCTGCTTGGGGAGAGAGGATAGAGTTAATGTTTAATGGGAACAGAGTTTCATCTTGGGGAGATGAAAAAGTTCTGGAGATGGTGGTGGTTATACAACAATGTGAATGTGCTTAATGCCACTGAACTGTACACTTACAAGTGGTTTTAAGTGTAATATCTGTGCAATGGTGTCAGGTGCTTGGGAATCTGGAATGGTTTTAATCACAAGAAAAGAAATTTATTTCTTTTCTGGGGCTGAACTGGAGGACTCCATACTTAGGAAAGAGCCCCTCAGGGAAGCAGGAATGACGGGAACATGACTGCACCACACCTCTTCCTTCCAGGGCCAGGGGTGAGCAAAGCAGTGGAGAAGGCAGGATAACACAGTCAGAGCCAAACAAAACCTCCAAATGCTTTTGTTATCATTTTGACATGTTGCAGTTTCTACTGATTCCTAGAGTTGCCCAGAACATTCTTGGCAAACTTCTATCTGGAAAATATCACAGAGTTGAAGGCTACATGCCCTTTGTTTTTCCTCCTCTGACAGTAATCCCTGGAGTGACCTCGAGCAAATCTTATCACTCAGTTTCCTGGATACCAAATGGAACTGTCCCCTTTGACAACTTCTACATTAGCTTCCTTTTCCAAATGGACACTCACCCAACCCCATAACTTCCTAATTAATATCAATGGGCCAGCCATTCTCCCATCAACGATGCCTAGAATCTCTGTACAATATGGAGTACTTCCCTCCCTCCCCTTGTAGCCCACCAGTCACCAAGACCCAGGAGCCACCTGGAGTAAAAACCCCAGTTCTTGGATGACTCTTAAGATGGACTCAGGATGTGTTCCCATTTGATTTTTTCCCATAAGGTCAATACCATGGTGAACACATGGAGCTACACAATAAATCCTTCCTGAATTTAATTCCATTAAAAAAGTAGATCTCTGTTAAGCACTGTGATTGTTGCCATCTCGATTCCTAATATTAAATTTTTAAATGTATGTTACAAATTTTATGATACTTTGAAACAATTCTTTCCATGTTGTTAATTCATTCAACATGTATTATTGAATGTCTACTATATATTAGGTATTATTCTAGGCTTTGGAGGTCCAAGGTAGACTTCTTTTCCTCATGACCTTATATTCTAGTGGGGAAGACATAAACACATGCACAATGTCATGTAATTTCATAAAACATAATTTCTCTTTTTTCAAATATTTTTTAAAAAATATTTCTTTATTGACTTCAGGGAGAGGAAGAGAGAAGGAGAGAGAAACATAAATGATGAGAGAGTCATTGATCGGCTGGCTTCCTGCATGTCCCTGACAGAGGTCAAGCCCTCAACCCAGGCATGTGCCCTGACCGGGAATTGAACCAAGATCTCCTGGATCCTAGGTCAATGCTCAACCACTGAGACACGCCCAGCTGGGTTAAATGTGTATTTTTAATGACAGCTATATTGAGATATTATTCACATACCATAAAATTCACCCTTTTAAAGTGTACTATTCAGTATTGTTTAGAATTTTCTCAATTGTGCAACCATTACCACTATCTAATTTTAGAACATTTTATCATCCCCAAAAGGAAACCCCATATCCATCAGCAGTCACCCCACGTTCCCACCACAGAGCCAGCAGGTGGGTACCGTATCTGAGTCTCCATAAATCTGGCTAAAAAGGATATGGAAGTGGCCTGCTGTTGCCCAGGGGAAGGGCCAGGCAGATATCATCATGGCAGCAGTTGTATCTGGTGGTTCCACCACCAAGGCTGGGCCACAAGTGATCTCTGCAGGGGTGTTGGAACCTGGTACTGTGAGTGTGACTCACCAGCACCTCAAATACATATCCTAGCCATGCTGGTGGTCCAGAATGCCTCCCTCATCCTCAGCATCTGCCACACCCACATGCTGCCTGGGGTCTACTTCTTTGCTGTGGTGATGGCTGAGGTGCTCAAAGTTCTCACCTGCCTACTGCTGCTCTTCACACAGAAGGGGTTATGATCCGGGGAGGGGACTGCACTGGAGTTGGAGGGTAGGATTCTGCATGTGTGTGTGTGTGTTCACTTGCACTCACATGGAGGGTTTCCTGGGGGAGTATCTCTGTGTCTGTGAAACTGCCTGGGAAATGTGTAAGTGTAGCTAAAGTGCCTTGTTTCTCCAGCTATGAGTGTTAACATCCACACTTTTATACCTCAGATCTCAGGGAGCTGGCCTGAGGAAATTATAGAGTGAGATAGTCTGTGCCCATAGCTAGCAGGTACCCTTACATGATGCTTTACTGATTTCTTTTTAACTTTGTATTACAGATAATTTTAAACACAAAATTGGAAAGAATGGTAAAATAATAAAATATCTGTGTACCCATCACCCAGATTCAAATTATCAACTCATAGCCACTCTATTATTCAACAGCATCAATGGTTATCCACTCACTGCCAATCTATATGTCTGCCTACCTAACCACCCCCACATTATTATATTGAAGTACAGTAAGTCCTCACTTAGCATCATCATCCATAGGTTCAGTGACTTTAAATGAAACAATGTATAATGAAGCCAATTTTACTATCAGCTACTTGATACAAACAAGTTAAGTTCCTAAGCATCTCATCAAGTTATAACACAATGGCATTGCACAAAGCAATGTCATTTGAGAACATGCTCTATGTCCCACACAAAGTATTATTTTGAAGTCCCACTTATTATCTTAAACATATATTTTGGTACATTTTAAAAAATAACTGCAATATATAAAATTATACATCAAAAAAATTAACAATAATTTTAAAAGCTAATAGTCAAAAAACAATAATAAAAACCTGGCTATAGCTGTTAGCCCAACTCTAGGTGATTACTGGAAGCCCCACCCCACCCAACTTGCAGCCCTTTTCAGTGGTTTTTCCATACATATGGCCTCTCTTGCATGCTTCAGACTTTCCTAAAATCTCTCTAACAAGCAGCATCTGGTTTTGGCATACCCTGTACTTCTTGCTAAGTGGCCTGGCACTAGCAGCAACTGACCTCAGTTAGCAGCTTGGCTTCTCCTGGGAACCTCCAAGCCCAGCACAAGTCACAGCCATCTGCAGATCATTCTGTAGCTTATGCCTGGTGGTCCTGAGCTGGCATAGGTGGTGACTAACCTTGCACCTTCTGGAAGACCCCACAGCCAGTGATCCTGGTGGACAGCTTCAGACCATATAGGATTG